>NC_086225.1:14845236-16152457 GCF_035770615.1 Melospiza melodia melodia
GTAAATAAGCCCTTAAAAACACCTTTTCCCCCCAGCCCTTCCCTCCTTCCGACCCACAGTGCAGGGAGACAGGGCATGGGGGTTTGGCTCAGTTTGTCACCCATGGTTTCTCTTGCTGCTCAGGGAGAGGAGTTGCTCACCTGCTGCATCATGGAGTCTCTCCCACAGGAGACATTTCTCATACAGCACTCCTTTTGGCCATGCCAATATCTCAACTCAGTAAGATGGGAATAAAGATTTATTATAAAACCATGTACATCATTCTTGTTCCAGTCAAAATGTGTTCTTTTAAGAACATAATGAACTAGTTCACATAATATAGTACCAGGGTGGGGACAAGAAGAGGGGGGAATGGAACAACTGCCACCAGCCTGGCAAGATTTAAGTAGCTTTTTTACTTTTATTAACAAGCATACAATATTATTTGGCAAAACACTGGATACAAACATGACTATTGTAAGACCAAAACATGAAGCAATAATCTCAAAAGGCTTCTTCAGACCAAAACTAGCCACCAATAGTATAAAAATCACACAGGAAACAGAAAAAAAAAGTAATCTCTCAAGTGAAACCAAGTAAAAAATATGGTCTTATACTCTGATAGTTTCAGTATTTTCATTATGCCACATATCAAGGATAAAAGCTTATGAGTGTATTGGTTTATTGTCCTTTAACCTTAATGTTGTTGCATAAAATTTAATTACTTGGATAAAAAAAACTGTATTATGTTGGGATTTTAGCTGACTAGAGACTGGAAAAGTACTGGACTCAGCCAAATTTGAGCTATTGCACCTGCAAGATAGCATGTCCTTGGGCCTAGCTGTAGTATGATAACAAATAGTGAAAGAGACATGAGAAAAGAGAGATGGAACCCCTGAGGAATGGGGAAGAGCTGGTGTTGTGGTGTGGCCAATGGACGGTGTAAATTACAGAATATTCATGAGCTTATTACTTGCTGTATAAGTGTCTGATGCTCTCTTCAATAAACGGAACTTGCTGATGACTCATATTGAGCCCCGAGTTTTCCCTGCACCCGACAAATGGCTCATCCCCGACAAATGGCTCATTCTGCAACAGTATTAAACCAAAGTTTTCAAAGTTAAAATATACAGAAACATCAGTTTCTCCTTCCAAACTTAGGACTCCATTTTGCAGACACACATTTAAGCAATTTTGTCCACATGAATGATTCCACTGCTTTCAGTGGAACTATTGTCTTGGTTTGAAAAGACAGGTGTCTGCTAAGGAAGGCAGGAGCTTCTCTTGCAATGGAAAATGTAAACCCTCTCCGTCTGAATTATTATAATTTTGAAATTAAGGGGCTCTTAGGTAAAGATATGGGAATAGGAATAATAGTTCTTGATTAGGAAAATTAAAAACATAAATGCAATAGTACAAAAACCTATTGATAGAGCCAGAATACGACCTGACATGCTGTTGGCCAGGGTGTTGGTAGCAGTCCTGATTAAATGGTGGCTGCAGTCCTCCTGGAGTGACAGATGTGGTTCTGTTGAAGCAGTGATCCTGTGAAAGGGTGTAGTTTTCCTCTGAAGGTCTGGTAGTAGTGTAGATTGGCCTGGTCTTCCTCTGGGGATCCAGTAGAGAAGAAAGCTGCTCCTCTGGGAATTCAGTGGGAAAATGCTGACTGTGGTGTTCTAAATCTCAGATTATATCCAGGTAGGAATGCTAGGCTTCTCCCTCTGAGCGGAGCATCTCACGATGGGATAATGTAATTTTATCAGTCATACTGTAAGACTCAATGGCCCATTAACAGAAGATATCTCTCCAGGGGGAGGATTGGTTTGTGGAAAAGATAAGGAAAACTGCCCAATTAACAGAAGATAACTGCATCACCTCTAACATATGGTAATAGAATACACACCCCCAGCTACATCTTGTAAACTAAGATGACTATCTAGGTTAGCAACAGTTACCACTGCAAGAGTTTGAAGAATTGGCCTTTTAGCCCCTGTCTTGCAATCTGATCTCAGCAGATCATGGTGGCGTCAAAAGGTTTACAAGGAGCCTTGAGGATCCACTCAAGTGGCTCAAGCAACAAGAACAGTTTTAAATTTGTGTATAGGCATATCAAACTCCATTGTAAAAATATGACTCTTGCCTTCACACAAGAGGCAGGTACCTAGAGAGTGTCTGTACACGATTAAAATTTTTCATGAAAGCAGAGAATGAAGTATTTTTCCACGTTGATATTAGGCATCTTAATGCTTTCTCAGCACCTGTCAGACAGAAGTCAATAACAGTTAAGTGAATATTATGTAAAGAATCTAGTATGTATGGCTTTTTTGTTGTTGTTATTAATGTTAGGCAGAAAAACTGAATAAATTACCTGAGGAAATACAAAACATATATTTTTCTGCAAAATTCAGCCTTATGTACTAAAAACATTCCTTAAGTATGGATGAGAAAATGCATTTATTAAGATTACTGTACAGACTAGTTAGCTCTTTCCAATTCTACTTAATGATAAGATTCATATAATTGAAAAATAGGTTAGCTGTATAGTTCCATTTACCATCCAGTAGGGAAAAACAGTGAATCTCCTAAGACTTATTATGCCATCATAACAACAATGGAGCAAGACAAGCTTCCAAAGACTCAGTCTATTGAAATTTTGCAGTCTCACATTCCCAGAGGTGGCAGTGTTGCGTATATTATTGCACAACCAATAAAAATAAATATTCTCAGGTTAGGTGACACACAAAAATACCAAACATAACAATGGCACAAACCAATTTTGGATAGGTCGCATCTTTTGCATATTATTTCCACAATTCATATTGATATTTCTTGCTAGATCATCCGTTTTAAAATATTGCTGATGGGCAGTTCTTACACTTAAAGACTTTACAAGCCCATAAAATTCCAAATTTCATTCTTCAGAAAGCCCCAAAATCCCCAACAAACCACAAAATAAACAATCCCAAATGTATATATGAAAATCCCCATCTACATGGCTTTTAAATGTATAACTAGATGCTACATTTACAGTTTAAACATATGCCTTATAAATGCATGTTTCTGTCCCACGGCACAAAAAATTAAGCCCTCTTTAGCCACACATAGCAAAGACATACAAATGAAAGCTACTCAATATAACAGGAAGAAGCCGTAAAAACTTTGTTACAATTTTATATGCCTGCACATAAAGCTGGACCTTTGAAACAAAAATACTCTAATGATAAAACAGAATGCTTAATGTAATAAATAATTTTTATAAAGGTAATTTTTCCAAGCTCCCAAATCTTATTTAATTTCACTATATATTTTCTGTGAATTACCTATTTTTAATGAAAACTATATCTAGTGAGACTCTGAGCCTGGGATAATTAATTCTCATTGCTGCTGAGGATAATGCTACAAGATGCTTTTTTATTGCCGTTATTAACCAGTTTAAGTAGCTGTAAAAATTACCTCACAGTAATGCTAACTCCATTAAGATAAAAATAAATTAATCACAAACTCATCAAGACTCAGGAAATAACTATAATGAGCCAAACATTCAGATTTAAAAGTTAAAAGAAAAAATAAGTCAGTATTGTTTTAATCAGTATAAAAATTAACTGTTTCTTAAGCTTCAAAGAAGTAAAACAGGACTTCGACCCCAAGGCTTGCCTCTGACTTGAATTAATTTGCAGTCTAGTCTTTCTATAAAGCTAGAAAGCAAACATATGATGCAGACACCATCTTAATCCCTTCCCACAGAAAATAGTTTTTGTAATGTATGTATCCAATGTCACATGATGTGAATAATAGGGTTGTGGTTGGGTTTTTTTGTCTGCTTTGTTTTTAAAAGCACTGTTGAGATTTTATTGGGTTAAACACATTAAACAAGCAGATACAATTATGAGCAATCACCAGCTATAACCAGCATTAACACTGACTACGGGTGCTGTACCTATATTGCACTGTAAAAAATTGAGGTGATTCCAAAGGTAGTTATAAACTTGCAAACATATATTCTTTTCTTTAGACTATTAGAGCCAGATTTATAACTGAATGTAAGACAGCTTTCTGAATTAACGTGTTTGTAACTACTAACCCCTTTCAGTTGTAGAGCTACACAGGGAAACACTAAAATCCCAATAAACTTCAACAGCACTTCATCAACATCTGATCTTGCCATAAGGTTCCACAGTGTACGTATACTGAGGTAGACCAATCAAAATTTATTTATTAAACCCTTGTACTGTAGATGAACAATAATTAGGCATTTACATGGTTTATGGGCTTGAGCTCCATGTCTTTGTCAGGTACATTAGGAGTGCATGAAGGACAGGTGTTTAAAACCATAAAAAAATCAAGTGAACTCATTTCAAATCAGCATGCAAAGGGGAGATATTAAAATTATAAAGAACAAGCATTGTGCAAAACCAATGAAGCAATTAAATCTCAAGGCTTTTTTGAAGTTTTCAATGCAGCATAATAAACATTACCAGTCACTGTATCATTAGCTATGTTCAGTGTGCTATAGAATGGCTTGATTAAAGCTGACATAATTGGGCATACTACAGAAAACAACACCTCAGAAAAACATACTGATACAACTTGTAAAGTTTAAAGAAAAAAAAAGTAAAAGTAGTAATTTGTTGTTAAAAGCAACATTTTTAATTTCTCCCACACCATTTTAAGTTATTTTTGTGTAACTACAAGTAGATGACTCAGGCTGAGCTCTATGGAACTCTGCAGTGTTTTCACAATCTGTAAACTCAGTGCTTGTAGAATCCTGTTGAGTAGACATTTATTTCATTTGTATGAAAAAATTAAATTTTTTTGTCCAAAGATCCATGCGGTGTCATGGTGAGGGAAAACTTGGACGCTCAATATGAGATCAGCAAGCTCTGTTTATTGCAAAGAGCATCAAACTTTTATACACAACAAGTAATAAGCTTATGAATATTCCGCAAGCCAAGCGACCTATTGGTTATGCTATACCATCAATTCTTCCTCATTCTTTCGGGCCCACATTCCCTTTTCCCACGTCTCTCTGTCTACTTGTTATCATACCCAGCTATGCCCAAGGACACGATATCTTGCAGGTGCAAGAACTCAGACTAGCTGAGTTCGGTGCTTTCGCAGCCTTTGGTCGGCTAACAAGCGAATGTCTACGTGCCCTCTGTAATGTAGCCATTCCTCCACAATGCGGCACATCCCTAAAAATATTCAGTGCTGTAGAAGCACTACAGTATTCCAAAAAGGATTCTGCTCGTTTGTGTCACATGAGAGTTTAGTGCTGCACTAAGGTGTCAGATGATAGTCTCTGCAAAAAAAACCTCAAATGTCTTGAAGAACAATATAGTTCTCCTACAGCAAGTCCATCTTGGGTCTGTAATGTACAAGTAGAGGTGCTTTCTGCAACACAGAATCATCAGACAGGGTAAGGAGCAAAGCCAAAATGAATTAATACACTTTATAAATAAAACTGAGCTGTTTAAAGCTTAGAGAGACTATCAGAGTAGCTATATTTCAAAATTTTACCAAGATACCTGACCTACAGAGCTCATCCCAAAAGAATCATTCAACTTTTGTCTTAGTAATTATCCATCCTAAGAGTAGCTACCTAACACTAGGTCTGGCCATCTAGAATAAAACTTGTTCCCAGCAACAGCCAATCACAGACCTTTGGGGAAGGGCATAACAACAGGGCAAGTAAATAGCAACAGTCTCCAGAATGTTTCCCATTCTCAAACAATTCAGGAATTTCCTAAGATATATGTGGAGCTCTGTATTAATAGCCCTTACCCAATAGTTCTTCTGTGAATTAACCCATTGCTTTTTTAAAACAATGTAAACTTTTAGCATCTACATCCTGTAGTGCACAGTTCTACAGTTCAGGTTTATACAACATAAAGAATGGCCATAAAAGCCTCTTATGCATGAGTCTATATGTACTTATGTGTGTGAATGGAGCAATAGTTACCTGAAAAGAGCAGGCCAAAGAGAGGAAAAGTTTATGTTGAGAATCACTGAATGATTGAGGTTGGAAGCTACTTCTGGAAGTCATCTGGTCCAACCAGCTTAAGCACGGTCATCTTGAGTCAGTTGCCCTGGACTATGTTCAAATGGCTTTTGAATATCTCCAATGAGGGATAATCCTTTCTAATGCTCTCTCATGGGTTGGCGCTGGCACAGTGCCAGTGCACCCATGAAAATGTATTTTCCTCAAGTGACTGCTGTGAGATGTGACCAGAAACAGAGCAGAGCAGGCTCAAGGTTAGAAACAAAAGAAAAAAAACTTTATTAAACTACACTATAGTAAAGGGAACACACAAAATTCAGGATGAAAACCTTTCCAAAAACATTCTTCCTCCCCTCACCCAATTTACACCAAAGCCCAGTGTGACAAAACCTTGGATTCTCAATCAGGTTACCACCTCTCAGATAATCAGTTCTCAGTTCATCAAGGGAGAGAGGAGTCCCTCTTGTACCATAGTCTACCACAGGAAACACAGTTGAAACCTCTTGTGTTTCCATGTCACACATGGCACCATCTCGAGAAGATCTGCCATCGTGACATCCTCCTTCCATGTACAGTGCTCTCACTATCATTTATGGACCAAAACTGCTTCTAGGGTTGTGGAGAGCTTTGTTCAGACATGGCTTATAGAAAAAGGCCATGATCATATATAGCTGGTTAAGAAGTAAAAGGCAGCTGTAAGCAGCAAGTTCTCAGGCTTTTTCCTTACGAGAAAAACAATAAACACTGTGTCCTTGGGTAAGTGATGAGAAAAACATGGTGGAAAATATGGAGTCCTTGAGGATGTTCAATAACAAGTCAACAGCAGGATGAGGAAAACAAGTATTAGCCTCAACAAGAAACCACAGGTGTTAGCAACAAAGGAGGGGTTGGCATGTAATCTGTAACCAATGATGAGCTTGGGTTTTGCAATATGTATGAGCTTAATTAACACTGCTATAAAAGTATGTAAGCTGGATCAATAAATCTGAGATCGATGCTCATCAATCGGATGTGCAAGTCTCCCTTCACTTTTGTCAAATGGTGACCCCGATCGTGATACGGCGATGCACCACGGAGGAGTGAAGAACCGGGTCGGGTCCTGAAGCAGCCGGGACAGCAGAAAAGTGCGGAAAGAAAAGAAAAAGGGGAGAAAAAAGAAGCTGAGATGCGCTGTGCTCCAGGTGATCGTACAGGCGAGCCCGGCTGAAACGTGCTGCCAGACCTTGAGGAGCTGCAAAAGCACTTATGATTTAGGTATGGAGAGGCAAGCAGCATATGATTTATTTACTGCCTTTTTACAAAAACGACAGGTTAGAGGAATAGATTTGCAAAAGGATTTACCAGGGCTTTTGGCTTATGGTGATGCTAAGGGAGATTTTATTAACCCCCATACGGTTCACAAGTTAACGGAGTGGCGTAAATTCGGTGATTTATTGTGGGAGGCTACTTTAGAGGATGATAAAACTGCCAAGAAGTTAGGTAAATTATGGAGGGTGGTTCACAATGAGCTATTACAACATCAGGCCGAAAGAAAGGCTGCCGAGCAGGAAACGGCTGCACATGGCCGTAATAAAGATTATGATCAGGAGATGGGTACACCGCTCGCTCCTGCAATGAGGACGGTTTTCTTGCCTGCTTCGCCGTCCTCCTCTGCTTCAGCAAGCCAGGGTATAGAGCATGCTTCTGAGGCTTCCGCACCCCCTGAACAGCAGGAGCCGTGGCCAAGACCACCCGATAAGCTCCCACAAATCAATGAGCCGATCCCTGGGGCGGAAAACAACCTAGCGGAGGCTATTGCGAGGGAGCGGAGAGTGGCGTGGGCTGCGCTTGCAAGAGAAGACATGGAAAAGGGGGATGAGGAAGTTATCAGCACTGCTACCCAGCTGGCTTGTCCTGTTGTATTCAATCCGCAGGAGGGAGGGGGCATGCAGGCTACTATTACAGCCCTTGATTGGAAATTGTTGTCTCAGCTGAGGTCTACTGTTAGTCAATTTGGAGTGAAAAGTGAGCCAGCCAAACAGATGCTAGACTATATTTTTGATACCAGTCTTCTCTTGGTAAATGATTGTCGTGGAATAGCTAATTTGATCTTTACTCAACACCAGCAATTGTTATTTAATGCTCATTGGCAAGGGCTTGTGAATGAATGTGTAGCGGTACAGCGGCAGCAGGGAGATCCTCGCCATGGTATAACTGTTAACAAGCTTATGGGCTTGGGACCTTTTCTTCATACCGAAGCACAAGTTTTGCTGGGGCAAGAGAAGGGCCGGGAGGCTATGAGGTTGGTCAGGCTCGCTATAGAGAGGGTAAAAGAGCTGGGAGGGGTACCCGTGTATATGGGAATTAAGCAAGGGCGAGAAGAATCATTTGGCTCATTTATTGATAAAGCTGCTGCTGCAATCTAAAGGGCCGGGGTACCAGAATATACGAGGGGGACATTACTCAAGCAGTGCGCTCTTCAAAATTGTAATTCTACTACTAGGAGCGTGCTTAATACTCTGGGTGCAATTGGACTATAGAGGAGGCATTACAGAGGATGGCTTTGATGCCAACAGGACCACAAGCCTTTGTAGTAGATGCGATCAAACAATTAGGAATAGGCTTACAAGAACAGGCAACGTCCTCTCAAAGTCAGGTGTTAGCTGCTCTTGCACCGCTTCAAGCATCAGCTGCACTGGCACCAACAAGTAGAGGGAACCGCATGAAATGTTATTGATGCGGAGGCATGGGTCATATGTGCTGGGAATGCCAAGCCACAGGACTTTGGTGCCAAAAATGCCGCTCGGACACCCACAATACGGGCGCTTGCAGACGGAAATCGGGAATCTTCCCCAGGAGTGCTCACCACAGCGACCGCGCCCCGACACAAGTCGTCGCTGCAGCAGCAACAGCACCCCCTCCTGCCTCCAACCCGCCACAACAGGGAGCCTCGGCCTGGACCTGGCAGCTGCAGTAGATGTTACGTTGATGACCCCGAACCCGCAAAAAATCCTGACGGGGATTCATGGACCTATTGTTATACAGGATAAAAGCGGTGGGTGCTTTGCTTTTCGGAAGATTATCTGCATCTATGTTGGGATTATTTGTTTTGCCTGGCGTCATTGATGCAGATTACACGGGAGAGATTATGGTGATGGCGTATACCCCTTTTCCCCCACTCCAAATCAATAATGGACTGAGGATTGCTCAGCTGGTCCCACTTGAGCAAATAACTAAGGGATTGCAGGCTATAAAAGGACAAGAGAGGGGGGGAAATGGTTTTGGATCTACTGGAGGACTTACCTTGTTGACTTTAAACCTTTCTGAGAGACCCAAGAAAAGGGTGGAAGTAGAATTCAAAGGACAAAAAAGGTCATTTTTCAGGTCTGCTGGACACTGGAGCAGATTCCAGCATCATTAGCCCTAGCTGTTGGCCTCAACACTGGCCTTTGCAGCCAGCAGTCACTACAGTGACCGGGGTCGGAGGCCTTACCCTGGCTAGCCGTTCGCCTCCTCTCCAGGTTTGCATAGATGGAAAACAGCTTACAGCTATTTTTTCAGTAGTCCAATTACCACCTACCATGCAATGCCTTATAGGGCGGGACATTATGGCTCAGTTGGGAGTGGTCTTAACTAATGAACACCCTTTGGAGTAAAAGCCATTGCTTGGACTTTCCCAATTCCCATCACCTGGACTGTGAACACCCCGTCATGGGTTAAGCAATGGCCCTTAAAAGAGTAAAGTCTTCAACACGCACATCAGCTGGTATCAGAACAATTTCAACAGGGACACCTGCGGTTATCTACCAGCCCCTGGAATACTCAAATTTTTGTAATAAAGAAAAAATCTGGGAAGTACAGGTAGCTCCACGATTTGCGTGCTGTTAATGATCAAATGGAGCCTATGGGCGCATTACAACCTGGATTACCTAACCCTGCAATAATTCCAAAGGATTGGCCTCTGCTAATCATTGATCTGAAGGATTGTTTTTTCACTATTGCCCTTCATCCACAGGATATGCGACGGTTTGCCTTTACATTGCCTGCGATTAACAGGGAAGGGCCTGATCAAAGGTTCAAGTGGACCGTACTTCCGCAAGGAATGCGCAACAGCCACACCTTGTGTCAGCTTTATGTTAATGCAGCATTGCAACCATTAAGAAAATAATGGCCGAGCACAGTGATATATCACTACATGGATGATGTGTTTTTTGCTCAGCCCGTGCCTTTTACAGAACAACAAATCCAGAAAATAAGGACCACGCTGGCACAGTATTCTTTAGTGATAGCTCCTGAGAAAATTCAAACAACAGCCCCCTGGAAATATCTGGGATGGTCCATGTCAGAGCAAACCGTAAAACCTCAGAAATTGCAGTTGAAAACAAAGATGGCAACTTTAAATGATGCTCAAAAACTTTTGGGTGATTTGCAGTGGTTAAAACCAATAGTGGGAATACCCAATGAACTACTAAATGAGTTGCGCCCGCTACTAAAAGGAACTGACCCAACCTGCCCGGTGCGAATCACTGACAAACAACAACGGGTCATCCAGCAAATTCTGGACTGTGTTACACATGGACAGGTTTATCGAAGGGATCCAGAACTACCCATAGACTTAACCATTTGGAATGGCCCACAATATCTTCTTGGAGCGCTAACTCAATTTAAAAAGAAAACAGGGGAGACACGGATACTAGAATGGATCACCCTCCGCTACAGCAAACTAAAACTCTTTTTCAAAAAGTTGAAATGTTAGCAGATCTAATAAAGAAAGGCAGAGAAAGGGTGTTACAGGTGGCTGGGGCGGAACCAGCTATCATCAGGATGCCAATGAAAAAGGACACTTTGGATTGGTACCTGAACAATTCAAAAGAACTGCAGGAAGCTCTCTTAGGTGCATGTTGCCCCATTGAAACGGACAAGCTTCAACCAGCTCTGGTTCAGTGGATAGGGGACTGGGACTGGATAACTCGCCCAAAGTGAGAAAACTTCCCTAAACCAGATGCTATTACTGCATTTACAGATGCTGGCAGGAAGTCAAGAACTGCTGCAATAACTTGGCAAGAAAAGGGAGTATGGAAACATCACATTCTGCAAGCAGAGGCAGTGGACAGCCTACAAACCATGGAACTATTAGCAGTGGTATGGGCAATGGCACAGCTTAAGGAACCATTGAATGTTGTTACAGACTCTGTATGTTGCAGGAGTTGTAGCAAGAATTGAAGATGCCTCCATAAAGGAGGTACAAAAGCAGAGACTGTATGAACTGTTAATGCAGCTGAAGAAGGCTACAAGATCAAGGGAGCACGCTTATGCTGTAATTCATGTTAGGAGCCACAAATGGAATGTTGGTTTAGGAGAAGGGAATGATAGGGCAGATAAATTGGTTGCTATAACCCAAAACACACCCCTGTCAAATCACCAATTGGCACGAGAAGCTGACTCAATGTTTCACCAAAATGCAAAAGGCTTAAGTAGAGAATTTAAGGTAACACTCGCGGAAGCAAAAGCCATCGTGAGGGCCTGTCCAACTTGTAGTCACCATAATGGGGGAAGTGGTTTAGGCCTAGGAGTAAACCCATGAGGCCTGCAAACAAATGAGTTATGGCAAATGGATGTCACACATGTCCCTAGTTTTGGAGGGCTAAAATACGTACATGTGTCTATTGATACCTATAGCAAATATATTTGGGCAACGGCTCAGACAGGAGAAAGAGCTATACATGTGGAAAGGCATTTGTACAGTTGCTTTGCAGTGATGGGTACACCAAAAAGAATTAAAACAGATAATGGTTCTGCCTATATCAGCCAGAGGATAGGGAGATTTTTAAGAAATTGGGGAATCGAACATGTTACAGGTATCCCAAACTCCCCGACAGGGCAAGCCATCATCGAAAGGGCAAATGGTACCTTGAAAAGGTATTTAGCCAAACATGAGGGAGTAACTGACCCCCAGGCGAGGTTGCTAAAAAGTTTGTTTGTGATCAATCACTTGTGTGTATTTGGGGATGCAGGGCAACCCCCAGCGGAACTGCATTATAAACCACAAGAGGTTGCTGAGCAGAAAAAAGAAATATGGGTAAGATACAGGGACCCCAAGACAGGGCTGTGGAAGGATCCTGCTAAGGTCCTGTTCTGGGGAAGGGGATATCTCTGTATTTCCACCCCTGCAGGAGCACTGTGGGTACCTGCCAACTGGACTAAACCTGTTCTTGATGCAGCGATTGGTGGACCACCTCACGGAGGGGGACAAGGAAGGTCTGGAGAAGAAACTGCCCCTGATCCTACGACCACTACTGTTACAGCTGAAGGGACACTCGAAAGCGGTCGACAGGGCCGTGACACGCCGCTGCTGGCCGGCCAAGGAACTGATTGACACCGTCGAATCATTATCATCTTTCCACATAAGGGGACCGGCAAGGGAGAACTGCCTTGAGTGCCACAGCCCGGATTGTGCCGCTTGGGTAGCACTATATTGTGGGGGTTGTGGTAGGATCTTTCGGGTGGAACAGTCATTGCTTTGGCGTTTGTGGTGTAACACCTGTGACCATGAACACACATGGGGCAGTGATTAGCAAAGGGAACTAAGGAGACAGACAGGGCTAAATACAGCTTCAGGTCTAGATGTTTATGAGTCTCACGAACAGAAAATTTTGGCTTACTATCGGTGGGAGTTACAGTATATTCTGAAAAGGATTAATGCTCAAAGTAGGTCATACATAGCCTCTGCAAGGTGTTGAAAATTGGTGCCCTTAACACAGCGTTCTGTTGTAGGACCCGTTAAAGGAGATCCAGATAAGGCATTAGATCACTGCATTAAGAAACTACAGGGGTGGAGACTACAAGTGTCAGGAGCGGTAAAGTTAAAGACTGATAAGAAAAAGAAAGCAAGAAAGAGAACAGAGAAATGAGGCTTATTTTTGTTATACTGCTTAGTGCAGTTGTGGCTGGAGTAGTAGGGGTAACACACTTTAATCAACCTAGAGATAATATATGGATAATGCTTGCTAATCAAATTAACCAATCATTGCTTTGTCTCAGCCTTGGAGGGGTTACTAACCCATATCGAACATGCTTGGTGGGACTCCCAGTGTGGTCTCCTCGGGAATTTTGCAGTCTGATCAATAACCAAACTATGCATGCATAATATGACAAACATTAGACTACCCACGCAACAAGGGTATACTGCAAGTCAAAGTGATGGTTACCGCCAATGCTTAATAATCCTATAACTTAATACTCCTTTGCACTCTCCTCCAGAGGAATTGGATCTTTTTGGAAGTGCAAACGCCAGTATGACTAACATCTCAAATGGCGGATGGTTCAGTTTTGATCCCTTAAATCTTCAGAAGTTGAATCAGCATAGAGGAACATGGGCTACTTAAGATTCATCTCTGAGTCTAGGAACAGTGTCTCAGCAGCTTTACAGCCAATGTAACGGCACTAACATCGTGACCGATGAAATTACCCACAGGGATATTTTTAATTTGTGGGGACAGAGCCTGGAATGGTATACCAGCCCGGCCACACGGTGGACCTTGTTATTTGGGAAAATTGTCATTATTTCACCCCAATGTATCTATATTAATGCAACTAAGCCAAAATGCAAGCAGACAGAGGCGTAGCCTACATGACTTAGACTGTAGTCATATAGGAGACCCATGGTTCTGAAGTGAGCTGAAACAAGTAGTGGTTTCAACTATCTTGCTGGGAGGTGCTGCAAACAAAGCTATGAACTTAGCAAAACAACTGGGGTGCTGGGCTAAGGGTGAATTGAATAAGACATCACAAATTTTAGATATGTTAACTGCAGATGTACAAAGTGTTAATCATGCTGTTTTACAAAATAGAGCCGCTATAGATTTTTTGCTTTTAGCACAAGGCCACGGGTGTGAAGAGTTTGAAGGGATGTGCTGCATGAATTTGTCCGATCACTCTGTATCTATTAATGCTAAGATAAAAGAGTTGCAGTGGGGACTTCACAATCTCAAAGAAGAAGAAGGACTAAGAATTGATGAATGGCTTAAAAGTTTGGGACTTGGACCGTGGCTGAGAAACCTTGTGACATATGCTATAGGGATACTAGGTGTGCTTTTAATGCTTTTGCTTATTTTACCTTGTATTTTTAAGTGTATTCAAAATATGGTTAGTAGAATGATAGAAAAAACTTGGCAGACTAACCTCCTTGTGCAACAAGAAATAAAACGGGGGCAGTGTGGAGAGTTTTGTTCAGACATGGCTTATAGAAAAAGGCCATGATCATATATAGCTGGTTAAGAAGTAAAAGGCAGCTGTAAGCAGCAAGTTCTCAGGCTTTTTCCTTACGAGAAAAACAATAAACACTGTGTCCTTGGGTAAGTGATGAGAAAAACATGGTGGAAAATATGGAGTCCTTGAGGATGTTCAATAACAAGTCAACAGCAGGATGAGGAAAACAAGTATTAGCCTCAACAAGAAACCACAGGTGTTAGCAACAAAGGAGGGGTTGGCATGTAATCTGTAACCAATGATGAGCTTGGGTTTTGCAATATGTATGAGCTTAATTAACACTGCTATAAAAGTATGTAAGCTGGATCAATAAATCTGAGATCGATGCTCATCAATCGGATGTGCAAGTCTCCCTTCACTTTCGTCATAGGGTTCCTTTTAAGGATGCTTTGCCAAGTACCAAAAAAGCAACAGTTTCTCTTTTTGGGACAACAGTCTCACCCATTTTCACCTCCCCTGAGGCCAAGGGTCTTGAGAACAGAGATCTTCTTCCCTAAAGACAGAGGGCACCACCACACCCTCCTCATCTTTCTCTGTTCACTTCACTCCTGAACATGGCGCCACTGCAGCAGGTCACTCTCACTCCTGCACTAGCAATCACTACAGCAGGTCACTCTCTTGGCTCAAACCACTGCATTCCCCTAAATGCAGTCTCTGTGTTACAAGAAAATTGTTTTAGTCCGTGGCTATACAAGAAAAAGTCCAGCCAAAGGCCACTCCATCATCTCTTCCCACCTAGGATTCTTTCCCATCTTCTTCTGACATCTCAGGTCCCAGGCTGTCTCTCTTTTTCAGATCAAGGAGTGTTGTCTTATATATCAAGAGTTCTATTATCATTATAGTGCAAGGATTCCATATCGCCAGAGTTCCATACCTACTCAATGTTTCTAATCGGCATCTCCTCTAGAACTAACTCTTCCTGATCCTTGCAGTTGCCATCTAACTGCTGCTCTCAACAATCCACTCTTTTATACCATTGTTCTTATTGGCTACAGGTGTGGTCTGTTAACATTAGGCCTGCTCCTAATTTTTAGTAATTGGTTCAGCTGCAAATCTTTGGGGAATAAGATTACATTCTATACCACCTTCATACTGTATCCCCCTACAAAGGAGGATTAGTGTTTCACAAGGTTTACTTTGTCTAAGAAAGGGTTAAAATCTCAGGCTCTGCTGCCCTCAGGATGACTGAAATCTCACAGCGGCCTGCCTGGGACTCCCATGGCTGGGCACCTTCCCCCCCCCTTCTCTCTCTCCTCTGCCTGCATGCTGCCAGAACATGACATCAAATTTCAAGGTGTCACAGGCTCTCTCTCTCTCTGGGGGGGGGCTTCCTGGGACATCTCAGTGTTTCTCCACCCCACCGTCCTGCAGGGGGCGGCCCAGTTCCATTCTCTTCACCCCCTTTCTCTGTCCAGAGCTCCTGGCCTACCTCAGCTTAGGCCGCATGGCTTCCCCTCCACCGCCCAGCCTGTGGCTGGGCAGAGGGAGGTCTGAACTCTTCACTGACCTGAACACACTCCTCAGGGAGTTCTCTGCTTTTAACCCCCTGTGTTCTCAGAGGCGTATCCACATCTTCAGTGGTTACACCAGGTGTCAGTATTGAAATCTGACCATTGATTGGTTTGGCTATAACTTCCAGAAAGAAAACTCACTTCCTTGTCAACCTAGACGCGCTCAGTCACCCTCCCAGGAAAAAAGTGTTTCTTGACATTCAGACAGAACCTCTTGTGTTTCAGCTTGTGCCCATTGACTCTTGTCCTGTTGCTGGGCAACACTGAAAAGAGCCTGTCTCTGTTCTCTTTACACCCTCCCTTCAGGTATTGATATACATTGATGAGATCTCCCACAAGCCTTCTCTTCTCTAGGCTAAACAGTCCTAGCCATCTCAGTTTTTCCTCATAGGAGAGGCACTCTAGTCCCTTAATCATCTTTGTGGTCCTTCATTGGACTCTCTCCAGCATATACATGTCTTGTACTGAGGAAGCTGGAAGTGGACACAGGACTCCAGCTGTGGCCTCACCAGGGCTAAGTAGAGGGGAAGGATCACCTCCCTCAATCTGCTGGCAATACTTTGCATGATGCAGCCCAAGACACTATTAGCCTTTTTTGCAGCAAGGGCACATTGCTGGCTCCTGTTCAACCTGGTGTCCACCAGGATGACAGGTCCTTTTCTGACAAGCTGCTTTGAAGCTAGGTGGCCCCCAACATATCTGAGTGCATGGGGTTGTTCTTCCCCAGATGCAGGACTTGGCATTTCCCCTTGATGAACTTCATGAAGATAATGTGTGAAATTCTCTCAAGGACCAATACACAAGGGCACCATCTCCTCCTACTCCAGCCTTAGCAAGAAGACCCAGACAGCCCCTGCAGCCAAAGGCCTGAAGAGACACATCTTCCTCTGGAGCTCAGTCTGAATCAAGACATCTGATATTCCAGGGATAGTTGCTCTAGTTAGTGCTGGGGACCATGCCCCAAAGTACATCATTACTATTGCTGAAAACACATAAACTACCCTCAGCAGAATTTCTGGACAACTTCTGCATACTCTGCCACAACAAACATTATGCCTGCTCGCTACTTCTATTAGTGCTAGGTTCAGCAGTTATACAGGCCTCTCCTTAGCACCTGCTTAAAGTGTTATTGACCATTCCTAATCAGGAGTCAGCTGGAACAAAAACTCAAAGCATCCTTTGATCAACAACAATTGACAGAACTCATTAGCTGCTGCTAGAGCTTGCTAGTATCACACTCTCCTTTCCTAGCAACATCAAGCAACCCGAAGTTCCTCAAGGGGTTCCCAGGAGTGCCCTGATGAGCTCAGAAGTTGTTCCCAGAAACCACTGTGCAAACTGCTGCATCTGTTGGATGCTTCTGCTAGATGAACTAATCCGGGAGAAGCAGGAGAATGTTTTGTGAACGAATATGGGGTTTCTCAAACATCAGCAGGATGTGATATCTATCATGTTCTGACCACCCTTTCCTGATGGAATACAAGTAGTTCCAGTTTCTATGGTAGAAATAGGGATGGATAATATTCCTTGAATAGTGGATGAATTATGATAATAAACTGCCCAAATGCATCCCTGCGAATCACAACAACTGTCCATACAGCAAAATGCAGGAGCACCTACCTGGAATCAATGGATAGAAATAACAGTGTGTTAAGTATCAGGGAGTAGGTTTAAGAGAAAAGGGAAAAAATTCTTATGTGGTCAAGAAAAAAACAGGGACTTAGAGTAACTGTGGAGATGGACAGAGAAGAGGTTGCAGAGAAATAAGGATAAGAGAAATGTGCAGGAAATGGTGACAATAAGGTTTGTAAATCAGAAGGAATGGACAAAATCTGTATAAGGCTAGGGAAAGTGTTAAATGATTCAGGAAAAAAATATGGCAAAATGGATTAGGAAAAAACATGGGATAAGCTAAAAAGAGTGATATAACAGCTGAAAAGAGCAATAGCAGCAGTATACCACAGTGCTCAGGCTCCGCTGCCCTACCGCCAATTGATGAAAACCAACAAGAGGGTAGGCTGCTTTGGGCCCAGGATTACCCATATGAATGGGTACCAGTGTGCTGAATACAGTAGAATGCTGGGGGGAGGAACAACCCCAGTATTTTGTATGAAGCAGAAAAAAATGACAGTGTTTTCCTGGACACAGGAGCATGAATCACTTTGTCTAAAACTTGTCTTAAAGAATTTATTTAACCAGAAAATATGAAGGCAGCCTCTTTCCACAGAAAGGAAGGTAAAGGCCTTAAATATTATATTATGAGTCTAATAACATGCAGTGAGCTGTTGATATCAAGTATGAGGGTGCAAATAATAGCAAAAAACCTCATATTTGAAGAATTGAATGGATAATGGAATGTGGAATTTTAATTTTTTATAAAAGACTAACAGAAGCAGGGAAAGGCTGGTATAAAGATTCAAGAGAAGTGTCAGGATCATTAGCTTGTCAGAGTGACCCCGAGAAAAGTTAGAAAGTCTCTTTTCCCAGCCCGGCGCTTGAAGAAGGAGTCAGAACTCTTCATTTCTCGGTCTCAAGGTTGTTTATTTTATCTGTAAAAAATTTTCTCCTGCCCTGCTGAGGTCAGCTCAGCAAGACAGTCCGAGGCACTCTGCCTGTCCCCAGGGCAGTGTTATGTCTTTATACTAAAAACTACGTATACAATGTTTACAATTACTTTCCAATACCTATCACCTATGTTAGACAGCGAGCTTCTACTCTAAACCAATCTGTAAGTGCCAACATCACAGCAGAAGATGGAGGCCAAGAAGAAGAAGGAGAAAGGCTGGACACACCCAGTTCCCTCCATCTTGCCTCCTGAACCCCCATACCAAAAACCTAAAATCTACTTTTCCACCCCGTGATGACTTCACTAATATTCTACTTAAACTGTTGTGGCCTGCTGATCTTCATACAAGGTTGGTAACTTGCTCCATGGGTCATAATCAAAACCACAGGCATTTTGGGCTCTGTGCCAGGGTCTCTGAGACCCCTGGCAGGGGTCCTGGCTGCTCAGGACAGCCAGAGGGATGTCCTGGGTTCTGACATCTGCTCCTCTCTTTGCACCAAAAACACCTCTTTTGCAACTTTGTTCATGGCCTGCCGCATGCACACAAAGATGCATGGTTAAATGAGCAGAAGAACCACAAGCCCTATCAAAATGTAACAACCTGCCTTTAAAAGTCCCTTCCACAATGGTGAAAGGTTAAAACATCCAACCACATCATCCATCCAGGATCCAGTGACCTCTCCAAGTTTGTTAACACTTTCTTGTAACTTTTTCATGTTTTTATAAATCGATTTTGAATGATCTGACATGTTCATGCAGCATATCCCTTCAAATTCTTCACACCCGTGTCCATGTGCCAGCAGCAGATAGTCAATTGCTGCTCTGTTTTGGAGAGTTACTCGTCTCACACTGTTGATGTCTGTTAACATTTCACTCAGTGTAAGAAAAACAGCTCAAGCATGCTTGCTCAGCCAGCAACCCATATGATCCAATTGAGTCAACGCCACCCCTGATGCTGTCTTTGGAGAGAAAATTGCAACTGCAATTCTCCAAGCCTTGTCCCATGTGTGCACATCATCATCACAATTTGGACTGTATTGTTCCACTGATCTTTTCCCCTTATGTGTTTTCTCTTTCAAAAATTCTCAAATCGGGTGTTAGCAATGAAATTCTTCCAATGCTGCATGGACCACCTTTGACATTTGCAGGGATAGCAGGCCAAATTCTGTCCCCACAAATGAAAAAAGATTCCCTGTGGTAATTGTGCTGGAACCTGGAGTGATGCTTTGGCTGTCACCTCGGTGTATTTGCACCAAGCAGGTGCATTTCTATAAAAAGGATGATTTGGAGTGACATCGATTGTGTTATTTTCTGTTTGTGTCACTTCCGGAAGTTCGAATTTTATACAAAAATTCATTTTTGCTGACCCAAGAATTTCCAGTTCCTCAGGTTCAAAAGGAGCCACAGGGAGGAACTGTGTCCAAAGACACCATTCATTCACAGGATTTGAAACGACCTGTGAAATCTTTATAGGAGCATTTTTTTGAATTGGCCATTCATTCACTGGCAAGCCCACCAAGCATGTTGAAAATGGTTTCCCTGGCCTTGAATGTGTCAAGCAGATGCTATCTAAACCTGCTGCATTGGCCAAAGCTTCCCAAACCTTTTGTTTTGGCTGGACCATGGTCAAATCTGCTTCATTGCCTAAGGAAATAGACGGAAGAATGAGGCACATGAGCAGTACCTGATCGAATCTCAAGGTCATGGCTTCACTCCTTGTGAGAAGCTTTGCCACGCTGTGACACCCAAGCCCCTGAGAGAAACCCCAAGTCCTTGAACCCTTTATGAGTTTTTCGAGATGTTCACGGTCTTGTCTTCTGCCTCTGCGTGCTCGCCTCTTCGTTTCCGCGATCTGTGTCTTCCTGTGTCCGAGTCCTGTAGGGCTTCACGTGTCTCGCCAACACCCTCTTCAGACCTCACCCTGTGGAAACACAAGCTAAACCCTTGCCCCACGTGATTAGTTTGAGAGGGCCTTCAATCTGTCCTGTTTCTGGATTTCTGAACAAAACTAAAGGATTCTACCTTAGTTTTGCCTGGGTAGTGTTAGAAAAAAGGCCTGAGAATTGGTGGATTGGGTTCTGAAAAAGGAGCTGTTGAGAACGTATCAATTGAGACCTGGATATTTCTGAGCTTCCCAAAGATGGATATTTTGTGACATCAGCTTGCCACAGCTGGAGGCTTTGCAATCCTCTCGGATTGACTGCTCCTGTGTATGCAGGTGGCTGCACAAGCTGACAGTCTGGACAAGCACTCATGATTTCCCTTGCTTGGCTTTTTGAGATGCAAAAGGATTCCATCAGTGCCTGTGCATTTTGATGAAAAAATGCATGGCTCAACCTTGCCTGCTTAAAAATATTCAGTAATGTCTGAGAAATGGGCATGGTTAACTTGTCTGCCTGGGCATTCCCTTCTGCTTAGAATTCTGGGAGGGATGAATGTGCCCTAATGTGAGTAAGGAAATATTTATGTTCCCTGTGTTCCAGCAGTGTTTTCATACATGATAAGTATGAATATAAGATGTCATTGCTTGTTTCTTTCAAAAGTGAACCTTCCAATTGTTTGACCATATTTGCAACATATGCTGAATCTGTGATCAGATTGAGAGGTTTCTGGAACAATTGCAAGACCCTGACCACTGCTGACAATTCCACAATTTGTGGTGAACCTTGGACTATTTTTACATCTGAGTCCCATTCACCTGTGACTGAATTCTGCCACATGATTACTGATTTGTGAGTTTTTCCTGAACCATTAGTGAATATTGTTATCCCATCCAATGGTTCCTCACTTATTCTTGGTTTTTCCCTATAACATATCTTTGATTTCAGCAATCTGTGACCTGTAAAATGAATCGTGCAAATTCCTGGCTACCTTAACAATGCTATTAACAAGTCTTTTGATTTCTGCATCGCCCAATCAAAATAATCTTTCTTCAATGGGAAATGAACTGTAGAAAAATTCCTACCTGACATTGTCAGCAGCCTTGTCCTTGCTTTTAGGATAATTTGGGATGCCATCCCCAGGTCTGTGAGGATCGTCTTTGGAGACCTTTGTAACTTTCTCGAGTTCTTTCTGCGCTTCAGGTGTAAGAGTTCTGGGAGATTTGATGTCATTGTCAAATCGTCCTCTCTCAAAAGACTGAGCCTCTGGGATGTCATCATTTGTGATCCCCAAGGTTGGTCTCATCCAGTTGATTTCTCTGAGAAGCTGATGTAGGTCATGCAAATTGCTGACTTTGGAGCTGACTTCCATCTTCTGTGGTCTTATCGTTTGTTCCGAGATCTTCCACCCTAGGTATTTCCATGGTATGATCTCCTGAATTTTTGAAACACTGATTTTTAGTCCTGCCTTTTGCACCTCTGCAATCACACAGTCATGAGCTTCTTGCAGCTCCTGTTGTGTTGGTACCTTTGCAGAGGCTCCTCCCTACTGATGCTTGGGATGTAGATTGCAAGTGGAGGAGCATCATCTGGATGGAGCAGGATGCTGAAGAAACAGTCCTTGAGATCAATGATCACAAGTGGCCAATCACTGAGAGCAAAGGAAGTCCCTGTTGAAGCAGTCCCATGTCCTTGATGACTTTGCTGATCTTCCTGAGGTCATGCAGCAGTCTCCATGAGCCTGAAGTTTTCTTCTGAATGACGAACACTGGAGAATTCCATGGACATGGTCTCCAGAGGGAAAGTCCTGCTGATCAAACACCAGCATGACTTGTTCCGCTGCATGTGGTGGCAAAGCGATAGCTTTGGCTACCGGAGTGTTCTCTGCAACAGTCGGTGGTGGTCGAAGAGCTTTGGCTAAAACTGTCAGCTCTTCATTCGGATTTGCCAAAACAATCAAAGGATAAATGACAAGTCCAAGGATGCTGCTTCAGTCCTTACCAATTATTAAAAAGTTCTATCTCTTGGGCGAAGTTCCAGTGACACCAGTAGGTATCACGGCGTGGCTCTCATCCATGAAGCAACCCAAAGTCCACAATCTTCTGTGGATGAAGCACAAGGGTTGGAATCTCTGTGCAGTCTACATCTGTGCATCTTTTTTTCTGCTTGTGGAATGGTCAGCGTTTTCTTGCCTGTGCTTCTTGTCAGCATTCTCATGCACTTGATTGAGTTTCACATTGTTTACTGAGATCTACCTGGACTTTTGCACCTGCTAAAACACAAACAAATCCACGTCCCCACAAGGACTAGAGGATTATCTCAAAATCTTGGACGTGAAGAATGGGTCCTGATGTGAAAATAAAACATTGATCTGTTCTGTTTCAGTCTCTATGCAATATTGCATAGGGAAATGTAAGATAACAGCAATTAGAAATCAATCAGATAATACACATAACCAATAACACATCTGAAATCATACAATTATCAATCACTACAACACTGAACTGTCATCTCAGAGTCTGCGACAGCTGATGAACCTTAAAACAACAGAGAACTGGAGAATTCATGTCTGGATTCATGTTTCTCCAAACTCCCTTTGAAAACAGGCTCAGCTATCATATATGGTCAAATTGCCAAGCCAAAAGGACTTGAATATTTTTTGATGCAGAAAACATCTGGGCTGATTGTCAATCATTCCGTTCAAGTAGAGCTAGAACTTGGCCAGAGTTCGAACTCTAATTGAAGGATATCACTTAATATATTTTAAAACAAGACTCTTAAAACCAGCAATTATGAATAGGAAACCTTAGGATTAAAGATCAATCAAACCATTAAATAGATGAATCCCTCCGAAACTTCTGTCAGGATAGAAATTCTTCAAACACAGCAAAACTCTTGAATTCTCAGCTCACAGTACCTCTATAATAACTGAAGAAATAATAACTGAAGAAAACCATGAAACTGGCAATCTGGATTTAAAAGAAACCCAAAAAACATGAGTAGTCAAGAAATAAAAAGACAAGATTCTGAAGAGACACGTCTTGTAGATGATCACACAGAGATAGTGAAACACATGAAAGCTGGCTGTAAATATTACAATACCTTGATAATAATTCTTATCATAAATTCTGAGAATTCTCATTATATAATCAACGTATCATCAGGAAGTGTTTGAAGGGGTTATTACAACCTTTTAAAAGTATTTATATAGCATTAATAACAATCCTTATTTATCAGTATCACCTATAAAATCCAAAAATAACGAAGGTTACAAACTCAATACCAACAAAACTCTGAACCATTGGAGAATCAGCTGATGACCCCACAGATAGGATCTGATTGGTGTTTCTCAAATGCTTTGTCTTCAGAGACATTTCAGGTAATTGAATCATTGCTAATACTTCTATCTTTAGATGGTAGTTTCCCTCCCTGAGAGACATTTTTCACAATAGAAGATTTCCATCTACATCATATTTGGAATAAAATTGATTTGCACTGTGTCCTGGTTTAGGACAAATTAGGGGAAATCTCCAAAAGGAAGCCCCCCAAAAAACAAACCTCCAACCACCCCTCCCCCAATACCGGGTTCGGGAAGGAATTCCTCGGAGAAGCAAAGTGGAAAACAAAACCTATTTATTAACAAGTAACAAAAGAACACTCCCCAACACAAGAAAAGAAAAGAAAAGAAAAGAAAAGAAAAGAAAAGAAAAGAAAAGAAAAGAAAAGAAAAGAAAAGAAAAGAAAAGAAAAGAAAAGAAAAGAAAAGAAAAGAAAAGAAAAGAAAAAAGAAAAGAAACCAGGCAGTGTTGTGGAGGGCGCTGAGCTTCTCTCGCAGACTCCGGGGGGGGTCCTGGACGTCTCAGGTCAGGTCCGGAGCCGGTCCAGTATCTTCAGGGGAGGGTAAGAAAGAGGGAACAAAAGGAAAGAAAAAAACAGCGCAGAAAGCAAAAGCAGCAAAAAAACTATCAGCTAGGGGCCGAGGCAGGAGCAACCAAGCAAGAGGCAAGCCAAGCCAAGCAGCCAGAAGCCAAAAGCGAAAGTGCCCGGTCACACTCCCTCCTCTCTTCCCCGCCCCGCCGTGGCAAGACGACCGGGGGGGGAGGGGGGGGGAAGAGAGAAAAGGCGCAGCTGCCACACACAACACACGATATTGGGATAAAGGCTGTCGCCCCACGACACTCCACCCCTTATCCCATATCATGAACATACAATAAAAAAACTTTCATTTCACTTACTCACACCTTTGACACTTAGGCATTCCTCTCATCTTACTTGCTCAGACCTTTGACACTTACAGTTTCCTTCTGTCTCACATTCAACAAACAATGACATTCATATATGAGTCTCATCCCACAATCAGGTCTCCCTGAGGTACACACCGTGTTGTTCCATCTTTCTGCATTATCCACCTTGTATAACCTGGTCCTTGAGCAAAGACAATCCCACGGATGGGTTTGTCTGTACTCGAGGCAGGGTTGATCCATACTGTCTTTCCCAACAAACCTCTGACATGGGCCACTGGGGCTTTATCCCCATCTACTATATTAAGGAGCTCAGACTGAGCAGGACCCGCTCGGTTGGTGGAACCTCGAGTGTTAACTAACCAGGTAGCCTTTGCCAAATGCTGCTCCCAGTTTTTTAAAGACCCCCCACCCAATGCTTTTAAGGTGGTTTTTAACAATCCATTGTACCTTTCCACTTTCCCTGCAGCTGGTGCATGATAGGGGATATGGTACACCCACTCGATGCCATGTTCCCTAGCCCAAGTATTAATAAGATTGTTTTTAAAATGAGTTCCATTATCCGACTCAATTCTCTCGGGAGTACCGTGCCTCCAAAGGACCTGCTTTTCAAGGCCCAAGATAGTGTTACGGGCTGTAGCATGAGACACAGGGTAGGTTTCCAACCATCCCGTGGTGGCTTCTACCATGGTTAGTACATAGCGCTTGCCTTGGCGGGTTTGAGGCAGTGTGATGTAATCAATCTGCCAGGCCTCCCCGTATTTGTACTTAGACCACCATCCCCCATACCAGAGGGCCTTCACCTTCTTGGCCTGCTTAATGGCAGCGCACGTCTCACAGTCACGAATAACCTGAGAGATACTGTCTATGGTTAGATCCACCCCTCGGTCTCGTGCCCACTTATAGGTGGCATCTCTACCCTGGTGGCCTGAGGCATCATGGGCCCATCGTGCTAAGAATAACTCTCCCTTATGCTCCCAGTCGAGATCTATCTTCAACTCCCCTATGTTTGCAGCCTGATGTACTTGCTGGTTGTTTTGTTGCTCTTCATTAGCTCTACTTCTGGGGACATGGGCATCTACATGGCGAACCTTCACAGGTAACTTCTCTAACCGAGTAGCGATATCTTTCCACTCTTCTGCAGCCCAAATTGGTTTTCCTCTGCGCTGCCAGTTGGCCTCTTTCCATTTCTTCAGCCATCCCCATAGAGCGTTGGCTACCATCCAAGAATCGGTATACAAATAGAGCCTTGGCCACTTCTCTCTCTCTGCAATACCTAGGGCCAGTTGAATAGCTTTGATTTCAGCAAATTGACTGGATTCACCCTCTCCTTCAGTAGCCTCTGCAACGCGTCGAGTGGGACTCCATACAGCTGCTTTCCACCTCCGTTTCATCCCTATGACGCGACAAGAACCATCGGTGAATAGAGCGTAACATGTTTCTTCTGCTGGCAACTGATTGTATGGCGGAGCTTCCTCAACCCGGGTCACTGGCTCTTGTTCCTCATCCGCGACACTAAAGCTTTCACCTTCGGGCCAATTTGTAATTATTTCCAGAATCCCAGGGCGATTTAACTTCCCAATTCGAGCGCGCTGCATAATGAGGGCAATCCACTTACTCCAAGTAGCACTGGTGGCATGGTGGGTAGAGGGAACCTTTCCTCTGAACATCCATCCCAGCACCGGTAGTCGAGGTGCCAGAAGGAGTTGTACCTCTGTACCAATCACCTCCGAGGCGGCTTGGACTCCTTCATAGGCGGCCAAGATTTCCTTTTCTGTTGGAGTATAGTTATCTTCAGACCCCCTGTAGCTCCGACTCCAAAATCCCAATGGTCGACCTCGGGTCTCACCAGGCAGCTTTTGCCAAAGGCTCCAGGACAGACCATGGCTCCCGGCTGCAGAGTAGAGCACATTCTTCACATCTGGTCCCGTCCTGACTGGACCAAGGGCTACAGCATGAATGATCTCCTGCTTGATCTGGACGAAAGCTTGCTGCTGCTCAGGGCCCCAATGGAAGTCGTTCTTCTTGCGGGTAACCAGATAAAGGGGTCTCACAATCTGACTATACTCAGGGATGTGCATCCTCCAGAAACCTATAGCACCTAAGAAAGCTTGTGTTTCCTTCTTATCAGTTGGTGGGGACATAGCAGTGATTTTGTTAATAACATCCGCAGGAATCTGACGCCGTCCGTCTTGCCACTTCACCCCCAAGAACTGAATTTCTCGGGCAGGTCCCTTGACTTTGCTCTTCTTAATGGCAAATCCGGCTTTCAGGAGAATATGAATGATCTTCTCTCCTTTCTTGAACACTTCTATTGCCGTGTTCCCCCAAACAATGATATCATCAATATATTGTAAATGTTCTGGAGCCTCACTCTCTTCTAGTGCAGCCTGGATCAGTCCATGACAGATGGTAGGACTGTGTTTCCACCCCTGGGACAGTCGGTTCCAGGTATACTGCACTCCCCTCCATGTAAAAGCAAACTGAGGCCTGCATTCTGCTGCCAGAGGGATGGAGAAAAACGCCTTAGCAATATCGATGGTCGCGTACCACTTGGATGCCTTGGACTCCAGCTCGTACTGCAGTTCCAGTATGTCTGGTACAGCCGCACTCAGTGGTGGAGTCACTTCATTCAAGGCACGATAGTCCACAGTCAGTCTCCATTCTCTGTCAGATTTTCGCATGGGCCAGATAGGGCTGTTAAAGGGTGAGTGGGTTTTACTGACCACCCCTTGTCTCTCCAGCTCTCAGATCATCTTGTGGATGGGGATCATGGCATCTCGATTCGTCCGGTACTGCCTGCCGTGCACTGTTGAGGTGGCAATTGGCACTTGTTGCTCCTCTACCTTCAAGAGTCCTACTGCAGATGGGTTCTCTGATAGTCCAGACAAGGTATTCAATTGTTTAATACCCTCTATCTCCACTGCAGCTATTCCAAAAGCCCACCTGAATCCCTTAGGATCTTTGTAATAGCCATTCCGGAGGAAGTCTATGCCCAAAATACACGGAGCCTCTGGACCAGTCACAATCGGATGTTCCTGCCACTCCTTCCCAGTCAAGCTCACCTCAGCTTCCAACAAAGTGAACTGTTGTGATCCCCCCGTCACTCCAGCAATGGAAACAGATTCTGTCCCCACGTGTTCCGATGGCATTAAGGTACACTGTGATCCAGTGTCAACCAATGCTTCATAGTCTTGTGGCTCTGATGTGCCAGGCCATCTGATCCACACCTTCAAAAAAACCCAGTTTTCCCGTGCCTCTTCCTGGCTGGAGGCAGGGCCCCTCTAAGCCAGATTGTCCTTCTTTCCTTGGGCGTATGCCTTAGAAGTTCCTTCAAGGGGATCAGACATGTCATCGTCATCATCATACTTAACATCTCGGCTACGAGCGACTGGAGCTGCTCTCTTTTTGGTGATACTTCCTCTTTCCTTCAAATCACGCACCCGTTGTGCCAAAGCAGTGGTGGGTTTTCCATCCCATCTCTTCATGTCTTCTTCAGACTCACGCAGAAAAACCCATAACTCAGCCCGTGGGATGTACCTTCTCCCCCCATCAAAGGAGTGCCAGCGTTGGATACCAGGGCCTCTAATTTGCACAGCCGAGATTTGAATAAGGTCCTCCTTAATCTCTTCCCGGAGTTTCTTATGATTCTCCTCTATTTTGTCCTCTAGTTTCTGCAGTCGGGTTTCCACTGCTGCAATTCTGGCATGAGTTGGGCCATGCACAGCATCTGCATACACTCGAAGCTTCTTTGCCATATCGAGCACAGTCTCATATGTATCATCCCGCTTCATTATTGCTAGGGCAGAAGCGTATTCAGGTGGCCCAAGTCGCACAAGTTTCCTCCACATTACAGGTGTGCATGGTACCAGGTCCGGATTCCTAGTTGTTATATTGTTGAAGTGAGGGGAGAACGACCATCCTTTGATGCATCGAACTCAAGTTTATTGATCGATCAGCCAGTTTAAATAATAGTGTTAACGAACTTCATGCATATTCCAAAATCCAGGTTCATGATAGGCTAACAGAGAAAACTCTAACTACTCCTTTTGTTTTACTACACCGTTGATTGTTTACACAAAATAAAACCAGTGTTCCCACTGTGATATGAAAGGTTCCCAAAACTTCCATATCTGTTCCCAGGGTGCCATCTTTTCCCAGAGAGGGTGTTTCACTTGTTATGGGAAGACTGCCTGAGAACCTTATTGTTTATAAAGTGATGCCTGAGAGAGTCTAATTGTTTATAGAAGTCAGGCTTGGAACTGCTTTTGGAAGTGCTTTGCAACTACCTTTTACTTTTCTCTCAATTGCATGGCTTCATGGCCTTTTTCTTTAAGCCATGCTTGAACTAAACTCTCCACACTTCCCCCGCTTTTTTCTTTGAGAGAAAGGAGGTTAGTTTGCCAGGTTTTCTCTATCATCCTACTAACCATCTTTTGGATACAGCTACAGAAACAAGGTAGTATAAGTAAAAGCAATAAAAGTACACCTAATGTCCCTATAGCATATATTACAAGGTTTCTTAGCCATGGTCCAATTCCTAAACTTTTAAGCCATTCATCAATTCCCAATCCTTCTTCCTCCTTAAGGCTGTTAAGCCCTAGTCATAGCTGTTTTAACTTAGCATGAATAGATACAGAACGATCAGACAAGTTCATGCAACACATCCCTTCAAACTCTTCACGCCCATGGCCTTGTGCTAATAGTAAGAAATCTATGGCAGCTCTATTTTGTAAAACAGCATGATTAACACTCTGTACATCTGCAGTTAACATATCTAATATCTGTGATGTCTTATTCAATTCACCCTTAGTCCAACACCCTATTTGTTTTGCTAAAGTCAATGCTTTGCTTGCAGCACCCCATGGTAGGAGAGCTGAAACCATCACTTGATTAAATTTACTCCAGAACCATGGATCTCCTATTTGACTACAGTCTAAATTATGTAAGCTACACTTTTGCCTGTTTATCTTATGACTTAATTGCATTAACACAGATATATTAGGGTGGAATAGTGATAACTTGCCTAAATAACAAGGTCCATCCTGAGATTGAGCAGGTATACCATTCCAGGCTCTATCTCCGCAAATTAGAAATATCCCTGTAGGTAATTTCTTAGGTGTCATGATGCTAGAGCCTTTACATTGGTTGTAAAGTTGTTTGTACACTATATCCGGGCTTAGAGGTTAATCCAGAGTAGCCCATGTTTGTTTATGCTGATTCATCTTTTAAGGATTAGAGTAATGAAAGCTGAACCACCCACCATTGGAAGTGCTGGTCACGCTAGCATTTGCACTTCCAAAAAGCTCCAACTCCTCAGGTGGAGAATGCAAAGGAGTATTAAGTGATTGAATTAACAGGCATTGACGGTAGCTGTCACTCTGACTGGCAGTATACCCTTTTTGTGCGGGTAATTTAATATTTGCCATACTGCGCATACATAAGGCACGGTTATTAATAAGACTGCAGAATTCTTGAGGAGACCATACTGGAAGTCCTACCAAACATGTTCAAAAAGGGTTAGTAACTCCTCCAATGCTGAGACAAAGCGATGACTGATTAATCTGCCTAGCAAGTGTTATCCATACATTATCTCTAGGTTGATTAAAATGTGTTACTTTTGATTCTTCAGCTACCACTACACCAAGCAATATAACAAAAGTAAACCTCATTTTTCTGGTTTTACTTTGACCTTCTTTTTCTTATCAGTTTTTAACCTTACTGTTCCCGAGACCTGAAGACCACACCTTTGTAACCTTCTAATGCAGTTATCTAATGCCTGATTGGGATCTCCTTTTATAGGCCCTACAACAGAATGTTGTGTTAAAGGCACCAGTTTTCTACATCTTACAGAGGCTATATATGATGCACTTTGAGCTTTAACCCTTTTCAAAATACACTGTACCTCCCACCGATAATAAGCTAAGATTTTCTGCTCATGCGATTCATAAAGATGTAAAGCTGAGGCAGTGTTTAGTCCTGTTTCATTCCGTAGTGTCCACTCCCAATTATGTTCCCAGGTATGTCTATGATTACAGGTATTACACCATAAATGAAAAAGTGACAACTGATCCACCCAAAAGGTCTTGTCACAACCCCCGAAACACAGTGCAACCCAAGCAGCACAATTTGGGCTGTGACATTCAAGACAGTTCTCTTTTGCCGGTCCTTTTATATGGAAAGATGATAATGATTCAATAATGTCAATCAGTTCCCTGGTTGTCCGGCAACAGCGTTTTATCCCAAAGGGTTAAAAGCACCCCCAGCTGAGCCACAATGTCCGGCCTTATCAGGCATTGCAAGGTAGGTGGTAATTGGACTAAGAAAAGAAAGCTGTTAGCTGTTTTCATTCATGCCAACCTGGAGAGGAGGTGAATGGCAAGTCTGAAAACGATCCTTTCTGTCCTTGAGATTTTCACATCCACCTTTTCCTTGGGTTTCTCAGAAAAGTTCAAAATCAGTTTTACAGTCTGTAATCCTTTAGTCATGTGGCTCAAATGGCACCAGCTGGGCAATTCTCAGTCCTTTTTTGCTTTGGAGTGGTGAGAAAGCACTTAAAATATTTAACTTAGCAGACTTATTTGTAAATTAACAAAACTTAACTGGCTTCAAAATTCTATGGGCTAACTGTGTTAAACTCTTTGCAACATAAGAATAGGCAATTCTAATAACTAAACAGTATTTTCAGCTAGCAAGGTTTCTCTGATGTTCACAACAACAACCTGCCCACAAGTCATAAAATAAACACCTATCGTAAAAGCATAAATCTATCTAACATCACTTAAACTTAATAGCACTTAAAATACTTAAAATATTTAAAATACTTAAAATATTTAAACTTAATAGAACTTAACATTACTTAAACTCATCTTTACTTAAACTTAACAGATTTTTAAATCAACAGAACTTATATGTAAAATCTTTCAATTCTAACAAAACTTAACTATAACAAAACTTAACTGACTTTAAATTCTATACAATTTAAACCAAATATAATTTGAACTTAACAGAATCTAACTTAAACCTAATATACAATTTAAACTTAACAGACCTCGAACTTAACAGAAAATAAACCTAACAAACTTAAACTTAATAGTATTCAGTATTTAATAAATAATTTAACTTAAACGACTTAATAACAGATAACTTACTATAGACATAAAATATAGCATTCGCTATAACTTACTTACAGGCCTGATTCTAAAATACTAAGCTAAAATAACTTTGTTCACGTGTTTGCTATAGGATTTCTATACAAAAAGCACACTCACAACATCTCACTCATACAATCAGTCCAACACATCTTAACATTTTTAAACTTTTCAAAATATAATTTTAGAGTCTGATGTTCCCCCGACTGAGCTATCCGGGCTTCTGATGTTAAAGTCTCTGCCAATACAGGTGATTTCAAGACAGCATAACCAATGCCGAGCCAAATCGGCCGAAATTTGACCCATGCATACAGTATGCTGATTCCTGTTTCATAGTCTCTGCCAGGAAGAACAAAAGTGCCTTTAACTTCGCTTGTTTACCATCACTGGTTTCTCAATTTCAGCAGGGATCTTTTCCTTTTGTTGACAAAAGTCACAATTATTACGGCTGTTAGGTCTTAAACTGAAGCTTTTGCCGGCTGTGGGGGGAGGGAGAAATGCTCCCGCTGCAAAAAGTGCTCCAGTCCCGCGGCGCGTGTGTCGGAGCGGGCGAAAACCCCCCCCTGCGCTGGGCTCTTTGTTTACTCACCGGCAGGCTGACTCCGCTGCAGGCACCGCTGCACCCGTGGCTCCCCCCGCGGCGGCTTTGCTCTCTCCCAGGGCGGCGCACCTCGGCTCCCGCGGCGGCGGCTCCGCTCTCCCCGCCGCTGCCTCCGCTCCCGCCGCTACAGCGCAGCATTTCAGGTGGTCGCTCGCCGCGGCTGCTCGCCATGGCGGAGCGCTCGTGGCAAGTTTGGAGCAGCACAGCCCCGCAAGCGCCACGAGCTGCGGCCACTGTCTTGCACTCAGAGAGATAGTAAAACAGTGTTGGGGCCAGTTCTGTTCAATATTTTTATTGATGACATGGATGAGGGCTTAGAGTCTTTTATTAGTAAATTTGCTGATGACACTAAATTGGGAAAGAGTGTAGATCTGCTAGAGGGGTGTAGGGCTCTCCAGAGAGATTTGGAACGGTTAGACGCATGGGCAGAATCAAACGGGATGAACTTCAATAAGTCCAAGTGCCGAGTATTGCACTTCGGCCACAATAACCCCCTGCACCGATATAAGCTGGGGACGGAATGGCTGGATAGTGCTCAGGTGGAAAGGGACCTGGGGGTGCTGGTTGACAGTCGATTGAATATGAGCCAGCAGTGTGCCCAGGTAGCCAAGAGGGCCAATGCCATCCAGGCCAGTATCAGAAATGGAGTGGCCAGCAGGAGCAGAGAGGTCATTCTTCCCCTGTACTCGGCACTGGTGAGGCCTCACTTGGAGTATTGTATCCAGTTCTGGGCCCCTCACTTTAGGAGGGACGTCGAGTTACTTGAGCGTGTCCAGAGGAGGGCAACGAGACTAGTAAGGGGCTTGGAGCACAAGCCATACGAAGAGCGACTGAGGAAGCTGGGGTTATTTAGCCTAGAGAAAAGGAGACTAAGGGGAGACCTCATCGCTCTCTACAACTTCCTGAAGGGTAGCTGTGGTGAGCTGGGGGTCGGCCTCTTTCTCCAGGCGACAACAGATAGAACAAGAGGACACAGTCTCAAGCTGCGTCAAGCGAGATGTAAGTTAGAATTAAGAAGGAAATATTTCACAGAAAGAGTGGTCAGATACTGGAATCATTTACCCAGTGAGGTGGTGGAGTCATCATCCCTTGAAGAATTCAAAAAAAGACTGGATGTGGCACTTGCTGCCATGATCTAGTTGAACAGTTAGAACATCGGCTGGACTTGATGATCTTATAGGTCTCTTCCAGTCTTGAAATTCTGTGATTCTGTGACATCACGTCAGCAGACGCCCCCTGGAAGGAGTAGAGGGGCAGAGCTGAGGGTACTGCAGGAAAGGGAGGGGGAGGGGGGAAGGTGTCATGAGGAACAGGAGGGGAGGGGGATGGAATTTTGGAATGCTTAAGTCGATCTTGGGAAGAAGACCAAGTTTGGGAAGATGCCACGTGTCATCCTCCATCTTGTGGACCCCCTAGGGACTGGGGCCATTTTGGGCATCACTGCTCTCTGGAAAGCTGACATGTGCTCTGGGTTTCAGAGGAGGGGACACAGGGGATTGGGAAAGGTTCCACGCAGCCTGGCCAGGGCCTTGTGGACAGGGCAACTGAGGCATTTTAACAAACTCTGGGAGTCGACTTCCCAATGAGTGTGCTCTCTTTAAAATACCAAGTTTCGGGGTAAGAGGTTTAGCAGTTTGAGAGCTAGGAGAGGGAGAAACAGGGAGAGCAGAGGTACATGGCTTGACATTTGGCTTTTTCTCCAATTCCTTTTGTTTGAGCAAGGCTGTTCGAATTTGTAAACTCCAGAACACAAATTTAGCTGAGGATGTCTTCCCAGACTGTCCTAAGGTTATCAATTCATTCCCTACTTTATCCCAAAATTGAATATTGTGGATTTCTTCAGGGGAGATTTGTGGGAAGTGTAGAAAAGCCATCTTATAAGCTGTTTCAATTTTCCTTTAGAGAACTTCACATTACCACTGTATAAAATGCTAACAATATTATAATACACTCCTTTTTGTACAATGCTGAGATTTGAACCCATGTTAGATGTAAAAGGCAAAGTACAAAATCCCACCTGACCAAAAACAAAGCCAAAATCAGCTACCGATTTCTAAAAAAACCACAGATAGGAAAGCAATATCGAGCAGACAAAAGCTTTACAATGCAGCTATATATACTGCTTTTAAAATTGCCGGGCAGCAGCAGCAGCAGGACACGCCCTGCCGAGCCGAGGAACAGACAAAGCCTCCCCCGCCTGAGAATGCAGCCCCCCCGCAGTGCTGAGAGAGCAGCCTCCCCCCGCACCATGTGGCAAGCCGATACTGGGGCCGGCCCCCGCCACGTGTACAGAGCACCCCCCGACCACACTGAGAGAGATCCCCCCTGGCCATGTGTAGAGAGCCCCCCTCCCCCGCAGAGAGAGCCGAGCACGCTGTGCTGCTGAGCCGGGGGGAAGGGCAGAGAGCTCCCCTGCTCCAGCGCGAATTCCAAAAGACAGCAACACATGCGGCAGAAAGCTAAAGCCTAGAACGCAATGGATCCCCGTCTGTAGGGCTGCGCAGCCAAAATGCAAAGGCAAAAAAGGAACAGAACTCATGGCACAGTCTGTTTTTGAGCTTCTGCTCCACCAAGGAGCAGAGATACTCACCCAAAATGGAAGCCGTAGCTGGCTAGGTCCAGGCAGGCAGGTCTCCTCACCGGAACAGAACCCCACTATGGGCAGGAGAGGCTACCCTGTTCTTCCTCTGGAAAATCCACTCAGCAGAAAGGAGCTGGGCTTTCTAGAGGCGCCGAGCAGTCCACGAAACTTTTTCTGGGATGAATCCCAAAGTCTCTACTGAGAGTGTCGCAACCAAGGCTCTTTCAGCTGGGTGAATGGCTGCCGAAGCCTGTCCAAAGTACTGAGTGCTTCTGGGGCTGTAGAGTCACTTTGCCCCATGGTTGGGCACCAAAATATTGGAATAAGAATCCCAATATTACCAGGTAGATTGTGCCTGGGCTTGTCTGACCCTTGCTGCTAGGCCAAAGGCGGCAACTGTGGTGTTTCACCTCAGAGACACCTTTAGCTGGCTGGATGCTGCAGCTGGGCAGTGAACAAGTCCAGGCTTGTTAGAAACTCAGTTTACCTCAGGTGGGAAGGCTTCAGGCGATGGTGAAGAGAAAGGAGACGGATTCTGCCGGAGGGGTAATATCCAGAGTTTTATTCCATGATCACAGAGGTCTGAATGTCAGGTAACAGCTCCAACAGAATACCGACCGCATGGCTTGATTGGGCTTTTAGGCTCTGGGACAGGGGGAGGAGAAGGGACAGGTGAGGCACCAACCAGGTGGGAGGGGCAGGGTCTCAGGGGAGGATGACACCCAGACAGGCCAATGACCTCTGGGCATAGGGGCATCTTTTGAACCTGACTAACCACATGAGGCCTTGCTGGAATGTTAAAACTGATTGACAGAACTCACTCAGCAAGGGGGCGAGGGGGAAGGGAGAGAGGTATTGCCACACCTGGGAAGTGACTTAGGAAGTAAACCAGGAAGTTACAACACACTGCAACAATCATTGTTAATAGAGATAATGGGTTCTGTTTAAAGGATTGGTATATTTTAAAAACTTCTGTAGTAATCTGTACTTCTGCTGTTTGAGATAATCTTTTGTTGTGGGTTGACCCTGGCCAGCAACTGAGTACCCACAAAGCCACTAATTCAGCCCTCGCTTAATAAGGTGGGTGAAAGAATAAGAACAGAAAATTTGGGGATTGAGAGACACGGACCCTGCTATGCAAGCAAAGCCAGTTTATTACAATAGTCACCAGTATTTAGTTCCGTACAAAATTTTCCCCTCGGACCCTTTTTCCCCTGTTCCTGTAGCAACACAATCCTTTTGGTTATCAGGTCCCTGTTACATTCCTTTGTGCTAGCAATGTCCTTGTTACATCGTCTCTTGTCAGAGTGGTCAGAGTGACCAGACGTGATGTGTTCACTTTTGTTCTTGCCTTGAGTTTATCTCTCCCACGGCTTCCACTGTACCAGGGCCAGGAGGTCTGCAGCGCTACCCAGCTCAGCTTCTATAGCTGTCTGGTTTTCAACAAGAAAAAGCGAGAAAACTTATGGGTCCAGATAAAGACAGTTTAATAAGTGAAGAAAATAGAAATAAAACAAGTGATATAAATGCAAATCATTCACCATCTCCCACAAGTAGAATGATGCCCAGCCAGGCTTCAAGCAACAGTCACCTTAGAACACAACCCCTGCCCCCCTTCCCCCATCTTCTACTACCCCAGCTTTATTGCTGAGCATGATGCTATATTATATGGAATATCCTCTTGGTCAGTTTGGGTCTGCTGTTTTGGCCATGTCCTCTCCCAAACTTTTGCTTATTCCCAGCCTACTCCCTGGTGGGGTGAGGGAGGAGAGGGGAAGAAAGCCTTGATACTGTGCTAGCACTGTTCAGCAATAGCCAAAACATTGGTGGGTTAACAACAATGTTTTGGTCACAAATCCAAAACACAGCATCATGCAGGCTGGTATGAAGAAAACTAATTCCATTCCAGTCTAAACCAGTACATCTTTTCTCCAGTTTTCCTACTATTTATTCTCCCATTATATTAACAACAACATATTGGACCAATCTTTTTTTTTGTGTGTTCATATCTAGCATTTTTGTCAATGAACCATACCTTTAGTTTATTACTAGATTCCTTTAAAGGACATGAACATCAATATCTAGATTTTCCTTCCTGAGTAACTGCTCTTTCTTCATAACTACGATCTACCCCTTGTTCAGATCTGAGTGTAGTAACAGTCATAAAGTACTCCACCCCCACCACCATCCCCAGTTCATTAATATTAACTAGATAAATTAGTGTGGCAGGTTAACCTTGGCCAGCAGTCAGATACCCACCTAGCTGCTCACTCAGCCCCCTTCCTCAACAGGACAGGGGGAGAAAACAAGAAAAAGTAAAGACAGGGATTTCACTTACCAATTACCATCTGTCCTGGTTTGAAAAGGAAGTGAGTTTTTTTGGGATGCTGTGGTCAAACCAATAGGTCCACAGATTTGAATATTGGAACCTGGTGTGGCCACTGAGGACATGGATATGCCTCTGAGAACACAGGGGGCTAAAAGCAGAGAACTCCAAGGGGGAAGCTCTCTTGGGTTCTGGTTGGTGAAAGAGGTCAGACCTCCCATGCCCAGCTGCGGGCTGGGCGGGGGAGGGGAAGCCAAGCGGCCAGGTGAGGTAGGCTGGGTCTTGGACAAAGAAGGGAGGTGAAGGCCCCTGCAGGATGGAAGCGTGGAGGAGCACTGAGAGGCGTCAGGCAGCCACCCCCTCACCCCTCGTCCCCCAGGAGAGAGAGACGGTGCCTGTGCCACCTTGAAATTTGATATCACGGACGGCTGAGAAGGAGAAGGGGGGGTGCAGCGAGAAGGTGCCTGGCAGGGCAGCCGTGGGAGTTCTGGACAGGCAGAGCCTGAGATTTTTAACCCTTTTCTTGGATGATGGAAACCTTACAAATGCTGATCCTCCTGGAGTTGGATGAGAAGAGAGATAGAGATGAGATAAGAGGAAATGGGCCACGAGAGAAGTTGAGAAGAATCTTAGGTGGGACGAGATGATGGACTAGCCTTTGGCTGGACTTTTCTTGTGTAGCCATGGACAGAAGCATTTTTCCTGTTGTGCTGGTTTGACCGGGAAATGGGAATTCTGGGATGCTGTACTGAAACCAATGGGTGCTCAGATTTTAATATTGCCACCTGATGTAGCCAGTGAGGTTCGAACACACCTCTGAGAACACACGGGTTAAAAACCAGAGCTGCTCCCCCCGGGAAGCTCACTTGGGACTTCAGAGGCAAAGAGGTCGGATCTCCCTCCCCCGTTCAGCTGCTGTTGCTGGGCGGGGGAGGGGCAGCCATGCGGTAGGCCTGGGCCTGGACAGAGATGGGGGGTGAAGAGGCCCTTGAGGATGGAAGGGTGGAGGTGCACCAAGAGACATTGGGCAGCCACCTCCCCCCCAGGAGAGAGAGAAGGAGAGCCGGCATCTGAATTTGATAGTGGCCAGCCCAGGAGGAGAAAGGGAGGGGGGTGGGGGAAGGTGCGGCAAGGAGGTGCCCGGCAGGCAGCATGGGAGTTCCGGAGCTCTGGGACAGGCAGAGACTGAAATTTTTAACCCTTTTCCTGCATGATAGAAACCTTGAAAATGCTGATCCTCCTGGAGCTGAATGAAAAGAGAGATAAGAGATAAGAGGGAATGGGCCACGAGGGAAGTGCAGAAGACTCTTGAGTGGGGGGAGAGATGATGGAGTGGCCTTTTGGCTGGACTTTCCTTGTGTGGCCATAGACGGAACCATTTTTTTTTCCCCTGTGACACAGAGACTGCATTTAGGGGGAGGCAGTGCCTCAGAACAAGGAGGGTTCCATGTGGGTACCCCTTGGCCCCAGGGGGTGAAAAAATTGGGGGGGACAGATGTCCCAAAGGAGAGATTGTGCCTTTTTTGGAGTGAGAAAAGGCATCCTTGAAAGACAGTCCTAGAAGCAGCTCTGGTCCATGCACAGTGGTGAGAGCACTGGGCATGGAAGGAAGATGTCACGATGGCAAAAGGATTTTCCGGGCGGTGCTGAGTGACATGGAAACACACGAGGTTTCAACGGTGTTTCCAGGGGAAGCCTATGGTGCAAGAAGGACTCCTCTCCTCTTGATGAACTGAAGATTGAGTATTCTAAAGGGTGGTGCTGGACTGAGAGTTGGTGATTTGGGGGAATGTATTGCATTGGGAAATTTGGTGGGGGGGGAGGAGGAAAATGCTTTTGTAAGGTTTTCATTTTCCTTGTGGTTTTTTTTTCTTCTTTTCTTGTAGTTTAGCTAATAAAGTTTTCTTTATTTCTAAGCAGGAGCCTGCTTTGCTTATTCCTGGTCACATCTCACAGCAGACACCAGGGAGAGGGTATTCTCATGGGGGCACTGGCATTGTGCCAGGGTCCAACCATGACACTGGTGACACAGAGACTGCATTTAGGGGCAGGTAATGGCTTGGAGCCAAGAGAGTGCAGTGATGTCATGTGAAGGAGTGCGTGAACAGAGATGACGGGTGACGAGGGTGGTGGTGATGCCCTCCGTCTTCAGGGAAGAAGAAGACCTCTGTTCTCGAGACCCCCTCGGTGCCAGGGGGTGAATTTGGGGGGGACTGGTGTCCCGAAAGTGAGAGACTCTGCTTTTTTTGGAACTGGGCAAAGCATCCTTAAAAGGGGACCCCTAGAAGCAGCTCTGGTCCATTCGCAGTGGTGAGAACACTGTACATGGAAGGAAGATGTCACAATGGCAAATGATCTCTGGGCGGTGCCACGTTGTGACATGGAAACACAAGAGGTTTCAGTTGTGTTTCCAGGGGAAGCCTATGGTACAAGAGGGACTCCTCTCTCCTTGATGAACTGAGAAGTGATTATCTAAAGGGTGGTGATGGACTGAGAGTTGATGATCTGAGGGGTGATAACTGAATTGAAAATCCAAGATTTTGTCCTACTGTGATGTATTGGAAATTTGGTGGAGGGAGGAGGAATGTTTTTGGAAGGTTTTCATTCTGAGTTCTGTGTGTGCTTCTTTTTATATATAGTTGTAGGTTAATAAAGTTTTTCTTCTTTATTCCTAAGTTGGAGCCTGCTTTGCTCTATTCCTGGTCACATCTCACAGCAGACACCAGGGAGAATATATTTTCATGGGGGCACTGGCATTGTGCCAGCGTCAAACCATGACACCATCATGGGCAAAGCAGGCTCAACTTGGGGAAAACTAATTTAATATCATTTGATTTCATTTATTTCCAAATAAAATAGATTTGAATAGTGAGAAACAAAAGCAAAAACCAACTCAAAATAACACCTTCTCCCCCTTCCCACCTTCCTCCAGGCTTAATTTCACTCCTTCATTCCCAACTCTTCTACCCCCCTGAGCAGCACAAGAGGTATGGATGGATTACAGTCAGTATACAACAGTTTCTCTCTGCCAATTCATCCTCCTCACACTTTTTCCCTTCTTCAGATTGGTTCCTCTCCACAGGCTGCAGTCCATCAGGAAAAAATCTCTTCCAGTATGGACTCTTCCACAGACTACAGTCCTGTCAGAAAAATCTGCTCCAGCATGTTTTTTCCACAGTCTGCTATTTCTTCAAGAAATATCCAACTGCTCCAGTGTGGGGTCCTCCATGGGCTGCAGTATGAATATCTGCTCTGTGGAATACCTGCTCCAGCGTGGTTTCTTTCACAAGCTGGAGGGGAATCTCTGCGTTGGCTCCTGGAGCACTTCTTCCCCTTCCTTTTTCTTCTCTGACCTTGGTGTTTGCATTACTGTTTCTCACTTTTTTCCCTCTCTCCTCTGACTGTCTGCCATTTTTTCCTTTCTTAAATATGTTTTCACATAGGCACTACCAGCTTTGCTGATTAGCTCAGCTTTGGTCAGCGGTGGGTCCATTGCTGACATAAATGAAATTGACTGAACCTGTCATAAGGCAGCTCCTAGTCTCTTCTCACAGAGGCCATCCCTGCAGCCTCCTCACTACAAAAACCTTGCCACAGACACCTAATACAATTGGATTACATCTGGACTGTCAAGGGTGAAAGCATTTAGACTGTTATAGCCCAGACTGCTGCTAAACAGTCTTTCCTACAGCCAGATAATTTCTGTTCTGACCTCTGAAGAGGATGCATTTTTATTTTTGTAAGGGTGCTGCTCCCATGGAATCAATCAAAACTTTTTAAAGCAACGTCTTTGAATTTTGTTAAAACATCAAGTTCCTTGATCCAGTTCCATTCCTGATTCTTTCTCAATAATTTTCATATTGGTGTTGTGAAAGGAGATGACAGCTTAGACAAGTCCTGCCTTTGATTCAGATTTCTGGCAGTAGCTCTGTTTGAGGTGGCCTGCACCCCAAATGCCTCTCACTCGCAAATTCTTAAAAATGGCTGATTAGGTCTATTATAAATGAATTATTTATTGAATAGACACAAGATTAACAGACATAAGACTAACAGACATAAGACTTTAAACAGACTACTTATTACACAGGATAAAACAAAAAGAGCTACTAGTATATAAAAAAAGCAGTGCACAATAAAAGGTACCTATATTACAGCTAGCAAAGAAATAGTATAGATTAGGAGTCCATGTAACTTGCCACCAATTTGATGATGGAGTACACATAGAATCCTTTCACTCAGTTTCTGGAAAAGTAACCATGAAGATAAGTCCAGACTTTGGGGAGAAGTCCTACATATTTCCAGGGTGTCTGTAGGAAACTTCTGATTTCATGAACGTTTGTATAGCTTTTATAGTTTGTAAAGTGAAATGTCTGTCAGTCATAAATTCCAGCAGCTTATCTCCCTACATTTTGTTCTCAAGGCAAAATGTTTATTGTCAACTGGGAGTTCCACCTCTGGCACCAGAGAGAGAGATAACTCACTAGCCAGAGATTGTGACGGTGGTCACAGGGGTTTTCAGGTGAGGGAAGAGACGAGAATGTTGACTCCATGTTCAGAAGGCTTGATTTATTATTTTATGATATATATATTACATTATAACTATACTAAAAAGAATAGAAGGAAAAGTTTCATCTCAGAAGGCTAGCTAAGCTAAGAATAGAAAGGTATGAATAATAAAGGTTCCTGTCTCGGACAGAGAGTCCAAGCTAACTGGGCTGGGATTGGTCATTAATTATAAACATCCAAGATGGCCCAATCACAGATGCATCTGTTGCATTCCACAGCAGCAAACCATTGTTTACATTTTTTTCCTGGAGCCTCTCAGCTTCTCAGGAAGAAAAATCCTAAGAAAAGGATTTTCATAAAAAGATGTCTGAGATGAGATAACTCACTATCAGACATGTCAGGCCTGGGTTATCTCATCAGTTCATGTGAGGGGGAGAATGCCCGAAACTATCGCACCAGCTGATAGAACAGATAAGCTCTTCTGTGATAGGGGCAAACGTCCTGCCACAAATGGTCTCCTGATACCAGCATAGTTTTCTTTTTCCCCAATTACAATACCTGAGTAGTTTACTTGGTGCCCTAATTGGATCCTATTCAAATTTACTTTAAATCCTTTTTAGTCTGGTTATCTTAAAACTCACATACTTGTCTCTTACATTTCTGTAGCTCAAATCACTAGAATTTTATCCACAAAAAGTTTATTCTTTGTAAAACCCCTGCAGTGCCTAAATAAAGGTATATAATTTTTCTCTAAATGTGAAATCAAATCTCCAAACTGATTTTTCAGTAAGTCAGATGGTAATGAAACATATTTATAACTGAAAACCACTTGTTCTTTTCTTGAAAATTAGCAATAATATCAGATATCCATGCCACAATAGCAGCCAGTCTCAGGATGAACTTATTTATCTGCTAGTAGCCTACTATCACTCTCCAGGATTTTTACCAGCCTTTTCAACAAGCCATAATGGAGAATTAAACCATCAGGCCCCTGAGGGCACTAATAGGTTTTAATGGTCCTGACCAGCCTTACTCAGGACCTCCACATTCTCTGCTTGGGAGCCCCAGTTCAGCTCAGACTTGGGCCTTCAGTCCCTACCTGAGCTATGCCATAGGAGTACTGGACTCCAGCTCAGTCACAGCTGTGCTTTGTCATGGATCTAGACCCTGACCTGCAACCTGATTTCCTAGTCTGACCTTGATCTTGCCTCATCATTATGAACCTACTCAGTGATCACTATCTGACTGGTTACTCTCATCAGTCATGCAGATTAACTTCCTGGCTTGATCTTGGACTTCCTCATCGCCATGAAATTTCTGGACTCTTAGTTGAACCTGTTTACCATCCCTGAGTCTATACTGTTCACCTTGCTCAGGTACTGTGAGGTCTCTGGCCAGCAAGGATCCTGCCCTGCTGGCCTTCTTATCACATATGGCTCCTCATCCCTCAGGGAGCAAATGTCCCTCACTGCACCCTGACATATGTGTTTATAATTTCTCACAAAACACCTTGTTCTAAACATTCCTTAAGGATTTTTCCCAGACCAAGCCTAGCTTTTTAAGAATATAGTTATTGTATAAGGGAGACAAACTGAGGGTCCCATTGTTTCAACTTGGTAATTTTTTCCCCACACTGTAGGACTTTTTTCTGCCATTATCCTGGGACCTGTTGTTTCCAGAATTTTTTATCTATTTCAGTTAAAGTTTGTACATCTCTGTCAGAAACCAGGACATCGCTCTGGCTGTCCTGAGCAGCCAGGACTGCTGCCAGGGGTCTCAGAGACCCTGGAACAGAGCCCAAAATGCATGTGGTTTTGATTATGACCCATGGAGCAAGTTACCAACCTTGTATGAAGATCAGCAGGCCACAACAGTTTTAGTAGAATATTAGTGAAATTATCACGGGGTGGAAAAGTAGATTTTAGGTTTTTGGTATGGGGGTTCAGGAGGCAAGATGGAGGGAACTGGGTGTGTCCAGCCTTTCTCCTTCTTCTTCTTGGCCTCCATCTTCTGCTGTGGTGTTGGCACTTAGAGATTGGTTTAGAGTAGAAGCTCGCTGTCTAACATAGGTGATAGGTATTGGAAAGTAATTGTAAACATTGTATACGTAGTTTTTAGTATAAAGACATAACACTGCCCTGGGGACAGGCAGAGTGCCTCGGACTGTCTTGCTGAGCTGACCTCAGCAGGGCAGGAGAAAATTTTTTACAGATAAAATAAACAACCTTGAGACCGAGAAATGAAGAGTTCTGACTCCTTCTTCAAGCGCCAGGCTGGGAAAAGAGATTTTCGAACTTTTCTCGGGGTCACTCTGACAAGCTAATGATCCCGACGATTGGCGTCCCTGGGTGGGCTCCAAGAGGGCACCCAGGTGGGCTCTTGGCAAGCAGCAACACCACCAGCTATTAGCCACTGAAATCCAGCCCGAGAAGGAAAGAAAACAAGCACTCTCAAGGAAAAAATCCAGAAAGAACATCTCGACCTCTGCCGAGATTCATTTCAAGCTCGACCCGGAAGCAAGGAGGACCAGAAGCCAGCCTGGAAAATCCTCACCTGCGAGCTGATGGACAGTGATCAGGGCAAACTCTGGACTGGCCTTGCAGATGATTCAGCTTTTGGTAAGAAAGGTCAAAATTGAGAACATGGGAGGTACATGCTCCCAGGAACAACCCAGCATCTTGTCAGCCCTACAGGGCATGACAGCCACACACCCTGTAAAAATCTCTGAAAAAAGATAAAACGGCCTTGAAGCTTTTTTCCCCAGCAAGGGTAATGTTAGAGGCAATTTTGTAGAATTCCACAGGGTCTGCCAGCTATCAGCAGGCAGCAAGTATTCTCTCAAGGATGGGGGAAGGGAAGTCATCCTGCCATCAGCAGGTGGCAGTTGCCCTTACCGTACAGGGAGGGGATAAAGCAATCCCTACCAAACAGGTGTGGGAGGAATTTGCATTATCTCCAGAGTCCTCAGGGTCCCATGGGTCCCCAGAACGCCCAGAAACCCCAGAACTTTCAGGGGGAGGAGGGTGGAGGGAGTCGGAAACCCGGGGAAGAGCTGCTTCTCAGCGACTGGCGAACCCGTACCACGGTGGCTCCAGACAGCCAGCAGCCCTGGGGAGACGCAGAGGCAGCAGTAGGGGTTGCGGAGGCCAGCAGGGGGGCCACGGGGGCAGCGGGGGGAGTCGCAGACACAGCAGCAGCGGGCGGTCAGCAGCCGTCCAGGGCATGCCCGGCGGTTGCGGGAGCAGCACCGAGTGGGGCCGGGCGGAGCAGAGCACGGGAGCGGGAGGCGCGGTGCTGGCGGCGGCGGGCCCATGCGCGATGGCAGCGGCAGTTTCACGCAGGGAGTGTCAAAGACGCACACTGTAATAAACGAATCCACCAAATTTAAGAATCATATAATTATCTTTATTATTATGCAAGCAAGAATAAGCAAGGTTCAGCGCTGGGCGGCCAGGAGTCCCTGCTCCTCTTAGGCGCGCAACTTTCCCCCTTTAAAGTTCGCTTTTTATTGTCCCTTTCTTCCGGATTCCTGGATGACGTGGTCTGTCTCCTGCGCTTGCTCCTCCGGTTGCTAGGAGGTCTTTCTCTGCCTTCTGGTGGTCGTGGGATGAAGGCCCCAAGTCTTCCTCTTTGGCCGCTTTCCTTATAAGGCATATCTATAAGTCTAAATTCTAGAAGCTAAGCAATTCTTGCAAGGTTAGTAATTGTTACCATATGTGACAGTATTTAGTTACAGAGGGTCTTCTATACCTATGGGGTGGCATTTGCAAACCAAGCAATTCTAGCGAAGTTAATAATTGTTACCAGATGTAGCTGTATCTAGTTACAGATGGTCTCCTATACTTATGAGGGGGGTTTGTAAGCAAAGCAATTCTCACGAAGTTTAAAGGTTTTACCATATGTGACTGCACATAGGTATACATTATATCTTGCTAAACAAGAGCTGTTTAGCTATTGTTTTATAATTTAAATTATCTAGCTATTAATGAACAAACGTATTGCTACTTATTACAAGCACGAAGGGGACAACCCGCGCGACTGTGATGGCTGGCAGGCAGCGGCCACTCGGGGAACGCACACAGGTCGCGGCAGCTGTGCCGAGCGGGATTAAGGCACACGGGACGACTGCAGCATCCCTGCGACTGCTACGGAGTGCGGCAGGTGCCCGATGATGACGCAAAGACCCGGAAGTCAGAGCAGGGAGGGTTTTTCCCCAGTTCGCAGAGGCGGCACAGACACCTAAACCAGGACAGTATATTTTTTGGTGCGTTGGCCGGAAAACAGAGGCCAAAGACAGTGGAAAAAAAACCTATAACAATAATATTTTGGTTTTGGTTGTTTTGTGGGCATATTGGTAATTCATAATGTCATTTGGGGTGGAAGTTTGCCGGTATTTCTGGTCCCTAGGGGTTGTTGAAGTTTTAATACCTTTGTGGTCCCTAGGGTTATTTCCTTACCCAGAAATACTTCTGGTGTTGTCCCTAATAAGTAGCTTTTGTAAGCGGGGGGCACTAACCAGAATAGTCATTGGGCTGGTCTTATGTGTGATGATTTGTCGGAGGTTTATAAAAATGCTGGACTTTGTTTCAGGAATGTATGGATTGTTGTTATGGCTGTGTACTCAGTTTGTTTGGGGAGAAGAAGGGGAAGGGACTTTTCAGCCTTTGTCTTCCTTCTTCTCCTCCAAATTGTTGACATCTCTATTAGAAAATACTGAATTTCCCCTGAGTTTAAAAGAAACCATCTTTCTGGCATTTAATTTATTAAGCCTTTTCTATACTGTCTGGAGTGTATATAAAATGAAAGCTGAGATTTCTAGAGGGGTTAGAGAGACTCCTGATTTAGGAGTAAAACAAAGCAGGAAAAATCTTGACTGGAGTGGGAAATGGGAGGATATGGGCCAGACTTTAAAGGAATTTTCTGATCCTTTAGACTGGGACTTTCCATCTGATCAAATTCAGAACCCAGTCGAGGTGGCAAAGTATTTGAGGGAGAAGTGCCATGGTAATACTAAGGAAGAAAGGATTACTGCAATGAGCTGGGCCTTGACGTTTGTTTACCATACTCTGCTAGATACTGTGGAGCAGCAGACAGCAGAAAGGGAACAGGGAGATAAGTTAGTTACTATCCCAGTGACCCAGGCTGCAGCTAACATCCCAGGCTCCAGGCTAGCAGCTGAATCAGACAATAGGCCTCAACCCATGGCTCTTGCAGCTAATACAAGAGGTGGAAAGTGTAAAGGCAAGACCGATCGAAAGGTGGAGGATGATGATGATGATGATGATGCAGGAGAAGGACCCTCACCAAAATCAGAGGCCACATCAAGGGGCACAGATTCTGGAGCTAATATTGACTCCTTTTCTCTGAAGGACCTCAGAGGCCTAAGAAAGGATTACAGACGACAACCTGACGAATCTATAATTAGTTGGTTAGTCCGCCTTTGGGATGCTGTAGGGGATGTTACGATTTTGGATGGTACTGAAGCAAAGCATTTGGGATCCCTGTCACATGATCCTGTCATCGATCAAGGTATGATGAGGGGGGCTAACACTCAGAGCCTCTGGGAACGGGTCCTGGATAGTGTAGCACAAAGATACTTATGTGCAGATGATCTCTATATACAGCAGACACGGTGGAAGACCATAGAACAGGGGATCCAGCGCCTGAGAGAGATGGCGGTGGCAGAGCTCATTTTCTCAGATGATATAATGTGGGGAGTTTAGTTCAAGCATGGCTTAAAGAAAAAGGCCATGAAGCCATGCAATTGAGAGAAAAGTAAAAGGTAGTTGCAAAGCACTTCCAAAAGCAGTTCCCAGCCTGATTTCTATAAACAATTAGACTCTCTCAGGCATCACTTTATAAACAATAAGGTTCTCAGGCAGTCTTCCCATAACAAGCGAAACACCCTCTCTGGGAAAAGATGGCACCCTGGGAAAAGATATGGAAGTTTTGGGGACCTTTCATATCACAGTGGGAACACTGGTTTTATTTTGTGTAAACAATCAACGGTATTGTAAAACAAAAGGAGTGGTTAGAGTTTTCTCTGTTAGCCTATCATGAACCTGGATTTTGGAATATGCATGAAGTTCGTTAACACTATTATTTAAACTGGCTGATCGATCAATAAACTTGAGTTCGATGCATCAAAGGATGCTCGTTCTCCCCTCACTTCAACAAATGGTGACACCCAGACGTGATAGCGGACACCACGACGATCGCAAACACCACGGGGATTGCGAACACCACGAGAAGTGAGGACTGGTTCGGCTTCCGAAGCAGCCGGAATGGCAAATAAGCGCAAAACCAAAGCGGAGGAAAAGTCGCCGATACGCGCCGTGCCCTGGCAACCGTATAGACGGGTCCAGCCGATACGTGCTGCCGAAGCCTGGAAAAGCTGCAAAGTGAAAGTGCGCACTTAAAGAGGTATGGAAAGGCAAGCCGCATATGAACTTTTTATTACGTTTTTGCAAAAAAGGCAAATTAAGGGAAAAGACTTACAGAAGGAATTGCAAGGTCTTTTGGCTTATGGTTTGGAATGGGGAATCTTTGTGAATCCCCACACAGTTTACGAGTTAATGGAATTGCGTGAATTCGGTGATTTATTGTCAGAGGCTGCTTTAGAGAGTGGTAAAACTGCCAAGAAGCTAAGCAGGCCATGGCGAGTGATATATGGTGCCCTGAGGGACACCACTGGTGACTGGTCGCCAGCTGGATGTGACACCATTCACCACCACTCTCTGGGCCCGGCCATCCAGCCAGTTCTGAACCCAGCAAAGGGTATTCCTATCCAGACCACGGCCGGTGAGTTTGTCTAGGAGTATGCTATGGGAAACAGTGTCAAAGGCCTTGCTGAAATCCAGAAAAACAACATCTACAGCCTTCCCTGCGTCCACTAGCCGGGTTACCTGGTCATAAAAGGTGGTGAGGTTAGTCAGACATGATCTACCCCTCCTAAATGTCACCAGGTGTCCCCGCCCTCTGCCAGCCCCTTGACCCCGCCCTCTGTGCCCACTGTGTCCCCGCCCCCTCCCCGGGGTCCCACGGTGGGGACACACCCACTGCCTGTCCCGAAACCTGTATCTGTTATCCCAATGGATTCAATTCAAGGGATACAGAGCAGGGAACAGCAGACCCAATACATGGTCCCATGTATTCATTGGCTCCTGTTACCTTTCAGCCTGCAGCACAAGGGGGGGCAGCCCCAACTGCTAATTGGAGTTCTTTTGGACGACAATTGATTAAAGAGATCTGTAAATCTCACAAAGAATATGGTCCACACAGTCCATATTTCCATGGCCTTTTAAATTCTGAACTGAGTAGGACTGTGGTAATCCCACATGATTTAAAACAGCTTTTTTCCTGTCTCATGACCTCCACGGAATTCAAATTATGGGAATTAGCATGGAAACAACTGCAAAAGATGCTCTCCCAGGCTTGCGTGCTGATCCAAACACAGCAAAGGACAACAGTGGTACCCCTATCACCATTGAGCACCTCTGTGGCGAGGGCCAATGGTCTTTACCCTCAATCCAAGCTACGGCAATTCCTGTAGAAACACTCGAGAAGGTAAAAGAAGCAGCTGAAAAAGCATTCTTTTCCCTCCAACCTGAGGGGCCTTTTGAGCCCTACAGCAAAATTCAACAGCTACCATCAGAGCCTTTTGTGAAATTTGTAGAAAGGTTAATTAGAGCCATTGAAATACAAGTTAAAAAAGAGAATGCAAGGGAAGAGGTTTTAGAGGAAATGGCATTTACGAATGCAAATGAACAGTGTCGAGTGGCAATCCTGAGCCTTCCTATAGAACCTCCACCTAACTAAAAGATATGCTTCTAGTCTGTAACAGGAAAGGGCCTCTGATGAGTGTGGCTGAAGACACCAGACCAAGGCTGCTGCCAAGACCACCTCAGCGCGTCGCTGTTGCCAGCCCTGCGCCCATTCCCTCAGCACAGCAGTACCCTGCGCAGCAGCGGAGACCAGCAATGGTTGAGCCCACAAAGCCATGCCTGCTTTGTAATAACCTAGGGCACTGGAGTAACCAGTGCCCCCTGAAAAGGGAATTTGATGAATTCAGACATGGCAGGGGAGGAGAACTGCAAGTACTCCCTGGGGGTCAACAACAACAAAAAATCTGAAAGGGGAGCGCCCGCCTGCCAGGCGTGCAGACACAAAAAGAGCAGGCCAAAGGAATAAGGGTACCAAAACAAACCAAGGGCGCGATAATATTAATATTTGTGTAAGTGAAACAGGTGCTTCAAAGACCATGTCTGCTGGTCCACTGTTGAAAGTGAAACAAAATAACCTTTGTTATGATTTAGGTGATCCTATGTTAACCACGTCTTCTGTCAATGAGCCTTACAGGTTGCAGCTAACAGAGTCACTCCACCTAAAAGACACTGACTGACATTTTTTCTCTGTCAATCCCGAAGAGAAGGGTACTTGGCACTGAATTCATTGTAAGTACATCGTCATTGGGGACACCAAACACACACCACAAGAGATCTAAATTGCTTCAGGAATTACAACTTCAGATCCTGAGCAATTCGTTCTCGGCCTGCACTGTTTCCACTCACCCCTGTTTCTTCCCAAGGGACAAATAGTTGCACAAGCTATCCCTGTGCCGTCTTTACCTGAAAGTACTGAAAAACAAGGGCCCACAGTCACCCGGGTCCAAGTTATTGGGAAAGACAAACCCAAATTATGGTGTAATGTTAGTGGGGGTGGGGAGTCAAAACGCATTGAGATGCTTGTAGACACGGGTGCGGACTGCACAGTGATTCCAGTACAAGACTGGCCAGCACATTGGCCTTTGCAAAACGTTGCCAGTCACATTCGAGGTGTGGGAGGTCTGCAATTGGCAAGACAATCCAAAAGCATCATTTAAATCGAGGGACCAAACAGACAATTGGCAAATATCCGTCCATTTGTGTTAGGTTATTCGGAACCTTTTTTAGGGAGAGATTTAATGGCCCAGTGGGGTGTCACAATTGCTATTCCAGACTCTCCACAGCATTTTTGTACAGCGGTCATTGAACAACAGCGCCCCACCCAAAAACTGAATTGGAAGACAAACAAACCAGTTGACGTGAAACAGTGGCCGCTCAGTAAACAAAAAATAAAGGTGCTTGAGGAGCTAGTGGAAGAGAAACTAGAAAAGGGCCACATTGTGGAGACCATGTCCCCGTGGAACTCTCCAGTGTTTGTCATCCAAAAAGGTGACAAAAAGAGATGGCGACTCCTTCATGACCTGCGACAAATTAATAATGTCATTGAAGATATGGGCTCTCCCCAACCTGGTATGCCATCCCCAGCGATGCTTCCCCAGCATTGAAAATTGGCTGTTATTGATATTAAAGATTGTTTTTCCAAATCCCACTGCACCCTGATGATGCACTGCATTTTGCATTCTCGGTCCCTTCCATCAACATGGAAGCCCCTATGAAAAGGTACCATTGGACAGTTCTTCCTCAGGGATTAAAGGTTTCGACAGCTATCTGCTAATGGTATGTCTCTTCCCTGCTTTCCACAGTGTGTGCAGCCGCAGAGAAGGCCATCATCTACCATTATATGGATGATATCCTCGTGTGTGCCCCCAATGATGATTTACTCACATATGTGCTTGACCTAATGATCAATGCTTTGATTGTTGCAGGGTTCGAGCTCCAGGAAAAGAAAATTCAAAAGATGCCACCTTGGAAGTATTTGGGCTTAGAAATTGGAAATAGGACCATTGTTCCTCAAAAACTAGAAATCAATACAAGGATCAAGACCCTTGCAGATGTCCACAGGTTGTGTGGGTCTTTGAATTGGGTAAGGCCATGGCTCGGTCTGACTAACAAAGACCTTGCCCCTCTTTTCGATTTATTGAAAGGGGGAGAGTACCCAGGTGCCCCTAGGTCAGTTACCCCAGAGGCACGGAAAGCTCTAGAAAAGGTTCAGACTGCAATGTCCTCAAGACAGGCCAACCGATGTCGGCCTGACCTGCCATTCAAATTTATCATCCTAGGTAAGTTGCCACACCTCCATGGAATTATTTTCCACTGGGAGGAAAAACAAACACCTAAGGCAAAGGACACACCAAAAAAGGACCCGGACCAGAGGGACTCTCTCTTGATCATAGAATGGGTTTTCCTCAGTCACAAAAGGTCCAAGAGACTGACAAAGCCTCAGGAGCTGGTAGCAGAACTGATCCGGAAAGCAAGGACCCGGATCAGGGAGTTAGCAGGATGTGATTTTAAGTGCATTCACATTACAATTGAGTTAAAATCGGGCCAAAATACTATGAAAATCCTGGAACAATTGTTTCAAGAAAATTAAGTGTTGCAGTTTGCTCTGGATTCCTACTCTGGACAAATTTTGGTAGCACGGCCCGCTCACAAATTGTTCGAACAAGAAGTTCAATTCACTCTGAAATTGAGAAGTGCTCTGAGTAGGAGACCTTTAAAAAAGGCTCTAACTGTCTTTACAGATGCGTCTGGGAGGTCCCACAAGTCCATTACGACTTGGAAGGATCCTCAAACCCAGCAGTGGGAGATGGACATTGCTGAGGTGGAAGGTTCACCTCAAGTTGCTGAATTGGCTGCGGTTCTTAGGGCTTTTGAAAGGTTCTCAGAACCATTCAATCTGATTACAGACTCTGCATATGTGGCAGGAGTAGTATCCAGGGCAGATCAAGCAATACTGCAAGAAGTGTCTAAAATTGCACTCTTCAAATTGCTCTCAAAACTGGTAGTTAGTCACTCACCGAGAGCAACCATTTTATGTGATGCATGTCAGGTCACACACTGACTTGCCAGGGTTTATCGCTGAAGGCAACAGAAGGGCAGATGCTCTTGCTGCACCTGCAGAGATGGCCACTCTCCCAAATGTTTTTGAACAGGCAAAAATCAGCCACCAGCTTTTCCACCAAAATGCACCTGGCCTGGTTAGTGAGTTTAACATCACTCGAGAACAGGCCAAAGCGATTGTGGGCACATGCCCAAATTGCCAACAACATGCACTCCCTACAGTGAGTACGGGAGCAAACCCAAGGGGACTGAACAGTTGTGAACTGTGGCAAACAGACGTAACACACATACAGTCTTTTGGATGGCAGAAATATGTTCACGTTAGAGTAGATACCTTTTCTGGAGCGGTCTGTGCTTCTGCCCACACGGGAGAATCATCTATTGATACTATTAAGCACCTCTTACAGGCTTTTTCTTTCATGGGCATCCCCAAGGAGCTTAAAACTGATAATAGGCCTGCCTACAAATCCAAGGAATTCGGGAGCTTCCTGTACAATGGGGAATAGAGCACAAAACTAGCATCCCCTACTCCCCTACAGGTCAAGCCATAGTAGAAAGAACTCACCGTGATATTAAAAGAGTCCTGGACCTGCAACAACAGGTTCTGAAGGTGGAATCTCCCCACATCCGGTTATCCAGGGCGCTATTCGCATTCAATTTTCTGAATTGTTCTTTTGACAGCCTGAACCCACCCATCCTACGCCACTTTGGTGGGAGCAGTCATATGTTGATGAAAGAAAAACCTCCGGTTTTAGTAAAGGACCCTGAGACTTGAAAAACGGTGGGACCTTACAAATTGGTTACTTGGGGACGTGGATATGCCTGTATATCCACCTCCTCTGGTTTAAAGTGGGTTCCTTCCAAATGGGTAAAGCCCTTTGTTCCCAAGGTGTCAGACAAATCTACAGAAGTGCCCCAGGTTGCTCATGCTGCCTGGAGAAGGAAACGCCGCACGCGTTCTCTGGAGGAAATTCCATTTAAGCCTCCTATCTGGAACAGTTTGTAATATATGTTTGTCTCAAGTTCCTTGTACCAGTTTAGATCCCACTGTTCGTGTGTAGTCTTGAGATGCCATGAGACCGAGCCTGCTTCTCGTCCTACTCGTGATCATCCCACCTGCGATCTCCTTCATAGTGCCGCAGCCCAAACCACATATGGACTACCTTGACAAAGGTTCTCGGACATCAAGAGAGAAAGTGAAAACTGGCTGAATGGACTGTTCAAAGGCTGGGGACTCTCAGGCTGGTTGGGATCTATTCTGAAATCTGTGTTTTTAGTGCTGTTTATTTTAGTTATAGTTATTGTAGTTGTTAGCATTGTTTTTGGACTAATCAAACGCATGGTACTCAAGTTAATTTCAAGCTCATCTCCCCCTCCTGAGGTCTACCATTTGGAAGCCCTCAGTGCTCCAATGGATGACCTGGAAGCCTCAGTGGAAAACACTGACCCTCCTGTAGAGGAAGAACCGATTTACCAACTAGGGTTTGGCAAGCATTCTGCACCACAAACCCAGTCCTCTTCTTTTTAAACAAAACTAGGGGGAGATGTTACAGTGTGTTGTAACTTCCTGTTTTACTTCCTAAGTCACTTCCCAGGTGTGGCAATACCTCTCTCCCTTCCCCCTTGCCCTCTTGCTGAGTGAGTTCTGTCAATCAGTTTTAACATTCCAGCAAGGCCTCGTGTGGTTAGTCAGGTTCAAAAGATGCCCCTATGCCCAGAGGTCATTGGCCTATCTGGGTGTCATCCTCCCCTGAGACCCTGCCCCTCCCACCTGGTTGGTGCCTCACCTGTCCCTTCCCCTCCCCGTCCCGGAGCTTAAAAGCCCAATCAAGCCATGCGGTCGGTATTCTGTTGGAGCTGTTACCTGACATTCAGACCTCTGTGATCATGGAATAAAACTCTGGATATTAACCCTCCGGCAGAATCCGTCTCCTTTCTCTTCACCATCGCCTGAAGCCTTCCCACCTGAGGTAAACTGAGTTTCTAACAAGCCTGGACTTGTTCACTGCCCAGCTGCAGCATCCAGCCAGCTAAAGGTGTCTCTGAGGTGAAACACCACAGTTGCCGCCTTTGGCCCAGCAGCAAGGGTCAGACAAGCCCAGGCACAATCTACCTGGTAATACTGGGATTCTTATTCCAACAAATGATTATGTGAATAATGGAATAAAATACTAGGCTTATGACTGGGATAAAGGAGGATGGAAAGCAGGCAATGGAAGACCAGTAGTGATGGAAGAAAACCAGAGATTAATTTTACAAACTCAGAGAAATAGTGGGAAAAAATATATGTGTGTTAAAGCACATGAGAGACTGAAAACAGTATTGAGAAACAGTTTGAGTATCAGATAGATCAGTCAACTCAGAATAATTGATGAAGTTTAAACTAGGGAACAGGTAAAAAAATAGGAAAACATGGATACCAGAGTTGTCTGAAAGAAAGCAAAGTATCTTAGATTGTCAAAATATGTTACATGAAAGAGCATAGGGCACTCTAGCTCAAGGAATTTATATTTGGCCACAAAATTGAGCACATAATTTAAAAGTGCAAGGTACAAAAGCAAACTGTAATGATACAAAAACAAACTAATAAAACTAAAATGCCACCTCCATTGCATTAGAGAAGCCTTGGAACCTGGCAAATACTGCAAATAGATTATACAGATTAGCTTCCATGAACTAAATGAGAATATCAGTATCTCCTTGTGCACAGGTTTGGCTGGGATAGAATTAAATTTCTTCATAGTAACTAATATGGGTCTAGGTTTTGAATGTGTGAGGAAAACAGTGTTGATAATGCAGCAATGTTTTACTTGTTGCTGAGCAGTGCTTGCGCAGAGTCAAGACCTTTTCTACTTCTCACACCACCCCACCAGCAAGGAGGCTGGGGGTGCACAAAAAGTTGGAAGGAGTCGCAGTCAGGACAGCTGATCCCAAGTGATGAAATAGAAATTCCATACCATGTGATGGTGTGTTTAGCAATAAAACAGAGTGGGTGGAGGTTGGCGAGGGTTGCTGTTGCTCAGGGACTGACTGGACATTGAACAGTTGTTTTCTTTTGCATCATTTGTTTTTATTGGTGATGGTGGAGAGGGGGAGACGATGCTCTCTCTCTGTTTTTTTTTTCTATTTCCTTTTTTAAATTAGTAAACTGTTTTTATATCATCAAGTTTTCACACTTTTACCCTTCCAATTGTCTCCCCCCTCCCACTGTGGGAAGAATGAGGGAGTAACTGTGTATTGCTTAGCAACCAGTTTGGTTAAACATGACACCTTCACATGAGATGTATCTTTTCAGGATGGGCTGAAATTTTTTCCTCTAAAAGGAACATAGCCTCTGTAACTGTAAAACATCCATTTAAGGAAATTATCTGTAGATATGGAACATCCACAGAGAAGGGACCAGAAAAGGAGGGACTTTATTAAGTGAAAGAACTCAAGCCTTAGTAACCTGGAAATTACACAGATTGCATACATCCTACCACCCACAATCATCCAGAATGATAGAAGTAATGAATCAGACTTGCGAAAATAGTCTAAAGAAAACTGTAGAACAAGACCCAAAACTGAAACATGGACCGTAACATCGCAAGTATGGATGATATCACAACTGCAAAAGAATTTGCAAAAGTTTTAAGAGGAGGAGGGATTTAAAACACAGGACTCCTTTAACACAAGCACCTTAGTATAAAGTATAGATTAATAAAAGTTGGGTGTTGGCTGCTGTGCTCGACTGCAACTGCTTTTGCAAGACAAGAAATAAATTCTGTAAGATGAGCATGGTGAAGATGCACATGGAGACCTGATGTTAACCTCCTACATGACTCATGCTCCCCCTGGCCACCAGGCCTATAAAGGTATGCTTTACTTTGCAGTACCTTACTGTGGAGTAAATTCCTTTGAATCAGTTTGGCGAGCCAACCAGAAGAAACTCCGTCTGGCTGTGAGACCCTCTGAAGCTGGGACAGTCTAGCAGGTGCCTCTGGAGACTTCTCCAGATAGACCACCCATGCTCCTGATGGATCATTGTGGGGGCGGACAAGATCCTGACATTAAGGTACTCAAACTTTAAAGCACCCTTTGCCTGGTTGTAACCTGATGTCCTGGTTTAGGGCAAATTTGGTGGAGAGTTTCCAAAGGAAGGCCCCTCCAGAAAGCAAATTCACAGGGCTCCTTCCTACAACCGATCCAGGAAGAATTTCTCAGAGAGAAGTGGAAAGAACCTGTTTATTTCACAGGCAAAGCACCCCCCAGCACACAAAATGAACAATACCAGATGACACCACTCTGGAAAAAGATGACAAATTCAGAAAGTCTCTCTTGGGGGTGGTCGCTCTGTTCTCAGTCCCTCCGGCACTGGGGCAGCTGCTGCAGCCACAAGGTGTAAACTCTCAGTCTTCCCAGGTCCCAGTCTGGAGCAGGTTCCAGATGGTCAAAAAAAGGAGAGGGGAAACAGTCCAGGAAGAAATTTGGACTGTTTAGCTAAAGAGCGGAAGCAAAAAGCAAAAAGCAAGCAGAAGCAAAGCAAGCAAGAAGCAAGAGTGAGCAAAGCGAAAAGCAAAAGCAGCAAAAGCGAAAGCAGCAGTCTCTGTATCCCGCCAGGCTGATAAGAAAAACCAAAACAAAACTTTCACTCTTCAGAGCCAGTCTTAAAGGTACAGAACATAATATCCAACATTAACAGAACACATGAAAGGGGATACAAGCATCATAACATCACCCTAGGACACCTGACTAGTCAAAGTAATACACTCCATAAGCTGTACCCTGGATATGGGTAAATCGGGTTGCTAGCACCTTTTAAGATATACGGGGGGGGTGTGGTATTGAGCTCCTGGGGGAAGTGCCACATCGGACCCCTCTGTGCAGATATTTGGAAAATTGTTTACTTTGTTGATAAGTTATGATTTTTTCACCTATTTAACATAATTAGGGCTGCTTATCTTATATGACTTTTGGCTTGCTTTTTGTACGATGCTGATATTGGAGCAGTCCTAGCAGTAATTTTTTTCTATTTTATTATTCTGTTGGATATTGCCTTTGTCATCTTACATGCCTCTGTTTCCTCAAACTGCATTTATATTAGGGTCAGAACTTGGGTTAGGGATTGGACTGGCAATTTTATTAAGTCTTGCAATCTACTTTATCTATACTTGCTTCAAATTGTCTGCCGCCATCCCGTTTGTGTTGAATGTCAGTCGAGTAAAGCCTGGCTTTGGTGGTGAAGGAGGCAGAGGAAGGAGTGTCCCTTTAATTGTGTGGGTTATGTGGGGAATGCCATCTGATATTCCTATGCATCTTTTGTAGACAGTGTGGTTTTGCAGGCAGATTTGACATAAAAGAGAGGATTTAAGAGAGGATTTGTTGGCTTTGTCTGGGCTGCCAGAAGGACAAAACCTTTGGTGACTTTTTTGTTAGACCACGTAGTGTACTCTGCCAGGAAGGAATTAAACCGACTTAGTTTGGAAGAAAGAATCTCCGAGGAACAAGCAATATACATATTCCAAAAATCACTGTTGTACGAGGTGGTAAATGAGGAAATACTAGAATTATTACAGGGAATAGATTTGACTTCCTTAATTGAAAAATAAGCAAGTTTACGGAAGGGTTCCCTCCTTCTATCAAATAAAATTCTTCTTGAAAGTAGCCCTTTCCCACATTTGACCTCTGTTGGGGTGGTAAAAGCAATAATGCTATCCCCTCTTCCCCTTTCCTTTCTTTACTATTACACTTCCACAAAGCCCTTTGTAATTGTATTTTATTTTTGTACTGGTGAGAGTGAATGAAAGTGTGTGACTAAGATGTGCAATTAAGCACGAAGCAAGTGGGGAGCTCTAACCTGCATTTCTGTTATCCAGCAAGGGAAACAGCCAGGGAGGAGTGAAGCTAGTCTCAAAGTGAGTGTGTGAGAGCAAAAGATGCAACTGAGACGCACAAATAAGTGTGAAGTGAGTGAGACCTCTAATTTGTGTTTCTGTAGGCCCGTGAGGGGAGTGGCTGGAGAGGAGTGAAGCGAAAGGCGAGTAAAATGGGAAACAAACTGTCACAGCACAGGTAGTCTGTAGCTGAACAAGATAAATCTGGCCATAACAAATCCAATTCGGCTGACCGGGCTCATTCTAGAAAAGAGGTAGCAGAGACCTCAACCAACCCTGTTCAACCTCAGTTGCAGACAAACCACTGGCCAGAGAACTGGGCAGAGAGAGGTCCCATCCAATCAGCTATCTGGGCCCGAGAGATTCAAAGCCCATATAAAAAGGCAGCCATAATAAACTTGTGGCTGTTTCCTGATGACTCTTGGTGTTGTGTCATGTGTCTGTCTCCAATCTGCGAGTCCACATAACAACAAACAAAACCAGGATTTAGGGGCTAAAAACCCCTTAGGGTGCATATTAGACCACTGGAAGGAAATTGGGGGGCACCAGGGGAACTGTTAATAAAAAGACTCTTATCAGGTACTTTAATCAGTGGTGGCCACTTTATAAACTTGACAGGGGGAGAAATGGCCACAGAATGGACATTAGACTATAATAATTTATTACAGCTCATCTTGTTTTACATAGAGAATCAAAATGGGAAGAGATCATTTACACTATGTTTTTTTAACTCAGAGACCACCCTGAGTGGCAAAAGGAGAGTGGTATTAATTTAGCTTCAAGACCCCCTTTTGTTTTAACTGTAGAGAAAGATGATTTGGAATAGGGGGTGAGAAAATTGACGTGATGTTGCTTGGCTTGTTCCATAGGAAAGCATTGCTTAAAATATCAAAATAGGCAGCCTGAGGAAAGAATTGAGGACTTTGTCAGTCCGCCTGGGGCAGATGGGAGGGAAATGAACTTTGTCCCCCACCATCACCAAAAAGGGGCAGGTAGATGGAAAGAAGACATCAGGCTTCCCCTTTGCCATCATTTTCACCTCCAAGCAGGTGAACTCAAGGGAAACTGAGGGCCTGCTCAATTTCTCCTGAGAATTGAGTGACTGCTCGAGAGGTTTTGCAGGCCCCTCTGAGAGAGGCTGCTGGGCCCACAGAGCCAATATGGCTAAAAGTAAACTTTTCAATGGGGAATTTGGATAGCTGGAAAGAGACTGCTAGCAGATATTGTGATGATCCATCGGGAATAGCTAAAAAGTTTGGAAGTTTTGTAAAAGCGTTGGACCCAGACTGGGTGGATATTGATTTTATGTTGTATGCATTAACTGATACCAAAAAGGAACAAATTTTAAAGGCAACCAGGACCCATGTTCAGGCACAGATTGCTGCCCAGACTTTGCAGGACACTGTAGATGATTATGTGCCCATGGTAAAACTTAGATGGGACTACAATAACCCAGATCATCACCAAGTATTAAAAAGACACCAGGGGTGGATTAAACTCAGGTTGCAATATCTAAATCTGTGAATTGAGGGGCTCTGTATGCAGTAAAACAGAGTGCAACAGAAACTCCTACAGAGTTTCTCCATAGATTACAGGAAGCAATGTGAAAGTATACTACCCTGGACCCCTCAGGGAAGTGGGGAAAACAACATTTAATTTATCTATTCCTTGGGCAGTCCTCAGATGATATTAGAAAAAAGCTGCAAAGGATGAAACCTGAGGACCAAAGGAACCTAGAGAAATTAATTGAAGAAGCGTGGTGAGTGTATCGAAATAGGGATCTCCTGGAAAAAAAGGAAATTAAGTAAAAACTTAGCCAATGCAACTATTGCAGCTCTGGGAGAACATGGAATGGGCAGTAGGGGGCCCTTTAGGCCAAAATCTGGAAGTATCAGGTGATGGGAACAGAAAGGCTGGAGCAAGAAATCCTTTACCTTGGCAGGCAGTCAATGTGCTTTTTGTAAGCAGGAAGGACACTGGAAAAGGAATTGTCCACAAAACAAAAGTAGCTCTTCAAATAATCCCCCTCCCTTACTCACAGAGCTGCAAGAAGATTGAAGGATACCAGTGGACCCCCACCTATCAGGCCTGCTGGTTATAAGTGAGCTGGGAAAACAAGGAAAACAATTAGAATTCTTAATCGCCACAGGGGCTACTTATTCAGTATCAAACCAATGTTTGTCTGTACAAGATGAAACTTCTGTAAATGTAATAGGAGTGTAGTGGTTTTGGTTCACCAATTTGAGATTTCCTGGCTAATGTACTAATAATTGTGGTGGCTTTCAGTGCTGACCAAATGCCAGTGCACCTATGAGAATATACTTATTTCCTGCTGTGAGATAGGATCAGGAGGAAGGCAAAGCAGGTTCAAAATTTTAAAAAGGTATAAATAAAAATTTATTAGCAGTAACTAAAAGAAAGAATAATAAGAATCAAAATAAAACTTTTAGAACAATTATCCTTCCCCCCTATAACTTTTCTTTCCCACTTACAACATACAGAAACAATTCAGTCAGTTTATGACTTCTAGAATAGTCTGTTCTTCAGTTTACATAGGGAGAAGAGCCCCTCTTGTCAATTTATGGAGACTTCTTTACAAGAAAACAGTTCTCTCATGGCTTTTAATTTCCATGAATAGCAGCTGCCTGGAAAATTTGCAATTGTGAAGTGTCTCTCATTTTCACAGCTTTTCCCACAGCTGTGTTTATGGGCTATGTCAACTTATGGGGTCCTATTTTAAAGATGAGCTGTTCAAGAGTAAAGGTTCTCCTAATTTCTGAGATCATCTTCATCTTTGAGAACAGAGGTTTTTTTCTTCTTTCCCTGAGGCAGAGGGTCTTCATCACTCTTCTCTCTCTCTGTTCAAACTTCTCATGGAATCATAGTTCAACATCTGCTTACTTTAGCATGGAGGCCTTTGCTCATATCTACAATTTGAACAATTCATCTCCCCATACTTTTTAATGCATTGCAGGGAAAAAAGAGTCTGATATATCAATTATAGTCTTCTTGTTAGCTCTACAAAAGGATTTTCAGCTTAAAACTAAAGGCATCTTTTCATCCCTCTCATCTGGGACTTGACTTCTTCACCGACCTTGGTGTCCTCATGTTGTTTCTTTACGTGTCTGCCCTCTGTCCTTATCCCTAACTCGAGGGAGGATTGAAGCACTGAAAGAGTTAATATCTCACCTGGGGCCTGCAGATGGTCACATCACCCCGGCCCGGTCTGGGTAGCTTGTGGCTGGAGCTGAGGCTGGGCTGGGGGGGCAGCCAGGAAATTAGTAGCCAGACTAGAACACAGCAGCAGCATGCTGGGGGCTGATGGCTTCTCCTCCCCCTGCCTGGTAGTTGCAGGTGAACTCTAATGGCAGCAGAAACTTGGCTGAGCCAGCCTGGCCTGGGCTGCTCCTGGGGCCCAGCAGACCCCATCTCTGCAGTGCTTAGTAGCAGCAAAATGCTAGCAGTTGCCACGGCCCAGTCTGGCCTCGGCCCTGTGGCTTCCCCTACCCCTGTCCGGCAGCTGACAGGGCCCGGCAGGCTCCCTGGGAAAGGGCCCAGCCAGCACCACGGCAGGGCCCTTTCCCAGCCCGGCCCGGCCAAGACGGGGGCCAGGCCAGCTTCGTCACCTCTTTGCCGGCTGGAAGGAAACAGACCCTCCTGAGCTTTTTCATCTTTAACATGTGTCTTCACAGAGGGTGTGTACGATTTCTTTAGTGGTTTAATAGATAGTCAATTTTCAAAGCTAATTACTGATTGGTCTTTTTGTCAGACACAGAGGAAACTGCTAGCAGCTTCTCTTAGAAGTCACTTCCATGAGTGCCTCCAATATAAAACCATATTATGCCACTGGCTAATGACAGAAAGAACACTTCCTGAAGCCACTCAAATACAAACTGGGAAAAACTATTGGCATATATAAATTCTTGTACATGCCAGATGCTCCAAAATCATTATTAGGCAGAGATTTTTTTAGAAAAGCTGGAAGCTACAATTGAATTTGAAGACAGTCAGGTGCAATTTAAAGTAAAAGATGACAAATTCATGAGCCTTGCCCTAACAACACCTGAAGTTAAGGCTATAGAACCCCAAGAAATATTAAATCAGCTGTATCCTGGAGTATGAGCAATTGGAAAACCCAGAAAAGTTAAAAATGCAGACCTAATTATAATTACATTAAAACCTGGAATAGGACTGGTACGTATAAAACAATACCCCTTAAAATTAGAAGATTGTAAAGGTGTTAAACCAATTATAGATTACTTTTTAAAATACAAATTGATAATAGAATGTGAACCAGGATATAATACCCCAATCTTACCAATAAACAAACCGGATGGGGTAACTTAGAGATTGATCCAGGATTTAAGAGCCATCAATAAAATAACTGATCTCCACCCTGTAATGGCAAATACGTATACATTGTTAACCAAATTAAATTATAAACAAGTGTGGTTTATTGTTTCAGATTTAAAAGACGCTTTTTTCTGCCTGCCTCTAGCCCCAGACAGTCAAAAGCTTTTAGCCTTCAAGTGGGAGAACCCAGAAACAAGAAAGAAAACACAACTAACCTGGACTGTGTTACCATAGGGGTTCAAAAACAGTCCAACCCTCTTTGGAAAACAACTAGCAATGATCTGGAGAAGTGGACATCACCAATGGAAACTGGATTCTTGTTGCAGTACGTAGATGATCTCCTGATTGCAACAGAAATGGAGGAGAAATGCAATGAATGGACAGTAAGTTTACTCAATTTCTTGGGACTTAATGGATATAAAGTTTCTGAACAGAAAACCCAGATCACAAGAAAACAAGTGATGTATCTAGGATATGAAATTTCAGGGAGGCAATGCAAGCTGTGATGAGATCAGAAGGAAGCCATTTGTCCAACTCCCCAACCACAGATGGTGAAGGAGCTCCGAACCTTTATAGGTATGACAGGATGGTGCCAGTTGTGGATCTATAACTATGGACTTTTGGTAAGATCCTGTCCTAGGATAACTTTATGATGCTGTATCCCTTATCGTCTGCTCTGTGTCTAGACATAAGTTCTGTAGCTTTAAGTGAGATCCGAGGGGAGGGGGGGGAAAGCAGTGGAATTCTTTCAGTGCCTGTGTTCAAAACACAGATAAGCTCTCTCAGTTTTTCCCCAGCTCTCGGCTCTGTTTTTTAAGAGAGACAAAGAGTTTTTCTTTGCTTTTTGAGCTAGCTTCTCATTTGTTAGCTGAGGCAAGAAGTTTTTCCTGGGACTGTGGCTTCTTTTTCTGGAACTGTTTAGCTTTGCCCTGGTCCAGAATACCATTGTTGGGACTCCCCCATGCCGCAGCCCAGAGTGAACGCCACACCCCAGCTCTGGAGAGAGATGAGCCATACCTACAGAAAGGACTCTGAATCTACCATCTCTTCTCTGCAGTGAGAGGTTTATTATTTAATATTATTAATTTTCTTTTTATGTGCCTGTGTGCACCCTGCTTGTTAAATAAACAGCTTTTTTCATTTTTTTTCCAAGGAAATTATTTTTTTGAACCTGTGGGGGAGGGGCTTCTTGAATCTACCTCCTTTAGAGGAGACACTCTTTCAGGACATTTCCTCCTAAATTTGTCCAAAACCAGGACAGACCCTTATATAAAATGCTGAAAAAGAAGAGTAAACACTTGCTCTGGACTGGAGAGACCAAAAGAGCATTTACTCAGCTTAAACAGGAACTGATGAGGGCACTGGCTTTAGGCTTTATAGTTGTTTTCCCATGTTGCTGCTGTGGCATTCATCATACAAGAAGCCTGAAAGTTCACACTGAGACAGAAAATAAGTCTTTGTCTCACATATGGTATTGGCTGTACTGGAGCAGAACGGGAGGCACTGGCTGTCTCCCTCCCGGTTCCTTAAGTACCAAGCTATTGTAAAAGCAGGGTGACCCCGACGAAGGGAGAAATGATGCATCTGACTCCATATTATCAGAAGGCTAATTAATTACTTTATTATACTATATTTTTCTATACTATATAACACTATATTACACTGAATCTGCACAAGCACTCAACTCCACTGAACTGAACAGAATCTCGTGACTGTCAGCCAACAGTCCCAACACACACACGTGGATTCAATTGGTCAATGAATCATAACACTCACACCAGAATCCAATTACCAATTTCCTTAAGGTAAACAATCTTCCACAATGCATTCCACTTGTGCAAAACAAAAGGAGCAGCAATTGAGATAAGAATTGTTTTTTCTTTCTCTGAGGTTCCTTGCTGCGATTCCCAGAAAATATCCTTGGGAAGTTGTGCTTTGCTTTGCTCTGTGAAGAGAAATGCGGCCACACCAAGCCATACTAGTGGAGCAAGATGGTGTCAACATCATCACAACTAACATTGTGAATACAGCTTCTTTTCTCAGTGAAGCATCAGCAACCTGGGATCCTGTGATACACGATTGTTCAGAGACTATGGAAACCACATATTCCAGCTGACCAGATGTGAAAGAAGCACCTCTACAAGAGGCTGAGAAGACAAGGTGTATTGATGGAAGCAGCTTTTTCAAAAACGGGACCCAGAAAGCAGGAAACACAATCACCACTATTAAAAAGGTAATTGAAGCCCAATGAGTCAATGCCAACAATGCATTTTTCTACTATCAAACAAGGCATTGAGGAAAGTTTTATTAAATTTGTGGACAGACTTAGAGATGCTCTGGAGAAACAGACAGAGAGCGCAGAGGCAAGGAAGGAACTCTTATGTAAGCTTGCTTTCAGCAACTCAAATGAGAAATGTAAGGCCATTTTGAGGTCTCTACCCGTGGATTCAAACCCTACTATAGAGCAAATGCTAGAATGCTGTACATGTCACATGTCCACTGAAAATACAGTGGCCCAAGCAGTTGCTAGGGGTATTGCTGAAGGAGTTTCTGGTGCATATGCAGTAATAACTTCTAAAGAACAAGCTAAACGCTATCACTGTGGGGATCTTGGACATTATATAAAGGACTGCCCAGAGAGATCACACCCCCGATACCACCATAATTCTTATCAAAGACTCCAGACTCAGCAGCGCTATCAGCAGCATCCTTTAAACTCTGTGTGCCAGCCGCTGGACCTTCGCATGCAGCATATAAATCAAAGGCCACCCAGACCCAATCACGCATGGACCCAGGATGCTCCAGACCCAAAGAAGAGGATCCAACCCATGGGACAGCCCAGATGGGTACCCACCGGCAACTGGTAACTGCTTTGTCCATTGACTTTAATAATCAGAATGTTCACCGTGTTCCCACAGGCAAATATGGACCTAAAGGTACTCCTTCTGACATTTTAATTATGGGTGACTCTCTTAATAGTCCGAAGAAAATCTTCGTTGTTCCGGAAATGCTGACAGTGCAGCCGGGACAAGAGATTCTCATCTAGGTATACTGCATAGACTTACCATTTTTTCTTTCAAAGGGAAGTCCAATAGCACAAGCCTTCTTACTCCCAAAAAATCACAGGGAACAGATCCCTCTCAACCCTACAGCTATGTGGGCACAAGTCATGGGACCATTCAAGCCTACCATCGAGTGCAGCCTCTCCTGCAAAGGAGAGAAGACCCAGCTGCCAGGGATGCTAGACACCGGTGCCGATGTGACCATCATTGCCCGTTCAGACTGGCCAGCACACTGGGATCTACAACCTGTTGCAGGCATGATTTCTGGGATTGGTGGAGCTACAGTATCCATGAGAAGCAAGAACACTGTCATCGTTGAAGGGCCTGAAGGCAAGCTGGCAACCATCCGTCCATTTGTGGTAAGGGCCCTCATCACCCTTTGGGGCAGAGACGTTCTATCCCAGTGAGGAGCTTCCCTACGTATTCCCACTCAGGATTTCTAACTGGGGCCACTGAGTTGAGTGCGCTGCCAGAAACACCCCGTCTCACCTGGAAAAGTCACAAGCCAATCTGGACCGAGCAGTGGCCCCTAAAGAAAGCCAAGCTGTGTGCCCTAAACACCCTCATGGAAGAACAGCTCAAAAAAGGCCACATAGTGGAGTCCGACAACCCTTGGAACTCTCCATTCTTCGTTCTACCAAAGCCTGGGAAAAACAAGTGGAGACTTCTCCACGACCTCTGCAGAATCAATGAGGTCATCAAGGACATGGGCCCTCTTCAGCCTGGCCTGCCCTCCCCATCGATGCTGCCTAGAGACTGGACACTTACTATCATAGACATTAAGGACTGTTTCTTCAGCATTTCACTGCACCCTGAGGATGCTCCACGGTTTGCTTTCTCCATTCCCTCTATTAACAAGGAGGCCCCGCTCAAAAGATATCATTGGTGTTATCTTCCTCAGGGCCTGAAAAACTCACCATTTGCCAGTGGTACATGGCTCACATCCTGTCTCCCATTTGGAAATCATTCCCAGATGCTATCATCTATCACTATATGGATGACATTCTGGTGTGTGCTTCAGACAAAGCTTACTTGGACAAAACGGTTAAAAAGACTATTGAAGCCATTGAAAAGGCAGGATGGAAATTCGTGAGGACAAAATCCAGTACACTGAGCCATGGACTTACCTTGGAGTCCAGATCCGGAAAAGAACCATCCTACCTCAGCAGATCGCCATCAATGACCACCCAAAAACCCTCAGGGACTTACATTGCCTGTGCGGATCCATCAACTGGGTACGTCCACTGCTAGGAATTACATCAGAGGACCTTGCTCCCTTGTTCAATCTTCTTTGCAGACCCAAGGAACTGGACTCTCCCTGCACTCTCACAGAGGAAGCCAGAGGTGCCATTGTAAAAGTCCAGGAAGCCCTGTCTTCACGCAAAGCCCATCTCTACGAGCCCAGCCTGCCTTTCCAGTTCATCATCCTGGGAAAAGCACCTCAATTCCATGGACTGATTTTCCAATGGGACCCTCAGCTGCGAGACCCTTTGTTGATACTGGAATGGGTTTTTACAAGTAGCCAGCCTACAAAGACACTTACTACCTACCAGGAGGTTATAGCACATGTAGTAAAAAAGGCTAGGACTCGCCTTTGCTCTCTTTCAGGTTGTGATTTCGAATGCATATACTTGCCAATAACCCTTAAAGACTTTGAGGATTTGATCAAGACCAATGCGAGTCTCCAGTTTGCTCTGGACAGTTATACGGGCTGAACTTCAGCGGAGATCCCACAACACAATCTTTTTAACCAGAATGAAACTTTCCATTTGATTCCAAAACAAATCCAAAATAGAAAACCTCTCAAGGCTCTAACCCTCTTTACAGATGGCTCAGGGTCTTCCCACAAGTCGGTGATTACTTGGAGAGACTCCCAAACACAAGATTGGCAATCTGACGTACAAATAGTAGAAGGATCGCCGCAGATTGCAGAATTAGCAGCTGTCATCTGAGCCTTTGAAAAATTTAAAAATTAGCCATTCAATCAGGTCACAGATTCAGCTTATGTTGCTGGTATAGCTATGAGAGCAGAACGTGCTCTTCTCAAAGAGGTCTCTAACCCAAAGTTATACCACCTGCTCTCTAAATTAATACACCTGATCTCCCACAGAAAGCAACCTTACCACATAATGCATGAGAGGTCACACACGGACCTCCCAGGTTTTGTTGCAGAAGACAACAGGAAAGCAGATGCATTAGCAATGGCAGCAGAAACTGCTAATGTGCCTAACATCTTTGCCCAGACAAAGTTGTCACATGCGCTTTTTCATCAAAATGTACCTGCCCTTATGAGAATGTTTAAGCTTTCAAAGGATCAGGCGAAAGCTATTGTGGCTCCATGTCTGAACTGTCAAAACTACCAGATAACATCTATGGAGACAGGAGTCAACCCCCGAGGTCTGAATAGCTGCCAGCTGTGGCAGACAGATGTAACTCACTTTGCACCTTTTGGAAGGTCAAAATACGTGCATGCATTGGTAGACACATTTTCTAGAGCAGTATTTGCATCATCACATGCAGGGGAAAAGACTATGCACACAATAAAACACTTTCTCCTCGCCTTTGCCACCCTGGGTGTACCAAAGGAGATTAAAACAGGTAATGGACCAGCCTATACCTCCCACAAGTTAAAGGAGTTCTTAAATGAATGGGGCATAGCACACAAGACTGGCATACCTGTAAACCCCACAGGACAATCCATTGTGGAAAGGACACATAAACCCTCAAAAGAGTCCTTGATCAACAGAACAGGGACACGAAAATCACAGCTCTGGTGGAAAGACTTTGCAAGGCTCTCTATGTTATCAACTTCCTGAATTGTACAGCATCAGAGCCTGACCCACCAATACTTCGCCACTTTGCAAATACCACCCAAACAAAGCTCACTGAGAAACCACCGATGCTCGTGAAGGACCCTGAAACACACCAAATTTCTGGGCCTCATCAGTTGATTACTTGGGGTAGAGGGTATGTGTGCGTGCTACTACCATCTGGTCCAAGGTGGTGAAGCAAAGTGAAAATTTTGCAGGATAGAAATCCATTTTAATTTAGGTGAAATGTACATTTTTGAGTTGAGCCTGTGGTTAGAAATCGTAGTTATTTAGCCAGGCTGCAAGGCCTAAGCTCAGTGAAGTTACTTCAGCGAAGGACAGAGATAAAGGGGAGGAGACAGAAGATGATAGAGACAGGGACTGCTGTAAGGGCAAGTCAACCTGACCTTGGAATTCTTTCTGATAAAAAGGAACTAGTGGTAAAAGTCACAAGAAACCCATAAAAATGAATATGTATGAATCTATTGTGAAACTGTATGCATAGGTATTTGAGAGGGGGATAAAAAGAGACCTGAAGTTCTCAGAGGGACGCATGCCTTTTGAGGAGACTTTCCTCCGCATGTGTCTGGCGCCGTAAATAAACATACCGAGCTTTACAACTTTTATAAAGTTGTCGGGTTTCTTCTTTTCTCCGCAAAACAGTGGTACCCAGGAAAATACGTAAAACCATACTTAGGCACTGCGAACACTACTCCTGCAGACAAAGACAAGAACTTTCCTGAGGCAAACACAAGACCACCTCAAAACCAAACCAGCTCAGCCTGGAGACAAAGACATTGCCGAAAACTCACAAACACAAGAACAGACCGCCCCATTACAAGGCAGCAGACAAAACAGAAAGCTAAACAGCAGTCTGCTGTACCAGGACATAGATAGCCTTAACACAAAAGTGCTCTCTTAATTATGTGTTGTTACACTGTGGGGTTTCTTTGTATTTTAAAAACCTTATTATTCCCTCTTTCTAACCTTTAAAACCCCTTAACTTTCTACCCGCTCCTCCTCCCTTAGTGTAGCTTAGAAATTAAAAGAAAAAGGGGGGGAAGAGGGGAACACAGAAAAGAACAAGGTAGAAATCCCTCTCATCATAAAGATAACAAATTCTACTTATATTCCCTATCAGAAGCGCTATTCCTGCCCAAAGATGAAAAATATCTCTGTCGGTGCTGTCCTCAACACTGCCTGGATGCTCTACACCATACCGCGTGCCTTCGGCTGGATTAGCCCTCAGCCTAGCCATAATGTTTGGGTAACCTTAGCAAAAACACTAAAACAAGACAACATGTGCTTGTCCATGGGAAGCATTGATAATCCACTTTCTACATGTCTAGTAGGAATTCCCTTTGTAGCAGACAACTGGCCTGTCTATAACTCCGAGGTTCTCCTAACCACAGGTAAGAGACCCAATGTGGCTGATACTTGGGACGAGTGGACAAAAATTCTGCCAGATGCTCGAGAAGAACCCCAAGAATTGGATCTATTTGGGTCCTCCAAGGCCACATATTATGTCAAATTTTACTTTAGACGTCCGAAAAATAATTGGCCAGAAATTGACCAACACAAAAACACATATCGAAAAGATGTATCACCAATTAACAAAGCCTATAACCCTCATGATTGGTGCAATTACACGGCTCGTGTGATTTCTGTGTCCTCCCTCCATCCCAAAGTATTACCCAAGGGAATGTTTCTCATCTGTGGTGACAGAGTATGGGCTTGGATCCCCTCATAACTCCAGGGAGGTCCCTGTACCCTTGGAAAACTTTCTACCCTTACTCCAAATATCACCCTGTTACATAATTGTAAAAAAGAAAGTGAATCTAAATGCCAAAAAAGGTCCTACACTGAATTCAATGAAAATTGTGATCCTAGATTATACAATTGGAACAAACCAAAAAAGATTGCTGTCTCCCTGTTTTTACCCTGGGTAGCTGCAGCTAAAACCCTCAGTGAAATCAATCACCTTGGGTGCTGGCTCAGCAAACAAGCTAACGCTACATCTGCAGCCTTGAGTGATCTCTCAAAAGAAGAAGAAACGACAAGACAGGCTTCACTCCAAAATCGAGCAGCAATTGACTTCCTGCTGCTTGCTCACGGACATGGATGTGAGGACTTTGAAGGAATGTGCTGCTTCAACCTCTCTTTGTGTTCGGAGTCCATCCATGCGAACATCCAGAAACTGAAAGACCTCGTGAAGGACTTGAAAGTAGAAAGAATCCCAGATTGGGTCAATGAACTTTTTGGGCAATGGGGACTAACAGGATGGGCTGCATCTTTGGTTAAGGGAATGTTGTGGATTCTCCTAATGAGACGGAGTGGGGATCCATTCTGAATTAGGTGAAGTGCCTGGGAGAGGTGAGAGGTCTGTAGGGCCAAAGCTGAAGGAAAGGCCACATTCCAGAGACAGCAAGGAGACAGAGAAAGAAAAACAGAAATTACCGCAAGGTCGATCTACCCCAGACCTAGGAATTCCTCTAATAAAGAAGAACTAGTGCTAAATGTCACGCAGAATGAATACGTATGAACTTATTGCGAAACTGTATGCATATGCATTTGGGAGGAGGATAAAAGACGACCTGAGGTCTTCAGAGGTACGCATGCCTTGTTGGGGGAACTTGCGTCCGGCACGTGTCGTAATAAAAGCATACCGGGCTTTACAACTTTTATAAAGTTGTGAGATTTCTTCTTTTCTCCGCAAAACATTATGGCGAGCCAGCCAGGAGTTCTCTGTCCCCGCAGGGGCAGGGGGGATAGACGGACCTCCAAGGCGCGCCCTAGGATTTTTTCCTGGTGGGGCTCCGCTCGTCTCAACTTGCCACCTGCGAGGACAGACAATGACCTGCTGGCCTGCGGAGGAAGATACGGTATGTACTGAGGGGCCCTGGGGAAGGGAAAGGAGAGCAAGGGAGTAAACCACCCAGAGACGTCTAGGTATAGCTGATGGAGCAGCTGTATTAGAGACGGGGTTCATCGTTCTGATAGAGCAGACCGCTAGTAGCTCTGGGAGTGAGCCGGCTGAACCTGTGTATGTGTGTTGGGAGTTCATAGTTCTGACAGAGCAGAACCGCTAGAGGCTCTGGGGGTGAGCCGGGTGAACCCGTGTATGTGTGTTGGGGGTTCATAGTTCTGATAGAGCAGAACTGTTGAGCCCATGTGTGCTTTGTTTGTGTGTGTGTGATGTCCGGACACTGTGTTGCTGTATGGTTAATGTGTGCATTGTGTGGTCGGTGCACTGTGTTTCTAATCGTGCAAGTGTATAAGTGTATGGTGTATAAAAGAGAATAAATCTACAGTGCAGGGGGGGTCAGTACTACCCGTGTTTAGAGCAGCCGAGTGAGGCCTGAGGCGCTGGCTGCAGCAGGCTGCGGGGGCAGGGAGAGAAGTGCCCCGCAGAGAAGCAAGTAGAAGAATGTCAGTGATGGTACTTATCGTGTTTAAATGTAGTGATTTGTGTAGATCTGGTACATTTTAACCGTGAGTACGAGCTCAGAGAGATCCTTTGCCTTAGATGTTTGATTTTGATTGTGTCCAAGAAAATTGATGTGAGTAAATGCTGAATTATGGTATGCTATGTTGTGTTGAGAAAAGCGAGCACTTTGAGAGATATGCCCTTTCCCAGTGGTTTTGTGTGGTGATTTTCTTCCTCTGCATTGTGGTAATTTGATTCTCAGATTGTACAGTAGTGTTTGTAGAGATTTTAAGATTTTGTTGCAACAAGAGTGGCATTTTACATAGGAGAACTATAGTACGGTGATTTATGCTTAATTACGATAGAGTTAAAGGAATTCCAAGAATTCCCCCCCCCCTCACAGCAATTCAAGCCTTGGCTCTAGCGAATTTGAGATAAAGGGGGGGTGCGGGTGCGAGTGTTTGTGTCTGAGGGCATATCAGAATTTCGGCTGTGACTAGCACAGCCTTTTTGCAAAGCAGTAAAACAAGTGTAAGTAGACACAGGGCTTAATTAGATTGTGCAAGAAGAGAACTAGAAAAGACTGATATTTTGTTTGTTCAGAATATAGTGTCTATGTCACGTTTTTGATTAGCATGCTGTGTGAGGTGACAGTGGCTGTCCCCTGGGCACAGGGACAGCTCTGGCTGCCCCGTCTCCCCAGGGAACATGAGAATGGCCTGTGAGCAAAAGCTAGATGTGCAGTTATTATTGCAGTGCGGTGCTTATGAGAAACACTGGTTTTGCTGTTCTAATAAGTGTCAGAGCACATGTAAATTAGAAGTTTCTGGTCAAACAGATTCAGAACCTAAGGTCTTAGAACTTGTGTGTGAGAACCACATCTGATACCTGCCACCTGGAGCTGTGTGTATAGGAAGAAAGTTGAAAAACTACTGTGAAGGTCTGTAAAAAAGTTTGAGTAGAAGCGAGATAGGGCAAGGAGAAATAAATAATGAGAACTGACCAGAGCAAAAAGGTTCCTAAATTAGCCCCTTTTGGGAGGGGCTCACTGGGAGAAGGCTGCCAGTAGGAGCAGCTCAGAAAATAAAAAGATTTATAATACTTCATTGCTGTTAGTACTGTTTTAAAATAGGAGGATAAATGAGATAGAGTTTTTGTATGCTGAAATGTCTTTGTGTTTTAAGAAATCACCCAGATTTCTTGAAAAGGGAAAACAAGGCAAAGAGAAAGCAAATCAAACATGTTGTTCAGCATGCAGCATAAGATAGCGACGTATGAAATCAGGCAAGGATTATCATGCTGAAATGCAAAGCAATCACAATTCACAAAATGAGTACATATGATTTGCTAAAGGCTCCTCCCAAGGTAAGGGAGGAAGGGTAAAGATGACCTCCCCAAAAGGGAAGAATTTTTGTTGACACAAGAGCCATATATTCAGTTTTAATTAAAACTTTAGTACCTGTAGAGAATGTTTATGTTGCAGTGTAGAGAACAACTAGCCAGTCTGAAAAAGCATCCTTGTGCAAACCTTTAAAGTAATATGTGTACTATGTGTACCTAAAAGCTTTTGTACAATTCGCTCAATTTGCTAAACATTCTTAAATGAGAAAAGTTACTCTAGAAGCAAATGATATAAAGATGTTAAGCTTAACATTAACAGACACTGAAATTAAGAAAGACATTAGTAAAGAGATATTAGAATAAGTAAACAAGTGTTTTCAAGGGTATGGGCCTCTGCTGTACCAGGGAGAGTGAAAGATGCTCCCCCATGAGCATCAAGTTTAAGGAAAGAACACAACTAGTGAGAACTGAGTAGTACCCTCAAAAGGAAAATAAAGAAAGAATCAGCCCAATAACTGATAGTACTAGATTAAGGGCTGTCAATAAGATAACACAGAATTTATACCCTGTGGTAGCAAATCATATGCCTTACTGACTTGTTTAACACCTGAGCTAACCTAGTTCACTGTTTTAGGCGTAAGAGATGCCTTCTTTTGCCTCCCTATCCACGAAGCCAGCCAAGAAATTTTTGCATTCAAACTCAAGCTCACATAATCCATGTGCCTGAAGGCTTCAAGATTCCCCACTCCGATTAGAGAACAGCTTGCAAAGACCCAGAGTCTGAGAAGCTCCACAAGAAGAAAGGAAGCTGTTGCAGTACGTAGACGATCTTCTAGTAGCCACTCAGATGAAAGAAGCGAGAGAAGCCTAGACGGTAAACCTTTTGAATTTCCTAAGACCCCAAAGTCGCAGAGTCTCAAAGAAAAAGACACAAGTAGTGAAACAGAAAGTAATCTGCCTGAAGTAAGAAGTGAGTGCTGAGCAGCAAGCTTTAAAGCAGAGAAGCCGCATGCCAAACCCTGAAACCCCAGACAACGAAAGAACGAAAGAAAGCGACATTGCAAAGTTCACAGTGACTACCTGCAGAGAAGTAATCGAGTCTAGACCCTTACCAACAAGTACCTCTGCACAGAAAGCTGAGATAATTGCCCTGACCCGTGCCCTAGAAAGGGCAAAAGAGAAGAGAATAACCATCTACATAGACCCAAAGAATGCATTTAGAGTCATACATGCACATAGAGCCATCTGGAAAGAGAGGAGACTGCTGACCTCACAGAGAAAGAAGAGACAATCCAGCTGCTAGAAGCAGTTCAGCTACCTGAAAAAGCATATTAAGGCACACTAGAAAGTGAGCTTAAAATTAGAAGAAAGAAATGAGATGGCAGACGGAGAGGCGAAGAAAGCAGCAAAAGGTGAGGTACAGATTTTCCTCGAAGGTAAGCCATAATACAATAATACTAACCAAAAGAGACGTACAACTGCAAGGGGTGGGCTACCATTGAAAGAGAGCTAGTAATCCCTTCCCATTTTCGTAGTTACTAGTGAAAGAAGAGCACTAAAAAACACACTAAAGCCTAACTACTTAGAGGCCTTTTATAGAGTGTAGCTCCTTTTCGAAATAATCAAAGCTGCGAGTGATACAGAGTGCATTGAAATGAAGTGTTGACTTTGAAGCAGTAATTTCCACAGGCTTTCTAGAACACACATCTGATTGAAACAATCGTTGTATTGTTGTCAAGAATTTATATGCCACTATCACTCAGGTAAGCCGACAATGTGATTCTTGCCTCCAGACTAACCCCAAAATACGCCCCCAGCCAAAACTCAGTCAGACTGGGGGAGGCCATGAGCCTGTACAGCAGTAGCAAATTAACTTTTCAGAACTCCCAAAGAAAGAGGAGTATCAGTATTTACTGGTATTGATAGATACATTTTCAGAGTGGCCAGAAACATTCCCCACCAGAACTGTCAAAGCTCAAGAAGTGACCAGATTATTTTTATAAAGAATAATACCACGCTTCAGAGTTCCAGCCACGATATCCTCAGATAAATAATCACATTTCATTTCCAAAATAGTGCAACAGATTAGTAGCCATCTGGGCATAGATCAAGAACTTCACACCCCATACCACCCCCAATCAAGTGGCCAAGTAAAGAGAATGAATCATTTGATTAAGCAGCAAATCATAAGACTAGGGCAAGAAGTTAATCTACCCTAGCCCAAACTCTTCCACTAGCACTATTGCAAATTCAAACTAAACCTTGAGCTAAAAGAATGCTGAGTCCTTTTAGAATGCCTTATAGAAGACCATATAGAATACAAAGAGAATGTCCAGAATGTCCACCTACATAGTAGCATTAAGCAAACAGCTCAGAGTAATTGAGAAACATGTAGCTAGAACTCAGAGCAAGGAGTTAGCCTAGAGATGATGTATATGTTAAGTCTCTTACAGAGAAGACTTCAGAACCACAGTGGGAGAGACCACTGCGAGTACTTCTCACCACCTTCACTGCAATCAAAATCAAAAAGCAGAATGCCTAGATCCATCACTCTTAAGTGAAGAAGGCCCAGAAACCCCTTAAAGAGTGACGCCAAGAAACAATGAACTGAGTTTAAAACTTACTCGGGCAAAATGAGTATATTGCGGTCAGGAGTAGCTCATATTTTAGTTTGTAGAATTGTATTGTGTGTAATCATAACTGAAGTTTCAGAACTCGAGAGTACCTCTGTTCAAAGTAATGCTAAATGGCCTTAGTCCCTAGCATTTAATCAGTATACTAGATCCACAAGAAAACCTTCTGAGATAAAAGATTTAAACATATCTACTGTAGTAATCCACGAGAATCAGATATGTAGAGAGCAAGAATGGCAAAGACAAGAACTGTAGACTCTTCAAAGAATCAGAAGAGAAGAAATCAAAGTAAGATGCCAAGTCATCAATAAAGTAGCTTATGAGAGACCAGATGTAATTAGTGTCTGAACCTCCCCTGGTGTATATGAACACCAGGAAGTCTGTGATAACCTAAGTGAATCAAACTGTTAGTGTAATTTCACCTTGATACAGCCTGTAGAAGTGACCTGCCTTTGAGCTTGAATTAATATCAGACTTTCATTTGAATTCAAAGTAGATGTGACTGAACAACAGCTATTATTCAATCCAGAATAGTCTCTCAAATGTGTGGAGTTGATGATGCAAATTAACATCTCAAAAATCCAACCAGCCTGCTCCTCCTTCCTAAAAACTCCCTTTGAAAGCTAGACACTGCACTTTTTACCACAGCAGGGCCTTATACACCCCATACTAGTTCAGACTAAAACAAGCATATCTCAAGAGCAGAACAAAAAAAGAAAGAGCCAGCTCTCCTAGTGCCTAAAACCAAGAACACCAAGAAATCAATTTCCTTAAGTCATTTTCCAAGCCAGTTGGCTGAACACCCAAGCAATGACTAGTAAAAGGTGCTGAACTGCAAGTAGTAAATTAACCCAAGCAAGAGAAGTGATTTTCTTTATTTATAGCTATCCCCTTTCCTACTGAGATTTAGATCAGTGATTGTCCCAGTCTGAAGCAATTAGATTCTGCTTAAAAGAAGTAGAGAAAGACCCCCCCCCCCCAGAGCTCAGCAGCAGGCTGTAAGATTTTGAGCATCACTTTTGTGCTGAGTGTTTCAAGTAGCAGAAACCTGATCCCAGTTTCTTCTGAGGCACTGCAATGAATTTAGGCTCTTCTCTCAGACTTCCCCTTCATTATTTACTTGAAGCTTAGACCTGAAGCTAAGAGCAAAGTAAGTGAAGTTTCGTAGACCAAGAGAGACATTCCTGCTTGCCACACATCTGAGAAATCAGGTGCTCTGGAGGGGGAAGGAGATTCCTGAGGTCTCTACATTTCAGAACAAACATCTGCCTCAAATATGACCTAAACCTCTGTCAGATACACTTGTGAAGTGTGTCTGAATTTGCAGTGTGAGCCCAGCACATCCCTCTGGCAGAGAGGGATGGTCATAAACAGAAGCAGTTCCTGTTCCCCATAACAAACATCTAACTAGCATATTAGGGACAAGATTAGGAGTTTTAAATAGAATTGATTCAGAAATACTAGTGAATAAACTGGCCACTGCAGCAGGTAGCCTAACAAAATTGAAGCAGCCTTTACAGTAATCTCTATTAGCATTGAGAACTAGCCAGTGACAGATTTCAAAAGTACTGCCAAAGTAAAGAAGTATAAAAAGGCCGGAGACCAAGACCACAAGTTGATAGTAAAAGCACTTAGTATAGTTCAAGATAATGTGTCTTTAGCTTTCAGTTGTATACAAGCACAGTTATAGATACAAGCAACAGCAGTTCTGATCATATGGGAAAGGGGTGAAGGTAATTTTCCAGCTGAAATTCAAGAAATTGTGTAAGATAATGCAATTGATGCTGAAAAGAAGTTTCAAACCTAGCAGACTATGGTGAATTTCACCTATGATCCTGTTTCTAATGTAGCAACTGCCTTTGTGCTTACCATACATAATGCCACTGTTTATGTTGTCAATCCCATCATCGCTCTAAGATCAAACCATAAAAAAACAATACTCTATCCTTCAGAACATAGAGTGTGAGCACGAAAGATGAATAGAAAGTAGCAGACAGTAAACTTAGAATCCTGCATTACTAGAGAACAGATGAGATTCATTTGCGAAAGCAATACTATTAATGCTCAAGATGTGTGTTTAGACACTGAACAGAGTATTTGTCACTTCGAAGTCCATCCAGTCACTGACCAGAAAACTGTGCTCGTATATACTAAAAAAAGGAGTATGCTTGAGAACTGCTTGTGCTGCTGTACAAATTAATAGCAATGATGTTATTCTGTCTAGTAGAAACCATTCTAATCTCTGTATATGTAATTTTGTTAAAATTATTAGATGTGATCTTTAGACGGTCACCAACTGCGAATAGAATCTAATAAGTTGTGTCACCCCATTGTAGTCTTACTAATATTAGTTGAGATAAGTTTAAGACTATCTATTATATTGTTAATTTAGTACTGAAGAATGCTACAACAAATAGCTGTACTAACATCTTTGTCAAAAGCACACGTAAAGCACTAAAAGACACTTACTGTTGTGAAAGTTTTCATTAAGTAAAAAAATTTACTTATTTCCTAAGAAAGGGGAGAATGAGATGGAGTGAAGATCCATTCTGAATTAGGTTAAGTGCCTGGGAGAGGTGAGAGGTCTGTAGGGCCAAAGCTGAAAGAAAGGCCACATTCCAGAGACAGCAAAGAGACAGAGAAAGAAAAACAGAAATTACCGCAAGGTCGATCTGCCCCAGACCTAGGAATTCCTCTAATAAAGAAGAACTAGTGCTAAATGTCATGCAAAATGAATATGTATGAACTTATTGTGAAACTGTATGCATGTGCATTTGAGAGGAAGATAAAAGACGACCTGAGGTCTTCAGAAGTACGCATGCCTTGTTAGGAGAACTTGCGTCCAGCACGTGTCGTAATAAAAGCATACCGAGCTTTACAACTTTTATAAAGTTGTGAGGTTTCTTCTTTTCTCCGCAAAACACTTGTAGTTGTTATTGTGTTAGCTATGTTCTCGTGTCTTGTTCACTGTTTCAAAAGAACTATCGCGAATGCCTTTTTTGTAAAAACACAAAGTGGAGTTGTAGTAAACCCTACAGGTTTAGCAAAGGCGCCATGGAGAATTTAACAATAGGAATGCTGACACAGCAGCAGAGAAGTTCCTGACCCCCCGACTCAGAACTTATCTTTATACCCTTTTAAGGAAAAAGCTTGTAACCCTTACCTATTGGTCGCTTTATGGTCCCTCTAACTCTTTGCCATTGGTCAAAGCTTGGATTCTGGCCAAGGCTATAAAAATAGCATACTGTACCCCTACCAACTCAAAAGAAGAGCTGAGACTCTTCACGGACTCCCCAAATAAAGCCATCTTCATTGAATTGCCGGCGTCTTCTTCCTTCTCCTCTCTCTCCGTCTGCTGGAGCCTCGAGTCAAGGGCAAACTTACCCAGCAGCAAGCTGAAATCTTATGAGCTGGCTAATCACTATAAGAGCTGAATATCACCCTGCTTGCTGGAAGTTTGACCCGCGGTCTCTTTGGCTGAGCGAGCTAGCTTCTGGCACTCTGTCCCCCTGGGGACAGAGATCTTGGGCTCTTGCTCTGCCTATGATAAGGCCAATACGGGCTTTATCAGTGCATGCCCATGGAACTGTACGGAAAGAAAGGGTACTTTTAACATCACACAGAAAACAAATTAGGCACACAAAAGAAATCCTATGACTACTAGACGCCATCAACCTACCCTTACAAGTGGCAATTATGCATTGTAAAGGACATCAAAAGGGTAACACAGGACAGGAGATGGGAAACTGATTGGCAGACTTAGAGGCCAAAAAGGTGACAGAAAAAGAACAGGTACAGGCATTGGCTGTGATATGAAATGATAAAGACTTAAATGCTCAGTTAAAAAACAATTTTTATATTATCCCTGATGGACAAACTGTAGTACCAAGTAGAATTCTGTGGAAAATAGTACAAGAAGAATATAATAAGTCTCACTGTGGAGAAAATGCCTTGACCTAACCAAGAAAATAGTAGGAAAACATTTATACAGTACAGTGCAGCAGGTCAAAACACTCACCTCTTTCAATTTTTGTTTTATCTACCATTAATACAATAGTAATTTTCCTAAAAACCTTTCCCCACTATCTGTGTTATTTAGGCCTGAGTTTCCAGCATATCCATATTTTTTTCCAATCATTCTGTGTCAGTCGTGATTTGCTATGTAGCTGTCCTCCACCTTAATTGACGATGTGCCCGAGCATGATTGTTTGCAGACAATCAGAGGTCTATTCCAGCAGACCAGACCTGAAGGATGTGCCCCTAGAAAATCCAGATTGGGAGCTTTTTACAGATGGGAGCAGCTTCATGAGAAATGGTAAGCAGATGACAGGTTATGCATTAACAACCCAGGACAAAGTGTTTGAGGCAAAGGCCCTGCCAGCAGATGTGTCATTGCAGAAAGCGGAACTGATTGCACTGACTAGAGCCCTAGACCTGAGCAAAGGAAAGAAGGTAAATATAGGGACTGATTCTAAATATGCATTTAGTGTTTTCCACGCCCATGAAACCATCTGGAAGGAGAGAGGACTGTTGAATGCTCAAGGCAATCAAATCAAACATGCTGAACAGATACATGCCCTCTTGGAGAGCATTAGAAAACCCACAGAAGTAGCTATCACACATTGTAAGGGTCATCAAAAAGGGAAAACCACTGCAAAACTGGGAAATTGCTTTGCTGATAAAGCAGTGAGAGTGATTGCAGGAAAAGGTATTCTCGCAGTAATTCCACAAAAGGAGACTGATCTGTCAGGGTTCACCCCAAAGTATGATTAGGCAGACCTCAAACTAATTAGGTTCCTTAAGGCTGAGATCATAGAAAGTGGATGGGCTGTTACACCAGCAAATCAGGTGTCCTGGTTTAGGGCAACTTTGAGAGAAAACCTCCAAAAGACCCCCCCCTCCCAAGAAAGCAATCCCATGCGGCCCCTCCCCCCAACCAGTTCAGGAAAAATTTCCTCAGAGAGAAGTGGAAAAAAAACTTTCTTTAACAGGCAAAACACTCCCCATCACAAAAAAATGAACAATACCAGATGACAAAACTCATTCGCTGCTCTGAACAGATGGCAAATTCAGAAAGTCTCTCCTGTGGGTGGTCGCTCTGTTATCAATCCCTCCGGCACTGTGAAAGGCTTCTGCCCAGAGTAGGCCCTGGTGGGCCTCAAAGTGCAAGCTCTTGGTGCTTCGCCAGGTTCCCAGTCCAGAGCAGGTTTGAACAGTTCCAAGAAAAGGGAAAGAAAAACAGCCCAGGGAAAACTTCTCTGCCTCAGCTAGCTAAACTAACTAAAAAGCAAAGGAGGGCTCCAGGGAAGAATGTGGAGGAGTGAGTGCAGTCTCTGATAACAAACTCCATGCTACTTCTTCTTCTCCCTGCCTTCGCTCTCAGAACCAGTCTTGAAGGCACAGAATATAATATCCAGCATAAACAGAACAGACAATTGGGGAAATAAGCATCATAAAGTCATCCTAGGACATCAGGTTGTAGTCTCACCCTTGATCCTTCCGGAGCTAGCTAAGAGAGAACATGAAAGCACATATTTCAGGGTTGAAAATCTTTTGAAACATCTAAAAAAGGTATTAATAGGAAAGGGAATGACTGATACTGTACAATCAGTAGTGAGCAAATGTGAAATCTGTAAAAACAACCCTGATACGAGGAAAAGAGTTGTGTTAGGAGTAACAAAGGCAAGAGATCTTCCTAGAGATTAATGGCAAATAGATTTTGTGGAGTTACCATGGAAAAAGGATACCGGTATATACTGGTTTTAGTTGACACCTTCAGGAGGTGGCCTGAAACTTACCCCTGTTGCACTAACACAGCCAAGGAGGTGGTAAAAGTTTTGCTCAATCATATAATTCCAAGATTTGGGGTTCCTTTAGGAATGTCATCAGATAGGGGACCACATTTTGTTGCAACAGTGGTTAAAGAAGTTAGCTGGATTTTGGGAATTACTTGGGATCTGCATACACCTTACCTACCCCAAGCAAGTGGTAAAGTTGAATGTATGAATGGAACCCTTAAAACATAAATTAGCAAAATTTGTCAGCAAACATCGATGAAATGGGTCCAGGCCTTGCCTATAGCATTACTGAGGATCCGCATATAACCAAGGCGGAGGGATAACATCAGTCCCTATAAAATACTGTATGGCAGGCCATATCAGATTCCTCATGTTCCAGGTGAAATTCACATGAAGGGGAAACTTTATTTACAGAGATATCTAATTGTTTTAGGTTCCACTTTGCAGAAGCTCCAGAATTACATCATGCGATCCAGACCCATAGGACTGGACACACCTGCACATCCCTTCCAACCTGGAGACTGGGTCTATGTTAAGTGGTGAGACAGTGATCCTTTACAGGCCAAGTGGAGGGAACCATTCCAAGTCCTGCTGACTACCCTCACCGCAGTCAAAGTTGCTGGCAAAAGACCCTGGATTGCCTACTCCAGAGTCAAGAAGGCTTCTGCTCCTGAAACAACTGGGAAAACAGAGACTGATACATATGAGTATGTGATTTAAATAGCTCTTCTTCTGTGCTTAAAGAACTGTTCGTAGTAGTTGCAATGATAATTCTTGTTTGCATGATAGCCGACTGTGTAAACATTACTGTTGTTAAGTATTTACTGTTTTAAGATATATACTGGTGTTAGATACATACTGCTAGTGGATATTTAGCATAGAGACTTGACAAGGTAGAGGCTTTGTCAAGCCTCTAAAGTGAGGGGAATGATGCCTTAGGATTTTAGTGTTTATATTTTTCAAATCCTGTACTGCATTAGTGTATAACTCTAAACTCCATATAGAGTGTTAGTTACTGTCTTCACATGTTGGTCAGACAAAATAATCCCTCTAGGCCTGAAACTCAAGGACACCCTACTGCCTCAGGCCCTGAAATTATAAACAAATGTGAACTGGAGGAAGCAAACCGGAGGTATATGATTTCATTATCTGAAGCCGTAATTGGAGGATTAACCCTTGATATGAAAATGGGACAAACTTATAATTTTCTGAAAAACTTGAGACCATTGTCCATCTTGGGTGTAGACTCTGGGAGGCTTCTGACTGCCCAAGGTGTACCTATTGAGGGCCTTTAAGAAATACCTGCTTTTATTCTCTTAATCTTGTCTAGCCTCTATTCTAGGTAGCTGCTCCAAGGCATCACAAGCACAGCAGTGGATGCAAACAGTGGTATCTGGTGTAATTAGAGAAGGAAGATCAGGTATTTTGCTGTATGAACTACAAGAAATAATTGCTAAAAATGTCACAAAATTTGAAAAACAGTACCAGTTGTGGTGGAAACTAGTCAATTTCACTTATGAGCCACATAATGAAAACATTACAGCTTATGTTCTAACCATACAAAAATGCTTCTGTCACCAGCATTTTTCCTATTGCTGCTTTGGGAACCAAACATAATGGAACCACAATCAGGCCTATAGGACACAATATCTGGGGAAAATACAACAAGACTAAAAAATGGCAAACTGTAAGGGTGCATTCCCCATAATCACTTGGGATTTATTTGTGAAAATGCAGTGCTGGAGACAGAAGACTTATGTTTGGACACACAAGATAGCGCATGTACCTTTGAGATGTTCCCTTCTTGGAAAAGTAAGTCCCAGGCATATTACATAGGAAATGGATATGCATGTGTTCAACTAATTGCCCAAATGTAACTATAGATGACTGTGTTGAACCTACTAACCATACCAATTTTTGTGTTTGTACTTGTACAAGGATAGTAGGTTGTGACTTTAATTACAGTACCCTCATTACTACATATCAGCTTGTACAAGATGAGTATATATCCTACCATGAAGTCCCAACTGCAAAAATCACAAAGGATAACAGTAGCTTAAAACAGATGCTGCAACATCCAGACTTGGACACTATGACAATATATGTTAAAGAGACCGGTCAGCGAGCAATACTGAGACAGAGTGGAAATTTTCCAGAGTAGAAATCCATTTCAGATTTAGGTAAAATGTACATCTTTGAATTAAGTCTGTAGCTTGCAAACATGGCTGTTTGGTCTGACTGCCTGTTCTCGCAAAAAAAACCTAAGCTCGAAGAAACAGCTTCAGCAGAAGGACAGAGATAAGGGGGGGGGGGGGGGGGCTCGAACGTTGAAACAGATGGAGAGACTGCAGGAGGCAGAGCAGGATGATCCAGGATTTCTTTCTGTACTTTCTGATAAAAAAATAGCTGCAAGGGTAACTAGCTGCAAGTGTAATGGGAAATCAGTAAAATGAATATGTATGAACCTATTGTGAAATTCCAGGCATATGGATTAGTAAGGAAGATAAAAAAGGATCTGGAGTTCCCAGAGGTACGCATGTCTTTTAAGGGGAGTGATCCTCACATGTGTCCAGCGCTGTAATAAACATACCAGCTTTACAACTTTTACAAATTGTGGAGGATTTTTTTTCCACAAATCATTACTGTCAAACATGATCTGGAATGAATCAAGGAAATAGTGGACTCCATTGGAAAAACAGGAGAACACCACTGGTGTGACATTTTTCTTGGATGGACTCAATCACCCACAACAACCCAGCATTTTAATTTCTCAATCCACCTGATTTTAATTTTGTTACTAACAACCATAGCCCTTACGGCCGTAAACTTATGGATGTGATGTAAAACGTGGACTGTAACATCGCAAGTATGGATGACATCACAATTGCAAAAGAATTTGCAAAAGTTTTAAGAGTAGAGACTTGAAACGCAGGACTCCTTTAATATATGAAACACAGGACTCCTTTAACACAAGCACCTTAGTATAAGGTATATATTAATAAAAGTTGGGTGTTGGCTACTGTGCTCAACTGCAACTGCTTTTGCAAGACAAGAAGCTTAGCCCCAGAAGGGGCTATGATGATAAACAAATAGTAGATGCTATGCCTAGTTGCCCTTGGAAAAAAGCCAAACCAAGTGGACTAAGATGATAAGGGAAAGAAATGTGAGCTAATGGGTTTGGCTAACCACTTTTTCTGCAGGACAAGGGCTTAACCCTTGTGGGCTAAGCAATAAGAAGGAAGATGCACACTAACTGCCATTTTAATGACAAATAGAAGAACTGTCACAAAGGGTAGAAAAATGTAATAAAAGAATAGGAACATAATTATTACCCAATTATAGATGAAGTATAACTAATATAGCAATAAAGTGTGTAATAATAAAATTAAACTTTAGCAAAATAGGTATGATGAATGTATTAAATAAGAATAGCGTGCCATGTTTGTAACCCTAAGATAAGAAAACTACAAGTTATGTAAGACCCCAACCCCTTAAGACTGTAACTTTTAGGTAAACAAACAAGGCAGATGCCAAACTTGTTAATGCATAAATAAGTTCTGTAAGATGAGCATGGTGGAGATGCACATGGAGGTCTGGTGTTAACCTCCTGCATGCCCCACGCTCCCCCTAGCCAGGCCAATAAAGGTGTGCTTTACTTTACAGTAAATTCCTTTGAATCAAAACAATGGACTGGAAAATTACCTTTGATATTAGTACCTTTAAGGATTAGTGACAGATTAAGCACTGGTTTAAAACTGGCTCTTAACATTTGCCTAGCCCATGCCTTGGTGACCCCACACTCAAGACCCTAAGGGCCTCATCACCACAAACTTCCCTAATGATCTGAGTTCTTGTTTGAACCTGGCTATGATCTTTGCCTTGCTATAGTGCTGTAGGGCTGGGGTCTGGCTGGAAAGACTGGTCATCAGCCATTCAGGCGCAGGGAGGGGCTTCCTCCAGCCATCAGAGGTGCGATTAAAAGAAGGCTCTAGGTAGTGCAGAGACACAGAGCGGGCAAACAGGGATATGACACGTCTTTGAGGGCATGGCACATTTTTGAAGGTGTGGCACAGCATTTCATGTGGCAGTTTGCACAGGCAGGGCAAGCAGGCAGGGTTGCAGTGATCCTCCTCCTAGTGGGGTTTTTATTTTGTGTTGGGGTTTGGTTGGTTGGATTGTTTGGTTATGGGTTTTTTCATCAATGGTCTCCAAACAATCAAAAGCTATAGCTAGTAAGAGTGTACCAACCCAAACAGAACACCCCAAGAAGGATGCATATGTCCACACCACTTCCTGTAAGGAGTCTTTTAGCCTGTCAGTAGTACCAGGGGACAATGAAAAAGAAGCCTGCGTGCAGTGCGAACCGGTGAATGATCTCCTCTGCCTGGTGGCCGAGCTTAAAGAGGAAGTAGAAAGACTAAGAAGTGTTAGGGAAAGTGAAAGGGAAATAGACTGGTGGAGTTTCACCCTTCCATCCCTGAGAGAAGCTCACCAGGAGTCAGAGGACTTCCATGCCTCCTACCACCAGGCAGAAGGAGGAAACCTAGTAAATAAAGATAAGTGGAAATAGGTCCCTACTTGAGGAGTTAATAAAAATTCCTCCCTACCCCCATCACCTACCCAGGTACCACTTGAGAATAGGTATGAGGCCCTGGATCCAGAGGGTCAGTCATACGACATCAAAGAAAATAATCTGCCCAGAGAGCCTCCCAATTACACTACGTCTGTCAGATGGATCACTACCTCTAGCACTAAAAAGAAAAGAAGGGTAGTTGTAGCAGGTCACTCCCTGGGGCCTGGGTACGGGATATTACCAGGAGACTCCCTGGGCTGATTCAGCCCTCTGATTATTACCCAGATCTGATAGTCCCAGCTGGCAGTGATGAGATTGAAAAGACGAGCACCAGGGCAATTAAAAGGGACTTCAGGGCTCCGGGTAGAGTGGTTGATGGGACAGGAACACAGGTGGTATTCTGCTAAGTCCCTTCAGTGGCAGGGACAAATAATGAAAGGAACAGGAGAACCCACATTATCAACAAGTGGCTTAAAGGCTGGGTCCATTGGCAGAATTTTGGGTTCTTTGATCATTGGGACACTTTTATGGCACCTGACCTGCTGGAGCCAGATGGGCTCCAGCTGTCTATCAAAAAGATTCTAGCCCATGAATTGGCAGGACTCACTGAGAGGGCTTTAAACAAGATTCAAAGGGGGAAGGGGATGCAACTAGGCTCTTCAGAAACAAGCTCAAGGGCACTAAGCCAGAGACAAGGGTGAAATGAGAAGCCCAGTTGAAGTGCATGTACACTAATGCACACAGCATGGGTAACAAACAAGAGGAGCTGGAAGCCATGGTACACCAAGAAAGCTATGACATAGTTGCCATTACAGAAATGTAGTGGGATGATTCACATAAATGGAGCGCTGCAATGGATGGCTACAAGCTCTTCAGAAGAGACAAGACAGACAGAAGAAGTGATGGGGCGGCTCTTTATATTAGGAAGGCTCTCGACACCATGGAAATTGAGACTCATGATGATAAAGTTGAGTGCCTATGGGTAAGAATCAGAGGGAAGGCCAACAAGGCTGACATCCTGGTGGGAGTCTGTTATAGACCACCCAACCAGGATGAAGAGTTGGATAACTTATTCTACAAGCAGCTGGAGGGTGTTTCAAGATCATCAGCCCTTGTTCTTGTAGGTGACTTTAACCTGCCAGATATCTCCTGGGAACTCAACACAGCAGAGAAGAGGCAGTCTAGGAGGTTCTTTGAATGTATGGAGGACAACTTCTTGTCACAGCTGGTGAGCAAGCCTACCAGGGGAGGAACTACGCTAGACCTGCTGTTTGCAAACAGAGATGAGATAGTGGGAGATGTGGTGGTTGGAGGCCGTCCGGGGCACAGTGATCATGAAATTATAGAGTTTTCAATATTTGGTGAAACAAGGAGGGGCATCAATGAAACTTCCACACTGGACTTCCAGAGGGCAGACTTCGGCCTATTCAAGAGACTTATCTGGAGAGTTCCTTGGGAAGCAACCCTTAAAAACAAAGGAGTCCAGGAGGGATGGGCATGCTTCAAAATAGAAATGTTGAAGGCACAGGAGCAGGTTGTCCCTATGTGCCAAAATATGAGCTGACGAGGAAAAAAACTGGCCTGGATGGGCAAGGAGCTTTTGAAGGAAGTAAAGAAAAAAAAAGAGGGCGCATCACCTTTGGAAGAAGGGACAGGTATCTCAGGAAATGCTTAAGGGAGTTCCTAGGTCATGTAGGAAAAAAATTAAAAGGCAAAAGCCCAGTTAGAAATCAATCTGGCCACTTCTGTAAAGGATAATAAAAAATATTTTTATAAATACATTAATGGCAAAAGGAAGGGCAAGGACAACCTCCATTCTCTATTAGATGCGGCAGGGAATTTAGTAACCAAAGATGAGGAAAAGGCAGAGGTACTTAAGACCTTCTTTGCCTCAGTTTTCAACAGAAAGACAAGTTGTCTTCAGAAACCTGTTGAGCCACTTAGATGCTCACAAATCTTTGGGACCAGATGCAATTCATCTTAGGGTGATGAGAGAGCTGACAGATGAGCTTGCGAAGCTGCTCTCCATCATTTATCATCAGTCCTGGCTCACCAGGGACGTCCCAGATGACTGGAAGCTGGCGACTGACGCCCATCCATGAAAAAGTAGGAAGGAGGATCCGAGTAACTATAGGCCAGTCAGCCTGACCTCAATGCCTGGCAAGATTATGGAACAGGTCATCTTGAGTGCCATCACACGGCACCTACAGGATGGCCGGGGGATCAGACCCAGCCAGCACGGGTTTAGGAGGGGCAGGTCGTGCCTGACCAGCCAGATGTCCTTTTATGACCAGATGTCTGGCCAGGGGGATGAGGGAAAAGCTGTGTATGTTATTTATCTGGACTTCAGCAAGGCCTATGACACTGTCTCCCACAGCATACTCCTGGAAAGGCAGGCAGCCCACAGCTTGGACAGATGCACCCTTTGCTAGGTTAAGAACTGGCTGGATGGCTGGGCCCAGAGTGTGCTGGTGAAATAATGCAGCCTTAGCTGGGTTTCGGGGGGTCCCCAGCAGGCTGCAATGGATCCGGATAGCGCAGTCCTGTTCAGAACAGACTGTCCGAGTTCCCAAGCAGTTCTTAGTTGCAAGCAACCTTAGCAAGCCTGAGTGATATCAGCTCTTTTAGTGATTATCAGCTCATTGTGATTTCAGCTCTTAGCTTGCTGAGTGCTGCAGGCAGGCCGATGCAGGGAGAGAGAGGAGAAGGCTGTATGAGGTCCCACAGTGATGTCTTTATTGAAGTCTTCTGCGAATGTCTCAGGGACAGCTCTTCTGCTGAGCTGGGCAAAAGTAGCTCTTTATATAGGGTATAGGGCTTTTGGAAATTGTCCAATAGTAAGGGTCAAAGGAAAGTGACCTATAGTCTTACAGAGAGATAAGCAAGGGTCTGAAGGTGGAAGAGAGGGGCTTCGAAGGTCCAGTCATCATGACTTGGCATTTCCTATCTTAGGCTGCTGGCCACCAGGGAGCCCTTGCAGGCTCTGGGACTGCTGCAACTCCACTTTCTGTTTTTTTAAAAAGGTGTTCCCTATAGTTTTCTTGAAACAATGAACAAGGCATGAGAACATAGCTAATACAATGACAATTACAAGGAAAATCCACAACATTCCCTTAACCAAAGATGCAACCCATCCTGTTAATCCCCATTGACCGAAAAGGTCATTGACCCAGTCTGGGTTGTTTTCTACTTTCAAATCCTTCACAAGTTCCTTCAGTTTCTGGATGTTTGCGTGGATGGATTCTCAGCATGAAGGGAGATTGAAGCAGCACATCCCTTCCAAGTCTTGGAAGCCATGTCCGTGGGCAAGCAACAGGAAGTCAACTGCTGCTCAATTTTGGAGTGATGCATGTCTTGTGGTTTCTTCTTCCTTTCAGAGATAGCTCAGGGCAGCAGATGTAGCATTGACTTGCTTACTGAGCCAGCATCCGAGGTGATTTATTTCACCGAGGGCTTTAGCTGCAGCTACCCATGGTAGGAATAAGGAGACAGCAATCCTTTTTGGTTTGTTCCAATCATATAATTTGGGATCGCAATTTTCATCAAAATCCGTTTAGGATCTTTTGTGGCATTTTAATTCACTTTCTTTTTTCCAATTATGTAACAGGGTGATATTTGGAGTGAGGGTAGAAAGTTTTCCAAGGGTACAGCGACCTCCCTGGAGTCGGGAGTGGATCCCAGCCCATACTCTATCACCACAGATGAGAAACGTTCCCTTGGGTAACACTTTGGGATGGAGAGAGGACACAGAGATCGCACGAGCAGTATAATTACACCAACCAGGATAGTTATAGGCTTTGTTAATTGGTGATATGTCTTTTCGGTATGTTGTTTTTGTCTGGTCAATTTCTGGCCAATTATTTTTCGGACGTCTAAAGTAAAATTTGACACAGTATGTTCCCTTGGAGGATCCCAACAGGTCCAATTCTTGGGGTTCCTCTAGAGCACTGGGCAACATTTTTGTCCACTCATCCCAAGTATCTACCAGGTTGGGTCTCTTACCTGTGGTGCGGAGGAGCTCTGAGTTATAGATGGGTCAGTCATCTGCTACGAAGGGAATTCCTACTAGACATGTGGAAAGTGGGTTATCAATGTTTCCCATGGATAGGCACATGTTATCCTGTTTTAATGTCTTTGCTAAGGTTACTCAAACATTATGGCTAGGCTGTGGGCTAATCCAGCCGAAGGCATGCGGTATGGTGAAGAACATCCAGGCAGCAGTGAGGACAGCACCAACGGAGATATTTTTTATCTATGGACCGGAATGGGGCTTCTGATAGGGAAAATAAGCAAAATTTGTTATCTTTATGATGGGAGGGGACAGTTAGGGTTTTCTCCCTTGTTCCTTTCCTCCGTTCGTTCCCCTCCGTCCCCACCTTTTTTTTTTTTTCTCTAAGCTAAGGGAGGGGTAGTGGGTATAAGGTTAGGGGGTTTTGGTAGGAATTGAGAAAAGGGGATAATAGAGTTTTTTAGGGTAAAAAGGGGTAACAACATATAATTCAGAGAAGAATTTTGTGTTCAGGCTCTGTCTGGCTTATGGCTTGATGCAGCAGAATGTTGTTCAGCTTTCTATTTTGTCTGCTGTCGCATGATGGGACTGTCTTTTCTTCTGCTCATGGACATTCGGCAACGTCTTCGTCTCCAGGCAGAACTGGTTTGGTTTTGTGGAGGTCTTGTGTTTGACTCAGGGGAATTCTTGTCACTGTTTGTGAGAGTGATGTTTGCAGTGCCTAGGTATAGTTTTATGTTTTTTCTTGGGTACCATCTTGGACCTGATAGTAGTAGAACACATGCATACCCTCTCCCCCAAGTAATCAATTGGAAAGGCCCAGAAATTTGATGTGTTTCTGGGTCCTTCACTAGCACAGGTGGTTTCTCAGTGAGCTTTGTTTGGGTGGTATTTGCAAAGTGGCGAAGTATTGGGGGATCAGGCTCTGATGTTGTACAATTTAGTAAGTTGATGACATAGCCTTGCAAAGTCTTTCACCTGGAGATATGATTCTTGTTTCTGTGCACTGTTGATTGAGGATTCTTTTGAGAGTTGGATGTGTCCTTTTGTCATGGTTTGACACTGGCGCAATGTCAGTGCTTCCATGAAAATACTTTCTCTTTGGTTATTGCTGTGAGATGTGACTAGGAATAAGCAAAGCAGGCCTCTACTTAGAAATAAAGAAGACTTTATTAACTACACTACAACTATAAATAAAAAGAAACACACACAGGGAAAATGAAAACCTTACAAATACATTTCCTTCTCCCCCTCACTAAATTTCTAATACAATACATCTCTTAAATCACTGACTCTCGGTCTATCACCACTCTGTAGATAATCAATTCTCAATTCGTCAAGAGGACAAGAGTCTTCCTTGTGCCATAGTGACTTCTTCCTTTCATGTCTAGTGCTCTCACTACTGAACATGGACCAAAGCTGCTTCTAGGGTCGTCTTTTAAGGATGCTTTGTCTCGTTTTAAAAAGAGCGCAGTCTCAACTTTGGGACATCTGTCTCCCCCATGTTTCACTTCCTGGGGCCGAGGTGTACCAACACTGAACTTTCTTGGTTCTGAGGCATTGCTTCTCCCTAGATGCAGTCTCTGTATCACAAGGAAACATGGTTCAGTCTATGGCTATAGAAAAAGAATCTAGCAAAAGCCACTCTATCATCTCTTCCTACTAGGATTCTTCTCTATTCTTCCAATATCTCTCACTGGCCTAGACCTTCATCACACTTACGCATTTCCTTCTTCATCTTCAACTCTATCTCTCTTCTAGGAAAGGTTAATGTTCTGTAAAGTTTTTATTGTCTAAAAAGGGGTTAAAACTCCTACAAGCAGCCAGACACCTTCTGCCACAAACCCCCCCTTTCTCAACAGGCCAGGCAGCGCTGCCAACACATGATATCAAATTTCAAGGTAACTGTCTCAGGCACCTCTCTCTCTCTCTCTCTCTCTCCCTCCTCCCTCTCTCTCTCCCTCCCTCTCTGTCCCTCTCTCAGGGGGGGCTGCCCGATACTTCTCAGTGCTCTTCCACTCTTCTACCCTTTGGCCAGGCATAATTCTCATCTCTGTCCAAGGCCCGGCCTACCTCACGGCCGCATGGCTTCCCCCCTCCCCCGCCCAGCTGGCAGCAGCTGGGAAGGGGGAGAGATCAGAACTCCTTCCCTCCAGAAACCCAAGAGAGCTTCCCCCGGGAGTGCTCTCTTTTTTAACCCATGTGCTCTCAGAGGCGTATCCAGTGTCCCAGTGGCTACACCAGGTGCCAATATTAAAATCTGAGCACTCATTGGTTTGACTACAGTATCTCAGAAAACCTACTTCTTCTCAAACCACCACACCTTTCCACAATGGATTGTCCTGTGGTATTTGCAGGTATGCCTGTCTTGTGTTCTATTCCCCATTCACTGAAGAACTCTTTTAACTTACGGGAGGTATAGGCAGGTCCATTATCTGTTTTGATGTCCTTTGGTACTCCCAGGGTAGTGAAGGCAAGGAAGAAGTGTTTTATGGTGTGCTGTGTAGTTTCTCCTGGATGTGCCAATGCAAATACTGCTCTAGAAAACGTGTCGACCCATACATGAATGTATTTTGACATTCCAAAAGGTGTGAAGTGAGTCACATCTGTCTGCCACAGCTGGAAGCTGTTCAGACCTCGGGGATTGACTCCCGTCCCCACAGATGGTATTTCGTAGTTTTGAAAGTTCGGGCATGTAGCAACAATAGCTTTTGCTTGATCTTTTGAGAGCTTGAACATTCTGATAAGGGCAGGCACATTTTGATGAAAAAATGTGTGTAATAATTTTGCCTGGGCAAAGATGTTGGGGCATTAGCAGTTTCTACTGCCATTGCTAATGCATCTGCTTTCCTGTTCCCTTCTGCGATACCTGGGAGGTCAGTGTGTGACCTCACATGCATTATATGGTAAGGTTGCTTTCTGTGGGAGATTAAGTGCGTTAATGTAGAAATCAATTGGTATAACTTTGGATTGGAAACTTCTTTGAGAAGAGCATGTTTTGGTCTCATAGCTATACCAGCAACATAAGCTGAATCTGTGACCAGATTAAAGGGTTTGTCTTTGAATTTCTCAAAGTCTCTGACAACAGCTGCTAACTCTGCAATCTGTGGAGATCCCTCCACTATTTGGATGTCAAATTCCCATTTTTGGGTCCGAGGGTCTTTCCATGTCATTACTGACTTGTGAGATGACCCTGAGCCATCTGTAAAGATGGTTAGAGCTTTGAGAGGTGTTTTACTTTGGACTTATTTTGGGGTCAGATGAAAGGTTACATCACAATAAAAAAGTTTGTGTTTTGGGATATGAACTGAAATTTGGCCTGTATAGCTATCTAGGGCAAACTGGAGATTTTTATTGGTCTGGAGCAAATGCTCCAGGTCCCCAGTGGTCAGTGGCAAGTATATGCATGTGAATTCACACCCTGCAAGACAGCAGAGGCGAGTTCTGGCCTTTTTTATTAAACGTGCCATGATTTCTTGGAAGGTGGTAATTGTCTTTGTAGGTAGGTTGTTTGTAAAAATCCATTCCAGTATCAATAAAGGGTCTCAAAGCTGAGTGTCCCATTGGAAATCAGTCCATAGAACCGAGGTGCTTTTCCCAGAATGATGAACTGGAAAGGCAGACTGGGCTCGAAGCGATGGGCTTTGCATGAAGACAGGGCTTCTTGGACCTTGGTGATGGCATCTCGTGCTTCTGTCATGAGGGTGCATGGAGGGTCCAGGTCTTCATTGCCATGAAGAAGGTTGAACAGGGGACCGAGGTCCTCAGTTGTAATTCCTAGCAGTGGACGTACCCAGTTGATGGATTCGCAGAGACTGTGTAAGTCTCTCAGGATTTTTGTGTCGTCTCGGATAGTGAGCTGCTGGGGTACGATGGTCCTTTCCTGGATCTGGAATCCAAGATAAGTCCATGGGTTGGTGTACTGTATTTTGTCCTCACGGATCTCAAATCCTGCCTTTTCTGTGGTTTCAGTGGTCTTTTTAACTGCTTTGTCTAAGTAAGCTTTTTCTGATGCACAAACTAGGATTTCATCCATATAGTGGTGGATGATTGCATCTGGAAATAGGTTTCAAATGGGAGACAGGATGTGAGCAACAAACCACTGGTATATAGTGGGACTGTTCTTTAGTCCTTGGGGAAGAAAATGCCAATGATATCTTTTGAGTGGGGCCTCTCTGTTAAGAGAGGGAATGGAGAAAGTAAACCGTGGAGCATCCTGGGGGTGCAGTGAAATGCTGAAGAAACAATCCTTAATATCTATGATAGCAAGTGTCCAGTCTCTAGGCAGCATCGATGGGGAGGGCAGGCCAGGCTGGAGGGGGCCCATGTCCTCGATGACCTCGTTGATTTTGCGAAGGTTGTGGAGGACCCTCCACCTGTCCGTTTCAGACTTTTGCAGTACGAAGACTGGAGAGTTCCAAGGCCTAGTGGTCTCAACAATGTGGCCTTTGGCGAGCTGTTCTTCCATAAGGGTGTTTAGAGCGCGCAGCTTTGCTTTTGAGAGGGGCCACTGTTCAATCCAGATCGGGTCATGGCGTTTCCAGATGAGACGAGGGGTATCTGGCAGTGCATGCTCCTCAGTGGCCCCGATTAGAAATCCCAAGTGGGAATACGTAGGGAAGCCCCCCATTGGGATAGAATGTCCCTGCCCCAAAGGGTGATGAGGGCCCTTACCACAAATGGGCGGATGGTTGCCAGCTTGCCTTCAGGTCCTTAGACAAGGATGTTGTTATTTCTTTGCATGGATACTGTAGCTCCACCAATCCCGGAAATCATGCCTGCTACCAGTTGTAGTTCCCAGTGTGCTGGCCATTCTGAGCCGGCGATGATGGTCACGTCAGCACCACTGTCCAGCATCCCTGGTAGGTGGATCTTCTCTCCTCTGCAGGAAAGACCATACTGGATGGTAGGCTTGCTTGGTCCCACAACTCATTCCCACATTGCTGTAGGGTTGAGAGGAAGCTGTTCCCTGTGATTCTTTGGGAGTAGAAAGGCCTGCGTGATTGGAGTTCCCTTTGAAAGGAAAAATGGTAAGTCCGTGCAGTACATCTGGACAGAGATTTCTTGTCCCGAGTGCACTGTTCTTAGTTCTGGAACAACACAGATTTCCTTTGGGCTATGGAGAGTGTCACCTATAATTAAGATGTCAAAAGGACCACCTTTTGGCCCATGTTTGCCTGTGGGAACACGATAAGCATTCTCATTATTAAAGTCAATGGAGAGAGCATTTACCTGCTGGCGCCGGGTTCCCATCTGTATAGCTCCATGTGTTGGATCGTATTCATGTGGTCCAGAATCTCCTGGGATGATGCGTGGCTGTATCTGGACAGTTTTTGATTTGTTGTCTTGGCATGGAGCTCCACTGCGCTGCGCGACTCATTTCTTGAATGCTGCTGGTAGCGCTGCTGATACTGGAGTCTTTGGTATGTGTTACAGGGGTTTTGGGTAGGTGACCTGTCTGGACAGTCTTTTATAAAATGTCCAAAATCTCCACAGTGAAAGCAGCGGGCCTGGTCTTTAGAAACCATTACTGCATATGCACCAGAAACTCCTTCAGCATTACCCTTAGCAACTGCTTGGGCCACTGTATTTTCAGTTGACATGTGATGTGTACAGCATTCCAGCATTTGCTCTATGGTAGGGTCTGTATCCAAGGGTAGAGACCTCAGAATTGTTTTGCATTGTTTGTTTGAATTACTCATGGCAAGCTTGCACAACAGTTCTTTTCTTGCCTCTGTGCTCTCTATCTGTTTTTCCAGAGCATCTTTAATTCTGTCCACAAATTTGATAAAGCTTTCATCTACTCCTTGTTTAATATTAGAAAAGTGCTGGGTAGGGATAGAGTCATCTAGGGTAAGAAGTAAGGAGTTTTTTGCTGCAAGAGCCACATCTTGTAGTGCTCCCTTAGGTAAGGTGTCAGCTTGGTCAGAGGGTTTCTGTAAATCCCCTTCCACAGCCAACTGTTTGACTCTAAAATCTGGCCTATCAGCATCTGTAGAATATGTGTCTGATGTCACTATAGGACACGAAAGAACACAAGCTCACACCGCTGTTCTCAAGGTTAAGAAAAAAGGGAAGTTTATTTTCTGACTCCAACATTTATAGTTTTCCAAAAGTGACGGCAGATTGGAGGGTGACAGTGACACCTCTCCAATGACACTGGTCAAACCAACAGTCCATCAACTCTCTCCTCCTCCATAAAGGAATGCAAAACAATGAGGTATTTACAGAAAGTGTGTGAGAAAGTTCACTACAAGAATGTCAACATCAGAAGGCTTCGAAAATCTTAAAAAAACAGGGTGACAGTCTGATAATGTTTTTATCTGTCTTTTCCAATGCCTTTCCCATAACATATATTCTGCTGGGGAAAGGAGGCAGTGGGCAATATTTTTAATATTGTGGGGTACTAAAACATGGGCTGAGAACATAGCTTCTAGGAAATTTCTAAAAATATGTGATCTTCTACCATGTTCTTTGGCTATATTTCTTAGCTGTATGAGTTCTTCATTTGTGTTAGGTTCCCACGTCTTTCTAGTAGTGGCTCCACCTCTTTTTCCCTTTTTATAATCTACTGGGAAGGCATTAATTTTCTGCGCCATTTGCCAGTCTCCTGCCTGGGATGCTTCTATTTTATTAGAGCCCATGGATCAATGTCCTCTGTATCAGAATCAGTCACTGTCACTGCTGTCCTCAGAGGAGGAGTGAGAGCGAGCAGGCAGTGCTCTATGCTTTTTTATGGCGTGTTGGACCGAGATTTTGCAAGAGTGTGGGGAACTGAAGGGAATCTGAGAGAGCACATGGGAGGGCTTGGCTAGAGGGAGGCAGCAGTGGTGCTGGAATGGCAGCGCCACGAGTGGCACAGCATGCACAGGATTGGGGCGTGTGGGGAAGTGGAGTGGTACTGGGAGGGGTCTCGGAGGTTCCGTTCAAATGACATTGAGGATGGGTGTGTGGCTGCAAAGACTGGTGATGGGGGCAAGGGAGAAGCAGGGGAGAGGAGGCAGTGGGACTGATATGGGCTGCCGCGGGTACAGCGTGGTGTGCTGGGGCTGCGGCAGGCAGGCAGGGAGACTTCCTGCTGCGGCAGGGATGGTGGTGGGGGTAGGGAGACATGCGAGGGTGTGGGGGGGCAGCAGGAGGGGCAGGGGTAGCCGCGGCAGGGGAGGAGAGAGCGGCGGGAGGGGTGGGGAGGGCCGTGGCAGGTGAAATAAACACAGGCAGGAGATTTTTCTCCTTTTTAATGCCTTTATTAAAAGCGATCAGCTCGGGGGGAGAACCGACGGGTCCGCGCTCAGGCCGCTGCTGCTCCCTGGAGTGACTCAGAGGAGGAGGAAGAGTGCAGCTTTGTCCACTGGTCTGTGGCCAGAGCTGGGGGTTCCGTCCTCACGAGAGCATTAGGAAATCCCTTGTTCCTTGCGTTTTACTCACAGGGTCCTGCCTCTAGCCGAGGTCCTCCTTGGCAAGGGCGAGGGGCAAAAAAGGGTCTCAGCGTCTCTGCAGGCTCTGGACTTTGTTCCTCACGTCCAGACATCACTTTGATCTCTTAATTCTGTGTTGGCCCATTGTTTTTGGGGTCTTTTGGTAAGTTTGGTGGGGTGGCTTTCCCATAGCATGCTGGCTCCGAGGTCATTTGCATGCCCTCCGATGTCCTCCCCCCACCCCCCTGATGTCCTCTCCTTTCACTGTCCGGGAAGGGTCATCCACCTGGCAGCAGGCAGGGTGGTACTGACAAAAGGAGGAATTCTTCACCATCAACGACAGGTAGTTAACGATAACGACAGGTGATTACAATAACAAACAGTTAGTGTTATGAACAAAAATTCTGGTAATTTTTTTTGTGAGAAAAGGTTACAAAAAGGCAGCCAGATCACTGTCGCTGCTGAAGTTCTGTGTGTTTTGTTATTGTAATCACGGGTCGTTGTGGCTAATTGCTCCTTTTGTATTAGCAGAGCCTTGCCCGAGGCTAAGTTGTACTTTTCCCAGAATGGTGAAGAGACCTTAAAGGGTGGGAGGGGCTATGCAAAGTGACTCCAAGGATCAGCATGCTGTGAGGGACTGCCGCTCCAAACGTACTGAGAAAACCCCAAAAACAATGAGCCACCTAAGAGTTGAGAGACTGGAGTGATGTCTAGATGAGAGGAGCGGAGTGCTGGGCCTGCAGAGATGCTGAAAACCTTCGTTGTTCCTCACCCTGTCTTCGAGAGCCCCCGGGCCAGGTCTGGGAGGAAGCGTGACTGAGACCAATCCAACATCAGATGGGATCACCATGCCCTAAAAGGCTCTCACGAGGACCTGATCCCCAGCTCTGCCCCTAGTGGACAAAGCTGCACATATCCTCCTCCTCTGGGTCGTCCTGGGAGAGATGACGGGAGACTGCAGCCCTGTCGAACTGCCCAATCCTGAGCTGATCACTTTTAATAAAGGCATTAAAAAGGAGAAGAAGTGTCCTGGCCCTGTTTATTTCAGTTAGAACACCACTCTGGCGGCAACTGGTCCAACCCGTTCACTCTGCAACCTTTTAAGAAAGGGGTAGCCTTTTTTTTACTCATAACAGCAGGGGTGGGGGGAGCTGAAGTGGGAGAAGGGTGCACACAGGATGCTGCGGGTCGGCACTAGGACTGAGGGGACCCAGAGGACTGAATTCCAGGATTGAGAGGGGAAGGTTGTTATCAGCGTGATTAGCATTAGAAGGGAGGTTGTCTGATGAAAGAGATAAGATCTTCTTGCCTTTCTCAGAAGGGGTTTGCACAGAAGTTAAGCTTCTTTTGTTAGTTTTTTCTACAACTTTGGTTATGATGTGAAACATAGGGATAAATCGAGTTACAGAAAAATCTTGATTAGTTTGGAGGGTATATATTGTGGTCCCAACGGTGTCCCAAAAAGAATCTGTAGTGATAGTGTGTGTGTTAGTATCTGGAAACTGAGAAAGAATCCATTTTATAACTTTTTCAGGTTAGTTTTTGAAAGAATACCTTTACAGAAAGAAAATTTGTTAGAAGATAGGATTTCTAGGATTAGTAAATATAAGTCTCTCTTGTTCTGGGATCATTTCAACATGCTAAGTTTCGATCCCATATTTCCTGTTCCCTACCAGCAGACAAAAGAGAAAAAGAAAAGAAAAAAAAAAAAAGGGACCCAAGGAAAAATGTGTGCAATAAAAGGCTGGTTTAAAATTTACACTTCTTCAGCCAGATGTGGGTCAAAGGTCTGCTAGAGGTGGTCTTGCCATTGTCAGTCTCCTCGGACTCTTGTCCAGATGCCAGCTGTTAGGGTCGACTGGCAGCCCTTCAGAAAAGTCCTGCTATAACAGAGGGCTTTTCTTCAGGAAGTCTTAGCGAACCAAAGGCAGTAATGTTGCTGATTGATAAATGATACAAAACTCGGATAAGTTTTGTGCGGTGCTTTATAAAGGGCCCAGGAACCGGTGGACTAGCGTCCCAAGTCTGAGCCCCAACTTCACGCACAGGTGCTTCCCTTTTATACATGCAATTCATAACAAGGTCTCCAAGAAACAGTTCCCCTTGCCTAGCCACAGACCCCTTGTGATACATTCCTTAGTTCACAAACAAAATCATAAATCTTCGGCTTATCTTATTCTAAGAACATTGTATGCTGCCTCCAGACAGGTTAGCATTCTTACTTTCCTACACTAGTTTAAATATTTATTAAGTTCCTAAGACTACCTGCTAGGTTACACACGAAACCCAACACATACTATCAACAGCTACAAAACTGCTTTTAACAAACCAATTCACACACAACTCATAACTAAACTGTAATTAAACATTTCGCTAAATTTCATTTCTTTTCCAACAGTAACAATTTCAAGAAGAAATGCTGCTCCAGAGATCTTTTCAGTTCAGTGCGCCAAGTAATGCGGCCTTAGTTGGGTTTCGGGGGGTCCCCAGCGGGCTGCAATGGTTCCGGATAGCGCAGTCCTGTTCAGAACAGACTGTCCGAGTTCCCAAGCAGTTCTTAGTTGCAAGCAACCTTAGCAAGCCTGAGTGATATCAGCTCTTTTAGTGATTATCAGCTCATTGTGATTTCAGCTCTTAGCTTGCTGAGTGCCGCAGGCAGGCAGACGAAGGGAGAGAGAGGAGAAGGCTGTATGAGGTTCCACAGTGATGTCTTTATTGAAGTCTTCTGTGAAGGTCTCAGGGACAGCTCTTCTGCCGAGCTGGACAAAAGTAGCTCTTTATATAGGGTATAGGGCTTTTGGAAATTGTCCAATAGTAAGGGTCAAAGGAAAGTGACCTATAGTCTTACAGAGAGATAAGCAAGGGTCTGAAGGCAGAAGAGAGAGGCTTTGAAGGTCCAGTCATCATGACTTGGCATTTCCTGTCTTAGGCTGCTGGCCACCAGGGAGCCCTTGCAGGCTCTGGGCCTGCTACAGTAAAAGGTGCTGCATCCAGTTGGCAGCAGTCACTACTGGTGTCCCGCAGGGACCAGTGTTGGGGCCAGTCTTGTTTAATATCTTCACTGATGATCTAGATGAGGGGATTGAGTCCACCATCAGTAAATTTGCAGATGACACCAAGCTGGGAGCATGTGTCTATCTGTTGGACGGTAGGAAGGCTCTGCAAAGGGACCATCTGCACAGGCTGGATAGATGGGCAGAGTCCAACAACATGCAGTTTAACAAGACCAAGTGCTGAGTCCTAGCACTTTGATCACAACAACCCCTGTAGCACTAAAAGCTGGGGACGGTGAGCTGGACAGCGGGAAGGAAGGAAGGGACCCGGGGGTACTGTTTGACAGGTGACTGAACATGAGCCAACAGTGTGCCCAAGTGGCCAAAAAGGCCAATGGCATCCTGGCCTGTATCAGAAATAGTGTGGCCAGCAGGAGCAGGGAAGTCATTCTCCCCCTTTATTCAGCACTGGTGAGGCTGCACCTTGAGTACTGGGTCCAGTTCTGGGCCCCTCAATTTAGGAAGGACGTTGAGACGCTTGAACATGTCCAGAGGAGGGCAACAAATCTGGTGAAGGGCTTGGAATACAAGCCCTATGAAGAACGGCTGAGGGAGCTGGAGTTTTTTAGCTTGGAACAAAGGAGGCTCAGGGGAGACCTTCTCATTCTCTACAACTACCTGAAAGGTGGTTGTGGTCAGGTGTGGGTCAGTCTCTTCTCCCAGGCAACCACTGACAGAACAAGAAGACACAGTCTTAAGCTGTGCCAGGGGAAGTTTAAGTTAGATTTCAGAAAAAATTTCTTCACTGAAAGAGTGACTAGAATCATCTGTCCAGGGAGGTGGTGGAGTCACCGTCCCTGGAGTGTTTAAAAAAAAGACTGGATGAGGCACTCACTGCCATGGTTTAGTTGATGAGGAGATGTTAGGTTAGGTCATAGGTTGGACTTGCTGATGTCAAAGGTCTTTTCCAACCTATTTCATTCTGTGATCCTGTGATCATCAATGCATTTTAAGGATATCCTAGATTTCCTGTGCCCTGCTCTGTTGTCCCTCCAACAGATATCAGGATGGTGTAAGTCCCCCTTGAGGACCAGGGCTTGTGAAGATGAGGCTGCTCCAATCTGTCTATCAAGACCCTCATCATCTGTGGTTCTAATTGGGGATTCTTATCAATTATGCTAATTTGCTAAACTTAGCAACCAATTAAAGAATCATTTAGGTTGGAAAATGCCTCTAAGATCATCAAGTCAAACCTATGACTGATCACCACCTTGTCAACTAGCCCATGGCACTAAGTGCCACATCTAGTCTTTTCTTGAACACCTCCAGGGACTATGACTCCACTACCTCCCTGGGCAGTCCATTCCAATGTTTATCAACCCTTTCTGTGAAGAAATTCCTTCTAATGTCCAACCTGAACCTCCCCTGGTGCAGCTTGAGACTGTCATCTCGTCCTGTTGCTACTTGCTGAGCAGAAGAGGCCAACCCCCACCTTGCTGCAGCCTCCTTTTTAGGTAGTTGTAGAGAGTGATAATGTTTCCCATGAGCCTCCTTTTCTTCAGGCTAAACAATCACAGCTCCCTCAGCCACTCCTCATAGGACTTGTGCTCCAGACCTTTCACCAGCCTTTTTGCCCTTCTCTGGACATACTCCAGCACCTCAATGTCTTTCTTTTAGTGAGGGACCCAGAACTGAACACAGTACTGGTGGCCAAGATATTTTTGATTCAAACCAGGATGCCATTGGCCTTTCTTGGCCATCTGGGCACACTGGCTAATGTTCAGCTGACTGTCAACCAGCACCCCCAGGTCCTTTTATGCTGTGCTGCTTTCCAACCATTCTTCCCCCAGCCTGTAGCACTGCATGGAGTTGTTGTGACCTCAGTGTAGGACCTGGCATGTGGTCTTGTGGAACCTCATGCTATTGGCTTCAGCCTGTCCAGATTCCTTTGCAGACCCTTCCTACCCTCCAGCAGATGAACATTCCCACCTAACTTAGCCTTGTCCGCAAACTTACTGAGGATCCACTTGATTCCCTCATTCAGATCATCGATAAAGATATACTGAGCCTCAGGGAACACCACTAGTAACCAGTCATCAAACAGATGCAGCACCATTCTCTGGGCCTGGCCATCCAGCCAGTTCTTAACCCAGCAAAGAGTGCTCCTGTCAAAGCTGTGGGCTTCCAGCTTTTCCCAGAAGAACGCCATGGGATGTGGTATTCACATGCCCTCTGAACAGAGAGAAGGTGTGAGAGAAGCAGAGAAAAGAATGATCAAAACAATTATTATCTCATTTTCTGCTCCTGTGTTTGTGCTCATGTGGAATGTGTTGGAAGATTGTTTATCTGAAGGAATTTGGTAATTGGATTCTGGTGGAGATTGTTTATGTTAATTAGCCTATCAGATCCAAGCTGTGGGGACTGTCGGTCTGGAGACAGTCATGAGTTAGTTAGTGATAGTTCTTGTTAGTGTAATAGTCTGTAAAGAAGTTATAATATAATATAGTATAATTAAGTAATTAATTAACCTTCTGAAATCATGGAGTTCTGTGCATCATTCTTCCCGGATGTCAGGCATCATAGCACTGATCATGGGAGACAGTATCAAAGGCTCTGTTGAAGTCCAGGTAGACTACATTCACAGCCTTTCCCTCATCCACTAGGTGGGTCACCTGGTCATAAAAGGAGATCAACTTGGTCAGGCAGGACCTGCCCCTCCTAAATCCATGCTGGTTGGGCCTTATCCCTTGGTTGTCCTTTATGTGCCATGTGATCGCACTCAAGATGACCTGTTCCGTAACCTTGCTGGACACTGAAGTCATGTTTACAGGCCTGTACTTCCCCAGATCTTCCTTCTGGCCCTTCTTGGGGATGGGACTCACATTGGCCAACCTCCAGTCATCTGGGACCCCCCCGGTTAGCCAGGACTGATGATAAATGATGAAGAGTGGCTTAGCAAGTTCTTCCACCAGCTCCAGCCATACCTTTGGGTGAATTCCCTCCAGTCTCATAGAATTGTGAGTGTCTAAATGGCACAGCATCTCACTAATTACTTCCACCTGGGTTGCACGGGCTCCATTCTGCTCCCTGTCCTTGTCTACCAGCTCACAGGGCCAGTTGTTGTGAGGGTTACTGGTCATATTGTTGAGGAGTGAGGCACAGAAGTCATTAAGTACCTCAGCCTTTTCCTTATCTTTGATGACTATATTCCCTCCCACATGCAGTAAAGAATGGAGGTTTTCCTTGGCTATCCTTCTGTTATTAACATATTTTAAAAAAACATTTTTATTATCCTTTAGAGAAGTGGCCAGGTTAAGTTCTAACTGAGCCTTTGCCTCTCAAATTTTCTTTCTGCATATCCTAACAACATCCTTAAACACTTCCTGAGTTGCCTGCCCCTTTTTCCAAAGGCAATAGATTCTGTTTATTTCCCGGAGTTCCTGCAAAAGCTCCCTCCTGTCATGAGGTACATTGCAGCCATGCTTGTGCCTGGCCTAGACTCTGACCCAGAGATTGGACTTCATGGCTTGATCTTGGGCCTGTTTCATTGCCATGGACTTGGCTTGGTGATCACTGGACTTTGTATGACCTTGGTTACTGTCATCTCTAGACCTGATTTCAACTTGATGATTTTACTTTCTAGCTTAACCTTGGGCCTGCCTCATCACTGAAGATTTTTCTGATGATCACTGGACTGTGACTGAATCTGTTCACTGTAACCAGAGCTGCTATTCTATCCTTATTCAAATACTGTGGGACTGAATCCCTTTTTGGTGAGGTCAGTGCCCCTGTCTGCCTTGCTGTCACTCTTGGCTCCTGGCTTGCCTGCGCCTATGGAGCAGCAGTCTGCCCTTGCTGCTCCCTGAGAAAACCATTATCACTTTTTATTGACTGTTTCTAATTGTTGTGGGTAACCCAAAATGGTTTTGCATTCTGTATCTATCTGTGCCCCATATTTTTACTGTCTCTTTAAGACCCTGCAGCAGGGAAAATGGTGGGGAGGCTGTGTGTGTGTGTGGTAACATGGGCACTTTTTAAGTGTGCTCAAGCAGGCAGCTTGTGCTCTTTTGTGGCGTGACTTCTACCTCACTGGTTTCTTGGTCTTTGCCTAGGCAGAGGGCTTTCCCTTTTTGGGTTCTCTTTTCGATTTTTCTTTCTTTGTCTTGGAGAGACTACAGTTAGTAGTTTTGAACTGCCTAGAGGTGAATTCCACAGGTGCCTGCCTGTCATTGAGTGGGGCAGCCCTGCTCCAGCAGGCTGGTCCAATTCAATTGGCCCCCGCTCCAAGAAAGACGACTACGAAAGCAGACACTCTCTTTCATGGCAGCTTTTACTGAAGGCGGGAGCTCTGCTTCGAAGGTGGTTGTTTTGGGTTTGCAATGGTAGACACTCATAAAGACTGTATTTCACAATTAGAAACTGTTTCAAAGCAAACTTTGCAAACTCTGCCAGCAGCGAAAAAAAACCCAAGTGAGTTCCTGGGGTCGGGCCACCCTGTGCTGGTTCCGATGGACTGGTCTCCTATCCTCCCCCTCATCCACAGTGCAGAGCACAGCAGCAGCACCAGGGGAGCCCAGCAAATGGCAGGAGGAAGCAGCGAGCAGCAGCACCGACCCCACATGATCTGGCAAGTCTTCATCTGCTGCTAGAACTGCTCTATAGGCTCCTGTCTTTCTCAGTAGGGGTTTCTGCTGTTTTGTCCCTTTGTTCCTGGGACCATGCAGTCACCTGAGGGCACCATCTTGGAAGGGAAGGGTGTGATGTCATCTTCCCTTTCTCTTTCAAGCCATGTGGCCGCCTCTGGCAAGCGCCATCTTGGGAAGGGTATTGCCGGCATTTCAGGGCTCTCCTTGTTCCCACAGGGTTTGTGAGATTAAGCAGTTTTGAATCGAGCAGTTATTTACTGTTATTTTTTTGCCTGTTGCTGTTCCATTTATTAGCAAACTGATATTTTTTCACTTATATCCACTTGTATTCATTCCTTATTGGTGGAAAGGGATTGGTTGGAATTAGGGGAGGTAACTCATTTTAGAGTGCCCACCTCTTTAAATTGTCTTAAACCACAACAGTAATCTAACCTCTGAATCCAGTAACATAGTTTAATATTTAGGGCATGTTTTAAGATAATATATTGAAATTTAAAACTTACTGATGTAGATGATAAAACACATTTTTGAAGTTCAAAAGATTATATGGGAAACAAGGTCCTTTTAAACTCTGTGCTTCAATTCCCTCTTCTTCATCTACTTTATTTATTCTAAAGTCTTTAGGATAACTTTCATTCTGTGCACCTAAATGATCTAATACAAAGCACAATCCATCTGAATATAACCATTGAGCTATCATTAAATGGAAAATTAATCAAAATTTAATTTACTTTGGGCAGTTAGCAGGGAAACATGAAGGCAGTGACTTTTGTATTCCAATAGCAAGTTCCACACTCAAACACATTTTGTTTGAAACACAACACTAAATACTAAGTAAAAAAATATTTTCATTCTAATTATTGAAACATACTCAGTCCTGATGCACCAGAGTTACATGAGAGTAGACTCTCAGATAAAAGGTCCAAATAACTTGAAATCTAGTTGAGATTAAAGCCAACACAGAGTTTAGCCAGTATTCTGGAAACTCAGAAATAGTTATAACTATCAAAACTTAACGAAATTCTCTAAACCAAACTTCTCCACACCTACCTAAACAAAAAAGATGAAGCTCAAGTTTACACAAAAACATGGAAGTCTGTTGTATATTGTCTCTGTCAGTGGGAAAAAGTTTATCTAAGGAAAATAATAATTTAAAGTGGAAGTGGAAAATAAAACTAACAAATCTCCTATATTAGAAGTAAGCCCACCTGTTCATCACTTTGATGATAGTCATTGTCTTCTTCCTGTTTTTCTTCAGTAGTTTGTTTGAATTTCCATCACGTTTAGTTTCTCCTTTCAGAAGAAAGCAGAGCATTAGAGTAATTAAATTATATGTATCAAATGACAGGTAATCCTGAAACAAAGTCAAGACTATAAGAGCAACTGTGGGGTTTTTGTTTGGGTTTGGTTTTTTAAGTAATTAGACTTGTCAGAGCATGATCAGCGTCTTTTGTAACCAGGAAAAAAGTTGGAAAGCAGCTGTAGTCTTGGTAGTGAGAATGTAGACAGTAATCCAAAGCTTCCCAGAAAATCAGTTCAAGACACTGCTACAAATTTATCAAGACTCATTCACTATTCTGTAAAACTGCCATGCTTTCCTGGCAGTCACAAATTTGAGAATTCGTTAACTCTTTGATAAAAACACAAACACGCATGTGATAGATGAGTAATGCGATGATTGACTCTCACAATTATCAATTGGGGCAAATATCATGTATATATGTTAAGAAGAGTTTTATAGATTTATAGTTATGTTTCACCCCCTTGTGTTGTTATTGGGGACTGCCTGGGTTTGGGCCATTTGGGAGGGTCGGCTTGTCACTATGGCAACACCTGACCTCCAATCAAGATTTAAGGAAGTAAACTCCACTGGACAGCAAAGAAGGAGTCAGTGGACAGAACTCTGGAAGGGGCAAAAGAGTTAAAATGCAAAACCTCCATTGTGTGGGGGAGCTCATGGTAGGAAAAATCATTTGCTTCTGGCGCCATAATATTTTCTCTATTCCGTGAAAAATGTGTATTTTATGATTGGCTTTTTGCAAATATTAAAATGAATATTGTATGTGTTATGTTAGAAAGTTATGCTGTATTAATTTTTTTAAGCAGTGTGTTAAATATAGCTTTAGGTTATAAGATAATGTTAAAATAGAAACTATGCTATGTAAGATACTTTTTTAAAGGAAAGGACTTGCAGCAAGATAGCAGCCACAGGACACCTAAATCTTTCAGAGAAAAAGAATTTATTGCGCTCTTATCAGAAGAAATGAACTTCTTCCTGCCTTGCTCAACCCTGAAGATGCCATCAGGATTAAGAGGAAGAAGTTGACACTGACCAGACATAATCTTATGTTTGAATGGAATTTATGCATCATGTATGAGGTGTATGAATATGCAACAGGCTATTGTTTTCAAGGGTTAATCCTCTGTTGGCGTTTGTCCTTTTTCGGGCTTATTTTACCCAGAAAAATGTACCCAGACATCTGTAACTCTTTGTTTCTACTGTCTCATATTGTCCAAATCAAACTTGTCCAAATTATTATTACTCTATTTATATTGCCGTTTTTATAACCATTTTATTATCATTAAACTTTTTAAACTTTAAAAACAAGTGATTGGTGTTTTTCACAATTCAGTCTTCAGTTGTATTTTTGATAAGGTTTAATAAACCTTTCTAAATTTTTGGACGTGAGTAGCATATCTCTCACATGCACATACATTTTGGGTATAACCACCACAGCATTTCTATCACAGAATTACACTTGAAAAGAATGAGAGGGAAGTGTCTTTACAAACAAATTGTGGGCCTGCTGGTAGATAAAACCAGATACTGAGAGGTGAAAGGAGCAATGGGTGTAACCATAAATTCCATAGGAATTTCACTATTTGACACAGACTGTTACTCACTCAAGACTGCTAAATCCATAGACTTAGAGAAAAAGAACAGAGACATAAGGAAGAAGAAAAGGGGGGAGGGTACACATTAGAAGGGGATCTGTATTAGGCAATTCGGGAAGTCTGTGCCTCTCAAGTACCTCAACCAATGGGGAAAGAGAGAGGGAAATGTGGCCAGGAAAATTAGGATAAAAAGGAGGCTGCATCCTCCAACAACTTGAGAGACCCCATGGGAAATGTCCATGGCCTCTCCCTTTATTCGAATAAAGTAACAGGACTCTTCTGTCTCCTTTTTTAAGATAAACCTCTGGTCTTTGCATTAATTTTCCTGACAGACATAACATCATCAGTTTCTGAAGTTAATGCAATTTAAGGTCTCAGTAAAATTACCTTTTTCTTATCATAGTTCCCACATAGATACTACTGAAGAGCTTCACCAGGAACACAGTACAGCCAGCTAAAAGAACCCATTCTATAAACAAGTGTGATGCAAAACTATTTGAGACATAGATGGTGAGTTCAAAAGAGGTGAGTTCTTGTATATAGTTGTCCTAGGTGATGCAAAATTGTGCATTTCACATGTCAATATGCAAAGTCTGTTTACTGTCTCTTTAAGACCCAGAACCTCTGTGCTTTACCCGGGTTCACTGAAGGGGAAGGTGTGCTGAGTCCCTTTAAAAACAGGGAACAGATACACGGAGCTCTCTCTTTTGTTGTCTCTGTGCCCTGGAAGATTTCACAAGGCCTTTACCACGGCTGCCTGCTGAGGGAGGGGGAAGGGGGGGGCTTGTCCACTGATGCCCACAGCCGCCCGTTGCTGGGGGTTGGACCCATTCCACAACTTTCCAGCCACTGCCAGCAGTCCACCACTTTTTCTCTGCCATGCCAGGAGGTTGTAGCTGCTTCATAAGTTGTCAGCTGCTGAGGGGGTCGGCCCTGCAACTGCCAGGAAGTTTCTTCCAGCATTTCAGCAGCATTTGCTACATATAGGTAAACCTTATAAAAGAAAGGCCTTGTAAAATCAGGCCTTGTTACTTCAGCTAAGCTAACAGCTAGCCTAATAAGTTCCAGTGAGAAAAGAATTGTAATAGTGAGAAACAGTTTTTATAACAATCTATTTTTGTGAGAAGACAGTTTGCACCTGTGGGGAAGAAGATTCTACCCTTGAGAATCCGTGAAGAAAAAATGTAAACATCCGAGGAAGAAGAGAACCTTAGCTCGTACGCATATGAGCACCTATTAACCAATCGAGTGGCAAGAAAGTTACTAACTAATCAGAATTAAACACAATGCTTTTGAAAACCGTATAAAAATAGGCTTTTGAGAGGAATAGCGGATTTGTCTTTACAAACAAGCTGTGGGTCTACTGGGAGATAAAAGAAACAATGGGAAGGATTCCACTGATTGATGAATGGAAAAAGATATTTGCTTTTACAAATAAACTTTAGGTTTGCTGATAAATGAAATTAGACATTGAAAGATGAAAGAAACAATGGGGAAGAAAAACTCCTAAATTCCATAAGAATTAAAAATTAAAAGGGAGGGTTATACATTAGAGGGAAATCTTTGGAACCAGGCATATCAGTGTAATATATGGTAGGGATAATTCATGCTATTAATGTATGGTATAAAATATTGCAAGATCCAAAAACTATGTCTCTGACCACTCCGGCTGGGAGCAGCTGTCTATTCAGATTACAACGAATTCCGGGACACAAGTTAAGATAATGATCGACGCCTTAATGTAAGAATAGAAGCTTCCAGGGCGATGATCACCCGTATTCTGAGTGAGTGAGTCCTCGGGGAGCCACCCAAGAGCGATTATCGCCTTGCCGATTGCACCAATCAAGATAGTCAGCGGCCCAAACTTATACATCTGAATGAATACATGGCTTTCCCAGAGCCTATTGACACTGACTGCACACCTGGAACTGGCTTTTGTCCAGCTCTGCACATTGAAAGGAACAGCGATGCATGTGAAGAGTTACAAAGGAAATTTGGTCATCTTTGCCTTGGGCACAATAAACTGTATAAAACCTCGCTGCAAGAAGCAGCATTTGTGAACCAGGGGGAGACTCTGACACTCTAGGGGTCAGGTCCACGATCACCCAGCGTCAATCCCGGGCTCGAGGCTGTCTCTTTGGCTGTGGTGGTCTCGGAGACTGAAACTCGGTCGCGCAAACAAATTAATAAATATTTTTGAAATTTTTGATAATTTTGGCTCACAATTTGATCATTTATAACATTGGGAATTCTGTACCTCTCAAGTACCTCAGCAAATGGGGAAAGAGAGAAGGGAAATGCAGCTGGGAAATTAGGATAAAAAGGAGGCTGCATCCTCCAAAAATTTGAGAGACCCCAGGGGAATGCCCCACAGCCTCTCCCTTTATTCAAATAAAGTCAAAGGCCTCCTCTGTCTCCTTTTTGGACATAAACCTCTGATGTTTGTGGATTAATTTTCCTAACACTTTGAACATTAAAGTGGAGCTTTTGCTGCTTGACTTTGAAAGTGTTGTTCCCACCTTTGTCCGACTTCACAGTGACTAGCATTGACTCCTTTCAGACAAAACAGTTTTTCCAAGTTTTGGTTTTTTCCCTTCCCCTGTTGTTTGGGGGGAGAAGGGAGCTTTGGAACTCCGGAGGCTGGAGGCTCATTTGAAAGGAATGAGGGACTTGTCATTACAAACAAATTGTGGGTCTGCTGGTAAATAAATTAGATACTGAGAGATAAAAGAAACAATGGGAAGGATTCCACTGACTGATTAATGGAATGAGAGAGTTTGTCTTTACAAACTGTAGGTCTACTGTTAAATTAAATTGGATACTGAGAGATGAAAGAAACAATGGGAAGAACCATAAATTTCATAGGAATTCCACTGATTGACACAAGGAAAAGATAAAGCAGGGGGTATACATTAGAAGGGATTCTCAGGCTTTCTGGGAAGTCTGTACCTCTCAAGTACCTCAGCCAATGGGGAAAGAGAGAAGGGAAATGCAGCCGGGAAATTAGGATAAAAAGGAGGCTGTGTCTTCTAAAAATTTGAGAGACCTCATGGGAAATGCCCCTGACCTCTCTCTTTATTCTAATAGTGTTACAGGACTCCTATGTCTCCATTTTGGAAATAAACCTCTGGTGTTTGTGGATTAATTTTCCTGACAACGTGTTGTTTCCTTTGTTCTCTCTGTTGGCCACATGGCCCAGAGAGGGGACTCTGCCATTTTTGTCTGTGTTCCCCAGGACAGTTAGGGGGACCTCTGCATTTATGGGTAAGGGTTGAACCATTCACCTTTGAATCTCTTGGTTATTGCTGTTTTCTTTTAGTAAACTGTTATTTTTAAACTTATATATCTTTGCATTTGTCTCTCCTTATTGGTAGATGGGAGAGGTTGAAAACTAAGGGGAGATAACTTATTTCAGAGTTTCTGCCCCATAAATTTTTTTAAACTAAGACAATAGTCCAATATATGAGCACATACAAGCCTTGTACATTATCACACAACAATAATGAGTGATAATGTATATTAGCTAGACACCTACCTCTGACAGATCCTTTCATCAGCTCATCAGCTTAATGGCTGTCTGCATCCCCCACCAAGACAATAAACATAAGACCATTTACCATTGTGATGTGATTCTAGATGATGTTTTGCAGAGCACTTCTCCCCTTTGATGTCCCCTGGTACTTCCTACCCAGTTTGTGATAGAATTCCATCTGCTTTTTCATTTCCACTGTTTAAAATTGTAAATATTAGTTTAGCAATAATGTTCTACCAGAATATTTTTCATGGTATTCCAAAACCTTCCTCTGTTCTGTAAAAGAAGCTTGTCAGGCAGGAAGTGGTATTAGCCCTTTTTGCTACTTCTCTACTCTTGCTGCCATAATTGAGTTAACCAAAATCTTATTCTTGAGAGCCAGAATACTACCAAGTCATTTGAAGAGCTATCATTACACCATTCTGTTATTATATATTAAATATATTTTAAATACTATAGCATGCTTTGTGTTTTCCACATTCAATATTTCTGTCAAAAAATACTTGTTTTGAATATTTATCCATATTTCCAATTTCCAATATCCCAGAAACAATTTTAAAAAAATCTTCACATAAAATTGTTTATAAATCTCCTATAATGTCCTCACTTGAGAGCTTAAATGGATTGAAATATTCTACTTAAATAATTGTAGCAACACACTGTTGAAAAATAATACCGAACAATTAGTTCTACAGATTCATTGTCAAAGTAGATTATAAGAACACAAATACAAATGTACCCATCAGCAAAGGATTTAAGTACATCTTAGAAGAAAAATTCACTGAAACTCAAAGCTATACTACATTACTATTCTACCTCTGAGAAGCCTGCAAAGCTGTCAAAACTGACATGAATATGTACACAATTTATTAAAAAAGAATGCATGCAAATTATAGAATGCCAACATGAAAAAGTTGCAGTGCCAACTAAATTTACATAATGTTACTCTTCCCTGAAATAACACCAGCATTTTTCATTCCTGAAGTTTTTTCAGTAATACTGCTAGTACAAATAGAAAATTTAAAGAAAGAATGAAGTTCAGAGGAAAAGTAGTGTTAAAACTGGAGCAAGTGGAGATGGTGTTTTTCATCCCTTGATGAACGTGTTCATCACTTCCTCCTTTGATTAATATAAGGGAACTATGTCTAAATCTAATATTCAGTAAAAATTGGTCATAGTAGAAAACGTACCTTCTTGGAGGCCTGACACAAGTTTGTAAACAATATCTTGCATTGTTCTATCACGACTAGCAGGGAAAAAAAGAAAAATTAAAGGTTTAAATTAGCCATCTTAATTCGAAATATTTCTCTTAAAGAGATTCAGTATTAAATCAACTCTGCAAACCTCTAAAGTCTTGTAAGAAATAAAAATATCTATGTTGAGTAACTGAAATATCAAACATGAAATAACAGCAACAAGGAAAGATTGAAGATAAGGTTCAGTCTTATCTAAGAACTGACAAAAGTTTAACAGAAATGCTAGGAAGGTTGGTCATTATGATGCAAAGGATGGCATCCCGTGAGAGATGCCAATAAACCTGGATGTGTTTCGGTAACATAACTCTCAAAATTCCTTTATAATTTTGACAAGGTATTTTTTATTTTCTGTTTCTAGACACTTGTTTCTAGAAACCAAACTGTTTCTTATCCCTTTTAATTAATCTCTTATGTTGCTAGGTTGCTTAATTAACTGTACTGGGCTTTTTCGAAATCACGAGGAAAAAAAGTTGATAGGGAAAAAGAAGAGAACAAAGGAATGAAAATTTGCATTTGCACTTATAATCCAACATTTTACCCAAGAGCAACGTCATACAGCTTAGCATCCCATCTAGCTAAGAAGGGTGGAACCCTGGTGACAAAACCCAGGATGATGAAGAGTTTGAGATAAGGATAGTAATTGGAAGAGGTAACAGACAAAACATGGACTGAACTGTCCTGGGTAACCCAAAATGTATTCCATATCGATCTGTGCTATGCCAAAAATTGTTACTGTCTCTTTAAGACCCAGTGGCTGGAAACAGAACCATGGAGGTCTGGTCTTAAGATTGGGGTCGCTCAAGCAGAAAGGCTCTCTTGCCTTGCCCTTTCGTTCTCGTGGGGAAGCTGCTGTGATGGTGCAAGGCAGAAGTCGCCTATTTTTTCTCTCTGACCTCCTTTCTTGGCTTAGGTCTACAAGAAACTGCATTTTGCAATCCTAGGCTGTTTTAAGACAAATTTCGCATATACCTGTCTACATCTGTGGCACCACGCTGAGAAAAATGGAACAGCTCCTGCTCCATACAGTCAGCCCGGCCTACCAGCAGCACCTGGTTGAAGCGGGAAGGTATAGAGTATAAGTTGCCCCAGCAGGCTGCCAGCCACTTTTGACGAGGAGAAGGCGAAGTGCCTCCACGAATTCCAGACGCTGAAGAGATAAGAGGAGCATTTGGCTGTTTTTGAACTCTAGGTTTTCTTTTTGTTGCGTCCTTCTTCCCTGTTGGTTGTCGTTTGGGGGGAAGAGGGAGTTTTTGTAATCTTGTAGGTTTGGTTTCTGTGTTGTTTTTCTCTGTTGTCTGCACATGAGGTTGTCTGCGGAGGGTGCAATCTTAGGGGGGAGGATTTGTCTGCCATTTTTGTTTCTCTCTCTTCCCAGGGAGTCCACAAGATTCAGCAACTTTGTAACTAGTGTTTTTGTTATAGATGGGTAATGCAATGGTTGGCTCTCGCAATTAAGGGATGAATATTATGTGTATGTTAAGAGAAGTTTTATTGCTGCACAGTTATGTTGTTGTTATTTGTTGTTTTGATGGCCTCTGTTCTCCCCATATTCTCCCCTCCCCTTCCTCCCCCATGGTTGCCAAGGGACAGCCTTGGTAATTGAGACATGTGGAAGGAGGGTGTGTACCTGTGCCCCTTGCATGGGGCATTTGGGAGGAGGGAAGGCTTGTTACTAGGAGGTGCAGCATGACAACACCTGACCTCCAATCAAGTTGCAAGAAAGTAGTCTCCACCAATAAATGGCAAAGAAGAGTTGACTGACAGACTTTAGAAGAGGCCAGGGTTGCCTGATGAAACCCCCAATGGTATAAAAGGCAGAGCAGCCATTTTGCAGATGAGCTTGTGGTTGCTGTGGCACCTACTCCCAGCATGCTGTCCTTTTTCCTCATTCAGTTGTTTGTTGTATTTTGGTGTTTTAGTAAACTTTTATTTTTTAACTTATGTCTACTCACACTCATCTCTCATTGATGATAAGAGAATGGTTGAATCTAAAAGGGAAGGTAAGGCATTTTGGAGTGTCTACCCACTTAAATTGTCTTAAACCAAAGCAACTTTGGGGCCCAACTAAAGAGGCGTGAGACAGAAAGTTAAAAAATAATAATTTTGACTGAAACATTTTTGTATTAGGTAAAGAACTCACTGGTAACCATGCCGCTCAGTCTAATAATGGGGATGTGGCACCTAAGCTTGCATAATTCTCCATATATATGGTAAAATTTGCCTGCAATACGGATCTTTTTTGGACCAGTGACACAAACCAAGATTACTTTGTTGATATACTCTGCGATATCAGTTTATATAAAGATAACATCAGAGGCAATGAAGATCATTTGGGATGTGTTGCTGTTTGCCTGTCCTGGTCTTGGCTGCTACTTTTGGGGGTATATTAATAATCACACCCAGCTTCTTGGGAGAACAGTAGGGAATGATTTTTCCCAGCTTTTTACCTTTCTCCTCTTTCATGTCTGACACATCACTTTTTGAGAATGTTGAATTTCCTCTCGATGTTAAAGACACCATATTTTTGTTGCTAATTCTGCTATGTCTCCTCCATATGAACTACAACACATTTAGAATCAGGACTGAGATTTTCAAGTAGGTTGCCCAGAGATCTGCCCAATTGGTGGAAAATCCTGAGTGGCATGGAATGTGGGAGGATATAGGCCAGATTCTGAAGAAATACTCTACCCCAGTAGTTTGGAAGTTCCTCTCTGAACAAATACAGAACCCAGCTAAGGTAACAGAATATATGAAAGAAAATTGCAATGACAGCTCATTGCACTGTGCTGGGCCCTGGCTAATGCTTATTGCATGCTGCTCAATACTGTACAGCAGCAGCTACGGCCAGAGGGGAAGTAGAAAAAATCAGTAGACACCATGGCCACTCAGGCTGCAGTTAAACCAGAAAGACAGCCTAGGCCAAAAGCAGTTACCCCTGTCCAGAGGAGAAAATATAAGACCATATCCATTAGCCTGATGGATGACGATGGGGAGGCAGCACCCTAACAGCCAGCAGAGGAATCAGAACCAGAAATAATGACTGAATCTTTATCCTTAGAAAATATCTGCAATCTGAGGAAAGACCTTACACAATGAACTGACAAGTCTATATTGAGCTGGTTGTTCTGAGTCTGGGACACTGCAGGTGGTGGTACAATTTTGGATGGTACTGAAGCAAAGCACTTGGGATCTCTGTCATGTGATGTGGGTATTGACCAAGGGATCATGAGGAGGCCAGAACCTCTCAGCCTCTGGACGCGAGTCTTAGCAAGTGTGAAGGAGAAATACCTTTGCCCAGAAGATCTCCAGCTGCAGCAAGGCCCTTGGAAGACCATGGAGCAAGGAATCCAACACTTGCGGGAACTGGCTGTGCTAGAGATCCTTTTCTCAGATGACAACCAACCCACTAAGAGTCTAGACCTGGTAAAATGTACAACACTGATGTGGATTAAACTTGTGTGACTTGGGACACAGGCATACTCCCAATTCCTAGTGATGCTGCGATGGAATGAGGGAGACAATGGGTGCTATGACGAGAAGGTTCCAGACATATTGTCATGGTTTGACGCTGGCACGATGCCAGTGCCCCCATGAGAATACCCTCTCCCTGGTGTCTGCTGTGAGATGTGACCAGGAATAAGCAAAGCAGGCTCCTGCTTAGAAATAAAGAAAACTTTATTAACTAAACTACAAGAAAATAACTAAACTACAAGGAAAGAAAAAAACACACAAGGAAAATTAAAACCTTACAAAAGCATTTTCCTCCTCCCCCCATCAAATTTCCCAATGCAATACATTCCCCCCAAATCACCAACTCTCAGTCTGGCATCACCCTTTAGAATACTCAATCTTCAGTTCATCAAGAGGAGAGGAGTCCTTCTTGTACCATAGGCTTCCCCTGGAAACACCGTTGAAACCTCGTGTGTTTCCATGTCACTCAGCACTGCCTGGAAAATCCTTTTGCCATCGTGACATCTTCCTTCCATGCCCAGTACTCTCACCACTGTGCATGGATCAGAGCTGCTTCTAGGGCTGTCTTTCAAGGATGCCTTGTCTCATTCAAAAAAAAAAAGGCACAGTCTCTCCTTCGGGACATTTGTCCCCCCCCCAATTTTTTCACCCCCTGGGGCCGAGGGGTACCCTCACGGAACCCTCCTTGTTCTGAGGCACTGCCTCCCCCTAAATGCAGTCTCTGTGTCACAGGAAAAAAAAAATGGTTCTGTCTATGGCCACACAAGAAAAGTCCAGCCAAAAGGCCACTCCATCATCTCTCCCCCCACTCAAGAGTCTTCTGCACTTCCCTCGTGGCCCATTCCCTCTTATCTCATCTCTTATCTCTCTTCTCATTCAGCTCCAGGAGGATCAGCATTTTCAAGGTTTCTATCATGCAAGAAAAGGGTTAAATATCTCAGTCTCATGCCTGTCCGGAGCTCTGGAACTCCCACGCTGCCCTGCCGGGCACCTTCTCGCCACACCCCCCCTTCTCCTTCTCAGCCAGCCGCTATCAAATTCAGACGCCGGCTCTCCCTCTCTCTCTCTCCTGGGCAGGGGGGGAGGTGGCTGCCTGATGTCTCTTGGTGCTCCTCCACCCTTCCATCCTCAAGGGCCTCTTCACCTCCCATCTCTGTCCAGGCCCAGGCCTACTGCATGGCTGCCCCTCCCCCGCCCAGCAGCAGCAGCTGAATGGGGGAGGGGGATCCGACCTCTTTCCCGCCGAAGTCCCAAGAGAGCCTCCCAGCGGAGCAGCTCTGGTTTTAACCCCTGTGTGTTCTCAGAGGCGTGTCCGAACTTCAGTGGCTAAACCAGGTGCCAATATTAAAATCTGAACACCTATTGGTGACCACAGCATATCCCAAAAAAAAAAAAAAAACCTACTTCCTGTCCATGTCAAAACATGACATATAAAGACACTCTCCATGCCCTGATAAGAGCCCAAGTCTCAGCAGTGGAAACAGACTTGGCTAAGCATATGCAGAAATTGGAAGAGAGAATTAGAGACATCAGAAACTCAGCAAGAAACTTAGAGGGCCTTTCCCAAGTTTTATCAGTACACACCAGAGCCCCTGCAATCAGAAGCAGGATTCCCCTGGCTAGGGAGAGGAGGTACACCCCATGAGGTAACCTGTGGTTCTTCCTGTGTGAGCATAGGGAAGTATATTGGTTTTGCAGGGCCTGATTTTTGGTAGTGAGTGAGCCACAGAAATCACTTTTGTGAGAAGCCTGCTAGAAGCTTCTGCCATGTCTGGCAGAGCCAATCCCTGATGGCTCCAAAGATGGACGTGCCACTGGCCAAGGCTGGGCCAATTAAGAATGGCAGTAATGCCTCTGTGATAGTATATTTAAGAAGAAAATCAAAACTAAGGTTGGGGTGCAGTTTTAATTCCAGCCAGAGAAGGGCAGGGTGAGAACATGTGAGATGAACAACTATGCAGACACTAAGGTCAGTGGAGAAAGAGGGGGAGGAGGTGCTCCAGATGTTGTAACCAAGATTGCTCTTCAGTCTGTGGTGCAGACCACGATGAAGCAGTCTGTCCCCCTGCAGCCCATGGAGATCCACGGGGATGCAGAGATCCATCCTCAGCCAGGGGAGGAGTCCCATGCCAGACTGAATGGATGCCTGGAGGAGGCTGTGATCCTGTAGGAGACCTGTGGAGAAAGGGGCCCTGTTCCTATGCTGGAGCAGCCTGTCCTTGAAGGACTGCACCCCATGGTAAGAGTGACCCACACTGCAGCAGTTTGAGGGGTACTGTTGCTTGTGGAATGGGCTCACGCTGCTGCAATTTGCAGGGAGCTGTTGCTTGTGAGATGAACTCACGTTGGAGAAGTTAGCGGAGAATTGTCTCCTGTGGAAGGACCCCACAGTGCAGCAGGGAAACGACTCCTCTTCCTGAGCAGCAGGAGAAACCACAGGTCATGAACTGACCATAACCCCCATTCCATCTCCTTGCAACCCTGGGGTAGGATGTAGAGCTGGGAAGGAGGGAGGGTGTGGGATCTCAGCACCTCAGGACGGAGGTGCAGAGTGGCCGAAACCACCCTTGGGGGGCTCGGGAGTCCTGGAATGTTGCCAGAAGTGTCTGGTGGCAGGACTTTGATCCTACACAGGAGACGACACCTGTATGAGGATAGGAGGATTTCACTGGGTGAATGGTGAAGGGATAAGTTAATTAGAGTGTAAAACACAGGGTTTAGGATTTCTGTACAGGGGGGTCTAAAGAAGTAAGATGGAGGAATTGGGGCGTGTCCTGTCCTTCTTCTTCTTCTTCTTGGCCTCCATCTTCTGTGGTGATGTTGGCACTTTGGGATTGGTTATTACTAGAAGTGCACTGGTTAATAAGGGTAGAAGGTATTGGGGAAAAATTATAAATATTGTATACGTAACTTCGGGTATAAAGATAAGTGACCGCCCCGGGGGCTCTCAGTGTGCTCATGGCTGGCTTGCTGTGCAGACCTCTGTTGGGCTGAAAGAAAATCTTTTAGATAAACAATTAATAAACACCGAGACCGAGAAAAGATCAGAAGTCTCTTCTCGTCCTTTGAAGCGCCGGGCTGTCCAAGGCCACCCTGGGCCTTTCCAGGCCACCTAAACAGCCGAGAAACCGACAGGAGGGGTGGGAGGAATGTGTTTTTAAGGGCTTATTTTACTTCTTATTATCCTGCTCTGATTTTGTTATAAATAAATTCACTTTATATCCCTAAGTTGAGCCTATTTTGCCTGTGATGGTATTTGATGAGTGATTTCTCCTGGTCCTTATCTCAACCCATGAACTTTTCATTATATTTTCTCTTCTCTGTTCAGTTGCAGAGGAGTGGGTGAGTGGCTTTTGTGGGTGCCTGGCATCTGGCCAGCATCAACCCACAACAGGAAGACATGAGAAGATGGGATGGAAAATGTAATTGTGTCCTCGTAGCGCGGGTGTGTAAGCTGAAAGAGGAAACTACTAGAAGAGGGAGTTCTACAGAATGAATGTAGATACAGTTTCCAGTGACTGAGCTGCTAGGCATAACAGAATGGAGGATGATATGTCTGATCCCCTTGAACGGACCCTCAGAATGTGTGCGCAGGGAGGGAACGGTGGCCAGAACCAGAGGGGCCCTGCCTCTAGCCAGGTAGAGGCCAGGGAAAATTTGGTCTATTGGATTGTATGTATCTGATGGCCTGGCACATCTGAAGCACAAAAATACAAGGCTTTGGTTGATACTGCCATACAGTGTACTCTGATATCATCAGTACGTGGGAGCAGAACCTGTTTCTATTGCTGGGGTGATAGGAGGGGTCTCAGCAGTTGACTCTATTTAAAGTTTATGTGAACTTGATTGGGAAGGAGTGGAAGCAACAACCTATTGTGACTGGTCCAGAGACCCCATGTATTCTTTGCCTAGATTACCTCAGGAGTAGGTATTTCAAAGACCCAAAGGGACATCAGTGGGCTTTTGAGATAGCTGCTGTGGGGACAGAAGACATTAGACAGTTTAACAACTTGCCTGGTCTTTCAGAGGACTCTTCTATTGTAGGACTCCTGAGAGTTGAAGAACAACAGATACCGATCACCACCACAACAGGGCATTGTCAGCAATACTGCATGAACTGAGACTCCATTATCTGCAGCCATAAGATGATTCATTAACTGGAGAGCCAGGGAGTGGTCAGAGAGACTTGCTCACCCTTCAATAGCCCCATATGGTCTGTGAATAAGTCTAATGGAGAACAGAGCCTGACAGAGGACTATTGTGGCCTGAATGAAGCCACACCACCCCTGAGTGTGATGCCGGATATGCTGGAACTTCAGTATGAGCAAGCTAGAGTCCAAAGCAGCAAAGTGGTGCCACCATCAACATTGCCAATGTGTTTTTCTCCATTCCTTTAGCAGCAGAGTGCAGGCCACAGTTTACTTTCAAGTGGAGGGTTGTCCAGTACACCTGTAACTGACTGCCCCAGGGGTGGAAGCACAATTCCACCATTTGCCATGGACTGATGCAGACAGCATTGGAAAAGGGTGAGGCTCTAGAACACTGGCAGTACATTAATGACATAATTGTATGGGAGAACATGGCAGAAGAGGTTTTTGAGAAAGGGGGGGAAATAATCCAGATTCTTCTGAAAGCAGGTTTTGCCATCAAACAAAGTCAAGGGACCTGCCCAGGAAATTCAGTTCCTAGGAGTGAAATGGCAAGATGGATGCCAACAGATTGCAATCAATAAGATAGCTGCTATGTCCCCACCGACCAGCAAGAAACACAGGATTTCTCTAGGTGCTCTGGGTTTTGGAAGGATGCATATCCTGGAGTACAGCCAGACTGTAAGCCTACCTTGTGACATGGAAGAAAAACAATTTCAAGTGGAATCCTGAAAAACAACAAGCTTATGAACAGGTCAAATAAGAGATTGCTCGTGCAGTAGCCGTTGGGCCAGTCAGGACAGGATGTAAAGAACATGCCCTACACTGCAGCTAGGGGGAATGGTCCTTTCTGGAGCCTCTTGCAAAAGGTACCTGGAGAGATTCAAGGGTGACCTCTGGGGTTCTGGAGTCCAGGATACAGAGGATCCAAGGCCTGTTACACCTCAACTGAAAAAGAGATCCTAGCAGCTTATGAAGGGGTTTGAGCTGCCTTAGAAGTGATTGGCACTGAAGCACAGCTCCTTCTAGCACCCTGACTACCAATGCTGGGCTGGATGGTCAAAGGGAAAGTCCTCGCAACACATCATGCTGCTGATGTGACGTGAAGTAAGTGGATTGCTCTCATTGCACAGTGAGATCAAATAAGAAATCCAAATCACCCTGCGATCTTGGAAATCATCACTAACTGTCCTGTAGGTTAGAATTTTGGATTATCACCAGAAGAGGAATAGGAGCAGGTGACACATGCTGAGGAAGCACCATCATATAACCAGCTGCCAGAAAGTGAGAGATGATACACTGTTTTCACTGCTGGATTGCCATGGGTAGCCCAAAATGTTATTGTATTCCATATATATCTGTGCCCAAAATTTGTTACAGTTGCTTTAAGACCCTGCAGCCAGAAAATGAAACTGGAGAGGAAGGGAGGGCATTGCCCTTTTTATGTCAGAGCCTTGAAGCAGGGAGCTCTCTCTCTGTCCTGGCAGCATTCGCTGAAGGTGGAGACTCCACTTTGGAGCATGTTGTTTTGGGCAGTTGTTTTTGTTTTTTTTTTTCTAGGCTTGCAATGGTAGCCACTTGGAAACACTGCATTTCACAACCAAAAACTGTTTTGGAGGGAACTTTGCAAAGCAAGATGGTCCCTGGGGCTGGGTCACCCTGTGTTGGTGCCAACAGACCGGTTTTCCCCCTCCCAACACACATGCAGTGCAGAGGACAACAGCACCAACACTGGCGGAGTCTAGCACCCAGGTGGCAGGAGGAAGTGGTGGGTGGCAGCATTGACCCCACATGTGCTGGCAATTCTCATCTGCCACTACAACTGCTTTCTAAGCTGGTACCTTCCTCAAAGGCTTTGCCACCATCCTTTTCCTTTTTCTCCCAGACCACACAGTAACCTGTGAAGGCTGCCATCTTGAGAGAAGGGTCAGATGCCATTTTCCCCTTGCCTCCCTACACGCAGTCACCTGTGGTGGGCGCCATCTTGAAAAGGGTATTTGCACCATTCTGGGTGTCTCTTTGTTCTTGGGGAGTTAATGAGATTTAGCAATTTTATATCTAGCAATTTTTTACTGTTATTAATTGCCTGTTACAGTTTTGCTTGTCAGTAAACTGTTATTTTTTTCATTTATATCTACTCGTACTTTATTTCTCTTTATTGGTGGAAGAGGGTTTGCCTGACATTTTCCCTTGTGTCTTCATCCGAGGTTATCTGCGGAAGGTGCCATATTTGTCTGCCATTTTTGTTTCTCTTTGTTCCCAGGGAGTACGTGAGATTCAGCAACTTTTTAACTAGTGATTATCACTGGGTTCTTTTGCCTGTTGCTGTTTAATTTTTTTAGTAAACTGTTACTTTTTTCACTTATATCTTCTCACATTCGTCTCTCCTTATTGGTTAAGAGGGAGTGGTTAAAACTAAAATGGGATGTAACTCATTATGAAGTGTCTGCCCACCTAAATTGTCTTAAAACAAGACAGCTCTTATAATCCAGTATTTTACCCAAGAGCAACATCATATAGCTCAGAATCTCATCTAGCTAAAAAGGGTGGAACCCTGGTGCCAAAACCCAGGATCATGAGGAAATGGATATAAGGATAGTAACTAGGAGGGGTAATGGGTAAAACACGGAGTAAAAAATGCTAGAGAGTGGAATGATTTGCGGTTGTTGTGATTGGGGTGAAGGGAAAAGAGGTGAACTGTGTAAATTGTCCACTCTCATTCAGTGCTGTGATGATGTTATTTTGATTTTGGTGTGGGTAATTATTTCTGTTGTTGTTTTGCTGACATGAGTGAGGATTGTGTTTATAAATGCAGATCTTAATGATAATTCTTAAATATGTGATTCACAGAGGGAAGGGGTAGAATGTATTTAGTTTGCCTGGCAAGGTTCTGGTAGCAGGGGGGGCTACAGGGGTGGCTTCACTAAGAAGCTGCTGTAAGTTTCCCCCATGTCCAGCAGAGCTAATGTCAGCCATCTCCAGGGCAGACATGCTGCTGCAAGGCTGAGCCAATCAGAGATAGTAGTAATGCCTCTGTGATAACATTTTAAAGAAGGATAAAAAGTTATTGCACAGAAGATTGTGGCCAGAGAGGAGTGAGAATATGTGAGAGGAACAACTATGCAGACACCAAAGTCAGTGAAGAAGGAGGGGCAGGAGGTGCTCCAGGCACCAGAGCTGAGATTCCCCTGCAGCTCATGGTGAAGACCATGGTGAAGTAGGCTGTCCTGCTATGGCCTATGGAGGTCCATGAGGGAGCAGAGATGCACCTGCAGCTCGTGGAGGAGAGCCATGCCATAGCAGGTAGGTGGATGCCCAAAAGAAGGCTGCGACCCCATGGGAAGCCTGTGCTGGAGCAGATTCCTGGCAGGGACCAGTGGAGAGAAGAGCCCACACTAGAGAAGGTTTCCTTGTAGGACCTGTGACCCTGTGGGGGACCCACACTGAAGCAGGCTGTTCCTGAAGGACTGTACCCCATGGAAAGGGATCCACATTGGAGCAGTTTGTGAAGATCTGTAGCCTGTGGGGACTCACATTGGAGAAGTTTGTGGAGGACTGTCTCCCGTGGGAGGGGCCCCCATGCGGGAGCAGGGGAAGGACTCCTCTTCCCGAGGAGCAACAGAAACAGCCCATGATGAACTGATCATAACCCCCATTCCCTGCTTTCCTGTGCTGCTGAGGTGGATGAGGTGGAGAATCAGGAATAAAGTTGAACACAGAAACAAGGGAGTAGTGGGGGGCGGGGGGGAAGGTGTTTTTAAGATTTGTTTTACTTTTCACTCTGATTTTGATTAGTAATAAATTAAACTAATTTCCCGTAGTCAAGTCTGTTTTGCCTCTGTAATCAGTGGGTGATCTCCTTGCCTTTAACTCATGAGCCTTTTGTTATATTTTCTCTCCCCAGCCTGGTAGAGGAAGGGAATGATAGAACAGCTTTGGTGGACACCTGGCATCCAGCCAGGATCAAACCACCAGTGGAACAAAAAAGACCGATCCAGCACATAAGGAAGGAAATGGTGGGCAAGCAGGACTGTTTAAGATTCTAAACACTCGTGTTTTCAACCAAAGTTTAAGTTTCCATTTCCTGTATTACTCTAAAATAAGTCGTTGCCTGAAAGGACCAGAACATTACCTTGACTTACGAACAATAAATGAAATCCAGTACAGGCTAAAATGTCAGCCTCAGCTGCTACAAGGACATTAAACCCAGAAGAGTTTATAATACCAAAACCCAGCTTTGACTCTCAGGTTAGGATTTTTAAAGGTCATTTACAAAATGCAGGAATATCTCCAAAAACATTTAAATCTAAAGGAATTATTTTAGTCATCAGCATGAGAGCTAAGGTGAGAATTTAACAGCATTCTTAATGATAAAACATGAGATGTGCTTGTTTTACCTATTCTCCAGAGGGGTGGGGATGAATTAGATCTCAGATTCTTTTATCTAAGGTATAATGCAAAGTTCCTCCCTATTAATTCTCTATTGAAGAAACCACAGACTTCCAAAACCAGGTTGGAAAAAGGCTCCCTGATCTTTAAGGGGCAGTATTTTGCAACTAGCTCAAGAAAATACTTCTCTAGGAGTGCATCTTCATTTTTCAAAGTAGCAAAGCAAAGAACTTAAACTGAAGAAAAGGATCAATTTTTAAAAGGACATAGTATTGTGCATTCCATATTCACAAATAACTGTCATCCATTTCTAACTACTCAATTTGAGGATATGCTTCCAGGCCTCTCTTTGCATTGAAAACAGGCTTCTCAACCAATACATGGATGTAGGTACACAGTTTGTGGTAATTGGGAGTGGGGCTGTGGCTGAGCCTTATCCCTAATGGACTACAACTGTGAAAAGCAGGTGAACAGTATTGAAAGCAATGAGACATGAAGTGCCAAGGTGTACTGACCAATCACAAAAGGGAACAGAAGGCACACAAGTGCAATGCATGAACAATGAGGGGTATAAAAGGTTGGGCAAAGAAGAAAAAGTGTTTGCAGCCTTCTGATGTGATATCATGTTACTTTGTATGGGCATATGCTTGATGCCTTCTGAAGTGGTATGGTGTTACTCTGTATGGGTAAATGCTTAAAGCCTGAAATTGTATAATGATACTCTGTATATTGTGGCTGTCTCAACTGAAGCATGTGCTGTGACACATGCTGCAACACATGGATGTATTCTGGTAACTTTACAGAAAGTTTTGAGCAGAAATTCAGAAAGCTTTTATAGGACATGCACAATTCTCAGTGAAAGTGGTGAAGGAATCAAATTCATTTTCTATAGCCACTTCTTCAAAAGTTGAACTAGAACTGAGACATACACACTTGAAGCTGTGCCACAAATGAAAAGAAACTTTTCACAGAGGTAGACAAGAGTACACATCTTACAGCAGCTATTGTAACAGCACTGTCTCAATACATTTCTATCAGTGAAAGTTGCTATGGTACAAATCTCTCATGCAGATGCAGTCAAGTCAGATGGTATAAATATTTGACTGATACCTTTGAAATTTTTAAAATGAGAGGAAGCTGTTGAAGAAAAAGAAAGGTAGTGTACAAATAAACAGAAAATACACTGAAAAATAAGGAACTTATGATTTAATACCCCATTCATTATAGGTCACAGAGTAAGGGAGCCCTGTATGGGAATGGAAAGAAGTAGGTACAAATCTTTCAGAAAGTCTTCCATTCAAGATGTTGAAGCCACTACTCTAACTTTTCTGCTACCAACTTCCTCATCTGCATCTATGAACTGAACAGTTCTTTGAAAGACTAAATCAACAATAATGCGCTGTATATTTGCAACATCTTTGAACACACACCCCCAATCATTGAAAACCACTATCCAATTGACAGTCATTGTTCAGAAGATTTACTACAAATGTAATTCATGTTGATGTTCCATATATGCAACTTCTATGATCCAGGTATGCAATACAGGAAGAGACTAAATCTCATTATACTTCACTTAGGAATCGAACAATAAAGTCTAGTGTTTGTCTGATTCAAGAGAAAAGGATTTGTTTAAAAAAACTTGCAAATTCACACCAGAATTCAATACCTTACCTCTTTTACATCAATCTTCTATCTTCTAAAGAAACTTTTTTATAGATATTTTAAATTTTGATAAGCAAATTTAAAAATGTAGAGAGAAAGTCTGCTGAATTTTAGAAGTTTGTACAGCCCAGAGAGTAACTAGTTGTGCTATTCCTTTCATACCCCACAATTACCTGATATACTGTAATGGGTGGCTCTGGTGTATAACAATCTGACATGTTGGACAGGTGTTGTTTTCCTCCAAATACTTCACCAAGCAGCTTCTAAAAACTAATAACAAGAACATTATTCATTATAAAAAAATAAACCAACACATAGTTTGAAGAAACCTGTAAAGTCACTGGCAGTATCTGAGTGGGTCTCTGAATCCCTTTTGCTGTGTCTGTGGAGACTGGCTGGCAGATGACAGACAGATCTTGCAAGAGGGAAATATTGGAATTAAATACCAAGACTGCCGGACGGAATGTGCCTGGGCTCCTCTGGACCTTGCTGCTTGACCAAGGGTGGCAGCTGAGGTGGTTTCACCTCAGAGACACCTTTGGATAGCTGGATGCTGCAGCTGGGCGCTTGGGACAAGTCCAGGCATGCAGGAGCTCCGGTTTACCTCTGGCAGAAAGGATTCAAGGTGACGTGAAGGAAAAAGGAGTCGGGTTCTGCTGGAGGGTTTCGATCCAGAGCTTTATTCCTGGCACACAGGCCTCTGAATGCATCAACAACTCCAACAGAACGAAGAAACCGCGTGGTTGCAGTGTCTTTTAACCCCAGGGAGAGGGGGAGGGAAGGGGTAGGGATCCCACCAACCAGGTTGGGAGGGGGAAGTTTCAGGGGACAACTGACACCTGGATGGCCCAATGTCCCTAGGGCTGAGAGGCATCTTTTGAATTCCACCAATCACTCGATGCCCTTGCTGGAATGCCAAGATTGACGGACAGCTCTCAGCAAGGGGGCAAGGGAGGGGAAGGGAGAGGTTGTTAGCACACCTGGGGAAGGAACTGGGATAGCTGAAACAGGCTATTACATCACACTGCAACAGAAGAGTAAGGGCTGGATGTTGCTGATGGTCTCCATGGCCAATTCAAACCCCAGGAAGCTGCATATAACTGGGCCCTAGGGGGCCCAGCTAACCAGAAGTGTGGCATCAGTGGGGGCATTTTTTTTCTGAGAACTACGAGACAGTAGCCTGCAGAAAGAAAATGGTCCCCACCTGCCACAACTGCAAGGTTTCGACTGAAACACTAATAGACCTGGCAAGGACTGAAATAGCTGTCCAGAGCTGAGGTTGCATGGCGCTACAGTACTTGGAGGTCCCTGTGGCACCTGAAGGCAGCAGTGGATGTCATAGCTGCAAGCATGCCCATCTAGAAGAACTCAAGCTATGTTACAATAGGAGCTCAACAGTCAGAACAGTATTCAGGAATGTGAGCGGGAGATCCATACATGGTACTGCGCTCCTATTATTCTATGTAGGCTCCAATGATACTGCAATGAGGCAACTTAGAACCATTAAAAGAGAGTGTATGTAACTTGGAGCAATGTTAAAAGGATATGGAGCACAGGTGGCAGTCTCCTCTATTCTCTCAGAGTAAGGGGTTCAGGAAGGAGGAGACAAAATGAACAGGTGAATGCCTGGCTATGTGGCTAGTACCGTACTCAAGCTTTTGGTTTCTGTGAATGTGGATCTACCTTTGAGAAGCTTGGTCTGTTGGGTGCTGATGGGATTCATCCAACCAAGAAGGGCAAGAGGGTCTTTGCCGACAGGCTGGCCAGATTTATAAAGAGGGCTTTAACCTAGATTTAGCAGGGGAAAGGGATGGAGTTCTGAGCACCAGACAAGAGCCAGGAGCTGATGATGTATTAGGAACCAACAGAGAAAAACCTATGAAAAGCCTGAAAGGATTAGGGCATGTTCCTCTAAAAAGGTGACAAGGTAGGTAGCTTAGCTGAAGTGCCTCTATACCACTGCATGGAGCATGGGTAAGAAAGTAAAGGAGCTGGAAGTCACTGTCCAGATAGAAAGCTATGATCAAATCACTATCACAGACATTTGATGAATCGCACTGCAATTGATGGCTATAAACTGTTCAGAAGGCACAGGCAAGGAAGGAGGGGTAGGGAGGATGCCCTCTATGTACAAAATATGGACTGACTGCACAGAGGTGCAGTGATCATGCCCAGGTGTGATTCACAATCTTCAGGGATAGGGCCAGGTGAAGTGTAGAGCCAGGACCCAGTGGGACCGAGCGCAGCCTCAGAAAGTTTGCATATGACACCAACCTGAGTGATGCAGTTGATTAACTATTGTGAAGGAATTTCATCCAAAGGGATCTCGAAAGGCTTGAGGAGTGGGCCCATGTGACCCTCATGAAGTTCAACAAGGCCAAGTGCAGGTCCCACATCTGGGTCGTTGCAACCCTCGACATCAGTACAGACTGGAGGATGGATGAATTGAGAACAGCCCTGCTGAGAAGGACTTGGGGATACTGGTGGATGAAAAATTGGACATGAGCAATGTGTACTTGCAGCTCAGAAAGCCAATCATATCCTGGGCTGCATGAAAAGAAGTGTGGCCAGCAGATGAAGGGAAGTCATTCTCCTCCTCTACTCCACTCTTGAGAGACCCCACCTGGAATACTGTGTCCAGCTCTGGGATCTCCAACACAAGAAAGACATGGAACTATTAGTGCAGGTCCAGAGGAAGGCCATGAAAATGGTCAGAGGGCTGGAATTCCTCTCCTATAGAGAAAGTCTAAGAGAGTTGGGGTTGTTCAACCTGGAGAACATTTTTAATGAACATTCTTAATTTCTGTTCTTAATTCTGAAAAGTGATGCATTGTAGCTATGTTAAGACAATTATATCTAGTTAGAGTCTTCCTAACAAATCATGCTTAAATTTGGAAGAGTTCCATTCCCAAAGCTACTAGAACAGTATTTCAAATAGGTCGGTAGCATATGTACTTGTTCTTTTCAGCTTTCACAAAGGTTGTTACAGACTCTGCATGCCCTTAAAATACGTAGCCATTTTGATTTTTATCATGGATGCACATAGAAGAAAAATGTTTTATGATAATAAGCATTTGGCAAAAGAATAATTTCTTTTTCCTTAAGTCCATTGCTTTGAATCATATTATTCAAATGCAATTCAACTTTTCACTTTCACAAAATGCACTACAAATAGGCTTTAATCAAAAAATTAAATGAGTAAAGGTTTTTAGTATATAGATAAAAACTCTTAAAATGAATGCTACATAGCACATACTTTTGGAACTGTTTCTAAGTCTATATATTAGGATGTGACAGCCTGGTCAGAGAGTGAGAAAACGAGATTCGTTTTCTCACAGTGGACTTGTGAGACTTTTTCGGGAGTTGTAGAGAAACGATGATAACTTGTTAGTATAAACAACCTGCAGGTGGTGTTTTCCTACTCTGTTTTTCTGTTCTTCTCAAGGACTGTTTGTGAGAAAGATGTTTTTGTTAATTAGCCAATCAAGTAGAATGTGTTGAAGCTGTCTATAAAAGAGGAGAGTTTTTCATATCAAAGTTGTTGTTGTGCAAACCAGCCTTCTGGTGATTCTGTGTCATTTCTTGCTCATCGGCGATATCTATAAAACCTCACAATATTTGATTCAAATAAAAACAATTCTGTCATTTCAAACTGTACTACTCTTTTTCCACTATATTGCAGTATTGTTTTCCTGAGTCAAAGTTCTAAATGAATTCCAGCTCAAATTTCAGCAATTAAAAAAGCTCAAGCTACCAAAATGATATATATTCTTTTTATTATCATAAAAGGTTAAACATATTTTCTCTCAACAGTAATTCCTTTAATCTTAGGTAGTCTTACAACAGTCCTCCTGGAATAAGATGAGAGAACTATAGCTGTAGTGCCATCTGTCTCTCAGACATGATGGTATGTTTGAATAAATACCAGTTAAAGCAAAAACAATAATTATGTTTGCTTTGCTTACATATTGTATTTACATATTTAAGATTAAATTACTGTTGCGGTAGAGATTAATATTGGGCCTATCCTACTAATTTTTCCCCCGAAGCCCAGATCTTGCATTACAGTCTGCTCCAGTAGTATATGCTACCAGATCCAGTTGCAAGGGTGAGGCCATAATCTGTTTGAAACAAGTAAACAGAAGAACCAAACTGATCTTCTAAAATCACTAACTTCTCACTTGTCATCATTAGAGCCTCCAGTTTTGAATACGGAGATACCAGCCCCTTCCAAACTAAACTCAGCACAGGTCAGCTCAGTTTGTCACAGACAATCTAAAAAGGTATAAATGAAAACATTCTACAGCTGTTCTTTAAAAAGCTGCTACCCACCCTTCCATCCATAATGTGAAGCTATGTCTCCCCTCAGAATTGATACCATAAGACCCAGAATGAAACCAAAGGCAAGAAAAGTTTCTGAAAACATAAATTTCTAATAAGGAACACTCCACAAGACACCCCATAGGTTTGCTCTAAAAATGCATTCCTCAGAAATGGCATGGACTTCATGAACTGGGCAAACTTGCTTGCAGTGCATGTTTCAGGGTTGCAAAGGCATAAATACATTTTAGAAAAACAAAAAAGTGACCCTCCAGCAAGATAAATTTTAATAGTTAATGGCAGCATTACAGAATTTGGGACAAAGCAAAGTAAAAGGTTAGACTGTGGCAGGACATGTCCTCCCCCTCTCTACTACAGATGATTGGTGCATATGGAAGAGATAACCCATGTGGGTGAAAGACCCAGCAAGGGTTCATCTCTGGTGCCAAAAGGGCTCAGGCCCCCAACTAAGAATCAACATCTTAGTCTGGATAGCAGATGTGGGAAGAGATAAAAGAAAAATTCTTGACTGAGAGGCACTGTTTTACAAAGACTACAAAAGGGACACAAATTATCACAGAGGTAGAAGCCTCCTACGCACACACCCTGACAAGGTGTGAGACTTCTCCCCAGAGTTTGGATGCAGATTTTGTGGTTACTTTCCTGGGAAGTGAGGGAAAGGATTTTGATGTGTACTTCATGATAAATTGGTTTGTTGGAAACATTGGATTCTAAGTTATATTATTTCTTTGCTAGCTTTAAGTAATGGTACCTTTAACTGCATTTATTTACTTACTATTTACTTATTTATTTACTTATTTACTTATTTATTAATTTACTTATTTACTAGTAGTCTCTTTTTGTCTTTATTCCTGTGTAGTATGCAGTTTAAGTCTTATGACTGTTACTTTTGTGTCTATTAAATAAATAATTCATTCTATAATAGACCAAATCAACCATTATTAAAGAACTTGTGAATGAGAGTGGCTTATGAGGTGCTGGCCTCCCCAATAAAGCTACCACCTGCTGCCGGAGGCCTGGGCAAAAGACAGGGACTTATCTAAACCCCCACATCTATTCATAACATAGATTAGGGTTCTAAATGCTTTACTCCAAACAGAACACTAAGGAACTTCAGATTTGGAGCACATGGAGAAGGGACACAAGAATGAACTAAAAAGGGATTATAAGAGAAATAAAAAAATCAAATACATTAAAGCTGATCAACAGCATCTAGAAATCAGATGTAGTGGAAAAAAACATTTCTAGAAAATTTGAAACATCATATCATCTCTGTAAAGCACGTCACATTTCTTCTAATGTTCAGCAGAAAAGCTACATTCTTAAAGATATGCATCACCATTTACCATTTATGGTTTCAATTTTCTTCTCACAAAACAATATATTTTTCTTGAAAACTTATAAGTGCATAGCATTTGCTTTATTCTGGCTGATACACACTAAGCAACTAAAAACATCTAGCACATCAAGTAAAACAACAGTTCTAACTTAATCACAGCATTATATTCCTACTTACAAGTATGTAAGCATTCTGTTACAGTGGTAGCGTCAATCAGGTATCCATTGCATAAATGACAGGTTATGTGAGCATTAATGTCCCAAAGATTAATCTTTCTAGTCATCATCTTTGGTATCTGTAATAATAAAAAAAAGTCACCCACACATTACATAGCAACTCAGATGTACTGATGAGGTAAAAGTAGTTTTGAAATAGGCGAGTAATTATAATTCACCATAAAGACATGCTTATGTAGATAGCTTGAAGCTCTTGTATACTTCTGCACATATTTTGAGTGAGCACTAAAATTTTAAAATATTATAAAATTATATGGTGAAAAACCTGAAATCGATACTGAAATAATCTTTATCCTGGGAGCACAGGATCTTCATCACTCTTCTTCTCTGTTCAAACTTCTCATAGGATCACAGCTACTTCAACATCTGCTTGCTTTAGCATGGAGGCCTTTGCTTGATATCTACAATTGGAACATTTTCATCTCCCCATACCTTCATGCATATAGGGAAAAAGAGTCCTTCTCCATATCTTTACAAGAGGATTTCAGCCTAAAACTAAATGCATCTCCTCATCCTTCCCATCTGGGACTTGACTTCTTCTCCACTGACCTCAGTGTCTTCATGTTGCTCTTCTACATTGCCTGCATTTTTGTTCCTTCTCTCACTCAAGGGAGGATTGAATCAGTGAAGGAGTTAATATCTCACCTGGGGCCTGCAGATGATCACCTTACCCCAGCCTGTCTCGCTGTCTCCGTAGCTTGCAGCGGGAACTGCAGCTGGGGGGCTGATGGCTTCTCTTTTCCTCTGCCTGGTGGTTGTGGGCTAATCTCCATGGTGGTAGAAGCTTGGCTAAGCAGGCCCCAGCCTGAGGCTGGGCAGCTGACCCGGCTGGGCCACGGCCCATCCTGGCATTGGCTCCAAGGCCTCCTACCCCACCCAGCAGCTGATGACCGGGGGAAGGAGGGGGGGGCGGTGGGGGCGGGGGTTGTGGGTGCCCCAGGAAGGGGCCTTGGCTTGTGGCAGTGGCCGCCAGGTCCGACCCCTGTTTCCTCTTTACCGTCTAGAAAAGAACGAGAAAGTTCCTGGGTTCTTTCATCTTTAGCATGTGTTTTTCCCAGAGGTGTGTTGGAAGCTTTGCATCACTTCTGTGAATGCCTCCCATGCAAAACCACCACAATAATTAACACTGACCAAGTGTGGTGGGTTAGTCTTCACTAACAACCCTATGCAGCACTACAGGCTGGGGGAAGACTGGCTGGAAAGCTGCCCACCAGAAAAAGACTTGGGGGTACTGGTTGACTGCTGTCTTAACATGAGCCAGTGTGTGCCCAAGTGGCCAAAGAAGGCCAATGGCATCCTGGCCTGTATCCGGAATAGTGTGGCCAGCAGGGCCAGGGAAGTGATTGTCCCCATGTACTGGGTATCTGTAAGGCCATACCTTGAATCCCGTGTTTAGTTTTGGGCCCCTCACTACAAGAAAGACATTGAGGTGCTAGACGGTGTCCAAAGAAGAGCAATGAAGCTGGAGAAGGACCTGAAACACAAGACTTGTGAGGAATGGCTGAGGGAACTGGAGGTTTTTTAGCCTGGGGAAAGGTAGGCTCAGGGGAAACCTTATTGCTCTCCACCTGAAAGGAGGTTGTAGTGAAGTGGGTGTCAGTGTCTTCTCCCAGGGAACAAGTGACAGGATGAGAGGAGATGGCTTCAAGTTGCACTAAGGGAGGTTTAGACTGGATATTAGGAAAAAATTTATTCACAGAAAGGGTTGTCAAGCCTTGGAACATGCTGCCCAGTGAAGTGGTTGCATCACCATCCCTGAAAGTGTTCAAAAAACATGTGGATATGGCACTTGAGGACATGGTTTAATGGTGAACTGATGGTGCTAGGGTGACAGTTGTGCTTGATGATCTTGGAGGCCTTTTCCAACCTTAACGATTCTATGATAATGGTTCCTCTCTACTACTTCTTCATTCTCACACTTCCCCTCTGCTCTGTTGTGGGTTCTGTACAGACAGCAGTTTCTTTAAGAATATCCATCTACTCTGTAATGGATCCTCCAGAGGCTGCAGGGAATATCTATTCCAATATCATGAAGCACCTCCTCCTTCTCCTTTCTCTGATCTTGATGTTGCCTCTGTTTTTTCTCATGCCTTTTGATACTTCCTCCTCTCTCTGTTCAGTGTTTTCCACACTTCCTTCAATATGTTTTCATAGAGGTGCCACAAATTTGCTGATGGGCTCAGGTTTGGCTTGTGATGGGTCCATCGCCAAGCCAGCTATGTCCAGCACAGGTCAGTCTCTGATCTCTTCCCACAGACGCCACACCCCTATGCTCTGTCCCCCTTGCCATTTACATCCAATACACCAAGAGATGCAGATTTAAGACCAAATAAGATTTTAGTCATTTAAGCATTTTCGGTCAAGCTAGTAATTAAGACATCTGAAAATGAACATACATGATGCTCCTGTAATTAGCAAAGTACAGAATCAAAAGGAACAGCTCTAATTTGACAAATTTAACCCTACTGTCAGCTTCACATGTCCTTATATTTAGGGTGTCATGTTGAATCTATATCTGAAAAAGGGAGATGAAAAGTTAAATAAACCCTGTTTCTTCATGTTTCTTAAACATTAAAAATCAAATTAAATAAAGAAAATATTGTCTAGGTTTTAGCTGGGATAGAGTTTATTTTCTCTTTAGTAGCTGGTACAGTTGTTTTGCGGAGAAAAGAAGAAACCTCACAACTTTATAAAAGTTGTAAAGCCCGGTATGTTTATTTACGGCGCCGGACGCATACGGAGAAAATTCTCCTCAAAAGGCATGCGTGCCCCTGAAGATCTCAGGTCTCCTTTTATCCCCCCTTCCAAATGCATATGCATACAGTTTCACAATAGGTTCATACATATTCATTCCGTGTGACATTTATCGCCAGTTCTCCTTTATCAAAGGAATTCCAAGGTCAGGGGCAAATTGACCTTGTGGTCATTTCTGTTTTTCTTTCTCTGTCGTCTTGCTGTCTCTGGCATCTGACTTTTTCTTCAGCTTTGGCCTCACAGACTTTTCACCTCTCTTAGACACTTCACCTAATTCAGAATGGATCTCTACTCTGTCTCACAGTGCTGTGCTCTGGATTCAGTATGGGAATAATGTTGATAACAAATTTATGCTTTGTTTGTTGATAAGTAGTGCTTACCCTAAGTCAAGGACTTTTCAGTTTCCCATGCTCCATCAGCAAGCAAGTATACAAGAATCTGGGAGGGAGCATCTCCAGGACAGCTGACCTGAACTAGCCAAAGGGATATTACATACCATAGAACATCATGCTCAGTGTAGTAACTGGGGGGAGTTGGCCAGGGGTCATTGAGCACTGCTCAGGGACGGGCTGGGCATAGATTAGCAGGTGGTGAGCAATTGTATTGTGCACCACTTCTTTCTCTTGGGTTTTGGTCCTCTCTCCCTCTCATTTTCATTACCATTGATAGTGGAAGCCTGGAAAAAGTTAAAGATATAATCTAAAATGTTAGGCTTTGTGCTTTCCCAGATCAACTGCACCTGCGTAAGCAGTATGATAAATTATATAATTGTTAGATGTGATGATTGTTTAGCAATTAAATGTAATTATTATATAACCATAAGAAGAATAGTGAGAGACTATGTTGGAAATTCAGAGAGGGGCTAAATTTATGTATACAATAGAACAATATAAGTTTAATAATTAACATGAAAGTCATGTAACGATAGAGTATAAAATATTATCATTTCGGATGTATGGTCGGAGTGAGATTTGGGTTGAATATACCCCGATTCCCAGAGCTCTTAATAAAAAGCACCGCATATAATCCCCCGTGATTATGTGTTTTTGAACGCTAACATTTTGGCGAACCCAGAAGGGAGCCTTGTGAGTGCTGCTGAGCGAGTTCACGACTCGATCACACTCCAGCCGGCACCGAGGGATTCTCGGGGAGCCCATGGGCGGTGACCGCTTCTGCCGCTCACAAACATCCCCGGGAGAAAGGTAAGGTGCTTTTTACTTTGGTTTGGATGCCTGCCAATAAGACGCAGCGAAAGCTACGCTTGGTTGGGCTAAAGGAATTCCTGTTGGTGTAAGCCTAGGCGCCATTCCGTAAGACAATGGCGAAAGTGTTGCGGGTTCGGCATTTGTGGTATTTTTGAAATGGAGAAACTTAAAGGGATTTTGGGCAGTAACACCCCTATCCCGCAAAATTCTCCTTTGGGGTGCTTATTAGCACATTGGAAACAAGGTAACTTTGGGGAAGGATTACGTAAAACTAAGTTGATTGATTATTGTAATTCATGATGGCCAGAATATGCCTTGGAGAACGGTGAAAAATGGCCAAAATACGGTACCCTGCAATATAACACTATTTCGTGGTTAATGTCATTTTGTAAACAAGAAGGAAAATGGGATGAAGTCCCATATGTCAATCTGTTTTTCTCCTTACGGGGAAAGCCAGAATGGCAGGATGAATGTGGATTATTAATGGTTAAAACATCTGCAAAGTGTGGGGTTTGTGAGGAACGTTGTTTAGAACACTTGGCATTAAGAGAAAGCTTGAGTAGGGAAAATTATACAGATAGTGATTTACAAGTAGCTCCAATAGGAACAAGAGAACCTAACCCTATCCCACTACCTGCTCCTCACCCACCTACCCCTGAACCTGTCTCATCTAGTACACCTTTCCCTCTTTATCCTCCTCTCCCATCATCACCTGATCCCTCTTCCTTGGAAGATGAGCAAAACCTAATGTGATAGAAAGGGGAAAGAGGTATGCGAGTGAAAAAGATAGCAATGGTAATGAATCAGTGACCCCAATAGCCCATAGAACCCGGGGTCGGGCAAAGCTTGCTCCAGTTGTGCATAGAGATGGCATAAGGAAACAAAAACAGACTGTGATTGCCCCCTTGCGACAAGGTGTCGGAGTGGAAGGGCCAGTATATGTAAAAGTGCCTTTTTCCCCGGCAGACTTAGTTATTTGGAAACAGTCAGCTGGAACTTATAGAGAAAATCCTGATAAAGTGGCACGCGTAGTAAAAATGGTTATGAAAACTCAAAATCCTTACTGGGATGACATACAAGTAATATTAGATACTCTGATGGATTCTACTGAAAAAGAAATGGTACTTAAGGCAGCCAAAGAGAGGGCAAGAGAAGATATTAGAAATGGACTAGTAACAGGGAGTTTAGATGTGAATTTCCCAATTGAGGATCCAAATTGGGACCCTAATTTATTGTGCAATATGAGGAGATTACAGAAATACCAAGAGTGGATCCAAATAGGAGTTCAGAATGCTGTGCCCAAAACTATAAATTGGTCCAAACTATATGAGGTTCAACAGGAAAAGAAGGAATCTCCCACTGCGTTTTTGGAGAGGCTTAAGGAGGTAGCAAGGAAATATACAGACCTTCAAATGGATACAGAACAAGCAAAGGTTCAGCTCGCTCTCATATTCTTGGGTCAATCACAGGATGACATTTGTAGAAAATTGCAAAAATTAGAAGGCGAATAATTAAGGAATTTGGATAAGTTACTCGAGGTCGCTTGGAAGGTATATAACAATCGGGAAAAAGAAGCTAGTAAAAGGCAGCAGCAGAATCTTTTGGCAGTAATACAGGGGAGAGGGAACCCAAATTTCAGGGGGCGTAACAGGAATGGTCGGGGTAGGAGACCAGTTACCCAGGGGTTAAGCCTGAATCAATGTGCATATTGCAAGGAGGTGGGACATTGGAATCGAAATTGCCCAAGTTTGAATAACCAGTTTGACCAGGGCAATCAGTTCCAGCAGGCTACCAAGGAGATGGTCCTGGGGGAGTATACCAGCTGACTAGACGTAGAACCGGTAGAACAAGTTAAGGAACCTGTTGTAAACATACAGTTAGGGCATAAAGAGGTCAGATTTCTAATAGATACGGGAGCTACTTTTTCTGTATTGAATGATTTGCAAGGACAAATTGGGGACAAGGAAACGACAATAGTTGGGGCTACAGGGAAAGAGGAAAAACGGCCTTTCCTGCAACCCCTAAATTTGTGTTTTGGAAACAAGGTTATAACACATGAATTTTTATATGTACCTGAGTGTCCAATTCCGCTTTTAGGGAGAGATTTGCTAGCAAAACTTGATACGGTAATAACCTTTGAAAATGGAGAGCTTATAATGAAAATACCTGAATCAAAGATGGGACAGATATTAATGATCAAAGAAAAACCTGTCCCCTCTATCCCTAGGGAGGTAGAAGATGCAGTGATTCCCTCTGTATGGGAGACAGATATACCAGGGAAATCTAAATTGGCACAACCAGTGCATGTAGAGTTAAAAGAAGGGGGCAAGGGCTGTACAAGTCAAACAATATCCCATAAAACCAGAAGCACAGCAAGGAATAGTAAAGATTATTGAGAAATTCTTGAAATACCGAATTTTAGAAGAATGTGAATCAGAATTTAATACACCAATATTTCCAGTAAAGAAGCCAAATGGTGAATATAGATTAGTGCAGGATTTGAGAGCAATAAATAAAATAACAAAAGACATTTATCCAGTGGTAACAAATCCTTATACATTGCTAACATCCGTAAAGGAGATATATAAATGGTTTACCATAATTGATTTAAAATATGCCTTTTTCTGCATCCCCCTTGACAAAGAAAGTAGGAAACTGTTTGCCTTTGAGTGGAAAAACCCAGGGAACGGAAGAAAGACCCAGCTCACCTAGACACGAAAAGAACTCACTGACCCTATTTGGAAACTAACTGGCAAAGGAACTGGAGACTTGGACCAAAAATGGGCAAGCACCAAGAGACCAATACTTACTCTTGCAGTATGTTGATGATATACTAATAGCGACAGACTGTGATTTACCTGGGATGTGAAATTTCACAAGGGCAACAAAAACTAGGTACTAACCATATCCAAGCTATTTGTGCTATTCCAGAGCCCCAGAATTTACATGAGCTGCGAGTCTTCCTCGGGATGGCAGGATGGTGTCGCTTGTGGATCATGGACTATGGACTGATTGCGAAACCCCTGTATGAAGCTCAGAAGACACAGCCATTCACCTGGGGCAAACCACAGAAAGAAGCCTTCCTAAAATTAAAGGAAGCACTGACAACTGCTCCAGCATTAGGGTTACCTGATTTGTCTAAAGATTTTCAGCTGTTTGTACATGAAAGGCTGCGCCTAGCTCTAGGAGTCCTGACCCAACGTCTGGGAAGCTGGAAAAGGCCGGTGGGCTACTTTTCCAAACAACTCGACAACATAAGTGCCGGGTGGCCCCCATGTCTGCAGGCAGTCGCAGCTACTGTGATGCTGATACAGGAAGCCAGGAAACTTACTATGGGAAGGCACATAGATGTCTATGTACCACACATGGTAACCACTGTCTTAGAACAAAAGGGGGGCCATTGGCTATCTCCCAGCAGGATGATGAAATTCCAGGTAGTCCTGACTGAGCAGGATGATGTCACATTAAAAACAACTAACCTTTTGAATCCAGCTTTGTTCCTAGGTACCACAACTGAAGAAGGCCCATTAGAACACGACTGTGTAGAAGTAATAGAGTACACCTATTCAGCAAGAGAAGACCTGAAAGACGTCCCATTAGAGCAGCCGGAGTGGGAGCTGTTTACAGATGGGAGCAGCTTCGTGGAAAACGGAACCAGATACGCTGGATATGCGGTAACAACAGTCAATACAGTAGTGGAGGCAAAGGCATTACCACCAAATACATCTGCCCAGAGGGCAGAACTGTTTTCTTTAACCAGGGCACTAGAATTAAGTGAAGGGAAAAAGGTAAATATCTGGACTGACTCAAAATATGCTTTTGCAGTGGTGCATGTACACGGAGCACTGTGGAAAGAAAGAGGGTTGTTATCTTCTCGGGGTACGCACATTAAACATCAAAATGCAGTCCTGCAATTGATAAAGGCAGAACAAAAACCTGAACAAGTGGCAATCATACACTGCAAAGCACACCAATCAGGAAACTCCAAAATCTGTGAGGGAAATCGAAAGGCAGACTGGCCAGCCCGACAGGTTGCTTGAGGGGTACAAACAACAATGGCATTGATACCTTTGAAGCTTAATGTGTCCCAATTCAATTTGCCTCCAAAACCAAAATATTCAGTAGAAGATGAGAGACTGGCACGTTTGCTAAATGCACAAAAGAATTCAGAGGGATGGTATGTAACTGCACAAGGACAAATAGTGGTACCCCCCTTGATAATGAGAGAAGTTCTACAAATTAAACATAACGAATGTCACTGGGGAGCAGAGGCATTGGTAAAATTACTAAAGCAGAGTTTAATTTCAGTACGAATGTTAACAATGGCAAAATCAGTAATGTCAAAATGTGATATCTGCTTGAAAAACAACCCGGTGGCCAGGCGACAGGCACAGCTAGGAAGAATTCGGATAGGAATAGAGCCAGGAGACTATTGGCAGGTAGATTTTGTAGAGCTACCAAGAACTCGAGGATACAAATACCTGTTAGTGGGGGTTTGTAGTAAACCCCTCAGGTTTAGCCAGGGCCCCTTGGAGAATAGAATGCTGACACAGCGGCAAAGAAGTTTCCTGTCTCCAGGGACATCCGCCTTGTACCTTATCCCTATAGCCATGTAAGGCAATATGTTGTTAACCCTACTATTGGTCACTTATGGTCACTCTAACACCTTTGCCATTGGTCAGGATTGGATCCAGGCCAAGGGTATAAAAGTAGCATACTGTACCCCTACTAACTCGGAAGGAGAAGAGCTGAGACCCTTCACGGACCCTCCAATAAAGCCATACTTGTGGAACAGCCAGCGTCTTCTGCTTCTCCTCTCTCTACCGTCTGCTGGAGCCTTAGGCCAAGGGAAAAGCTACCTAGCAAGCAAAAGAGCTTGAAATCATAAGAGCTGCCTAATCACTAAGAGCTGAATATTCCCTGCTTGCTAGGGCTGTCCCGTGGCCTTTGTCTGAGAGCAAGCTGGCTTCTAGCACCCAGTCCCCTTGGGGACTGAGCTCTGGAGCTGTAACAGTTTGCATAGGATAAGACCAAGCAAGGCTCATTTAGGGGTTGACACATTCTCTGGGTGGCCAGAAGCCCTTCCCTGTCGCACGAACCAAGCAAAGGAAACAGTTAAGTGGTTACTACAGGAGATTATTCCCAGATTTGGGCTACCCCTAGGGGTATCATCAGATAGGGGACCCCATTTCATAGCTACAGTAGTAAGAGAGGTAAGTAGATTGCTGGGGATAAATTGGGACCTCCACACACCATGGAGATCCCAGTCAAGTGGACAGGTAGAGAGGATGAATCAGACACTAAAAAGGCAAATCAGTAAAATATGCCAAGAAGCCAAATTGCAGTGGCCCCAGGCTTTGCCAATAGCACTGTTGAGGATTCGGATAAAGCCTAGGAGTGGGATGTCAGTCAGTCCTTATGAGATATTGTATGGGAAACCATATGAATCTCCTGAGCCTAACCCTAATGCACATGTCACAGGAAAGCAGGAAGTGTATAATTATGTTCTGTCTCTTGGGAAAACTTTAGCTCGGCTCCGGAGTATCCTCGTGTGGAATAGACCACTGACTCTCGAGAACCCAGTCCATAACACACATCCAGGAGACGAGGTGTACATCAAGAACTGGAACGAGGAACCGCTGAAAGAAAAGTGGAGTGGACCCCATCAGGTACTACTGACCACCTTTACAGCAGTCAAAGTAGCCGGCGTGGAACCCTGGATCCACTATACCCGAGTGAAGAAAGTCCATCCTGGATCACAGATTGTATAAACTCTGGAATGAACAAAGGCTGCAGATAAGACGTGTTTAATTGCTTTCAGAATGCTATCAGTAATTGTGCTAACGTTATGGTTATTAATATCTTTGGGACGTGGAATGCAAAATGATCAACTAGCCACTCTTCATTCTAGAATGAAGAGAGAGGTACAAACGGAAACACAGGTGATAAAGGTTTCTAATGCAGTTCGGGCTGAGAATGTAATGATTGGATTAGTCAAAGATTTTGCCAAAATGCAGAACACCAGCCAAATAACTGCCTGTCTGCCAATACCAAAGGCAGCAGGAGATCCAGTAAATTGGGGAATCATAACATCAAAGCTACCTGAAATACAAAAGAACAAAACAATTACATGTAAACTGGTACCCAAATCGAGGCAAGTTACAGAAACCACTCTGGTATGGGAATGTGAGGCCAAGGATAGGAAAGATCAGATAGAGCCTTGGGACAGTGCGTGATCTGTGAGTATTCTTCAAAGATTCCAATATATGGCAAACACCCCTTGGTGTATTAAGTGGGAAGGCCCCGAGAATGAAACAGATCCAGCAATAACGAACACTGACACTAGTAGCAGAACGAGGGCAGACAAAGTAAGTTGGTGGGCATGTAATAAAACTTATGACTGCACCTCAGATGATGAAGAGATAAAACAGATGCCACCCCTGGCAATAGCCCTACAAATTGGTTGTGCTTGCAGAGGGATCAAACATAAACAAGGCAGAGTGAATTATAAAGTAATTATAGGGTGAACCAGGATTACAATCCGAGATCCAGGACAATTTGTATGGGCAGCAAGTGATGGTACCTGGACAACACATCTGCCTGTAGACGGGAAAGTAAAGGAGATTACTATAGGCCTCCTAACCTTATGTCCAATTTGGAAAAAGTCCCCATTTAATGGAAAACATGAACTTCTGCAGATAAGAGCAAGACGAGAAGTTCTAGACAATGAAAATCCAGATGACACTTGGCAAGAACCCTCTAGTGGAGTGAAATTTGGATGGGCCCTAGAGTCATTGCTTAGTCCTATAGCAAACTATAAGAGCAGAGAGATGCTGTACAAACTTACAGGTCAGGTAGGTAGACTGGCAAGAGTCACCCGGGAAGGATTTAAAGAATTAAATATACAGTTACCAGCCACCACAAAAATGACTTTACAAAATCGATTGGCCCTAGATATGTTACTCCTGAAAGAGCATGGAGTATGTGGATTTTTAAAGGGAGAAGTTGATCATTGCTGTGTTCATATCCCAAATGTAACTGCAGATGTAGAATATGACATCAATCAGTTGAAACAAATAGATCATGAAGCACAAGAAGAGCAAAAGGATTTGGCTACAAGCTGGTTAGGAAAAAATCTTTAAAGGATTAGGGTGGAATGTGAGTTCATGGATTAAATCTATCATTGAGAGTGTGATAATCTTACTAATTGTATTCTTAGCAATTTGGTTAGTTTACAGCATCTTAAAGGGAGAGATAGAGAAGAAAACATCCTGGAACCAGAGGATAATAAAGGCACTAACACGAGATCCACGCCCACCACCTTCTGGTTCTCCAGTTCGTAACAGCATCCACGACAACGTTTACATCAACCCTGGATTTGAAGAACCAAGTACGAACTGAGGAATAAAGGACTGTATCAAGTGAAAACATTTACACCTATAGTGAAGTGAAAATGCTTTCAAAGCGGGGAGAATGGTAGTGGAAGCCTGGAAAAAGTTAAAGATAGAATCTAAAATATTAGGCTTTGTGCTTTCCCAGATCAACTGCACCTGCGTAAGCAGTATGATAAATTATATAATTGTTAGATGTGATGATTGTTTAGTAATTAAATGTAATTATTATATAACCATAAGAAGAATAGTGAGAAACTATGTTGGAAATTCAGAGAGGGGCTATATTTATGTATACAATAGAACAATATAAGTTTAATAATTAACATGAAAGTCATGTAACGATAGAGTATAAAACATTATCATTTCGGATGTATGGTCGGAGTGAGATTTGGGTTGAATATACCCCGATTCCCAGAGCTCTTAATAAAAAGCACCGCATATAATCCCCCGTGATTATGTGTTTTTGAACGCTAACACCATCAGTAGAGCTACATCCTGTTGTACTAACAAATGTGAAATACAGAGCTTTCCCCCCTTCCCAAATTAAATGATACTACATCCACCATTAAAAGGCATTCAGAATTCAAAAATTAAATAGCTGCTTTAAATAATGAATATCTGCCTATGGAAACTCAAAAAGAAGAGTAACAAAAATTTTAAAAGTCACTTCAAACTGTGCTGGGAAACTAAGAAACTTTAAACTCTTAAACATACAATTCTCATAAACTTACAGCCAAAAACTAAATTCAAGCTTCCTAAACTTTCCTCCTCACTAATTGCAATACTTGGATTTATGTCCTGTTTATCTTCAGATTATATGCAACATTTTTAATTCCTTTTGTTTAAAATACAAGAGAAAATAATTTACCTGGGAAGCGGATACATTCTGGTCCCCTTATACGGGTAGTTTTAAATATGATAAAGAAACTGCCTGCTTATACACATATATCGAAAAAAAATTTGCAATGGTAGCATAGGATGACAGCATTACATTTAATTAAAACAGAAGATTAAACTGGTTTACAATCTGTTACATTTGATCCCCACACTACAGATTACCAGATTACACCATTACCAGATAACCTTGCTCTCCAGTAAAATGACTAAGTAGGCATGGCTCACAAATACTTGTTTTAACCGAGTTCATTCTGGAATACATTTTAGAATTGGAATAGTGGAACATTTTTTATAGTATACAAAGCTTCAGATAGAAATATGATGAGATGGTAGCCCAAACCCTAAATTTGTTAAACACAGATTAAGGTAAATAGACTGAGTGGTAAACTAATGTTTTGGTTTGACGCTGGCCAAATGCCAGGCCTCCATGCAAGCCGTTCTGCTGGGCAGAGAAGAGGGGAAAATAAAATTAATGAAGGGCTCATGAGTTGAGATGAGGACTGGGAGAAAACACTCTAAGAGCAAAACAGGTTCAAATTTAAAGATATAAAGTAAATGCATTATTAGCAGAGTTAGAGGAGGATAATGAGAAGTATAATAAGCCCTTAAAAACACCTTTTTTCCTCCAACCCCTCCTTCCCACTGACAGCACAGAGAGACAGGGTGTGGGGGTTTTGGTCAGTTCGCCACTCGAGATCTTCTGTTTGCTCAGGGAGAGGAGTCTTTGCTATGCCGTGGGGTCCCTCCCACGTGAGACAGTTCTCCATGAACTTCTCCAGTGTGGCTCAAATCTCACAAGCAGCAGTCCTCCCAAAACTGCTGCAATGTGAGTCCCTCCCACAGGCAAACAGTCCTCTCAAAACTGATGCAGCATGGGTCCCTGGTCCACAGGGTGCAGTCCTCTAAAGATAGACTGCTCAGTTTTGGAAGCAAGGGCCCTCTTTCTCTATGTCTGGAAGCAGGGGCCCTCTATCTCCATTCAGGTCTCCCACTGGATCACAGCTTTCTTTGGCATCCACCTGCCCTGGTGCAAGTGCTTCTCCTATGAGCTACGAGTGGATCTCTGCATCCCCTGTGGACTTCATGGACTGCTGCAGGGGGACAGCTTGTTTCACTATGATCTTCATCATGGCCTGCAGAGGAATCTCAGCTCTAGTCTATTGTAGTAGCGGTCCCCGCCGGGGAATAATGAGCATTGACTCCATGATTGCAGAAGGCAGATCAATTGCTTTATTGTTACTACACTATACTATACTAGACTATTCAGAAAAACCCATCGCCCTTGCCAGACAGTCATGACACACACGTGGATCCAATTGGTCAATGAATCCAAAACACCATCACCAGTGTCCAATTAAGAAATCACCCTTTGGTAAACAAATCTCCATAACACATTCCACATGTGCATAACAACAGGTGCAGCTAGTGGAGAAAAGAATTGTTTCTCATTCTTTTCTCTGAGCTTTCTCACAGCTTTCCAGGAAGATCCTGGGAGAGAGTTATATCTCTCTCTGTTCAGAGGATATGTGATTACCACACCGGCACTTGGAGCATTTCCTCCCCCTCTTTTTCCACTGACCTTGGTGCCACCATGTGTTCTCCCTCACATGTCCTCACTTCCTTCTCTTCTCTGACTAGAAGAAAAATTGCTGCCTGTAGGTACCATTGCCAGCAAGTTCCAACAATTCAAAGATTCTTGCAGAATTTCACAATGCCGAGAGTTTGATTTCGTCTAGGTTCCTCATCAGGGAGTAGCTCAGCATGTTTCCACTGCCGGCCAGGTGGCTCCACTGCCACTGCGTGAGCAGTGGTGGCCGCCGTGAGGCTGGTACCATTTAACACCTCTCTTCATGCCAGATGCTGGGAAGGAGAAGCTGCCACCCCTGCCCTTCTGCCCTCAGAGTGGCTGGCTAGGGGCAGCCAGGCAGGCAAGGTTAGCCGCAGGCTGCACCAAGATGGTGGCAGCCACAGCGCATAGCCGCACACTGCGCCAGGATGGCCCCAGTGGCGGTGCCTTGCCACCTCTGGAAAAAACTGTGCATTGCACTGTTTTGATTTTCTTCTTAAACAGGTCATTACAGAGGCATTACCAACCTCTCTAATTGGGCCAGAAGCATGTTCATCTTCAGAACCATCAGAGATTGGCTCTGTCGGACATGGTGGAAGCTCCTAGCAGCTTCTTATAGAAGCTGCTTCTGCGGCCCTCCCCTACTACCAAAAGACCAGGCCATGCCAAATCAACATAACTAAGCATAAAGAACTATTAGAAGCTAAACTTTCAAACTAATGTGAAAGATATCAGGATTGAAAAAGGTAATTATATTCCATTACAATCTACTTCAATGCATTTTTTCTCAAGCTCTTTAAGATCTGTACTGAAAAACAATGAAGTGCTCATTCTTGGAACCTTCTTCAGTGTCAGTCGTACTTCTGCCGCCAGGGAATAGTCATGAGTGGCATGGAATGTGGGAGAATATGGGCTAGTATTTGGAGGACTTCTCTGCTCCAATGGTTTGGAAGTTCAACCTTGAACAACTATAGGACTATTGCAGTAAGGTAGAAAAATTATAAGAGAAAGGCCTCATAAAGTCAGGCCTGCTCTGTTAAATGGGTGGCTGGCCTTGTCACTTAGCAAATTCCCGTGTGAAAGCAATCCCGTTGTGGGCAGTTCGTTAACATAACAATCTATTCCTGGGTTAAAAACAGCTAGCACCTGCATAAGCATTAAACCTATCCCATGAGAACCAGTGAAGAAAATATGTAAACAATTGAAGGGTAGAGAGATTTGACGGACAAGTAAAATACCTTTTACTAACCAATAAAGTAATTGGCAAGAAAGCCTTTAGCAGGGCATCTCACCCCCCCCACAGGAGCTTATCTATTGTGGGAACTCACACATCACTCCAGATGTCCAGAGTTGCTGAGAACCCCATCGGGGAGAACAGACAGCCGACCCGAGATTTGGCGTTCCTGGGTGGGCACCAAGCGGGCAACTCTCGAGCTGGACTCGCTCCCAGGAGGGCACTGATAAGCCTCCTTGGGAAGCAGCCAGAACAGCTCCGAAGAACAGCCCGAAGAAGCAGCAGCCACTCTCGAGACCATCACACTCCCACTTCTGCCGAAGAGACTCGTAGCAGACCAGTCCAGAGCAGAGCCAGAAAGCGAGCCTGGATCCACTCTCCTGTGAACTGCTGGCCAGTGACCAGGAACCTTCGGACTGCCCTGGCGACTCAAATTTGGTAAGAAGGTCAAAATCAAGAACATGGAGGCCACATATTCCCAAGAACAGTTAAGGATTTTGTCCACCTTACAGGGCATGGCAGAGGCACATCCCATTGCAATTTCAAAGAAAGAACTTAAAGATCTCTTGTTATGGGTATGCTGTAACTATCCGTACTCAGAGACGCGTCTGTTGTTTGAAGTAGGTTTTAGCAGGAAATTAACAGGCATCTTTATCATTCAGCTACTAGAAAGGATGAAACGGCCCTGAAACTCTTATCACCTGCACGGGTGATGTTGGAGGCAACCTCAGCAAAATCTAGGAGGGTTGCCAAACAGCACCTTGTTAGAACTCCCACAGGTGCAGAAGGAGGGGAGCAAAGCCTGAAACGGAGGTTGGCTCTAGTCCCAATTGTCCCGGTGGAGACAGCTCCCGTAGAAGGGGAGCAGGAGGAAACTTCATCACCTCCAATTCCCTCACCATCCCAAAAGTCCATGGGACCTCCAAAACGCCCAGAAACCCCAGATATTTCAGGGTTTTCGAGCTCCGACTCAGACACCATCTCACTCCTGGGAGAGCTCAGGGTTGAAACTTCCCCAAGTGAAATCGAGGAGCCGGACTGCGCCATTCTTGGGGTGCCTTCTCCTGATTCGCAGGAGCCAAAGGGACGTAGGGGAGGGAAAACATCCGAGTCGGGAAGGGGGGGTCGAAGTGGGACCAGAGGGGGGCGGGGAAAAACTCTCTCACGGCAGGCGCGGTCGCGCAGCAGTGGGTGGCCGGCAACGGCAGCCTCAGGTGGCGGCGGGCTCAGCCAATGAGGGGGGTGCGGACGCAGTGAGAAACATGGGATCTGATGCGGTTTGCGCGGGTGCGACGCCGGCGGTGGTGACGGATCAAGCTAGGGAGGAGACATCAGAGGCGGAACGGGATGGAAACAGTGACATCAGTCTAGGGGAGACAGGAGGCGTTCCCAAAGGTGCACGTGAGTGAAAGATGCGGGCAGAGCATGGTTGGAGCCAGGTCCACTCCCCTGTGACGACACGGGCAAGGAAGGGGCGTGCTCGGGGTTCGACATCCCGGGGCTCCACCCCTTCCCTGATCCTGGTCCCTTCAATCCCAGTCCCTGTGATCCAGACTTCTCGTATCCCGGGGAGACGCTCACGTATCCAATCTCAATTGCTAGCTCAGTCAAAAATCGCTCAGTCTCAGTCTCACTCAAAATCGCGGATGCTGCAGTCAGCCGAACAGGAGCCAATCGAAGTAGTGACGCCATCGTGGTCAACTAGGCGAGCAACAGCGCCACCTCTTGGTGGGATGACTACAATGCAAGACATGCTAGACCTAGTCGGCCAAGCCACACCGCCATCTGGTGGCGGGACTGCAACATTGCAGCCATTTTTTTCCAACAACGTACAAGAACAAAACTACATCTAAGAGGACAGTGACAACACAACAAATGGAGTATTCTTCAGCTTCTGAATCTCGTGACGCTCAAGACACTTCAGATGAAACACAACCACAAGAAGACATAATACGTATCACTGCATCAGAAGGAATTCCAACATGGATGTTTTCAGCAGCAGAAGCAGCAAAACATTTTCTACAATCTTTTGACACAGCCAAGAAAACGCGACCACGAGAATTTCAGATTCCTACTCCGGATTTAGGAGCAAGGCCAAAGACTTCATCAAGGCGAAGAATGTGGACTTCAGAGACACCAATGATTTCTACAACTCCACTGTGCATGCAGATACCAATGGAGTTTCCAGAAGAAGAAGAGCCAGTGAAAACAATGGATTGGAAACATATCAGAAAAGCATTATCAAAAGAAAAAGATCTATTGCAAGGTTCAGGAGACCTCACAATGTCAGTGACATATGATGCACAGGGTCAGAATCCAAGGTGGGACAGAATGGATCGCGACGTGATCAAAGAATTAGCAAAGGCCACCAGAGACAATGGGCTGAATTCACCATATTTTCAACAGCTCTTGAGGGGAACTTTCAACATGTATGATTTTACACCTTACGACATCCAATGCCTTGTGTCAATGATTCTCACCAACACGCAAAATCTTATATGGGACAGAAGATGGAGAAGGTATCTCACAGAGCTGAGGCTCAGCTACCAAGGCGGGCCAAGCGCAAACCTTACAGAGGCACAGTTAGCAGAGGATCCTCCAGATGACAATCCAGCAGAGCAAGCAGTGAGACTCCCAAGACAAGTGTTGAATGACATTAAAGAAGCAGCGCGAAGAGCGATCCTGCAGATTGCTCCTGCAGGAGCACCAGACGTTCCATTCACAAGCATCAGGTAAGGTCCCACTGAACCATTTTCATCATTCATAGATCGACTCACACAAGCTGTGGATCGACAGGTGACTGATGATGCAGTGAAGCCACATCTCATGGAAAGTCTAGCCTACGCCAATGCCAACCCGGATTGCCAGCGGGTCATCAGTGCAATCCCTGGACAACCGTCCTTGGCAGAGTTGGTGGAGGTGTGCAGGAAAGTGGGAACACCTCAGCACATTTGTCCTGGTTTAGGGCAAATTTGTTAAAGAATCTGCAATGGAGGGCCCCTCCAGAGAGCAAACCCACACGGTCCCTCCCCCCCCCAACTGGTTTGGGAAGAATTCCTCAGAGAGAAGTGGAAAGAACCTGTTTATTTGACTGGCACAGCACCCCCCAGCACACAAAATGAACAATACCAGATAACACCGCTCTGAGAAAGATGACAAAATCAGAAAGTTTCTTTCGGGGGTGGTTGCTCTGTTTTCAGTCCCTCTGGCACTGGGGCAGCTGCTGCAGGCCAAAACGGTGCAAACCCTCGGTGTTCCCAGGTCCCAGTCCAGAGCAGGTTCGAGATGGTCACAGAAACAGGAGAGGAGAAACAGTCCAGGAAGGAATTTGGACTGTTTAGCTAGAACTAGCTAATAAGCAGAGGCCAAAGCAGAGCAGAAGTGAGAGCAGAAAAGAGAGCAAGCAAATCAGCAAGCTGAAAGCAAGAAGCCAAAACAGCCCTATGTACTGCCCATCTCTGTGTCCCTGATAAGAGAAACCCAAACAAAACTTCCACTCTTCAGAGCCGGTCTTAAAGGCACAGAACAGATGAATGGGGATACAAGCATCATAACATCACCCCAGGACATTCCACCCCTTATCCCCATATCATCAACATACTACAACACATCATGCATTATTCATACAAAATTTCCATCTGTTCCCCCAAAATTTACAAGCAATACCCATCACGCCTTCATCACATCCCCACACTGGACCACTGAATCCAGGCCCTATATTACAGAGCTGCAGGATTCCCCCCTTTCACTTTACTCACTTAAAGCTCCATCTATCACTTGCTCAGACCTTCGACACTTACACATTTCTTTCTCCATCTTCCACTTGCCCAGACCTTCAACACTTACACATTTCCTTCTATCTCATGTCTGTATGGTTTAATGTCCAGACAATGGCAGTAACATCCAATGAACAGTGATATTGCATATCATTCTTACTCCACAATCAGATCTCCCTGAGGTACACATCATGTTGTTCCATCTCTTTGCATTATCCACCACGTGCAACCTGGTCCCTGAGCAAAGACAACCCCACGAATGGGTTTGTCTGTACTCGAGGCAGAATTGATCCACACAGTCTTCCCTAACAAACCTCTGATATGTACCACTGGGACTTTGTCTCCTTCTATTACATTCAGGAACTCAGACTGGGCAGGACCTGCTCGGTTGGTGGAACCTCGAGTGTTAACTAACCAGGTGGCCTTTGCTAAATGCTGCTCCCAATTTTTGAAAGATCCCCCACCCAAAGCTTTCAACTGGGTTTTTAGTAGTCCATTGTACCTCTCCACTTTTCCTGCAGCTGGTGCATGGTAGGGGATATGGTACACCCACTCAATGCCATGTTCCCTAGCCCAAGTGTTGATAAGGCTGTTCTTGAAATGAATCCCATTGTCTGACTCGATCCTCTCAGGGGTGCCGTGTCTCCACAGAACTTGCTTTTCAAGGCCCAGGATGGTGTTCCGGGCTATAGGATGAGACACAGGGTAGGTCTCCAGCCATCCAGTGGTGGCTACCACCATGGTCAGCACGTAACGCTTGCCCTGGCGTGTCTGGGGCAGTGTGATGTAGTCAATCTGCCAGGCCTCCCCATACTTGTACTTGGACCACCGCCCACCGTACCACAGGGGCTTCACTCGCTTGGCCTGCTTGATGGCAGCACACATCTCACAGTCATGGATAACCTGAGAAATACTGTCCATGGTTAGATCCACCCCTCGGTCTCGTGCCCACTTATAGGTGGCATCTCTGCCCTGGTGGCCTGAGGCATCATGGGCCCATCGAGCTAGGAATAACTCTCCCTTATGTTCCCAATCTAGGTTTTTTTTGGACACCCCTATCTTTGCAGCTTGGTCTACCTGCTCGTTGTTCTGGTGCTCCTCATTGGCCCTACTCTTGGGTACATGGGCATCTACATGGCGGACTTTCACAGGTAGCCTCCCTACCCTGGTAGCAATGTCTTTCCACTCATCAGCAGCCCAAATTGGTTTCCCTCTACGTTGCCAGTTAGCCTTTTTCCACCTCTCCAGCCATCCCCACAGAGCATTGGCTACCATCCATGAATCAGTGTCGAGGTAGAGCTTTGGCCACTTCTCTCTCTCAGCAATGTCTAGGGCCAGTTGAACAGCTTTGAGTTCAGCAAGTTGGCTTGATCCACCTTCTTCTTCGGTAGCTTGTGCAACCTGTCCTGTGGGGCTCCATACGTCTGATTTCCACTTCCAGTTCATCCCTACGATGCGACAGGAACCGTCAGTGAAAAGAGCGTAGCGTGTTTCCTCTGGGGGCAGTTGGTTATAGGGAGGACCCTCTTCAGCACGTGTCACTGGTTCTTTTTCCTCTTCATCTGTGACACCAATATTCTCACCTTTGGGCCAATTTGTAATGACCTCCAAAATCCCAGGGCGATTCAGTTTACCTACACGGGCGCGCTGAGTGATGAGAGCAATCCACTTGCTCCATGTAGCACTGGTGGCATGGTGAGTGGAAGGAACCTTGCCTTTGAACATCCACCCCAGCACCAGTAGTCGGGGTGCCAGGATGAGTTGTGCTTCAGTGCCTATTACCTCCAAGGCAGCCTGGACTCCTTCATAGGCAGCCAAGATTTCCTTCTCTGTTGGAGTGTAGTTGGCTTCAGACCCTCTGTAGCTTCGACTCCAAAATCCCAGTGGTCGACCCCGAGTCTCCTCAGGCACCTTCTGCCAAAGACTCCAGGACAAGCCATGGTTCCCGGCTGCAGAGTAGAGCATGTTCTTTACCTCTGGTCCTGTCCTGACCGGACCAAGGGCTACTGCATGAGCAATCTCCTGCTTGATCTGGACAAAGGCTTGTTGCTGCTCAGGGCCCCACTGGAAATTGTTCTTCTTGCGGGTGACCAGGTAAAGAGGGCTCACGATCTGACTGTACTCAGGAATATGCATCCTCCAAAAACCTATTGCACCCAGGAAAGCTTGTGTCTCTTTCTTATTGGTGGGTAGAGACATTGCTGTGATCTTGTTGATGACATCTGTAGGAATCTGATGCCGTCCATCTTGCCACTTCACTCCCAGGAATTGAATGTCATGAGCTGGTCCCTTTACTTTGCTCTTTTTAATGGCGAAACCAGCTCCCAGGAGGATCTGGATGATTTCCTTCCCTTTCTCAAACACTTCCGCAGCTGTGTTCCCCCACACATTGATGTCATCAATATACTGCAGATGTTCTGGAGCCTCACCCCTTTCTAGTGCAGCCTGGATCAGTCCATGGCAGATGGTGGGGCTGTGTTTCCACCCCTGGGGCAGTCGGTTCCAGGTGTACTGCACTTCTCTCCATGTAAAAGCAAACTGAGGCCTGCATTCTGCTGCCAGCGGAATGGAGAAAAATGCATTGGCAATGTCTATAGTGGCATACCACTTTGCTGCCTTGGACTCAAGCTCATACTGGAGCTCTAATATGTCTGACACGGCAGCACTCAGTGGTGGAGTCACTTCATTCAATGCACGGTAGTCCACAGTCAATCTCCATTCTCCTTCAGATTTTCGCACAGGCCAAATGGGGCTGTTGAAGGGTGAGTGGGTCTTGCTGACCACCCCTTGGCTCTCCAGCTCTCGGATCATCTTATGGATGGGGATCACAGCATCTCGAGTGGTCCTATACTGTCGTCGATGCACTATGGAAGTGGCAATTGGCACTCGTTGCTTTTCTCCCGTCAGGCATCCTACTGCAGATGGATTCTCAGACAACCCAGGCAAGGTGTTCAATTGCTGGATGCCCTCTGTCTCTACAGCAGCTATTCCAAATGCCCATCTGAGTCCTTTTGGGTCTTTGAAGTACCCACTCCGAAGGTAGTCTATGCCCAAAATACATGGGGCCTCTGGGCCAGTCACAATAGGATGCTTCTTCCACTCATGTCCCGTTAGGCTCACATCAGCTTCCACCAAAGTGAAATCCTGGGATCCCCCTGTCACACCAGCAATAGAAACAGACTCTGTCCCCACATGTCTTGATGGGATTAATGTGCATTGCGCACCAGTATCGACCAAAGCTTTGTACTCTTGTGGTTCCGATGTGCCAGGCCAACGAATCCACACAGACCAGAAAACACGATTTTCCCTGGCCTCTACCTGGCTGGAGGCAGGGGCCCTCTAAGCCTGGTTATCCTTCTTTCCCTGGGCGTATGTTTTGGATGTTCCTTCGAGGGGATCAGACATGTCATCATCATCATACCTGGCCATTCGGCTACGGGCAACTGGAGCTGCTTTCCTTCTGGTGGCTTCCTTCAGTTCATGCACCCGTCGTGCCAGGTTTCCTATCCCACCTTCTCATGTTTTCCCCACAATCACGCAGGTAAAACCACAGCTCAGCTCGTGGGGTGTACCTTCTCTCACCATCTGGGAAACATCTGCCTTGGATACCAGAACCTCGAATCTGTACTGCTGAAATTTGGAGAAGGTCTTCTTTAATCTCCTCTCTAAGCTTCTTATGATTCTCCTCTATCTTATCCTCTAAGTTCTGCAGACGTGTTTCTACCGCTGCGATTCTGGCATGTGTCGAGCCATGTACAGCATCTGCATATGCTCGGAGCTTCCTTGCCATGTCAAGCGCAGTCTCATCCCTCTCATCCCTCTTCATGATGGCTAAGGCAGAAGCATATTCATGTGGCCCAAGTCGTACAAGTTTTCGCCACATCACAGACGTGCATGGTACTAAGTCTGGGTTCCTAGTTGTTACATCATCTGAGAAGATAATCTCTGCCACTGCCATTTCTCTCAGGCGTTGGATCCCTTGCTCTATGGTCTTCCACTAAGTTTGTTGCATATAGGGATCATCTGCACACAGGTATCTTCATGCAACACTGTCCAAGACCCGTGCCCAGAGGCTGTGTGGATTAGCCCCCCTCATCATTTCTTGGTCGATGACAGGATCCTGTGACAGGGATCCCAGGTGCCTGGCTTCAGTGCCGTCCGGAATTGTAGCCTCGCCTGCAGCATCCCAGAGACGGACCAGCCAACTAATTATGGATTCATCGGGTCGTCGTGTGTAATCCTTCCTTAAGCCACGAAGATCCTTCAGGGAATAAGACTCAATATTCGCATCTGATCTTGCACCTGCTGCTTTGACTCCTGATTTTATGTCAGGAGGCACTGAGGTTCCTTCTCCTTCATCATCATCATCATCATCATCCACTGGTTGATTGGTCTTGTCCGTGCATTTCCCACTTCTAGTGCTGGTAGCAACAGTCATGGGTTTAGATCCTGGCTTAGGCTCACTATCTGGTTTGGCTGCTGGCTTTGAGCCTGGGCTGTTGGCTGCAGCCTGAGTCGCCGGGATAGTTGCTGATTTATCTCCCTGCCCCCCTGCCTCTGTCTGCTGCCCGACAGTATCTAGCAGTGTGCGATAAGCATATACCAGGGCCCAGCTCACTGCAATGACCTTCCTCTCCTTTGGCTCATCCTGGTACTTCTCTTTCAGATATTTGCCCACCTCAGCTGGGTTCTGAATTTGTTCATGGGGAAAATCCCAGACTATAGGGTCAGAGAATTCCTTCAGGATTTGGCCCATATCCTCCCATTTTCCACACCACTTAGGATTTTCCACACCGGGGTCTACTCCTGAGTCAGGGGTCTCATCAGCCCGTCTAGAAATCTCAGCCCCCATTCTAGAGAAGCAGCAGGCTGTATAGAGGAAGGTTACCAGATTGAATACCAGAAAGATGGTTTCTTTAACATTGAGGGGAAACTGAACATCCTTCACTAGTGATGCAACTGATTCATAGGAGAAGAAGGAAAGCAGAGGCTGAAAAACCTCATTCCCTCCTGCTCCTCCTCCAACAAACTGGATGCATAACCATAGCCATGAACCATTCATACCTGGAGCATACCCTAGCATGTTTATGAACTTGTTGCACATCATTGCCACCAAGCCCAGCAGGATAGCTACTCTGGTCACTGCCCCTCTAATGTAAAAACTACGTATTAGGGACAATACTAAAGCTATTTCTGGGTAAGAAAATAAACCTAGGGACCAGAGAGGTATTAAAATCTCAAAAAACCCTAGGGACCAGAAATGCATGCAAACCTTCATCCCAATAGACATTATGAATTCAAAAAATATGACTATTAGCTGATTTAAACAAACAAAGAGTAATAGCAACCAAAATGCAGTTAAAACAGGGTTTTTCCACTCTCTCGAGCCCCAGGATGGGTGCCAATATTTTGTCCTGGTTTAGGGCAAATTTGTTAAAGAATCTGCAAAGGAGGGCCCCTCCAGAGAGCAAACCCACACGGCCCCTCCCCCCCCAACTGGTTCAGGAAGAATTCCTCAGAGAGAAGTGGAAAGAACCTGTTCATTTGACTGGCACAGCACCCCCCAGCACACAAAATGAACAATACCAGATGATACCGCTCTAAGAAAGATGACAAAATCAGAAAGTTTCTTTCGGGGGTGGTTGCTCTGTTTTCAGTCCCTCTGGCACTGGGGCAGCTGCTGCAGGCCAAAACGGTGCAAACCCTCGGTGTTCCCAGGTCCCAGTCCAGAGCAGGTTCGAGATGGTCACAGAAACAGGAGAGGAGAAACAGTCCAGGAAGGAATTTGGACTGTTTAGCTAGAACTAGCTAATAAGCAGAGGCCAAAGCAGAGCAGAAGTGAGAGCAGAAAAGAGAGCAAGCAAATCAGCAAGCTGAAAGCAAGAAGCCAAAACAGCCCTATGTACTGCCTGTCTCTGTGTCCCTGATAAGAGAAACCCAAACAAAACTTCCACTCTTCAGAGCCGGTCTTAAAGGCACAGAACATACAAATGGGGATACAAGCATCATAACATCACCCCAGGACATTGTTGCATCAATTGTGAAGGAGAAATTGCGAGGAGAATGGGAAGAACAAATGAGAGGACAGTCGGAAGAAAAAGTTCGGAGAAAATGCTTCAACAACAGAATGAGAAGATGGACAAAGTTCTCGCAGGCATTCAGAAGAAGAACAACTCATCAGGAGGACAATGCTACAAGTGTGGAGCGTTTGGACACATGAAGAAGAACTGTCCACAAGAGCACACACAAGCTCATGTGCCAAAGACAAAAAGGCCACTCTGTTCACAATGCGGGAGAGGAAGACATCTTGCGAAGGAATGCTATTCTCAGACGGATGTGGAAGGAAATCCTTTACCGTGTCTAGGAAATGCCAAAAAGAGCCCACAACATCGTCAGTGCCCGTCGACACAAGTGATGGCGATGACACAAGAGCAGACAGGACAGTCATAGGAGAACGTCAAGGAGTCTCCCTCAGCAAAGTCCTCAGTGGACTCCCCTGTGATCCAGAACTCCTCCCACCAGCAGCACAATGCACATTGGCAGCTTCCAAATTAATATGCTTCTTGGATGGAAATCCCGCAGTGATTCCCACAGGTGTCAATGGGGCTTCACCCAAGAGACAAGATTTCTTAATAATAGGTCAAGACAGAAGTAGTATCCTTGGACTTGTCATCTATCCTTCAGTTGTTTCAGCAGATAAGAACGAAGAGTTGACAGTTTTGGCCAGAGCTCTTCGACCACCATTGACTGTGGCAGAAAATACTCCGGTAGCAAGAGCTTTCGCCTTGCCACCACACGCCATGAAACAGGTCATGTCAGGGTTTGATGAAGAAGAATTTCCTTTGAAGGAACACATTATAGTACATACCACCTGGGTGAAACATATAGGCCGAGATCGACCCACTGTCACTTGTCAGCTGACTTGTGGAGAAAGAGCAATGGTTGTCAGAGGAATGCTCGACACCGGGGCAGACGTCCCAATAATATCTTACATCTTTTGGCCCCATGATTGGAGCTTGATTGTGCCCTTAGGATCTCTCACAGGCATAGGGGGAATTTCTCTGTGTCTGCAGAGTGAGAATTCCATCGTTGTCACAGGACCAGGAAACAAGACGGCGATCATTCATCCCTTGATGTGCAGAAGCCCGTCACAGTATGGGGGAGACATCTTTTGGCACAATGGGGCACGAAGCTGGAGGTGGATTTTTAGTGAGGGTCACTGCAGCACTCGCCACACTGAAGTTGACCTGGAAAACAGATGATCCAGTCTGGGTGGATCAGTGGCCCCTTGAGTGGAAAAAGTTGAGTGCATTGAAAAACCTGGTCCAAGAACAATTGCAGAAGGGACACATCAAGCCAATAGACAGCCCTTGGCACTCTCCAGTGTTCGTCATCAAAAAGAAAGTATCAGGCACATGGAGACTGTTGCACGACCTCAGGAAGATCAAAGAAGTCCTCAAAGACATGGACCACTTCAATTGGGACTTCCTTCAGTTTCAATGATTCCCAGAGATTTGCTGCTTAGTGGTCATTGACCTCAAGGATTGTTTCTTCAGCATTCCACTTCATCCAGATGATGCTCCAAGACTTGCCTTCTCTGTTCCAAGTATCAACAAGGAAACGCCTCTGCAGCGGTACCATTGGGTGGTTCTTCCTCAAGGGCTCAAAAACTCGCCAACAATTTGCCAATGGTACGTAGTGAGAGCGTTGTCACCAGCACGGAAGAAATTCCCGAAGGTGAAAATCATTCATTACATGGATGATTTGCTCATTGCAGCATCAACACAACAAGAGCTGCAAGAAGCTCGTGACTGTGTGATTGCAGAAGTGCAGAAGGCAGGTTTTTAAATCAGTGTTTCAAAGATGCAGGAGGTCACACCATGGAAATATCTAGGGTGCAAGATCTCAGAAAAAACAATAAGGCCTCAGAAAATGGAGGTCAGCACGGAAGTCAGCAATTTACATGATTTACAACAACTCCTAGGAGAAATCAACTGGATGAGACCAATTTTGGGAATCACGAACAATGACATTCGAGCGTTGCTTGATCTTCTTAGAGGGGACACAGACATCAGATCTCCCAGGACACTCACGCCAGAAGCAAGGAAAGAACTGGAAAAAGTTACAAATGCCATTCAGAAAAGGCAGGCACACCGATTTGTAGAATCATTGCCCTTCGAGTTGGCAGTGCTGGGAGAAAAGGTGCAATTCCATGGTTTGATCTTTCAATGGGATTCATCTCAAAGAGACTCTCTATTAATCATAGAGTGGATTTTTCTGCCATACAGACCTTCAAAGTAGATTCTCACAGATCTGGAGATGACAGCACAGATCACCATAAAAGCAAGGACAAGGTTGCTGACAATGGACGGAAGGGAATTCTCAGCCATCTATTTACCACTGAAAAAAGATTATTTCGATTGGGCAATGCCGAAAACGAAAGACTTGTTAATTGCACTGTTAGGCTTTCCAGGAATTTGCACGATTCATTTCCCGCAGCACAGAGTGTTGCAGTCATATCTATGCTACAGGGAAAAGCATTTTTCAAACAGCTCTCAGGCAAAACTAAGGGAGAATCCTTTGGCTTTGATCAGAAACCCAGAGACAGGACAAATAGAAGGCCCCTTCAAACTAATCATGTGGGGCAAGGGTTTCGCTTGTGTTTCCACAGGGCAAGGTCTGAAGTGGGTGTCAGCACGACACATGAAGCCATATCGGACTCGAGAGCAAGAGAATGCTGATCCCGGAAACAGAGAAGCGGGCACGCAGACGGAAGAAGAGACCCAGGCTTCAGACAACGACTCAGTAAAGACATAAAAGAACAAGGACTTGGGTATTTTCCTTTGGGGTTTGAGTTTCAAAAGGATGACAAAGCTTCTCAACAAGGGTGAAGACATGAGCTTTATAATGCTCGTGTGCCTCATTTTTCCATCTGTTGCTTTAAGTAACGAGGCGAATTTACCCATTGACCAACCAAAACAAAATTTTTGGGAGGCTTTGGCCCAGGCAGCAAATTTAGATAGTATTTGCCTGACACACTCAAGACCAGGGAGACCATTTTTGACATGCATGGTTGGATTGCCAGTGGACGAATGGCCAATTCCAGGACACTCTCCTGTCGAAATTTCACAGGTCATTAAGGATCCTGTGAATGAGTGGTGTTCTTGGACACATCTCCTTCCTGTGGCTTCTTCTGAACCTCAGGAATTGGAAATTTTTGGGTCCATGACAATGGAACTATGCATGAAATTTGAAATCCCGGATGTGACAAAAACAAAGAATAAGATAGTTGATGTCACTCCAAATCATGCCTTTTATAGAAATGCATCGGCTTGGTGCAAATACACCAAGACGACTGTGACAGCGGTCACAAGGGTCTTCAGGATGAAAGAGAGACGAGAATGTTGACCTCATGTTCAGAAGGCTTGATTTATTATTTTATGATATATATTACATTATGACTATACTAAAAAGAATAGAGAGAAAAGTTCTCAGAAGGCTAGCTAAGTAAGAATAGAAAAAGAATGAATAACAAAGGTCTGTGTCCCAGCAGAAACCGAGAGCAGCTCTGCCGTGAGTGGTCAGTAAATCCAAACATCCACAGGAGACCAATCATGGATGCATCTGTTGCATTCCACAGCAGCAGATAACCATTGTTTACACTTTGTTGCTGAAACTTCTCAGCTTCAGCAGGAAAAATCCTAATGAAAGGATTTTAATGAAAAGATGTCTGTGACAGACGACAACCAGAGGATTGCTCCAAGTTCCAGTGCAATTGCCACGAGGAATCTTTTTCATTTGTGGGGACAGAATTTGGCACGGCATCCCTGCAAATGTCAAAGGAGGTCCATGCAGCATTGGGAGGATTTCACTGTTGTCACCAGACTCGAAATCATTGAAAGAACAAAAACAGAAAGAGAAAAGATCACTGCAACATTATAGTGCAAATTGTGATGATGAAGTGTACACTTGAGACAAGGCTCGGAGAATTGCTGTTGCAATTTTCTCACCTCAGACAGTGTTGGGGGTGGCCTTGACTCAATTGGACCACATGGGTTGCTGGTTGAGCAAGCATGGTCAATCCGTTTCTCTTGCTCTGAGCGACATGTTGAAAGACGTTGGCAGTGTGAGACGAGCAACTCTTCAAAACAGAGCAGCGATCGATTATCTGCTGCTGGCACATGGACATGGGTGTGAAGAATTCGAAGGAATGTGCTGCATGAATCTGACAGATCACTCGAGGTCAATTCACAAAAACATTCAAAAGATAAAGGAAAGTATAAAAAAGCTTGGAGAAATCACTGGGTCTTGGATCGATGATTTGGTTGGGTTTTTTGATCTTTCTCCTTTGTGGAAAGAACTTTTAAGAATAGGGTTTTATATTTTAATAGTGCTTTTAGTCCTCATGCTCATGGTGCCGTGCATCTTTTTGTGTGTGAGGCGGATCATGAGTTGAGTCGCAAAAGAGGTGTTTTTGGTGCAAACAAAAGGGGGAGATGTGGGAACTCAGCACATCCCTCCGGATGTCCAGAGTTGCTGAGAACCACGTCGGGGGGCTCGGAGACCCTGGCATGCTGCCTGGAACACCCGGTGGCTTGACTTTGATCCTTCCAACGAATTGCCAGCTTGGTATGGGGATGTGAAAGCCATACAGGTTTGAATGGTGTAATGATAAAGTATTCACAGGGTGAAAATGTAGATTTTAGGATTTTTGGTATGGGGGTTATGGGGACAAGATGGAGGAATCAGGGCGTCTCATCCTTCTTCTTTCTTCTTCTTGTTCTCCATTTTCTGCTGTGATGTTTGCACTTGGGGATTGGTTTAGAGTAGAAGTGCACTGTCTAACATAGGTGATAGGTATTGGGAATTAAAAGTAAATATGATATACCTAGATTGTAGTATAAAAAGATGACACCGCCTCGGGGGCAGTCAGAGTGCTTGTGGATGCCTTGCTGAGCGGACCTTGGCTGGCCAGAGAGAAAATTTTGTAGATAAGAATTAATAAACAACCTGAAGACCCAAAAGCGAAGAGTCCAGACTCATTCTTCAGAGCACGGGCTGCCACAGAACCATCCCACGCATCTCGGGGCAGAGAACAGACAGCTGACCTGAGAATCTATTGTTTGTTAACCAGTCAGATAAATCAAACAGGATAAGCTTTTTTCTAGTGAGTTATTTTGGCACCATGGGGTTAACATGGATCTGGCACCTTCCAATGGCCAATAAACACCTTACTGTTGAATTGAGATCTGGGAAGATAAGATGGATTTCTGAGTGACAGACACCTCACTTCATGACTATAAAAGCAACACTAAATTTTCACAAATCAGAAATCTCCCGTACATTTTCCTGGAAATGTATGGGGTTTCTCCGATGAGTAGGGATGCCTGCTTTGTGGTTACTCCCCAGGGGTTAAATGAAAGGAATCTGTATATTATTGTCATTTCAGTGGTACGTTACATTTGATTCCTAATCAATACTATTTCTTTTGCTAGATTTAATATAGGCACCTTGATATTGTACAGTTTTATGTTATGCCATAATCTATTAATAGCTATTTAGTTTTATACTGTATAGTAAGTAATTCTAAGCTTTTAATCTGTTATCTCATCTGTTTAATAAATAATTCATTTTTATAAATAGACCTGATTTGCCATCATTAGAACTTGCGGGCCAGAGTGATTCCTTAAATTGGAACTGTTGCCAGAATCCAAGGGTAAGGCAAGGCTTGTCTGAGGCTTCTATTTATCCCATGACAAGGACACAGTTTGCTTTCACATGGAGGGGTGCCCAGTACACCTGGAACCAATTGCCCCAGGGGGTGTAAACACAGCCCCATGATTTGCCATGGACTGCTCCAGACTGCACTGGAAAAGGGTGAGTCTCCAGAACACTTGCAGTCTACTGATGACATCATCATGTGGGGCAACACAGCAGAGGAAGTTTTTGAGAAGGGGGAAAAGATAATCCAAATCCTCCTGAAGGCTGGTTTGTCAATAAAGAAAGGTAAGGTCAAGGGACCTGCCCAGGAAATTCAGTTTTTAGGAGTAAAATGACAAGATCAATGTTGTCAGATTCCACTGGACACAGTCAATAAAATAGCAGCTATGTCCCCATCAACCAGCAAGAAGGAAACACAGGCTTTCCTAGGTGTTGCGCGGTTTTGGAGGATGCATATTCTAGAGTACAGTCAGATTGTAAGGCCTTTCTATCAAGTGACCCAGAAGAAGAACAATTTCAAGTGGAGTCCTGAACAACAACAAGCTTTTGAAGAAATTAAGCAGGAGATTGCTCATGCAGTAGCCTGTGGGCCAGTCAGGACAGGAGGAGATGAAAAATGTGCTCTAAACTGCTGCTGGGGAGACTGGTCCTTCCTGGAGCCTCTGGCACAAGGTACCTGGGGAGATGCAAGGACGACCCCTGGGGTTCTGGAGAATAGTATACAAAGGATACAAATCCTGCTACATTCCAAGTGAAAAGGAGATGTTGGCGGCTTGTGAAGGGGTTCGAGCTGCTTCAGAAGTGATTGGCACCAAAGCACAGCTCCTCCTGGCACCCTGACTGCCAGTGCTGGGCTGGATGTTCAAAGGAAAAGTCCCTTCTACACAGGTGCTACACAGAGCAAGTGGGTTGCTCTGGTCACACAGCAAGCTCAAAAAAGAAACTCAAATCATGCCGGGGTCCTGGAAGTCATCACAAACTGGACGGAAGGCGAAAATTTTGGACTATCATCAGAAGAGGGGGAGGAAAAGGTGACGTGCTAAGGAGGTCTTAATGTATAATCAGCTACCAGAAATTTAAAAGTAATGCCCTGTCTTTACTGATGGTTCCTGCCGTATTGTAGGAATGCATCAAAAATGGAAAGATGCTGTATGAAGTACTACATGGCGAGTCACAAAAGCTATTGAGGGACAAGGTGAATCAAGTCAGGTTGCAGAGCTGAAAGCCGTCCAGCTGGTTATAGATATGGCTGAAGGAGAAAAATGGCCAGCACTCTGCCTCTACATTGACTTGTGGATGGTAGCAAATGCTCTGGGGGGGAGGTAGACTGATGGAAAAAGACCTATTGGCAGCGCCGAGGGAAACCCATTTGGGCTGCTGAATTGTGGCAAGACATCACTGCCCCGGTAGTGAAGTTGGCTTTAAGATTACATTATGTAGGTGCACACATATCCACGAGCTGGGCTACTGAAGAACATTGCAACAATGCACAGGTGGATTGGGCTGCCAAGATTAGTGTCTCAGGTGGATCTAGACTGGCAACATAAGGGTGAATTATTTCTGGCTCAGTGGACCCATGATGCCTCAGGTCATCAGGGAAGAGATGCAACATACAAATGGGCTCATGATCGAGGGGGAGACGTAACCACGGACACCATCTCCCAGGTTATCCATAACTGTAAAACATGTGCTGCAATCAAGCAGGCCAAGCAGGTGAAGCCCCTCTGGTATGGTGGACAATGGTTGAAATACAAATATGGGGAGGCCTAACTGATTACATCACACTCACAGAAATCCACCAAGGTAATAGCTACGTACTTACAGTGTTGGAGACAACCACTGGAAGGCTGGAGATGTACCCTGTGCCTCATGCCACTGCCTGGAACACCATCTTGGTCCTTGAAAAGCAAGTCCTGTGGCAACATGGCACCCCAGAAAGTATTGAATCCGACAACAGGACTAATTTCAAAAAAAGCCTCATAGATACCTGAGCCAGAGAACATGGGATTGAGTATCATATTCCCTATCATGCACCAGCCTCTGGGAAAATGGAACAGTACAATGGACTGTTAAAAACCACATTGAAAGCAATGGGTGATGGGATCTTTAAACATTGGTATCTACATTTATTGAAGTCCACCTGCTTAGTAAACACTAGAGGTTCTACTAATCGAGCTGACCCTGCCCAATCAAAACCGCCATATACCCCCAATCAAAAACTCTCCCAGTGCATATGAGAAATATATTATGGAAGACAGCTTGGATTAGTCCTGCCTCAAGCAAAAGCAAACCCATCTGTGGGACTGGTTTTGCTCAAGGACCTGGATGCACTTGGCGGGTAATGTAGAGGAATGGGGAAACTCAATGTGTATCTCAGGGAGATTTGATTTTGGGTGAGAACAGTCTGTAATGTTGAATTGTATAATATTGGTTGCTGAATGACACTGCCACTCTGTGTGCCAGAACTACCACTGACAATGAGTACAGACTGCTCCAAATACACCAGTCACAAGCTCCTGATGCAGCTTGCAACCAGCTGACAGCCACCAACCCTCCTGCCCTGAAAGACATTTAGGACAGGTAGTGATGAAGTGAAGGGAGATGACCATCCGATTGATGAGCATCGAACTCTGATTTACTGATCCAACATGCACATTTTTATAACCGTGTTAATTAAGTTCATACATAGTGCAAAACCCGAGCTCAACATTGGCTACAGATTACACACCAACCCCTCCTCTTGTTTTCAATACCTGTGGTTTGTTATTGAGACCAAAACTTGTTTTTCTCATCCTGTTATTAACTGTTCTCAAGGCCTCCATGTTTGTCACTCTGCTTTCCCATCACTATCCAAGGACAAGGTATTTACTTGTTATTAAAAAACAAGCCTGAGAACTTTGCTGTTTACAGGAACGTGTCTGAGAACTTTGCTGTTTACAGCTGCCTTTTACTTTTCAATCAGCTGTATATTTTCATGGCCTTTTTTCCTTCAAGCCATGTCTGAGCAAAACTCTCCAACAAGATAGAACCCACAGTCAATATATATATATATATATATATATATATATATATATATTTGGAAGGCATAGGAGCTGGGCATGATGGTATAGAATAAGGGATGGATAATGTCCTGGTTCCAGCCAGGACAGGATTAAGTTTTGTGGTAGCCAGGAGGAGTATGGCCAGGACCCTGGGGTTATTCTATACTACCTCAAGCCATGCGCAGGGGGGTAGAGTCTTTCCTGTTTGCTGTAGCATACAGTCAGGTAGCACTGGGTTATGTGTGGTGAGCAATCGCCTGTGAATCCTTGACCCATCTTGTACACTCTGCTATTATTATTGTTGTTACTGTTTGATTTGCTTATTTCATTGCTGTTTCTAGTAAATTTTTCTTATATCAATACATGGTCTTTAGCTTTTTGTGCTTCCAATACTGTCCATCCCACCTCACAGGGAGATGGGGGAGTGAGCAAGCAACATGTGATCTGGCATGTTTCAGTGGGAACAATAAATTGGGGAATACCATTCCTAGACCACAACAATATGTTAGAAGTTATATAAATTTGAAATTAATTATTTTGAGTTAATTGTTTTAATTAATCATAAGCAGTGTATTAGTCCTAAGCAGTGTAATTTTCTACTTTAGTCAGCACATAGCTAAGTTTCTTTTCACAGACTGCTATTGTTAGACTTAGATCAACAAAACTTAAGGTTTTGGTAAACTGTGGTAAGTTTCAATGAACAAAGCCTGAGTTAAAGGTGGGACACCTGGAATCCAGAATTTATAGCCCTTCAGACATGTTGGAGTAACCAGAAGATAAAGAAGAGACTAACAAAGACATTACAGCCTGAGCGCCGCAGACTTCCTGTCTGGGAAAAAGATGATAAAAGGACTGAAAAATGTGAACTAATTAGCAGGAGAAGCGAGAAATCAAAAACCAATATAAGACAGAATACTAATTAATGAAGAAAATTATGTAATTTAGAAGCAAGGAACATTAATTTCTTTGTTTTCTAAAAATGTATAAATAAGGAAAAAATTTTGAAAGTGGCGTGTGTGTGCCTGGAATTATCCCCTTTGCACCCTGGATGGAATAAAGTAGTGCCTACTTGCTAATACTAAAAAAATAGTGTTAGTTTCATTTATGTGTTTGGTGACAATTTTGGTGACCCGGGTGGGACTCTGCTTCTGACACTCCACAGATTCATGGGATCAGGAGGGGATCAAGCATACAATAAAGGTTTTTCATGGAGATCCTTTGATTCCCTGATCCAGTGAGTTCAAGGAAAGACCCCTGGGATTTTATTAAGGCATTACTGAGTGTAGGGTATACCTAACGATAAGCTGTGGCAGAAATTCCCCATAGAAATTGAGCTCTATAATATAATTGGGTTATGAAAGTAGTGATGTAACTGTGAAAAGGGAGTGTGATATTTGGGTTTCAAAAGAGAAATCAGTAGTGATGGTATAATTCACTATTTTTTATTAAAATATGATGGTCCAACTATAAAAGTGAGTATCAAAGGGTTTGTGTGTTCTAGTCCCACCACCTAGTCAGAAGACTGTATAAATAGTTAACAGAAGTGCGTACTGTGGATCCCAGTCCCACTTGCTTGCATATTAGACATAGTGCCGTAAGCACACAGGCCGTGTTGTGGATTTTGTGTTTGCACTGCCCAAGGTGTATCTATTGAAGGCCTTTAATAAATACCTACTTTATTCTCTTAACTCTGTCTAGTCTCTGTTCTAGGTAGCCACTCCAAGGCATCACTGTGGATGTGATATTGAAATGGTTTTCAGTAAACTGGAGATTCAGTATCATAAGTGGCCAGAGTATCCATTAGATTATCAAGAGAAGTAGCCTGTTAATGGTAGTGTGGATTGTAATATGGCTTTGCAGTTAATGTTATTTTGCCAGAAGAAAAGTGAAATAAAGTATATAGATTTGTTTTTTGAACTAAGAAATAATCAGGACTTGAGAAAGAGGATGTTGAATTGCTGGAATGAGGGAGAGAGGAGCTGACAGGGGAGTGGAAGAAAGGATTTTGGGTTTGGCAACAATGCAGGATTCAGTCAGATACTAGGGACTTATAGGGAAGTGCCAGGGAAAGCTGTGAGGGTACTTAAAATACCCTGACTGGAATGATATGCTGGTGGTATTTGGATACATTGTTACTAGAAATTTGTTAGAAAGCAACATGGAGAGTATACAATGGTCAGGAGCAAAAGCTCGTAGCTGCGTTAGTGGAACAAAGCCCAAAAAGGGGAGGGGAGGGCACCGCCAGGGGAAAGCCACAAAGGATACATGCTCAACAAGTCCAGGAGGGGACAGTAGATGATCATTTTCAGTCCACCAACTCTCGGTGGGGTCCTAATAATTAGGTTTAATGAAAGTTATTAACCCGTGTCCTAGGGTGACGTTATGATGCTTGTATCCTCAGTCATCTGTTCTGTTTATGCTGGACATTATATTCTGTGCCTTCAAGACTGGCTCTGAGAGCAAAGGCAGGGAGAAGAAGAAGCAGGGAGTTTGTTATCAGACTGCCCTCACTCCTCCACATTTGGCTGGAACACAGAACTCCACTGTGGTGTCTGGGCACTGATGGGGCAGAACAGAGCGCTCCTTTGCTTTTTAGTTAGTTTAGCTAGCTGAGGCAGAGAAGTTCCCTGGACTGGTTTTTCTTTCCCTTTTTTTTTTGAACTGTTCAAACCTGGTCTGGACTGGGACCCAGGGAAACACCAAGAGCTTGCACTTTGTAGCCTACTGGGGCCTACTCTGGGCAGCAGCCTTTCCTAGTGCCGGAGGGACTGATAACAGAGCAACCACCCACAGAAGAGACTTTCTGAATTTGTTGTCTGTTCAGAGTGGCGAATGAGTTTTGTCATCTGATATTGTTTATTTTTTGCACTGGGGAGTGCTTTGCCTGTTAAATAAACAGGTTTTTTTCCACTTCTCTCTGAGGAAATTCTTCCCAAACTGGTTGGGGGGAGGGGCTGTGTGGGTTTGCTTTCTCGGGGGGCCCTTTTTGGAGGTTTTCTCTCAAATTTGCCCTAAACCAGGACAACCCATTATCAACGACTAATTATATTTGGAATGAAATATGCTATTCCAAAAGTAATTACTTTTAAAGTTGTATCAGATGAAGCAATGAAATTAATGACCTTTGATAAAGCATGAAGGAAACTGGGGAAGTCATCCCCAACTGTACCCCTGGTTGCATTAACACTGGGGAATGAGTAAATGGATTTCTTAATAGATACTGGAATGGTATATTTGGTTTTAAATACATATAAAAGAAAATTTAGTTAGAAAATTATTAATGCAGTTGGTGACACCAGGAAGAGTGTTAGTGAGACTAAAGTTTTTACCTTCAGGCTAATTGATAATTATTTTCAAAATCTTACGGTGATTTAGTTTTCTAATATGGGTGCCCTGTGTGATGAGAGCAATTAATTTGCTCTATGTGGCATTGGTGGCATGGTGGGTAGAGGGAACCTTTGCTTTGAATATCTACCTCAGTACTGGTACTCAGGATGTCAGGAGGAGTTGTGCTTCAGTGCTTATTACTTCTGAGGCAGCCTGGACTCCTTCATAGGCTGCTAAAATTTCCTTCTCTGTTGGGGTGTAGTTGGTGTTAGACTTTCTGTAATTTTGACTTTAAAATCTTAGTGGTTGACATCGAGTCTCACCAGGCACCTTTTGCCAAAGGCTTCAGGACAGACTATGGCTCCTGGCTGCAGGGTGTGTTTTTTATATCTGGTTTTGTCCTGACTGGGCCAAGGGCTACCACATGAGTGATCTTTTGCTTGATTTGGGTAAAGGCTTGTTGCTGTTCAGGGTCCCACTGGAAAGTGTTCTTTTTGTGGGCGACTAGGTAGAGAGGGCTCACAATCTGGCTGTAGTCGGGAATTTGTATTCTCTAAAAGCCTATGGTGCTTAGGAAAGCTTGTGTTTCTTGTTGGTTGGTGGAGACATTGTTGTGATCTTGTTGATGACATCAGTGGGAATTTGATGCTGTCTATTTTGCCACTTTACTCCCCAAAACTGGATCTCTTGAGCAAGTCCCATAACTTTTTCTTGATGGTGAAACTGGCTTTTAGGAGAATTTGGACAATTTTCTCTCTTTTTTAAAACACTTCTGCTGCTGTGTTCCCTCACACAATGTCATTGATGTACTGTAGATGTTCTGGAGCCTCACACTTTTTCTAGTGCAGTCTGGATTAGTCCATGGCAGATGGTAGGACTGTGCTTCTACTCCTGGAGCAGTCGGTTCCAGGTGTACTGCACTTCTCTCCTCATGAAGGCAAACTGAGGCCTACATTCTGCTGCCAGAGGAATGAAGAAAAATGCATTGGCAATATCAATAGTGGCATACCACTTCTCTGTCTTGGGCTCAAGCTCATACTGGAGCTCTAACATGTCCGTCACATCAGCGCTCAATGGTGGAGTCACTTCATTCAATGCATGGTAGTCCACAGTCAATCTCCATTCTCCTTCAGATTTAGGCACAGGCCAAATGGGGCTGTTGAAGGATGAATGGGTTTTGCTGATTACCCTTTGGTTTTCTGGCTCACGGATCATCTTATGAATGAGAATGACATAATCTTGAGTTGTTCTGTATTGTTGGAGATGTTGAGGTGGTAATTGGTACTTATTGCTTTTCCACCTTTAGGAGTCTTACTGTAGATGGATTCTCAGACTGTCCAGGCAAGGTGTTCAATTGCTGGATGCCCTCTGTCACTACAGCTGCTATCCAAATGCTCACCTGAGTCCTTTTGGGTCTTTAAAATACCCACTTTGGAGGTAATCTATGCCCAAAATGCATGGGGCTTCTGGGCTGGTCATAATAGGGTGTATTTTTCCACTCGTTTCCAGTCAGGCTCACATCATCTTCTACTAAAGTAAAATCTTGTGATCCCCCTGTTACACTAGCAATAGAAATAGATTCTTCTCCCACATGTCTTGATGGGATTAATGTGCACTGTGTACTAGTGTCGACCAAGGCCCTGTATTTTTGTGGTTCTGATGTGCTAGGCCAACGAATCTACACAGTCTAAAAACCACGGTTTTCCCTAGCCTCTACTTGGCTAGAGGCAGGGTCCCTCTAAGCCTGAGTATCTTTCTTTCTCCGTGCATATGTTTTGGAGGTTCTTTTAAGGGGATTAGAAATGTCATCATCATAATTATATCTGGCAGTTTGGCTCTGGGCTATTGGAGCTGCTTCCTTTTCAGTAGAACTTCTTCTCTGAGTCTTGCTGTTTTTCAATTTAAGCACCTGTTGTGCCAGAGCAATGGTAGATTTTCCATCTCATCTCATCTCATCTCTTTATGTTTTCTCCACAATCACGCAGGAAGAACCACAGCTCAGCTCTTGGGGTGCATCTTCTTTCCCTATTTGGGGGACGTTTGTATTTGGTACCAGAACTTCTGATCTGTACTGCTGAGAATTGGAGAAAGTCCTGTTTCATTTCCTCTTTGAGTTTTTTGTGATTCTCTTCTATTTTGTTGTGGATATTCTCAGTTAATTTGAAGAAAGAACAATTTCTCCCAGGCTGAGCCTGGGAATCTTAGACAAAAGAGTTCACACAGTTATTATCTCTCTTTCTGTAACCATTGTTTATAGCTATGGTTCTCCACAGCGTGCTATTCATAGTCACCAATAATGTGAGGTGTTTCTACTTTGCGACCAATCCAGTCCCACTTAGTGAGTGAGACTATAAAGCTCGCTGCTTCTTGCTAATAAAGATTCTTCTTGAGCCTTCTGATCCACCTGAAGATGGGAGTCTTTCCGTCCCTGACTCAACAACATCATTTTGTTTTTTAGTTTCTGTAGATGTGTTTCTACAGGTGCGATTCTTGCATGTGTTGGGCCACGCACAGTATCTGCATATGCTTGGAGCTTTTTTGCCATATTAAGCATGGTGTCCTCCTTTCCATCTCACTTCATTATTGCTAAAGCAGAAGCGTATTCTTGTCGCCTAAGCCATATAAGTTTTTGCCACATCACAGATGTATATGGTACTAAATTTAGATTTACAGTGTTTAGGTCTTCTGAGAAGACAATCTCTGCCACTGCCATTTCTCTCAAGTGTTGAATCCCTTGTTCTATGGTCTTCTACTGGGTTTGCTGTATATAGAGATTGTCTGCACACAGATATCTTTGTGTCACCCTTCTCAGGACCCGTGTCCAGAGACTCTGAGGGTTAGCTTCCCTCATTATTCTTTGGTTGGTCACCAGATCATGTGACAGGGATCCAAAATGCCTCACTTTAGTACTGTCTAGAATTGTAGCCTTGCCTGAAGTATCTTAAACATGGACTAACCAACTAATCATAGATTCATCAGGTAATTGAGTGTAATCATTTTTTAGACCATGAAGGTCCTTCAGGGAAAAGGACTCAATAGTGACTTCTGATTTTATGTCAGTAATTGGCATTTAGGGTCCTTCCCTCGGATCATCATTGTCCACTGGACGATTGGTTTTGCTTGTGTTTTCTGCTTCTCCTGGTAGGAGCAACAGCTATTGGTTGAGGCTCACTGTCTGGTTTAGCTACAACCTGAGTAGCTGGGGTGTTGACTGCAGTGTGAGTGACTGGAGTAGCTGTTGATTTATCTCCCTGCCCCCCTGCCTATGTACGCTACCCTACAGTATCTAGTAGCATGTGATAAGCATAGGCCAGGGCCCAGCTTATTGTAATGATCTTTTTTTCTTTAGAGTCATCATGGCAGTCATCTTCCAGATATTTTTCCCACCTCATCTGGGTTCTGAATTTGTTCACGTGAAAATTCCCAGGCAGGGGGATCAGAAAATTCCTTCAGGGTTTGGCCCATATTTTCCTATTCTCCACACCACACAGGATTTTCCACGCCTGGGTCTACTTCTGGGTCAGATGTCTCATCAGCTCCTCTGGACATCTCAGCCCTCATTTTAGAGAAGCTGCAGACAATATAGAGGAAGCCTACCAGATGAAATACCAGGAAGATGGTATCTTTGGCATTCAGGGGAAACAGAACATTCTTAAAAAGTGACTTAATAGATTTAAAGGAGAAGAAGGAAAGGAGAGGCTGAAAAGCCTCATCCCCAGCTCCTCCTCGAACAAACTGGGTGCAATTACTAATAAATCCCCAACACATGCTACTGGAACTAGGACGCAGGGTAGGACGAAGAAACCATAAACCATACATATCTTGAACAGACTCCAGTACCTTTGTAAACTCCCTATAAATCATTATCACCCAGCCCACCACAATAGCTATTCTAATCTGTGCCCCTCTGTGGGATCTCAGCACCTCAGGATGAAGGTGCAGAGTAACCGAGACCACCCTTGGGGGGCTCGGGAGTCTTGGAATGTTGCCAGAAGTGTCTGGTGGCTGGACTTTGATCCTACACAGAAGATGACATCTGTATGAAGACTGGGAAGATTTTACTGGGGTGAATGGTGAAGGGATAAGTTAGTTAGAGTATAAAACACAGGGTTTAGGATTTCTGTACAAGGGGGTCTAGAGAAGTAAGATGGAGGAATTGGGGCGTGTCTTGTCCTTCTTCTTCTTCTTCTTGGCCTCCATCTTCTGTGGTGATGGTGGCACTTTGGGATTGGTCTTTACTAGAAGTGCACCGGTTAATAAGGGTAGAAGGTATTGGGGAAAAATTATAAATATTGTACACGTAACTTCGGGTATAAAGATAAGTGACTGCCCTGGGGGCTCTCAGTGTGCCCATGGCTGACTTGCTGTGCAGACCTCTGTCGGGCTGAAAGAAAATCTTTTAGATAAACAATTAATAAACACCGAGACCGAAACAAGATCAGAAGTCTCTCCTCGTCCTTTGAAGCGCGGGCTGTCCAAGGCCACTCTGGGCCTTTCCAGGTCTTTGAAACAGCCGAGAAACCGAGCAAGTGGCATCCCTGAGCTATCTCCAGACATAAATCAGCCAGCAAGAGAAACAGAAAACCAACAAGCATAAACAAGCCTAAAACAGCAGCAAAGAGAAAAATGAAATCGACACCCCTCTACTGTAAAAACTATGTGTTAGGGACAATATTGGAGCTATTTCCAGAAAAGAAAATAGGCTTAGGGACTAGAAAGGTATTAAAACCTTAAAAAAGACTAGGGACCCAAAACACATGAAGGCCTCCACCCCAAGTGACATTATGAATTCAAGCAACATGGTTACTGACTACTTTATCCCAATACAGAGCACAACCAAAATGCAATCAGTGCAGGTTTTTTCCACTTTCTCGAGCCATGCATTGGGTGCCAGAAAATTTATTTGTCCTGGTTTAGGGCAAATTTGGGAGAAAACATCTAAAAGGGTTCCTCTAGAAAGCAGATTCAAGCGGTCTCTCCCCTAACTGATTTGGGAAAATATCTCCTTAGAGAAAAGTGAAAAAAACCTGTTTATTTAACAGGCAAAGCATTCATCAGCACACACACAAAAAAATCTCTTGCTGCTCTAAAAGGGATGAATAACTCACAAAGTCCCCTTCGTGGGTTGTAGCTTGACTCACTCTGTTATCAGTCACTCTAGCGCTGGAAATGCCATGGCCCAGACCCAGCCCAGTGGGCCACAGGTGCAAGCTGCTGGTGCTATTCCGGGTTTTCAGTCCAGGGCAGGTTTAAACAATTCCAAGAAAAAGAAAAACCACAGACCAGGGAACTTTTCTGCTTCAGCTAGCTAAAAACTAACTAAAAAAGCAAAGTAGAGCTCTGTCCCACTGTCTGTCCGTCCACAGACAACACAGTCCAGGAGCAGGAATGTGTAGAAGTGAGTGCAGTTTCTGAAAACAAACTGCATGCTTCTTCTCTCCCCCCCCCTCCCCCCCCCACCCCCTCCCCACCTCTTCGCTCTCAGAACCAGTCTTCAAGGTGCAAAACTTATTTCTGGGCTAAACAGATGAATAGGGATATAAGCATCATAAAGTCACCCCAGGACAGTTAGGAAGAGATATTTTAAGAAGATTGAAGAGATATTTTAAGTAGAATAAATGCACAAATGTTATTTTAAAATAGACAAATACAAGTATGTATTTCAGAAAGTAAGGCCCTGGAGGACCAGGCTTTATGTTGTTACCATCCAAACACAACAGAGGGAATCTCAGAGAAGGTGGAAAATGCTGTCACTCCATTGGTGAGGGGCCACTGGAATTCCAGGGAAATCAAAATCAGCAGAAATACAGCAGCAGCAGAATACAGTTGAAACCTGATGCCAGATCAGTAAGGAAGAAACAATATCCTTTGAACTTAGAAGCTAGAAAAATATTAGAAGAATGAATTACTAAATTTGTGCAACGTGGATTACTAAGTCACTCCTATCTTCAAATAGGGCAAGAAGGAAAATCTGGGAAACTACAAGCCAGTCAGCCTCACCTCAGTCCCTGTGAAGGTGATGGAGAAAATCTGCCTGGAAATAGTTTTCAGACACGTGAAGTCCAGCAAGGGGATCAGAAATAGTCAGCATGGATTTACAAAGGAGAAATCATGCTGAACCAACCTGATACTCTTCTACAATGAAGTGACTAGCTAGGTGGATGAGGGGAGATCAGTGGATGATGTTTACCTTGACATTAGTAAGGCTTCTTATTGGAATATGAATCCCAATATTACCAGTTAGATAGTGCCTGGGCCAGCCTGACCCTTGCTGCTGGGCCAAAGGCAGCAACTGCGGTGTATCACCCCAGAGATACCTTGGCTTGCTGGTGGTTGCAGCTGGGCACTGAACAAGTCCAGGCTTGTTAGGAACCCCGTTTACCTCAGGAGGAAGATTTCAGGCGATGGTGAAGAGAAAAAGGAATGGATTCTGCTGGAGGGTTTAATGTCCAGAGGTTTATTCCATGGTTACAGAGGTCTGAACGTGAGCAACTGCTCCAACAGAATCCCGGCCGCATGGTCTGATTCACCTTTTAAGCTCAGGGACAGGGGGAGGGGAGGTACAGGTGAGCCACCAACCAGGTGAGAGGGGCAGGGTCTCAGGGGAAGATGACACCCAGACAGGCCAATGACCCCTGGGCCTGAGGGGCATCTTTTGAACTTGACCAACCACATGACGCCTTGCTGGAATGTTAAGCCTGATTGACAGGACTCACTCAGCATGGGGGCAAGGGGGAAGGGAGAGAGGTATAGGCACACCTGGGGAAGTGACCTGGAAGTCTAAAATGGGACATTACAGCACACCACAACAGCTTCTGACACTGTCTCATAGAATCACAGAATATGCTGCAACTGGATTTCATAGAATCATATCCTGAGTTGGAAGGGACCTACAAGGGTCAGAGTCCAGCTCCTGGCCTTGCACACAACACTGGAGGTGAGGCCACACCAGTGCACGGTAAAGTAGGACAATCAACTCCCTTGACTAACTGGCAATGCTTTGCCTGATGTACCCAAGGACACAGTTGGCTCACCTGGCTGCCAGGGCACTGCTGACTCATACTCAAATTTCCATGGGCCAGGACTCACAGATCCTTTTCTGCCGTGTTGCTTTCCAGCATCTCATTCCTCAGTCTGTCTGTACATTGTAGGTTGCCCCATTCCAGGTGTAGAATTTGGTACTTTCCCTTGTTGAACTTCATAGGGTTGATGATTGCCCAGCCCTCAAATTTGTCAAGGACTCACTGCAGGGCATCCCTGCCTTCAAGGGAGTCAACAGCTCCTCCCAGTTTAGTATCATCTGCAAACTTACTTAGTATTGCTTTCAGTCCTGCATCCAAGTCATTTATGAAGATGTGAAGAGTACGGGACCTAAAATGGAGCCCTATGGAGCCCCACAAGTGACAGGTTGCCAGTCTCATGTCACCCTGTTCACTATCACAATTTGTGCCCAAGTTGTGAAGCAATTGCTCACCTATCTCATGAAGTGTTTACCCAGTTGAAAGCTGGACATTTTGTGTAGAAAGATTCTTGTGAGAGAATGCATCAAAAGCTTTACAGGAATCCAAAAAGGTTATACCTACTGGTGTCCCTTGACCAACTAGATGGGTTACCTTGCCATAAAAGGAAATCGGGTTTGATAAGTAGGACTTTCCCCTCATGAAGCCATGCTGGCTGTGACCGATGACTGCATTGTCCTCCAGGTGATTTTCAATGCCTCCCAGAATAATCTTCTCCATAACTTTAGCAGTCACTGAAGTAAGACTGAAAGGCCTGTAGTTTCCAGGGTCCTCCTTCTTGCCCTTCTTGAAAATTGGGACAATGTTTGTCAGCCTCTAGTCAGCTGAGACCTCTCTGGATTCCCATGACTGCTCAGAAATCATCAAGAGAGGTTTTGCAATGACATCAGCCATCCCTTTGAGGATTTTTGGATGAATCCCATCTGGCCCCATAGATTTGTAGGGATCCAGCTGGAGCAGCAGGTCCTGCACAATTTCAGAGTTGACTGGGAGTTGATCACTCTCACAGTCATAGTCCTACAGCTCAGGGCACTGAGCCCCCCTTGGTCCATGATCCGTGTTGAAGACAGAGGCAAAGAATTGCATTAAACACCTCTGCCTTGTCTATGTCCCTGTTTGTGAGGTGACCATTCTCATCCTGTAGTAGGCCAATGTTATTTCTACACTGCTTTTTGCCATTAATATATTTGAAAAAACTCTTCGTATTGTCTCCCACAGTTCTGGCAGTTCCAACTCCAGTTGGGCTGCGGCGACATAAATTTTCTCCCTTCAGCGGTGAGCAGCACCTCTGTATTCTTCCCATGTTACATGACCTTGCTTCTACTGGGCATACACCTTCTTATTTTTGCCTTGTTTTTAAGAGAAGAGTCCTGTTCAGCCAAGCCAAACTTCTGCATCATCTGCTTGACTTCTGACATTTGGGAATTGCCTATTCCTGTGCCCTTAGGAGGTGGTGTTTAAAAAGTGATCAGCACTGATTGATCCCAGCACCTGAAAAAACATTTTCCCAGGGAACCTTACTTACTAAATCCTTGAGAAGCCTGAAGTCTGCTCTCCTTATGTCCAGAGTTGAAGATTTGCTGGCACTTTTTATCCTGTCAACAGAGATTTTAAAGTTGATTGCTTTGTGGTTACTGTGGCCAAGATGGCCATCAATCTCCACTGTGTTGACAAGCAGCAGATCAAGGAGGGCATCTTTCTGAGTCAGCTCTCTTAAGACCTGTTACATAAAGTTGTCATCCAGGTTTTTAGGAATCTTCCAAACAAGCTGACAAAGTACAGATCAGTAGACAGCAAGATGGACTGAAAATTGGCTGAATAGCCAGGGTTGTGCATGGCAAGGGTTCTGAGCAGTGGAACAAAGGTCAGTTGGAGGCAAGTCAGAAGTGGTGTATGCCAGGGTAAATACTGTTTAGCCTCTTCAGTTGTGACCTAGATGCTTGAACATGCTTTGTAAATTTGCAAAACTGGGAGGAGTGGCTGATATGCCACAGGGTTGAGCTGTCATTTAGAAGGACCATAACAAGCTGGAGAATTGGACAGAAAGGCATCTCATGAAATTCAGCAAGGGAAAATGTCAAGTCCTGCTCCTGGGGAAGAATAACCCCAGGTATAAGTACATGCCAACTGGCCAACTGGCTAGAAAATGGCTCTGCAGGGAAGGACCCTGGGATTTTGGTGGAAAAGTAGACCATGAGCCAACAATATGCACTTGTGTGAAAGAAGACCAACAGTATACCGGGCTGCATAAGAAGGATTGTTGCCAGCACATTTAGAGAGGTGATCCTTCCTCTCTATTCAGCACTGTTGAGATCGCATCTGGAGTACTGTGTCCAGTTCTGGACTTCTCAATATGAGAAAGACTTAATGGAGTAAGTCCAGCACAGGGCTACTAGATGATTAAGGAACTGGAACATCTATCATATGAGGACAGGCCAAGAGAGCAGGGAGTCTTCAGCTTGGAGAAGAGAAGGCTCAAGGGGGGACCTTAACACAGTGTGTTAATACCTTACGGGAGACAATAAAGATGAGGGAGCCAGATGCTTCTCAGAAGTAACCAGAGACAAGACAATAAGCAATTGGCACAAAGCTCAACATGTGAAATTTTGACCAACAAGAAGAAAATACTTCTTTTTTTCACTGTGAAGGTAGTCAAACACTGGCAGAGATTGCTCAGAGAGCTTGTGGAGCATCCATCCTTGGAGATATTAAAATACTGATTAGACGCAGTCCTGGGCAACCTTCTCTAGTTGTCCTTGCTTGAGGACTAGATGATTTCATAAGGTCCCTTCCAACCAAAAATGATACTGTGAAAAGCATGTTTACCAGCTTTGACGGTGGTCACAGGGGTCTTAGGATGAGGGAAGAGACGATGATTTGACTCCATGTTTCAGAAGGCTTGATTTATTATTTTATTATATATCTTACATTAAAACTATACTAAAAAGAACAGAAGGAAAAGTTTCATCTCAGAAGGCTAACTAGGCTAAGAATAGAAAAGAAAAAAATGATAACAAAGGCAGCTGCCTCAGACTCTGTTCGAGCCAGCTCTGCTGTGATTGGCCATTAATTCCAAACATCCACATGAGACCAATCACAGATGCACCTGTTGCATTCCACAGCAGCAGACAATCATTGTTTACATTCTGTCCCTGAGGCCTCTCAGCTTCTCAGAAGGAAAATTCTTAAGGAAAGATTTTTAATGAAAAGATGTCTGTGACAACCAGCAGCTTAATTTCTCTGGATAGTTCCATTTGAAACATCTGGACAATTACACTTGCAGTCTCTGGACAATTCTACTTCACAGTCCTGAAGGGCAAAGGGATCCAGGAAGGCTGGACATTCTTCAAGAAGGAAATCTTAAAGGTGCGGGAGCAGGCCATACCCATGTGCCATGAGACAAGCCATTGGGAAAGAAGACCAACCTGGCTGAACAGAGATTTTTGTCTGAAATGCAGGGGAAAAAAAAGGAGAGTTTATGAACTTTGGAAGAAGGGACAGGAAACTCAGGAGCACTACAAGGATGTTATGAAGTTATGCAAAAACATATAACAAATACATTAGTAACAAAAAGAGGGTCAAGGACAGTCTCCATCCTTTATTGGATGTGGGGGGGAATTGCCACAAAGGATGAGGAAAAGGCTGAGGTACCTAATGTCTTCTTTCCCTAGTCTTTAAGAGTAAGACCAGTTATCCTTAGGGTTCTCAGCCCTGAGGAGCTCAGGAGCTGAAGACTGGGAAAATAAATAATCCTCCCATAATCCAGGAGGAAGAAGTCAGGAACCTGTTGTACTGCCTAGACACTCATAAATCTATGGGGCCAGATGGGATCCACCTGAGGTTATGGAGAGAGATGATGGAAGTGCTCACCAAGCCACTCTCCATCATTTATCAGCAGTCCTGGCTAACTGGGAATGACTGGAGGATAGTCAGTGTGATGCCCATTCACATGAAAGGTCAGAAGGAAGATTCAGGGAACTACAGGCCTGTCAGTCTGACCTGAGTGCTGGGGAAAGTTATAGAACACATTATCTTGACAGTGATCACATGGCATATGCAGGACAACCAGGGGATCAGGCCCAGCCAGCACAGGTTTAGGAAAGACAGGTCCTGCTTGATCAACCTGAACTCCTTTTATGACCAGGTGGCCCATCTAGTAGATGAGGGAAAGGCTGTGGATGTTGTCGACTTAGACTTCAGTAAAGCCTTGGACACTGTATACCATGACATTCTCTTGGAGAAACTGGGACCCCTTGGCTTAGACAACTGTACTCTTCATTGAGCAAAAAATTGGGTGGATGGCTGAGCCCAGTGAGTTATGAATGGAGTTAAATCCTTCATGGGATTCATCTGAGAATATTCAAAGACCTGTCTGATGTCATTGTGAGACCTCTCTCAATGATTTTTGAATAATCATGAAAATCTGGAGAGGCCCCAGCTGACTGGAAGCTGACAAACATTGTCCCTATTTTTAAGAAGGGCAAGAAGGAGGACCTGGGAAACTACAGGCTTCTCAGTCTCACTTCAGTGTCTACTACAGTTATAGAGAAGATTATTCTGGGAAGTACTGAAAAACACCTGGAGGACAATGCAGCCATCAGTCACAGCCAGCATGGCTTCATGAGGGGAAAGTCCTACTTAAAAAAACTGATTTCCTTTTATGACAAGATAACCCATCTAGTTGGTCAAGGGACACCAGTAGATATAACCTTTTTTTATTCCTGTAAAGCTTTTGATGCTGTCTCTCACAGGAAACTTTCTGGATAAAATGTCCAACACATAGCTGAATAAGCACTGATGACCCCACACGCACTGACAATTCTTATCTGCCACTAGAACTTCTTCATAAGCTCCTACCTTCCCAGGAGGGTTTCTTTTGTCCACCATCTTTTTTCCTTTGTCTCCTGGACTGCGCAGTCACTTGCAATGTGTGCCATCTAGTGGAGGAAAACAGGCACCATTTCCCCTTTGTCTTTTGGGCCATAAGGTCAGCTGTGGGAGCCACCATCTTGGGAAAGGGAGTGTACCCTGCCATTTTGGGTCTCTCTTTGTTCCTGTGGGGTTCATGAGATTTAACACTGTTGTATTTAGTGATTATTTATTATTATTTTTTGCCTGTTGCTGTTTTTCTTGTAAGTAAACTTATTTTTACATTTATATCTACTTGCATTTGTTCCTTATTGGTAGAAAGGAATTGGCTAAAGAAAAGGGAGGGATAACTCATTTTAGAGTGCTCCCCTAAATTGTCTTAAACCAAGACAACAGGATCCCACGGGAAGTGGTGGAATCACTATCCCTGAAAGTGTTAAAAAAACCCTGAATATGGCACTTCACAATATTGTCTAATGGGCATGGTGGTATTTGGTCAAAGGCTGGACTTGACAATCTTGGAGGTTGTTTCCAACCTTAATGATTCAATGATTTTTCTGCTCAGATTACTGACATTATCTGCACAGGTAATTAACCTGATATGAGGCAGATAAGGACCAGCATGATATATGAAGCTAATACAGTGTCAAAAAAGAGCATTGATTAGGAAGACTGAGATTAGAAATCTTGCTTTAGCTAACACAATTCTCTAGAAAAATCCATGCTTTCCTCCTAGTCCCCCCTACAATTTTACCTTTCAAAAAAGGTATGAGATAGAAGGTAATATGACCCTCACCTCCATTTTGCAATGCAGGCAACAGTTGTAGGAATGGGCCCCCTGTTGACGAAGTGACTAAATTATCCCTTGTCTCCTTAAAAAGGCAAAAAGCCCAGAAGTTTCTCTCCTCAATTTGGTAAAAAGACACCTCATAGGACCTTTGGGACTTCACCTCAAACCTAGGGCTACCCAATTGGACAGAGGCCAAAAGGTCCTGCCTAGGTAGTTCACTAGAAAAAGGAGAGAACAAAGGAAATAATCACTTTTGTGGGGTGTTTTAGCAGGAGCAAGAACCTCTTGCCCCTGGCTCAGTTTTTTTTTTTTCTGTATGAGCTTTGTTATTTTGCCTTTTATTAAAACTTTTTCTGTTTCCAACACTACCTCAGAAGCCATCCTGCTAATTTTATGCCATTCAAGGTAGCTGAGCTATCTCGGGTGTGATAGGTTCTCTGAGAGCTCATAAGACCTGGCTCGAGGAGAAACCCATCAACAGGTGCTGTAAAATTTTTCCAGAACAAGCAGTCCAATCTAATTATTCAATTTAAAAAAGAAAAATAAATATCTCTAAATAGTAAATATGCATTTCTAGTATATGTAAGTTGTAAGGTGGCTTGGAACATTGAAACACAATTTATTATGCCTTCCAAACAATGACTTCAAACAATAATTGTAAGTTAAGGAATTCCTATGGCCACTCACTGTTAAACAAGAAATGGATTTGGAACAAATTATCCCATTCATCCTGACTTTATAATCCACTAATTTGGTGTCCAGATTCTTACCTGCAATCAAGTTTAAATGCATTTTGCTCCACATAAATACAAAGTATACATGTAAAGCTCAGTATATTTAAAACCATCTCTATTAAGCCAGGAATGAAGAATTAATACTCTGTGCTTTGGTCTATTCAAGTGATATGAAAGACAAATTTCTTATACTTTGGACTGTTTTGAAGCTACACTAAGTACTTGAGGAAAACAATATCTGTCCATAATTACATAGAAATCAATTCTACTTAAGATAGCATGATCACAGCATTTAAACCATGTTGCTTTTACAATTAGCAGAAAAAGATTAGAGGTAAAAGTACCTGTAGATTAGAGGTAAAAGTACCTGTAGCTTTAAGTTATAGGAAGAGAACATAAGTTTACCTTTGCAAAGCACCATCTAGAGTAATGGCTTCTTGCATCAAATTCTTACTCTCAATTAAAAAACCCCAACATATCTCTAAATTCAGCCTTCTGGGTTAGAGACTGATTTATAAAGTCACTAGACTGCACTGGAGTTAATATAGGAAATATACAATCATATGTTACAGGGGACATGGGAAGAATAAAGAAATGCTGCTCTCCACTGTAGGGAGAAAATTCATGCAGCCACAGCTCAACTGGAGTTGAAGCTCGCCAGAACTCTGGGGGACAATAAAAAAGGCTTTTCCAAATATATTAATGTCAAAAGGCAGTGTAGAAATAACATTGGCCTGTTACAGGATGAGGACGGTCACCTCACAGTGATCTTGGGAATCCGGAGAGGTCCCATCTGACTGGAAGCTGACAAACATTGTTCCGATTTTCAAGAAGGGCAAGAAGGAGGACCCTGGAAACTACAGGCCTGTCAGTCTTACTTCAGTGACTACTAAAGTTATGGAGAAGATTATTCTGGGAGGTATTGAAAAACACCTGGAGGACAATGCAGCCATCAGTCACAGCCAGCATGGCTTCATGAGGGGAAAGTCCTGCTTACCAAACCCGATTTCTTTTTATGACAAGGTAACCCATCTAGCTGGTCAAGGGAAGCCAGTAGATATAACCTTTTTGGATTTCCATAAAGCTTCTGATGCTGTCTCTCACAAGAATCTTTCTGGACAAAATGTCCAGCATTCAGCTGGATAAACATGTTATGCGATAGGTGAGCAATTGGTTTAGGAGTCAGACACAAAGGGTTGTAGTCAATGGGGTGACATCAGACTGGCAACCTGTTGAAGCATGGAATAGAACTCTCCAACTAGTTAAAGTTAGAAAGTGGTATGTTTATTACAGTGTCAGACACACAAGGAATCATCTCCTAAAGACATGTGCGAAGAATCACAGGCTCCGGCTCTCTATTTATCTAAAAAAGTCTTACATATTCATATAATTCCCAAAACATCTAATACATACTAATTACCTAACCCTGCCTACCCCCGCTTCATATTTAAATGCATTATAATTGAGTCCAAAGTTCCTTCACGCTTGCGCAGTCTTTCACATCAAATGGGTTGGTGGGTTTTGAAATGGGTCAGTGGTCTTCTGAGGTCAAAGTGACCCTTTACTTTTGCCTTGTTGGCAGGCTTTTGGACCCCTTGGCTATAGCTCAAGTTTCGGGGCCCAGGTGCAGGCTACAATCCTCTGCTTTTTCACAATTTAATCCGCATCCCATACTGCTTCTTTAAACATAGTAAAGACAGGCAAGTGATATATTACCCTAGCCTTAATTACTTTATCTGCTAATAATTAACTATCCCTCATTATTTCAATTCTTCTTGCTATACTCTTCCCCTGCTAACTAAATCTAGCTAAACTTTTAACTCTTTCAGTTTGTTTAAACCCTTGATTCACTGTCACTAGTGGGGTTCCACAGGGCTCCATCTTAGGCCCAATGCTCTCCAACATCTTCACAAATTACTTGGACACAGGACTAGCAGGGATACTAAGCAAGTTTGCAGACAATAAAAAATTGGGAGGATATTTATGTTCCTAAATAAAAACAATAAGCCAAGGAGGAGGGGCCAGGACCAGAAAATTCACAATTTTACCCTCAGCTTTTGAATATCTGTTTTCTAGAACTGATCACAGCAAACTTTTAGCTGCCACCAAACCTCTATCCCAAATATTGTTTTGTGGAGAGCTACTGAAAAATCTTAGCATAACTTGTTTAAAAAGTCAATTACAGCCTATCAAGACAAATCTATAGGATACAAAGCTTCATTAGCTCTGCTCCTTAGTTACTTGTTTAAACAATCTGCTATAGCAGACACTGAGTAGTATAAATAGCTATCTGAAATTCTTTATCTATTGTATTGTGGCATTTGATCAGAAACATTTACTAAGTGAAAATCAGCATCATAACATGATCCCCCACCCTAAAATCCATTTTTGGCTGAGAGGTGTGGTGGGGCATTTTCCCCCTCCCTTTTCAGGCTGCACTGAGATTTGAGAAATGCTCGTTAAGCCTTGGCCTTGACAAACAGTACCTGGGCACAGCTCCTCTTGAGCTTATCAGAAACACTATCTGCTCCCAGGAACTGCTGCTCTCTAATGGGTTCCTGGTTTTGTTTATGAACAGCCTTGAAAACTATTTTTCTTGCCTGAATGACATAAACATCCCTGTTCTCACACTTTCAAAGAATGTGCCAACCCAAAAAGCGGCCAGGATTAAACATTGTTATAGCTAAAGCCCCCTTTATTGCAGTCCAAAATGAGACCCTTTGGGCTCTCCTGGACCACAGTAGCTGTGACCAGAGACCTCCCTCTGAGTGGGGCCACTCAGAGCCAGCAAACTCCCAAGTTTGCTGTACTCAGAGGATTGTTGAACAACGATGAATCCAGGGCCAATACCCCCACTCCTCAAGGCTCGACCCTTCTTCTGTTGAGAAGATGTAAAGGCATCCAAAGGGAGTATATTTCATTATCTTTGAGGGGAATTTTTCACACATGCCTTAGACTGATTCTTAATGTCTGTGTGCAGACACGTGTGCATATGCTGTGGCAAATAAGGGAGAAATGCTGCTCTCTTAGATGTTTAAGTACTTTAGGTATCTAAGTAAGTTAGGCCTGAAAGTAAGGTTAATATAAGTTATAAGCTAAGTTAAATGATATTAAGTGTTGTTCCTATGTAAATTATTAAGTTTAAGATATAAGTTAAGTACTGTTAAATTTGCATGCTGTTAAGCTTTTCATCTGTATTCCTTTTTATCCTTGCCCTTTCTATCATTATGTCACATGCACCTAAACACACACACAGAGACACACACAAATAATTCTCAGTTCGTTTCTGTTTTGATTTACTGAATTTTGTTTGTTGGGGTTTTTTTACCCCTCGGCGTGCCTTAACAAGCAGTCTAGTAAGTAGTAGAGTGAACCTTGCCAACAAACTTTGTCATGCTGTTGCCTAAAATTGGAAGAAAAACTTTCCAAACAATACTAGAATTGATAACATAAAGAGCAGTATTTTAATGAAAGCTTTCAGGTCCACAAATTATAGCTATGCCCACATGTGGCATCAGATTTTCACAATTTTTATAAGCTTAATTAATTAGTATCTCTAGAAAGTACACCCAATAGGAGAATGGTTGCCCTGGCAACCCACCCTTGGACCTGCCCGATTGGAGTCCCTCCAAGAGGTTCTTAGCCCTATATCTTTTTATGTCTCCCAAGTGCTGGTGCAAAACAGGATGTCCTTGTTAGAAATTCTTTTCCTGAAAATAAGACTAAATAGAATTTCAAGAGTGTGACATAATGTTGTAAGAACCTGATAACAAGAGAAAGGCATCAAAAAGTGCTTTGTCATTACATCTGCTTATCATAATCTCTATTGAACACCTGAAAACTATGTGTGGGATGGACTGTGAGCAGCCCGCCTTGAGGCCCATAAAAAGGAAGGCAAAACTTGTGCAAAAGTGTGGAGGGGAAAGAGAAGGGCAGAATCTCAGGCCTTTGCCTTCCCCCTCCCCCCCCCCCCATCACCTGCTGTGAGCCACCCTGTGGCCTCCTGGAGCTGATGCCATCAGCTAAAGGAAAATCCCCTGATCCTGCATCCTTGGACTGAAGTTCCAAGTGAGTTGATGGGTAGCCTCCCACCAAGAAAATGAAACCCCAGCTAGCCGCTGGAATAACAAAGTAGATATAATGGCCAGATTGGCCCCAATAAGTGTAAAAACTCCAGCAGAAAACTGGAACAGACTATTAGAATGGTTGCACTTAAAGCGACAGCACACAGGGGTACAAGACCTGTACAAGGAAGCAGTAAGCAGAGGATGGCCAGTGACTCAGGAGATGTGCTGTACCTGCATATCTTCATGTGAGCAGTGCAGAACCCAACTAGAGTGTCACTCTTTAGAATAACTCCCCTTATATATCAGAGACAGGAAAGGACTATGGGACACATGACAAATTGACTATATTGGACCCTTTCTAAAGTGTGAGGGAAAACAATATGTGTTAGTAGAAGTTAGATTAGGACTAGTACAAGTGGAATCCTTCCCTTGGCCAACTAGTGCAAGCACATTAGAAGTTCTTAAAATGCGATTCAGTTTCTTTCCAAAACCTGTAGCTATCCAGTTGGACAACCGGTCACATTTTACAGTGACCAGGGTCCAGGAATGGGCCAAAGAAGAAGGGATCCAGTGGATATTTCACACACCCTATTATCCACAATCAAATGGCATAGTTGAAGGGACAAATGGCCTGCTTAAGTGATTTCTGAAGCCTCAAAATTCTAATTAGATTGGATGACTATGGGATGCTGTAAAAATGGTAAATGACCAATGGGGAGTAAATGGATTATTGTATTCCATTGATTAGTTTATTCAGTTATTATATTGCACTGAGTGGTTTGCTTTGTATCACATGGTTTGTTCCATCCCCTCCCCCAAGTCCTGTGATGTTGGTTTCCCCCTGAAGTTAGTTCCTCCCTTCGCCCCTCTCATCAGTTGTATCCCATTGGCTGTAGTTCCTTTCCTCCGCTCCCCCTCTCCCTGGATTTAAAATCTTCTGGCACAAGGCACCCGATCTCTTTCTTTTTCTCCTGGAGTTGTTCTACATTAAAGTGTGGGACTTTAGTCCCGAGAAGAAAGAGCACCTCTTGTCTTTTGCTTTTGTCCTTGTCGGTACCTCCGGGGTCCAGAGCTAGCCAAACTGATCCCCCATGAGGCGTAGAACCAAAAGCAGATGTCCCAGACTCACCGCTTTTTACCCACAGCTTCCCTCATTGATACAAGCAATATCAAAACCTACAGGTAATCAAAAACCCTTGTGCTTCCCAGGACAACCTGTATTGGTGGAACTGCCTACTGTAGGAGCTACATGGTACTTGCTACTCTTTAACATGTACACCTGGAAAGCAAACGACATTCATGACAAAGAACACAAAATAAATTCTCAATGGATTGTTCCTACATTTTAATGTTAGCCCTGAAAGAAGCCAGAGAGACTTTTTTTTTATTTTACAGGTATCTGTTGAACAGAAAAAGTATTCAGAATTGTGAATAAAAAAACCTCAGATTTGGACTATGGTTCAGTTTACTGGGAACTAACTATGTTACGTATGTTTGAATGGTGTCATGGGTTTGATGCTGGCCAAATGCCAGTGCACCCACAAAAAATTATTGACTCATTCTCTTGTGCTATAGTTGAGCAGAGAAGGGGAAAAGAACAATTAAAAGGGAGTTCATGAGTTGAGGTAAGGACTGGGAAGAAAACACGTTAAGGGTGTTTTAGGTTGCAAATGCAAAATGTGGCTGGGGGTGTGTATTCTATTGCCATCTGTTAGAGGTGGGGCAGTTATCTTCTGTTAATGGGCCACCTGTAAAAACCAGGTGGGGCAGTTTTCTTCATCTCTTCCATGACTCATCCTCCCTCCAGGAAGACATCTTCTGTTAATGGGCCATTGAGTCTTGCCGCATGAACGATAAAATTACATCATCCCCTTGTGAGATGCTCTGTCCAGGGGGGAGGAGCCAAGCATTCCTACCTGGATACAATCTGAGACTTGGAACACTGTTGGAACGCTGACGGCTGAAAACTTCAAGCTTTCTGAATTTAAGGGTGCCAACCAAACACCACAGGCAGCCTTTTCCCACTGGATTCCCAGAGGAAGACCAGGCTTATCTACACCACCACTGGACCTTCAGAGGAAAACTACACCCTTCTACAGGATCACTGCTTCAACAGAACCACATTAGTCATTCCAGGAGGACTGCAGCCACCATTTAATCAGACTGCTACCAACACACTGACCAACAGGGTGTCAGGTCATATTCTGACTCTGTCAGTGTTTTTTTGTATTACTACATTTTTATTTTTATTTTTTCTAATAAAGAACTGTTATTCCCACTCCCATATCTTTGCCTGAGAGCCCCTTAATTTCAAATTTATAATAATTCAGAAAAAGGGGGTTTACATTTTCCATTTCAAGAGAGTGTTCTGTCTTCCTTAGCCAACACCTGCCTTTTTAAACCAAGACAAAGGCTGTCTTTTTAAACCAAGACAAAGGGCTAAACAGGCTTAAAACTTTAAAAAGTATACAGAAAAAAAAATATTAGCAGACTTAGAAGAAGATAATGAAAACTAAAATAAACTTTTAGAACTCCTTTTCCCTCCCCCAGCCCTTCTTTCTTTCCCACCAACAGTGCAGGGTGACAAAACATGGGGTTTTTTGTCAGTTTGTCACTTCTAAAAAAAAAATCTTTCTTCAGTTTGCTTAGGGACATGAGTCTCTCCTGCTATGCCATGGGGTTCTTCCCATGGGAGACAGTTCTCTGTGGACTTTTCCAACATGATTCTGATTGCCATGTGTAGCAGTCCCGCCCAAACCTGCTGCAACGTGAGTCCCTCCCACAGGCAAAGTAGTCTTCCCACAACTGTTTTTTCGTGGACCATTTGGTTCATGGGGTAAAGTCTTTTAGGGATGAGCTGATCTAGTATAAAATCAAGGATCCTCTTCCTCTGTCTCTGCAAGCAAGGGTTCTCTCTCTCTCAGTTCAAGCCTCTCACCAGATCACAGCTTTTCAGTATCCACATGCTCCAGCACAAGCACCTTTTTCTCATGGGCTGCGGGTGAATGCTGCATCACCCCATGCACTTCATGAATTATAGGGAAACTGTTGTGTTATAGTCCTCACTATGGCTTGCAGAAGAATTTCAGCTCTGCCATTCAGAGCACTTCCTCCTCTCCCTCCTTCCTTTCACCGACTTTAGTGTCACCATGTTCTCATGTGTTTTTGCCTTTTCTCTGACTCAGGAAAGAATTGATAGCCGTAGGTTCGTTTGTTCTCAAGTTCTATAAATTAAAAAAGTTTTATAGGGTTTTGCAACGGTGAAAGGTTGATCCCATCTGGGCTCCACATTGGGGAATTGCTTGCCATGTCTACTGATCACATGGTCCTTGATGACACCGCGTGAGCTGCACCAGCCCCTGGCTCCACTCAGCATCTCTCTTCATGCAGGGTGCTGAAAAGGAGAAAAGCTTCTGCCACCACTTCTGCCCTTCTGTCCACAGCATGGCTGGCAAAAAGCAGCTAAGTAATTAAAGTTCATTGTGAGCCATGCCAAGATGGCAGTGGTCACACGGTGCGGCCCCAGCCGCATGGTCTCAGCTGTGTGGTCGCTCTCGGACTGGGATGGTGGTGGCCACTCCAGGCCCTGGCCACTCCCAGCCTTGGCTGCGGGGCCGCTCGCAGTGCCAGGATGGCTCCTGGTGGCATGACCCAGTGACTCTGCTGGGAAGGGGGCTCAGCACACCTCCTCGGGAATGAAACTAATGCCTTCCCCCCCTGCCCCCCACCCCTCTAAGGAAAGGAAAATAGGGAGACTGCACACCTTTTTTCCTTCTCAAATATGCCACCACAGAGGCGTTGCCAACTTCTCTAATTGGGCCAGCCAATATATCAAGCATCAGATCCTTTAGGGATTGTCTCTGCTGGACAGAGTAGAAGTTTCAAGGAACTTCTCTCCCAGAAGCAGCCTCTGTAGCTTCCTCCACCCCCACTAAAAGCCAAGTTGTGTTAGCCTAACACATATGATTATTTGTTCTGGTTTGAAAGCAAAACCAGTGAGAAACTCCAAGTCAGAAATACAATTTATTAGGAAAAGGGAAAAAAACCCAAATACATGCAATAATACAAACAAAAAAACACTGACAGAGTCAGAATACAACCTGACACCCTGCTAGTTAGGGTGGTGGTAGCAGCCCAGATGAAATGGTCTTGTTGAAATGGTGATCCTGTAGAAACAATCTGGTAACTCTTGTCCTCTGGAAACCAGTGGGTAAGGGTGGCCATTCCACTGGGAATCCAGTGGAAAGACTGACTGCTCTGTCCCAAAACCCAGATTATATCCAGGTGGGGATGCTTAGCTCCTCCCCTCTGGGCGGAGCATCTCACAATGGGCTGATATAGTTCTGAGTCATGTGGTGGGTCCTTGATTACCTGTTAAATAGAAATGGCTCCCAGGAGTTATCTCTGAGTCATGCAACAATACATTGATGGGCCCATTAACAGGAGATAAGGAAAAAACAATGCCCCTCCTGGTTTCAGCAGCTCTTGAGGATGGGAATAGAATACACTTTTATATTGTAACCTAGGACAGTTATTTACCTTGTGCATGTGCACAGCAGAGCTAACTGTTAAAGATGACAGTCAAAGGAACATTGCCTGGAAACTGGTTAAAGGGTTTGTAAAAATATGGAATCATACTGATCAAGGTGTATGTGTGACTACCTGAGTCTGCTGAACAAGGATTGCAATTTTTTATGATACCATTGTGTCGCAGACATTTCTTCACAGAAATCCTTTCTTTCGGATTTCTGCGTCTTCTGGAGGCCAGAGGCCTCAGAAGACAAGGTAAACAATTATTATCAGATGCTGTGGAATGTAACAGGAGTTTCCTGATTGGCTCATTTTCTATGTTTATAATTAAGGGCCAATCACAAAGTGCAAGCCAGGGGACTGAGTCCTTGGCCACAGCTTTGTTGTAGATTCTTTTCTATCTATTGCTAGCTAGCCTAGCTGCTCTGCAAACCTCTCTCTATATTCTATTATTATAGTAATAATGTATTATATATAATATCATAATAAATCAGCCTTCTGATTCAAGAAACAAGATTCACCGTCTCTCTCTCACCAGCTGCGACCCACACAGGCACGGTAATACCATTGAATTTATCTTCTGTTCTTAATATGGCTAGTGTGACAGCTTGGTTACGTCTACCTGAACAGTGGACAAGTAAAAGAAATGGAGCCCAAATTCAGTGGAAAGGTACCCCTATAGTGCATAATGTTTGCCAAACTTATGACCCACCTTCTGATACATCTTGTGAAGGGTGGTTACACCATAAATACTGTAAAACTGTGCACCCAAAGATAAATGTAGCCATCTTATCTAAAACTGAATTTTCTCATCCAGCTATCAAATCAAGTAAAGGTAAATTTGGTCCAGAGATAAAAACCTTCGAGGAATATAATGCTAGGCAACCCTCACTTATTTACTCATGGGATCCACTGTTTGACCCAATATACACACCAGATGTATACAAAAGTAATTTTGCTACAGTTTTTAGCCCTTCTTGATGTGTGCAACTTCCTAACATAACAAATATAGTTTCAATTGACTGACAAAACTTAATGTGAGCATGGTCTGTATAAACATTTCTTAAAGCCAAATTTACAGAATCCAAATTTACCATGCCTCAAGTAGAAGATAGTCCTCTGTTCCACTGCTCAAAGATTATAACATGCAAAGAAGGACCTGAAGATCCTCCAGAAGTGTGGTCTTCACTTAGAATTCAAACATTACTAAGGGAAATGTGTGCTTGTTGAGGATACCCCTCAAAAGGCTGTAGAAATCAAGATGGGTTCTGTAAATCCACTCACAGGGAGGAAGTGAGTTTTTTGAGATATTGTGGCCAAACCAATAGGTGCTCAGATTTGAATATTGGCACCTGGTGTGGCCACTGAGGACATGGATACGCCTCTGAGAACACAGGGGGTTAAAAGCAAAGAACTCCCAGGAAAACTTTCTCTTGGTTCTGGTCAGTAAAAGGTTCAGATCTCCCCTGCCCAGCTGCTGCCGGCTGAGCGGGGGAGGGGAAGCCATGTGTCCGAGTGAGGTAGGGCCTTGGATAGAGAGGGGAGGTGAAGAGGCCCTTGCAGGATGGAAGGGTGGATGGACATTGGGGAGTCATCGAGCATTCCCCCCTCCCCCCAGGAGAGAGAGACAGCTGGTGTCTGTGCCTGTGCCACCTTGAAATTTGATAGCATGGCTGGCCGAGGTGGAGAAGGGGGGGGATGTGGCGAGAAGGTGCCTGGCAGGGCAGCCATGGGAGTTCTGGACAGGCAGAGTCTGAGATTTTTAACCCTTTTCTTGGATGATGGAAACATTGCAAATGCTGATCCTCCTGGAGTTGAATGAGAAGAGAGATATAGTCGAGATAAGAGGAAATGGGCCACGAGGGAAGTTGAGAAGAATCTTGGATGGGTCGAGGTGATGGAGTGGCCTTTGGCTGGACTTTTCTTGTATAGCCATAGACAGAACCATTTTTCCTGTGACAGAAACTGCATCTAGGGGGAGCCACGAGAGTTCAGTGTTGTTATGTGAAAGAGTGCGTGAACAGAGACGATGCGTGAGGAGGGTGGTTGGTGCCCTCGATCTTCAGTGGAGGAGAAGATCTCTGTTCTTGAGACCCCTCGGCCACAGGGGGTGAAATTTGGGGTAGACAGGTGTCCTGAAAGTGAGAGACTGTGCTCTTTTTGGAACTGGACAACGCACCCTTAAAAGGAAAACCCTAGAAGCAGCCCTGATCCATGCGCAGTGGTGAGAGCACTGGGCATGGAAGGAAGATGTCACAATGGCAGATGTTCTCCAGGCGGTGCCACGTGTGACATGGAAACACAAGAGGTCTCAACTGTGTTTCCAGGGGAAGCCTATGGTACAAGAGGGACTCCTCACTCCTTGATGAACTGAGAATTGATTATCTAAAGGGTGGTGATAGACTGAGAGTTGGTGATCTGAGGGATGGATGTATTAGAAATTTGGTGGGGGGAGGAGGAATGTTTTTGGAAGGTTTTAATTCTTTCTGTGTGTTTCTTTTTAAATATAGTTGTAGGTTAATAAAGTTTTGTCTTCTTTATTCCTAAGTTGGAGCCTGCTTTGCTCTATTCCTGGTCACATCTCACAGCAGACACCAGGGAGAATGTATTTTCATGGGGGCACTGGCATTGCGCCTGTGTCAAACAGTGACAAGCAGTGTGGAGCTTCCTATACCCATTACCCAGTCCATGGTACCCCGATAAATACTAAGCCAAAAATCACCATCCTTGATTATGCAGATGAAACTAATTGTAAAACAAAGTACATAGTCCCTTTTGGAATGGCTTGGGAATGCTCTAATGGGAAATTTTATTCACATTTGTTATTAGAACAGCATGCTGGTCTTGGGTATGGAATTGGGATTCCCTCCCTTTGCCCCAGACATGTCTTTACTTTCACTAGAGTGTCTAAAGAATGCCACTATCACAGTGATCCCTCTTCAGAGGCAACACAAAGACCAGAGTAGGCAATTAAGGGAAACAACTTTCCAGATTACTACACCACTGGACAAAAAATATCCCTATTCCTGGAAAAGTTCTTTACCCTCGTTGTCTCCTTAAAAAGACTCCAAATTGTGTTAGAAGATGTTACCTGGCAATTAAATGTATTAAGCAATTGAACACAGCATGCATTTGGAGAATTAAACACCTAAGTCCAGTAAACTACTAAAATTACTTTGAAAATTAGATTAGCCTTGGATATGATATTGTTAAAGGAACAAGGAGTTTGTGGAATGCTAAATTTGACAGAGACTGAATGCTGTATAACAATTCATAATGCCTCTACCTCCATTGATGAGGCACAAGCTAATAAGATGAAAGAAATAAGCAATCATACCAGAAGTTTGTTTAATGCAATGCAACCATGAGAAGTGTTTGCTGGTTCATGGGTGTGCTGGTTTAGGGCAAATTTTGGGAGAAAACTTTTGAAGTGATCTCCTCTTGAAAGCAAATTCAAGCGGTCTCTCCCCTCCACCAGTTCAGGAAAGATTTCCTTGGAGAAAAGTGAAAAAAAATATTTATTTATAAAGAAAAGTACTCACAAACATGAGAAAATTAATAATATTAAACAACGGAACCTCTCATTGTTCTGAAGAAATGGCAAATTCAGAAAGTCCTTCTGTAGTTCAGAGAGTCCTCTGTGGGTGTTTCTAGGCTTACTCAGTGTCTCTCAGTCCCTCCGGCACTGGAATACAGTGTTCTGGGCCCTGGTGGGCCACAGGCATGAGCTCTCGTTTTTATGTGTTTTTGGTCCAGGGCAGGTTTGAACAGTTCCAGGAAAAGAAATGCCACAGTCCTGGAAACTTCTCTGCCTCAGCTAGCTAAAAAAACTAACTAAAAGCAAAGGAGAGCTCTCTCCTCCTGTCCGTGCTGCAGACAACATAGTTCGAGAGAGAGAGAGCTGAAGCTTTTATCTCTATGTTTTTGAATACAGCCACAAAAAAGTTCCACCACTTTTCCTTCTCCCCTGTTTTGCTCTCAGATGTAGTCTTAAAAGGCACAAAACTTATTTGTGGGCTAAACAGACAAATGGGGATACAATTCAGCATCATAAATTCATCCCAGGACATTCCACCCCTTATCCCCATATTGTCAGCTTACTACCAAAACTAACTTGACACACACATACATTTATACATACATATACATAGAATGGGTCACTACCATCCTAGAGTCTTTAGGACTCACAGGGTGGGGAAAATAGCTAGCACAAATTGGAATAACAGTCGTCGTTGGAATTGTATTCCTATTTGTTGACATTGGCCTTGTTAAATGTATGATACGTTTGCTCGTTTCCTTCTCTCCCTCTGTATGCTATATTCATATCACCATCACTGAAGAAAGCTACACTGATGTCCCGTGAAATAATGCCAAATCACAGGGTGGATGTAAGAACCTGATAACAAGAGAAAGGCATCAAAAAGTGCTTTCTCATTATGTCTGCTTATCATAATCTCTACTGAACAACTGAAAACTATGTGTGGGATGGATTGTGAGCAGCCCACCTTGAGGCCCATAAAAAGGAAGGTAAAATATTTGCAAAACTGTGGAGAGGATCCTGCATCCTTGGACTGAAGTCATGAGTGAGTTCTGGAAAACCCCCCTCTCTCCCTGCTCCAGTGTCCTGTGGTGAGAGCACCATGAATAGACCAAGGTTTGACTGCAGGTTTTGGGCACTGCACCTGCATTTCAGAGGACAGACCGCTGCATTCCAGCCAAACTGCTCATGAGATTGGAAAAGGCAGCTAAGATGTTTCAAACAGCAGGTAAAAAAAGGCACAAACTGCTTTGACCCCCTCCCCCCCCATCTCAGCAGCAACAAAGGTAGCAACAGTGTGGTGGTGACCTATCCTATGCTTTTTCTAACTTTTCTCTACTTTTGTCTTTCTTTCTCCTTGACTCTTTTACTATTTAATTAAATTAAATATATCAAATTTTTGGTATTGATATAAAATTTTGATAGCCAAACAGAATTTTATTTTTATATCCTTTATTTTAAAGAAAGCAAACAAGCAGTGCTGGGTGGCCAGGGAGTCACCGCTCCGCTAACAGCATACACCACTTGCAAGTTCACCAGAGTATATATACTGTTTTTAAGCCTAGAAAGCATTTTCCTGTGTGCTTGTGTTAGTCTGAATCAGCAAATATCAATAAGCTGGGATCAGCAATTTCATAATCTTTCCAGGTGGCTGTTGGCTTCCTGTCCTTCTTGTGGTCGTCTAGAGGGAGACCTTTCACCAGTGTCTGCTACATAATTTTAGTCTGGTACCAGTGCATCAAGCTTTTTATTATACATAAGCATCTAGTCTCTTTGTTGCAGTATCCCTCAGCTTTACCACAACTTCCTCTATTTTATTCTAAGCATCAGTCATTTTTGCTTCCTCATCTCTTTACTATACTTCTTCTGGGTTTTTTTTGTTTTTTTTTTTTTTTTTTTTTTTTTTTTTTGTTCAATGCTTTATTTGGCTATTCGGTCAGAAAGTTTCAAAACTGTTCTTTGTAGTTATCCCAGGGAATGTGTCTGCTTTCGACACAACAGATACAAGCATTTGCTGATTCCATTGCCAATTGACACGAATCACAAAAACTTTTTTCTCAGGTATCAACATTTAACCTCGTTTTGTTTTTATCTCATTTCAGGGAATATTTCAAACCTTTAGTGTTCTTCCCATTTTATTCACAGAGAGTTCTATTTGCTCTTCTGTGCTTTGAGCAGATCATAACAAATGTGTGAGAAAGGGTAACTACTGTTCTAAAGTGTAAGAAAGTGCTAGAAACTATACAGCTATGTATTAAAAATCTACAAAGCTACAAATATATAAAGAAGCTAAAAATCTTCAGGCATTGCTGTCAGTATTGTCTGGTTTTTGCTGATACCTTGCCAGTGATTTTTTTAAGTGATCTCAAACAATCATTTGTGACAAGATGATACTACTCTTCACTCTAATTTCACAGTTTTTAAATTATAAAACTCTTCTCAGATAGCGGATACCTCTCTAAAATTTATTTGTGTCCCAATTACTGAAAAAGAAAGCAGGAAGCATGAAATGTGAGAAATCAGCCCTTTGCAGGTTAGCTCACTCTTTAGGACCCTTGCAAACAGAGCTAAGAAGCCAGTGAAACAAGCAGTTCTGTGATGAGCTGAAGAGTTGGTTTTAACTCAAAAAAGAAGTACTTTTCACTAGGAACCATTCTTTAGAAAGAACCAAAATTACACATTGTGACTTCTTAAAGAAATCGGAGACCTTCTAAATTTTCAGAGATCTGACTCAATCCCGAAGAGAAGGAAAAGTTCTCTTTTGAATAATTAGAGAACTAAAAATATTGAATGAGACCTAGCTTTCTGCAAGAATGAGAAAAAGTCTATTGTTCTAAACTCTGTTCCAAATTGCAAGAAAGGGAACAGATTCCCTACCATTTCTTGAATGAATCCTGAAATTGATAAGGGAAGAACAAGCAAATTAAATTTCTGTGAAAGTACTTTTGCTCCCACTTGTAAAGCATTTAATTATTTTGATATAAGATAACACTGGAGAGGAGTAAAAGAGGCAGACCTTTGAATTGATGGAACATGAAAACAAAAACCAATCAGATCCAAATATCCAGCCAATATGACAAAATAATTGTTTGAACACAGACTAATATTTCTTCTTTTTGTTTCTAAATAATGTTATGTTACACCACCCTGAGGCTAGGAACAGTATCTGCCTCATAGCCCAAGCAAGGGATAGAGTAGAGGAAATTACAAAGGTATTTGGTGTACACTCCCAGTTTAAAGAAAATTCACAATAAGACAGGGTGGAAGGAGGTAGCCATGTGTCAGTCAAGTATACTCATCCATGCTATATTTTCTCTACTAAGATAATGTCTTATTAAAATCGTCAACCAGAAGAAGGGTTAGCAGTATATTACAGACCTCTTCAGTGAAAAGTTAATTAACTAATGAAACAGGTTTGAAGAAGCAACTTTCAGAGATTACAGCAAAGAAAACTTGCTAGAGTAGACACACAGAAAGAGAAGACAAGCAAAGAAACTCTTCCTAAAGGAGTGGTTTTATCATTAGCATATATGCTAGTCAGGAATATTTTGGGCTACATGAGGCATACCTCTTAAAACCACATTTCTTTTCAGTCTGCCATCCAGAGGCCTGAAAAGACCAAAAAATAATCTGGAAGTTAGCATCCAAAACTCCTTAAAATCCAGCCATCATATAAAAATATTAACCTACTTAGCTCAGCTAACACTATCTAAATGTATTAACTGAAAACAACTCAAAGGAAATAAAGAAACATTATTTTCTTTTAATAAAGAAAAGAAAGGGAAAGTCTGAAAAAAATAGAAGAAAAAAGAACTTCAGGAAACACCTATGTAACATCCTCTATGAAAGGACAAACTTACCACAAAAAAGTAAAGCCAGACCAAAATTCAAGTAATCCCGATACCATGTGGCAGCAAAAATACAAAAAATATCCCAACAATTATCTGCTGTACTGGATCTGGATAAGATGGAGTTAATTTACTTCATAGCAACATGTATGGTGCTAACCACCAGCACAAAGGAGATTGCCCAGTACTTCAGCTGGCTGGATCTTGCTGAACTGACAAAAGAGATATTCCATACCATATCACATCATGCAGCAGTAATAAAATTGGAGAAGAGGGGTGTTTTGGGTAAGTAGCCATTGCTCAGGGACTGTCTGGGCATTGGTCTACTTGTACAAAGTGATGAGTGATTGCCTTTGTATCATCTTTTTTTTTCTCTCTCTCTCTCTCGCATTCTTTCTTTCTCTCTCTCTCACTCGCTCTCTCTCTCTCTTTCTATTACCAGATGATAAATGGCCTACACCTGGTAAGCTAACTCAATGCTTGTTCTCCAAAACTACTGACCTATGGAAACTGCACAATGCCCATTGTATAAAAAGGAGAATTCAAAGTTCACCAGCCTCAGTGTCCTGCCAACTAAGCCAGGTCACCTGAAACATCGGGGTCTAGGAACACCAGGGACCACCAGAGAGACCCTCAGGACAGAAGAACACATGCATAAAGGGGAGGGAACATATATTAATGATTTCAGAGAAATTACTATTATATGTATGTTTAGTCCAGGACAATCAATGAATATGGATGCAAAATATAGTATATAAACAGAAACTTTCCTGCACCCAGTATGTACAGTTTTGGGAGGAGCTATCCCCTCCCCCCTCTGGCCCCTACCCCGTGCATCCTGTCAAATAAAGAATGCCTGCTTCTTAATGCTGCATTGGTGTTAAGGAGGAGTTTTTTTTATTTTATCAAATTTTTTGTAACAGTTTTGGCAACCCAAGTGGAACAGACTCCTGAATTTCAACAGATCAGGATCCAAGGGATTGCAGGATATCCAGTCAGGCCAAAGAATTCTAGGGAGAAACTTTGATCTCGCCTCCCCCAAGGAAATTGGAACAAGATCCCTGGTAAGGCATTCTTTACTTTACCCTAATGATGTTAACTGTTAACCTACCTGTAAGGAACAGCAACAGCTATGCAGGGTTTGATTTAAAGGTACCTAAGGTGGGAAAAGGGAAGGGTTTGAGTCCCTTCAAAGAAGAAGGGTTAGACTCTCTTCTAAGGAGCTCCTAAACAGTAATTTCTTATAACAGGAAACAAAACCTCAAAAGGGGTATCACAGGTGTCACCACTGGGATGTATCTTGAAACACTGGAAATTGTGAGTGATCCCCTCACGCGTGAAAAACTTATAAAATTTTGTAATCAATGGTGGCCACTTTACATGCTAGAAGATCAAGCAAAATGGCCTAAGAATGGAACCTTAAAGTATAACACCATATTGCAGTTAATGTTTTTTTGTAGAAGGGAAAATAAATGGGATGAGGTTCCTTATGTTGACTTGTTTTTCACCTAAAGAAATCATCTGGAGGGGCAAAAGGAATGTGGGAGGACCCTGCAAGATCCAACAATTTTAGCACTTGAAAAGGAAAAGAATGGCAAAGGGTTAAAAAGGTGTTGTTTTGCATGCAGCATAGGGCAGAGGTGTTTAAAGTGTGGAAGAGAGGACGAGGATGATTTAGAGCTGATGGTTGCTTCTCAGCAAAGAGTGGGTGAGGTGAATAATGAATCACTGGGGAATGCAGCTAGACACATGAGTAGGTCATAGCAGAGTGGACTGGAACTGAGAGAACACTTCAGGGGATTGGAGGATTTTAGCCTGATTGCAGGACACACTAGAAAGTAGCAAAGCGATATTGGGATGGGTGCTGGGGATATTCTGATGGCTCCCCTCTGGCAGGGGATTGAGAATCATGGTCCAGTAACAGTAAAAATCCCATTTTCAATTGTGGATTTAATGTCATGGGAAAAGGCAGCAGGAGTTTATAGAGAGGATTTGGATACAGTTGCTAAAGTATTTGAAATCATAATTAGGACTCAGGACTCTGACTAGAATGATATACAGAATCACAGAATCACAGAAATTCTAGGTTGGAAGAGACCTTTAAGATCATCAAGTCCAACCCATGTTCTAACACCTCAACTAGATCATGGCACCAAGTGCCACATCCAGTCTTTTTTTAAACTCTTCGAGGGATGGTGACTCTACCACCTCTCTTGGTAGATGATTCCAGTATTTGACCACTCTTTCTGTAAAATGCTTCCTCCTTAATTCTAGCCTGTATCTCCCTTGGCGCAGCTTGAGACTGTGTCCTCTTGTTCTGTCTGTTGTTGCCCGGAGAAAGAGACCGACCACCAGCTCACCACAGCCACCCTTCAGGAAGTTGAAGAGAGTGATAAGGTCGCCCCTGAGTCTCCTTTTCTCCAGGCTGAACAACCCCAGCTCCCTCAGTCGTTCTTCATATGGCTTGTGTTCCAAGCCCCTCACCAGCCTCGTTGCTCTCCTTTGGACACTCTCAAGCATCTCAACGTCCCTCCTAAAGTGAGGGGCCCAGAACTGGATGCAACACTCCAGGTGAGGCCTCACCAGTGCTGAGTACAGGGGAAGAATGACCTCCCTGCTCCTGCTGGCCACACCGTTCCTGATACTGGCCAGGATGCCATTGGCCTTCTTGGCCACCTGGGCACACTGCTGGCTCATGTTCAGCTGACTGTCAACCAGCACCCCCAGGTCCCTTTCCACCTGAACACTGTCCAGCCACACCGTTCCTAGCTTATATTGTTGCAGGGGGTTATTGTGGCCAAAGTGCAGGACTCGGCACTTGGACTTATTGAACTTCATCCCATTAGATTCTGCCCATCCATCCAACCGTTCCAAGTCCCTCTGCAAAGCCCTCTGTCCCTCTAACAGATCAACACACGTTCCCAGCTTAGTGTCATCTGCAAATTTGCTAATAAAGGACTCTAAACCATCATCCATGTCATCAATAAAAATATTAAACAGAATTGGCCCCAGCACAGACCCCTGAGGGACACCACTGGTGACTGGTAGCCAGCTGGATGCAGCACCATTCACCACCACTCTCTGAGCCTGGCCATCCAGCCAGTTCTGAACCCAGCAAAGAGTGCTCCTGTCCAAGCCATGGCCTGCGAGTTTGTCTAGGAGTATGCTATGGGAGACAGTGTCAAAGGCCTTGCTAAAATCCAGAAAAACAACATCTACAGCCTTCCCTGCATCCACTAGGCGGGTTACCTGGTCATAAAAGGTGACCAGGTTGGTCAAACATGACCTACCCCTCCTAAATCCATGCTGGCTGGGTCTGATACCCTGGCCATCTTGTAAATTTTGCGTGATGGCACTTAATATAAACTGTTCCATTATTTTGCCAGGTACTGAGGTCAAGCTGACTGGTCTATAATTACCAGGATCTTCCTTTGCACCTTTTTTGTGAATGGGTATCACATTGGCCAGCTTCCAGTCATCCGGAACCTCACCAGTGAGCCAGGACTGTTGGTAAATTATGGAGAGTGGCTTTGCAAGCTCGTTTGCCAGCTCTCTCATTACCCTGGGGTGGATCCCGTCTGGTCCCATAGATTTATGAATATCCAAGCATTTCAGTAGTTCTATGACTGCCTCCTCTTGGATAATGGGGGAACCATTCTGCTCCCTGTCACCATCAACCAGCCCAGGCGGGCAGGTGTCTTGAGGGCGAGTCATCTTCCCACTAAAAACTGAGGCAAAATAGGCATTAAGCACTTCTGCCTTTTCCTCATCTTCAGATACTAAGTTCCCTCCTTTGTCCAATAAAGAACAAAGGCTGGTCTTACCTTTCCTTCTACCATTAATGTATTTGTAAAAACATTTTTTATTATCCTTTACAGAAGTTGCCATTCTAAGTTCAAACTGAGCTTTGGCCTCCCTAATTTTTTATCTGCATGCTCCAGCAGCCTTCTTGAATACTTCCTTAGAGACCTGAACCTTCTTCCAACGCTGATACATCCTCTTTTTATTCTTAAGTTCCTCCAAAATCTCCTTGCCCAGCCAGGCTGGACGTTTACCCCGCTGACCGATCTTTTGGCACACAGGGATGGTCTGTTCCTGTGCCCTCAAGATCTCTGTTTTGAGGTATGCCCACCCTTCCTGAACTCCTTTGTTTTTTAGGACTGCTTCCCAAGGGATGCTCTGAATAAGTCTCCTAAACAGGCCAAAGTCTGCCCTCCAGAAGTCCAATGCAAGAGTTTTACTGGTGCTCTTCCTGACTTCACCAAATATTGAGAACTCTATTATTTCGTGATCACTCTGCCCCAAGCGACCTCCAACCACCACATCTCCCACCAGCCCATCTCTGTTTGCAAACAGCAGATCTAACATAGTCCCTCCCCTGGTGGGTTCACCCACCAGCTGCAACAAAAAGTTGTCCTCCATACATTCTAAGAATTTCCTGGACTGCCTCTTTATTGCTGTATTAAGTTCCCAGCAGATGTCTGGTAGGTTGAAGTCACCCACAAGAACAAGGGCTGATGATCTTGAAACATTACCTAGCTGCTTATAGAATAAGTGATCTACCTCTTCTTCCTGGTCGGGTGGACGATAACAGACTCCCAGTATGGTGTCAGCCTTGTTGGCCTTCCCCTTTATTCTTACCCATAGACATTCAACTCCATCTTCCTTAGTTTCAATTTCGATGGCATCAAAAGTTTGCTTAATATAAAGGGCCACCGCTCCACCTCTTCTTCCTTTCCTGTCTCTCCTGAAGAGCTTGTATCCATCCAGTGCAGTACTCCAGTTATGTGAGTCATCCCACCATGTTTCCGTGATGGCAACTACATCACAGCTCTGCAGTTGCACCATGGCCTCCAGCTCTTCTTGTTTGTTGCCCAAGCTGCGTGCATTGGTATACATGCACCTCATCTGGGCTACTGACTTCACCCCTAACTCAGCCTTGCAATTCTTGGGCCTGTTTCCAGATAGCTCAGCTGGTTCCCCTTCCCCCTTCAAACCTAGTTTAAAGCTCTCTCAATGAGGTTTGCCAGTTCATGAGCTAAAAACCTTTTGCCCTTAACAGAGACGTGTACCCCATCTGGTTCCAGCAGAGAAGATGCTGTAAAAGTTTCCCCATGATCAAAGAATCCAAAATTTTGCCGATGACACCAACCCTTAAGCCACTTGTTGATGATGCGAATTCTTCTGTTTCTTTCATAATTTTCCTCCGCCACCAAAGGGACTGAGCAGAACACTACCTGTGCTCCTGCCCTATCAACTACCTGACCCAGTACCCTGAAGTCCTTTCTAATTGCCTTGACACTCCTCTTCTCAATCTCATCACTGCCAGCCTGGACTATCAGCAGTGGGTAATAATCAGAGGGCTGAATCAGCCCAGGAAGTCTCTCAGTGATATTTTGTACCCGGGCCCCAGGGAGGCAACAGACTTCCCTGTGGGATGGGTCTATGGCATGTCTGAACAAAACTCTATAAGCCATTTCTGAGCAAAATTCTCCAACAAATTCCCCCTTTTTTCTTTTATGGAGGTTAGTCTGCTAGGGTTTTTCTATTATTCTACTGACCATATCTTGAACACAATCAAAAACACAAGGTAAAACAAGTAAAAGCATTTAAAAGCACACTTAGTATCTCTGTAAGGTTCCCCAGCCACGGTCTGAGCAATGGCTTTTACCCCAAAGGGTTAAAACCACCCCCAACTGAGCCATAATGTCCTGCCTTATCAGCCATTGCCCGGTAGGTGGTAATTGGACTAAGAAAAGAAGGCTGTTAGTTGTTGTCATTCATGTGAACCCGGAGAGGAGGCAAACTGCTAGGGCTAATAATGCTGAAATCGACCCCAGTGTCCAACAAGCTTGAAAATGATCCTTCTGCCCTTGAAATTCCACGTCCACCCTTTTCTTGGGTTTCTCAGAAAAGTTCAAAGTCAGTAAGGTAAGTCCTCTGGTGGATTCAAAGCCATTTCCCCCCTCTCTTGTCCTTTTACAGTCTGTAATCCCTTAGTCATTTGGCTCAAATGTCACCAGCTGAGGAATTCTCTGTCCCTTATTGATTTGAAGTGGGAGAAAAAGGGGTATATGCCATCACCATATGGTCCACATCAATGATGCCAGGCAAAACAAATAGTCCCAACAAATGCAGATCATAAAATAAACATCTAGCATAAATCTATCTAACATCACTCAAACTTAACAGCACTTAAACTTAAAGCACTTAAAATATTTAAACTCAACAGAACTTAACTTTAACAGAACTTAACTGACTTTAAATTCTACATAACTTAAACCTAATATAATTTAATCTTAACAGAATCTAACTTCACTTAAACTTAATAACACTTAATAGATAATTTAACTTACACTACTTAATAACAAATAAAACTTACTATAAAATTAGAATATAGCATTTACTATAACTTACTTACAGGCCTGATTCTAAAATACTAAGCTAAAACAACTTTTTTCACATGTTTGCTGCAGCATTTTTATACCAAAAAGCACACTCATAACATCTTACTTATACAGTCACTTTAACACATTTTTAACATTTTTAAATTTTTCAAAATACAATTTCAGAGTTGATGTTCCACCGACTGAGTTATTTATGTTTCTGATGGTTAAAGTCTGTGATAATACAGGTGATTTTAAGACAGCATAACGGATGCTAAGCCAAATCGGCCAAAATTTGACTTCCGCATTCACCATGGTGATTCCTGTTTCAGTCTGTGCCAGGAAGAACAAAAGGTCTTTTTAACTTAGGCAAGGAACGTCTGGATAGTAATGTTCCTTGGTGTCGCTTGTTCATTATCACTGGTTTTTTAATTGCAGTAGGCATCTTTTCTTTTTGCTGACAAGAGTCACATTTATTATGGCTGTTAGGTCTAAAACTGAAGATTTTTACCAACTGCGGGGCGGATGGAGAAACGCTCCCGCTGGAAAAGCGCTCTGGTCCCGCGCCGCTTGTGTCGGAGCGGGCGAACCCCCGCGCGCTGGGCTCCTTGTTTCGCGAGACTCGCTGGCAGGCTGAATCACTGCGTGCGCTGCACCTGTCGCGGCGCGGATCACTCCCCCCGCGGCAGCTCCGCTCCCCCCGCAGCTGCCTCCGCTCCCCCAGCTGCAGCGTAGCATTTCAGGTGGTCGCTCGCCGCGGCTGCTCTCCACGGCGCAGCACCCATGCCGAGTTCGGAGCGGCACAGCCCCGCAGACGCCGCGAGCTGCGGCTGCTGCCTTGCACTCAGAGACATGCTGAAGCAGTCTATTGTGCACTACCCGCCATAGCTTACTTAACTTCTTGGCAGTTTTATCACTCTCTAAAGTAGCCTCCCATAATAAATCACCGAATTTACGCCACTCCGTTAACTTGTAAACCGTATGGGGGTTAATGAAAACTCCCCTAGCGTAGCCGTCAGTCCAAAGTCCTTGTAAATCCTTTTGCAAATCTACCCCCTTAACCTGCCTTTTTTGTAAATATGCTGCTTGCCTTTCCATACCTAAAATCATCAGCACTGATTGCAGCCTCTTCAAGGTCCATGCAGCACGTCTCAGTCGGGCTCACCTGTACAACACCCAAGGCACGACGCGTCTCAGCTTCTTTTTTATCCCTTTTGTCACGTTTACTGCCGCCCGGGCTGCTCGGACCTGACCCGTTTCTTCGCTCCTTCATGGTGTGTTGCCGTATCACGATCGGGTGTCACCATTTGTAGAAAGCGAAGGGAGATGATCCATCCTCTGATCAGCATCGAACTCCGATTTATTGATCCACCAAGCACATTTTATAACAGTGTTAATTAAGTTCATACATATTGCAAAAGCCGAGCTCATCATAGGTTACAGATTAAACATTAACCCCTCCTTTTGTTTTCAATACCTGTGGTTTGTTATTGAAACCAAGATTTATTTTCTCACCCTGTTATGAAAGTTCTCAAGGCCTCCATGTTTGTCAACTTTTGCTTTCCCATACCAGCCAAGGACAGAATGTTTACCTGTTATGAAAAAACAGCCTGAGAACTCTGCTGTTTACAGAAATGTGCCTAAGAACTTTGTTGTTTACAGAAACAGGCTGTGAGAATTTGCTCCTCACAGCTACCTTTTACTTTTCCATCAGCTGTATATGATTATGGCATGTCTGAACAAAACTCTATAAGCCATTTCTGAGCAAAATTCTCCAACAGTTTAAAATAACTATGACCCGATTAATCTGTTTATTACAGGTCTTTACACATCTATGTAGGCAGAGCTTGAAACATCTGAGTGTGTAGCAAATTCCTTAGTGTTGTCTTTTTTAAAGGTTGTTAAAGGAGATGGGCTAGCAGGAAGACAGTGAAAATGATGAAACGTGTGCTCCACTAACAGAGGATGAGATGAGGGAATTTCATGTCATTAGTGAACAGGTAACACTAATGTCCCTTTATGAACTTGTCAGTGGCTACCCTAAGTGTCTACCTTTCAGGGGGATTTCCAGTAATTCTGATGGTTAGCGATGCTGCCATTTCAGCACCCTTTTTCTTTTCTCTCTTTTGCCTCCTTGTGCTTTCAGAATAACAGTTGCTTTAAAAATATAGGGGACCAGTGCTTGTTGTAAGTACACCTGTTCTCAAAATATCAAGGGAAGGGTAGGGGAATGGTTCTGTGTATTGAACTCTTAAATGCTTGGCCTATTGCCCAGTTTCTGCATTACGTCTGGAAACGCAGTAATTTCTTTCTCGTAAAATAAGTTGTTTCCTTTTCTCCACTGTCTGACTTTCCAACTGCATCGGGTAAACAGACTGGGATTCCCATTCCTCTCTGCTTCTTCTCTTCCTGGGCCCCTTCCTTGCTGCAGAACCTGCCCTTCTTAGCACAGGTGTTTGCAGCAGACCATGGAAAAAGGGACTGCATCACAGGAAAGGCCATGTGGGAGGGATCACTGGGGCAAGATGTCTGAGGAAGTGGGTGAGAAGATAAACTCTTGTTCACTGCAGGAGATTTGTTTAGCACAGTTGGAGGCTCGTGGATGCAGGTGGCTGGCCCAGAAGTGAAGGTTTTCAGGTAAATTTTCCTTTGTGCACATACATAAAATAGGCCGTGCAGTGAATCTAATGTAGCCCATAGATGACATTGAGAATGCTGAAATGCAACAGATTGTTGTTTTTATCTTTTTATTTGTCTCATACATCTTGTTTTCTCATTTCAGTTACAAAAAAATGGCCTTTGAAAAAATGGCATTTTGAAAAATGGCTTCATCTGTGATTTTAAATTTAGCCCCTGGGAAAACCTCACTTTCAAACCTGCTCTGGAGAATGAGGATTCTGAGACAAGCAGCAGTGATACATCAGATGATGATGATGATGTGTGAAGATTTCTGTAACATCTGTAGAAGCTTGTTTTGATCTCATGAAAATTTGGGGATGTATTGTTTGAAAAAAATAATTCTAATTGATGAAGTAACATGCCCCATTAGAGGAAGAATGATGGGACTTTTCTCTGAAGAAAGCAAGGAATATTGTGTTGAACATTACTATAATTTCTTTGTGAAAAAATGTAAAATGAGGACTTGGGTTGACCCAACACTGAATTCATCACTGCCGCATTTCTGAGTAGCAATGTGACAATGTAATAAATCAGACTTTCTCATTTAATAATAAAACCAAAAGGAATTGTGTAATGTTTATCAAGACCTGTCTTAATATGTCCAAGCATATGAGGAAAAAAATAAAAAGACAGCTTGACACAGTGTTTTGCTTGCCAAGTAATTTCTTTCTTAAAATGGAAATCCTTGAGTCCATTTTGTATGCAAAAAGGGCAATGTAGCATGTTGGCTAAAATTAACTAGGTGCACTAAAGTTCTTTTCCTTTATTGAGCTGTTGTACCATTCTGCTTTTTCCACATATAACTATTCTTTAGGCATTTGTAGTGTAGTAATCATTATTAATGCGGAAAAAAGACCCCTGATGTTTCGATTTCAAATTCCTAGAACTAACCTTTTATTTGAAGGCTTTATGTGGAGTGTTGCAAGACTGAGTATTCTTACAGTGAACATGTTTCTTGGGGGAAAATAAGCACTTTAATTTTACTATTCACATGCTCTAATGCCCCAGCCCACTTGCTGGGTTCAAGGGAAGGTAGTTGCATATACTCTGGACAGTGCATGGGAGAAACAACAAAGTTCTCACGAGATTCAATAGCAAGCAACTTTTATTTGCAAACTTTAGAATATGCAGATAGGACAAGGCACTTGACATTGACTGAATTTTTTTGGTCTGGCTTACAATATGTTTTGAGAAAAAGAAGGTAGGAGAAGAAATAGAAAGGAAAAGGAGAGAGAGGTGCATAGTCACCACCCTAAGATCCAGCATGGTCTCAGCAGCTTTTAAATCCAAAGTAGCAGGGTATAAGGCCCCAAAAAATTCACTTGGCAAGACTTTTAAAAGGGCTTACAATGGTTCATGTACTCTGAGTAAGACGCGCAGGAGAAATACTGACAAGATATTCTCAAGAGGTCAAAACAACACAAAAGACTTTACTGGCAACTTTAGAAAATCAAAGAAACTTTGGCAAAAGGTTTAGTGCAACATTCAATCAACATAAAACACTTCTCAAAGCATTAACGTGGCCCATTCAACTTAGCAAACTTTAAGCCTGTTCAATTCCAAGTTACTCAAGAATTCCAAGAAGAGGGAATTAGAAGAAAAAAGTGAAAGAGAGAAAGACAGAAAAAATCTTGAAAAGCACAGATAGAGCTACCACTTCCCGGGTTCCAACAATGATAGAAACTCCAAGAAGAGGTAGGGTCCAGACAACATGATGGCCTCGTGTTCAACCTTAAATACCCCTCGGCCTTTGTGGGCCCTTCTCCCAGGGGGGACTTCTGGTCATTTGGCCACTCAGGAGCTAGGTTAGGGGAGTGTGAAGCACTGCCTCCAGTGTGCCATGATTGGTAGACACTGCAGGGCTGGGATACAGGCTCTAGGGGTGCACTCTAGGGGCAAGGCCTGACCCACCCTTTCCCTCACACACATACATTCCAAAATGTCTTAAGACATAAGTCGTTCCAGTCTCTCATAACCACCCTGTGGCTTGAGACATTGACTGGAACCACAGTAATGGTATTTTTCCTCTTGTGACAGCAGTGGAATCCTAATTTAGCAGGCAGAGCAGAAAGGAGAGAAGAGGAAAGTATACAGGAACTCATATAACGGATAATTACTATTCCAGTACTCAAAGCATAAGTCTAGTTAATATCCTTCTATGCAGGTCATCGTCCCCACCCCAAGAGTCTCTAAAATTGCAGGCAAGATACAGTGCTAACCAGGATCAGGGAGGAGAGGTAATGAGCCTTTCAGCTGCAGTGACCAGAGTCTAGCAGATTTGTCCGTAATTAACTTTGTGTTTCTTGATACCATTTAATTCTTTGGTAAGGTTCAGCATTCTCGAACATTAGACAATTTTATAAAACTATTTTTGATACTTGCTGGACTTGTAGGCTGGGCTCCAAAATAGCATGGTGAGTTCAATTTAAGATTCTCTGTTGCTTATTGATAGTGCAATACATTGCACTCTTTGTCAAACTCTATAAGGATCAATAGTTAGGCGGTCTTGCCTTTTGGAGTCCATGATCTTACAGGTCCAGCTAATATTACAACCCAAACAAATATATGTGTGATATTACCACCCTTATCCCTCCCACCAATCAGGTTTCAGGGGGATTCCCAGAACCTATACTCAGAGAAAGAGGAAAAGGTCAATGGGCACCATGGGAAAATTTCATTCCGTAAAAATTCTACTGCATCATAGTCTGGATTGCTTCAGGGGTGGAAGTCAAAGATATAACAAAACTCGAGTCATTCCAACCTTCTCATCATATAATTTCAGTCAGGGTCCTGGGTTTGGATCAAATACCTTTCCAACTTTACCAAAGCCTTCAGTGGTTCTCAAACAATAAATCTTTCTTCTTCTGTCAGCTTAACCACTTATGCCTTCTTCGTCTACAGCTGGAGAGAATTTTCCAGCTGCCACTTCAGCTCCTCTGTCAGCCCCTTTTCTCCCTCTTTCCAGGAGCCACCAATAGTTCAACATCCACTTCTGCACAGTCATGCTTTACACATCACTTACCATTACTACACGAGCTTCCCTCAGTATAGTAATTTTATGCTTTGCTCTGAGGAGATAGGAAGAGGTACACAAATTTGATTCCGTAATCGTATGAAATCCTGTGTGAGCTCCCAAAACTAAGTTGAGGGAGGAATCTTTCCTACCCACTGTTGTCGGGTGAGGGAAGACTCGGACACTCAATATGAGATCAGCAAGTTCCGTTTATTGAAGAGAGCATCAGACACTTATACAGCAAATAATAAGCTTATGAATATTCTGTAAGCCAAGCGATCTATTGGTTAACTATACCATCAACTCCTCCTCATTCCTTTGGGCCTACATACCCTATTTCCCACATCTCTCTGTCTACTTGTTATCATATCAATCTAGGCTCAAGGACACGCCATCTTGCAGGTGCAAAAACTCAAACTAGCTGTGTTCGGTACTTCCCAGCTCTTGGTCGGCTAACAAGCAGATGTCTACGCGACCTCTGTCATGTAGCCATTTCTCCACAATTCCCCTGTTTTCTTGTTGCACAAGCAAGGTTTGATTAAATGCGGCAGATATCATCCTTTGCACCATATTTTGCAAGCATATACAAAAACAAGGCAAAACTAACACTACTAACAAAGCTATAATACCTACTATAATACTAGCCTTCATAATAGAGCATAGCCAGGAGCCTAGGCCTAAAGATTTGAGCCATCCATCAATACCAAGGCCTGATTCTATTTGCAAGTTTCAGTTAACCTCCGCAGTTCAGAGAGCTGGGAGTGGACGAACTGTGAGTGGTCGGAAAGGTTCATACAACACATGCCCTCAAATTCTTCACAGCCATGGCCTTGTGCAAGCAAAAGAAAATCAATGGCGGCTCTATTTTGAAGCGTTGCGTGGCAAATAGAATCAACATCAAGTAAAAGGCTAGAAAGCGCCAGAGAAGTGGCATTGGTTTGCTTCGCAAGCCAGCATCCCAATTTATTTAGGGTGGCATGGGCACCTGCTGCTGCAACCCCTGGAGCCAGAAAGGATGCCGCGATTATGGCCCCTGGGGACCAAAATTTTACATCATCCTTACAATCAGCAGTAAATGCATGGACCATTCTTTTACTCCAATGATGATGACGGCTCATAGTCAGTATCATGGAATTGTTAGGTGTAAGTAGAGACAGCCATCCAATTGTACATGGCCCCCCTGGCAGCATCGATGGGATACCAGGCCAGGCACGGTCTCCACATATTAAAAAGTAACCGGCCGGCAATTAAATAGGGTCATTTGATGAGATTGACACTTTCTTTGTAGCATAATTGCACCAGGTGGTTGCATTGCGGTAGACAGCCATGCTGGAAGTTACAATAGTGGAATGATTTTTAATTGGTAGCCAGCTTATATGGTTAAAATTAAGGCATGCATCTGCCATCACTGAGCCCAACAACTCTAATTCTTGGGGTTCCTGCGGTGCTATGGGAAAATGGGAAACCCACTGGTCCCAGTGGTCTACACTTGCCCTAGCATTGTTAGTCCTGCAGGTGGGTGTACTTGAAGGGCATGGCCAAGGATCTGCTGGTAGCCTGACCAAGCAGGTCGTAAATGGGTTACCTGGAGAAGACAATGACAAACAAATGGCCTCTTGGTTGGTTAATTTTGCTAGAGTGACCCAAATATTGGTCTTAGGTTGAGTTGGGGCCATGTGTGGAATTCCAACTCCTTCTCCTCCTATTGCGCCTTCTACGTGGCTCATTGTATCTACAAGGAAGAGGGAGAATACGAAGGCGATGACATAGTTCTTCCATCTGCCTTGGCTGAACAATCCACTGCCCTGGCACATCGACATGTTTACTACAAATTTCCTGCAGGACTCTTGTCTTTGGCTCTTAATTCTGCTGACTAGCCACCGTACTTCCCACTTTAACCTAGCAATCTCCCTTTGCTCCCGACTCTCATATAGGGATAACCCCTGGATCCCAGGTAACCCGGTTTCCTCCTGTAATGCAGCAACTGATGTTTGCCTGCTCCACACACGATAACACTCAACACACCACGATCCTGTCAACGCACTCTGCCGCACCCAGAATTCTCTTTCACAACCCCCACAGAAAATCTTGATCCAGTGGCAACAACGCGTGTCCCTTCAGATGCTACAAAGAGTGCGCGCAAGGCCACTAGATCTTCAATTATGCAAGCTAGCTACCAACTGTACAAGCTGGTCAAGAGTCCTCCAGTTGAGCAATCGAGGGTCAATCTGCTGCCTCACTGGCTGGAGAAGTGGGTCGATCGCCAGGTGGAGCTGGAGCAGCTGCCTTTCCTCCTTGTTGTCTGCCAGATCCAGGATGGCCGACTGCAGGTTTGGTCCACCAGCTCGGGACCCAGATGTTGCCTGTTGGGGTAAGCACACAAAGATAACCCCTGCCTACAAAGACCACTTCTGCAGGCTCATTACATTGCCCTGTCTTGGGGTCTCTGTAAGAGACCCACATAGATGGCTGTTTTTGCTTCTCTGTATGGCTGACATGATGCATAATTACAGGAGGCTCTTGGTGGTCACCAAACACATATAAATGATTCATTACAAACAGGCTCTTATTAACCCTTTCACGTTGGTCCGCTATGCTCTGAAATTTCCCAAGATACTTCTTCACAGTTCCATTAGCTCATTCCACTATTGCCTGACCTGTAGAGGAATGAGCTATGCCCGTCAGGTGTTTAATATTCCATGTTTTCATGAATTGCACAACTGTCTTGCTTTTATAGGCAGGCCCATTGTCAGTTTTAATACATTGAGGCACCCCCATAACTGCAAAGCAACTTGTAAGGTGCCGTTGTACGTCCCTTGACTTTTCACCAGGCTGAGGGGTGGCCCAAATCATGTGGCTGTACGTGTCAATGGTAACATGCAGGCATCTTAACCAACCTAATGCAGGCACATGTGTGACATCCATCTGCCACACTTCATTGGCCTTCAGCCCCCTCGGATTTATTCCTGCCCCAAGCCTCAAACCCTGATTATGATGGCTGCATATGAGACAGGCCTTCACAATGGCCCTAGCCTCTTCCAAGGAGAGACCATATGCTTGGTGGAGACCCCGAGCGTTCAGGTGGAATATTGCATGAGCCTCTCTAGCTCGGCAATGAGGCAACAATGGGGCCTCTTTCATCAGAGTCACTAGACGATCTGCCCTCGCATTGCCCTCTCCAAGTCCTTGGTTCCACTGATGACTGCGAATGTGCAAAACAGCATAGCTGGCAGTCCTTTGCCGTGTGGCCCTCTGGAGCTGCATCAGAAGCTCTCCTAACCGTTTATTTGTCACGTCCCTAATACTTGCATCTTCAATGCGACTTGCTACACCTGCCACATATAGTGAATCTGTGACAATGTTCAAAGGTTTGTGCAACCAGTGTGACAGGGCCCATACTACTGCCAGCAGCTCAAGAGTCTGCAGGGAATCACTTTGCTCTGCCTGCAGAACTTGATGATGCCATCCATCAACGTGTCTCCAAGTGGTGGCAGCTGTTCGAGACCGCCTCCCAGCATCCGTAAAAACCGTGACAGCATTTGGCAGTGGTTGATCGGCCCGTTTTGGAATTTTTATCCAGCCTTGATTTGCCATCCACGCTAACACAGGTGATTTTAAAGGCTCAATATGAATTGCAGCTCCATCTTCCAGCAATGCAGTCTGAAGGGCTGTGGAGTTGAGCAAATACCACTTTAGGTCTTCTTTCTGGATAGGAACATGAATTTCACCCGGTCGCTCTCCTGTGATTTGCAGAATTCGGAGTTTGCCCCTCTTAATAAGCTCTGCCAATGTCCGTACTTTTTCCTGCACCATTCTTTGGGGCTGCAGGGGAGGGGAAATCCACTCTAACACGATCTGTTTGGCTGCCTGCTTCTCCCCTGTTTTCTGTTTCGCTGCGTGATGGCCCCTAACAGGTTCCTATCTCCTGCCAGGATGGCAAGATTTAATGGAAAACCCTCCTGGCGGCGATGAGTGACGTGATGGTCAACCATGGAGGCAATGTCCTGCAGTACCCTTCTTTGTAGTGGAGTTAAGGATAGTCTAGCTGCAGGGTCCGTACCCTTTAGAAGAGGTCGCAGCTCCTCAAGATATTCATTAGGAATGCCAATCACCGGGCGAAGCCATTGCAGATCTCCTAATAGTCGCTGAGCATCGTGGAGTGTTTGAAGATCAATCGTAATAGTGAGTTTTTGAGGCTGAATATGCTGGTCAGTGATCTTCCACCTTAGGTATTTCCAAGGGCTCATTTCCTGCACCTTTTCTGCAGCAATTTCCAGGCCTTGCTGTTGGAGCTGTTGAGCCAAATGTTGTTTTTGCTCTGGAGAGAACGGTGATGATTGACCAAAAAGAATGTCATCCATATAATGGTAAATGATAACTTCGGGCCATGCCTTTCGAATTGGCTGCAAGGCTGCATCAACATACAACTGACAAAGGGTAGGGGAACAATGCATTCCCTGTGGGAGTGATGTCCACTCATATCTCTGGGCAGGTCCTTCTCGATTCAACGCAGACAGGGTAAAAGCAAAGCGTTGCTTATCTGCCTCATGAAAGGCGATGGTGAAGAAGCAGTCTTTTAGATCAATAATGAGGAGGGACCATCCTTCAGGGAGCATTGCAGGATTAGGCAGTCCAGGCTGCAGGGCTCCCATACTATACATCTGATCACTGACGGCACGTAAATCATGCAGGAGCCGATACTTGCCAGATTTCTTTTTGATCACAAAAATAGGGGTATTCCAAGGACTAACAGATAACCAGAGATGTCCTTGGTCAAACTGCTTCTGTACTAGCTTGTGTGCCTGAATGAGACTTTCCCCTTTTAAAGGCCATTGCTCAACCCACACTGGTTCTTCTGTTTTCCACCGTAGCGGGATTGGGAAAGTCCATGCAATGGCTGTCCCTATAAAGGGAGATCTGTGGTAAGGACCATTCCCAATTGTGCCAACACATCACGACCCAGCAAGGCGTGGACACCCTCAGGGAGTGGTATTACAGAAACTGTACAAGTGACAGTCTTTCCCTCTATAAGAATTTTCAGCAGAGGGGATTTCCGTGCCAGCGTGAGTCCTCCCACTCCTGCTACTGTAGCATTTGCCACATGAGTGGGCCACTGAGGTGGCCATTTCTGCGTCCCTATGATGCTGACATCAGCGCCGGTGTCGAGAAGGGCAACCAGAGTGATGGTGTGACCTTGGTACTGAACGTCAATATGCTTTTTAGGACGATGTTTTAAGTCCACTGTTAACAATGCCATTGTTCCTGTCGAGCCAAAACCACCCTCACCATGCCGCTGTTCACCAAGTGGTAAAGTTCCCTCGATTAACTGAAACAAGGGAATCAATTGAGCAATTCGTGATCCAGCCAGAATGAACAATGGTGGGAATAGTGTTTGTGCCATTATTTGTATTTCTCCTGTATAGTCAGCATCAATTAGTCCAGTAATAATAGTAAGTCCCACCATGCTGGCAGATGAGCGTCCAATCAATAATGCCCCCACTGGTCCTCCTCCTGCTGTAACAGGGCCCTTAATCCCCGTCGGAATACGCTGCGGTTTGCAGTCTATTAAGGTACAGTCTATTGAGGTTGCCAGGTCCAAGCCGAGGCTTCCGCTGGTTGTGGGGTGGAGGGAGGAGGCACTTGTGCTGGGAAGGCGCTCGGGTTCTGGGCAGCTATTTGTGTCTGCACGGGGCGACCCTTCCCGCTCCCCTTCATGTTCCCCTTCATGTTTCCTGATACGCGATGACTGGCTGATCTATGGTGCATATGACAGGCTGATTCATGGTGTGTGTTGGACTTGCAGTGCCGGCACCAGACGATTCTCGCTGCGCAATTCCGTCGCACATGGCCAAAAGCTCCGCAGCGGTAGCACAGGGGCCATGATGGTCCTTTTCCCCGAGGTCGAACCACTGACGCTTGCAAGGGGGCAAGGGCAGCCAGCACCTGACTCTGCGTCACCTGCGCCTGTTCTTTTAAACCACTTCCTAACTCCTTTACTGCCTCCAGTAACATAGCCTGCGGCCCCACCAGTACCTGAGACATTCGTTCTAAAGCCTCCTCTACAGTCCAGGTACCAGGGAGTGTGACAAGTATATTCCGAGTGGCAGAATTGCAATTTTGCAAGGCACATTGCTTTAAGAGTGCTCCATGCATATAGTCAGGCACTTCTGCTGTCTGAATAGCATTCGCGACTCTATCAATGAACAATCCAAATGGCTCATCTCTCCCTTGTTTAATTCCCATGTATAAGGGAATACCCCCTGGGGATTTCACCCTATCGAGCCCCACTCGGGCTAACTGCAGAGCTTCCCTCAGCTTCTCGGGTCCGATTAATGCTTGCGCCTCCATCCTTAGGTATGCCCCCATCCCCACAAGCTCCTCTAAAGTAACTCCATACAGCGGGTCTCCCGGCTGTCTCTGGATAGCCACAGACTCTTGGCACACAGCCTGCCAGTGAGCATTAAACAACAACTGCTGATGCTGGGTGAGCACTAGTTTCATGAGGCTTTTAATATCCAATGGCAACAGTATGTTTCCTCCCCATAAATAATTCAACATCTGGCGAGTGGGCTCCCCGTGAATACCACATTCACTTACAGTGGCACGGAGCTGCGCCAGCCACTTCCAATCTCAGGCAGTAATTGTTGCTTGCAGCCCCCCGGCAGGATTAAGTGCAAAAACTACGGGACAGGCTACTTCAAGTAAGGCATCACCAGCCGCTGTGTCCCATGCGGCTATTGCCCCTGCTGTAATTGCTTGCCAAACCTTGCACCTTGCCTCTGCAATTTGCACTGCCTCTGGGTCAGGCATTCCCTTTGTTCTTTCCCTGCCATCCCCTCCAACCAAAGGGGGAGGCCAAGCCCCTGCGGCCAGTGAAGATACAGAAGAAGCGGGGGGAGCACAAACCCCCTTGGCCAGCGGCGGAGCGGAGGGAGCGGGGCGAGCGACTGCCGCTGAGGCTGTCCCCGCTGGTAGATACACCGTGTTGGCAGCTGGGGGGAGAGGATAGGGAGACGCAGACGCTGAAGCCCCGCTATCCTCTCTAGAAACAGGCATTCCCAGTCGAGCGGAGGCTGCCTGAGCAACCTTTTGCTCAGCCAGATGTTGTTTCAGTGCATTAGCAACTATCCGCCAAGACTTCGATAACTTTTTAGCAGTTTTACAATCATCTAGCACCGCCTCCCACAACTTATCTCCAAGCCTACGCCAATCTACTTCTTCAAAGACCTGATTAGGATCTATAAAACACCCTTTTGCAACTCCATATTCTAGTAACCCTGGGAGGTCTTTCGTCAAATCTATACCCTGTAATCCTCGCTTTTCTAAAAAGCATCTAAAAAGGTGATAAGCCGCTTGTCTTTCCATTACCTTCTAACTTGATAGTCAGCGCTGCTGCAGCCCTTTGCAAGACGTCGATGGCATTCAGTCAGCTGGACTCTCCTGTGAGTTCGCCAGGGCACCGAAGCCCGCCCTTTCGCCTTTTTCCAGGACTCCTCTGTAGGGTCGCCTGAAGGCAGGGCCCGCTTTTTGTGCCTCCCAGGCTGTGTCAGGACTGACACCCAAATACTGCACTGGACCGTGGCTCACAGTTCAAATCAGCCGTAGGGTGTCGTCTCCTGTTCGGACGGCCGTTTGTCGGGTGAGAGAAGACTCGGACACTCAATATGAGATCAGCAAGTTCCGTTTATTGAAGAGAGCATCAGACTCCTCCTCATTCCTTTGAGCCTACATACCCTATTTCCCACATCTCTCTGTCTATTTGTTATCATATCAAGCTAGGCCCAAGGACACGCTATCTTGCAGGTGCAAAAACTCAAACTAGCTGTGTTCAGTACTTTCCCAGCTCTTGGTCGGCTAACAAGCGAATGTCTACGTGACCTCTGTCATGTAGCCATTTCTCCACACACTGTGGCAACCAAAGAGAAAATAGAACCATTTTAAAATATTGGTGGCAACAAACTTATATGACATATGAACATAGATATCTTAAAACATATCAAGATAAAAACATGTAAACACTCAATGCAGTGAAGAACAGCAACTCTTCAGTTCTGTTGCCACTTCATCCTCTCCTGAAACACTTTTAGAAGGAGAAAATTCTGTCCCACTTGGATCTACTTTAAAAGGAAGAACCATCCACCTGGCAATCTCTTGTGTTCTCTGCCATTTCATAGATCCTTTGATCAAACTAACAATAACAGTCTGTGAAAATAAACTTCAAAGATATCAAAAATGCAACAATCACTAGTAAAACTTATTTGGTTAAACTTATTTAAATTATCTAGTGTTGCCTTCTGATATAAGGCAAAGCGACCTGGTTTCGAGGAGCAGCACGGCGACCCAAACTCACCAGGGTCGCTCGGGCCAAAGAGCATGCAGATACCAATGGGGTAGACGGTCAAAGGCCTTTATTGTCTCGTCTCCTGGGGTTTTATAGTCTAAGCGGCTTCTCTACATCAGAGGGGGTCTGTAGTACTATCTATGGTTAGTAAGGAGTGGAAAGTTACCAGCATTACTATCGTTAAGGGGGCTACATTCCTAGTTACATTCCTAGGGTGATCTCTTATCTCAGGGGATTAGGGGAAAAGGAATCCTGCCGCTTTCCGTCACATCACGTGATCTTCCGTTTGCCTGTCCCTATCTACCACATCTCCCCCCCCCCTTTTTCACAAATGAATGAGGTAGTCATATACATAGGCACTGAAATGAGGTATAAGGTTGTAATTCGACAAGGGAAAGGGGTTTGGTAAACCTGAGTAAGTTTTTGCCAGGCAAGTTTAGAAAATCTTGTGACTTGCAGTGTTCCCTGGTTGAATTCACAGCATTTGTTGCCGGCCTATGAACAGGATGTTGGCCCGTTCTAGGCGGGTCTGAACGAATGAGACTAGCTTGTTCAGCAGGCATGGTCCGAAGGTAACAGCTAAAAGTAGCATTGCCAATGGACCTATTAGGGTAGAAATTAGGGTGGTTAGTCATGGTGATTGATTGAACCAGGACTCGAACCAACCCTGTTGGGCTTCCCTGTCTTTCTGTCTCTGAGCCAGTCTGTTTCGGAGTTCCGCCATGGAGTCTCTAGAGACTCTCATGTGGTCCGTGTAGAAGCAGCACTCCTCTTTCAAGGCGGCACACAGGCCTCCTTGCTGCATGAACAGGAGGTCCAGTCCTCGCCTGTTCTGCAAGACCACTTCTGAGAGTGAGGAGACTGACTTCTCTAGAAAGGAAATGGATTTATCGATCCTTTGTAGGTCTTCATCAATGGTCTGTTGCAGCTGGGACAGTCCTTGGTGTTGGGTCACTAGGGCTCAGACACCCGTGGCCGTTCTGGCTGCTCCTAGGCCGAGCAGCATTGTGATAGTTATACCTGTCATTATTTCTCTTTTGTGGAGCTGGATGGGTTCCTCAAAAAGGTGGTACACTTCTTTGTCTGAGTGGTACAGGACCCTAGGAACAATCAGAACTTGGACACAAAAGTCATTAGAGTCATTGAATTTGGCAAGGAACACACAGGGACTCACTCCAGATCGCTGGCAAACCCACATCCCAGATGCGGATGGGACTACCCACTTATTGTTTTTCCTGTCGGGCTTGACAACTTTGGTGCAGACGTTGCCTTTCTGCCCAGCTAGGGTTGCATTGCCAAAGCATCTGCCCTGGCCTGTGACTTGACTCAGGGTGATTCCTTTGCGGGGGGTATCCCATCTGCACTGGTGAGGGGCATCGGCTGTGGAGTAACTGAAGGGAGTGTTTAAAGTGACTCCTTCGTAAAAGGGGGGTTTAACATTGTAACAAAGCCAGCAGGAGTCGGTTAGGTTAGGGTTGGATTCGTTCAGGGATACAAAGGTAGCTTCTAGCATGCGAAGGATTGGGTCTGAGTCTGACCCGGCTGAGCGGCCTATCTGAAAGGCTTCCGCATGGCCGGTCGGGATATTGGTGACCTTTGTGGGAAAGGCTTTGGGGTAGGTCGCGTTTCTCCCTTTCTGCGCGCTTTTAATCACTTTGTTGGGTCCGACCACTCGGGGTGCCGATGGTTGGAGCCTGATAATTCACACATTCACCCTCTCTTTCGACCCTTGAAGGACTACTGTCCACGTTCTGCCTATGGCCCAACTAGGGTGATCTGGCTGCAAAACCGTCATGTTGTAGTCGGTGCATGCCTGAAATTTAGGGATTTTATGACGGTTTCGATAGAAACTTCCCTGGAGGAAGACGGGTGTTTTGCAGCTGCTGGGTGCCCAGGTGAACTGTAAGAATTTGTCGGGCTCTTGTGGCTCCCACCCAGGCCCTGACAGTCTGGCATCTGTAACAATGGTTTCGCAGCCCCAGTGCCCACAATATGCCCACCCTGGGTGATTGCAGTAGCTTTTTCCTGGGTTTGAAGCTGGGCACCAGTAGGATAGGTACATGTGTGTGGCGTGTGGGGAATAGGGGTCTACCTTTGGTTGTCCTGGAAACAGGTCGGTAATGTGGAGCACGAAGGATGGGACATTCGGTGTGGTGGTTTCTTTGAGCACCTTGTCACTACTAAGGTGTCGCATGACCCACCTGAATGGCCGATGGGGGTAGTGGTCTGGGCGGGTTTGCCCTCTGGCGACAAGCCCCAACAGCAAAATCACACAGAAACACCGTTGATGCTTGGGTCTCACCTGTGCGGGTCTCTCGGGCGCTGCCTGGTGGCTTGGTGGTCTGTCGCTTTCCTCTGGAACGGGGATGTACGCGTCACGAGGACGCCCCATGAGCATATCCTGTAAACAGAAACTCGCAACTCTCATCAGTCTCATTCTGCTCATTGTGAAGGTCGGGCTTGATTGACTTAAGTGGACACCACCTGATTTTGCCGTCCTTTTTGACAGCTGCGTACCCTTGCCCCGTGAGCATCAGTCTACAGCCCCGTTCCCATTCGCCTAGCTCATTTCTAATTACAACCTGCGGGCCCTCCTCTAGCGCTCGGGTGGCCCAGTGTTTTTGAATGGGACTGTTTGTTTCATCTCCCCTAGGGAATTGATTCAGTGCTAGCAAAGCGGTTGCCAGTATACGCGCCTGATCTCCCGGGGGAATGGAATTGGGAAAGCCCTCTGCTTTCGCCAACACTTCTAGCCTGGTTTTCAGGGTCTGATTTGCTCTCTCAACTATGGCCTGCCTGGTACTGTTATACAGGATACCTTGCACTAATGTGATGCCCCATTTTGAGGCGAATTCTTGTACTGGTTTGGAGGTGAAATTGGAACCGTTGTCAGTTTTGATCTGCTTGGGGATACCAATCCAAGCAATGGCTGTCAGCCAGTGCTGAATTGTGGCCTTGGAGTTAGTTTTGGAGTGCTGCGTGGCTATGATCGTTCCGCTATAAGTGTCCACTGTCACTGCAAGCCATACTCAGGGCTTCAGCAGTTGACACAAGGTGAAGTCCGACTGCCAGATCTCTGAAGGCTTGAGACCTTTCGGGTTGACCCCACAGGTCCATAGGGGTGACTTCTGGCAATGAGGGCAGGTGGCTACCACATGTTTTGCGTCCGCTGTCGAGATTCCGCATCTCTTAGTCAGTGCTTTGGCTGCGATGTGGAGCGACTCATACAGTTGACGAGCTTCCTGCAACATCCATACGCCTTTTGCTGCGGCGTCCGCTTTGTCGCTGCCGGTCTGGAAGTAATCTTTGACTGGGTTGTGGCTGTTGATGTGAATGGCTGACACAGTGCCCTGTCGCGAGGAGAGTGCTTCTTCCAGCATTAGGGCTGCTGCAGATGTTGACACACCTGGTCCTGCCATGGCTAGGCAGAGCCTTGCCACGAATATAGAGTCCGTTACAATGTTGAGGTGTTCATCTTGGAAGAGTCCGCACACCAAGACCACTGCTACTGCCTCCAGTTGTTGCACTGACAGTGTGGGGTCACATGCTTTGACACAATGCCATTGTTCTCCTGCCTGCCACACTGCTGTTGCAGTTGAAGTCGTGGAGGAAGCGTCTGTGAAGACCGTTGGTCCTGGCTGCGGTTGGTCCATGACCTTTGGCGGCATGTCCATGTCGACAATGGTCAGCAGCTGAGTCCAGGGTGGTCTGGCGGAGTAGGAAATTTCTCCTCCGAAGCCGGTGAGAGCAAGGGCTAGGTGCTCCGATATTGTGGTTGACTCCGTGGTCGGCTGCTTGCGGAAAGGAAGGTGGATTCTTGTCGGCTCGGTTCCTAGGTGTTTCAAGGCGAGTTTCCTGCCTTTCATGATGAGGTTAGCGATGCATTCGATTCCCAGGGAAAATGCACGAGCGGGTCTTCCGAGGACCACCCGCTGGATTGGTCGGGACTTTTCGGAGGGTCCTTGGGCCAGTGCTCCCACTCCCCCCTTCGGTGTAAAGTAGACGTATAGATCCAGTGGCATGGCTGGGTTCCACCTGGCAAGTGTGCCAGTGGACATCTGGCTTTCGATGAAGTCGAGGGAGCTCGTTGCTTTTGGTGTCAGCTCCTTGGGTTCCCAGGGGCGCTTTCCTTTCAGGAGGTCATATAAAGGGTCCATGACCTCGGGAGGAATTAGGATGATGTTGCAAAGCCACTGCAGCGATCCCACCAGGCGTTGCATGTCATGGAGCGTCTTGATGTCTTGACGGACCTTCACCTTGGGGGGGGTCACATAGGAGCTTGTGATCTCCACTCCCAGGAAGGTCTCGCAGGGTCCTCTCTTGATCTTTGCGCTCGCGATCTCGAAGCCGTTGGCCTGAAGGGTTTCCGTGATTGTGGACACCAGGTGATCTACTTGGCTTGCCGATGGTGCAGCGACTAGGATGTCGTCCATGTATTGAATGATGGTTGCAGTGGGGTAGGAGTGTCGGACTGGCATCAGTGCTCTGTCCACGGTGATTTGGCATGGGGTCGGGCTGTCTACTAGACCTTGTGGTAATACTCTCCATTGGAAGCGGAGGTTGGGCCGCTTGCCGTTTGGGAACACAATGGAAAAGGCGAATCGTTCTCCATCCTCACGGTACAGGAGTATCGAAAAGAAACAGTCTTTGATGTCCAGCACTGCGCATGGCTGCCCTTCGGGGATGGCTGAGTTCATGGGTAGCAGTGTCTGAACTGGACCCATGGGTCAGATTGTCTTGTTCACTTCTCTCAGGTCGTGGATGGGGCGATAACCTTCTCCAGACCTTTTGGGGATCACAAATACAGGGGTGTTCCATGGGCTGATGGAGGGTTCTATGTGACCCTTTTGTAGTTCGCGGTCGACCAGTTCCAGCAAGGCTGCCGCTCGAGGCTCTGTCAGGGGCCACTGCTCGACCCATACGGTGTCTGATGATTTCCAAGTCAATTTGATTGGCAGCGGAGGGTGTACAGCAGTGGCCCTCATGATAAATTTGTGATCCTGACTCCTAGAATAGCAAGGACGTCCCTTCCTCTCAGGGGTGGAGAATTTTGCAAAATGTAGGGGTAGATTGCTACTGTCTGTTCTGGTCCCTTTTTCGTGTGAAGTGTTATAGCCACCAGCTGGGTGCTTTTCCACGCCTGGGACTGCCCTCCCACTCCATTCACTGGAGGGACTTCTTTGAATTGCCAATGTCTGGGCATATGCGCTTGGGGAAAAATCGTGCAGTCTGATCCCGTGTCCACCCAAAACTGAAGCCCTATGATGTGGGGATCCTGACTGCCATAAAGGCGGCATGTCCCCCACACCATCAGGGGCTCCTTCCCTATTTTCATGGCCAGGGCCACCCAGGGGTCCTGCTCTGGGGCATCCCCTGTTGGCCCTGTGGCACCGGCGCGGCTTGTGGCGGTGGAGGATGCGAAAGTACTGCTGGCGGTTCTGCGCAACTCTGCCATTGTGCTGCTGGCAGGGGTGCGAAACTGACTGCTCCCTGTGGGGGCATAGGGTATGAGGGTCCCCTGCCCCACTGGGGATTGCTGTATCTGGGCCGCTGCATGTTCCAGGTGGGAGGAGGCTGGATACGGCCCGGCTGCCCCCTCCCTCTCCCGTTTCCCTGAGGTCTGGATCTGCATTCCTTAGCTAAATGCCCCTTCTTTCCACATGCCCAGCATGGTCCCCTAAGTCTCCCCTGGCGTGGTGGAGCAGCTGCTGGTGGGCGTCCTTGGCTGAGGGCAGTTTACTGCCAAGTGGCCTGCCTGGCCACACTTAAGGCATGCCATCACACTGGTTATTGCAGTGTGAACTGCTGCTTGGATGAGAGGTAGGTGTTCTTCCTTTGCAACATGTCTGATCATGGCAGCTATATTAGACCCCTGCGGCAGTGATCTTAAGATGTCCTTGGTGGCTGAGTTGCATTGCTGGCATAGGCACTCTGCCAGCACAGGACCCTTCACCTCTGAGGATAATGCAGAGGAATCTAATGCTGCCTGAAGACGGTCCACAAATTTAGTGGAGCTCTCACTCTCACTCTGTTTTATAGATGACCATGGCAAGGGTTTGGCTATTACTTTGGAAGCAACACGGATGGCTTCTCGGGCAGCACAGGTTGTTGCCATAACCTCATGGGCCCGCAAGCCCTCAGCCTGCGCCTGGGGGGTGATCATAGTGGGGTCTGTGCCCATTAGCCTCTGTATGCTGGAGCCGTGCAGTGGATGGTCAGCTGCAGTTACCAAAGCTAGCTGCTTTATACAGTTGTCCTCCCACTCCTGTTTAAAAACGATCATCCCTGCCCCATCGAAAATCATCCTGCAAGTCTGCTTAATATCAAAAGGTAGCATGTCATCCCCTCCAAAAACGCTGTCAATGAGTGTGGAAACCATGGCAGAATTAATTCCCCTTTCTGCAATTGCTTTAATAATTGCCTGTACATCTTTCGGGTTTACGGGGGAATAGGTCCTTTGGTTTCCGCCTGCTCCCCCCACCCGGACTGGGAACACCAGTGTGGCAGACGGAGCCCATTCCGTGCACGCTATTTTTATTTTCCACCAGTCTGTAAGCGGGGTTCGATCTTTCTCTGATAACCCCTTCACCCACGAGGGAGCGCTGTGGCTAGTGACCTTATATGTCGCTGCTCTCTTTCTGTTAAGACTAGAATCCGAGTCGGAACCCCCCGATCCCCTCTCGAGCTCGGATCTCGAGTCAGAGTCCGAGCCAGAAGTCAACTGGCTGGACGTTTCCGGGCTGCTCTGCCATTTTCTTGGGCTCCGACCCCGCCCCTTCTTGCGGGGGTCGGGCCGTTCCCTCCCCCTAGGGTCCCCCCGCCTCCTGCTGGGGGAGGTCCTTGCCCTATAAGGACCTAATGTGAATTGAGCGCTCTGATTGGTCTTATGCTCCTCCGTGGGCCCGCCCCTTCTCCCCGCTGGCCCGCGCATGCGTTGTTAAGCAGGCTGACTGCATTTCCGTCCTCCGCTTCTTCCTTTCCGCCCTGAACACGCGGTTTGGCGCCATTTTCAAACGCATAGGGTGGGGGGCGTTTTTATCAATCCCTACGGCGTCCGACAATCCGGCTGCTTTTCGTGCCTCCTCCACGAGCCCCTGCCAAAACGTCCACGCATGTTCCCCCCCCTCTGATGGTAAGTCGGTCTGCTCGGGGGAATCCGGCATTCGCGGTTCCGTGCCACTGATCTGATCAAAGTCCTCCACGGTCTGCGTTGCCGCGCCCACCCCCAGGTGCGGCGTGGCTAATAAACAAGTTTGCAAGGCTTTCCAGGTTTCTTACTCTTGTCGAGCTTTTTGCAGAGCCTGGATAACTCTGCCCCACGATTTTAGGGCTTTCCCTGAGCCTGAGGACATGGTGTCCTCGGCCAGAGCCTTTGTACAATTATCCCAAGCCTCCGGATGGAGGATATCTATTGGGCTTTCTATGGCCCCAAACCTAATCAGTCTCAGTAATGCAAGACATAGGTCTTTAAGCTTACACTCAATACCCCATTGCGCATGCATCTGACTTACGACCTTTGCTATGGCTTCCATGGTCCACGCTGGTCTGGGGGTGTCCCCCCCGCTGCAGATGGTCCCGCCACTGAAGCCGCTGTCTCTCGTCCAGGCGAATCCCGTTACCCGAGCTCCTTCCCAGGTGTCGGCACCAGTTGTTGCCTTCTGATATAAGGCAAAGCGACCTGGTTTCGAGGAGCAGCACGGCGACCCAAACTCACCAGGGTCGCTCAGGCCAAAGAGCATGCAGATACCAATGGGGTAGACGGTCAAAGGCCTTTATTGTCTCATCTCCTGGGGTTTTATAGTCTAAGGGGCTTCTCTACATCAGAGGGGGTCTGTAGTACTATCTATGGTTAGTAAGGAGTGGAAAGTTACCAGCATTACTATCGTTAAGGGGGCTACATTCCTAGTTACATTCCTAGGGTGATCTCCTATCTCAGGGTATAAGGGGAAAAGGAATCCTGCCGCTTGCCGTCACATCGCGTGATCTTCCGATCGCCTGTCCCTATCTACCACAATCTAGTACCTTAACAATACTGATGAGGATTCTTAGCACCACGTAGGCAAAATTGAGTTAGAGAAGCCAGCCATCCTTTTGAGAGCCTTTCAGTTTTAGATAAAATGTTTTTTGTCCAATCTAGACATTCTATCCTATTTTGCAAATTTGGACTTAAGTCCATAAGCCAACTCTTAATGTAGTATTTATTCTATGTGTGTGATGTTAGAGTGGTCCTTAGGGAAAAGTACACCACTTTTTTCTTTCTTGCTCACTTACCCCTCTGCCATTTGAAGCCATACTTGCTATTACAGTCATTAGGTACAAGGTCCTGCTAGGATGGTTGGCTAATCCAGGAGTACACAATCATGCTGCCATACTGGGGACATTGTTCTGAAAATACAAAAAGATAAACCATTTAATGTATTTAATTCTAGAGTTACAGCTTTATCTGCAACAGTTACTGTTTACTGTATTGTCCAGTACGGTTCCTCTGTGACAGGAGCTGACTTTATTCACATAATTTAAGAGTCTCCAGCCATAGATCTCACAGCCATGTATGTAGTCAAATGTCCTTTCCACTTCTGCTTAAGAGGCTTATTATTCCATGTCCGGACATACACCCAGTCTTCTGGCTGGTGAGGATATACTTGAACATTCAGAGTTATTAGTGAGGCTAAAAAAACAAACTTGCACAATGATAAAAGTATTTTTCCCCAAAGGGTTATGGATTCTCCAGCAGCAGTTCTGCCTCCAGCCTCGTGACAGGCAAGGTTCAATACTCACTGCTGCCAGAAGGAGGCAGTGTAGGAGGAGTTAGCAAAGCTTCATTGCAAATTCAGGGAAACTGAATTTCCATTTATTTCAAGTGAGCTTTTTAGGATATTTGAACTCACCACTGCCCTGGTTTGACACTGGCCAAAAGCTAGGCACCCATGAAAGCCGCTTGCTCACCCTTCCCTGCCACAGCTGGATAGAGGAGAGAAAAAAAATTACCAAAGGGGTCATTGAGTTGAGATAAAGACCGTGAGAAAAAAACAGGCTCAGCTTAGAGGTACAAAGTGAATTTATTACTAACAAAATCAGAGGAGGAGAATGAGAAGTATAATAAGCGCTTAAAAAAATATCTTTTTTCCCCCAGCCCCTCCCTCCTTCCCAACAACAGTGCAGGGAAACAGGGGGTGGGGGTTTTGGTCAGTTTGTCACCCAAGGATTTTCTTCCGCTGCTCAGGGAGAGGAGTCCTTCCCCTGCTGCAGTGTGGGGTCCCTCTCACAGAAGGCAGTTCTCCATAAACTTCTCCAGCATGGTTCCAACCTCATGAGCAGCAGTCCTGCCAAAACTGCTGCAATGTGAGTCCATCTCACAGGCACACAGTCCTCCCAAAACATCTGTGGCATGGGTCACTCTTCCACGGGATGCAGTCCTCCAAGGACAGGCTGCTCTAGCTTGGAAGCAAGGGCCCTCTCTCTCCACCATCTCTCCCACTGGATCATAGCTTCCTCCAGGCCTCCTCCTGCTCCAGCGTGAGCACCTCCCCCACGGGTTGCCGGTGGATCTCTGCTTCCCCATGGATCCCCATGGGCTGCAGAGGGACAACTGCTTCACCATGGTCATCACCATGGCCTGCAGAGGAATCTCGGCTCTGGAGCCTGGAACACCTCCTCCCCCTCTGTTGCATTAGTATTAATCAAGTTATAATAAGCAGCTCAGCTCAGCTCCATGAAGCAGCCTCTGGGATGACTGACAGAAGCTCACAACCAATGGGAGCTCTCCTAGGATGCAGACATTGTATTGGTTCAGAGTCTGGGAGCACAGAGATAGACCAATGAGCTGTCTTGACCGGGGAGTTTTGAATTGCCTATAAAAGTAAGCTCCAAACAATAAAGCATACTGTTTGCTGATGACCAAGGGAATTCTGTCGTGTGTTATGTCTCAGGCATACGAACATCAGGGATTCAACTGTAGTACCCCTCCTTCTCCACTGACTTTGGTGTCGCCATGTTGTTTTCCCTCACGTTCTCACCTCCTCCTCTCTGACTAGAAGAAAAACTGTGTGGACTTTGTTTTGATTTTCTTCTTGAATATGTTATCACAGAAGCATTACCAACCTCTCCAATTGGCCCAGCTTTGGTCAGCTATTGGAATATGATCCCAATAGTACCAGGTAGATTGTGCCTGGGCTCGTCTGACCCTTGCTGCTGGGCCAAAGGCGGCAACTGTGGTATTTCACCTCAGAGACACTTTTGGCTGGCTGGATGTTGCAGATGGGCACTGAAACAAACCCAGGCTTGTAGAAACTCAGTTTACCTCAGGTGGAAGGGCTTCAGGCTAGGGTGAAGAGGAAAAGGAGATGGATTCTGCAGAGGGTTTATATCCAGAGTTTTATTCCATGGTCACAGACATCTGAATCTTGGTAACAGCTCCAACAGAATGCTCACCGCATGGTCCTGGCTGAATTTAAGCCCAGGGACAGGGGGAGGGGAAGGGACAGGTGAGACACCAACCAGGTGGGAGGACGAGGGTCTCAGGGGACGAGGGACACATAGACAGGCCAATGACCCCAGGCCTGAAGGGCATCCTTTGAACTTGACCAACCACACGATGGCCTTGCTGAAATGTTAAGACTGATTGACAACCCAGCAGGGGGCGAGGGGGAAGGGGAAGAGAGGTATTGCCACACCTGGGAAGGGACTAGGAAGTCTAAAACAGGAAATTGCAACACACTGCAACAGTCAGCAGCATGTCCATCTTCAGAGCCATCAGGGATTGGCTCTGCCAGACATGGTGGAAGCTTCTAACAGCTTCTCATAGAAGCCACATCTGTGTCCCATCTGCTACCAAAAACCAGGCAGTACAAAATCAATACAGCCACCGTCTCCTAGCTCACTATTTGGAGGTTTGCTTTCTCTGTCTTGATCCTTAAATTTTGCAATAAATAACAATAACATGGGAGAAGGCCAATGGAGCACCAGCTGTTTCTTGAGCATTGGTTGGAGTTTGCCATGTCCCACACTCTCCCAGTAATTTTAGCACATGTTGAAGTGGGGAGAGAGATGAGTTCTGCCCCCTCTAAGCAGTCAAAATATTTCACAGAACAGGTTGATTCCTGGGCAAAAGATCAGGGCACTTTGCCTTGTGCTTCCTCCTTGGAAAGCTTTATTTCATTCTCCCTCATTAGTGAAATTTTCAAAATGTTCTCTGTTTAGTTTTCTTTGGGACAACTGCTAATTTTCCCTTGCAACATAACTAATTCTGTTGCAGTGTGATATCTTGGGGTGAGGGGCAGAGGGGGTTTGCTTTGCTGAGTAAAATCCTCCTCCAGGGAATGGAGAGAGGTGAGATAAGTGGCATCATGCTCATGGAGTCCTGTCTTCCTCTCTCCCTCCTCATTTTTTTGGGGGAAGGCGGGGGGGGGGGGGGGGGGGTTAGGGTTTGGGGAGGGATTTGGCTTTGCTGCATCAAATTCTTACCAAGGGCTGAGGGGGCTGACATCATGTTCAGGCAGGCCCAACTCCTCCCCCATGCTGGAAAACCCTGGTTCATCCTGGTTTCATTCCCTGGATCTTGCTCTCCAGCCTTTCTTAGAGGTAGATGGCAATGCATTTGCGAGACCAGTGCTGGCAGGGATTTGCAAGGCAGTCTGGCTGTGTGAAGCAGAGGTATGTATTGACAACTTTCTTCTGTTGCAGGAGTTTTCCTATTCCTCAGGGATTGGAAAGTAACCTCTAGGGACTATCTCTGTGTGTTGCCATCTAGAAAAGACCTTCAGACAGACTAAAAAAAAAATTCATACCTTTGACCAGTTGGTCAATACTGTTCTGTCACTAAATTCAGTGCTTACCAAAGCCTGCTCTCATTGCATTCTTTTTTGCAAATCTGATCATCTGATGGAGATGTGACATCTTACAGGGTCTATAGCAGCATACATTTCTTAAATTCCTACAAAGATACCTGAGTATATGCTTGCTATATTTGCCAGGAGGCCTCCATGGATGGATAAAGAGCTCAGGGAAAACTCAGAGTGAACAAAGAAGCTTTCAGGAAGCAGAAACAAGGACAGGTGGCCTGGGAGGAATACAGGGAAATTGTATGGGAAACTAACTAGTGACAAGGTTAGGGAAGCCAAGGCCCAGTTAGAATTAAGTCTGGCCAGGGATATCTAGGATAACAGGAAAGGCTTCTATAGATATGTTGCAAGCAAAAGAAAGACTAGGGTTAATGTGGGCCATCTCTGGAAGGAAACAGGAGACTTGTCTACCCTGGACAAAGAAGGCTGGTATTTTCAATGACTTCTGTGCTTCAGTCTTCAATAGTGAGTGCTCCAGCCAAGCCGCCCAAGTAAAGAAAGGCAAATACAGGGACTCAGAGAATGAAGACCCCAAGACCACTGTAGGAGAAGATCAGGTTCAAGACCATCTAAGAAACCTGAATGTGCACAAGTCCATGAGACCCAATGAGATTCATCTGTGGGTCTTGAGGGAGCTGGCAAAGGAAGTTGCTATGCCACTATCCATCATTTTTTAAAAATCATGGCAGTCAAGTAAAGTCCCTGATGACTGGGAAAGGAGGAATATAACCACGTATATAAAAGAGGAAAGCAGAAGACCAGGGTGTCGCAGACATCTTTTCATTAAAATCCTTTCTTAGGATTTTTCCCTGCTGAAGCTGAGAAGTTTCAGCAACAAATGTAAACAATGGTTATCTGCTGCTGTGGAATGCAACAGGTGGATCCATGATTGGTCTCCTGTGGATGTTTGGATTTACTGACCACTCATGGCAGAGCTGCTCTCGCTCTCTGCCGGGACACAGATCTTTGTTATTCATTCTTTTCTATTCTTAGTTTAGCTAGCTTCTGAGAACTTTCTCTTCTATTTCTTTTAGTATAGTTATAATGCAGTATATATATAATAAAATAATAAATCAAGCCTTCTGAACATGAGGTCAACATTCTCGCCTCTCTCTTCACCTCAAAACCCTTGTGACCACCATCACACCAGGGGAAATACAGCCCAATCAGTTTCACCTCTATGCCAGGCAAGATCATGGAACAGATTGTCCTGGAAACTATGCTAAGGCACATGGAAAGCAGAGGTGATTGTTAACAGCCAACATGGCTTTACAAAGGGCAAATCATGTCTGACAAATTTGGTGATCTGTGATGGGCCTATGTCACAGACATCTTTTGTGAAAAATCCTTTCTTTAGGATTTTTCCCTCTTCTGGGAAGCTGAGGCCCCAGAGAAAGAATGTAAACAATGGTAATCTGCTGCTGTGGAATGCAACAGGTGCACCTGTGATTGGCCCATGTTGCATGTTTACAATTAAGGGCCAATCAAAAGACCAAGCTCTCTCTGAGAGAATCAGAGAGAGGTCCTTTGTTGATTCATTTCTTTTCTATTCTTAGCATAGCAAGCTTCTGAACTTTTCTCTCTATTCCTTTTAGTATAGTCTTAATGTATTATATATCTTGAAATAATAAATCCAGCCTTCTGATCATGGAGTCAGGATTCTCGTCTATCTCTTCACCCCTGAGGAACCCTTGCAAGCCCGGCAACAGGCCTACAGCATTGATGCGTGGGGAAGAGCTACTGACATTATCTACCTGGACTTGTGCAAAATGTCTGACACTGTCCTGTATGACAGACTTGGAGGTGATGGGTAATGAAAAACTCAACATGAGCTGTCAGTGAGTGCTCAGAGCCCAAAAAGCCAATCATGTCCTGGGCTGCATCCAAAGGACCGTGGCCAGCTGAGGGAGTGAGGTGATTCTGACCCTCTACTATGCTCTTGTCAGACCCTGCCTGGAGTACTGCATACAGTTCTGGTGTCCCCAACATAAGAAGGACATGGAACTGTTGGAGCAAGTCCAGAGGAAGGGCATGAGGTTAATAAGAAGACTGGAGCACCTCCCTCACGTGTTGCCTTATGAGCCCCAAAAATCAAGAGACAAACAAGGTTAAAGTGATAAAAAATCGCTACTGTTCAATGAAGGGTCCCTCCAGGTTCACAACAAGCCAAAATACATTCCAAAAATGTGTCAAAAATGCACATGTTTTACAGGGCAATTACAGTTTTATATGTTTAGCAAATTAGCATAATTGCCAAGAATCCCCAATTAGAAGCACAGGTAATTAAATAATTCCCCCTCTTGGTTCAACCCCTTCTGAAGCCCCCCTCCTTGCTAGCTGTTTGTGTCTAATACATGGGAAAGTGTCTTGGGAAGGTGTCTTGCCCTTGGTTCCCAAAATAAGCAAGATTAGAACAGGCCTTCAGGAATTTGCTTGTCTAATAGGAAAATTACTGGAGTTAGGAAACTATATGACTATACAATAATAGTCTACAGAGCTACAAATATATATGAAGAATATATAAAAGCAAAAATCATTTTAGCATCAACAAAGACAGGCTGAGAAAGTTCAGGCTGTTCAGCCTGGAGAAGAGAAGGTTGTGTGGAGACCTCAGAGCACTTTCCAGTATCTGAAGGGGACTACAGGGAAACCATAGAGGGACTCTTTGTCAGGAACTGCAGTGACAGGGCAAGGAATAATGGGTAAAAATTGAACGAAGGGAAATTTAGATTAGATATTAGGAAGAAATTATTTACTATGAGGGTGGGAGACAGTGGAATGGGTTGCCTAAGGCAGTTGTGGATGCCCCATCCCTGCAAGTGTTTAAGGCCAGGTTGGACGGGGCTCTGAGTAACCTGGTCTAGTGGATTGTGTCCCTGTCCATAGCAGGAAGTTGGGACTAAATTATCTTTAAGGTCCCTTCAAACCCCTTAACCTTCTATGATTGTATTTAGGCTTGGTTCTGTATATATTTTACTTGGGCATCCTGTTTGTATGTAGCTTTTTATTCCCTTGACAACAGCATGATTCCTATAGAAGACTGATCATCTATACCTGCAGGGCAAATGTTTGTTTTCTTTATTAGACTTTCAGGTCAAAGACACAGCCTTGAAGTAGAAGAGAATATTTTCAGCAACTAGCATGATTGCTGACTTCCAGAGAAACATCTCCACATCAGGCTGATGAAACTTGGGCCAACGTGCAAGAACTTGAGTTCTGTTATGAGTTAAACAGCTGCTCATTTTTTTTTAAAAGGTGGCAGAGTTAACAGGTTGGGCCAGTTGCTGCCAGGGTGGAGTTCAAACTGTTTGTTATTTTAGTCACGGATCCTTTTCATTAACTACCTGTCGTTGATGGTTAAGAATTGCTCCTTTTGTCAAATGACACCCTGATGCTTCCTAGAGGATGACACCCAGACGGTGAAGGGGAAGGGACATGAGTCGACATGCAAATGACATCGGATCCAGCATACAACGGGAGAGACCCCTCACCAAACCTAGCCAAAAACCCCTAAAACAACGAGCCAACACAAAATTGACAAATCAAAGTGATGAACAGAATCTAATATCCGCCAAGGCCTTTTTACCCCTCACTTTAACCTAAAAAGATGCCGGCTAGACAGACGACCTGAAATGTTGAACCGAAAAGCAAGGGAATTTCCTGATGCTCACATGAGGACGGAACCCCCAGCTCTGCCCACAGACCAGTGGACAAAGCTGCACTCTTCCTCCTCCTCTGAGTCACTCCTGGGAGCAGGTCACTCCTGGGAGCAACAGCGACATGAGCGCAGACCCGTCGGTTCTCCCCACCCGATCTGATCACTTTAAATAAAGGCATAAAAAGGAGAAAGGTCTCCTGACCATGTTTATTTCAAGTTCCCCTTAGGAGGTATGAGGAGGTACCTGGTTCAGGTGGTACTAAGCAAGGCACTGCATAGGTTTCACCTTGGGAGGCAAAGGACTACAAACTCCTTCCCCTCTTCAAGGAAGCAGTCAGTCTTGAGAACTGGTGCAACAAATTCCAAATGCTTGAAAGATGAATGTCAAGCAGCCTGGTGGCCTAAGCTATAGCATTTTGGTAGCCTGTCAGGCTGGCTTTATGCTGTCCTGAATGAACATTTAAGTATACAGATTCTCAAACAGGTCTCCTTGGATGAGGTACCTGTAGAAGCCTAAAAGATAAGGGGCTAATGTGTGTGTCTCAAACACCGATAGCCAAATGGTGGTGGAGCCAACCAAGGACTGTTGGTAATAACAGCCAAGGATTGTTAATAATAACACACTGTGGGAAAGAACAGTATGCAGCTGGAGAAGGGGCCATACGGAGTCTGGGCAGCACTTTTCTGGAATAAACATTCTTGTTCTGGCTCCTGAAGTGTCCTAGGGCGACTTTATGATGCTGTATCCCATATCATCTGCTCTGTGTCCAGGCATGAGTCCTGTAGCTTTAAGTGAGACCTGAGAGGGGGGGGAAGGTGGTGGAATTCTTTCAGCACCTGTGTTTAAAACACAGATAAGCCTCTCAGTTTCTTTTCCCAGTGGTTCTTCTTTCTCTGGAGACAGATGGGGAGTTTTTCTTTGCTTTTAGCTAGTTTTTTCTAGTTAGCTGAGGCAAGAAGTTTTTCCTGGGACTGTGGCTTCTTCTTCTGGAACTGCTCAGCTTTTCTCTGGTCCAAAGTCCGAAACACCAGAACATAGCCCGCCCCCCCCACTCCTCCCCGCCAGCCCATGCTGCAGAGGCCCAGAGGCCAGCTCTGGACTAGGAGGAAGACGAGCCCCACCTGCAGGAAGGAGTCTGAATTTACCTTCTCCGCAGCGAGAAGTTTTATTATTTAACATTATTCATTTTTCATGCCTGTGAGCACTCTGCTTGTTAAATAAACAGGTTTTCTTCACTTTCTCCAAGGGAATTCCTTTCGAATCTGTGGGAACCTGTGGGGGAGGGGTTGCTAAAACCTGCCTTCTATGAGAGGACACGTTCACTTCGGGATGTTTCCTCTCAAATTCGTCCAAAACTGGGACATGAAGTTTAGCACAACACAGTACAGCACAAGTATAGAAATGAGGCTGAGAAATGGGCATTGACTGTAAGGGGGGAAATCAAGACCACCAAAGACCCTGAAGCTTCTGACACATTTCCAGAAAGTTCTAGAAGAACAGACTGCACATGATAACTGATTTGCATAGTGTCCTGGTTTAGGGCAAATTTGGGAGAAAACCTCCAAAGGGGGCCCCTCCAGAAAGCAAAGCCACATGGCGCCTCCCCGTAACTGGTTCGGGAAGGATTCCTCAGAGACAAGTGGAAAGAACCTGTTTATTTAGCAGGCAAAGCACTCCCCAGCACACAAAATGAACAATACTGGATTACAAAATTCATTTGTCACTCTGAAGAGATGACAAATTCATAGAGTCTCTCCGGTGGATGGTCGCTCTGTTATCAGTCCCTCCGGTGCTGGGAAAGGCTGCAGAGTGGGCCCCAGCAGGCTGCAAAGTGTTCTTGGTGTTTCCCTGGGTCCCGATCTGGAGCAGGTTCAGATGGTTTCAAGAAGAGGGAAAGAAAGACAGTCCAGGGAAAGCTCAGACTGCCTCAGCTAGCTAAACTAACTAACTAAAAAGCAAAAGGAGCAAAAGCAGCAAAAGGAGCAAAAGGAGCAAAAGGAGCAAAAGGAGCAAAAGGAGCATGGTGCTCTGCCCCGTCCGTGCTCAGATGTCAACAGTGCAGCCGAATGCAGAGGAATGAGTGAATGAGGCTGATAACAAAAACTCTGCTTCTTCTCCCCGCCTTCACTCTGAGAGCCAGTTTTGAAGGCACAGAATAGAATATCCAGCATAAACAGAACACACGATTGGGGATACAAGTATCATAAAGTTACCCTAGGACACATAGTTAGCAAGAAACTTTGCTCAAGGGTGGGGAAACTTATCTATAAAAAAGATACCCCCACCAAGTCCAGGTGTGTGCCCCTGGACCCTAGACATCACATCACCTGGATTGACGCTGGTTGCCAAGTTTGAAAAGAGGCTGCAGGTGGAGGCATTGCTTGCTGCTGAGTGCGATCATACTAGGAGGCTTCAGGTAGAACTTTGGGATGCGTATGAGAGACAATCTTACAGGAAAAATTGCAGGATGTAGAATCTGGACCATTTGCAGAAACAATCTTGTAACTCTGAATTTTGTATCCAGGGAAGGAGTTGGAAGACAGTAAATGGATATATTATTTTGAAAAAGGGCAAGATGCAACATTTGTGCTGTCATCTGATGATGAGGAAGTAACATCACAATCCCAAATTAAGATTTAAACCACAGGTGATGGTCAGGGTCAGCAAACTGCTACTATCATGGTGCTGTATGCAGTAACTGAGATATCAAATTCCAGGAAAAGTATAGCAGTCTTACACAGGATGGAAACATATGGAGTGATCCAGATGACAGAGAACTGGGGAAAGATGATTTTTTATCTCCTTCAACTCCCCCTGAATCTACTGGACCTTGGGGTGGAGAAGGAAATCACAAACAAAAAATTATTCCATTCGATCAGAATCAGGTGACTGACTGATTTGCAAGAGCATTACGGCCATAAACCAGGTAATATTGCAATCCAGTATGTGGAATCCTTTCAATACATGCATAATAATGGCCCAGATGTTCAGATTCCAGTTGGTTATTGTCAACAATTAATAAAATTTCCAATAGATACGGGAGCACAACATTCAGTATTAATGCAGTGGGATGCCAAGAAGCTGAGTGTACAACCCATATGGCAAAGAATTAAAATCATTGGAATAAATGGAGCAAGTGTTATCTGCCAAACTGCTGAGGGTAATTTATAGCTCCTGGGTAAGAACCAGAGGTTGGCTACTCACTTTGCAGTTAAGGACCATAATTAAAACATTTGGAGTGGTAACATATTTGAAGAAAAACCCAACACAGTACAGTGGAAGTGCAGGAACAAGGCTGAGAAGTGGGCATGGACTGTAGGGGGAGATCAAGACAACCCAAGATCCCAGAGCCTCTGACCCATTTACAGAAAGGTCTGAAAAGACTGACTTTGCATGAGAACTAATTTGCATAGAAAGTGAGAAACCTGTCTTCTGGATGAGGAAATCTATCTATAAAAAGGTACCCCCACCAAGCCTGGGGGGTGGCCCCAGGACCCTGGACACCCCATCATCTGAACTGGAGCTGGAACTGGGACTCATGATTGCTTTTTCTCTCTTTCCTCCTTTTTTCTCTCCCACTCTTTAGTTCATCTCATCCTTTCTCTATTCCTTTTTACCCTCCCCCTTTATCCTAAACCCACTGCTGTGTGCCTATATGATTGGACAGGGACTGACATACCGTTCCATGCAAAGTGTCTAATTTACTAATAAAACTTTCTGATTGTTTGTAGACCCTCTGACTTTTGTTGTTCCTTTTGACGACGAGCATTTATGAATCTTGGGTACTCCCTTCCCCTTAAGAATGGGACATCAGAGATACAGTGGCTTCCTTTTGATTCTTATTACTTCTGTGTGATAGCTGGTGTCTGGGAGCTCTGTGCTATTTTTACAAATGGAGTGAGAGCTTAGACAAGTCCTGCCTTTGACTCAGATTTCTGGCAGTAGCTCTGTTTGAGGTGGCCTGCACCCCAAATGGCTCTCACTCCAAGGTTCTTAAGAATGGCCAATTAAGTCTATTATAAAATGAATTATTTATTGAATAGATACAAGATTAACAGACATAAGACTTTAAACAGACTGCTCACTACACCAGATAAAACTAAAAGAACTACTAGTAGATAGAAACAATGTGCACAATAAAAGGTACCTAAATTACAGCTAGCAAAGAAATAGTATAGGTTAGGAGTCAATGTAGCTTACCGCCAAATTGATGATGGAGTACACATAGAATTCTTTCACTCAATTTCTAGTAAAGTAACTGCAAAGCCTGTGTCCAAACTTCAGGGAAAAGCCCTACATGTTTTCCAGGGTGTGTGTAGGAGACTTCCAACTTTGTGACAGTTTGTGCAGCTTTTATAGTTTGTCAAGTGAAGTGTCTGTCAGTCAGAAATTCCAGCAGCTTATCTCCCTACATCTTGCTCTCAAGGCAGGATGTTTATTCCATCTCCACAGAGATTCTACCTCTCTGACACCAGAGATAACTCACTAGCCAGATATAACTCCCTACGGACAGATGTCCGGTCTGGGTTATCTCACCAATTCACATGAGGGAGTAGATGCCTGGAGCTATTGCACCAGCTGATAGAATAGATAAGCTCTTCTGAGGTAGGGGGGAGAGTCCTGTCACAGCTATCCTGTATCTTTGCATCTTCCATCCCACATTGTTTCCTGTTGCAAGACTGCTGAAGTGGAACCATCCAAGTTATGGAGCATCCTATGTGAGTTTGTGTGCCTGCATTCTTGAAACTTCAAGTTTTACACCTTCATCAAATGCGACATTACTGGAGTAGCTTTTTGTCGTTATTTAATCCCAGCCAGCAACTAAGCAGCTGCTTGCTCACTCCCCCCCTTGCAGCAGAATGGAGACAAGAATCAGATGGAAAAAAGATAAAACCCATGGACTGAGATAAGAAGAGTTTATTACTTGAAATAAAATATAGTAATAATAATAAAATAAAAGAGGGAGAGAGAGGAATAAATTTCAAGAAACACAAGTGATTAACAATAGGGTCACCAGCTGGTGACTTGTAGGGGGATACAGTATGGGTAAATGAAGGTGGTATAGAATGTAATCTTATTCCCCAAAGAGTTGCAGCTGGACCAATTACTAAAGATTGGGAGCAGGCCTGATCTTAACAGGCCCCACCTGTAGCCAATAAGAACAAGTATTATAAAAGAGTGGGTTGGTGGGAAGTAGAGTCAGCTGACTACTGCAGGGACCAGGAACAGTCAGTGCTTAGAGGAGGTGCCTATGAAAAATATCGAGGAAGTATGAAACTCTGGTGATATGGAATCCTTGCACTCTAATGATAATAGAACTCTTGCTGTATAAGAAAACATAATGATGATAGAACTCTTGATATATAAGACAACAGTGACTAATGCCCAGCCCATCCCCAAGCAGTGATTGGCAGCCCTTGGGCAACTCCTCCAGTTTATATACTGAGTGTGAAGTTCTGTGGTGTGAAATATCTCTTTGGTCACTTCAGGTCAGCTGCCCCGGCCATGCTCCCTCCCAGCTTCTTGCGCAGCTACTCCCTGGCAGAGCATGAGACACTGAAAAGCCCTTGACACAGGGCACACACTGCTCAGCAACAACCAAAACATCTGTGTGTTATCAGCATTATTCTGTACTGAATCCAAACCACAAGACTGTGCCAGCTACTGAGAAGAAAATGAACTCTATCCCAGCTGAAATCAGGACACTTTTAGTGTTGCTTTTTTTCCTAACCTGGAAATCAAATTTGAGATAATTTTAGTAAGGTGGTAACATAAAAGAGGATTTTTATTTGAAGGCCTTACAGAGCAGTTATGGAAAGATGCCCACAAAAGCCCACCCACACAGGGATGAGTATGTATTTATAGGTTTTAGGAAATTAGCATAATTGATAAAAAGCACAAATTAGGAAGACAAGTGGTAATTCAATTTCTCCCCAGGTCAAGCCCCTTCTCTGGAGCCCCCTGCTTTGGTACTAGCTGTACTTTGTCTATGAAATGTATCTTAAGGAGTTGTTCTCGGCCTTGGTTCCCAGGAAGAACCAAGATAGCACAAGGGGCCTGCACCTCCCGGGGCCTGGAGCTCTGGAATTTGTTTTGTCTTTCTGTGAGGAAAGTGAAGGGAGACTTACACGTCTGATCAATGATGATCTTTGTCTCGGATTTATTGATCCAGCTTACATACTTTTATAGTAGCAATAATTAAACTCATACATATTGCAAAAACCGAGCTCATCATTGGTTACAGATCATATGCCAACCCTCCTTTGTTACTAATACCTGTGGCTTTCTTGTTGAGACTAATACTTGTTTTTCATCCTGCTGCTGCTGACTACATTCAAGGACTCCATGTTTTTCACCATGTTTTTCTCATCATTTAACCAAGGACACAGTGTTATTGTTTTCCTCGTAATCAGAAGGCTGAGAACTTACTACTTACAGCTGCTTTTTACTGCTTAACCAGCTGTATATGATCATGGCCCTTTTCTATAAGCCATGTCTGAACAAAACTCTCCAACATTTCTGCTTTAGGATAGGCCATGGAAAATTACTGGGAAAACTAGATACTAGGACAATAGGCTACAGAGCTACAAATATATGTGCAAAGATGTCATGGTTTGACCCGGAAACAGGATTTCTGGGATGCTGTAGATAGGGCCAATGAGTGCTCAGATTTGAATATTGCCATCTGGCCCAACCACTGGGCATTGGATCCACCTCTGAGAACACAGGGTAAAAGCAGGGCTCTCCCCCTGGCAGCCTCTCTTTTTGGATTTCCGGCGGGAACGAGTTGGGTCTCTCCCCCGGCCCAGTTGCTGGCTGGGTGGGGGGAGGGGAAAAGCCATGTGGCCTGGCCCGGGAGAGGTAGGTCTGCCCCCCCCCCCCCAAGGGTGGAAGGAAGAAGTAAAGAAATGCCGGGAAGCAATGGGCAGCCTGTCTCCCCCCCCCCCTTGGAGACAGACAGAGAGAGAGTGCAGCCTGTGTTTGTGGCCGTTACCTTGAAATTTAGTAAACATGTGCTGGCAGCAGGCAGCCCAGCTGAGGAGATGGGGGGGAGTGTGCAGCCAGGAGTCCAGCCGCTTGGAGGAGTTTTTAACCCTTCTTGGACAATGAAAACTTCACAGAACATTAACCCTTCCTAGACGAGTGATGAAGGTCTGGACCAGAGAGAGAGAGTGAGAGATATTGGGAAAATGGAGAAGATGGAGTGGCATTTTATGCTGGACTCTTTTGTGTAGCCATGGACAGAGCCATGTTTCCGTGTGATACAGAGACTGAGTCCAGGGGGAAAAATGTCCCAGAGCCAAAGAAGATTCAGTGTGGGTACCCCTCGGCCCCAGGGGGTATATAAAATATGGGGGGGACAGATGTCCCAAAGGTGGGAAGGTGAGATACTGTGCTTTTCTGGAACTGGACAAAGCATCCTTAAAAAACAACCCTGGAAGCAGGTCTGATTCTTGTTCGGTGGTGAGAGCACCAGAACAAGGATGGAAAAGGCCACTACGACACATGGAAGGACTCCCTCTCCTCTTGAGGAACTGAAAGTTGAGCATTCTAAAGGGTGGTGCTGGACCCAGAATTGGAGATTTTGGAAGATGTATTGTATTGGGAATTTAGGGGGGAGGAGGAGGAGAGTGTTTTTGTGAGGTTTTCATTTTCCTTGTGTTTTTCTTTTTCTTTTGTGTGTAGTTTAGTAATTGTTTTTGTAGTTTAGTTAATAAACTTTTCTTTTTTTCAAGTGAGAGCCTGCTTTGTTTGTTCCTGGTCAAAATCTCACAGCAGACACCAGAGAAAGTGTATTTTCATGGGGGCATTTGGCCTTGTGCCAGTGTCAAACCTTGACAAAAGAACACAAGAGAACATATAAAAGAGAAAAAGGCAAAACCTGAACCAAACTCTCACATGATAGAGCAGTCCTGCAGTTGCTGTTTGTGTGGAGGACTCTGTGTTGTTCCTCTAGCTCTGCCAATATAGTATTTCTTGAAGTTACCCAGAGAAAAGACACATAAAATCACTCAAAAAAAAGAGTATCTTATGAGAGAGTTTTTAAAGAAGTGCATGTTCATCTTCTGTCTTCCTTCTGATCTTTGTTGTCTGCAGTTACCCATTCTGTGATTCTAAGGTTGGTAGGGATCACAGTGGTTCATCTGGTTAAACCTCCTTGCTCAAGCAAGGGTCATCCCAGAGCATATTGCACAGGATTTTGTGACCGTGGTCACAGGGGTTTTCAGGATGAGAAAGAGGCGAGAATGTTGACTCCATGATCAGAAGGCTTGATTTATTATTTTATGATATATATATATAACAATATGACTGTACTAAAAAAGAAATAGAAAAGAAAAGGCTTCTTCAGAAGCTGGCTAAGCTAAGAATAGAATAGAAATAAAGAATGATAACAAAGGAGCTCTCTCTGACTCTGTCCGAGAGAGCTCAGCCCTTGATTGGCCATTAATTGTAAACATCCAAGATGGGCCAACCACAGGTGGACCTGTTGCATTCCACAGCATCAGATAACCATTGTTTACATTCTGTCTCTGACGCCTCTTAGCTTCTCAGAAGGAAAAATCCTAAAGAAAGGATTTTTAGTGAAAGGATGTCTGTGACGGGATTGCATCCAGATGCCTCTGGAATATCTCCAGCGAGGGATACTCCACACCCTTCTCTAGGCAATCTGTTCCATGTGCATAGTCACCCGCACTGTAAAGAAGTTCTTCCTCGTATTCAAGAGGAACTTCCTGTGCATCAGTTTCTTCCCACTGTCTCTTGTCCTACTGATATCAAGCCCCTCAAAATTTGAACCAAACTTTGCAGGTTTTTACAGTTATTAAACAGTAGCTGTAGCTGGACAGTTATTATTAAGCAATTGCTTTGCCAGTGCCATACACTTGGCTAATCCTTTGCTTTAAGGAAAGGGGAAGACAAACCCAAGATGAATGGGCTGTCTGGACAAGAGTCATGAGGACTGAAGTCATCAGAACTTAACAGTAACTGGGGGAAAGGTAATTCTGGCAGTGGGTGATCGAGACCACCTACTGTCCTGGTTTATGGCAAATTTGGAAAGGAACTTCCCAAGGGATGTTTCCCTACAAGAGAAAGATTTCAGCAGCCTCTCCCCCAACTGGTTCAGGAAATATTTCCTCGGAGAAAAGTGGAAAAAACCTGTTTATTTAAGAAGCAAAGTATTCACAAGCATGAAAAAATGAATAATATTAAACAATGGAACCTTTTGTTTTTCTGAAGAGATGGCAAATTCAGAGAGAGTCCTTTTTGTGGGGTGTAGCTCAGCTCAGTCTCTTATCAAGTCGCTCCTGCACTGGAAAATGCCACATCCTGGGCCCTGGTAGGCCACAGGTGTGAGCTCATGGTGTTTTTCTGGATTTTTGGTCCAAAGCAAGTCTGATCAGTTCCAAGAAAAAGAAAAGCAACAGTCTGGGGAACTTCTCTGCCTCAGCTAGCTAAAGAAACTCACTAAAAGAAAAGGGGACCTCTCTCCCACTGTCCGTGCTGCAAACAGCACAGTCCGTGAGAGCAAGGAATGCGGGGAAGTAGAGTGAAGCTTCTGCAGACAAACTGTGTGCTTCTTCCCCCCCCCCCCCCCCTTCACTCTTGCTCTTGGAATCAGTCTTAAAAGCACAAAATTCAATATCCAGCATAAGCAGAAGAAACAATTGGGGATACAAGCATCATAGAATCACCCTAGGACACCTACTCAAAAAGGACCCCAGACTCAAATGAAGAGAAGAACTGTGCATGCACATTAATTAGCATGAGAAGTGAGAAATATAACTAGCAAATAAGGGTTTGAGTACTAATTAATACAAAAGTTATGCAGTTTGTAACCAATGAATGCTGATGTATTGGAATTAATACCAGAATAACTGGATGGGTCATGCCCGGGCATAGACAAATTTGGTCCTTGCTGCTTGACCAAAGGTGGCAACTGTGGTGTTTTCACCTCAGAGACACCTTTGGCTAAGCTGGGTTGTTGTAGTGTGTTTTTGTACTTTGTAATACTTTGAAGTAGTTTTGTTTTGTATCCCCATATTTCTCCCAAATGGTTTATCCCAGACTGTACCCCCCTCCCTTTACCTGTGTTATCCCTCCCCCTGGATGAGATCATCCCCAAACCTCCACCCTGGCTCTCTGTCAATCACTCAGCATCCCATCCCCTCCATCTAGAAGCTTTGGTCCAGGCCGTCGAGTGATTAGCCAGAGGCTAGGGGTCAGCCCCCCAAGCCTTGCCTTATACGCTGTCCTAAATGTCTATCCCCCAGTATTCATCCCTTTGGGTCACTTATTGGTTAGTAAAATGTTATCTACTTTCGGTTTCCACCTCCCTTTAAATCTAACCTTGGCACATCTCCCGGGGCTCTCAGCAGGAGGCCCCCTAAGGTGCAGGAGCTCCTTTGGGACTCCTAGAATAAAACCTTGGATTAACCCCTGCTAAGAGTCGGCCCTTGTATCTTCTACCGATGTCTCTAGTGTCTCTTCTGCTGCAAAGGCAACCAGCCTAGGTGCCCTCAGTACCCTCGGGGCACAGGAGAGCGTCTCCCCACTGTTGGCTGTGTCGGGGCTGCTCCCCCGGTGTCTGCCGACTTGGGACTGGCCAAGGGTTCCTGAGAGGCTCACAGAGGGACCGAGACAGGTTGGCAACCAACGTGTGGCTCTGAGACCATCTCCAGAGCTAACAGACGGGCTCAGACATTCTTTTAGACTGTTCTCCAAAGCCTTTGGCCAGCAAGCTACCTCAGAAGAACACACTGACTGGATGCTGCAGCTGGGTGCTAGAGACATGTCCAGACATGCAGGAGCATGCAGGAGCAGTTTACCTCTGGCAGAGAAGCTTTAAGGTGAGGTGAAGGAAAAGGAGACGGGTTCTGCTGGAGGGTTTCGATCCAGAGCTTTCTTCCTGGCCAACAGGCCTCTGAATCCCTTAACAGCTCTAACAAAACCTCTCAAACCACGTGGTTGTTGTTCCTTTTAACCCCGGGGAGAGGGGGAGGGAAGGGGTAGAGATCCCACCAACCACATGGGGGGGACGTCTCAGGGGACAAATGACACCTGGATGGCCCATGTTCCCTAGGGGTGAAAGGCATCTTTTGAACTCAGCAAATCACTCGACACCCTTCTGGAATGCTAAGACTGACAGACAGCACTCAGCTGGGCTCAGGGTGAGGGAAGGGAAAGATGATTGGCACCTGGGGAAGGACTGGGAAAACTGAGGCAAGCTATGACATCACACGGCAGCATCTCCCCCTTGTTTTGTTTAAAATGAAGATAACTGGGTTTGGGGCGCAGAATGCTTGCCAAACCACGGTTGGTAAATTGGTTCCTCCTCTTCAGGCGGGTCAGTGTTTTCCACTGAGGCTTCCATGTCATCTATTGGAGCACTAAGGGCTTCCAAATGGTAGACTTCAGAGGGGGAAGATGAGCTTGAAGTTACCTTGTACACCATGCGCTTGATTAGCCCAAAAACAATGCTAACAACTACAGTAACAATAACCAAAAAAAAACAATACTAAAAATAGAGTTTTCAGAATAGATCCCAACCAGCCCAGGAGTCCCCAGCTTTTGAACAGTTTGCTCAGCCAGTTGTCTTTTTCTCTCTTGATTTTGTTCACCATGGTTTTCATCTTGTCTCTGGAGAGAGAGATGTGATCCTGTCCAAGGGCTTTTGTCAGGGTGGTCCATACATTTGCTTTGGGCTGAGGAACTATCCAGGAGATCGCTGGTGGAATGATTGAGAGTAGGACAAGGAGCAGACTCGGTCTCATGGTGTCTCGAGAATGCACATGAACAATGGGATCTAAACTGGTACAAGGAACTTGAGACAAACATATATTACAAACTATTCCAGATAAGAGGCTTAAATGGAGTTTCTTCCAGGGGATGCGTGCGACATTTCTTTCTCCAGGCAGCATTAGCAACCTGGGGTGCTTCTGTAGACTTCCCTGACAACTTGGGGACGTAGGGCATTACCCATTTGGAAGGAACCCACTTTAAACCAGATGAGGTGGACACACAGGCGTATCCACGTCCCCACGTAACCAATTTGTAAGGTCCCACTGTCTTCCAAGTCTCAGGGTCCTTTACTAAGACTGGAGCCTTTTCTTTCACTGACATCTGACTGCTCCCCCCAAAATGGCGTATGATGGGTAGATTCAGGCTGTCAAAAGAACAGTTCAGAAAATTGATTCTGAACAGCACTCTGGACGACTGGATGTGGGAAGGTTCCACTTTCAGGACCTGATGTTGCTGGTCCAGGACTCTTTTGATATCACGGTGAGTCCTTTCTACTACGGCTTCACCTGTAGGGGAGTAGGGGATGCCAGTTTTGTGCTCTACTCCCCATTGCTGCAGGAAACTCCCGAATTCCTTGGATTTGTAAGTGGGCCTGTTATCAGTTTTCAACTCCTTGGGGATGCCCATGAAAGAGAAAGCCTGTAAGAGGTGCTTTATGGCATCAGAAGACGATTCTCCTGTGTGGGCAGAGGCATAGACTGCTCCAGAAAAGGTATCTACACTAAAATGAATGTATTTTTGCCGTCCGAATGACTGTATGTGTGTTACATCTGTTTGCCACAGTTCACAACTGTTCAACCCCCTTGGGTTTGTTCCCACACTCATCGTAGGGAGTGCATGTTGTTGGCAATTGGGGCACGTTGCCACAGTCACTTTGGCCTGTTCTCGAGTGATGTGAAACTGACAAACCAGGCCAGGTGTATTTTGGTGGAAAAGCTTGTGGCTGATTTTTGCCTGTTCAAAAACATTTGGGAGAGGGGCTGTCACGGACATTCTTTCATAAAAATCCTTTCTTTTAGGATTTTTCCTCTTCTGGGAAGCTGGGGCCTGTCATGATTTGGGCCTGGCACAGAGCCAGTGCCCCCATGAGTATGCCCTCTCCCTGGTGTCTGCTGTGAGATGTGACCAGGAATAAGCAAAGCAGGCTCCAGCTTAGAAATAAAGAAAACTTTATTACCTAAACTACAAGAAAAGAAGGAAAAAAACTATAAGGGAAAAAATTGAAAACCTTACAAAAAACTCTTTCCTCCTCCCCACCACCAAAATTTCCCAATCCGATACATTCCCCCAAATCACCAACTTCCCAGCCTGGCACCACCCTTTAGAATACTCAAACTTCAGTCCATGAAGAGGAGAGGAGTCCTTCTTGCACCTTAGGCTTCCCCTGGAAACACGCTGAAACCTCGTGTGTTTCCATGTCACTCAGCACCGCCCGGAAAGTCCTTTTGCCATTTGTGACATCTTCCCTCCATGCCCAGTGCTCTCACCACTGTGCATGGACCAGAGCTGCTTTTAGGGTTGTCTTTTAAGGATGCCTTTTCTCACTCCAAAAAAGGAACAGTCTCTGCTTTGGGACATCTGTCCCCCTCATTTTTTTCCACCCCCTGGGGCTGAGGAGTCCCCACAATGAACCCTCCTGGTTCTGAGGCACTGCCTCCCCCTAAATGCAGTCTCTGTGTCACAGGAATAAAACTGGGTCAGTCTATGGCCAACAAGAAAAGTCCAGCCAAAAGGCCACTCCAATCATCTCTCTCCACTCAGCCAGTCTTCTCCACGTCCCTCGGGCCTAGTTCTTGGTTATCTCATTTCCTATCTTTCTTCTTATTCAGCTCTGAGGAGGATCAGTATTTTTGCAAGGTCCCAATCATGTAAGAAAAAGGGTTAAAAATTTCAGTCCCTGTCTGTCCCAGAATTCCGGCACTCCCACACTCGCTGCTGCTCCGGCCGGGCACCTTCTCGCTGCACTCTCCCCCTTCTCCTTGGCCGGCTGCTATCACATTCTGTCGCCGGCTCTCCCTCTCTCTCTCCTGGGGGGGGGGGATGGCTGCCCGATGTCTCTTGGGGCTCTTCTACCCTTCCATCCTCAAGGGCCTCCTCACCCCCCATCTCTGTCCAGGCCCAGGCCTACCACATGGCTGCCCCTCCCCCGCCCAGCAGCAGCAGCTGAACAGGGGAGGGAGGTCCGACCTCTTTCCCTCGAAGTCCCAAGAGAGCCTTCCAGGGCCGAAACTCTGTTTTTTAACCCCTGTGTGTTCTCGGAGGTGTGTCCAAACCCCACTGGCCACACCAGGTGCCAATATCAAAATCCGAGCACCCATTGGTTTGACCACAGCATCCCAGAATTCCCACTTCTTCCTGGTCAAACCACCACATTCCACCCTTTTTTTTTTTTTTTTTTTTTTTTTAGAAATAAAGAAATTTTTTTTTTTTTTAGAAATAAAGAAAACTTTATTACCCCTCTTTATAACACTCTTAAAGGTACAAAACTTATTATTATTCAACATAAAAAGAGTGAGACGATTGGGGATAAAAGCATCATATAGTCAACCCAGGACAGGGCCCCAGAAAGAGAATGTAAACAATAATTATCTGCTGATGTGGAATGCAATAGGTGCACCTGTGATTGGCTCATGTTCCATGTTTACAATTAAGGGCCAATCACAGGACCAAGCTTGGGGACAGATTCACAGAGAGCTCTCTTGTTTTTAGATTCCTATTCTATTCTTAGCTTAGCAGCTTCTGAACTTCTCTCTTTATTCCTTTTAGTATAGTAATAATGTAATATATATCATAAATTAATAAATCCAGCCTTCTGATCATGAAGCAAGATTCTAGTCTATCTCTCTCACCCTGAGGAACCCTCACAAGCCATGTAACAAGGGGCCATCTCTGCAGGCGCAGCAAGAGCATCTGCCCTTCTGTTGCCTTCAGCGATAAAACCTGGCAAGTCTGTGTAACCTGACATGCATCAAATAAAATCGTTGCTCTCGGTAGGAGACCAACTTTACAAATTTTGAGAGCAATTTGAAAAGTGCAATGTTAGACACTTCTTGCAGTATTGCTTGATCTGCCCTGGATACCACTCCTGCCATATATTCAGAGTCTGTAATCAGATTGAATGTTTCTGAGAACTTTTCAAAGGCCCTAACAACCGCAGCCAACTCAGCAACCTGAGGTGAACCTTCCACCTCAGCAAAGTCCGTCTCCCACTGCTGGGTTTGAGGATCCTTCCAAGTCATAACGGGTTTGTGGGATCTTTTTTAAAGGTCTCCTTCTTTGAACACTTCTCAATTTCAGAGTAAATTGAACCCCTTGTTCGAAAATTTTGTGGGCAGGCTGCTGGATAGAAATTTGTCCTGAGTAGGAATCCAGAGCAAACTGCAACGCCTCATTTTCCTGAAGCAAATGTTCCAACATTTTCTTAGTAATTTGTCCTGATTTTAACTTGATTGGAATGTGAATGCACTCAAAGTCACATCCTGCTAGCTCCCTGATCTGGGTCCTAGCTTTCCGGATCAATTCTGCTACCAGCTCTTGGGGCTTTGTCATTCTCTTGGACCTTTGGTGACTGAGGAAAACCCACTCTATGATCAAGAGAGGGTCTCTCTGGTCCTGGCCCTTCTTAGCTGTTTCCTTTGCCTTAGGTGTTTGTTTTTTCTCCCACTGGAAAATGATTCCATGGAGGTGTGGCAACTTACCTGAGATGAAATATTTGAATGGCAAGTCAGGCCAAAATCGGTTGGCCTGTCTTGTGGACATTGTTGTCTGAACTTTTTCTAGAGCTTTCTGTACCTCTGGGGTAATAGCTCTTGGAGAACTCAGGTCCTCTCACTCTTTCAATAAATTGAAAAGAGGGGTACGGTCTTCGTTGGTAAGACCCAACCAGGGCCTTACCCAATTTAAAGACCCACACAACTTGAGGACATCCACAAGGGTCTTGATCTTCATTTTGATTTCTAATTTTTGAGGAACAATGGTCCTATTTCCAATTTCTCAGCCCAAATACTTTCAAGGTGGCATCTTTTGAATTTTCTTTACTTGGAACTCAAACCCTGCAACGATCAATGCATTGATCGTTAGGTCAAGCGCATGTGTGAGTAAATCATCATTGGGGGCACACACAAGGATACAGAATCACAGAATCACAGAAGTTCAAGACTGGAAGAGACCTATAAGATCATCAAGTCCAGCCGAAGTTCTAACTGTTCAACTAGATCATGGCAGCAAGTGCCACATCCAGTCTTTTTTTGAATTCTTCAAGGGATGATGACTCTACCACCTCACTGGGTAAATGATTCCAGTATCTGACCACTCTTTCTGTGAAATATTTCCTTCTTAGTTCTAACTTACATCTCGCTTGACGCAGCTTGAGACTTTGTCCTCTTGTTCTACCTGTTGTCGCCCGGAGAAAGAGGCCGACCCCCAGCTCACCACAGCTACCCTTCAGGAAGTTGTAGAGAGCAATGAGGTCGCCCCTTAGTCTCCTTTTCTCTAGGTTAAACAACCCCAGCTCCCTCGGTCGCTCTTCGTATGGCTTGTGCTCCAAGCCCCTTACTAGTCTCGTTGCCCTCCTCTGGACACGCTCAAGTAACTCGACGTCCCTCCTAAAGTGAGGGGCTCAGAACTGGATACAATACTCCAAGTGAGGCCTCACCAGTGCCGAGTACAGGGGAAGAATGACCTCTCTGCTCCTGCTGGCCACTCCATTTCTGATACTGGCCAGGATGCCATTGGCCCTCTTGGCTACCTGGGCACACTGCTGGCTCATATTCAATCGACTGTCAACCAGCACCCCCAGGTCCCTTTCCACCTGTGCACTATCCAGCCATTCCGTCCCCAGCTTATATCGGTACAGGGGGTTATTGTGGCCGAAATGCAATACTCGGCACTTGGACTTATTGAAGTTCATCCCGTTTGATTCTGCCCATACGTCTAACCGTTCCAAATCTCTCTGGAGAGCCCTACACCCCTCTGACAGATCTACACTCTTTCCCAATTTAGTGTCATCAGCGAATTTACTAATAAAAGACTCTAAGCCCACATCCATATCGTCAATAAAAATATTGAACAGAACTGGTCCCAACACAGACCCCTGAGGGACACCACTGGTGACTGGTCGCCAGCTGGATGTGACACCATTCACCACCACTCTCTGAGCCCGGCCATCCAGCCAGTTCTGAACCCAGCAAAGGGTATTCCTATCCAGACCACGGCCAGCAAGTTTGTCTAGGAGTATGCTATGGGAAACAGTGTCGAAGGCCCTGCTAAAATCCAGAAAAACAACATCTACAGCCTTCCCTGCATCCACTAGCCGGGTTACCTGGTCATAAAAGGTGATCAGGTTAGTCAGACATGATCTACCCCTCCTAAATCCGTGCTGGCTGGGTCTGATACCCTGGCCGTCCTGCAAATTTTGCATGATGGCACGTAATATAAACTGTTCCATTATTTTGCCAGGTATAGAGGTCAGGCTGACTGGTCTATAATTGCCAGGATCTTCCTTTGCACCCTTTTTGTGAATGGGTATCACATTGGCCAGCTTCCAGTCATCCGGGACCTCACCAGTAATCCATGACTGTTGGTAAATGATAGAGAGTGGCTTTGCAATCTCATTTGCCAACTCACTCATTACCCTGGGGTGGATCCCGTCTGGTCCCATAGATTTATGAATGTCCAAGCATTTCAATAGTTCTATAACAGCCTCCTCTTGGATAATGTGGGGACCATTCTGTTCCCTAAAACCATCAACCAGCCTAAACGGACGGGAGTCTTGAGGGCAAGTCATCTTCCCATTAAAAACCGAGGCAAAATAGGCATTAAACACTTCTGCCTTCTCCTCGTCTGCAAATACTAACTTCCCACCTTTTTCCAGTAAAGAACAAAGGCTGGTCCTACCTTTCTTCCTACTATTAATATATTTATAAAATCATTTTTTATTATCCTTAACAGCAGTCGCTGTCCTGAGTTCAAACTGAGCTTTGGCCTCCCTAATTTTTTTCCTGCATACTCTAGCAGCCCTCTTGAATACTTCCTTGGAGACCTGACCCTTTTTCCAACTCTGATACATCCTCTTTTTATTCCTAAGTTCCTCCAAGATCTCCTTTCCCAGCCAGGCTGGACGTTTGCCCCGTTGACTGATCTTTCGGGATACAGGAATGGTTTGTTCCTGCGCCCTCAAGATCTCTGCCTTGAAGTAAGCCCACCCTTCCTGAACTCCTTTATTTTTAAGGGTGGCTTCCCAAGGGACGCTCTGAATTAATCTCTTAAACAGGCCAAAGTCCGCCCTCCGGAAGTCCAGTGTACGAGTTTTACTGGTGCTCTTCCTAATATCGCCAAGTATTGAAAACTCTATTATTTCATGGTCACTCTGCCCCAAACGACCTCCAACCATCACATCCCCCACCAGCCCATCCCTATTTGTAAATAACAGATCTAATGTAGTCCCTTCCCTGGTGGGTTCATCTACCAGCTGTAACAGAAAGTTGTCCTCCATACATTCTAAGAATTTTCTGGATTGCCTCTTTACTGCTGTGTTAAGTTCCCAGCAGATATCTGGTAGATTAAAATCACCAACAAGAACAAGGGTTGATGATCTTGAAACATTGCACAACTGCTTATAGAATAAATCGTCTACTTCTTCTTCTTGATCGGGTCGACGATAACAGACTCCCAATATGATGTCAGCGTTGTTGGCCTTCCCCTTGATTCTTATCCATAAACATTCAACACCTTCTTCCTTTGTTTCAATTTCAATGGCATCGAAGGTTTGCTTAACATAAAGAGCTACGCCACCTCCTCTTCTTCCTTTTCTATCTCTCCTGAAGAGTCTGTATCCAGCCAATGTAGTACTCCAGTTATATGAGTCATCCCACCACGTTTCCGTGATGGCAACTACATCATAGCTTTGCAGTTGTACCATCGTCTCCAGCTCTTCTTGTTTATTGCCCAAACTGCGTGCATTGGTATACATGCACCTCATCTGGGCAACTGAGTTCACCCCTATCTTACGCTTGCAGTTCTTGGGCCTGTTTCCAGATAGCTCAGCTGGTTCCCCTTCCCCCTTCAAGCTTAGTTTAAAGCTCGCTCAATGAGGTCTGCCAGTTCATGAGCTAAAATCCTTTTGCCCTTAGCGGAGAGGTGTACCCCATCTGATTCCAGCAAAGAAGATGCTGTAAAAGTTTTGCCATGATCATAAAATCCAAAATTATGTCGATGACACCAACCCTTAAGCCACTTGTTAATGATACGGATTCTTCTATTTCTTTCATCATTATCCTCCGCCACCAGAGGGACTGAGCACATCACTACCTGTGCTCCTGCCTTGTCAATTACCTGACGCAGTACCTTAAAGTCCTTCCTGATTGCCTTAATGCTCCTCTTCTCGATCTCATCACTGCCAGCCTGAAGTATCAGCAGTGGGTAATAATCAGAGGGCTGAATCAGTCAAGGAAGTCTCTCAGTAATATTTTGTACCCGGGCCCCAGGGAGGCAACAAACTTCCCTGTGGGATGGGTCTGGTCGACATATAGGGCCTTCAGTTCCTTTCAGGAGGGAATCACCTACAACGATTACCCTTCTTTTCTTCTTGGTACTAGAGGTAATAATTCGTGTTGCAGGTGAAACATAATTAGGAGGTTCACTAGGCAGACAATTCTCTCCTAAACCATCTAGTTGTATCTCTGGATCCAATATCTCATACCTGTTCTGTAGTGGTACTTGGCTGGATGATGGAGGGGGGCAGGTCTTTTCATTTTTACCACCCCTCACAGGGACCCATTTCCATTCCTCTTCATCCACCAAGTGCCCTTCTAGCGTCTGAGAGTGGGAGGCATATAAATCCTCAGTCTCTTGATTAGTAACCTCCGTTAAAGATGATAGGGCTGAGCTCCACCAATCTATCTCCCTTTCACTTTCCCTAATACTCCTTAATCTTTCAACTTCCTCCCTAAGCTCAGCCACCATTAAAAGGAGGTCATTCACTTGTTCACAGCATAAGCAGTTCTCCTCCACAGCACTCCCTGATGCCACCAATAAACTCAAACATTCTGGGCAGGGGTGGGTCTGTACACTCACGTCCTTTTTAGAGGGCCCAACTTGATCACTTATACCAGCCACAGCTTTTGATCTTGTAGAAACCATTGTTAACAAAAACCTCAGAAACAACCAGACGGCAGGGGATTCAAAATCCGGAGGTTCAGGAATCCGGGGATTCAGGAATCCGAGAGTTTGGGAATCCAAGGATTCCAAATCCGAGGTTACAGCAGTCCAGGGGTTTAAGAATGCAGAGATTTGGAAATTAAGGATTTAGAAATCCGGGGTTTCAGAGTTCCAGGAATTCTCCAGCAGCAAGTCGGCACTGCAGAGCTGCTAAGGTAGTAGCAGAGACTCTTCGAGGGATGCAGAATGCAGGGAAGGGAGCAAAGCACAGCTCCACAGTACAGCTCCATGACACAACTCCACGGCACAGCTCCGAAGCTCACCTCCGCAGCACAGCTCCGCGGCACAGCTACACGGCCTAGCTCCACGGCACGGCTCCGCGGCACAGCTCCACGGCCCAGCTTCGAGGCCCGGCTCCGCGGCACAGCTCCGCAGCACAACTCCGCAGCCCAGCTCCGAGGCCCGGCTCCGTGGCACAGCTCCACGGCCCAGCTACGAGGCCCGGCTCCACGACACAGCTCCGCGGCACAGCTCAGCAGCCCAGCTCCGCGACCCTGTTCCGCATCACAGCTCAGTGCAGGGACACGGTCTTGTCCGCCATTAAAAAAAACAAACAAAAAAAAAAAAACAAAAAAAAACCCATCCATATAACGATCGATGATGGCCTTTTCTGTGGCTGCACGCACTGGGGACAGTAAGGAAGAGACATACCATTGGCAGATTGATGGCGAGGCTTTTAGTCCTTGAGGAAGAACTTTCCAATGGTACCTTTTCATCAGGACTTCCTTGTCGATAGTGGGGACCGATAATGCGAAACGCGGTGCATTGTCAGGGTATAGGGAAATTTGTAAAAAACAATCTTTTATATCAATAACAGCCAATTTCCAATCTTGGGGAAGCATCGCTGGGGACAGCATACCAGGTTGGAGAGAGCCCATATCTTCAATGAAATTATTAATTTGTTGGAGTTCGTGGAGGAGCCGCCATCTCTTTTTGTCAGCCTTCTGGATGACAAACACTGGAGAATTACACAGGGATGTGGACTCCATAATGTGATGCTTTTTCAGTTGCTCTTCCACTAGCTCCTCGAGCACCTTGAGTTTTTGTTTACTGAGCAGCCACTGCTCTACCCAAACTGGTGTGTCTGTCTTCCAATTCAGTTTTTGTGTAAGGCGCTTTTCAGTGACCGCTGCCCAAAAGTCCTGTGGAGAGTCTGGAATATCAATTGTGACTCCTCACTGAGCCATTAAATCTCTTCCTAACAATGGTTCCAGATAATCTAACACAAATGGACGTATATTTGCCAACTGTCCATTTGGCCCCTCGATTTGGATGATGCTCTTGGATTGTCTCACTAGTTGCATGCCCCCTACACCTCAAACGTTACCAGCCACGTTTTGCACAGGCCAATGTGCTGGCCAGTCCTGTGCTGGGATCTCTGTGCAGTCTGCACCCGTGTCTATGAGCATCTCAATGCATTTTGACTCCCCATCCCCACTGACGTTACACCAGATTTTGGGCTTGTCCTTCCTAATAGCTTGGACCCGGGCGACTGTAGGCTCTTGTTTTTCGGTGCCTTCAGGTAAATTTGGCACCGGGATAGCTTGTGCTATGATTTGTCCTTTGGAAAGAAACAGGGGTGGGTGGAAACAGTGCAGCCCAAGAACTAATTGCTCAAGATTTGATGTTGTCATTCCTGGAGCAATTTCGATCTCTTGTGATGTGTGTTTGGTGTCCCCAATGACAATGTACTTACAGGGAATTCGGTGCCAAGTACCCTGCTGTTGTGGGTTGATGGAGACAAAATGCTAGTCAGTGTCTTTCAGATGGAGTGGTTCTGTCAGCTGCAACCTGTAAGGCTCATGGACAGAAGTTGTAGTTTACATAGGTTCACCTAAGTCATAGTAAAGGTTATTTGGTTTCACCTTCAGTGGTGGACCAGCAGAAGTGGTCCTTGAAGCATCTGCTTCACTTAGAGAAATAGGGATGTTACCGTGTGCTTGGTCTTTTTTGTTTCTCTCATCCCCTTGGCCTGCTCTTTTTGTGTCTGCGTGCTTGGCAGGCCGGTGCTCCCCATTCAGTTTTTTTTGTTGTTGTTGACCCCCAGGGAGCACTTGTAGTTCTCCTCCCCTGCTATTTCTAAATTCATCGAATTGCTTTTTCAGGGTGCACTGGTTACTCCAGTGCCCAAGGTTATTGCAAAGCAGGCATGGCTTTGTGGGGTCAACCGTTGCTGGTCTTCGCTGCTGCCCAGTGTGCTGCTGTGCTGAGGGAATGGTTGCAGGGCTGGCAACGGTGACTCGCTGTTGTGATATTGGCAGCAGCTTTGGTCTGGTGTCTTCAGCCACACTCATCAGAGGCACTTTCCTGTTACAAACTAGAAGCATATCTTTTAGTGTAGGGGGGAGTTCTAGAGGTCAGCTTAAAATTGCCACTCGACACTGTTCATTTGCATTTGTAAATGCCATTTCCTCTAAAATCTCTTCCCGTGCATTCTCTTTTTAAACTTGGATTTCAATACCTCTAGTTACCCTTTCTACAAATTTCAAAAAAGGCTCTCATGGCAGCTGCTTGATCTTGCTAAATGGCTCGAATGGGCCTTCAGGTTGGAGGGTAAAGAAGACCTTTTCAGCTGCTTCTTTGACTCTCTCAAGTGCTTCTACAGGAATTACTGCAGCTTGTATTGGGGCTTAAGACCACTGACCCTCACCGGAGAGATGCTCAATGGTAATTGGCATGCCATTGGCATCTTTTGCTGTGTTTGGATCAGCATGCAAATCTGCAAGAGCTTCTTTTAACAGTTGTTTCCATGCCAATTCCCATAATTTGAATTCTGTAGAGGTCATGAGGCACGAAAAAAGCTGTTTTAAATCATGTGGGACTACTACAGTCCTACTCAGTTCAGCATTTAAAAGGCCATGGAAGTATGGGCTCTGTGGGCCATAGTCTTTGTGTGCTTTGCAGACCTCTTTCAATATTTGTTGTGAAAAAACTTTCCAATTAGCAGTTGTAGCTCCTGCCCCTTGCCCTGCATGCTGATACATAACAGGGGTGAATGAGAAAGTGGGACCCTGTATTGGGTCTGTGGTTCCCTGCCCTGTATCCTTTGAATCACAAGCACTGGGATCACATGTACAGCTGTGGGGACAAGCAGTGGAGGGGGCGGGGACACCATGGGAAGAGGGAGCGGGGACAGGGGGCTGGCAGGGGGCGGGGATACCATGGGAAGAGGGAGCAGGGACGGGGGCTGGCAGGGGGCGGGGATACCGTGGGAACAAGGGGCAGGGACACCATGGGAACAGAGGGCAGGGACAGGGAGTTTGCAGGGGGCAGGCATGCCTGGTGACATCATGTCGGCAGATGCCCACTGGGGGGGATTGAGGGGCAGAGCTGAGGGTATGGGGGGAGGGAAGGTGTCATGAGGATCAGGGAGGGTGGGGGGTGGGGAAGGATTTTTGGGATGCTTAGGGGAATCATGGGAAGAAGGAGACCAGGTGTCCAGGTTTAGAGCAAATTTGGGGAAGAATCCCCCAAAGGAGCTCCGATGGGAAAAGAAGATCCAATGGGCCCCTCCCCCCAACTGGTCCGGGAGGGAAAAAATACCTTCTTGGGGAAAGGTGGAAAAAACCTGTTTATTAAACAATAAAACTAAAACAATATCAAACAATGAGACTTCGTGCCACTCTAAAAGAGATGACAAACTGAGAAAACCCCATCCTCGAGTTGCAGCTCACTCAGTCTCTGAACAGTCCCTCCGGTGCTGGAATTGTTGCAGGCCAGGCCTGGCCCGGTGGGCCACAGCTGCAGCTGCCGGTGCTCTCCTGGGTGTTCAGTCCAGAGCAGTTTCAAGAGGTCCAAAGAAAAAGGAAAAAAAAAAACCAGTCCAGGGAACTTCTTTGCCTCAGCTAGCTAGAACTCACTAAAAAGCAAGGAGCTCTGTCCTGCTGTCTGTCCGTCCACAGACAACACAGTCCAGGAGCAGGAATGTGGAGGAGGAGTGCAGTGTCTGAAAACAAACTGCGTGCTTCTTCTCTCCCCCCCTTCACTCTCTGGAATACTCTTAAAGGTACAAAACTTATTATTCAACATAAACAGAATGAGACGATTGGGGATAAAAGCATCATATAGTCAACCCAGGACACCAGGTAATGCATGGTGCCATGTGGCATCCTCCATTTTCTTGGCCCTCTGGGGACTGGGAGCCATTTTGAGGGTCACTGCTCTCTGAAAATCTAACACGTGTGTCCGGTCAGCTGTCTGTCTCTGCCAGACACGCGTAGGATGGTTCTGGGGCAGCCCATGCTTCAAAGGACGAGAATGGACTCTTCAGTTATTTGGTCTTTGGACTTGTTTATTATTTCTTATCTACAGAGTTTTTCTCTCTGCCCAGCCAGGATCTGACCAGCAAGGCAGCCAAAGGCACTCTGCCCACCCATGGAGCGGTAATGTCTTTTTATAGTAAAAACTACGTACAGCATATTTACCTTTTATCCCCAATACCTTTCACCCTTGTTAGTAAGTGCACCTTCACCATGAACCAATCCACAAGTGCCAACGTCACCACAGAAGATGGATGAGAAGAAGAATGAAGAAACATGAGACAGGCCCTGATTCGTCCATCTTGTCTCCATTACCCCCTGTACCAAAACTCTAAAATCTACATTTCACCCTGTAAATATGTCGTTCCTGCACCATTCAAACTCGAGTGAGTCCCATGTCCCCACACACAGGTGGCACATCCCTAGAAGGGTCAAAGTCAAGCCACCAGGCGCTTTTGACAACATTCCAGGACCTCCGAGCCCCAGAAGGGTTCTCTCGGTAACTCTGAACATCCGAAGCGATGTGCTGAGTTACCACACACATGCTCTGGGTTTCAGAGCAGGGGACACAGGGGTTTGGGGACAATTCCACGTGGTCTGGCCAGGACTTTGTGGACAGGGGAACTCGGGCATTTTAAGGTGCTCAGGGAGCCGGCTTCCCTGGGTGTGAGCAGAGTCTGCTCTCTTTAAAATACCAAGTTTTGAAGTACAGGGTTCAGTGTTGGGGGGGGGGGAGAAACAGGAGGAGCAGAGTTAATGTTATGAACAAAAATTCGGTTAATATTTTTTTATGAGAAAAAGTTTCAAAAAGGCAGCCAGACCACTGGCCCTGCCCAAGGTCTGTGTGTTTTGTTATTGTAATCACGGGTCGTTGAGGCTAATCGCTCCTTTTGTATCAGCAGAGCCTTGCCCGAGGCTAAGTTGTACCTTTCTCATAGTGAAGACACCTGAGAAGGTGGGGGGGGTTATGCAAAGTGACTCCAAGACCAATGCAGCATGGTCCTCCACTGTACTGAGAAGACCCCAAAAACAACGAGCCAAATAAGAGTTGAGAGACTGGAGTGATGTCTGGATGTGAGGAGCAGAGCACTAGGCCTGCAGAGATGCGGGAAACCTTCATCGTTCCTCACCCTGTCCTCGAGATCCCCCGGGCCAGGTCTGGGAGGTCTGGGAGACCTGGACCGAGGCACCATCAGACAGGGATCAGGAGACCCTGAAGGCTCCTAAGAGGATCTGATCCCCAGCTCTGCCCCTGGTGGACAGAGCTGTGCATATCCTCCTCCTCTGGGCCGCCTTGGGAGAGAGACGACGGACGCTGCAGACCCGTCGAGCCGCCCAATCCTGAGCTGATCACTTTTAATAAAGGCATTAAAAAGGAGAAGAAGTCTCCTGGCCATTTGTTTATTTCAGTTAAGTTCCTTGTTATTTGGCTTTTCTCCACTTCCCTTTGCTTGAGTAAGACTGATCAAACTTGTAAGCTCAAAAACACAAATTTAGCTTAGGACGTGTCCCCGGACTTTCCCAAGGTTATCAATTCATGCCCTACTTTGTCCCAGAATTGGATATTGGGAACTTGTTCAGGAGAAATTTGTGGGAAGTGTAGAAAAAGCCAGCGTATAAACCATTTCAATTTTCCTTTACAAAACGTTTCATTACCACTAACTAAAATTCCAACAATCTGATAATACACTCCTTTTTGTGCCGTGCTTGAATTAGAGCCCATTTCAGATGTAAAAGGCACAACACAATCTCCCGCCAACAGAAAACAAAACCCAATCAACTACTGATTTCCGAAAAACTGCGGTTAAGAAGAGAAAACACTCAGACCTTTAGCCCTTCACAACGCAGCTGCTTGTACTGCTTTTAAAAGTGCCACCGGCAGCGGTACAGAATCGGAAATCGCCACGCTGCACCGGGACATAGACAGAGTACCCCGCCCGCGCCACGCGGGAAACCCGAAACTGGAGCCGCCCCACTCCGTGCTGAGAAAGCCCCCCCCCGCACCGTGTAAGCCACGCTGCTCCACGCCACACCGAGAAAGCCTGAAAGCTGAGCCGGCACTGCGCCGCCATGCAGGGGAGGGGCAGGGAGAGCTCCTCTGCTCCTCTGAGCCAGCGCAAGCTCGCTGCCATGCGAGTTCTAAAAACGGCGGTGCTGCGCCGCTGTGGACTATGCGTAATGCGCTATCGCTCCCGGTCCGCGAGGCTGCGCAGCCTTTTTGTTCTCTGAATAAGAGCGAAAAAGAACAGATCTCTCGGCAGAGACTGTATTTGAGCTTCTACCCCTTATGGAGCAGATATGCTCACCCCAAATCGATGCTGTTGGTGCTGTGGTCTGGCAGGTCTTCTCTCCACCTAAATAGGACCCAATGGCCTGAGGAGCTACCCTATTCTCCCTCTTGAAAGTCGCTCACCAAAAAGGAGCTGCACTTTCCAGAGGTGCAAAATGTCCTTGAGGCTTCTGTGGGATAAGTCCCAAAGTCTCTGCTGGAGAGCTATGCCATCAAAGCTCTGCCAGTGGACGCTAAGCTGCCTTAAAGTCTCTGCATGGTCTTCTGAGGCTCCGGGAGCTCCGGAGTGTCTTCTCGGGGGTGCAGGGTCGAAGCAGCCGCACATTGGATGCCAATAATTGGAGTTAATACCAATATAACTGGATGGGTCGTGCCCGGGTTTGTCCGGCCCTTGCTGCTTGACCAAAGATGGAAACTGTGTTGTTTTCACCTTAGAGACACCTTTGACTAAGCTGGATGCTGCAGCTGGGTGCTAGAGACAAGTCCAGACATGCAGGAGCTCAGGTTTACCTCTGGTGGAGAAGCTTTAAGGTGAGGTGAATGAAAAGGAGTTGTGTTCTGCTGGAGGGTTGGCACCTGGGGAAGGACTGGGAAAACTGAGGCAAGCTATGACATCACACCGCAACACTGATGCCTTTGTTGAAATGTATAGTGCAAAGTTTTGATGATTGGTGAGCCAGCCTTTTGGGGATTACCACCTGGCTCCCTACTTGGCACAAAGGAGCCTAGACTCAGGACAACACTATTGCTTGGCACCACTGAGAAGACCCTGGCTCCATCCTCTTAACACCCTCCCTTCAGATACATTGATAACGTCCTCTCTCAGTTTTCTCCAGGCTGAACAGGTCCAGCTCCCTCAGCCTTTCATCATAAGAAAGATGCTCCAGTCACTCAATCATCTTTGTCACCCTCTGCTGGACCTGCTCCAGAAGCTCCATGTCTCTCTTTGTCCTGAGGAGTCCAGAAGTGGACATAGCACTCCAGATGTGCCTTCACCAGGGCTGAGTAGAGGGGCAGGATCACCTCCCTTGATCTGCTGGCAATGCTCTTCCTAATCCACCCCAGGGAACCATTGGCCTTCTTGCCCACCAGGGCACGCTGCTGTCTCATTGACAGCTTGTTGTCCACTGGGACCCCCAGGTCCTTCTCCACAGAGCTGCTTTTGTCACCCCAAGCCTGTACTGGTGCCTGGAGTTATTCTTCCCCAGATGCAGGACCCTACATTTGCCTTTGTTGAATTTCTGACGGTTCTTCTCTGCCCATCTCTCCAACTCATCAAGGTCCCTCTGAAGGGCTGCAAAGCACTCTGGAGTATTAGTCACTCTTCCCAGCTTTTTGTCATCAGCAAACTTGCTGAGGAGGCATCTACCCCTACAGCCAAGTCATTAACAAACAAGTTAAACAATACTGGGCCCAGTATTGAACCTTGGGGGATACCACCAGTGACAGCCTCCAACTAGACCCTGTGCCACTGATTATGACCCTCTGAGATCTGCCATTCAGCCAGTTCTCAACCCACCTCCCTGTCGACTCAGCCACTCCACAGTTCCTGAGTTTGCCTATGAGGATGTTGTGAGAGAGTGTCAAAAGCCTTGCTGAAGTCGAGGTAGACAATATCCATTGCTCTCTCCTCATCCATCTGAGGAAGCGAAGGGAGTCGACCACATCCTAATTGATCAGCATTGAACTCTGATTTATTGATCCCACTTACACACTTTTATAGTGGTGTTAATTAAGCTTATACATATTACAAAACCCGAGCTCATCATTGGTTGCAGATTACACACCAACCCCTCCTTTGTTGCCGAAACCTGTGGTTTTCTTGTTGAGACTAATACTTGTTTTTCTCATCCTGTTATTGACTTGTTATTAACTGTTCTCGAGGCCTCCATGTTTTCCACCATGCTTTCTCATCACTACTCAAGGACATGGTGTTTACTGTTGTTAAGGAAAAGCCTGAGAACTTGCTGCTTACAGCTGCCTTTTACTTTTTAACCAGCCATGTTCATGGCCTTTTTTCCTTCAAGCCATGTCTGAGCAAAATTCTCCAACATCCATCCATGTACTTGTTTCATCATAGAAGGCATTCATGTTGGTCAAGCATGATTTCTCTTTAGTGAATCCATAGTGACTATTCCTGATCACCTTCTTGTCCTCCATGTAGATAGAGATGGCATCCAGAATGAGGTGCTCCATTGCATTTCCAGGGATTGAGGTGAGGCTGACTAGTTAATAGTTCCCTGGATCCTCCTTCTGGCTCTTTTTGAAGACTGAAGTGACATTTGCTTTTTTCCAGTCTGCAGGCACCTCTCCTGATCACCACCAGGATCCCCCTTCCATTTATGAATGGGCCCACATTATCCTTAGTTTTCCTTTTGTTATTGGTTTATTTGAAAAAGCCCTTTTTTTACCCTTGACATCCTTGGCCAGATTTTATTCCAGATAGGCCTTGGCCTTACTTGTCTCATTTCTACTTACTCTGACAACCTCTCTATATTCATTCCAAGTGGCCTGACCCTGCTTCCATCTCCTGCGTGTTTTCTGCTTACATTTAAGTAATGACAGGAGTTCCTTGTTCATCCACACAGGCCTCTTGCCACCTTTGACCCATTTCTTGCTCAGCAAGATGCACCATTCTTGAGCCTGGAGAAGTGATCCTTGAATATCAACCAACTCTCTTGGACCCTTCTTCCCTGCAGGGCCTGTTACAATGGGATTCTTCCAAAACGATCCCTGAAGAGGCTAAAGTCAGCTCTCCTGAAGTCCATGGTTACAATCTTACTTGCTGCCCTGCTTCCTCCTTGCCAGATACTGAACTCCACAATCTCATGGTTGTTGCAACCCAGGCTGTCCCCAGCCTTCACATCACCAACAAGGCCTTCCTTGTTTGTTAGTATGAGGTCGAGCAGCACACCATTCCTTGTGAGATCCTCAACTACCTGTGAAAGGAAGTGTCACAGTATATCACAGTACAAGCTGGCTTGTACTGGGAAATTATTTCTGCTATAGATAAGAAACCCAGCTGTCCCCAAAACCTAGCCCCTAGGTTGGCTGACAGGAAACTCAACCAATTACGTTCCATCCTTAGCTGCAGACATCTCACTGGTCCAGGAGCTGGGTGGTGTTAAAAGATCAAATCAATGAGCTATTCAAGCAAACCCCCTTTATAAAGAGGGGCGCATCCAATAAATGCTCTCTGTTGGCACATGGACATCGGGTGAGTGGTTGTCTCTGTCTCTGACCCACTCCCCCCGCATTCCCAAGGAAGTTGTCATCAGTGCTTTCCAGGAACCTCCTGGACTGTTTGTACTTCACCATGTTGCTTCTCCAGCAGATGTCAGGGTAGTTAACATCCCCCAAGAGAACCAGGGCCTGTGATTGAGTCTGCTTCTAGCTGCCTGTAGAAGGCCTCATCCAATTCCTCCTCCTGATCAGTCGGCCTGTAGCAAACACCCACAAGTATCACCCTTACCGATCTGCCCTTTCATCCTAACCCATAAGCTCTCGACTCACTTGTCATCCACCCCAAGACAGAACTCCATACATTCCCTATATTGCCTCACATAGAGGGCAACTCCACCACTGCACCTTCCTGGTCTATGTCTCCTAAACAGTGTGTAGCTCTTCATGACAAAGAAGACAGAGGAGTCCTGCAACTTTATTTGAATAAAGGGAGAGTCCACTAGGCCATACCCCCATGGACACTTCTTTGTGGACACTAGTGTAGGAAAGACATTTTTGTGCTGTTCTTGTGAGCCAGTGAAGGCTTCCTGAAGATAAGGAAAGCCCCATATCTCTCTTGAGGAATGTTCCAAGGCTATCACCATGACAAGGTGAAGAAAGCGAGAAAGTTAAAAGATATGGACTTTAGTTGGCTCACAGAGTGACATGGCTCCTTTTCACCTATTGAGAGTTTTGTTTCTTTCTTATGACCAATGGGCAGTGTATGTGTTTGTTAAGCAAATGTAAATATCTTGTAAAACTATAAAGGCAACATGTTGCTTTAATAAACAGCCCTATACAGCCTTCTGATCTGAGTCTTGGTGCTTGCGCCATGTCGCGCTCTATAGCGGCACACTAGGTTTTCACAGCATGATTTTCTGCACAAATGGGGGCACATCCAGGATCATTCCACCATTCGGGAACGGCAGATGGCAGGCAGAGCTGGAGGAGGTGAGCAGATCCCTTCAGTATTGGCTGGCACTGAATGATTGATTGAGTACCCAAGACTGTCCAGAGACAGACAAGTGATGGACCCAGCGTATACATTAAGAGGTCCACATGGAGGAACCACTGAAAATCTCACCAGTGTCTACAGTGGGAACTTTCGTTAGTAAACATGGACACCCATGGAGGGCAGTAAGGGAAAGTTGATAAAGGATCTCAATTATAGGGACAATAATTCCAGAATACCCCCAGGTAGTCCCTTGGGGAGAATGCTTATGCATTCTCTAAAAGGGAACTAAGGAAATAATGGTGGAATCAGAAAATGATGTGCCAAGGGGGTTTAAATTGTCCCCTTTTGGGACAAAGGATGTTAGTGGTAGGCAAGATGCGTCCTTATGTCTTTACAAGCAATTCCATGCGTGACAGTATGGGTGTTAATATCTTTGAAATGGGTCTTAATGTCTCTACCAACCTCAAGCTGCAGATTAGTTACAGAGCTCAGACAGCTTGACTCCTTGTCTTGGGGTGACTCTATGATATTATATGGTCCCCTATCATCTGCTTTATGCCCAGACCTATCATCTACTTTATGCCCAGACATGGGTCCTGTAACTTTAGTGTAGGTCTGAGAGGGGGAGGAAGCTGGTAGAATTCTTTTGGCACCGTTTTCACACATCCTCCCCCAGGTTCGCTCGGCTGTGTTGTCAGCATGGACAGAGGGAGTACATATTTGCTTTTAGCTAGCTGCTTGTTTGTTAGCTGAGGCAAGAAGTTTTCCTGAGACTGTGGCTGCTTCTTCTGGAACTTTTCAGCTATACTCTGGTCCAAAAAAACAGACCATCAAAGGGAGCACTGCGCTGCAGCCTGGCAGGGGGAGGCTTCAGGGATGTCGCATCCTGGCTCCGGACCTCGGGAGAAGCTAAGCAGGACTCTAAAATCCACCAGCTTTCTCCACAACAGGAAGGTTTATTACCTGACATTATTCATTCCTATTTTCCCGTGCCTGCGTGCACTCTGCTTGTAAAATAAACAGTTTTTTTCACTTTCCTCCAAGAAATTCCTTTTGAACCTGTGGGGGAGGAGCTGCCGAAACCTACCTTCTTTAGAGGAGACACCCTTTCAGGATGTTTCCTCCTAATTTGTCTCAAACTGAGACACTCCTGAAACAGACAAATAGGTCTGCCCAAGCCTGAGTTTCTGAACTTTTTGGGAAAATGACATGTTTAAGGGGGCAGTATGTGGTAGGCAGTTTGAGAAGGCTGTACCTTCCTAGGACCTCAACCAATGGGAAAAGGAAGAGGGCAACATTCGGCTGGGAGTTTAGGATTAAAAGGAGGCCGTGCCCTCCAAAACCGAGAGAGAGAAAACTCTGCAGGCGTATGGTCCGTTGGACTCTCTCTCTTTTTTCGAATAAAGTTTGCGGGACTCCTTTGTGTCCTTTATGGACACTGGCTTTTCATAGCACAATTTTCTGCTGTCTTGGTTTGAAAAGACAGGTGTCTGCCAAGGAAGGCAGGAGCCTCCCTTGAAATGAAAAATGGAAACCTCCTCCCTCTGAATTATAATTATTATAATTTTGAAATTAACGGACTCTCAGGCAAAGATATGGGAGTAGAAATAACAGTTGTTTATTAAGAAAAAAAATTAAAAGAAAATATAAAAATGCAGTAATACAAAACAACATTCACAGAGTCAGAATATGACCTGACACCCTGTGGGTCAGGGTGTTGGTAGCAGTCTGATTAAATGGTTGCTGCAGTCCTCCCAGAGTGACAAATGTGGTTCTGTTGAAGCAGTGATCCTGTAGAAGGGTATAGTTTTCCTCTGGAGGTTCAGTGGTGGTGTAGATGGACCTGGTCTTCCTCTGAGAATCCAGTGGGAAAAAAAGCTGCTCCTCTGGGAATACAGTGGGAAAAGATTGCCTGTGGTGTTTCAAATCTCAGATTATATCCAGGTAGGAATGTTTGGCTTCTCCTCCTGGGCAGAGCATCTCACAATGGGATGATGTAATTTTATTAGTCATGCAGTGAGACTCAGTGGCCCATTAACAGAAGTTATTTCTCAGAGGGAGGATTTGTTTGTGGAAGAGATAAAGAAAACTGCCCCACCTGGTTTTAACAAGTGGCCCAGTTAACAGAAGATAACTGCCCCAGTCTAACAGATGGCAATAGAATACCCACCTCCAGCTACATCTTGCATTTCCAACCTAAGACATCTACACATTAGGCAGAATTTGTTATTGTATTCTGGGAAAGAATTGGTTTAAAAGGAATGTGGAAAACTATGGTCATGGCAAGTGTATCATATTCCCCTCCAGAACCAGAGGGGGAACCCAGTATAAGACACCAAGAGCCCTTAGGACACAGGAGACAGGGATCCACCAGATGCCCTTATGCCAAGTTCCATTGAGGGGATGGTGGTGGAGGATTTGGATTCCACTTAACCACTCAGGATATAATATGGATTGAAAAAGGAATTACCCTCATATTTGGATAAACCCATAGGTATGCTGGAAATGATAGAGGAGTATCTAGGAAATGGAGATTATATTTGGAAGGACTGGGATTTCCTTTTAGGCATTTTGTTTGGGATACAGGAAGAATGGATGATTAGCACCCATAGGCAGTGAGAGGGGGCTTGTAGCAGGCACAGGGCCTCCCTGGCAGTCAGCAGCCTAAGATAGGAAATGCCTAGCCATGATGACTGGACCTAGAGAAGCCCCTCTTCTGTCCTCAGACCCTTGCTTATCTCTCTGTAAGACTATAGGTCACTTTCACCTCGACCCTTACTATTGGACACTTTCCAAAATTTCTAAACCCTATATAAACCCCTACTTTTGCCCAGCTTGGCAGAAGAAGCTGTCACTGGGAACCTTTGCAGAAGCTGCCAATAAAGACATCTCTGTGGAACCTCACACAGTGCTTCTCCTCTCTCTCCCTGCATCTGCCAAAGGCACTTAGCTGTCACAGACATCTTTTGTGAAAAATCCTTTCTTTAGGATTTTTCCCCCTTCTGGGAAGCTGAGGCCCCAGAAGAAGAATGTAAACAGTGGTTGTCTGCTGCTGTGGAATGTAACAGGTGCACCTGTGATTGGCCCATGTTCCATGTTTACAATTAAGGGCCAATCAAAGACCAAGCTTTCTCTGGGACAGATCAGAGAGAGCTCCTTTTGTTTATTCATTCTTTTTCTATTCTTAGTTTAGCAGCTTCTGAACTTCTCTCTCTATTCCTATTAGTATAGTCTTAATGTATTATATATCATAAATTAAGAAATCCAGCCTTCTGATCATGAGATCAAGATTCTTGTCTATCTCTTCACCCCTGAGGAACCCTTGCAAGCCCGGCAACACTTAGCAAGCAAAAGAGCTGAAAATCACCAATGAGCTGAGAATCACTAAAGAGCTGATCTCACTTAAGAGCTGAGCTTGCTAAGATTGCCTGTGGCCCTGGAGCCTGCCTGAGGGGCCCAGTCAGGTTGTGCTTAACTAGACTTCTCTGTTTGGGACACCCATGGCAGATGTTTCGGGGAGACCCCGAAACACCAGAGCCACCTCAAGGGCTGACAACGTGCACCTGAACAATCAAGCCAGTCTGGCCTGCCTTGGAGATTCTAAAGGTACAATATTTCACCAAAGCCTGGCCTGATATAAGAACAGAAAGATGCGGAGTGGCAGGATAGGCCCCTGGATGAGTTGGTTAGAAAGGCACAGCGGATGTATGTAAGAATGGATGAGGGAAAGACAAAGATGAAGGCAAGGGTAATGACACAATTTATACAACCCCTGAAGGGAAAAATGCGGGGATCCCCCCAGGACCAAAGGGAAGTGGGTGCCCTCCAGGATTTGCCAGGAAAATGTCTTCCCCAGTGGGAGGGGGTCAGCCAAGACAGCAATTGGGAAGGAATCAATGACATTGGAAGAGGGAATGTCCTCAGAGACCCCACGGAGGGCAGTAAGGGAAAGTCAAGGGAAAGACGAGAAGGGGTCTCAACAATAGGGATTGTTATGTTAGTTGTGTTAAACAGGGCCATGCCAAAGGAATTCTAGTGCAAACAGGGAGCAGTGTGGGGGGTGTGGGTGTGTGTGGGTGTGTGTGTAACTAATGTTTGGGATTCCTTACCCTGTTAATTCTCAACCTAGCAGGGAGGTGGACATAAGCGATGTATATTTAAAACAATATGTGGCCAGAATACTGTCTCTTCTGAAATCTCTTCAACAGGAAGCCTGGTTAGCACAGACCCTGCCATTGAACTTTGCTGTTCATAACATCCAACCAGGAGATTGGATCCTAGTTAGGAAGTGGAAAGAAGCATCACTGGTGACAAAGTGGTATGGACGATACCAATGTTATTGACCACAGAAAGAGCAGTCAAGACAGCTGAACACAAGCAGATCAGTAACCCTGGATCATCTAAAAGGACCTCTAGTGATTAGTGGGCTGATACTAACTGTCATTGTTTCTGTATATTTACTTGCCACACCTGATACAGAGGCCAGCTGTGGAAAGGTTGGCAGGGAGTGATTCAAATGTTACCATGCCAGGGGGAAGAAGTCAAGTTAATGGTAACTAAGGTTTGTAAAGAAAACATGGGAGATAAGAAGAGGAGGGATTGATAGGAGAAATGGCTGCAAGAACCAATCAGGTTCTGGAAGAATGGGTAGGGGGAGTGTTAGGGAGAAATTAGTTTCAATGTCTTCACTAATGATAGGATAAATGGGTGTTAATGTCTTCACAAATTACTTCATCTTTATCTATTTCTTCAAAGCTGTATTGCTCTGTTCTACTGTCCTTGATAAGAGTAAAATGTTGTTCTGTTCTACTATCCTTATCAAGTGAGTAAAATGCTGATTTGTTCTACTGTCCTTATCATCAGGACACCTCTGTCTCCTTTGTGGACACTGATTTTCTCCACAACATTCCAGTCATCTGAGCTATTCCAGCACATCTCTGTAATCGCAGTGAGATCAAAGCCCTGTGACTACACACATCTCTAGTTCCTCCTGTTTGCTCCCCATACTGCATGCATCGTTGTACAGGCACTTTATAGAGGGATTTGAGTGTGTCAGTATCCTGACGGGGGTGCAGAGGGGCACCCCATAGTCCTGACTTGTGATTATGTGTGTGAGAAACAATGCTCACTTTTAAAATTTCAAAGGTTTATTAAACCTTATTAAAACAGAAGAAAAGACTGAATAAGGAAAAATTACAGTGCTGGGAGTATGGAACTAAACTGCCATGTGCTCATCCACAAAATGGCTGCTTCACTTTTTATACCTTTGGTGTTGCATCAGGTAACACTATCTCCTCCCAAAGTCTGTCAGTTGACTCTTTGTTGCCATCCATTGGTGGAGACTGCTGTCTTGCTACTTGATTGGAGGCCAGGTGTTGCCATGCCGTGCCTCCTAGAGTAACAAGCCTGCCCTCCCCCCAAATGTCTCGACTACCAAGGCCATCCCATGACAACAATAAAAGGGGACTATAGGAGAACATACCACAATAACATAACTATACATCAATAAAACTTCTCTTAACATGCACATAATATTCACCCCTTAATTGTGAGAGGCAATCATCACATTACTCATCTATAGCAATGTGTTTGGCTGCTTGTAGTTGCTGTAGGTATCCCCTCTTAAGCCTCATTTTGCTACTTGGGTGGTAACTAAAGTTCTCCCCTTCCTGTTGGAAAATATACCAAGTTTAATTTTTTTATTTTATAACTTAAGTCAGGTTTGTTTGCCTTTTCCCAGGAGAAAGGAATTGAAGTTTCTTTTCAGGACATTGTTCCATCAGGCATGGCCCGATGAACTTAACATCTCAACAGACTGGGAGTAGCACAGAAGATACACAAAGGATAGCGATCATCAATAACCAGTAATAGACCATCAACTCCAAACATCACCCCAGCATGGTTGGAGACACCTGGTCTGGGAAAGGAGAGATAAGAATGAGGACCTAATTAGCATCAGAGGCAAAGAAATTCTTATCTTATCCCGGTGGAAACCAAATACTAAGAACTGTGCAACTTGGGACCAATGAACATTGAACCAATGAATCTCTATGGGTTTTGGCTGTATAAAGTTTGTGAAAAATCTAGTAAAATCGATGTGTCATGGAATAATTTTCTCTGCACGCCTGGGCTATGTGTGGTTGAAATTATTTCTCTTGCACATCCTGGCCAGAACACAATCATGGCCAGAATAAAGTAATGCCTTGATTCTCTTACACTGAAAATGTTGTTGGAGAGTTATTGGTTTTCCTGCAGTTTCAGCGACATTCCTACACCTTATCTCTGTCAAGCCTGGGTATGTTCCTGTCCCACTTCAAATTTATTTTAAATCTAGTTTAAAGCTCTCTCAAGGAGTCCTTCTAACTCCTGGGCCAAGATCCCTTTTCCTTTTTGAAACAGGTGGACCTTGTCTGTTGCCAGCAGGCTTGGTGTCATATAAACTGATCCATGGTCAAAAAGCCCAAAATCCTGTTGGTAACACCAGTCCCGAAGCCAGGCACTCCTCTGTAGGATTTTCCTGTTTCTTGCCCCATCATTTCCTGCAACTGGCAGGACAGAAGAGAAAACAACTTGTGCTCCAGATCCCTCAACCAGTTGTCCCAAGGCCCTGAGGTCCCTTGATTGTCCACAGCCTTCTGGTTGGGACTTTGTATCCACTGTTCAAAACCCACCAGTAGGGAGCATGACGTTCATTTTAAATTCTTGTCAGGCTGAACAGAGAAACCAGACCACATGTCAAGGAACTCTTATGCTTTTATTGTACAGTGTCCATAACTTTGTCAATCAGCCCACTGCTGAGACTCAAAAGGTATTGACTAACATGTCCTAAATTCTTACAATATACTTCCACAAGAGTGGAGGCGAACAATCCCTTTATTTCGTACAGTAAACTTCAATAAGCGCTCAACTTCCACAACAAACTCCTCAAAGGTGCTGGCTAGCAAGCCACAATGCACCTCCACAATCTCTCCACTCTCATAATAAAGTTTGGTACAGAGTACAGGGTAGAATGTGATACCTGCATTTTGCCCAGCCAAATCAAGGAAAGCAAACATTAAAAGGGTATAAAGAACATTTTATTAAAAGTAACTAGAAGGAAAAAAAAGTAGTAAGAATCTAAACAAACCCTTTAGAACACTTCTTCCTACACAACTTTTTCTTTCTTACTGACAACGTAAAGAAATCACACTCAAGATTTCCAGTCAGTTTACTACCTCTAAAATAGTTTTTCTTCAGTTCACTGAGGGAGAGAAGTCCCTCTTGTTAAGGTTATGGAGACTTCACTACAAGAGGAAAAAACAGTTCTCTTGTGGTTCTCATTTTCGTCACGAGTAGCAGCTGCCCAGGGAACCCTGACATCATGAAATCCTTCTCATTTTTACAAACCTTCCTAGAGTTTGTCGATGGGCTATGTCGACTTATGGAGTATTGTTTTAAAGATGAGCTGTTTAAAGGTAAAAGCTCTCATTATCTATTTCTAAAATCATCTTCATCCCTGGGAACAGAGGTCTTGTTCTTCTTCTTTTGGAAGCTTAGGACTACTTTTCTCTCTTCCTCTGTTCAAACTTCTGATGGGATCCCCGCTATTTCAACATCTGCTTATCTTAGCATGGAGGCTTTTGCTCCATACTAATTTGAACACTTTCATCTCTCCATAGTTTCATGCATTATAAGGAAAAAGAGCCCTTTCCCCATAGTTTACAAGAGGATTTCAGCTCTAAAAACAAGACCTCTCCTCCTCCCTCTCATCTGAGACTTAACTTCTTCCTCACTGACTTCGATGTCTTCATGCTGTTTCTTTACACGCTTGCATCTTGCTCTTTTCTCTCACTCGAGAGAGGATTGAAGCACTGAAAGGGTTTACATCACGCCTGAGGCCTACTTGACCCGCAGGTAACTTGTGGTGGGGAGCTGTGGCTGGGCTGTATCAGGATCAGCTTCATGGTTGGTCTTTGATTTTCTGCATGGGCTGCAGGGGTCTCTGGTCTCAGCCGCGTGGGGCGAAGGGGGGGGGAATTTGATGATAAGATCCTCACAGCTGTGGCCAGACCTGCTCTGGCCTGGGCTCTGCAGCCTCCCTCCCCTTCCTGCCCAGCAGCTGCTGGAGCCTGGCCCAGGCAGACTGGAGCCGATGGCAATGGCGGGAGGCCGGTGGGCAGCCCGAGGAGGGGGAAAGGGGCCCAGCCCATGGCAGGACCACCCGGCCTGACCTGGCCAAGACGGGGGACCAGGGCTGGGGCCTGCCACCTCTTCACCTACTGGAAAGGAGACAGTTCCTGGGTTTTTTCATCTCTAATATGTGTATTTCACAGAGGTGTGTCCAGCCTCTCAGTGGTTCAACAGACTGTCAGTTACACAAAAAGCTTTGCATCTCTTCCCTGAATTTCCTTCCATTTCAAACCAGGACAGGTATAAAAGGCAGAACATCCATTTTGTAGACGAGCACATGGTGACTTAATCCTTTGCTCCCATCACTGTGTTCTTTTCTTTATTCCGTCTTCTGTTGTATTTTTGATAGGATTTTAATGAACCTTTTAAATTTTTTGAAAGTGAGAATCATTTTTCTCACAGATCCCCTTATGCATCCGAAGGACATCACTTTATTGTAGAAATCACCCCCCTTTTATACCTTTAACTTCAACCAGACATAACCAAAACTTAACAGAAGAAGGGCACCCATTGGCTGGCTCAGCTGCAGTTTGCTGCCCACATGTCATAACTATTTCTCAGCCACCAATCAACTTCTAACTGTCCAATCTGCAGCTGTGCCTTCCCACCCAGTCTCCTGGCAAACATAAGCCTTAACAATTTTAACAGTTATAACCCCACACACATGCGCAGCCAGCCTTTCTCTAGGAAGTGATTTGGTAGGAATGGACTGAGCATGAGTCTCAAGGAGGAGCAGGAAGTTGGCTCAGAATACACTGTCCCACCTCTGCTGGACAATCACCTCCAATCACACCTTTCCTGTAACAATACACAGAATATTTGAGAGAAAATATGCTGAGGTCTGGTCCTCTACACCTACCTGAAAAACCAGTAGTGGGTAGAAGTCAGTGGACCCTGCTAGGGTGGAAAGTTTCTTCATGTCCTTTACTGTAGAAGAGCATCTTACCCCTCCACCAAACTTTCACAAAGCAGAAATCTTCTATACATTTTCCCAGAAATGTGTGGTGTTTCTCCCATGACTGAGGATGCCTATTTCATGATTACTTCCCACAGGCTTAAGTGAAGGAATCTGTGTGCATTATTGCCATTTTGGTGGTATGCTACATTTCACACCTAATCAATACTATTTCTATTGCTGGCTTTAATATAGTACATTATTTAATATAATGCTATAATCTACTTTTAGTTCTTTTAGTTTTATACTGTGTAGAAAGGAATTCTTCTTGGGATCTTTCGGGTGGCTGTGACCCCGAGAATTTTAAAAGTCTCTTTTCTCAGCCCGAGCGCTTGAAGAATGAGTCAGAGCTCTTCAGTTCTCAGTCTCAAGGTTGTTTATTGTGTCTTATCTATAAAATATTTTCTCCTGCCCTGCCGAGGTCCGTCCAGCAGGACAGTTCCAGGCACACTGCCTGCCCCTGGGGCGGTGTTATGTCTTTATACTAAAAAGTACATATACAATGTTTACAATTACTTTCCAATACCTATCATCTATGTTAGACAGTGAGTTTCTACTCTAAACCAATCTGTAAGTGCCAACATCACAGCAGAAGATGGAGGCCAAGAAGAAGGAGAAAGGCTGGACATGCCAAGTTCCCTCCATCTTGCCTCCTGAACCCCCATACCAGAAACCCCAAAATCTACTTTTCCACCTCGTGATAACTTCACTATTATTCTACCTAAACTGTTGTGGCTTGCTGATCTTCATATAAGATAGGTAATTTGCTCCACGGGTCATAATCAAAACCACAGGTGTTTTGAGCTCCGTGCCCGGGCTTCTGAGCCCCCTGGCAGGGGTCTTGGCCATTCTGGACAGCCAGAGGGATGTTTTGGGTTCCCACAAATTCGGATTAAGATCTGTGAAAAATGCATATTTTATGATTGGCTTTTCGCAAATATTAAAATTAATATTATATGTGTTATGTTAAAAAGTTATACTGTATTAATCCTTTTCAGTAGAGTGTTAAATACAATTTTAGGCTATAACATAATAACATAATGTTAAAATAAGAGCTATGCTATGTAAGATACTTTTTAAAACTAGTTCAAGAAAGGGACAAGATAATCAAGAAATTCTTCCCACAGAGATAACAGCAATAAGACACTAAAACCCCAAAGAAAAGAATATTTGCCTCCTTATCGTGAAGAACTAGTCTCCTTCTATCTCCTTCCAGACACTGAGGGACCAACAAGATAAAGGGGGGGAAAGCTGACAATAACCAGAGAAATCCCTAGTTTGAAAGGAATGTATGCATCATGTATGAGATATATGAATATGCAACAGGCTATTGTTTTTAAGGGTTAATCCTTTGTTAATGTGTATGCTTTCAAGAGGAAAGCATCTCAAACGTTCATAATTCTTTGCTTTTTTTGTCCTTTATTGTCCTAACTCTGATTGTCCAAATTCTAATTGCTCTAATTTGTATTACTATTTTTATAACCATTTTATTACTATGAAACTTTAAAAATTTTAAAACAAGTGATTGGCGTTTTTCACAGATCTTTCATCTCTTATCTTTGGTCTGTTCATTTTTCTTAATAAATAATTAATTTTTATATAAATATATCTGATTTGATATCATTAGAACTTGCAGGATAAAGTTGCAAAACTTAAACCATTGACAGTCTGAGGCTAACATCCAGCCACCCCCAGTCTCCTCTCTCTGAGGAGAAGCTTAGAAAGCAAGGGGATCTTCTCAGAACCTCGTGACTCAGTGACAGGGCTTCTTTAATAAACTTTCTCTGAAGCTTGAAGCACAGATCTCCCTTGGGATAAGCAGCTTAGCATAAGTTAACAAAAGAATTAATGTATAAAAATAATTAAGGTATAAGTTAGCAAAATAATTAAGTGTGACTGCTGAGCATAGCTGTAACCACTTCTCCAAAACAAGGAGCCCCAAGTGGGCTAAGGAGATAAGAAGGGAAGAGCTTGAATGTAACTGCTGCTGCTTCTGCAAAACAGGGGTCTAGCCCTGGTGGTTCAAGAGTTAAGAAGGGAAAGACTCAAGTATGACTGCTGTGTCTAACTGCAACTACTTCTGTAAACAAGGGTCTTGCCCTGGTGGGCTAGGAAGATAGGAACTGTCACAAAAGGCTAGAATAATAACTTATGTTGTAATAGATAAGAAACAGAAGGACATAATCAGTAAAGGAGGGTTGTTAGCAGAGTTCCATTCCAAATCTTCCTGTTCTACAGGAAGAATGGTTGTTGTGGGATCAGCTGCCATCAATTGCAAACACAGTTGACATCATTTGATTATCAAATGAGCGATCAGCTCAAATAATGAGGGTGCTGTCTTTTTTGGTTGTTGGGGCAAGAAGACCCATTCCAAAATGTGCAAAGGATCAAACCATTTGTCACTCCATTGGCCAATGATACACATAGGGTAAAAATCTTGATTGATAATGAAGACAGTGATATCAATGGAAAGGTCTACTCAATGAACCAGACAAGCAGAAACAGCCTTTTGGACCTCCCCCAGTGCTCATCTTGCCTCAGGAGTCAATTTCTGAGGTGATCTCAGGTGAGGGTCCCCCTTTAGAGTATCATTGTCATAGGTTGATGTTGCAGACATCTTTTCATTAAAATCCTTTCTTAGGATTTTTTCCTGCTGAAGCTGAGAAGTTTCAGCAACAAATGTAAACAATGGTTATCTGCTGCTGTGGAATGCAACAGGTGGATCTGTGATTGGTCTCCTGTGGATGTTTGGATTTACTGACCACTCACGGCAGAGCTGCTCTTGCTCTCTGCCAGGACACAGATCTTTGTTGTTCATTCTTTTCTATTCTTAGCTTAGCTAGCCTTCTGAGAACCTTCTCTTCTATTTCTTTTAGTATAGTTATAATGTAGTATGTATCTCATAAAATAATAAATCAAGCCTTCTGATCATGGATCAACATTCTCACCTTTCTATTCACCTGCAACCCTTGTGACCACTGTTACAGGTTGACAAGGAAGTGAGTTTTCTCAGGAAAATATAGCCAAACCAATCAGTGGTCAGATTTGAATATTGGCACCTGGTATAACCACTGAAGACATGGACACGCCTCTGAGAACACAGAGGGTTAAAAGCAGAGAACTCCCAGAAGAACTCTTTGTTTTGTTCTGGTCAGTGAAGAGTTCAGACCTCCCCCGCCCAGCCACAGGCTGGGTGGGGGAGGGGAAGCCATGTAGCCTAGGCTGAGGTAGGCCAGGACCCCCAGACAGAGAAAGGGGATGAAGGAAATGGAACCCGGCCGGCCCCTGCAGGACAGAGGGGTGGAGAAACACTCAGATGTCCTGGGCAGCTCCCCCAGAGAGAGAGAGAGAGCCTGTGACACCTTGAAATTTGATATCATGTGCTGGCAGCACATTGGCAGAGGAGAAAGAGAAGTGTGGGGAGGAAGGCGCCCAGCCGTGGGAGTCCCAGGCAGGCTGCTGTGAGATTTCAGCTGTCCTGAGGGCAGCAGAGCCCGAGACTTTAACCCTTTCTTGGACAAAGAAAACTTTGCGAAACACTAATCCTCCTTGATCTGAAAGAGAAGAGAGACAGCCTGTGACCTGACATGTCAAAAGAAGATGGGAAAGAATCCTAGGTGGGAAGGGATGATGGAGTGGCCTTTGGCTGGACTTTTTCTTGTACAGCCATAGACTGAACCAATTTTCCTGTAACACAGAGACTGCATTTAGGGGGATGCAATTGCTTGAGCCAAGAGAGTGACCTGCTGCAGTGATTGCCAGTGCAGGAGTGAGAGTGACATGATGCAGTGACACAATGTGCAGGAGTGAAGTGAACAGAGAAAGATGAGGAGGGTGTGATGGTGCCCTTTGTCTTCAAGGAAGAACATCTCTGTTCTCAAGACACTTGGCCCCAGGGAAGGTGAAAATGGGAGAAGACTGTTGTCCCAAAATGAGAAATTGTTGTTTTTTGGTACTTGTCAAAGCATCCTTAAAAGGATCCCTATAAGCTGTTTTGGTCCATGGACAGTGGTGAGAGGACTGTACATGGAAGGAGGATGTCGCGATGGCAGATTTTCTCTGGGTGGTGCCATGTGTGACATGGAAACATAAGAGGTTTCAACTGTGTTTCCAGTGGAAGACGATGGTACAAGAGAGACTCCTCTCTCCCTTGATGAACTGAGAATTGATTATCTGAGAGGTGGTAACTTGACTGAGAATCCAAGGTTTTGTCTCACCGTGCTTTAGTGGAAATTGGGTGGGGGGAGGAGGAATGTTTTGGAAGGGTTTCATTCTGAATTTTGTGTTCCTTTTATTATAGTGTAGGTTAATAAAGTTTTTTTCCTTTATTTCTAAGCTTGAGCCTACTCTGCTCTGTTTCTGGTCACATCTCAAAGCAGCCATTTGAGAAAAATATATTTTCATGGGTGCACTGGCACTGTGCCAGTGCCACCCCATGACAATCATTTAGCAGGGACAGTTGTTTGTCGGTTAGTCCCAAGTCAGGAGGCAACCAGCTGATGACACCCATCAATTTCTGGGTATTGTTCAAGGTCTTAATAGAATCCAAAAATTGCACCTCCTGATGCTGAATAGTTCGGTCAAGAATTTTGACCCCCACATATTTCCAAGGAGGGTGCTGTTGAACCTTCTCTGGGGCCACCTGCAGCCCATAAGCATGCAGAGCAGCAAACAGCTGAGGCTGTATCCTCAGCAACTCATCCTGGGTGGGTGCTGCCACCAGGATGTCATCCATGTAATGTTAACAACATGCGTCAGGAAACTGATCATGAACCCCAGACAAGGCTAGAGCCACATACCACTGACCAATAGTCAGGCTATTGCAACAGCCCTGTGGAAAAACTTTCCAATGATATCGCTGTACAGGTTCAGCATTGTTGATTCAAGGCACTGTGAAGGCAAACTTTGGTTTGTCATCAGGATGCAAAGGAATTGTGAAAAAACAATCCTTCAAATCAACAATCAAGATTTCCCATCCCACAGGGAATGTGGTGGGTGGGGGCATACCAGTCTGCAGTGCCCCCATGCTTTCCATCACTGCATTCATTTTTTGGAGGTCCTGTAAGAGCCTCCATTTCCCAGATTTTTTCTTTTTCACAAAGACAGGACCATTCCAGGGACTAGTAAAAGCCTTAATGTGTCTCTGTTGAAGTTGTTCCTGAACCAATTCACTAAGGGTGACCAATTTTTCTTTTGTCAGGGGCCACTGGTGAACCCAAATGGGTTTGTCCATCAGCTACCTTAAAGGCAGCATAGGATACTGTGACAGTGTTCACAGGGGTCTTATGTTGAGGGAAGCGACGAGGATCTGACTCCATATTTCAGAAGGCTTGATTTATTATTTTATAGGATATATTACATTAAAACTATACTAAAAGAATAGAAGAAAAGGTTTCCTCTCAGAAGGCTAGCTAAGCTAAGAATAGAAAGGAATGAATAACAAAGGTTTGTGGCTCAGGCTGAGAGTCTGAGCCAGGTGGGCTGTGATTGGCCATTAATTATAAACATCCAAGATGAGCCAATCAAAGATCCACCTGTGGCATTCCACAGCAGCAGATAATCAATATTTACATTTTGTTCCTGAGGCCTCTCAGCTTCTCAGGAGGAAAAAATCCTAAGGAAAGGATTTTCATTAAAAGATGCCTGTGACAGGATACCTTTCGCCCTTCAAAGCAGTGGCTCCAATTTGTATCCCCCAGGCTGCCAATACATCCTGCCCCCAAAGATTGATTGGAGCTGGAGTGACACAGGGCCGAACTGCAGCTGTCTGCCCATTCATGTTACTGATTGGTACAGACCATTGGCTTACAAAGGTATGTTTGGCACCCCCCCCCCCTTTGACGGCCAACCCTATGGGAGCCAAAGGCGACATAGGAGGCCACGCAGAGAGGGAGATGACTGTTACATCTGCCCCTGTGTTGATCAAACCTTGAAGCCCGATCTTCACCGGGTGGGCACCCAGTAGGGTCAAGGTACACACCATCTGAGGTTGCCAAGCAGAAATATCTGCAGACCAGAAGACTTGTGGCAGTCCCATGGATTTGAAGCCACCATTCCCACAAGTCCACTGGCAAGTCCTGGGGACACATGACTGAAAAGGCATAAATTGAGCAAGCTGAGTCCCTGCTAGAATAGTGACAGAGGGGTGGGCATGGAAACCGTAGCACAAATTTGACCTGAAAAGCCAGGGTCAATGACACCTGGATGCACAAAGATTCCTTGGTGGGTGACACTAGATTTCCCCACAAGCAGCGCATCCAGTCCTTGTCCCAAAGGTCCAAACACGTCCAAAGGAACCTTATGTTCACAACAGGATTCTAACATGACTGCGCTGGTGGTACATACATCCATGGGTGCTGCCTCCGAGTTGGCTGGGCAGGCCTGAGCCGGTGCCATGCCCTGGGGAATCACTTGTGTCAGAACGCAATTCCCCTGTGCACTCATCCTCCCGTTTCCTGGGCCTACCAAAGATTGGCCATTAGTATGATATTTAGACTTACATTGGTTTGCATAATGACCTGCCCTTAGGCATCTAGAGCATAAGAAATTGGTATTTGGCCCTGTTCGCTTGCGTGTTCCCTGCTTTTTCTTGCCCTTATTTTTGCTCTTCTTCTGTTGTCCGCTGCCTGAGGATTTCTGGCCTGGATGTAAAGCAACTGTCAGACCAGACACTTTGTGGTCTACAGCACCTATTTTGACACATGCGTTGACCATGTCTGTTAGCGTTAGGTCCCCTGGAAGAGCATCTATGATCTTCCAGCACTCACTTTTTGCGTTGTCCCGAGCTAACTGCTTGCGTAAAACCCGCATCAAGGTATCATCCTCAACCTGTTTCTCCAGTGCAGCTGCAAGCTTCTTGACAACTGGCAGAAATCGTTCATCTGCTCCTTGAGTTATTGACGTATATGGTGGCCTGGGGGAGGCCATTTCAATAGTTCTTAACAATGCATTAAATCCTACCCTTTGACTCTGCTCAAGAACAGCAGAGTCCCAGGTAGCCTGAAAATCAGGGCTGGAAAAGGCCTGTTGTCCGAGGAGAGCATCCATCCCCATGTAAAACCTAGGATCTCCCTGAGGCAAATGCCTGTTGCCTGCTGCAACCCTTTCAGTGGCCTGCCTCCAGTTGTCCAGAAAAACCCTAAATTGCACAGGCTGGAACAGTGCATGAACTATATGTCTAATATCAAATGGAGCAAGTAGGTCTGTGTTTAGCACTCTGAGAACTTGCATAACTTGTACAGAGCCAAGGCCATATTTTGTAACCTTATCTTGCAAATCTTGGACCGCCCGCCAGGCAATCACATCATGCTTGTCAGCGTGTCCTGTATTTGGGACAGATTCATACATGGGAAAAGCTTGAATCTCTCCTTGTGGTGGAACATTGTCTTCCTGAACCACCTGTGTCTCCTCCACAGAGGCTAGATTAACTGTTTGACTGATATCTGTGGCCCCTTCCCTGAGATCTAGTGTGGTGTTAGCTTCACACTTTGGCATTCCCACCCTTTCTAACAGATTCCAATCCCCAGTTTCTGAAGCGTGCATCTTAACTGCTTCTCAAAAGTGGTGAGGGTTCTTGGGGAGCATGGTCACCCGACAGGGGGGCAAAGTCCTGAGATTATGCAGGGACGATGATGCTGCCTGTCGGTGCCAGCATTCTGCTGCCAAGGCATGCCCCACTGGGCGGCTGGCGTTGTCATTCATTGCTGTCACTGTCCACATCCAGAGATGGGGAGGACAGCGTGTGAGCAGCAGGGAGTGATGGGTTGGCCAAAGGCTCCAAAGTCAAGGGGCAGACTGTGGACTGCGAAGCTGAGGGGCTGGTAACAAGTCCAGATGCAGTGGGGCCAGCCACCAGCTGTGCTGCGGCTGAGGGTCCAGCCATGGCACAGCAGCGTGACTGGTGGCGCTGCTTCCGTCGCCGTGGGATGCAAGTGCGAAGCTGCAAAAGATGTTAACCAAATCAGCTGTCATGCAGGGAGAAGGAGAAGGCAGTTGCAAAAGGGAACACAGCTCTTGTTTTGTGATTTACCGTTCAGAGAGATGCTGCTGATGCGGCAGTCACAGCCATGGAAAAGGAGGGGGAAGCTGGTGGCAGTTGTGACGGTAGCTGGCATAAATGCCTGCCTGCAGGCGCTAACAATGGGTGTGGCCAGTACATCTGCGCAGGCTCCATGGCTGATGACAAGGGAGCTGACGGAGTGACCAGTCTGGTTTTGGTGACTGCTGTTGGCGGAGATGGCTCGGGCCTCACCTGCAGTGTGGGGGGGAAACTTGAGTCGGGAACAGCAGCTCCTGTCAGCTGTGAAAGAGTCGGTTCCCAACTTGCCAGGGGGGGAAAAGCGGGGCTGGCCAGCGGGGTCAAGTGACTTCTGCAGCAGCGCAAGGCCGTCCCCCTGCTCACTGCCAAACGGAGGTGGGCATCATGGGTGGCTGGAGCTGGGCCAGCTGTCACAGTGGCTCGCTAGCCACTCTTTGCAGGGCAGGGGAAAACCAACCCACTGGCCCCGGCGGCGATAGCTCTGGTGCCACCAGTGGCGATGGAGGGGCCGAAAGTGGCACAAACGGGGAGGGGGTGTCCCCTGGGTGCAGCCAAGCTATGGCTATCACTCTCAGCAGTGTCGGTTTTGCGGGAGGAGATGTCAGCCTCACAGAGTCAAAGGGATTAGAATATTTTGGTGGAACATAATGTCTAGACAAGAGATAGGTTTTGCAGGGGGTCCCCACATCACCCACCAGTCCTCACAGAGCTGAAAAAAGGCGAGCAGCCGCCCTGTCTGGCAATCCTCCTTCTGGGGTGTTGGGTCCCCCAGAGGCAACATCCTCACCCTCCGAGGTCCCCATTTCCATGTCACTGTCCCCCTGGGTGGGGCCTTGGAAGACACGGGACAGGAGTCCCGATACAGGTATAAGTTGAGGCATGGTGCAATCCCCTTTAAAAATTTCTTCCAAAAGCTGGTGGCCCAATGCCTCCCACAATTGTGGACTAAAAGTGGTGTCTATATCTACTGGAAAGTCATGAGATTTGACCCAGGCAAGCAGCGTGCAGACCGAATCATCTGACACAGAGACTCCAATAAAGGAAATCATGTCCTTCCACACAGAAACAATTTTACATTCTTCTCTAGAGAGGTCACTCCCCATCATGGAAACACTGGCCCCCAACCTCCAGCAAGAAGTACCAACTGTCCTCTTTGCTGGGGAATTCATTCCCACCTGCACTTCAGAGCTATCAGGATAAAACCACGATCCCAGTCTTTTCCAGGAGGATGCGGGGAAAGGCTGTTACCTCTCCAGAGGAACAGAGGGTGTCCAGATGTGGGCGGGCAGCGTGGGAGTGGTGGGGTCCTGGCGGAAATATGGTGGGGGTCCAAGGCGTCTCCATCAGTCCTGAGATCCACGAAGGGCTGACCAATGCAATACACAGTGTATTCACCAGATGTCATCGTTAAGTAAAAAAATGACACAGACTCACCAGAAGGCTGGTTTGCATAGAACACCCGTCTTTACTTCGAATGCTCTTTTTATACATTGTTCCAATACAGATAGACCTGGTTGGTAAATTAATCAATACATTTCACCTGACTGGCTAATTAACAAGATGCCTTTCTTATAAACAATCTTTGAGAAAAAAAAGAAAACAGAAAGTAGGAAAACACCACCTGCAGGTTGTTTATGATAATAAGCTATCATTGTTTATCTTCAACTCCCTAAAGTCTCTCAGGCCAATTCTGGGAAAACTTATCTAGTTTTCTCGCTCTCTGACCAGACTGTAACATCCACACTGTAGTTGGGGAGTGTGAACCGTACCTGCCATTGATGTAATTGTCCTGCTTTAATAGATGTAGATTGCAAGCATCTGTTGAGGAGAAGTACACAGAGAACCTTAAGAGGTGCTGGGGTGGTGTAGCCATGATGTTTTCTGAAAAATACCTTTGCCAGGATTTTTCTACTGAGAAGCTGAGAAGCCTCAGAGGAAAAGAAAAACAATAATTAGCTGCTGCTGTGGAATGCAACAGGTGCATCTTTGATTGGTCTCATGTGGTTGTTTCTAATTAATGGCCAATCACAGTCAGCTGGCTCGGACTCTCTGAGTCATGAGCTTTTGTTATCATTCCTTCCTTTCCTTGCAAGCCTTCTGATGAAATCCTTTCTTCTATTCTTTTAGTATAGTTTTAATATATAATTTAATTTTAATATAATATATATAATAAATTAATAAATCAGCCTTCGGAAACATGGAGTCAAGATTCTCGTCTCTTCCCTCGTCCTGGGACCCCTGCAAACACCACCACAGGGTGGTATGCTTGGGAAGACAAGAAATAGAGGGCAAGACTCGGTTACCGCTGTGCTCGCGACCGAGAAGATTCCATAGCCCTGCTGCAGGCAGCAATCCTGTAGGCATGCTAAAGTGGGGGCAAAAAGGCCATACCAGCCCTCTATCATTTCTCAGCTGTATTTTCCCTTCAACACCTAATACAGGCACAATTAACAACAAGGACTAGAGGGCAAGACCGAATCGGCCTCTCTACTCAACATAAAGATACACCTGCTATGGGTAACAAACCCATAGGCATGGTAGATAGGAGTAAAAAGCCAAACCAGACCTCCAAGATTCCTTTTCGTCTGTCCAATCAATAGATCAATAAGTGGGCCTAAAAAGAACCTGAGATTGACAGTGTTCCCTCAGTCCTCACCCACATCAACAGAGGCTAACATGACTCATTCAAATTTTTTATTACTAAAAAAGTAAGAGTAAATGATCAGAATCGAAGATATAGATTAATTGTTCAAGCCAAATGACTAATAAAAAGAAAAGGGGGTGTCCTGGGGTGACATCATGATGCTTGTACCCCTAATCGTCTGTTCTGTTTATGCTGGATATTATATTCTGTGCCTTCAAGACTGGCTCTGACAGCAAGGCTGGGAGAAGAAGAAGCACGGAGTTTTGTTATCAGCCTCACTCACTCCTCCACAGTCTGCTGGAACACTGTGGTGTCTGGGCATGGAAGGGGCAGTACACAGCCTTCCTTTTGCTAGTTAGTTTAGCTATCTGAGGCAGTCCGAGTTTTCCCTGGACTGTTTTTCTTTCCCTTTTCTTGGAACCATTCGAACCTGCTCTGGACTGGGACCTGGGGAAACGCCAAGAGCTCTCACTTTGGGACCTGCCATGGCCTACTCTGGGCAGCAGCCATTTCCAGCACCAGAGGGACTGATAACAGAGCAAGTACCCACAGGAGAGACTTTCTGCATTTTTCATCTCTTCAGAGTGATGTATGAGTTTTGTCATCTGATATTGTACATTTTTTGTGCTGAGAAGTGCTTTGCCTGTTAAATAAACAGGTTTTTTCCTCTTCTCTTGGAGGAAATTCTTCCCGAACTGGTTGGGGGAGGAGGGGCCATGTGGGTTTGCTTTCTGGGGGGCCCCGTTTGGAGGTTTTCTTCCAAATTTGCCCTAAACCAGGACAGGAGGGTTTTTTATAAATGAGTAATGAGATTGTTGGCTCTCACAATTAATGGGTGAACATATTGAAGCTCCAGTGCAAGCTTGAGTTCAAAAGCAGCAAAGTGGTATGCCACTATAGATATTGCCAATGCATTTTTCTCCATTCCTCTGGCAGCAGAATGCAGGCCTCAGTTTGCCTTCACGTGGAGGGGAGTGCAGAATAACTGGAACCGATTGCACCAGGTGTGGAAGCACAGTCCTACCATCTGCCATGGGTTTATCCAGACTGCACTAGAAAAGGGTGAGGCTCCAGAACATCTGCAGTACATTGATGACATCATTGTGGGGGGGAACACAGCCACAGAAGCGCTTGAGAAAGGAGAGAAAATAATCCAAATTCTCCTGGGAGCTGGTTTCACCATCAAAAAGAGCAAAGTTAAGGGACCAGCTCATGAAATCCAGTTCCTAGGAGTAAAGGGGCAAAATGGATGGCGTCAGATTCCAAAGGATGCCATCAACAAGATCACAGCTATTTCTCCATCACCCAGTAAGAGGGAAACACAAGCTTTCCTAGGTGCCATATGTTTTTGGAGAATGCATATTCCTGAGTACAGTCAGATGGTGAGCCCTCTTTACCTGGTCACTCACAAGAAGAATGATTTCCATTGGAGCTCTGAGGAGCAACAAGCCTTTGGCCAGATTAAGCAGGAGATTGCCCATGTGGTAGCCCTTGGCCCAGTCAGGGAAGGACCAGATGTGAAGAACATGCTCTACTCTGCAGCCAGGAGACATGGTTTGTCCTGGAGCCTTTGGCAGAAGGTGCCTGAGGAGACTCGAGGCCGACCACTAGAATTTTGGAGTCAAAGCTACAGAGGGTCTGAAGCTAACTACACCCCAACAGAGAAGGAAATCTTGGCTGCCTATGAAGGAGTCCAAGCCACCTCAGAGGTGATTGGTACAGAAGCATAACTCCTCCTGGCACCCCGACTACCAGTGCAGGGGTGGTTGTTCAAAGGCAAGGTTCCCTCCCACCCACTATGCCACCAGTGCTACATGGAGCAAATTGATTGCTCTTATCACACAGTGAACCCGTATTGGAAAACTGAATTGCCCAGGGATTTTGGAATTGCAAATTGGCCTGAATGTGAAAATTTTGGTGTCACAGACAAAGAACAAGAACCAGTGACATGAGCTGAAGAAGCTCCACCATACAACCACCTGCCAGCAGAGGAAACACGCTAAGCTGTTTTCACTGACGGTTCCTCTCGCGTCGTAGGAATGAATTGGAAGTGGAAAGCAGCTGTATGGAGCCCCACACAACAGGTCGCAGAGGCCACTGAGGAGAAGGTGGGTCAAGTCAACTTGCAGAACTCAAAGCCGTTCAACTGGCCCTGGACATTGCAGAAAGACAGAAGTGGCCAAAGCTTTACCTCTACACTGATTCATGGATGGTAGCCAATGCTCTGTGGGGATGGCTGGAGAGGTGGAAAGAGGCTAACTGGCAGCATAGAGGAAAAACAATTTGGGCTGCTGATGAGTGGAAAGACATTGCTACCAGGATAGGGAGGCTACCTGTGAAAGTCTGCCATGTAGATACCCGTGTCCCCAAGAGTAGAGCCAATAAGGAGCACCAAAACAATGAGCAGGTAGACCAGGCTACAAAGATAGGGGTGTCAAAGATAGACCTAGATTGGGAACACAAGGGAGAGTTATTCCTAGCCTGATGGGCCCATGATGCCTCAGGCCATCAGGGTAGTGATGCCACCTATAAGTGGGCACGAGACCAAGGGGTGGATTTAACCATGGACAGTGTTTTGCAGGTTATCTATGACTGTGAGATGTATGCTGCCATCAAACAGACCAAGTGAGTGAAGCCCCTGTGGTACGGTGGGCGGTGGTCCAAGTACAAGTATGGGGAGGCCTGGCAGATTGATTATATCACGCTGCCCCAGACATGCCAGGGCAAGCGCTATGTGCTGACCATGGTGGAAGCCACCACGGGATGGTTGGAGACCTGCCCTGTGTCTCATGCTACAGCCCGTAACACCATCCTGGGCCTTGAAAAGCAGGTCCTTTGGAGGCATGGTAGCCATGAGACGATTGAGTCAGACAACAGGACTCATTCCAAGAACAGCCTTATCATCACCTGGGCTAGGGAACATGGCATTGAGTGGGTGTACCATATGCCCTACCATGCACCAGCTGCAGGCAAAGTGGAGAGGTACAATGGACTGTTAAAAATCTAGTTGCAAGCATTGGATGCGGGGGTCTTTCAAAAACTGGGAGCAGTATTTAGCAAAGGCCACCTGGTTATTTAACACCTGATGTTCCACAAACCGAGCAGGTCCTGCCCAGTCTGAGTCCCTGAATATAATAGATGGAGATAAAGTCCCAGTGGTACATGTCAGAGGTTTGTTAGGGAAGACCGTGTGGATCAATTCTGCCTCGAGTACAGACAAACCCATTTGTGGGGTTGTCTTTGCTCAGGGACCAGGTTGCACATGGTGGATAATGCAGAGAGATGGAACAACACAATGTGTACCTCAGGGAGGTCTAATTGTGGGGTGAGACTAATATGCAGATATCAATGCTTGCTGGATGTTACTGCCATTGTCTGTACATTAAACCATACAGACATGAAAAAGATGGAGATGTGTAAGCGCCGAAGGTCTGAGCAAGTGAAAGATGGAGTTTTGAGTGAGGAAAATGAAAGTGGGGAATCCTGCAGCTCTGTAGTCTGAGGCCTGGATTCAGTGGTCTGGTGTGGGGACGCGATGGGGGCATGATGAGTATTGCTTTTAATTTTTTGGGTGGAACAGATGGAAGTTTTTATGGGACTAAAATACATCATGCTTGGTAGTAAGTTGACAATATGGATATAAAGGGGTGGAATGTCCTAGGGTTACTTTATGATGCTTGTACCCCTAATCGTCTGTTCTGTTTATGCTGGATATTATATTCTGTGCCTTCAAGACTGGCTCTGACAGCAAGGCTGGGAGAAGAAGAAGCACGGAGTTTTGTTATCAGCCTCACTCACTCCTCCACAGTCTGCTGGAACACTGTGGTGTCTGGGCATGGAAGGGGCAGTACACAGCCTTCCTTTTGCTAGTTAGTTTAGCTATCTGAGGCAGTCCGAGTTTTCCCTGGACTGTTTTTCTTTCCCTTTCTTGGAACCATTCGAACCTGCTCTGCACTGGGACCTGGGGAAATGCCGAGAGCTCTCACTTTGGGACCTACCATGGCCTACTCTGGGCAGCAGCCATTTCCCAGCACCAGAGGGACTGATAACAGAGCAACCACTCCCAGGAGAGACTTTCTGAATTTGTCATCTCTTCAGAGTGATGTATGAGTTTTGTCATCTGGTTTTGTTCATTTTATTGTGCTGAGGAGTACTTTGCCTGTTAATTAAACAGGTTTTTTCCTTTTCTCTTGGAGGAAATTCTTCCCGAACTGGTTTGGGGGAGGAGGGGCCATGTGGGTTTGCTTTCTGGGGGGCCCCGTTTGGAGGTTTTCTTCCAAATTTGCCCTAAACCAGGACAGGAGGGTTTGTTATAAATGAGTAATGAGATTGTTGGCTCTCACAATTAATGGGTGAACATTATATGTATGTTAAGAAAAGTTTTATGAATATATAGTTATGTTACTGCAATGTGTTCCCCCCAGTATTTATCACAGGATGTTCTTGGTAATCCAGGCATTTGGGAAGGTTGGTTTGTTACCATGGTAACACCTGACCTTCAATCACAATGTAAAAAAGTGACCTCCACCTCTGGACGGCAAGGAAGGTGTTGACTGTCAAGGCTTTAGGAGGTGCTAGAGATATAAAAGATGAAGCATCCATCTTGGAGATGAGCCACGTGGCTGGCAGCCACCGGGGGGGGGGGGGGGGGCTCCCAGCACTGTAGTTTTTCCTTATTTAGTCTTTCTGTTGTATTTTTTGTTAAGGTTTAATAAACCATTAAAATTTTAAAAAGTGAGTGTTCATTTCTCACAAAAGACAGGTGTCTGCTAGGGAAGGCAGAAGCCTCCTTTGGAATGGAGAATGTAAACTTCCTCCCTCCAAATTATCATAATTTTGAAATTAAGGGGTGAAATAAACAGGTAAGGAGACTTTTTCTCCTTTTAATGCCTTTATTAAAAGTGATCAGCTCAGGATTGGGCAGCTCAACGGGTCTGCAGTCTCTCTCGTCTCTCCCAGGGGGACGAGGAGGAGGAGGATTTGCGCAGCTTTGTCCACTAGGGGCAGACAGAGCTGGGGGTCCAGACCTCGTGTGAGTCTTTAGGGCGTGGTGACCCCTGGTCTTCACTCCACAGCCTCGCCCTCCTTCCCGGTCCCGGCATCGGGACAACTCCGGCGCTCAGGGTGAGAGGGACTGCAAAGGTGTTCGGCATCTCTGCAGGCTCAGCACTCTGTTTCTCACATCCAGACATCACTCCAATCTCTCAACTCTATGTTGGCTCATTGTTTGTGGGTCTTTTTAGCAAGCTAGAAGCAGTAGCTTCTCATGGCATGCCAGTCTTGGGGGTATTTTGCATGTCTCCCCCCCTCCTAAGTCTCTTCACTGTTTGGGGAGATCCCCACTGTTCACTGTCCCAGAGAAGAGCCATTAACTTGGCCCCAGCTAGGGCTTTTACTGATACAAAAACAACTATTAATGACAACGACCTGTAATTACCGTAACATACAAGCAGCACCCCAGCAGCAACAGTGGTAACCTTTTTCTCACAAAAAAAATTGGCAGATTTTTGTTTATAACAAGGGGCTTTCAGGAAAAGATATGAGGATCGGAATAACAGTTCTTTACTAGTATGTATAACGCGGCAAACAAACAACAAACAGAACCAGGAACCCTGTGACAGTCTCCTGAGCCAAGACGTGAAGGGATGGAGGAGAGGCTTTGCTTCACAAAACCCTGGGCAGTTGATCCCAGTGCCTCCACAGGACTCTGAGGAGCACCAAGCTGGAATGGCAGGAATGAGCAAAAATCCCGGACTGGTGGATGAGATGTATCTGAAGCTCCATGGTAGCAGCGGGAACTGTGGGATGTCCTGGCAGGGCAGGGATGTGTGGGGCTACAGCATAGAGAAACCCAGAGCAATGCCAAAGAAGCAGTGGGGGAAGGACAGCTGCGGCCTGGCTCCTAGCAGGCCAGGAAGAGGCGAGCTCAGGACACATGAGCAGATGGTGATAGGTCCCTCTTCTAGTGAGGTTGGGTCTTAATAAGGTCCCGGCCCAACTGCTGCTCTTACAAGCAAAGGCTCAGCCACAGAAAGGAAGAAGCAGTACAGGACTGGACTCTGGTGGAGACAGTGAATTCACCCTGCAGTAAGCAACAGCTTGACCGTCCTCCTTCTGATGCCAAAAGTGAGAGAGAGCAGCTACCCTCAACCTCGTCCTTTACCTGCCCCCAAAATTCACAGGATCTTCCTCCTAGGAGAGAAACTCCCAGAGATAAAAGAAGTGTAGCCAGATGCTACACTCCTCTCCCCACCTTGGTCACTTCTTTTGTTTTTCTTAAGTACACATAAGTACCCAGTAGTTAGTTTCCTAGCAACTTATAGGAAAAAAATCTATAAGTAAAAAAGAAAGAAACCCAACCCCCAACACACACTAAACCTGAGCCAGAAAGGATTATACATAGCTACTGCAGAAGAGCTTTACAAAAGGGAGATATTGAATTGTTACAAGCTATGCCTGTAATATATTGCAATCAAAACTCACATCATGAACAGTTGTCCTATGAAATAGTTAAATGTGAAAAATGCCAATCACTTGCTTTTAGAATTTTAAAACTTTAATAGTAATAAAATGGTTATAAAAATAGAAATAAAGTTAAAGTAATAGGAATTTGGACAACTAGGATTAGGACAATGACAACAAAGAGTTACGGACGTCCGGGTACCTTTTTCTGGGCAAAATAAGCCCGGAAAAGGACACATGTTAACAGAGGATTAACCCTTAAAAGCAATAGCCTGTTGCATATTCATACATCTCATACATGATGCATAAATTCCATTCAAACAAAGGATTCTGTCTGGTCAGTGTCAACTTCTTCCTCTTAATCCTGAGGACGTCTTTAGGCCTGAGTGAGGCAGGAACAAGTTAGTTTCTTCTGATAAGGAAGTGTTATAAATGATCAATTCGAGAGCCAAATTTAGAAAAATTTGACAAAAAATTTATTAAGTCAATTAAAAAATAGAAAATTTAGAAACCTTCCCGCAACCAAGACAGCGCCAGCCCCGGGATCTGCTGCTGGGTGCACTCTGGGTTCCGGCCAGCCGAGTGGCAGCGTTTCCCCAAGAGGTACACCTCAAGTGCCTCCAGTAGCCGGTTTATATACAGTTTATTCCGCCTGGGGCAGAGATGACCACATAGTTCTTTGTCTCTCTTGGCATGTAAAATTGGGTCCATACATGTGTAGAATTAGACAAAGAAAGTGTCCACAGCTCAGACGACTGTCTGAGTATTCCAGGGAAAGATCCATTCACATGTAGTAGGTGATGCCATCTCGGATTCAGGTCCCAGGCCTGTGGGCTTCCTGAGATGTCCTCACCCAGGAAATTCCAAATGATATCTTCTAGGTGTGGAGTAAATCAACTCCAGCCAGTCTCTTGCACTGATAGCGAGTCCAAGCAATCCCAGAGCCAGTTCGGGAACTAGTTAACATGTGAATAGCTCTCGCCCTGGCATAGACAATCGCAGGCACCAGGCTCAGAGCTACTCTGTTCATATGTGAACAGGGTTTGATTTTATCTTAACCTTGTCCGGGAACGAGTAACAATGTGAATAGCTTCTGTTCCAGGACAGGGTGATTTCACAATCATATGTTTAACCTTCACCAACATTTTATACTCAAACATAGTTTCAAACTCTGCTAATATTTTATACGTACATATGCCTACTTCTTATAGCATGAATTATTTCTACTACCTATAACAGGAGCAATAAATTCTTTTTCTATGAAAAATTTAGGTGTCCTGTGGCTGTTCTCTCAGTGCAAGTACCTCATTCATTTCTTAAAAAAAAAAATATCACATATACACAGTTTCTATTTTAACTAAAAAAGCTGCATTTTAACTACAAAATTATATTTACCATACTATTGTAATATATGGTACAGATAATTCATGCTATAGAGGTAGATATATGTGTGTATAAAATATTGTGAAGATCCAAAGTTATGCCTCTGACCACTCTGGCTGAGAACAGAGTTCTATTCGCATTGTAACCAGTTCCCGGACAGCGTTAAGATAATATCAGGTCTGTTACTGTATGAATGGGACAGTCCCGGGCCATCACAGAGGATTTTCTCTGGCACCTACACCTGGGAGATAGCATCTGGACCTTCCTGGAATGGAATGTCTCAAGGAGCTCACAAGACCTGCACCTGGGCATGATTACATCTGCGGTACTCAGGAACTGGTATCACTCTACTACATGTGAATGCAGCTTCTGCCTGGATACTCAGACATTTGTCTGAGTCTCCGGATCCGGATCCGTCTTTGTCTGTTCCTGCACATGTATGGAACCAACTCTACATGTGAAGAGACACAAAGAAATATGTGGTCATCCTTGCCTCAGGCAGAATAAACTGTATATAAGCTGGCCACTGGAAGCACTCGGGGTGAACCTCTGGGGGACCGCTGTCACTCTGTCAGCCGGAACCCCAGGTCACCCAGTGCCTGCACCTGGGGCTGACGCTGTCTTGGCTGTGGTGTTGGTTTTTTTTTTTTGAAATTCTATGTTTTCTTGTCGATCTAATAAATCTTTATTAAATTTTTCATAAATTCGACTGCCGATTTGATAATTTATAGCACTATTAAAATGTTAATGCAGCACTACTAATCAATACAACATAATACATATAGTAAATATGTACGTAGAGCCATATAATATGCACTTTTCACATTAAAGAACTAAGGAAATGGGTGAAGGAAAATGGCTTGCATTCCTCCTTTACTGTGAACTTAATAGATGCTATAGCTGAATCACATACCATGTTACTGGTTGTGAAAAATGCATATTATATGATTGGTTCTTCACAATTATTAAAATGAATACTATATGTGTTATGTTGGAAAGTTATGGTGTATTAATCTCCTTTAAGTAATGTGGTAAATATAGTTTTTAGGCTATAGCATAATATTAAAATAGAAATTATGTGATGTAAGATACTTTTTGTAACTAGCTCAAGGAATGGATACGATAATAAAGAAATTCTTTGCATTATCCTCTCTGGATAGAGATAACAGCAACAAAACACCAAGATCCCAAGAGAAGAATTATTGCCTCCTTATTGGGAAAGCTCAGACTTCGAGGAACCAAGAAGATTGATTTACAAGATGAGAGGGGGAAGCTAAAATTAAGCAGGAACACCCTAGTGTGAAAGGAATGTTTGAATAATGCATGAGATATATGAATATGCAATAGGCTATTGCTTTTAAGGGGTAATCCTTTGTTAGCAAGGTGTGCTTTGTGGCAGAATGCAAGGCACCCGGACATCTGTAATTCTTTGCTTTTTATTGTCTCTCATTGTCCTAATTTTTATTACTATTTTCATTACTAATAAATTTCTAAAATTTTAACAAAAGTGAATGGCATTTTGCAAACTGGTGGACTGGAAATATCTCTTTAAAACAGTTTTAATGGGGGGGAAGGGGGTGGGCAATACTCTGTGTGGTGGATTTGGCTCAAACCCAGGCATTGAAGAATGGTAATCAGCACTCAAAAATTAATATCACAGCACCCCAGCTCTCAGGGACTAACATGTATGCCATTGCCTGTGCCCAGCTGCAATTACAACCCCAGGCCTGGGACCAAACAACAGCTATAGCTTTGCATGTTCTAAGAAAAGTACCTGATACAAAAAATTTAGAGCCAGGATTTGCGGCCATTGGTCAAGGTGTCCAGGAACCATACATCACTATCATCAACCGACTGCAACAGGTGGTCAGATGGCAAATTGAAATGCAGGTGACAGCCTGTTTTAAAATCCCTAGCTTATGGATTCACCCTCTGTTGGGAGTTACAATACAAGAATTATCTCCTTTATTTCAATTGTTAAAAGAGGGCCCAGACCCCTCTTCCCCATGACAATTGACAAAAATTGCCCAAAAGGTTTTAGAGACTGTAAGTGATAAAATCAACAAGTCCTTTGCCGAACGTTGAAATCCAGATTTATCTTTATGGCTGTTCCTGATTTTGCAATCTTTCCAGCCCTGTGCCCTTATTGGCCAATACGATGTGCAAGAACATAGTCTCTGGTTACTAGAATGGATTTTCTTGCCATGCACCTTTTCAAAAACTATAACCACTCAACTCAAAATGATTATTTGACTGCTGTTGATGGGACGACTAATGTCAGAGCCTGACAGGATGAGATCCAGCAATGATACATCTACCTATTACTGCAGCAGAATTAAAGAATCTTTTCAGGGATTCACTGACATTTCAAATTGCCCTTGAGGACTATATAGGACAAGTTTTTTCACACAATGCCTCAATATGCATTGTTGCAGTTCTTCAAACAACTTCCCTTCCAACCCAGACATTTACAGTCAAAACCACCTATTCCTGATGCAAAAACTGTTTTCACTGATAGATCAGGGAAAACACACAAAGCTGTGACCCTGTGGAGAAATCATACAGGACAATGGGAACACTCAAAAACTTTCCAACCTTGTCCTTTTCAACTTAATTTGAGCCTTTAAAGGCACACAAAAAAAGCTAGGGTTCCACTTGCTTTGTCTATGACCCCAAAAAATAGAAAAGGGGGAGCTGTTTGGTTTACAGGTGCTGGTGTAAGGAAAGAGTTAAACAGAGAATGACACCAGCAGCACCAGCAGCATATCTCTGACATAGCATGTACCTCAGATGGAACTGAACAAACGAGTTTCTACATTCACATCTACATACACTCTTCACACTCCTTTAAAATGCCTTTGGAATGAACAATGGAAAATGTCAAGAGGACAGATTTATTGTAGGACTGTGATTACATCTGTAAGCTGTAAGCAAAAAGAAAGCTCTTAGAAGTAAAGATATATATACTGATACTTCCGAATAAACCTCAGATTCACTTTCTCTGCTGATGGGTCTCATCCCTTCATGTATCACAAGATATGAACTCAGGTGGAAGACTGAACCCTTGGGACTTTGCACCTGTAGGAGAGCCAAGGTGCCCTGGTTAGATCTAGGGTAGAGATAATTTCTTCTCAGCTGTTACAGTGCTGTGTTTTGGATTCAGAATGAGAATGGTGTTGATAACACACCAATGCTTTAGTTTCATGTGAAGTTGTGTGTATCCTAAGTCAAGGACTTTTTTCTTTGTCTCATGCTCTGCCAGTGAGAAGGTTTGCAAAGGAAATTGGGAGGGAGCATAGCTGGGACAGGTGACCCAAACTGACCAAAGGGATATTCCACACCACAGAATGTCATGCCCAGTATATAAACTGGGGGAGTTACCAGGAAGGGCCAGTCTAGGTTTGGGAGGGGGGCTCTGGCATTGGTCAGCAAGTGGTGAGCAATTGTATTGCGCATCACTTGGGAGTTTTCCCCCTTTTTTATTATCCTTATTATTATTATTTACTATTATTATTGTGTTTTACTTTATTTTCAATTATTAAACTGTTCTTATCTCAACATAAAGTTTTACTTTGATTGTTCTCCCCATTCCACCAGGGGAGGGGAGTATGGGGAGTGGGGGTTGAGCAAGCAGCTGTGAGGTGCTCCATCTCCAGCTGGGCTTAAAACAAAAACAGTCCTTTTTGGTGCCCAAACAGGGGCCCATGGCGTTGAGATAAAGACAGGTATGATCAGAGTGTGTTTAAAGCAAATTGTTATAACCATTAATTGCATTGGTTTAACGGTTGCTAGTTACAGTATGGACTTATTTGCTCTCATATTTGTGGCATTTTGTCTCTATTATACCAGTTAAACCTTACTTGCAGAACGTATTTTCTGTGGGGTATTTTGTAGGATGGGCTTATGATGTGATAGTGTTGCTGGTTGGGACACCAATCTGGTGTATGTATTCAGTATTGTGGCACCTCTGTGCTTTGGGAGTCTTTTACTGGGAACAATTATTAATCACACCTTTGATTTTTCTTTTTCCTCAGAGGAACAACCTATGGCAGAGACATCTTTCTGTTTTTTTCTCCCTTCCCTTTTTCCTTCCTTGTCCTCCAGGCTGATTGTGGCAGTCGAGAATTTTAAAGATTGTGAATATCCTTTGACTACCCTTGAATCCAACCTGATCTTTTTGCTCGGAACCAGCATGGTGTTGCATATGGTACAGGTCTTGCTTAAGGTCAGACAAATAATTAAGACTGTTATCCAGACATCTGCCCAAAAGCTGGATAGTTCTGAGTGGCGGAGTATATGGTATTGTATGGGCAAGTACTCAAGGCAGAGGACAGCTCCAACATGTTTGCATGTCACCTCTGGACAAGTGCAGAATCCAAAAAAACTAGTAAAGTATTTTTAAAAAGTATGGTGTCACCCTGGCACCCCAGAGAGGACCCAAATCACTGCAATTTGTTTGGGCCTGGCCCAGGCCTATCAAGGCCTATCCAACACTTCTCAGTGCCCTCAGGGGAAAACAAGGTCTCTGGATCTGACAATGAGACAACAACAGGCTCTGCAGCTGCTTCAACCCCAGCAACAGGCACTGCCACTGAAACTGATGCCTTTTCACTGATCCTAAAATCACGAGCCAGACACAGTTAGGTGGTAAAAAGGGATTACCTTTATAAGAATTCTTAGATGCACAGCACACTATATGGAAAGATGCACATGTAGCATAAGCAGATACAATTTTTGTATGTTTAGTAAATTAGCATAATTTACAAGAATCCCCAGTTAGAGACATAAGTGATGAAGTAATTCCCCTCTGATTCTACTCTTTTCTGAATTCCCCCCCCCCCCCCCTTAGATAGGAACTAAATTTAATTTATGAAAATGTGTCTCTGACAGCTGGTTTCAACCTTGGCTCCAAGAGAGCCTAGCCTTGGACCCCCAGGGCTTGGAGCTGCTGGAGAATTTATTTTGCCTTTCTCTCTAATAGAGTAGGTAAAATGCTAGCTATGAATATAATAATAGCCTACAGAGCTACAAATATATGTGTAAAGAATACAGAGAATATATAAAAGCAAAAAAGGAAAAAATCAATTTGGCATCAAAACCACCAAAACAGAGAATCAGCATGTGTTGGTGTCTGTGGCCCCTGTACAGAAGCAGTAGAAATGTACACAAAAGTGGCCTGGGAAAAAAGCTTTACCAAAAACAGTTAAGGAGGACAAGGAGAACAAAGAGGATGGAGAAGCAGGACCATTACAAGGGCGAATTTCAGAGCCATCATCAAGTCCATCACAGGAACAGGAAGAGGAAACAGAAGAGAAAACCACAACTTGCACAACTTGATCCCTATCCCTGAGTGAGCTGTGGGACACGTGAAAAGACTTCAGCCATCATTCACATAAGCATATTACAGCCTTGCTGCTCCAGTGCTGCAACAACAGAGTCAACAGTGTGGCATTAGAAGGTAAAGAAGCCAGGAAGCCGAGATCACTTGCTAAGGAAACAGGCATTGACAAAGCAATTTGGCAACTCCAGGAATATGAAGGCCATCTTCCTTCCTCCATTGTTGTGGCTGTGGAGAAGCTGTCAGATAAACTGACAGATAAACTGACTCTGGAGTTCTAGCAATTATTAGAGGATCTGTCCTACTCCCCTCCTGTACGGGCCCGTATTTCAACAACTGACAGCAGGCATCCTCTTGCTCAAGAGAGAGGAGATAGAAAGTACACACCATGGGATACCCTGTGGTTTTACCTGTGGGACCATGGAACGATATGAGAAAGTGGGATGGACAACCCACATTGATCCTAGATGCATGGGTATGGGAATTGCAGGGAAAAACTAACAGAAATGTTTTTTTTTTTTTCCAGGAAAGATGCTACTCCAGCCTCCAACAGACAGTTCTCCAGGCAGAATAGAAGGTCTGATCATACTACTGGCTCTATGGAGAGAAGTTCTAGTCAATTTCTACAAGATGTTAGCAAGGAAGCTTATGATCAGTATTAGAGGGGTGTGACCATCATATTTTCTGGAAAAATCCCTTTGCCCAGGATTTTGCTCCTGGGAAGCTGAGAAGCCTCAGAGAAAAATGAAAACAATATTATCTTATTGCTTCTCCTCTGTTTTGCTCATGTGGAATATGTTTGGAGATTGTTTATCCAACAGGTGATTGTTTCATTGGTTTCTGGTGTGAGTGTTTTCACTCATTGGCCAATCAGTGCCAAGCTGTGTCGGGGCTCTGGAAAGAGTCATGAGTTTTCATTATTCTCTTTTTTTAGCCTTCTGTAAATATCCTTTCTGTATTCTTTAGTATAGTTTAGTATAGTATTCTTAAATATAATATAGTATCATAAAATAATAAATTATCCTTCAAAGAACATGGAGTCAGATCTATCATTCCTTCCTTCATCAGGGCAACCCGCAAATACAATAAGAGGGGCCCTGCTTCAAGCCAGGTGGAGGAGAGGGATAACCAGGTTTTCTGGATCATGTGGATTCAATGGCCTGGCACAGCAGCCCCACAGGAGTACAAGGCTTTAGCAGACACTGTAGCACAGTGTACCCTAATGCCATCGATCTCTGTAGGGACAGTATCCATTTGTAGTTCTGGAGTGACAGGGGGATGCAAATGGCTGACTATTGGAGGCTGAGATCAGCCTGACTGGGAATGAATGGCAAAAGCACCCTACTGTGACTGGCCCAGAGGCTCTGTGCATCCTCAGCATAGACCATCTCAGGAGAGGGTATTTCAAGGATGCCAAAGGGTATTGGTGGGTGTCATGGGTTGACACTGGCCAAACACCAGGCACCCATGAAAACTGCTCACTCACCCTCTGTGGAAAGACATTTCTGTTCTGTTCTTGTAAGCCAGCGAAGGCTTCTTGAGGATAAGGAAAGCCTCAAATCTCTCTCAAGGAATTTACCAAGACTATCACTGTGACAACGTGAAGAAAGAGAGAGAAAAAAGTGTAAGCAAAAGATCTGGACTTAAGTTGGCTTACACAGTGGCATGGCTCCTTTCACTTATTGAAAGTTTTGTTTCTTCTTTATGACCAATGAGCAGTGTATGTGTTCGTTAAGTAAATATAAACATCCTGTAAAACTACAAAAGCAACATGTTGCTTCAATAAATAAGTCTAAACAGCCTTCTGACAGAGCTCTGGTGCTTTGTGCCATGTGGGGCTCAATAGCAACAACCCTCCCTTGCCACAGCTGGACAGAAGAGAGAAAAATTTACAAAGGGTTCATGAGTTAAGGACTGGAAGAAAACGCTCCAAGGGCAAAACAGGCTCAGCTTAGAGGTACAAAGTGAATTTATTACTAACAAAATCAGAGGAGGAGAATGAGAAGTATAATAAGCCCTCAAAAAAACACCCTTTTTCCACCAGGCCCACCAACAGTGCAGGGAGACAGGGAATGGGGGTTTTGGTCAGTTTGTCACCTGAGGATTTTCTTCTGCTGCCCAGGGAGAGGAGTCCTTCCCCTGCTGCAGCATGGGGTCCCTCTAACAAGAGGCAGTTCTCCATGAACTTCTTCAGCATGGTTCCAACCTCATGAGCAGCAGTCCTGCCAAAACTGCTGCAACATGAGTCCTTCTCATGGGCACACAGTCCTCCCAAAACTTCTGCAGTGTGGGTCACTCTTCCACGGGGTGCAGTCCTCTGTTGTATTGCACTAAATATTTTATTTAGTTGGTTGTTTTGCACTGGGTGATGGGAAGTTTGTACGGAGTATGGTATGTCATGTAGATTATTCCCCCTTTCCCATCACATGGTTTCTCCCCATGCACTCCTTTCTACACACCTGGTGGTCTGCCCCATGGATACTCCTCCCCTCGCCCCCCCCCAATGTTATCCCATTGGCCGCGGTCCTCTTTCCCCGCCCCCATCCCCTGGGGTATAGAACCCTACTGCAGGTGTGATTCTGCCTCTTTTTTCACCTGGGTGGTGGCCGTGCCAGCAGTGTCCTACCCTAAGCCAATAAACTGGACGCTCGTCCCCATGTGGAAGAAGAGCGCTACTCGTCTTTTATCTTTCGTCTATGCAAATCCGTGTGGGCCATAGTCCTGAGCTAGCTGGATCTGGAGTTATATAAAGCCCAGAGACCCACGGATTATTGCAGTCCTCCAAGGACAGGCTGGTCCAGCCTGGAAGCAAGGGCCCTCACTCTCCACCGGCTCTCCCACTGGACCACAGCCTCATTCAGGCATCCATCCACTCCAGCGTGAGCATCTTCCCCACAGGCTGCCGGTTGGATCTCTGCTTCCTCATTGATCCTCCATGAGCTGCAGGGAGACAGCCTGCTTCACCATGGTCATCACCATGGTGTGCAGAGGAATCTCGGCTCTGGCGTTTGGAGCACCTCCTCCCCCTCCTTCTCCCCTGACCTTGGTGTCTGCATGTTGTTTTCCCTCACATGTTCTCACTTCCTCCTCTTCTCTGACTAGAAGAAAACCTGTGTGGACTTTGTTTTGATTTTCTTTTTACAGAAGCAATACCAACCTCTCTAATTGGCTCAGCTTTGGTCAGCAGCATGTCCATCTTTGGAGGCATCAGGGATTTGCTCTGCCAGACATGGTGGAAGCTTCTAGCAGCTTCTCACAGAAGCCTCGTCTGTGCCTCTGTGCCCCCCCCCCTACCCCCTGCTACCAAAAACCAGGCTGTGCAAAACCAACACAGTGGGCTTTCAGTACAGCTGTCCAGGAGACTGAGGAAATGAAACAGTTGTCTACCTTGCCTGGTGTCTTGGATGACCCTTTTGTTGTGGGGTTGCTGAAAGTTGAAGAACAGGTGCAATCACTTCCACAACGGTGCACCAGAGGCAGTACCACACCAACTGAGATTCCATTATTCCCATCCATGAACTATTTAGTCACCTGGATAGCCAGGGAGTGATCGGCAGGGCCAGCTCACCCTTTAAAAGCCCCATATGGCCAGTGCCAAAGTGTAATGGAGAATGAAGGCTGACAGGAGACTGGTCTGAATGAAGTCACAGTGCCTCTGAGTGCTGCCATACTGAACATGTTGGAACTTCAATATGATCTGGAGTCCAAGGCAGGCCAGTGGTGTCATCATTGATACTTCTAATGGGTTTTTCTCAATCCCTCTGGCAGCAGAGTGCAGGCCACAGTTTGCTTTCACTTGGAGTAGTGTCCAGCCCACCTAGAACCTACTGTCCCAGGGGGAGATACACAACCCAACCATCTGCCATGGACTGCACTGGAAGAGGGTAAAGCTCTGAAACACCTGCAATATATAGATGTTATTATTGGGTGGGGAAATACAGTAGAATTTTTTGAGAAAGGAAAGAAAATAATCAAAATCCTTATAAAACTGGTTTTGCAATAAAACAAAGTAAGGTAAAGGGACCCGCACAGGACATACAGTTTTTAGGAATAAAATGGCAAGATGGACATTATCAGATCCCAATGGATGAGTATTGATGACAGTCAATGTGAAAAATGACCAGATAATATTGGCTGTTGCATTTATGTATTAGATTTTGCATGTTGTTAGTGATTATAAGTATATAGAAATAGTACCAATTATAACTCTTTTTAGCTGCTTGTTAATATAATATAATCTATCAGCTTAAGTATGCACTGTATTGCTCATAGAAATAGTAGGGTAATGAATAAAATATCTATGTATTGCTTATGGAAATAATAGCATGATGAATATATTGTATTATAGACCTTAGCAAAACCCAAGGTGTAAAAGGCTTTTGTGTAACTAAAAACAGTGAAAGGCCATCCACTGCTTGACCTCTCCAAGTGATAAGATAACTGTGATGCAAACCAGAGCACCGGAGGACAATTAGAGAATACCCTGTTAAATTTAGAAACAGTGGCTTGGAGACACAAGAAGAAATAAAATATATTGACCTGACACCTAGGATGTTGCCCAGATAAGCTGGAGTGTAAATAAGTCAAAAAGAGGAGTTCCCAAAACATCAGAAAGTTCACAAGAATGTTTGAATAATGTATGAAACACATGAATATGCATGTACCTCAGTGATGTAACAGTATAAAGATAACACTGCTTGCATATACCGGAGTGCTTTTTGGCTGTTTGTCAAAAGCACCCCAGCACTGGAAATATTGTTCTTCTTTTATCCTATTATTATTAAACTTTGAAAAATTCTAAGGACTGAACTCTGTTTTTCCACCAAGGAGCTGTGATCATCCAGACGAGGATATAAAAATGGTGAGCCACTGCTGGGAAGATGGGTGTTCAAATTTCTCCAGAGGACAAAGCTATAGTGAATATTTGGACTCTGATCTTGAGTAAAAGAGGGATTGAGCATGATGAAGAGGCTCTAGAGACTTTACTACAGTTTTGTAGAAATCACCACAGATGCCGCCTTTAGTGTTAAAATCTAGGAACAAGTTGGCCAATTGATTTTTGACTCTGCCTTTAGAGGCGACAAAGTTGCTATAAGTGTTTTAATTACCTGGAAGATATTGATGGATACGTTAAAATTGATAAAAGCCAAGAGAAACACAAAAGCAGCAGCAAATCCGCCAGTGCCGGTTGCTCAAGATGATGGAGAGCACATGGCACAAGCGCACGAAAAACCCCAAGATAGCGGACGACACATGCTGAGAGAGCCACTTGCCCAAGATGGTGAAGGTCCACGTGGGGCAAGAGCTGGTCCCCCAAGATGGCGTCTGCCATGTGGCACAGTAGCCACCTGCTCAAGATAACAGAGCCTGTGTGCCATGGGTACAGCCCACCAAAACATCCCACAGGGGAAAATATGCTACACCAGGCACGCAGGAGGAGCAGCTAGAAGGGGAGTGGCTGTTATTTGAACTCCCTAGTCCTGTAGTGCCAGCGCACCACGCTCTTAGGGCCTGAGCACCCCCCACCATGGGCACCAGATGCATCTGCATGGCCCACACAGCGACTGCCAAGCCACCAGCATGAGAGGCACCTGCACAGCAGCCGGGGTTGCCCCTGTCACAGTGCCTGGGACTCCCCCCACCACACCTGTCAGAACCTGGAAGAGGGTCAGAACCCAGAAGTCAAGTGACTCTGAAACCAGGAAGTGCCGACAGTGCACTGCCAGAGCCTGCTGCTGCACTGCTGGTACCAGCTCCATCCCCACTCCTATCAGGTACTACCCACGCATATGATCATGTTAGCTTCTGGAAGGAGGTAAAACGGATGGCGGTTGCAAGTGGGGATATGGAGGGGGCCAACTGAATTTCTGTGCCCATGCCTCTGCTATCATTGGAGGACTGGCAGCAAGGGGGTAGGACAATTGCAGCATTCCCAGTCCTGCGAGGTAGTGGGATGGCACCTGATAGACATATCCATTTTAATAGGCAAGTCCTCTCCGAGCTACACCAATTGGCTACTAAACATGTATTGGGGTCTCCTGAAGTTGCAAATATGCTTCAGTTTTTAACTGCCAGTGAATTAACTCCTTTTGACATTAAGCAAATCGCTAAATTACTCAGTACTTCAGTGCAACACATGACGCTTGAATCTATCTGGAGACGTTATGCAGAGGAGCAGGGACTGAGAAACACAGAGCTTTGACAGCAAGACCCATGCTATGGGGCAGAGATTTCTCAACTTATGGGACTGCCTCCCATTGAAAGTCCACAAATGCAAATACATTTAAATCCCTCAATATCAGCACAGGCAAGAGACTTAGGAATGCGAGCCCTGATGAAAATTGTAAAGATGTCTGTTCCAATGCAAAGGTATTCAAGCATAAAACAAGGCCCCAATGAATTATATATGTAATTCATAGAACATTTACAAAATGCTATGGAAAAGCAAATAGCAAACAGCAATGCAAGGAATAAATTAATATTGCAATTGACACAGGATAATGCAAACGAGGACTGCAAAAAAGCTATAAATTTATTACCCAAAGAAAATCCATCCTTAGAGGAAATGATTAATGCATGTGCTAAGGTTGGAACTGAATCATACAGTGTTGGAATCCAAAATGCAGGGAATTCTCAGAACTTTGGGCTTGTAAGCCAAAGTTTAGAATTAAACACAGGATTTTATCTGAGATCTTGGAAAAGGCTTCCAAACTTAGATGCTTTGGGAAAAGATTTTAAACATCTGTATTTTCACCCCAACTTAAATCAGCAGTAGCCCTAAAGCAAATAGATCAGTTAGGGTGCTGGTTAAGTAAGCAGACCAATGCTCCTTCTGAGCACTGAGTGGTTTGTTAACCGATATCAAAGATGTGAGACATGCAACTCTGCAAAATAGAGCAGCAATAGATTTTCTTTTACTAGTACCACGGACATGGGTGTGCAGATTTTGATGAAATGTGTTGCATGAACCTATCTGATCATTCGGAATCCATTCATAAGAGCATACAGCAATTGAAGGAAGGTATAGCTAAGATCAAAGTTGATGATGGGACATGGTTAGATTATCTACTTGATAATTTAAGCCTTGCACTGTAGAAAAAAGAGATTTTAATGATAGGCGTGTATATATTGATTGTCATCATAGTTATTGTCGTGGGTTGACAGCCTTTATCCCAATATCGTGTGTTGTGTCTGGCAGCTGTGCCTTTTCTCTCTTCCCCCCCCCCCCGGCCGTCTTGCTGCGGCGGGGCGGGGAAGAGAGGGGGGGAGTGTTTGACCAGGCCTTTTTGGCTTTTGGGCTTTTTTGCTGCTTGGCTTGGCTAGCCGCTTTGCTTGCTTGCTTTCTGCTTTTTGCGCTGTTTTTTTTCTTTTCTTTTGTTCCCTCTTTCTTACCCTCCCCTGAAGATACTGGACCGGTTCCGGACCTGACCTGAGACGTCCAGGACACCTGGAGCTTGCAAGAGAAGCTTGACGCCCTCACCATACACAGTCTGTTTCTTTCCTTTTCTTGTGTTGGGGAGTGTTCTTTTGTTACTTGTAAATAAATAGGTTTTGTTTTCCACTTTGCTCCTCCGAGAAATTCCTTCCCGAACCCGGTGTTGGGGGAGGGGTGGTTGGAGGTTTGTTTTGTTTTGGGGGGCTCCCTTTTGGAGATTTCCCTTAATTTGTCCTAAACCAGGACAATATACTTTTTGGTGCGTTGGCCGGGAAACGGAGGCCAAAAAAAAAAAACAGTGGAAAAAAACCTATAACAATAATATTTTGGTTTTGGCTATTTTGGTGGGCATATTGGTGATTCATAATGTCATTTGGAGTGGAAGCTTGCCGGTATTTCTGGTCCCTAGGGGTTTTTGAAGTTTTAATACTTTTGTGGTCCCTGGGGTTATTTCCTTACCCAAAAATAGCTCTGATGTTGTCCCTAATAAGTAGCTTTTGTAAGCGGGGGGCACTAACCAGAATAGTCATTGTGCTGGTCTTATGTGTGATGATGTGTCGGATAAAAATGCTGGACTTTATTTCAGGAATGTATGGGTTGCTGTTATGGTTGTTTACTCAGTTTGTTTGGGGAGAAGAAGGGGAAGGGGCTTTTCAGCCTTTGTCCTCCTTCTTGTCCTCCAAATTGTTGACATCTCTATTAGAAAATACTGATTTTCCCCTGAGTTTGAAAGAAACCATCTTTCTGGCATTTAATTTATTAAGCCTTTTCTATACTGTCTGGAGTGTGTATAAAATGAAGACTGAGATTTCTAGAGGGGTTAGAGACACTCCTGACTTAGGAGTAAAACAAAGCAGGAAAAATCTTGACTGGAGTGGGAAATGGGAGGACATGGGCCAGACTTTAAAGGAATTTTCCGATCCTATAGATTGGGACTTTCCATCTGATCAAATTCAGGATCCAGTCGAGGTGGCAAAGTATTTGAGGGAGAAGTGCCATGGTAATACTAAGGAGGAAAGGGTTACTGCAGTGAGCTGGGCCTTGGCGTTTGTTTACCGTACCCTGCTAGATACTGTGGAGCAGCAGATAGCAGAAAGGGAACAGGGAGATAAGTTAGTTACTATCCCAGTGACCCAGGCTGCAGCTAACATCCCAGGCTCCAGGCTAGCAGCTGAATCAGACAATAGGCCCCAACCCATGGCTGTTGCAGCTAATACAAGAGGTGGAAAGTGTAAAGGCAAGACTGATCGAAAGGTGGAGGATGATGATGATGATGCAGGAGAAGGACCCTCACCAAAATCAGAGGCCACATCAAGGGGCACAGAATCTGGAGCTAATATTTACTCTTTTTCTCTGAAGGACCTCAGAGGCCTAAGAAAGGATTACAGACGACAACCTGACGAATCTATAATTAGTTGGTTAGTCCGCCTTTGGGATGCTGCAGGGGAGGTTACAATTTTGGATGGTACTGAAGCGAGGCATTTGGGATCCCTGTCACATGATCCTGTCATTGATCAAGGTATGATGAGGGGGGCTAACCCTCACAGCCTCTGGGAACGGGTCCTAAGAAGCGTAGCAGAACGATACCTGTGTATGGATGATCTCTATATGCAGCAGACACGGTGGAAGACCATAGAACAGGCGATCCAACGCCTGAGAGAGATGGCGGTGGCAGAGCTCATTTTCTCAGATGATACAACAACTAGGAATCCGGACCTGGTACCATGCACACCTGTAATGTGGAGGAAACTTGTGTGACTTGGGCCACCTGAATACGCTTCTGCCCTAGCAATAATGAAGCGGGATGATACATATGAGACTGTGCTCGATATGGCAAAGAAGCTTCGAGCGTATGCAGATGCCGTGCATGGCCCAACTCATGCCAGAATTGCAGCAGTGGAAACCCGACTGCAGAAACTAGAGGACAAAATAGAGGAGAATCATAAGAAACTCCGGGAAGAGATTAAGGAGGACCTTATTCAAATCTCAGCTGTACAAATTAGAGGCCCTGGTGTCCAACGCTGGCGCTCCTTTGATGGGGAGAGAAGGTACATCCCACGGGCTGAGTTATGGGCTTTTCTGCGTGAGTCTGGAGAAGACATGAGGAGATGGGACAGAAAACCCACCGCTGCTTTGGCACAACGGGTGCATGATTTGAAGAAAAGAGAAAGTATCACCAAAAGGATAGCAGCTCCGGTTGCTCGTAGCCGAGATGTTAAGTATGCTGATGACGATGACATGTCCGATCCCCTTGAAGGAACTTCTAAGGCATATGCCCAAGGAAAGAAGGACAATCTGGCTTAGAGGGGCCCTGCCTCCAGCCAGGAAGAGGCACGGGAGAACCGGGTTTTCTGGAAGGTGTGGATCAGATGGCCTGGCACATCGGAGCCACAAGACTATGAAGCATTGGTTGACACTGGATCACAGTGTACCTTAATGCCATCAGAACACGTGGGGACAGAACCTGTTTCCATTGCTGGAGTGACGGGGGGATCACAACAGTTGACTTTGTTGGAAGCTGAGGTGAGCTTGACTGGGAAGGAGTGGCAGGAACATCCGATTGTGACTGGTCCAGAGGCTCCGTGTATTTTGGGCATAGACTTCCTCGGGAATGGCTATTACAAAGATCCTAAGGGATTCAGGTGGGCTTTTGGAATAGCTGCAGTGGAGATAGAGGGTATTAAACAATTGAATACCTTGTCTGGACTATCAGAGAACCCATCTGCAGTAGGACTCTTGAAGGTAGAGGAACAACGAGTGCCAATTGCCACCTCAACAGTGCACCGCAGGCAGTACCGGACGAATCGAGATGCCGTGATCCCCATCCACAAAATGATCCGAGAGCTGGAGAGCCAAGGGGTGGTCAGTAAAACCCACTCACCCTTCAACAGCCCCATTTGGCCTGTGCGAAAATCTGACGGAGAATGGAGATTGACTGTGGACTATCGTGCCTTGAATGAAGTGACTCCACCACTGAGTGCGGCTGTACCGGACATACTGGAACTGCAGTACGAGCTGGAGTCCAAGGCAGCAAAGTGGTATGCGACCATCGATATTGCTAACGCGTTTTTCTCCATCCCTCTGGCAGCAGAATGCAGGCCCCAGTTTGCTTTTACATGGAGGGGAGTGCAGTATACCTGGAACCGACTGCCCCAGGGGTGGAAACACAGTCCTACCATCTGTCATGGACTGATCCAGGCTGCACTAGAAGAGGGTGAGGCTCCAGAACATTTACAATATATTGATGATATCATTGTTTGGGGGAACACGGCAATAGAAGTGTTCGAGAAAGGAGAGAAGATAATTCATATTCTCTTGGAAGCCGGATTTGCCATTAAGAAGAGCAAAGTCAAGGGACCTGCCCGAGAAATTCAGTTTTTGGGAGTGAAGTGGCAAGATGGACGGCGTCAGATTCCTGCAGATGTTATTAACAAAATCACTGCTATGTCCCCACCAACTGATAAGAAGGAAACACAAGCTTTCTTAGGTGCTATAGGTTTCTGGAGGATGCACATCCCTGAGTATAGTCAGATTGTGAGACCCCTTCATCTGGTTACCCGCAAGAAGAACGACTTCCACTGGGGCCCTGAGCAGCAGCAAGCTTTCATCCAGATCAAGCAGGAGATCGCTCATGCTGTAGCCCTTGGTCCAGTCAGGACGGGACCAGATGTGAAGAACGTGCTCTACTCTGCAGCCGGGAGCCATGGTCTGTCCTGGAGCCTTTGGCAGAAGGTGCCTGGCGAGACCCGAGGCCGACCATTGGGATTTTGGAGTCGGAGCTACAGGGGGTCTGAAGATAACTATACTCCAACAGAAAAGGAAATCTTGGCCGCCTATGAAGGAGTCCAAGCCGCCTCAGAGGTGATTGGTACAGAGGCACAACTCCTTCTGGCACCCCGACTACCGGTGCTGGGATGGATGTTCAGAGGAAAGGTTCCCTCTACCCACCATGCCACCAATGCTACTTGGAGTAAGTGGATTGCCCTCATTACGCAGCGCGCTCGAATTGGGAAGTTAAATCGCCCTGGGATCCTGGAAATAATTACAAATTGGCCCGAAGGTGAAAGCTTTAGTGTCGCGGATGAGGAACAAGTGCCAGTGACCCGGGTTGAGGAAGCTCCGCCATACAATCAGTTACGAGCAGAAGAAACGCGTTACGCTCTATTCACCGATGGTTCTTGTCGCGTCATAGGGATGAAACGGAGGTGGAAAGCAGCTGTATGGAGTCCCACTCGACGAGTTGCAGAGGCTACTGAAGGAGAAGGCGAATCCAGTCAATTTGCTGAAATCAAAGCTATTCAACTGGCCCTAGGTATTGCAGAGAGAGAGAAGTGGCCAAGGCTCTATTTGTATACCGATTCTTGGATGGTAGCCAACGCTCTATGGGGATGGCTGAAGAGATGGAAAGAGGCGAACTGGCAGCGCAGAGGAAAACCAATTTGGGCTGCGGAAGAGTGGAAAGATATCGCTACTCGGTTAGAGAAGTTACCTGTGAAGGTTCGCCATGTAGATGCCCATGTCCCCAGAAGTAGAGCTAATGAAGAGCAGCAAAACAACCAGCAAGTACATCAGGCTGCAAAGATAGGGGAGTTGAAGATAGATCTCGACTGGGAGCATAAGGGAGAGTTATTCTTAGCACGATGGGCCCATGATGCCTCAGGCCACCAGGGTAGAGATGCCACCTATAAGTGGGCACGAGACCGAGGGGTGGATCTAACCATGGACAGTATCTCTCAGGTTATTCGTGACTGTGAGACGTGTGCTGCCATTAAGCAGGCCAAGCGGGTGAAGCCCCTCTGGTATGGGGGGCGGTGGTCTAAGTACAAATACGGGGAGGCCTGGCAGATTGATTACATCACACTGACTCAAACCCGCCAGGGCAAGCGCTATGTACTGACCATGGTAGAAGCCACGACGGGATGGTTGGAAACCTACCCTGTGTCTCATGCCACAGCCCGTAACACTATCTTGGGCCTTGAAAAGCAGGTCCTTTGGAGGCACGGTACTCCCGAGAGAATTGAGTCGGATAATGGGACTCATTTTAAAAACAATCTTATTAATACTTGGGCTAGGGAACATGGCATCGAGTGGATATACCATATCCCCTATCATGCACCAGCTGCAGGGAAGGTGGAAAGGTATAATGGATTGTTAAAAACCACCTTAAAAGCATTGGGTGGGGGGTCTTTTAAAAACTGGGAGCAGCATTTAGCAAAGGCTACCTGGTTAGTTAACACTCGAGGTTCCACCAACCGAGCGGGTCCTGCTCAGTCTGAGCTCCTTAATATAGTAGATGGGGATAAAGCCCCAGTGGCCCATGTCAGAGGTTTGTTGGGAAAGACAGTATGGATCAACCCTGCCTCGAGTACAGACAAACCCATCCGTGGGATTGTCTTTGCTCAAGGACCAGGTTATACAAGGTGGATAATGCAGAAAGATGGAACAACACGGTGTGTACCTCAGGGAGACCTGATTGTGGGATGAGACTCATATATGAATGTCATTGTTTGTTGAATGTGAGACAGAAGGAAACTGTAAGTGTCAAAGGTCTGAGCAAGTAAGATGAGAGGAATGCGTAAGTGTCAAAGGTGTGAGTACGTGAAATGAAAGTTTTATTGTATATTCACGATATGGGATAAGGGGTGGAGTTTCGTGGGTTGACAGCCTTTATCCCAATATCGTGTGTTGTGTCTGGCAGCTGTGCCTTTTCTCTCTTCCCCCCCCCCCCCCGGCCGTCTTGCTGCGGCGGGGCGGGGAAGAGAGGGGGGAAGTGTTTGACCAGGCCTTTTTGGCTTTTGGGCTTTTTTGCTGCTTGGCTTGGCTAGCCGCTTTGCTTGCTTGCTTTCTGCTTTTTGCGCTGTTTTTTTTCTTTTCTTTTGTTCCCTCTTTCTTACCCTCCCCTGAAGATACTGGACCGGTTCCGGACCTGACCTGAGACGTCCAGGACACCTGGAGCTTGCAAGAGAAGCTTGACGCCCTCACCATACACAGTCTGTTTCTTTCCTTTTCTTGTGTTGGGGAGTGTTCTTTTGTTACTTGTAAATAAATAGGTTTTGTTTTCCACTTTGCTCCTCCGAGAAATTCCTTCCCGAACCCGGTGTTGGGGGAGGGGTGGTTGGAGGTTTGTTTTGTTTTGGGGGGCTCCCTTTTGGAGATTTCCCTTAATTTGTCCTAAACCAGGACAGTTATACTTATAGCACTGCCTTGCCTGCTCCAATGCATATGAAAGATAATTGACAAAGCCATCAGAGTATTCTTGGTGCAAAAAGAAAAGGGAGATGTTGGAATCTGAAATGCAGGGAATTCTCAGAACTTTGGGCCTGTAAGCCAAACCTTAGAATTAAACACAAGATTTGATCTGAGATCCTTGGAAAAGGCTTCGAAACTTAGGTGCTAAAAGCAAGAATGTGGATTTTTAGTTTAAAGCAGAGACACGTTAAGAAGAGAAAAGTTTAGAGTTTTAGAGTTTAAGATACTGAAAAACTGAAAGTAGTTACAAAGGGAAACAAGGAGGTTAGAATGCAGTACTCTAGGTTTGTGTGTCATAACATGATTGACTAAGAAAGCTTACATTGTAGCATAAGTCCATAAGACAAAATATTTAAGGATTAGGTCAAAAACATAAATATCCTTGTTGGCAGTGTGGGATCTGCTGTTGCTGGCCTTGGGGGCACCACACAGAGTTACTTAAGCAGTAAACTGGTGTTAGTCAAGAATCCAGAGGGATGGACAGCCACAATCCATCCCTATGTCACTGCTGCGCCATTCAACTTGTGGGGAAGGGATGTTTTGTCAGCGTGGGGAGTTCGGGTAGGAACAGATTATTAACAGGGGCCATTGTGCTAAAGGACATAAAGAACCCTACACTGGCCTTGAAGTGGCTTACTGACTAACCTGTATGGGTTCCTCAGTGGCCCCTTGAAAAAGAAAAATTAAATGCCCTTAAATTCCTAGTTCAGGAACAATTAGATCAAGGACATATGGAGCCATTGGCAAGTCCGTGGAACACTCCTGTGTTTGTAATTAAAAAGAAATCAAGTAAATGGAGATTACTCCATGACCTAAGGAAAATTATTGCAGTTATGGAAAGTATGGGTACTTTACAGCCTGGGATGCAATCTCCTACCATACCTGCTAACTGAGACATTTTGATTGTTGATTTTAAATCCTGGTTTTTACTATTCCTTTGCACTCTGATGATATCCCAAAGTTTGCGTTCACAGTGCCTTCCATCAATAATGCAGTGCCAGTCGAGTGATACCAATGGAAAATACTGGTACAGGGTATGAAAAACAGCCCAATAATCTGCCAATGGTATGTTGCACAGGCACTCTCCATAGTGACGGAGCAATTCCCAAGAGCATACTGTTACCATTATATGGATGACATATTGATAGCAACTCCAACCAAAGAAGGTCTTGTGCAGATTCGACCAAAAGTGATGCAAGCACTACAAGAGTTTGGGCTGCAAGTTGCACCAGAAAAGATGCAGCATCAACCTCCATGAAAGTACTCGGGAGTTAAAATATTAGATCAAACAATACAGCCGCAAACAATTCAATTTTCAACCAAAATTCAAACCTTGAGTGATGCGCAAAAACTTCTGGGTATCATAAACTGGGTAAGACCCTATTTAGGGTTAACCACTCCACAGCTATCACCCCTATTCAATATCCTCAAAGGTGACCCTGAATTAACCTCTCTGAAAGAATTACCTCCAGAGGCCAAAACCTCTCTTGAAACAGTAGAGCAGGCCATAATGAACAGACAAATTTACTGGATATGTCCTGAAGTTTGTATTACAGTGTTTATTGTCATTGCTGATTTATAGCCTACAGAAATCATTGGTCAATGGGACACACAGTGGTCTGACCCACTACACATTTTAGAATGGATCTTTTTGCCCCACCAACCTAAAAAGACAGCACCTACTGTTTTTGAACTAATTGCACAGTTAATTATCAAATGCCGTCTAAGGTGTTTGCAGTTAAATGCTAGAGACCCCTCAAAAATTGTTATACCAGTACAACAGGAAAATTTTGAATGGTGCTTTGCAAATAGCACATGACTACAAAGTGCTTTGCAAAACTATACAGGGCAAATTAACTTTCACTTACCCAGCCACAAATTGCTGCAATAAAGCAAGACCACTGTGTTATCCCGGAAACCACTGAACCAGTGCACACCCTTGAAAGGTCTCACATTTTTTATTGACGGGTCTGTGTCCTGGTTTAGGGCAATTTTGGGTGAAAAACCTCTAAAGGGGTTTCCTCTAGAAAAACAAATTCAACTGTCCCATCCCCTAACTGGTTCGGGAAAAAGATTTCTTTGGAGAAAAGTGGAAAAAATGTTTATTTAATAGGGAAAGCATTCACCAGCACAAAAAAGGGAACAATAATAAACAATAAAACATCTTGCCACTCCAAAGGAGATGACAAACTCAGAAAAGTCCCCTTGGTGGGTTGTAGCTCAGCTCACTCAGTCTGTTATCAGTCCCTCCAGTGCTGGAAAAGCTGCAGCCCAGGCCCGGCCTGGTGGGCCACAGGTGTGAGCTGCTGCTGCTCTTCTGGGTGTTCAGTCCAGAGCAGGTTTAAACAGGTCCAAAGAAAAAGAAAAAACACAGTTTAGGAAACTTCTCTGCCTCAGTTAGCTAAAAACTAACTAAAAGCAAAAGAGAGTTCTGTCCTGCTGTCTGTCCATCCCCAGACAACACAGTCCAGGAGCAGGATGTGGGGGAGCAAGTGCAGTTTCTGATAACAAACTCCGTGCTTCTTCTCTCCCCCCTTCACTCTCAGAACAAGTCTTAAAGGTGCAAAACTTATTATCCAGCATAAACAGAACAGACAATTGGGGATACAAGCATCATATAGCTAACCCAGGACAGTCTGGAAAAACAGGAAAAGCCATGGTGACCTGGAAAGATGATAGCGGTTGGCAGACACTAGAAGGTCATGATAGTGGATCACCTCAGCTACTTGAATTATGTGCTGTAGCCATGGCTTTTCAATGTTTTCCTCATGTTCCTTTAAGTATTGTGACTGATTCCACCTGTGTTGTAGACATCGCACAAAGATTGGACCAAGCACTACTAAAAGAAATTGATAATGCTGCATTACTTGAATTGCTAAAAACTTTATGGCACACAATCCAAGCCATAACATGTCCTTACTACATTTTGCATATTTGTAGTTATACAATCTTGCCAGGCTTTATTGCAGAAGGTAATGCTCAGGCTGATTGGCTAGCAAGGCCTGCCTGGACAGCACCACAGCCAGATATGCTAGCACAAGCAAGAGCATCACATGCCTTTTTTCCTCAAGGTGTTAGAGCTCTACAACACCAATTCTTGTTAACAAATACAGAGGCATGCAGTATTGTTAACACTTGTGCTGATTGCCAAGGCCACACTGCACCACTGCAGATGGGGATTAACCTCCATGATCTGCAAGCCTTACAAGTTTGGCAAACAGATGTCACACACTTTTCGGAATTTGGTCACTTAAAATATGTTCACGTTTCAATAGACACTATTTCATCTGCCATATGGGCCTCAGTTTACACTGGAGAAAGAAATTGTGATGCCATTGCACATTGGCGACTAGCCTCTGCTGCTCTAGACATGCCTCACACTATAAAAACTGATAATGGTCCTGCATACATATCACAGAACACTCAACAGTTTTTATAGCTCTGGGGTGTATCACACCACACAGGTATTCCTCATTCCCCTACAGGACAAGCCATTGTTGAACATGCACATGGCACTTTAAAATGTGTCCTTGAAAAACACAAAAGGGTGATGTGTTAAGACCCTGCAGAGACGGGTGGCCAAAGCCCAGTACACTTTAAACTATCTAACAATATTGCAAAACTCCCAAAACCCTGTCATCTTGAATAATTTCATGTCATTACAGTCCTCTAGTGATGTCCAGTTACCTAAATCTAAAGTATTGGTATGGGACCTGATTACTAACAAATGGGAAGGCCCTTGGGACCTTGTCACTTGGGGGCACGGGTATGCATGTATTTCCACAGATGCCGGTATTCGATGGGTACCTGCTCAGTGTGTGCAACCTGCTCTATGCTCTGCTCTGGACCGCAACCAACAACGCCTACCTAATAACCCCTCAGCAGATGCCATAGAACAGTGACCAGGACAACCATCTGCACCAGTTGGATGGAAATCTGAGACCTTTGGAATGACAACTCGCCTGTGACTTCACCTGGACCTGAAGAGTCAGACACTTTAATGACATCACTAGCAAAAAGAAATGCTACCTCTGATAGTTCTAAATGTTACCTATGATAGGTTTTAAGTTAGTTTGTTTGTAACGTTCAAGTTGTAAGTTCTAAGTAATTAGCCTGCAGCATGCCACCCAGTAAAATTGTGCCTTTGATAGCTCCTGGATATGATCGTAAAAGTTTTGATGGGACACACCAATAGCTAGAAAGATTAGGCTCATTGAGTTTAGTGAAGAATTTAATTCTCCTTGTACTGCGTTTGTTGTCCTTTCTGCAAGGGGCCCCACAGATGGATGATAAACACGGCTTTTATATTTTGAAAACAGAGGGGGAACTATGGGAGGAGGGATTTGGCTACAGAGCCAATGCCAGCCAATCTCTGACAAAAATGTAAGCAGGTAGCTATTGGCCAGTGAACTGGGTGGTAACCAAATCATAGCCATTTAGGTTTGAATGTGGAGTGTTTTGAATAGCCTATAAAAGAGCTGTGCACGCCATTAAAATTCTCTCTGCCGCATGAACTCTGATGTCATGTCGTCTCTCTGTCTCCCCCTGACCGCGACAATGAGCGATCTCTCCCTGTCTTTACCTCAACGCAAGAACCCTTTGTTAAATTTTCTCTCCTCTATCCAGCTGCAGAGAGGAGTGAGTAAGCAATTTACATGGGTGCCTGGCATCTGGCACAGGTCAACCCATGACAGGATGTTATTAATAAGATAACAGTGATGTCCTTGCCAACTAACAAGAAAGAAACACAAGCTCTTTAGGTGTTGTGGGATTTTGGAAAATGCACATTCCAACTTACAGTCTGATTGCCATCCCTTGCTATCAAGTGACCCGGAAGAAGAATGTATTTAAATGGGGACCTCAGCAGTGACAAGATGTTGAATAAATCAAACAGGAGGTAGTTCATGCTGTAGCCCTTGGGCCCATCTGAACAGGGAAAGATGTCTCTAGGTCAACCTCTAGATTTTTTGAGTCGAGGATTCAGAGGAACTGAAGCCCACTTTGCTCCAACTGAAAAGGAGATACTGACAGGTTATGAAGGTATCTGAGCCACTTTGGAGGTGATTGGTACTGAAGCCCATCTCATCCTGGCATCCCGGTTACCTGTGTTGGGTTGAATGTTCAAAGGGAGTATCTCCTCTACACATCATGCAACTGATGCTACATGGAGCAAGTGGGTTGCACTGATCACACAATGAGCTTGGATAGGAAACTCTAGTCATCCAGGAATCTTAGAAGTGATCATGGACTGGCCAGAAGGCAAGGATTTTGGAATGACACCAGAGGAGGAGGTAATACATGCTGTAGAGGCTCCATTATATAATAAATTCTCAGAAAGTGTTGTATTGTGTTCTTATATGTTTTAGTTGCATTAAGTTGTACTTTGGTTTATCCCAGTTTCCCCCCTGTTATAATGGTTCTTCCCCTGCTGCCTCCTCCCTTCTTGTTAATGTCAATCTCCCTACCTCCTCCCCCTGTTCCCTAAAAGGGGTTGATTCCTTCCCTTAACCCCTCCCCGGTGTCCTGTCCTTCACTCGACAGCCCATCCCCTCCCTCTAGAAACTTCTACCAAGGGCGTTGAGTGATAGGTTCAGGCACTGGGGCCCCTCCCTCAGGTGGCCCTTATTGGTCCCCCTACCTGCCTGTTTCCCTGGTCCCCATGCCCCCCTGTATCTCCATTGGCAGGTGGGCAAACCCCTCCCTGGTTTACTCCCCCCTTTTTAATGCCCTGCAGACCCCCAAATTGGAGTCTTCAGTTGGCTGGATTCCCTGGGTTTGGGACCTCATTTGAGCTGCGGAATAAACCTGGACTTTGCCCCCAACTGGAGTCTGCTTTCCTTCTACCTACGTCATGCTGCTGTCTCATCTGAAATGTGAAAGCCTACGCCGCTCTCCTGACCTCCCAAGGAACGGGAGAGTGTCCCTCGCTGCTCGCTGTGCCAGAGCAAGCCGGGGTGGCTCTGAGCCCACACTCTGAGAGGCATTGCGACAGTTTGTCGCCCATGTGGGGGCTGTGATACCGCTGGACCCCATGGACGAGACCTTGGACACTTTCCTGGACTTTACCTTGGAGTGCTCTCAAAGTTTTCTTGGCCGGCAAGCTACTCCCAGTGGGACCAGACCCCATTTTAGTGGGTGGTGCTCCTGGGGGACGAGGACGGTAGCTCCTGAAGCCCCACAGGAGTCATTCTCCGGTAGGACCCATTGCCTCCAGATTTTTGTTTTGCACTCGCTGGACAGATAAGGAATCCTCTTTTCTCCCTTTCTGTGGGGTGAGGTCCTTTCCTCCTTACTCTCCCTTCCATCTGTATAGGTCTCCTTTGTCTAAGGGACCCTGTCCTTATGCTCCTTTCAGTTTGGAGCCCGGACCCCTCTCTTTTTGCTGTGCAGCTTTTTCTCTTTCTTGTAGGGAGCCGGCAGTGCTGTTTTGCTTCATTTTGTGGTTTTTCTGGGGCGGTGGGGTGATTTGAGCAGCTCAATTTGTAATCTCAGCCATGGGTGCTAGGCTGTTGGCAACTCAAAAAGGAGTTTTAAACCAAGTTGTGGGAATCCTTTCGGGGGGGGGGGGGAGTTTGTTATTCAAAAAGGGAATTAAAACAGCTTGTCCAATGTTTGCTTTCTCACTTTGCCAAGGTGTCCCCTGAACAAAATTATGACATTCACTTTTGGGACTTAGTTGGTAATAAATTAACAGAATTAGGCATGTCAGGGGACTCTTCCTTGTCTTAAATTACTTTCTGGAGTCTCCAAATCAGAACAGTCTTAAAATCCAAATTTGGGTGAGAAAACAACCATCCTCTGACAGCCTGTTCCCCAGTTCTCCCAACTCTCCCTGTCCTAGCCCTCTTCCCTCACCTGCTCCTCCTCAAACTGGGATCTTGAGAGGAGCAGCCCACTCCTCCTCAGCGTGGGGTTGCCTCCGTCTCCCTGGCTCCCCTCGAGTCTCCCATTCCCCCTGCCCAAGGAGTCCGGGTCCGACTTCTCGGGATTCTTCTCTTTTTCCCTTTTACCCAGTTAGTAAAACTCTGTCCCAAAAACCCTCTGTCCAGTTTAATCTCCCTGACCCCAACTCTTCTCAAAATGGCTCCTGTGGAGCTCAAAATGGTGGCAGCCACATGGCTTTTCCCGCCTTTTCCCCTTCTTCTTCCCATAATCCCTTTTGCCAGTCTGCCAACCCCTTTGTATCCCCAGACTCCTCCCAAGAACCCTCCCCTTCTTATGTTCCTCCTCCTACCTCTGCTCCTCCCATGCCCTCTCAAGACCCACCTCCTGACTGAGACAGAGTGAAAATCCCCAAGAGTAAAAATCCATTTTGAATTAGGTGAAGTGTCTAGGAGAGGTGAAAAGTCTGTAAGGCCAAAGCTGATAGGAAAATCTGCAGGTCAGAGATAGTGAGGAAACAGAGAAAAAAAACCCAGAAACGGTTACAAGGCCAGTCTGCCCTGACCTAGGAATTCTTTTTGATAAAGAGGAACTGGTGATAAATGTCACGTGAAATGAATATGTATGAACCTATTGTGAAACTGTATGCATATGAATTTGGAAGGGGAGAGAAAAGGAGATCTGAAGTCCTCAGAGGTACGCATGCCTTTTTGGGAGAGAAATCTCCGCATGCGTCCAGCACTGCAATAAACATACATACCACTTTACAACTTTTACGAAGTTGAGGACTTTCTTCTTTTCTCCGCAAAACATTCTGGCGAGCCAGGCAGGAAGAAGAGAGATACCTTCCGTCTCCATCTCTGTCCCTGCAGGGGCAGGGGGGAACAGACAAACTCCTAGGCACGCCCCAGGATTTTCCTGGAGGAGGCTCCGCTCATCTCGACTTGCCTCCTGCAAGGACAGACAAGAACCTGCTGGCCTGCGGAGGAGAATATGGTATGTACTGTGGGGCCCCCGGGGGAAAAGAGAGCTAGGGAGTAAATCACTCAGAGACGTCTGGGTGTAGCTGGTGGAGCAGCTATATTAGAGACGGAGTTCATTGTTCTGATACGGCAGACTGCTGAAAACGTGTATGTTTTTGTTTGTGTGTGTGTGTGTGGTGTCCGGACACTGTGTCGCTGTATGATTAATGCATTGTGTGGTCAGTGCACTGTGTTTGTAATCGTGCAAGTGCATAAGTGTATGGTGTATAAAAGAGAGGAGATCTACAGTGCGGGGGGGGGGAGTTTCCTACCCACAACAGAACGGGCTGAGTGAGCACCGGCTGGGGCAGGCTGTGGGGATGGGGAGTGCCCGGCAGAGAAAAATAGAGCAAAAGTGTGGGTGAGAATGCTCATTGAGTAAAGGTGCTAAATTGTGGTGTAGTCCGTGCACGCTTTCACCGTGGCTAGATGAACCCAAGGGGTTCCTCTGCCCCAGTGGTTTGGACTCGACCCTTGGGAGTTTGTGAATCCGATGAATTATTGGATAGATAGAGGAGACGAACGAGTTTATTTAGAGGGGCTCTACCGGAATTCAGCTGGTACTATAGTAGGTCTGGACTGGGAACAGCCTGCCGTAGAGGATTTAGAGTTCCCTGTAATAAACGGAATAACCTGCCTTTGCAGGAAATTTAGGGTGGCCTTTGGTGCATCAAGAGGCTGGCACGCTGCGTGGGTATTATTGCAGTGCATAGTTTGTGAGAAACGCTGGTATTGCTGTTCTAATAAGCATCAGGGCACATGCCCCGAGAGTATATTAAAGGTTTCTGATCAAGCTGATTCAGAACCTAAGATCTTAAAGCTTGTGTGTGGGAAATCATATCTGATACCTGCCACCTGGACTGTGTGGGAGGAAGACTGGGAAACTACTGTGACGGTCTGTGAAAAGAATTTTGGGTGGAAACGAGATAGGGCAAGGAGAAGGAGATATTGGGAACTAACCAGAGCAAGGAAGTCCCTTGGGCTAGCCCCTTAGGGTGCACCTTGGCCCACTGGAAGGAAGTCACCAGCAGGAGGGGGCTCTGAGAATAAAAAGGATCTAATCCAATATTGCACACGCTGATGGCCCTTATACAGGTTAGAGGACCGAGCAAAGTGGCCACCCACTGGAACCCTAGATTATGATACCTTACTGCAGTTAATGTTGTTTTTAAGACGGGAAGGTAAATGGGATGAGATTTTGTATGCTGATATGTTTTTTGTTTTAAGAAATCGCCAAGAATGGCAAAGGGACTGTGGGATTAAATCACTCTCAGATCCACTGGTCTTGGCCCTTGAAAAGGAAAACAAGGCAAAGAGAGGGCAAATCAAATGTTGTTGTTCAGCATGTAGTATAGGACAATGGTTTATGAGATCAGATAAGGTCTATCGTTCTGAGGAGCAAGAACGAGATACATTTGAGAGGATGAAAGCTCCTCCTCGAAGGAGGGAGGTTGAGGCTGAAACTGAGGATGAGGATGAAGGGAACTTCCCCAAAAAGGAGGAGGACTCAGGTGGGGAAGGCACATCCACTAGAACCCACCCCACCCGTGGGAGTCCAGTTGCATCTAGAACTAGGAGGCAAGTAGTGTTGCAGGCCCCTCTGCGAGAGGCAGTGGGACCAGAAGGAGGGAAATTAATGATTAAAGTGCCATTTACCACCCTTGATTTAGAGGCATGGGAAAGGATTGCTAGGAATTATTGTGTTGATCCAATACTCACTGCCAAACATCTACGATACGTTACCAAACAACACAATCCAGACTGGGCTGACATCCAGCTACTACTAGATGCTTTCACTGAAATAGAAAAACAGCTGATCTTAAAGACAGCAGGGACTTTGGCAGAGGATTACTGCAAGGCCACACAGCTGGATGTAAAAGAACATTTCCCCCCCCAAGACACGGAATGGGATCCTAATGTGTCAGCAGAGGTAAAGAAATTAGCAGAGTATCAAGAGTGGATAGCAACAGGGGTGGAAAGAGCTATTTCAAAAACCATAAATTGGTCTGCCTTATATTCCCTTAAGCAGGGGCCTTCTGAGACTCCATCTGAATTTCTAGAGCATTTAAGGGATACTATGCGTCATCATACATCATTAGATCCGGAGTCTGAGATAGGGACAAATCAACTAGTTAATTCATTTTTGGGGCAGTCTGCTGGAGATATTAGACGTAAACTTCATAAAATTCGGGGACCGGATGGGAGGAATCTTGAAGTCTTGCTAGAGGAAGCCTGGAGGGTATTCAGTAACCCGGAAGAAGGATATAAACAAGGAATGAAAAGGTTGGTGGCAGTGGTACAGGAGGAAAGGCAAAGAAAATACAACCAGAGACCACCGATGATAGTGGAACCCTGGAAAAAGTTAAAGATAGAATCTAAAATGTTAGGCTTTGTGCTTTCCCAGATCAACTGCACCTGCGTAAGCAGTATGATAAATTATATAATTGTTAGATGTGATGATTGTTTAGTAATTAAATGTAATTATTATATAACCATAAGAAGAATAGTGAGAAACTATGTTGGAAATTCAGAGAGGGGCTAAATTTATGTATACAATAGAACAATATAAGTTTAATAATTAACATGAAAGTCATGTAACGAGAGAGTATAAAACATGATAATTTCGGATGTATGGTCGGAGTCAGATTTGGGTTGAATATACCCCAATTCCCAGAGCTCTTAATAAAAAGCACTGCATATAATCCCCTGTGATTATGTGTTTCTGACGCTAACATTTTGGGGACCCGCAGATGGGACCCTTGTGAGTGCTGCTGAGCGAGTTCGCGACTCGATCACGCTCCAGCCGGCACCGAGGGATTCTCGGGGAGCCCATCGGCCGCGACTGCTTCCGCCGCTCACAAACGTCCCCGGGAGAAAGGTAAGGTGCTTTTTACTTTGGTTTGGATGCCTGCCAATAAGACGCAGCGAAAGCTACGCTTGGTTGGGCTAAAGGAATTCCTGTTGGTGTAAGCCTAGGCGCCGTTCCGTGAGACAATGGCGAAAGCGTTGCGGGTTCAGCATTTGTGGTATTTTTGAAATGGAGAAACTTAAAGGGATTTTGGGCAGTAACACCCCTATCCCGCAAAATTCTCCTTTGGGGTGCTTATTAGAACATTGGAAACAAGGTAACTTTGGGGAAGGATTACGTAAAACTAAATTGATTGATTATTGTAATTCATGGTGGCCAGAATATGCCTTGGAGAACGGTGAAAAATGGCCAAAATACGGTACTCTGCAATATAACACTATTTCGCAGTTAATGTCATTTTGTAAACAAGAAGGAAAATGGGATGAAGTCCCATATGTCAATCTGTTTTTCTCCTTACGGGGAAAGCCAGAATGGCAGAATGAATGTGGATTATTAATGGTTAAAACATCTGCAAAGTGTGGGGTTTGTGAGGAACGTTGTTTAGAACACTTGGCGTTAAGAGAAAGCTTGAGTAGGGAAAATTATACAGATATTGATTTACAAGTAGCTCCAATAGGAACAAGAGAACCTAACCCTATCCCACCTGTTTCATCTGTCCCTATCCCACTACCTGCTCCTCACCCACCTACCCCTGAACCTGTCTCATCTTGTACACCTTTCCCTCTTTATCCTCCTCTCCCATCATCACCCGATCCCTCTTCCTTGGAAGATGAGCAAAACCTAATGTGATGGAAAGGGGAAAGAGGTATGCGAGTGAAAAAGATAGCAATGGTAATGAATCAGTGACCCCAATAGCCCATAGAACCCGGGGTCGGGCAAAGCTTGCTCCAATTGTGCATAGAGATGGCATAAGGAAACAAAAACGCACTGTGATTGCCCCCTTGCGACAAGGTGTCGGAATGGAAGGGCCAGTATTTGTAAAAGTGCCTTTTTCCCCGGCAGACTTAGTCATTTGGAAACAGTCAGCCGGAACTTATAGAGAAAATCCTGATAAAGTGGCATGCGTAGTAAAAATGGTTATGAAAACTCAAAATCCTGACTGGGATGACATACAAGTAATATTAGATACTCTGATGGATTCTACTGAAAAAGAAATGGTACTTAAGGCAGCCAAAGAGAGGGCAAGAGAAGATATTAGAAATGGGCTGGTAACAGGGAATTTAGATGTGAATTTCCCAATTGAGGATCCAAATTGGGACCCTAATTTATTGTGCGATATGAGGAGATTACAGAAATATCAAGAGTGGATCCAAATAGGAGTTCAGAATGCTGTGCCCAAAACTATAAATTGGTCCAAACTATATGAGGTTCAACAGGAAAAGAAGGAATCTCCCACTGCGTTTTTGGAGAGGCTTAAGGAGGTAGCAAGGAAATATACAGACCTTCAAATGGATACAGAGCAAGCAAAGGTTCAGCTCGCTCTCATATTCTTGGGTCAATCACAGGATGACGTTCGTAGAAAATTGCAAAAATTAGAAGGGGAAGAATTAAGGAATTTGGATAAGTTACTCGAGGTTGCTTGGAAGATATATAACAATTGGGAAAAAGAAGCTAGTAAAAGGCAGCAGCAGAATCTTTTGGCAGTAATACAGGAGAAAGGGAACCCAAATTTCAGGGGGCGTAACAGGAATGGTCGGGGTAGGAGACCAGTTACCCAGGGGTTAAGCCTGAATCAGTGTGCATATTGTAAACAGGAGGGGCATTGGAAGCGAAATTGCCCAAGTTTGAATAACCAGTTTGACCAGGGCAATCAGTTCCAGCAGGCTACCAAGGAGATGGTCCTGGGGGAGTATACCAGCTGACTAGACATAGAACCAGTAGAACAAGTTAAGGAACCTGTTGTAAATATACAGTTAGGGCATAAAGAGGTCAGATTTCTAATAGATACGGGAGCTACTTTTTCTGTATTGAATGATTTGCAAGGACAAATTGGGGACAAGGAAATGACAGTAGTCGGCGCTACAGGGAAAGAGGAAAAACGGCCTTTCCTGCAACCCCTAGATTTGTGTTTTGGAAACAAGGTTATAACACATGAATTTTTATATGTACCTGAGTGTCCAATTCCGCTTTTAGGGAGAGATTTGCTAGCAAAACTTGATACGGTAATAACCTTTGAAAATGGAGAGCTTATAATGAAAATACCTGAATCAAAGATGGGACAGATATTAATGATCAAAGAAAAACCTGTCCCCTCTATCCCTAGGGAGGTAGAAGATGCAGTGATTCCCTCTGTATGGGAGACAGATATACCAGGGAAATCTAAATTGGCACAACCAGTGCATGTAGAGTTAAAAGAAGGGGCAAGGGCTGTACAAGTCAAACAATATCCCATAAAACCAGAAGCACGGCAAGGAATAGTAAAGATTATTGAGAAATTCTTGAAATACCGAATTTTAGAAGAATGTGAATCAGAATTTAATACACCAATATTTCCAGTAAAGAAGCCAAATGGTGAATATAGATTAGTGCAGGATTTGAGAGCAATAAATAAAATAACAAAGGACATTTATCCAGTGGTAACAAATCCTTATACATTGCTAACATCCGTAAAGGAGATATATAAATGGTTTACCATAATTGATTTAAAATATGCCTTTTTCTGCATCCCCCTTGACAAAGAAAGTAGGAAACTGTTTGCCTTTGAGTGGAAAAACCCAGAGAACAGAAGAAAGACCCAGCTCACCTGGACACGAAAAGAACTCGCTGACCCTATTTGGAAACTAACTGGCAAAGGAACTGGAGACTTGGACCAAAAATGGGCAAGCACCAAGAGACCAATACTTACTCTTGCAGTATGTTGATGATATACTAATAGCGACAGACTGTGATTTACCTGGGATGTGAAATTTCACAAGGGCAACAAAAACTAGGTACTAACCATATCCAAGCTATTTGTGCTATTCCAGAGCCCCAGAATTTACATGAGCTGCGAGTCTTCCTCGGGATGGCAGGATGGTGTCGCTTGTGGATCATGGACTATGGACTGATTGCGAAACCCCTGTATGAAGCTCAGAAGACACAGCCATTCACCTGGGGCAAACCACAGAAAGAAGCCTTCCTAAAATTAAAGGAAGCACTGACAACTGCTCCAGCATTAGGGTTACCTGATTTGTCTAAAGATTTTCAGCTGTTTGTACATGAAAGGCTGCGCCTAGCTCTAGGAGTCCTGACCCAACATCTGGGAAGCTGGAAAAGGCCGGTGGGCTACTTTTCCAAACAACTCGACAACATAAGTGCCGGGTGGCCCCCATGTCTGCAGGCAGTCGCAGCTACTGTGATGCTGATACAGGAAGCCAGGAAACTTACTATGGGAAGGCACATAGATGTCTATGTACCAGACATGGTAACCACTGTCTTAGAACAAAAGGGGGGCCATTGGCTATCTCCCAGCAGGATGATGAAATTCCAGGTAGTCCTGACTGAGCAGGATGATGTCACATTAAAAACAACTAACCTTTTGAATCCAGCTTTGTTCCTAGGTACCACAACTGAAGAAGGCCCATTAGAACACGACTGTGTAGAAGTAATAGAGTACACCTATTCAGCAAGAGAAGACCTGAAAGACGTCCCATTAGAGCAGCCGGAGTGGGAGCTGTTTACAGATGGGAGCAGCTTCGTGGAAAACGGAACCAGATACGCTGGATATGCGGTAACAACAGTCAATACAGTAGTGGAGGCAAAGGCATTACCACCAAATACATCTGCCCAGAGGGCAGAACTGTTTTCTTTAACCAGGGCACTAGAATTAAGTGAAGGGAAAAAGGTAAATATCTGGACTGACTCAAAATATGCTTTTGCAGTGGTGCATGTACACGGAGCACTGTGAAGAAAGAGGGTTGTTATCTTCTCGGGGTACGCACATTAAACATCAAAATGCAGTCCTGCAATTGATAAAGGCAGAACAAAAACCTGAACAAGTGGCAATCATACACTGCAAAGCACACCAATCAGGAAACTCCAAAATCTGTGAGGGAAATCGAAAGGCAGACTGGCCAGCCCGTCAGGTTGCTTGAGGGGTACAAACAACAATGGCATTGATACCTTTGAAGCTTAATGTATCCCAATTCAATTTGCCTCCAAAACCAAAATATTCAGTAGAAGATGAGAGACTGGCACGTTTGCTAAATGCACAAAAGAATTCAGAGGGATGGTATGTAACCGCACAAGGACAAATAGTGGTACCCCCCTTGATAATGAGAGAAGTTCTACAAATTAAACATAACGAATGTCACTGGGGAGCAGAGGCATTGGTAAAATTACTAAAGCAGAGTTTAATTTCAGTACGGATGTTAACAATGGCAAAATCAATAATGTCAAAATGTGATATCTGCTTGAAAAACAACCCGGTGGCCAGGCGACAGGCACAGCTAGGAAGAATTTGGTTAGGAATAGAGCCAGGAGACTATTGGCAGGTAGATTTTGTAGAGCTACCAAGAACTCGAGGATACAATTACCTGTTAGTGGGGGTTTGTAGTAAACCCCTCAGGTTTAGCCAGGGCCCCTTGGAGAATAGAATGCTGACACAGCGGCAAAGAAGTTTCCTGTCTCCAGGGACATCCGCCTTGTACCTTATCCCTATAGCCATGTAAGGCAATATGTTGTTAACCCTACTGTTGGTCACTTATGGTCACTCTAACACCTTTGCCATTGGTCAGGATTGGATCCAGGCCAAGGGTATAAAAGTAGCATACTGTACCCCTACTAACTCGGAAGAAGAAGAGCTGAGACCCTTCACGGACCCTCCAATAAAGCCATACTTGTGGAACAGCCAGCGTCTTCTGCTTCTCCTCTCTCTACCGTCTGCTGGAGCCTTAGGCCAAGGGAAAAGCTACCTAGCAAGCAAAAGAGCTTGAAATCATAAGAGCTGCCTAATCACTAAGAGCTGAATATTCCCTGCTTGCTAGGGCTGTCCCGCGGCCTTGGTCTGAGAGCAAGCTGGCTTCTAGCACCCAGTCCCCTTGGGGACTGAGCTCTGGAGCTGTAACAGCTTGCATAGGATAAGACCAAGCAAGGCTCATTTAGGGGTTGACACATTCTCTGGGTGGCCAGAAGCCCTTCCCTGTCGCACGAACCAAGCAAAGGAAACAGTTAAGTGGTTACTACAGGAGATTATTCCCAGATTCGGGCTACCCCTAGGGGTATCATCAGATAAGGGACCCCATTTCATAGCTACAGTAGTAAGAGAGGTAAGTAGATTGCTGGGGATAAATTGGGACCTCCACACACCATGGAGACCCCAGTCAAGTGGACAGGTAGAGAGGATGAATCAGACACTAAAAAGGCAAATCAGTAAAATATGCCAAGAAGCCAAATTGCAGTGGCCCCAGGCTTTGCCAATAGCACTGTTGAGGATTCGGATAAAGCCTAGGAGTGGGATGTCAGTCAGTCCTTATGAGATATTGTATGGGAAACCATATGAATCTCCTGAGCCTAACCCTAATGCACATGTCACAGGAAAGCAGGAAGTGTATAATTATGTTCTGTCTCTTGGGAAAACTTTAGCTCGGCTCCGGAGTATCCTCGTGTGGAATAGACCACTGACTCTCGAGAACCCAGTCCATAACACACATCCAGGAGACGAGGTGTACATCAAGAACTGGAACGAGGAACCGCTGAAAGAAAAGTGGAGTGGACCCCATCAGGTACTACTGACCACCTTTACAGCAGTCAAAGTAGCCGGCGTGGAACCCTGGATCCACTATACCCGAGTGAAGAAAGTCCATCCTGGATCACAGATTGTATAAACTCTGGAATGAACAAAGGCTGCAGATAAGACGTGTTTAATTGCTTTCAGAATGCTATCAGTAATTGTGCTAACGTTATGGTTATTAATATCTTTGGGATGTGGAATGCAAAATGATCAACTAGCCACTCTTCATTCTAGAATGAAGAGAGAGGTACAAACGGAAACACAGGTGATAAAGGTTTCTAATGCAGTTCGGGCTGAGAATGTAATGATTGGATTAGTCAAAGATTTTGCCAAAATGCAGAACACCAGCCAAATAACTGCCTGTCTGCCAATACCAAAGGCAGCAGGAGATCCAGTAAATTGGGGAATCATAACATCAAAGCTACCTGAAATACAAAAGAACAAAACAATTACATGTAAACTGGTACCCAAATCGAGGCAAGTTACAGAAACCACTCTGGTATGGGAATGTGAGGCCAAGGATAGGAAAGATCAGATAGAGCCTTGGGACAGTGCGTGGTCTGTGAGTATTCTTCAAAGATTCCAATATATGGCAAACACCCCTTGGTGTATTAAGTGGGAAGGCCCCAAGAATGAAACAGATCCAGCAATAACGAACACTGACACTAGTAGCAGAACGAGGGCAGACAAAGTAAGTTGGTGGGCATGTAATAAAACTTATGACTGCACCTCAGATGATGAAGAGATAAAACAGATGCCACCCCTGGCAATAGACCTACAAATTGGTTGTGCTTGCAGAGGGATCAAACATAAACAAGGCAGAGTGAATTATAAAGTAATTATAGGGTGTACCAGTATTACTGCGCCCTGTGTGGGTCGTTGCTGGTGAGAGAGAGACGGTGAATTTTGTTTCTAGATCAGAAGGCTGGATTTATTGATATATGATATATAATACATTATGACTATACTAAATAGAATAAAGAGAGAGGTTTGCAGAGCTGCTAGGCTAAGTTAAGAATAGATAGAAAGAATGTACAACAAAGTTGTGGCTAAGGACTCAGTCTCCAGCTTGCACTTTCTGATTGGCCCTTAATTATAAACAAGAAGCATGAGCTAATCAAGGTGCCCCTGTTACATTCCACAGCAGCTGATAATAATTGTTTACCTTGTCTTCTGAGGCCTTTGCCCTCCAGAAGACGCAGAAATCTGAAAGAAAGGATTTCTGTGAAGAAATGTCTGCGACATACCAGGATTACAATCCGAGGTCCAGGACAATTTGTATGGGCGGCAAGTGATGGTACCTGGACAACACATCTGCCTGTAGACGGGAAAGTAAAGGAGATTACTTTAGGCCTCCCAACCTTATGTCCAATTTGGAAAAAGTCCCCATTTAATGGAAAACATGAACTTCTGCAGATAAGAGCAAGATGAGAAGTTCTAGACAATGAAAATCCAGATGACACTTGGCAAGAACCCTCTAGTGGAGTGAAATTTGGATGGGCCCTAGAGTCATTGCTTGGTCCTATAGCAAACTATAAGAGCAGAGAGATGCTGTACAAACTTACAGGTCGGGTAGGTAGACTGGCAAGAGTCACCCGGGAAGGATTTAAAGAATTAAATATACAATTACAAGCCACCACAAAAATGACTTTACAAAATCGATTGGCCCTAGATATGTTATTCCTGAAAGAGCATGGAGTATGTGGATTTTTAAAGGGACAAGTTGATCATTGCTGCGTTCATATCCCAAATGTAACTGCAGATGTAGAATATGACATCAATCAGTTGAAACAAATAGATCATGAAGCACAAGAAGAGCAAAAGGATTTGGCTACAAGCTGGTTAGGAAAAATCTTTAAAGGATTAGGGTGGAATGTGAGTTCATGGATAAAATCCATCATTGAGAGTGTGATAATCTTACTAATTGTATTCTTAGCAATTTGGTTAGTTTACAGCATCTTAAAGGGAGAGATAGAGAAGAAAACATCCTGGAACCAGAGGATAATAAAGGCACTAACACGAGATCCACGCCCACCACCTTCTGGTTCTCCAGTTCGTAACAGCATCCACGACAACGTTTACATCAACCCTGGATTTGAAGAACCAAGTACGAACTGAGGAATAAAGGACTGTATCAAGTGAAAACATTTACACCTATAGTGAAGTGAAAATGCTTTCAAAGCGGGGAGAATGATAGTGGAACCCTGGAAAAAGTTAAAGATAGAATCTAAAATGTTAGGCTTTGTGCTTTCCCAGATCAACTGCACCTGAGTAAGCAGTATGATAAATTATATAATTGTTAGATGTGATGATTGTTTAGTAATTAAATGTAATTATTATATAACCATAAGAAGAATAGTGAGAAACTATGTTGGAAATTCAGAGAGGGGCTAAATTTATGTATACAACAGAACAATATAAGTTTAATAATTAACATGAAAGTTATGTAACGAGAGAGTATAAAACATGATCATTTCGGATGTATGGTCGGAGTCAGATTTGGGTTGAATATACCCCGATTCCCAGAGCTCTTAATAAAAAGCACCGCATATAATCGCTCTGTGATTATGTGTTTCTGAACGCTAACACCAAGACAAGGACCACCTTGGCTGGGCAGGAACCAGTGTGCAATCTGCAAAAGAATTGGTCACTGGAAAGATCAATGCCCAGAACGGAGACAGGGTGACCAACAAATGGCTGCACACGTACAAAACAACTGAGGAGGACCGGGGGATTCTGCCCCAGCGGATCCACTGGTTATTACAATGAGGCTGGGGGAAGAAGGGAAAAGGGTGGAATTCTTGGTTAATACGGGAGCTACATATTCAGTTTTAAATAAAGCTTTAGTACCTGTGGAAAATGATTATGTTGTAGTGCAGGGGGCAACTGGCCAGTCTGAAAGGGCATATTTTTGTAAACCTTTGATGTATAAATTGGGAAAACAATGGGGTATTCATAAATTCTTGTACATGCCCAATTCACCAAAGGCACTTTTAGGCAGAGATTTATTGGAGCAGTTACAAGCAACCATTACATTCAAAAATGGGGAAGTTACTCTGGAGGTGAATGATCAAAAGTACATAGAGGTATTAAGTCTAACCCTAACAGCTATTGAAATTAAGGAAGAAATTGATGAAGAAATACTAGGTCAGGTATTTCCCAGGGTGTGGGCCTCTGATGTACCGGGGAGGGCGAAAAATGCCTCCCCTATAGTAATTAGGCTCAAGGAGGGAACGCAACCAGTGAGAATCAAGCAGTACCCCATAAAGAAAGAGGACAGGGAAGGAATCAGCCCAATAATCAAAAATTTTATGCGGTTAGGGTTACTGAAAGAAGGCCAACCTGATTTCAATACTACTATTTTACCTGTTCGGAAATCTGATGGATCATACTGGATAGTACAGGATTTGAGGGCTGTCAATAAAATAACAGAAGATTTGTATCCGGTGATAGCCAATCCATATACTTTATTAACTTGTCTAACACCTGAGCTAACCTGGTTTACTGTTTTAGATCTAAAGGACGCCTTCTTTTGCCTCCCCATCCACGAAGCCAGCCAGAAAATTTTTGCAATCGAATGGGAAAACCCTAAAAGTGGGTGCAAAACCCAGCTCACATGGTCCAGATTGCCTCAGGGCTTAAAAAATTCCCCCACTCTCTTTGTTGATCAACTTGCAAAAGATCTGGAGTCCTGGGAAGCTCCACAGGAAGAAGGAAGACTTTTGCAGTATGTGGATGATCTTCTAGGGGCCACTTGGACGAGGGAAGCATGCATGGCCTGGACGGTAAGCCTTTTGAATTTCCTAGGACTCAAAGGATAGAGAGTATCAAAGAGAAAGGTACAGGTAGTGACACAGACAGTAATCTACCTGGGGTACGAAGTGAGTGCTGGGCAACGGATTTTAGGGCAGGCTCGCAAGGAGGCCATATGCCAAACCCCAAAACCCCAGACAATAAAAGAACTCTGAACCATCTTAGGCATGGCAGGATGGTGCCGGCTGTGGGTTTATAATTATGGACTGCTCGTCAGACCCCTCTATGCTCTTATTGCCAATGGAAGCAGAGACCTCCAGTGGACAAAAGAAGCCACACGGGCCTTTCACCAGCGAAAGAACGCTCTCATGTCATCTCCAGCTTTGGGACTTCCAGATGTAAGTAAACCATTCTTCCTATTTTTCCATGAAAGACAGGGAATTGCCCTGGGAATACTGGCTCAGGACTTGGGTCCATACCGAAGGGCAGTTGCTTACTTCTCCAAGCAACTAGATGAAACAGCCAAAGGATGGCCAGGTTGCCTCAGAACTGTAGCAGCAGTTGTGCTGAATATTCAAGAGGCACGCAAGTTTACCCTGGGACAAAAAATGACTGTGCTAGTGTCCCACACAGTGTCCGCAGTACTGGAAGTAAAGGGTGGCCACTGGCTTTCACCACAGAGGTTTCTGAAATACCAGGCCATCATGGTAGAGCAAGATGCTGTAGAGATCGTGGTGACTAATATTGTCAACACAGCTTCCTTTCTCAGTGGAAATCAAGGAGAAGCAGTACACCATGATTGCCTGGAGACCATTGAAGCTACCTACTCCAGCCGCCCAGACTTAAAGGACACTCCTCTGGACGATGCAGAGACCTGGTTCACTGACGGGAGCAGCTATGTTGCCAATGGGAAGCGACATTCTGGGTATGCAGTGACCACCTCCAGAGAGGTAATCAAGTCTGACCCCCTACCAACAGGGACCTCCATGCAGAAGGCTGAGATAATTGCCCTGACCCGTGCCCTGGAAAGGGCAAAAGGGAGGAGAATAAACATCTGCACAGACTCGAGGTATGCATTTGGAGTTGTACATGCACATGGGGCCATCTGGAAAGAGAGGGGACTGCTGACCTCACAGGGAAAGAACATCAAACATGCACAAGAGATAATCCAGCTGCTGGAAGCAGTTCAGCTGCCTGAAAAGGTAGCAATTATGCACATTAAGGCACACCAAAAAGTGAGCTCAGAATTGGAAGAAGGAAATGAGCTGGCGGATAGAGAGGCAAAAGAAGCAGCAAAAGGTGAGGTAGCTACTGAAGGAGTCCTTATTCCAGATGGACAAATCTCCCTTGAAGGTAAGCCAGAATATAACAAGAGAGATAGGAAATTAATTGAAGATCAAAAAGGGACGTATAACCAAGAAGGGTGGGCTACCATTGAAAAGAAACTGGTAATCCCTTCCCATTTATTGTGGTCACTAGTAAGGGAAAAACACCAGAAAACGCACTGGGGAATAAATGGCCTATACACATACCTGATTGAAAGAATTGTTGCTAGGAATTTATATGCCACTATTACTCAGGTGACCCAACAGTGTGATCTTTGCCTCCAGACTAACCCCAAAAATACCCCCAGACCGAAACTCGGTCAGATTGGGAGAGGCCATGGGCCTGGACAACAGTGGCAAATTGACTTTTCAGAACTCCCAAGGAAAGGGGGGTATCCGTATTTGCTGGTATTGACAGATACATTTTCAGGGTGGCCAGAAGCATTCCCCACCAGAACTGTCAAAGCTAGAGAGGTGACCAGAGTATTATAACAAGAAATAGTACCACGCTTCGGAGTTCCAGCTACAATATCCTCAGATAGATGATCACATTTCATTTCCAAAATAGTAGCCACCTGGGCATAGACTGGGAACTTCACACCCCATACCGCCCCCAATCAAGCGGCCAGGTGGAGAAAATGAATCATTTGATTAAGCAGCAAATCATAAGACTGGGGCAGGAAGCTAATCTACCCTGGCCCAAAGCTCTTCCACTAGCACTATTGTGAATTCGAACTAAACCTCGAGCTAAAGAAAAGTTGAGCCCTTTTGAAATACTCTATGGAAGACCATATGGAATACAAAAGGGAATGTCCACCCACATTGGAGAGGTAACACTAGCCACCTACATGGTGGCCTTAAGCAAACAGCTCAGAGAAATTGAGAAACGTGGCTGGAGCTCGGAGCCAGGAGTTAGATGGACCAGTGCATAACATACAGCCTGGAGATGATGTATATGTTAAGTCTCTTACAGAAAAGACTTTGGAACCACAGTGGGAGGGACCATTCCAAGTGCTTCTCACCACCTTCACTGCAATTAAAATCAAGGAGCAGAATGCCTGGAACCATTATTCTCAAGTTAAGAAGGCCCAGAAGCCCCTTGGAGAGTGACACCAGGAGACAATGGACTGAGACTAAAACTTACTCGGGCAAATGAGTATATTGCGGTCGGGAGTAGTTCATACTTGGGTAAACAGAATTGTTGTATATGTAATTATAATTGTAGTTTTAGAGCTAGAGAGTACCTCTATCCAAAGCAATGCTGAATGGCCTTGGTCCCAGGCATTTAATCAGTATACTGGATCCATGGGAAAACCTTCTGAGATAAAAGATTTAAACCTATCCACTGTAGTAATTCGCGGGGATCAGGTATATGAGGACCAGGAATGGCAGGAACGGGAACTGTGGACACTTCAAGGGATCAGAGGAGAAGAAATCAAGGTAGGGTGCCGGATGATAAATGGGACGGCTTATGAGAGACCAGATGAAATTAGTGTTGTAACCTCTCCTGGTGTATATGAACACCAGGAAGTTTGTGATAGCCTAAGTGAATCAGACTGTTGGTGTAATTTCACCTTGATACAGCCTGTAGAAGTGACTTGCCTTTGGGCTCAGGATGCTATCGGACTTTGATTTAAATTCAAAGTAGACACTGCACTTTTTACCACAGCAGGACCTTATACAGCCCATACTAAGACTCAAATAGTTCAGACTCAACCCAAACTTGAACCTGAGGTGTATGAAATAGGCCCCTACGTAGTGAGGAATGTGGATGAACAACAACTATTATTCAATCCAGAATGGTCTCTCAAACGTGTTGAGTTGATAATGCAAACTAACATCTCAAAAAACCAACCAGTCTGCTCCTCCTTCCTAAAAACTTCCTTTGAGGGCTGGACAATGTGGTTACAAAGACAGGCATATCTCAGGAGCAGAATAAGAAATTATCTAACGCATATTAGGGACAAGATTAGGAGTTTTAAATGTAATTGATTCAGAAATACTGATGAATAAACTGGCCACTGCAGCAGGTAGCCTAACAAAATTGAAGCAGCCTTTATAGTCATCTCTATTGGCATTAGGAACTAGCCAGTGGCAGATTTCAAAAGTACTGCCAAAGTGGCGAACGGCCGGGGACCAAGACCAAAAGTTAGTAGTAGAAGCACTTATTACAGTTCAAGATAATGTGTCTTTAGCTTTCAGTGGTATACAAGCACAGTTATGGATGCAGGCAACAGCAGCTCTGATCATACGGGAAGGGGGTGAAGGTAATTTTCCAGCTGAAATTCAGAAAATTGTGTGGGATAATGCAACTGATTTTGAAAGGAAGTTTCAATCCTGGTGGACTATGGTCAATTTCACCTATGATCCTGCTTCTAATGTGGCAACTGCCTTTGTGCTTACCATACGTAATGCCACTGTTTATGTTATCCATCCCATCATTGCCCGAGGATTAAACCATGAAAAAACAATACTCTACCTTTCAGAACATAGAGTGTGGGCACGAAAGATGAATGAAAAGTGGCAAACAGTAAACTTAGAATCCTGCATTACTAGAGAACAGATGGGATTCATATGTGAAAGCAATACTATTAATGCTCAAGATGTGTGTTTGGACACTGAACAGAGTATTTGTCACTTTGAAATTCATCCAGTCACTGACCAGAAAACTGTGCTTGTATATACTGGAAAAGGGTGTGTATGCCTGAGAACTGCCTGTGCTGCTGTAAAAATTGATAGCAATGATGTTATTTTGTCTAGTAGAAATCATTCTAATTTCTGTATTTGTAATTTTGTTAAGATTATCGGGTGTGATTTTTCGTACTCAGCACCAGTGACATCCCACCAGATGATTAAAACCAATTATACAATATATCACAGACTATCACCTACCCCTATTGGGATGAACCTTACATTAGTAAAACAATTATTAAGCACCAAGACCTACTAGAGATCTTGAAGGAAATCCAAAAAAGTAGAAAGAAAACCTTAATTACTGTCCAACATGATACAAAAGAAATAACCAGAGTTCTACAAAGAATAAAACAAAATGTGGATCATCACTGGTGGGATGTGATCTTTGGGTGGTCACCAACTTCAAATGGAATCTTTAATAAGTTGTGTCATCCCATTGTAGTTTTGTTAATATTAGTTGGGATAAGCTTAGGATTATCTATTATACTGCTAATTTGGAACTGGAGAATACTACAACGAATAGCTGTATTAACCTCTTTATCAAACATACATGGTAAAGCATTAAGAGACACTTATTGTTGTAAGGGTTTGCATTAAGTAAAAGAATTTACTTATTTCCTAGGAAAGGGGGGAATGAGACAGAGTGAAAAATCCCCCAGAGTAAAAATCCATTTTGAATTAGGTGAAGTGTCTAGGAGAGGTGAAAAGTCTGTAAGGCCAAAGCTGATAGGAAAAACTGCAGGTCAGAGATAGTGAGGAGGCAGAGGAAAACAAAAACAGAAACGGTTACAAGGCCAGTCTGCCCTGACCTAGAAATTCTTTTTGATAGAGAGAAACTGGCGATAAATGTCACAGGGAATGAATATGTATGAACCTATTGTGAAACTGTATGCATATGTATTTGGAAGGAGAGATAAAAGGAAACCTGAAGTCCTCAGAGGTACGCATGCCTTTTTGGGAGAGAAATCTCCACATGCATCCAGTGCTGCAATAAACATACATACCACTTTACAACTTTTACGAAGTTGTGGAGTTTCTTCTTTTCTCCGCAAAACGTGACCATGCCTCCAAATCAGAGACCTGTCTGTCAAGTGTCCCCACCCAGTTTCCCAGCCACTACCTTCCCCCTCCACTCCTGGTTCCCACGCTCCCCCTTCTGGTTCCCACACTTCAGCATCCGGGGGCCAGGAGCCCAGGAATCAGAGCCAGGGGCTTGTTCCCACGCTGTCAGCTGCCCCAGTTACAAATATTCCAGACAGGAAAGGGAGAGTACAGGCCCAATGGACCCCATTGTCAAGGTCTGCCCGAATAAACGGGTGACGGATGATTTTTTGGTGCAAAAAATAACCAACAAGGCACAGGGGCTTTGCAGTAACAAATCAACAAAATGCAATTTTATTGATAATAACCACAGCTGAATATACATTTGGTTAGGGAATTTGGGGAAGAGAAGGGTAAGACAAGGGAAAAGGGAGGAAAGAAGGTTAGGGAGGGGCTATAGCTACCAAAACGTGATGTCTTCGGGGTCCCGCCGTCGAAGCTCACTGGTATACGCCTCGGGGAGATCTCAGAGGACGGTCGGACTGCACCCCAAAAATATACTGTTTTTCGTTGGGGGATGGGTGGCTGAAATTAGATTTCCAAGGAGAGAAAAGAATAGGAACTGAAGGAGGGGTGTTTATTTCTATTGTTTTCATGGCCAAATGCTCGCAGGTATGTTTATTCTGGGCAGTTTTTCCCCCCCTCCCCGAGCTGGGGGGAGGTCAGTCTCAGTCTCTGGAAGGGGGGTGCCAGGGGGGTGTCAAGGGGGTGCCAAGGGGGTTTCTTGTCTTGTCTTGGTTCCTTGATGAGGGGATTCGCATCTCTGTTTGTCTGTCACGGTGGTTGAAGGCAGGCAAGAGGGGTCTTCTTTTGGAGGGGGGAGCCACCCCAGAGCTCAGAGCAGCCAAGTCAGGAGGTAGAGAGCCATTGTTCAGAAAAGGGCAGCATGCCCTTTTCGAGTTCAGCATGGCATATTAATAAGCATGAGACTTTCTTTCCCAACTGGCTCAACAGTTTTTAACCTTTTGGTGGTCTTTTCTCATGACAATTGTGAGGCAAAAATGAAGGATTTTTGGATAGACTCTCACACCCATTTCCCTACCACACTAATAAAGAGCTGTGTAAAGCCCAGAAGGAGTTTTCCTGGGAAAGTGAATATTTCTGGGGGCTCCTGAAGGCAACCCTGTCAGCATCAGATGTCACTCCAGCCGATTTAAAACAGTTTTTTTCCTGCCTGCTCATCCCCACCGAATTTTTAATGTGGGAAGCAGCATGGAAGAGAGAGCTGAGGGAAATTCGCCCATCATTATGGGATAACCCTCACATGGCATCAGACATCAATGCTGACCCCATTTCTATAGATCATCTTTGTGGGCAGGCGGAATGGGACGATGGTGCCAAACAGGCACAGTGGATTCCCAGGGAGGTGCTGAGGGAAAGCACCAAAGCAGCAGAGAAAGCCTTTCTTGCCTTGCGACCCGAGGCACCCGCTTGCAGTTATGCAAAAATTATGCAGTCACCAGCCGAATCTTTTCTTGTGTTTGTTGAGAGACTCTGCAGGGCGATTGAGCAGCAGGTACAGAGTGAGGACACCCGGCAGAACATCCTTAAAGAAATGGCTTTGGCCAATGCAAACCCAAAGTGCAAGGCCTCCATCCAGAGTCTGCCTTTCAACCCTCCTCCAACTCTGTCTCACATGTTGGAAGTCTGCTCTCAAAAAGTCACCACCGCTCTGGAGGAACATAATAGGATTCGGCCACCCCGATGCATCTTTGCTGCAAGCTGCTGTCACTTCGGCCTCAATACCAACTGTGCATCCCTCTCACTTCCCAAGACCCCCTAGAAAATCTTTTGACCCGGACAAGCCGTGCCATTTATGTGGACTCAAAGGACACTGGATGCTGGACTGCCCACTGAGACAGAAAGTTTTAGATTTTAAAAAGGGTCAAATGGCTCCTGTGGAGGCGCAACAATAAAACTAATTGAAGAGCGCCATGACATAAATGAGGTGGGCTCGTTAACATCTCGGGGAGGTAGTGAAGGAATTTGTCTGCTCTTGACATCAAAGATTGTTTCTTTCAAATTCCCCCCACACCCTGACGATGCTCCGCGGTTCGCCTTCTCGGTTCCTACCATCAACCGAGAAGCCCCAAAGAAGAGGTACCCCTGGAAAGTTCTTCCGCAAAGAGATGAAAAATAGTCCAGTGATCTGCCAGTGGTACGTCTCCTCTTTGCTGTCTCCCGTCTGTGCAGCCTCAAGGGATGCAATTATCTTACATTATATGGATGACATCATGGTGTGTGCTCCTACTCACCCATGTGCTTGACCTCACAATCAATGCATTGGTTGTGGCAGGGTTCAAGCTTCAGGAGGAATAAATTCAATGGATGCCACCCTGGAAGTGCCTAGGTCTTGAAATCAGAAAGCGGACCATTGTTCCGCAAAAATTGGCCATCAAAAATAACATCAAGACTCTGGCAGACGTCCACCAACTGTGTGGGTCATTGAACTAGGTAAGACCTTGGCTGGGCATTCCCACCAATGATCTAGCCCCCCTTTTCAATTTATTGAAAGGGGGAGAGGAGCTCAGTTCTCCCAGGACACTTACCCAGGAGGCGAGGACCGCACTGGAGAAAGTCCAGGAGACCATCTCTGCCAGGCAGGCCCATCGGTATCAGCCAGGCTTGCCCTTTAAATTCATTGTACTAGGGAAACTGCCACACCTCCATGGGGTGATTTTTCAATGGGACGTAACATCCAAACAGAAGGACCAGGGTCAGAGGGACCCTCTCTTAATTATAGAGTGGGTCTTCCTCAGCCATCACAGGTCCAAGAGAATGACACGGCCACAAGAGCTGGTGGCAGAACTGATCCTCAAAGCAGGATCACGGATCAGGGAATTAGCAGGTTGTGACCTTGACTGCATTCATTTGCCTCTCCAATTAAGCTTGGGCCAACTAAAAAAGGCCATATTGGAGCAATTGCTTCAGGTGAACAAAGCCCTACAGTTAGCATTGGATAGCTACACCAGTCAAATTTCATTTCATCGGCCGGCCCACAAATTTTTAAATTCAGATGTGCAATTTTCTCTATCATTGAAAAGCATCCAAAGTAGGACACCTCTAAAGGCTTTGACAGTTTTTACAGACGCTTCCAGAGCATCCCACAAGTCAGTGATGACTTGGAAAGATGCTCAAACTCAGCGTTGGGAGGCAGATGTTATCGAGGTGGAAGGATCACCTTAACTAGCCAAGTTGATTGCTGTCGTCAGGGCCTTTGAGAGGTTCTCTGAACCATTTAATTTGGTCACTGATTCAGCATATGTCACCGGTGTAGTATCCAGGGCTGAAAATGCAGTACTGCAGGAGGTTTCCAACATGTCTCTCTTTGAGTTGCTCTCAAAATTAGTAACACTAGTCTCCCACCGAGAGCAACTATTCTATGTGATGCATGTCAGGTCACACACAGACCTGCCGGGGTTCATCGCCGAGGGCAATCACAGGGCTGATGCCCTTGTCACCCCTGTTGAGATGGCCCCACTTCCTGATGTGTTCCAGCAGGCGAAGATCAGCCACCAGCTTTTCCATCAAAACACGCCTGGCCTGGTTCGGCAATTCCATCTAACTTGCGAACAGGCCAAGGTGACTGTGGCCACATGCCCCTCATGCCAGTCCCACCAGCTACCATCTCTGAGCTCAGGCACAAACCCCCGTGGGCTGCAAAGCTGTGAGGTGTGGCAGACAGACATCACCCACATTCCCTCTTTCGGCAGGGTCAATTATGTCTACGTCTCTGTGGACACTTTCTCTGGTGCTGTCTATGCCTCAGCCCATGCAGGGGAGAAAGCTGCTGACACAAAAAGACATCTCGTGCAAGTTTTCTCCGTGTTGGGTAATTAAAACTGTGTACAAGTCCAGGGAGTTCCGGAGCTTCCTGCAGCAATGGGGAATTGAACATAAGACCGGCATCCCCTATTCCCCAATGGGCCAAGCCGTGGTCGAGAGGACCCACCAGAGTCTCAAAAGAGTCCTCCAACAACAACAAGAGATGATGAAGATGGAATCCCCTCTGGTCCGATTTTCCAAAGCACTTTTCACCTTGAATTTTTTAAACTGTACTTTTTAAAACCCTAATCCCCCCATTTCAAAGCACTTTCAGCAGAACGCACAGGTGCACCTGAAAGCCAGGCCTCTGGTCCTAGTAAAAGACCCAGAGACTTGGAGGACAGAGGGGCCCTTTGACCTGGTCACCTGGGGGAGAGGGTACGCCTGCGTATCCACCCCCTAAGGATTGAAGTGGGTCCCCTCCACTTACTTGCCAAAAAAACAGATGGACATTGGAGTTGTGGCGCAGGTTGAAGAGGCCTGCTGGAGGAAGAAGCGCAAACCCCAACCCTTTTGAGTTACAACAGGACCGAATCCCTTTAAGTTACCCCTTTGACATGTTGTTTTCTTTTAGTGACCTGAGCCCGATGACTCAAATCTGTATGGCAGAATTAATTTTTGTGATCATCCTGTGGTCCATCATCCACCCCACAGACCAATGGATTGTTCCCCAGCTGAGGGTCAACGTCTGGAAGACCCTTGCATGAGCCCTCGGCCAAGACCACATTTGCCTCACCATCACATCAGCAGAGAACACTATGACGACCTGCCTTGTGGGGATCCCTTTTAAACCTAATGAATTTCCTCCCTTTCCAACTGATGTCCTGAACCCTCAATCCCCCCTTCCTGTGGCCAATCCAATGGTCAGTTGGAGGGGCACAATCCAGACACTAACCTTACTCGACAGTGAACCCCTTTAATTTGAGTTTTTCGGTTTGTCCAAAGCCTCCCATTGCATTCAGTTTATGTTTGAACCCGATCCTTCAGATAAGTTATTTCAGGCTGTCTGCCAGTACAAAGAGGAATACACCGCAAACCCTTGGTGTGTCAGAGTGGCCCACATAATGATGGCCTCAACCCTAAATTATAAACCCTTAGCTCTCCCAAAAGGTATCTTTTTAATTTGTGGAGACTGAGCATGGCCAGGCATCCCCTCTTGCCTGATCAGAGGCCCATGCACTTTCGGATGGCTGACCCTGTTTGCACCCAATCAAACCCAAATTGTAGATTGGTGGACCAAAAACAATATCCATGATTCGGCGGGTCCCAAAAGAGACCTTAAGAGTTTGGACCCAGATTGCGATTCCGAAACTATCCATTGGTCGAAACCAAAAGGCGTTGCAGTCACAGTGTTTTTGCCTTGGGTGGCTCCAGCCAAGGCTCTAGGTGAATTAGCCCACCTAGAGTGTTGGGTAGCGAAACAGGCAAATCCTATCTCAGCCACTCTATCGGATCTCCTGTCAGACGGGGAAATTACAAGGAAGGCGACTTTACAAAATAGGGCTGCAATAGACTTCCTTCTTCTATTGCACAACCATCAGTGCGAGGAGTTTGAGGGTCTCTGCTGTTTTAATTTGACCACCAAGGCTGAGGATGCGTGAAGGACCATCGGGAAAATGCAAGACATGGTCCAGGACCTGAAACAAGAGACTACAGACTGGCTGGGGAACATCTTTTCTGCATGGGGTCTCTCAGGATGGGCTGGGTCCATTTTAAGAGCTGGGCTTTTAGTTCGTTTTACCATTCTAGTAGTCATAATAGCTTCCAGCATCCTTTGGAGAATGGTAACTCAGCTGTTGGACAGAGCACTCTCCCCACCGAGCGACAGTCTCTGAGACAGCTGAGGACAACCAGGCAGCCAAAGACAATCAGTGGGCTTCGGCCCCGATAAACCAACTTGGTTTAGTGACATTTATACAGACTCCGAGTATGGCAATCAAGTCGAGTCTTCCTCGTTTTAAAGACTTGGCTTTCCCCCTTTCTCCTTTTGTTTGTTTTAAACAAAAAAGGGGGATATGTTGTATTGTGTTCCTATGTCGTCCTGGTTTTCTAGGATTTTCTAAGCCTTCTGACGTTGACATTCTTGTAGTGAACTTTCCCACACACTTTTTCTGTAAACAACTCCTTGTTTTTCATTCCTTTTGGAGGAGGAGAGATTTGATGGACTGTCGGTTTGACCTGTGGCATTGCAGAGGTGTCACTGTCACCTTCCAATCCACTGTCACCCTTGTAAAACTATAAATAGTGGAGTCAGAGAATAAAACTTCCCTTTTTCCTTTCACCTGAAAGCGGTGTGTGCCTGTGTCCTTTCGTGTCGGTCGGCGACATCTAGTGACCGCCGAAGTGTATTGCAGCCTAGGCTGAGATACGAACAGCGAGTTGCGGTGAGAATTCCCCCCCCCTCCTTTTGGTGCTTTGCCTGTTGTTCTTGGGGCAATGGAAACCTCTGTGGTTTTCCAGGATGATTCCCTCATTTTGGATCTCTGGAGGGAGGTCCTGCAGTTGAAACAGGTATCTGTTTCCTGGGATGGTTTTGAGAGATTGATTCTGTGGGCCCGAGAGAGAGGTTTTTTTTCGGATCCTGTAAAGGCTTTTAATAAGCAGGAGTGGTCTCTCCTGGGAATCCACCTCATGGAGGCCCTCTTTGATGATTGCATGGTAGATGTGGGACCGCTGCTGGTGCAGTGGAAGAAATGTGAGGAGCTTTGGCGGGGGTCTGGTTCTTGTACCCCTCGGAGTTCCCAGGGAAGCCCTTCTACCTCAGATGTGGATGGGGAGGAGATTGAGCTCCTGGGTGATGTGGAGTTCCCTTCCCCGCTCCACAACGGTGTGCTGGGGAGTGGCCATTGTCCGCCCGGGGTGGATTGGGCTCACAGCCAGCTGGTCCGGGTCCGGGGGGCTCTCTGGATTCGGCGGGCCGTCCTCGCCCCGCCTCGCCCTGTGCGGGTGGCGGGGCGGGGGACGGGTTGCCCTCTCTGTGTGCCTTCCCGGCCTTTAAGGGTCAGCCTCCGCCCCGACTTGAGGCTGCTGCGGTGACTACCTGTTGTCCAAAATGCGGTGTGTCCACCACATTCCCCCTGAGCGAGGTGGGGGTGGGTTCCCCCGCCCCCGAGTCGGGTTCCTCAGCGGGGGGGGGGGGGCGATTTCACCTTCCTCCGGGTCTGAGCAGCCTGCTGGGCATGCGCAGTCGGTGGAGACAGTCGGGAGCGGGACGTTGCCCGCCTCTGGGTCTGCGCAGCCTGCTGGGCATGCACAGCCGGTGAAGGCAGCCGGGGGCGGGGTGTCGGTCGGTGCTCCGCCCGGCCCCGCTCCGGTGGGCGGGCAGCCTGTCCCTCTCCGCTCGGTGGGGGCGGTGCCCGCTGCGGGACCTTGCGGCTTGGGGCGGGCTCTCATAGGGGGCTTGCCCGGCTCCTTTGTGCCACCCCGCAGTGACGCGGCTCCACGGGCCGCGCCTCCCTCGGCATTCCACCCAGCCCCCGTATCGGGGGATGGGGGCCCTGCGCCGGTCTCTTCCGGCGCCGTGCCAGATTTGCGGGCCATGCCGGCAGCTGCGGCCGCCGAGGCGGCCCCTGCCGGAGCTGCAGCGCAGCAGAGGACTGGGGTGTTTACCTTTAGTACAATTGCTGACAGGGCCGGCGGGAGGCCGGTGGGTGCCCGGGGCCATGGCGCTCCCTCGTCAGGTCTTTGGACGCTTCCTGCGTGCCAGGTGACCGTGTGTCCGAGGTACCCTGAACGTTTCTGGCCAGAGGCAAAAACCAAGACTGACGAGATGAATGAACTTGTCTCCTCCCGGCATCTGCAGGGTCGGCGGGCGGATTCTTTTGGCTCTGCCGGTGCTGCAGAGGGCTCATGGACGAGTGGTGTTGCCCCGGCTTCCGGTCAATCACTCCCTCTTGTCTCTGGGGGGCCCAAGGATCGGGACACAGCAGGTGCGGTGGCTTTGCCAGGGGTTCCCCAGGCATTCCCTGTGCTCAGGGGCGTCACTCATAACACTTATGAACCCTTTGCATATAAGCTGGAGAAGGAACTCCATGAAGCGGTTGCTCAGCATGGTTTGGGGTCTGCTGAGGTTATGCACATTCTTCGGAGACTTGCTAAGGGCACGCTGACACCCCACGATGTCCGTTGTGTGGCACATTCTCTTTTTGACCCTGTGCAATTTGGTGTTTTTGAGACCAAGTGGGCTCGTCTGGCGACCCAAGCGGTGAGGCAGAATGCTACGCTGGCACCGGAGGACCCCAGGCATGGAGTTGTTGTTGACATGCTAATGGGGACAGAGCGTTATGAGAGTGTTCACGGGCAGGTTAGATACGATCCCCTTGTGCTTCAGCAATGTAAAACACTGGGCATGGGAGCGATTGTGCAGACCCTGGAAATGGCTGCTCCGAAGCAGCCGTTCTCAACCGTTGTCCAGGGGGATGATGAGCCTTTTATGGTATTTGCGGCAAGGTTGATTGCGTCCATGGAGAGGCAGGTGCCTGATCCTGTGGCAAGGGACGTCACAATTACAAACCTTGTCAAGTGCAATTGTAATGAAGATTGTAATAAGGTTATAGCGGCTATGCCTGGTGATCCTAGTATCTGGGAGATGGCAGAAGCCTGTGCGAACATCATCCCCTCACATCGGAAGTTGGCCGCTGTGGCTGCCGCTGTGCAGCCCGTCTGAGCAGCACCGCAGGGCGGGCGGCTGCAGCAGGGGAATGCGCAGACTAGCAGGAAGCGGGGGAAGAAGATGCAGAAGGTTAAATTCCCCATGTTCTTGTGCGGTCGGTGTGGTAGGCCGAATCACATGTCTAACATTTGTAAGGCGACTGTTCATGCTAATGGCCAGGCATTACCGGGTTCGGGAAATGTGAGGGGGAGCGCACAGGAGGAGTGCGCTCAGACACAAGCTTCTCTCCAGACCCAGGTGCCGATGGAGGGCTCCTTTGCCGGCTTGCAGCCAGCACCCGCGGATCAGCAGGCGTGGATGTCTGCACTGCAGCAACAGTTGTCTTAGACTCGTCTGAGATACACAAGGTTCCCCTGGATGCCTTTGGTCCCTTGGGTGGGGGCATGAGTGCTCTCCTTATGGGGAGGTCCAGTGCCACCCTTCAGGGCATCATTGTGCACCTGGGGCTCATTGATGCAGATTTTACAGGGCAGATTTGTGCCATGGTTTCCACACCCACTCCCCCTGTCAGAATTCCAAAAGGGACACGGCTTGCTCAACTTGTGCCTTTTAAGTCTTCTGTTCGCAGGACAGCTGACCGGTCACGTGGAGCTGGTGGTTTTGGATCCACTGGGCCGCCTCAGGTTCACTGGACTGTTGTCCTGACCAAGGACTGTCCCGAGATGCTGTGTACCCTGTCCATTCCTGGTGCAACACCGTCGGAAATCCACCTCCGCGGGCTTCTCGACAGCGGTGCTGACATCACTGTTCTCTCCCTTGCCGCCTGGCCCTCGGAGTGGCCCCTGGATCCAGTGGGGACGTCTGTCGCGGGCCTGGGAGGGACGGCGCAATGTTATGTGGCCCAGCAGCCTGTGCTGATCACGAACCCAGAGGGACAGATGGCCTGGGTTAGGCCTCATGTTACTTCTACTCCTGCCAACCTCTGGGGGAGGGATGTTCTGTCTGCCTGGGGGGTGCGTATTGGGACGGATTTTTGATGGGGGCCACTGCAGTGAAGGGCGCAGAGTGTCCTACGCCTCCTATACGGTGGCTGGTGGACAAACCCATTTGGGAGAAGCAGTGGCCCCTCCCTGATGATAAATTAGTCGCCCTTCAGAATTTGGTGCAGGAGCAGTTGGACCAGGGTCATCTGGAGCCTTCCAACAGTCCTTGGAACACTCCTGTCTTCTGTATAAAAAAGAAATCTGGGAAATGGAGGTTGTTGCAAGACCTTCGAAAGGTCAATGCTGTGATGGAAAGCATGGGACCATTGCAGGCGGGCATGCCATCGCCTACCATGCTTCCTGCAGGCTGGCCGGTCCTCATTGTGGATCTGAAGGATTGGTTTTTTTTGATTCCTTTGCATCCCGATGACAGACCGAAATTTGCCTTTTCGGTGCCAGCGATTAACGAGGCTGAGCCCGCACAGAGATATCAATGGAGGACATTGCCTCAAGGCATGCGTAATTCTCCTGCCATATGCCAGTGGTATGTGGCCCGTGCCTTGTCTGGAGTTCGCAAGCAGTTTCCTGATGCGCGTCTGTATCATTATATGGACGACATTTTGGTGGCCGCGTCCACCCAGGATGAGCTGCTGAGGATTCAGCCTCGGTTGCTCGATGCTTTGCATGCTCATGGACTGCAGGTGGCTCCAGAAAAGGTTCAACAAAAACCACCTTGGAAGTACTTAGGGGTCAAAATTCTGGAACGGACAATCTGTCACCAGGAGGTGCAAATTGTGCATTCTGTGAAGACACTGAATGATGCTCAGAAATTGATAGGTGTCATCACTTGGTTATGTCCGTATTTGGGATTAACCAATGCACAGCTGTCTCCTCTGTATGATTTGTTGACAGGAGACTCTGATCTAAAGTCGCCTCGCACACTGACCCCTGAGGCGCGTAAGGCGTTGGAGGTGGTTCAGCAAGCTGTTTCGGCTTGTCAGGTTTATCGCATTGATCCCTCCATTGATGTCACTGTGTTCATCACCACTCCAGATTCGCATCCCACAGGTATCATTGGTCAATGGAGTGACAAATGGTCTGATTCCTTGCACGTTCTGGAATGGGTCTTCCTGCCCCATCAGCCGCAGAAGACGGCAACTACATTGTTTGAGCTAATTGCTCGCTTGATAATCAAATGCCGACAACGGTGTTTGGAATTTATGGGTGCGGATCCTGCAAAGATCATACTCCCGGTGCAACGGGAGGATTTTGACTGGAGCTTTGCAAACAGTGTGTCCCTGCAGAGTGCTCTGGAAAATTTTTCAGGGCAGATCACTTATCATCTGCCCAGCCATAGGCTGTTGCATATGGTGAAATCCACACAAATTTCTTTGCAGCCCAAGAATAGTCAGGAACCCGTGCAAGGACCCACCGTCTTCACTGACGGTTCAGGGAGAACAGGAAAGGCCATTGTTACCTGGAGGGATGGATCTGAGTGGCAGGTTCTGGAAGGCCATGAGAATGGGTCAGCCCAATTGGTTGAACTGCGGGCTGCTGTCATGGCATTTGAAAAATTTTCCCAGGAACCTTTCAACTTGGTCACGGATTCCGCCTATGTGGCTGATATCGCACAGCGGTTGGGTCATTCGGTTTTGAAGGAGGTCAGTAATCCTGCCTTGTTTCATTTACTGAAGACCTTGTGGTGTGCCATTCAGGCCCGAGTTCATCCATTCTATGTTCTGCATGTGAGGAGTCACACCGATTTGCCAGGTTTTATAGCGGAAGGTAACGCGAGGGCTGACAAGTTGGCTAACCCAGCGTGGGTAACGCCTCAGCCTGATACACTCGCACAGGCCAAGGCATCGCATGGGTTTTTCCACCAAAATGCACATACCCTGCAGAAGCAGTTTCAGCTGACGCCAACTGAGGCTCGTGACATTGTCGAGTCGTGATGACTGCCATGCACTTGCTCCACCTCTACCAGCAGGGGTAAATCCCAGAGGCCTTAGGGCCTTGGAGCTTTGGCAGAATGATGTCACCCAGGTTGCCGAGTTTGGCCGGCTCAATTATGTGCATGTCAGTGTGGACACATTCTCCTGTGCGATGTGGGCTTCTGCTCATACTGGGGAGAAGGCCCGTGATGTCCTTGCCCACTGCAGGCAGGCTTTTGCCGTTCTGGGCATACCTTCTGCTGTGAAAACCGACAATGGTCCTGCTTACGCATCACAAAAGGTGCAGCAGTTCCTGCAGTTGTGGGGTGTCTCACACAAGTTTGGTATCCCTCATTCTCCGACTGGTCAAGCTATTGTAGAACGTGCTCATGGTACTCTGAAACAGGTTCTTCAAAAACAAAAACGGGGAATGCAGGGTGAAACCCCGCACAGTCGGTTGGCAAAAGCTTTGTGTACAATCAATCATCTCACTGTGCCACAGAACTCAAATAACCCTATCATTTTGAATCACCATCTCTCATTGCAGGCGGCAGACGAGGCACATCAGCCTCCAGCGAAGGTTCGGGTGCGGAATTTAGTCACCAAACAGTGGGAAGGCCCCTATGACCTTATCGCTTCGGGGCGCGGGTATGCTTGCGTGTCCACAGATACTGGGGTACGCTGGGTACCTTCCAAATGTGTTCGCCCTGATCTGCAACCGCAGAGACAGAATCCAGCTGATGAGCAAGATGGAAACCGTGACCAACCTGAAAGGCATCAAGCGGGGGAATCATTGAGTGATGATTCGGATGTAGACGCTGAGAGTGATCACTCTGATGATTCCTCTGCAAGTGGACACTGACCGTTGTTCATATTTTTCCTTTTCACATTGTTCATTTTTTCCTTTTTTCTTTTTTAAACGGAAAAGGGTGAGATGTCGCCCTGGTTTTCTAGGATTTTCTAAGCCTTCTGATGTTGACATTCTTGTAGTGAACTTTCCCACACACTTTTTCTGTAAACAACTCCTTGTTTTTCATTCCTTTTGGAGGAGGAGAGATTTGATGGACTGTCGGTTTGACCTGTGGCATTGCAGAGGTGTCACTGTCACCTTCCAATCCACTGTCACCCTTGTAAAACTATAAATAGTGGAGTCAGAGAATAAAACTTCCCTTTTTCCTTTCACCTGAAAGTGGTGTGTGCCTGTGTCCTTTCGTGTCGGTCGGCGACATCCCTATATGTTTTCGTTGCATTAAGTTGTACTTTGGTTTATCCCAGTTTCCCCCTTGTTATAATGGTTCTGCCCCTGCTCCCTCCTCCCTTCTTGTTAATACCAATCTCCCTACCTTCTCCCCCTGTTCCCCAAAAGTAGCTGAATCCTTCTCTTAACCCCTCCTCGGTGTCCTGACTTTCACTCGATGGCCCATCCCCTCCCTCTAGAAACTTCTACCAAGGGCGTCGAGCGATAGGTTCAGGCACTGGGGGCGTCCCTCGTTTGGCCCTTATTGGTCCCCCTACCTGCCTGTTTCCCTGGTCCCCATGCCCTCCTGTATCTCCATTGGCAGGCGGGCAAACCCCTCCCTGGTTTACTACCCCCTTTTTAACACCCTGCAGACCCCCAAATTGGGGTCTTCAGTTGGCTGGATTCCCTGGGTTTGGGACCTCATTTGAGCTGCGGAATAAACCTGGACTTTGCCCCCAACTGGAGTCTGCTCTCCTTCTACCTACATCGTGCTGCTGTCTTGTCCAAAAGGTGAAAGCCTACGCCGCTCTCCTGACCTCCCAAGGAACAGGAGAGTGTCCCTCGCTGCTTGCTGTGCCAGAGCAAGCCGGGGTGGCTCCAAGCACACACTCGGAGAGGCACTGCAACAAGAAAGTGAGAAGCAGTATGCCTTGTTTACTGATGGATCCTGCTGTCTTGTGGGAAAGCATTGGTGATGGAAAGCAGCTGTATGGAGTCCCCTAGAAGTTGCAGAAACTGCTGAAGGAGGAGGTGAGTTGAGTTAGTTAGCAGAGGTAAAATCTCTCCAGTTGGCTTTAGACTGCTGAATGAGAGAAATGGCCAATACTTTACAATGATTCATGGATGGTGGCAAACACCTCGTGGGGGTAAACCCATCTGGGCTACTGCAAGATATTGATGCTTAGGCAGAAAACCTGGTTGCGAAGGTATGGTATGCAGATGTTCATGTACCCAAGACTTGGACCACTGAAGATCATCAGAACAACCAGTGGGTGGACCAGGCTTCTAAGACTGAAGTGGCTCAGGGGGATTTGGATTGGCAACACCAGGGTGAATTTTTTCTGTCTCAGTGTGCCCATGACACCTTGGTATATCAAGAAAGAGATGCAATATATAGATGGGCTTGTGATTGAGGGGTAGACTTAACCATGGACACCATCTCCCAGGTTATTCATGAATGTGAAACATGCGCTGCAATCAAGCAGGGCCAAGCAGGTAAAGCCTCTGTGGTATGGAGGACAATGGCTGAAATATAAGTATAGGGAGACCTGGCAGATTGACTATATCACACTCTCCCAAACCTGTGATGACAAGTGTTATGTGCTTACAATACTGGAAGCAACCACAGGATGGCTAAGAATATACCCTGTGCTCCATGGCACCACCCAGAACACTATCCTGGGCCAAGAAAAGCAAGTGTTACAGCAACACGGTACTCCAGAAAGAATTGAATTAGACAATGGAACTCATTTCTGAAACAACCTCATAGACACATGGGCCAAAGAACATGGCATTGAGTGGGTGTATCACATTCCCTATCATGCACCAGCCTCTGAAAAAATTGAACAATGGACTGTTACAGACTACACTGAGAGCAATGGCTGTTGGGACCTTCAAACATTGTGACACACATTTAGAAAAGGCCACTTGGTTAGTCAACAACAGAGGATCTGCCAATCAGGCTGGCCCTGCCCAATCAAAACTTTTACGTACTGTCGAGGGGGATAAAGTTCCCGTACTGTACATTAAAAACATGCTGGGGAAAATAGTCTGGGTTATTCCTACCTCAGGCAAAGGCAAACGCATCTGTGGGATTGCTTTTGCTCAAGGACCCAGGTGCACTTGGTGGGTAATGAGGGAGGATGGAGAAGTCCGATGTGTGCCTCAAAGGGATTTGATTTGGGGTGAACATAGCCCATGAATTAAATTGTATGATGTTAATGACTATCCAACACTGTGTATTACCACTTGTATGGTGGCTACGGGTACATCACCTCACTGAGCAGCTCATGGCATCAATCTTAACCACAAGCATTCTGGGGATCTGAGCCTGACTTCCCTCTGACTGTCACACTTCCACCAATGAAAAATGAACTTTGATAAAACTGAACAAGCACAACCATACTGGAATCAGAACTGACTCAAATGTGCAACATGCAACAATCCTACTATTGTATTTGGGTTGTCCCCAGATGGAGGAAGGAATGATGATTCAGAGAATGTGAATGTGACATCCTACATACCTCACACTATCTTTCCTGCTTGAAAGGCTATTGCCAAGAATGAAAACTGAAGTCATGGACTAAATTAATTCAAAGAACTTTTTTTTTTTTCTTTTTGTGGACATTTTATGAACATTTGACAGAGGTGTTCCATAGACTAAGGGATGTTGATATGTATATCTATCAAAACAGATAATAAGAGAAGGTGATGGGATATTGGAGACTGTGAAACTTGGCATGACATAAATGGTATGGAATGGGGTAGATATTGTCCTGGTTTCATCTGAGATAGAGCTAATTTCTTCTCAGTAGCTTTTACAGTGTTATATTTTGGATTGGGAATGAGAATGGCGTTGATAACACACCAATGCTTTGGGTTTTTGCTATGTTGTGTTTATCCAAAATCAAGGACTTTTTTTCTTTGTCTCATGCTCTGCCAGTGAGGAGGTTTGCAAAGGAAACTGGGAAGGAGCACATTATAGTTTTGTATGGGAGACATTTAGAGAAGTGATGTAAAGTTTTTAACTACTAGAAAGTTAAACATGCTTCTGTGAAAAATACATGTTAAAGACTGTAGCAGGCACAGGGCCTGCAAGGCCTCCCTGGCAGTCAGCAGCCTAAGATGGTAAATGCCTAGTCATGATAACTGGACCTAAGAAGCCCCTCTTCTGCCTTTGGACCCTTGTTATCTCTCTGTAAGACTATAGGTCACTTTCACCTTGACCCTTACTATTGGACTGTTTCCTAAAACTCCTATACCCTATATAAACCCCTAGTTTTGCCCAGTTTGGCAGAAGAGCTGTCACTGAGACCCTTTGCAGAAGATACCAATAAAGACATCTCTGTGGAACCTCACACAGAGCTTCTCCTCTCTCTCCCTGTGTCTGCCAAAGGCACTTAGCAAGCAAAAGAGCTGAAAATCACCAATGAGCTGAGAATCACTAAAGAGCTGATCTCGCTAAGATTGCCTGCGGCCCTGGAGCCTGCCTGAGGGGCCTGGACGGGTTGTGCTTAACTGGACTTCTCTGTCTGGGACACCCACGGCAGCCGTTTTCGGGGAGACCCCAAAAACCCCAAAGCCACCTCAAAAGACAAAAGAAATTCAGGAATTTCTTCTTTTCTTTCTAACTTAAAAACAAGTCACAAAACTAACCTAACTCTTGTTTTAGTTAAGCTGAACTAGATAAGCTTTACTATAGAACTAAACTTGTTTTGCGGAGCTTATTAAGATTTGTTTTGGTTGGGCTGAGCTCTAACAGTTACTAGATAAAAGTGAAAAAGCTACAAAGCCTTAATTAAAACAAGACTAAACTACAATTAATAATATTTTAGTAGTAAGTTTCCTTTTTTTTTGTTTAACTGTTGCATGAGTTTATGCGGTTGAAACCAGAAGTACCTTTATAACTTGTGTAGAGTGGCTTTGTAGCTAAAATTAAACACAATAAAAAATAAAGACTAACTACATAATTGATTTTAATACAGTCTTAACTGCAGTTCTTCCTGCAAGCACTGAGTGACTATCTGCAAGCCTTAGGCAAAATATTAACGTTTTAGTACTTTAATCTTCTCTCAAGTACGAAAAAACCAAAATGCAAATATGTAAAAGAACAACATAAAGACATCGAAGTCAGTAAAGAAGTCCCAAATAGAAAAGATGTAGAGATAATTTAATTTTAGAAATAAAATCTTATGTTAGCTATAGAGAAAAATTCTTTTTCTTTTTAACACATAAAAACCATAAAGAAATCAAATCTTTAATTTAATATTAAGCAAAAGCTTCTATGATAAAATAAACAATTATTGAAGTAACTGTAGCTCTATGAGAAGTTAAAACAAAAAGAGAAAAATAATCCTGTATCCCCAAGGAAAAAAAAGAAAAAAAACCTCTGTTCCCAAAAAGGAAGATAATTTTAAAGATAAATAATAAGAACTTTTACCTTTAAACAACTCATCTTTAAAACAAAACCCCATAAGTTAACATAACCCATAAACAGAGCTGTAAGAAAAGCTGGTAAAAATTAAGAAAACTTCACAATTACAGATTTCCCCAAGCAGTTACTATTTGTAAGAGAGCCACAAAAACCCTGTTGTTTTCTTGTAGAGAAGTCTTCATAACATTAACGAGAAAGACTTCTCTTCCTAAATGAACTAAAAAAAAAAAGACTATTCTTAAAGTAGTAAACTAGCTAAAATTTTAAGTTTTGTTTCTTTACATTATCAGTAAAAAAGAAAAAAATTGTAGAGGGAAGAAGAGCATTCTGAAAGTTTTGTTCTAATTCTTATTACTCTTTCTTTAGTTACTTGTCTTGGTTTGAAAAGACAGGTGTCTGCTAATGAAGGCAGAAGTCTCCCCTGACATGGAAAATGGAAATCTTCTCCCTCTAAATTATTATAATTTTGAAATTAAAAGTCTCTCAGGCAAAGATATGGGAATAGGAATAACAGTTCTTTACTAGAAAAACTAAAACCACAAATGTAATAGTACAAACTTCAACAAAAAAACCACTGACAGAGTCAGAATACAACGTGACACCCTGAGGGTCAGGGTGTTGGTAGTAGTCTGATTGGATGGTGGCTGCAGTCTTCCTGCAGTGACAGGTGTGGTTCTGTTGGAGCAGTGCTCCTGTAGAAGGGTGGAGTTTTCCTCTGAAGGTCTGGTAGTAGTGTAGATGGGCCTGGTCTTCCTCTGGGAATCCAGTGGAGAAGACAGCTACTCGTCTGGGAATTCAGTGGGGAAAAGGCTGTCCTGGTGTTCCAAAATCTCAGATTATATCCAGGATGGAATGCTTGGCTCCCCCCCTGGGCAGAGCATCTCACAATGGGATGATGTAATTTTTATCAGTCATGGAGTGACACTCAATGGCCCATTAACAGCAGATGTCTCCCCCGAGGGAGGATTGGTTTGTGGAAGAGATAAAGAAAACTGCCCAATTAACAGAAGATAACTGCCACACCTCTAACAGATGGCAAATAGAATACATACATTATCTTGTAATCTAGGACATTACTGTTAATAAATTTTTCTTTATACCCTTTTAAAGTTTTAAACCTACTTTACCTTTCCCCTAGTCCTATCTCACAGCAAAAAGTAAGTACATTAACCAAAAAAATCTCAAAATTAACAAAACCTCAAATTAGCAAACCAAAACCACTACAAAGCATAGCTGGGATAGGTGACCCGATCTGACCAAAGGGATATTCTGCACCACAGAATGTCATGCCCAGCATATAAACTGAGGGGAGTTTCCTGCAAGGGCCAATCTGGGTTTGGGAAGGGGGCTCTGGCATTGGTCAGTGAGTGGTGAGTAACTGCATTGTGCACCACTTGTTTTCCCTTTTTATTATCCTTTTAATTATTATTTACCATTATTATTATATTTTACTTTATTTTCAATTATTAAACTGTTCTTATCTCAACTTCAAGTTTTACTTTGATTCTCCTCCCCATTCCACTGGGAGAGAGGGAGAGAGGCAGGGTTGAGAGAGTGGCTGTGAGGTGCCTAATTTCCATCTGGGCTTACACCATGACAGCCATGAAGATTACCAGAGAGGTGGAGCACCTCTCCTACAAATACATGCTGAGAGAGCTGGGGCTCTTCAGCCTGTCGAAGAGAAGGCTTGGAGGAGATCTAATTGCAGCCTTCCAGTAATTAAAAGGGGCTTACAAACAGAAGGGAGAGCAACTTTTTACATGGGTAGATAGTGATAGGAGAAGGGGGAATGGTTTTAAACTAAAAAAGGAGAGATTTAGATCAGGTATGAAAAAGAAATGCTTTGCTGTGAGGGTGGTGAGGCCCTGAGACAGGTTGCCCAGAGAAGTTGTAGTTGCCCCATTCCTGTAAGTCTTCAAGGCCAGGTTGGATGGGGCTTGGAGTAACCTGTTCTAGTGAAAAGTGCCCTGTTGTTATCATATTTCTAGAGTCCTATACTGTCACAATCACAGTTCTGAAGTCTCGTACCTTCTCAGTGATATTTCTTGGGGGCAGTTCTTCACAGCAGAGACTTCTTCTTCTGCTTGTTGCTGCTTCTTCATCAGGGGTCCCCAAAGGCTCTCCCTGACCAGCCAGCCCACCCCCCTTTTATCCTAGTTATCTTCATTTGCCACAGCTGCTGCCCAATTAAAGACATCACAGCTGCAGCCCATTTAGAACAATTAGGGTCAGGGCAAGGCCACTAATACATATATTTTACTAGGACTCCTACTGTATTTCCCTCTTTTCTTACAGCGACAGGTTTTATATATTCTACTTACAATTATACAATACATATATTTTCCCAGCTCTCGGCTGTACAATACAATACAACTAGGACTCCTACTATAGTGTCCCAGCCCATGGCGGGGGTGTAACTAGATGATCTTAAAGGACCTTTCCAACCCAATCCTTTCTATGATTCTATGAATATACTGGCTAATACATTCATAGTATAAATAATTTCTTTTGGCAGCAAGCTCCATGGTTCATATGGATAATGAATGGAATGGAATGGAATGGAATGGAATGGAATGGAAGTAATGGCTCACCGGGGCCTCCTGGAAGTTTGTAAGAAAAGTTTTAAATCTCTGATTGAGAATATTTAGGCAAAAAAGTCATTACACAGAATATACAGGATCTCATTTTCATTAGATGTTGCATTATGTAAAGTGCGGTATGTTGTCACAGAGGTTGTTGAATATTGTGAGCTAGACTTCTAAATTAAGAACAAATGTACTGTCTTAAGCATGATCAGTAGTAAACCTCTTAAAAAAGAGACAAAATGAGTGCCTAAATACAAAATTTATTAGAAATTTGTAAAATTGCCCCTAAATGTGAAAATTTCTGAAATACTGAAGTGATGGATGAAACCTTCATTGTTTAAATATATGCCGATTCCCAAAAAAAAGACCAAGGACTACATAGGTTAGTGAATTCAATTTCTATTTTGTTTCCAACTCTTCTGTTTACATTTCTATTAACTTCCTCCTATCAAAACAATTGGAGAAATTTTTTTTCTCTTTACACATGCAAACTGAAAGTAGAGAATAAACTTAGCGGAGTACACAGGGAATCTGCTTTTGAGGGCTTAGGGGTCCACCAGTGCTGCTCTATTTTTAAGAACAACCTTTTAGAAGCACAGGAGTGGGCAATTGCATTGTGTCAAAAGTCAAGAAGATCAGCTTGGCTGAACAGAGAACTCGTCTTGGAACTCAGGAGGAGAAAGAAATTGTATATTCTCTGAAAGCAAGGTCAGGCTCAGTTGCAGGAAAAATTGAAGACCCATGATTCATATACACAGACAGAAGACATGAAAGGCCAAAGCTCAATTAGAGATTGGGCTGATTCTTGTTGAAGATGGTCACTTGACAAGTAGGGATGAAGAAAAAGTAGAGGCATTCAGTGCTTTTTTGCCTCATTCTTTAATAATACTGATAGACCTTGGGCTGTATACAGTCCTCTGACTCAGAGGACCACACCTGCAGGGCTAGTTGTATCAGCTGAATGTTCATAAGTTCATGGGGCCTGATGGACTCAAAAGGTAGTGAATGAGGCTATATCTGGCTGGCAAGCAGTCACTAGTGGTGTTACTCAGGGCTCACTCCTCGGGCCAGTTTAGTTTAATATTTTTATCAGTGATCTGAATGCAGGAGACGAATGTACCATTATCGACCTTGCTGGTAATACCAAACTGGGAGGTGCTGTTGACTCTCTCAAGGAGCGAGAGGCCTTACAGAGGGATCTAGATTGATTGCAGAATTGGAGAGTCATCCGTGGGATAAAATTTAATGAGCCCAAGTGCTGCTGTACCTGTGACAGGGTAATGCCAGGCACAAGTGCAAGTTGGGAGAGGAGTGGCTGGATAGCAGCCCTGCAGAAAGGGATCTGGGGGTACTGGTTGACACAAGGCTCAGTAGGAGTCAGCAATTAGCCCTGGCAGCCAAGAGGGCAAATTGCATTCTGGGGTGCATTAAACAAAGTATAACCAGCTGGTCAAAAGAGGTGACTATCCTGCTGCATTCAGCATTGGTGAAGCCTCACCTTGAGTACTGTGTGCAGTTCTGGGCCTTGCAATTTAAGAAGGATGTGAAGGTCCTTGACTGCATCCAGGGGAGGGCAACAAAGCTGGTGAAAGGGCTGGAGGGAGTGTCCTATGAACATTATAAGCAAAACACCAAGACAACTTTAGCATCAGTTTAGAAGTGACTAATTTCCCAAAATCAAGACAATACCTATAGGTGTTTGAAAGATTTGATTTCCTTTTTCCATACAGACTTGTTTCATTAATAGGGCTGCAAATGACCTTGGGAGGTGATGTGGTCCATCCCCCCCAATTCACTTCTGTTCTCCAAGAAGTCATTTGCTTTATTATGAAAACACACTGGAGCTCCAAAGAGAAAGCTTGATCCTTCTATACCAAAGACTACCAAATGTTAGAAGATAGAAATGCACTTTCAAAGGTGAAAGTCACAAACCGTTAACAGTTCTTCTGATGAACATCAGTAACTTAATAAAGCTCACAGCTTTAAAGAGAGCTGGGAAACCAAGACTTGTTTTTCCCCATTAAATACACAGTACTTTTCCCCAACCATTAACCAAACCTACAAGTCATGGTCAATCCAATGGCAATTTCTATGGGACATATTAGGGTATCTTTTGCTCAATTGCTCCTTTTAAAGGAGTAGTAAAAACTCACAGCTCAGATTTCATCCATCAGCTGAGCCTTTTTTCACATCCCACATCTCTTCCTTCTCAATGTAGTATCTATTGGCTTCAGGCAGGGCCTGTCAATTGCATGCACAGCCAGATGTTGTGCCCTAAGTAGGGCAAATTATTTTCTAAATAGTAGTGTGTAGAAGATCTAAAAATCAGTGATTCACAGGCTCATAATGCCAGAAGATGTGTGACTGGGACTGGAGGTGTCATCCCCAGCTGAACCTCTGGTTATATTACTGCTAGGGAGTAAGAAAATGAATTTCTTACTAGATACTAGGGCAGTGTATTAGTTTTTAAATATGTTTAAAGGAAAATTTAGTCAGGAAATTGTTAGTGTTGGTGCAACAGAGCAAAAGGTACATTAATGTTTCTTTCAACTATTACAATTTGGAATTGGTAAATGGGTTTTAGCCCATCAATTTCTTCATATACCTGAATGTCCCATTCCATTACTAGGGAGGGGTGTATTGAACAAACTAAATGCACATATTACATTTGAAAAAAGACTGAAGTTCATATTCCTGAAGAAAATGCCTTGGAGGCCAAAGTCTTTCTTTTGCAGAATCCTGAAGCAAAAATGTCAGAGGAAGTGTATCGCAATCTTCTCTCTCTGTGATCCCCTGTTTGGCTTGGCCAGGGGGAACTGACTAAATAAGGGACAGGAACGATGGTCTGGCCTGAAAAATAAAGACTTTAATAACAAAATAGCAAACGTGGAAAATGGCAGAGTTCAGGGGCAAGATCCAAAGACCTGGGGGGGGGTGTGGTTCCGCAACAGGGTATAGGGGTCTTTTGAGGGCAAGGGTCCAATAATGAACACAAACTTGGAACATGACCTTATATATAACAGGTGCCAAACCAACTGAGAACAAGAAACCTGACCAAATATAGGATAGTTCTATTAACATATTGATTCCCATGACCCCACTCTTCTTACCACGACCTGACTAGATGACCCTTTTCCAGTATCATGTTTCCCATGGTCTCAGGTTGATACCTTCTGTATTTGCTACTGAGGCAAAACTACTATTTATCCCAGCTGGACATGATTCCATAATTCTCATTCTCTTCAGTAAATTTTTCTGTAAAGAGTTCTGAAAAACTCTTAACATACAACTTATAAAACAGGGTAACAAACACAACAACTACAAAAATCAGTGATCTCTTTTTGACCAAAGATAAAGCCCAACCAGATAAGTTCAATTTTTTGAACAGTCCATTAAATCAGTCTTTGTCATCTTCCACTTGCAGTTTTTTTATTCCCTCTCTGAGAATTTGGATGCTTTTGAGTATGAACTCACTGTGATATGAAAGATTCATGCAGCACATGCCCTTGAAGTCCTTGCAACTGTCCTTGTGCTAACAACAGAAAGTCAATTGCAGCTCAATTTTGCAGGGTAGCATGTCTGATACTGTCAACTTCTGTCAGTAGCTCACTTAGTGCCTGAGATGTGGCATTGGCTTGCCTACTCAGCCAACATCCTAGATTGCCTAACATTTTTAAAGCTTTTTCTGCAGCAACTCCAGGTGCCAATATTGAGGCTGTTATTCTTTTTCCTTTACTCCAACAGTTAATTTAGTCTTTGCAATCTGATTCAAATTGATGGATAAATCTCTTACATATAACTTTTTGGTCACGAATTAAGGAAATCTCAGGTGCTAGTACAGTAAGCCTCTCTAAGCTACATGTTCTGCCCTTGATGCGAGATGGAATGGCCGGCCATGCTCTGTCTCCAAAAATGAGAAATATCCCAGATGGTAACGGGGAATCACTAGACCAGGAAAAGATGGGTGAGGTGTAGTTACACCAGGTACTTTCATTTTTATAGACTGGATGATGTGGGGAAACATCCCACTATGTATTTTGTTGCTTTCTTATAGCCTGGGCATCAATGATGCTTTGCAATAATTCAGGAGTCTTTTTATTATAATGAAATCTAACACAAAAATCCATTTTTACACAGCCCAGAATTTCTAATTCTTGTGTTTCTAGTGGTGCATGCCATAGTTTCCAGGCCCAGTAATCCCAGTTATCAACGGGATTGTGAATCCATTCCTCGTGGGGACGCAATACACAGATGGCATCCTTGTTTTACAGCCACACATCCATTGGTAACCCAACTGAACAGGTGGGAAAGGGATTATCAGGGGTGGCTACTGACACACACAGGGTTTCCTGCTTGGTGATGTTAGCTAACATAACCCAGACATTTTTCTTTGGCTGTGGGACTTCCCAGGTCTTAGTGAGGAGCATGGCATCAATCAGGAAGGGTATAACGAGCCAGGAGTCCTTTAGGAGTCATGTCTGGTGGAAAAACATGTGGATAAAACTTAAAAATTATTAATGCTTAAGGAGTTAAGAAACCAGTGGCATTAATCAGCAATGGGTAGGTATTGGACGCACAAGACAGATGATGGACTTTGGATGTGGTTAGCATAAGAGATTTGATAACAGTATGCCTTGGCAAGAGCAAACAGAACTTTGAGCATTAAATCAAGATTGCAAGAAGATTAAATCAGAATGACTTATCAGAAAAGAAAGTTACATCAAGACTTCTGCAATCAAGAGATATAGTAAAATGCATGTTTGTTTATGTGATTGCAATATATGGTAGAGATAATTCATGCTATAGAAGTAGATATATGTGTGTATAAAATATTGTGAAGATCCAAAGTTATGCCTCTGACCACTCTGGCTGGGAACAGAGTCCTATTCGCATTGTAACCAGTTCCCGGACAGCGTTGAGATAATATCAGGTCTGTTACCATATGAATGGGACGGTCCCAGACTATTACAGAGGATTTCCTCTGGCACCTACACCTGGGAGATAGCATCTGGACCTTCCTGGAATGGAATGTCTCAAGGAGCTCACAAGACCTGCACCTGGGCATGATTACATCTGCGGTACTCAGGAACTGGTATAATTCTATTACATGTGAATGCAGCTTCTGCCTGGATACTCAGACATGCGTCTGCATCTCTAGATTCGTCTTTTTCTGTTCCTGCACATGTATGGATCCAACTCTACATGTGAAGAGACACAAAGAAATATGTGGTCATCCTTGCCTCAGGCAGAATAAACTGTATATAAGCTGGCCACTGGAAGCACTTGGGGTGATCCTCTGGGGGAACGCTGTCACTCTGTCAGCCAGAACCCTAGGTCACCCAGCGCCTGCACCCGAGGCTGACGCTGTCTTAGCTGTGGTGGTTTTTTTTGAAATTTCTATTTTTTTTGTTATTGATCTAATAAATCTTTGTTAAATTTTTTTCATAAATTTGGCTACTGATTTGATCATTTACAACATGATGATTAACCCAATCATTGTAGTAAAACATTACTAGCCTTCCTAAAATAGTATATAAGCATAGGTATTCCAAAATAAAGTTGTATGCTTTTGACCATCTCACAGACTCGCCATCTCGCTCATCATCGCTAATAGGTGGGAGGAGAGGGATGGCTATTCACAAGCCTCAAGGTGTCTTTTCTATAGGTTCTTCCTGGAGTTTCTCCTGTAGAGCTTCTTGGTGATCTTGTAGAGTGTGACGGTGGTCACAATGGTTTTCAGGGTGAGAGAGAGGCGAGAATGTTGATCCATGTTCAGAAGGCTTGATTTATTATTTTATTATATATATACTACATTATAACTATACCAAAAGGAATAGAAGGAAAACTTCTCAGAAGTCTAGCTAAGCTAAGAATAGAAAAGAATGAATAACAAAGATCTGTGTCCCGGCAGAGAGCGAGAGCAGCTCTGCCGTGAGTGGTCAGTAAATCCAAACATCCACAGGAGACCAATCACGGATCCACCTGTTGCATTCCACAGCAGCAGATAACCATTGTTTACATTTGTTGCTGAAACTTCTCAGTTTCAGCAGGAAAAAATCCTAAGAAAGGATTTTAATGAAAAGATGTCTGCGACAGTAGAGGCTGCAGGTATGGCTTGATGTTCTTAGCTAGATCCCACTGAGGTCCTTTACCTGTAGAGACACAAGCATAACCTTTTCCCCAAGTAATTACAGGAAAGGGTCCCATAATTTGGCCTGTCTCGAGATCTTTAATTAACACTGGGGGTGTCTCTTTTAATTGTGCCTGCATTGTATGAGAAAAATGCCTGATAATTGGGGAATCTAGTTCCATAATGGAATTATTCAAAAAATTAAATACATATGTGGCCTTAGCAAGCCTTTCAACTGTGGATAATGTGTCTATTCATCCTTTTTGTTGTTCTAGCAGGCATTTAAGAGACCCATGTGTTCTTTCAATAATTGATTGGCCTATAGGAGAGTGTGGAATGCCTGTGATATGTTTGATTCCCCACAGATTAAAAAATTACTGTGTTTTCTGGGAGACATAGGCAGGCCCATTATCTGTTTTTACTTCTTGTGGGATGCCTAGAGTTGAAAATGCTTGTAGGAAATGTTTAATAACATCTTTTGCCATTTCACTTAAATGAGCAGAGGCAAAAATTGTTCCTGAGAAAGTGTCTATTGAAACATGTATATATTTAAAGCAACCAAAATATGCATAATGAGTAATATCGCTTTGCCAAATTTGCAAACTGTAAAGCCCTCTAGGATTCATTCCTGCCCCAATCAACAGCAGAGAATATTTTTGGCAGTCAGGGCATGTAGTGACAATGGCTCTAGCTTGGTCTTTGGTGATATTAAACATGTGTGTAAGCGCAGGTGCATTTTGGTGGAAGAATGCATGGCTGAGCCATGCTTGCTCGAAGATGTTTGGAAGTGTAGTGTATATGGTCATAGCCAGGGTATCGCCTTGTCAGGTGTATTCCATGGGGTTGTGGTCAGTATTATGTGACCCTTTTGGAGTTGTTCTTGCACTAGAGACTTAAGCATGACAAGTTTTGCTTCAGGAAGGGGCCATTGATCAATCCACATGGGTTTATCAGTTTTCCAGGTTAATTTAAGGACGTCATGCTGTTCAGTGGCCCCAATTAAAATTTGTCTCTAGGCACATTCCCCACTGGGACAAAATCTCTCTTCCCCACAAAACTATGGGGGCTCTTACCATGAAAGGTCTGGTGGTGGCTATGCAGCCTTCCGGTCCCTCAAACTTAATCATCTGCATACTTCTCAGGCTGTCGCTGGCACCTCCAATCCCAGAGGGCATTCCTGGAGCAGGTGTAAGAGTCCAGTCAGGAGGCCACTTGGACTGTAAGATGACCGTCACATCCGCACCTGTGTCAATGAGTCCTGAGAGAACAATCATTTTTGTGTTAAGTTCTAATGTGCAGGTTAATTGAGGCTGATTGAGGCTTATTATTCTAGTCCACATTACTAAGGACTCTGATGTGTTGTTAGAGTCCTGTTCGGGGAGCAAAATCACTTGAGCAATTACCAGTCCTTGGGGGATAAAGCAAGGTGGGTCAGGGCACATAGCTAACACAGTGATTTCTTGTTGAGATGTCACTGATAACACAGAAGGTAACACAAAAAATCCCTTGGTCCTTGATCTGCACTTTCCCAAAATTAACAGTTCATGGGGTGGATCTTTGGGCCCAAGTTGACCTGTTGATATTGTGTGTGTAAAATAATCTGTCAGTATTACTGGCTTGGTACTTGCCAGCTCCAGCCTGACACCTGGGGGCAAGGCTGCTGGTAGCCCCGAAAGGAGGTGTTGAAGCTCTGAGCTACCTGGCTTCCAGTGGTCACAGGCAGAAATGGCTGGGGCATTTGTGTCATAGCACAGGGATGTTCAGTGCTCTGCTGGAAGTTTCTCGAGGCCGGCTTGCTATAACCCCCCTGTTTTGGGCGACACTGGTTAGTGTGAGGATAACTCCTTTTACACTTGGAACAGGCAGGAGCCTTGGCCCTCGTTCCTTGTCGGGGACAGTCTCTTTTGAAATGTCCGTGTTTGCTGCATTCAAAACATGAGCCAGGACCTTGTTGTTGTGGTCCTTGGGGGACAGTATGTGTGGCAGGGCTAGGACCTTGCTGCTGTTGAGGTCCTTGTGGAATAATCTGCATTGCTGCCAGATCCTCTGCCACACCTTGCCCTGCTGCCTGAGCCTGTAGGGTAGTCAAGTGTTCCAGCATCCCGAGGCGATTACAGGCCTCAATCATTTCCATTAAAGTTGGTTCAGGCTCAAGGAGAAGGGCACATAATACTTTCTTGCACTCAGGATTTGCATTTGACACGCCCATTTTTTTCACTAATTTGTCTTTAGCTTTCTTTTCTGTGATTTGTTTTTAAATGACTTGCTTAAGGTGATCAATGAATTTCATGTATGATTCACCAGGCCCTTGCTTTATATCTACAAGATCTTGAGTAGGTGTGTCACCATCTGGCACTTGCAAAAGTGCTTTCTTTGATGCATTTTTAATATAATCAAGCACTGCCCTTGGGAGGTTTGCGGTTTGCTCATTGGGTTGGGAGTATGCCCCTTCTCCAGTTAAATGTTCTAGTGCTAGCATTGCCCGTGCTTGGTCCTCAGCATAGTGAAACAATAATTGTGTCAACAGTCTTTTCCACCCCCCTTCCCACAGGGTGAATTCAGTTGGGGATAGCAACACAGTCATCATATGTTTTAAATCATGAGGAGTTAATATGTGTTCAGTAAAAGTAGCCTGTATTAGATTGTTTTAAAAAGGAGAATCCCTACCATGATCTTTTGTAGCTTTGCACAGTTCTTTTATTTCCCCATAGACTAGAGGTTCCCATTTAGGACTAGTTGTCCCCCTTCTGTACTGCACGGGAAAAGCAGTGATTTTTGAAACCATTTCCATCCCCATCCTTTACCGCACTAGTTCGTATCCTTTCCCATGGATCGATGGAATCACTGGATCCAGAGAAGAGAGGTCTTCTTTTGAGGAAGTGGGGGGAGGATGCAAAGCACAGTGTTGCTATTGCTGGATGGGTAAAGGAAATGCTTGTTCTCTGGCACAGCTACCAGTGTGGGCGACATGGGCACTGCCACATTGGAGGGTGGTGCTGCTGGGACTGTGGTGGACATGGTTCCAGTTTCCCCAGGAAGGGAGTGGCCCAAGGCATGCTGAGAGTTGTAGTCCAGAGAGGGAGTGGTGGGACCCAGAGGGACAGGGGCAGAGCTGAGGAAGAAATCCTGAGGCAACACAGTGTCTTGGGTAAGATAGACATTAGGAGAGTGTTTAGCAGATAATGCAACAGGATATTCGGATTAATAGGAGGAGGGTTGCAGTGGCAAAGAGGCAGGGAAGAGGTGGGAGAGGAATCTGAGACGACATGGCCTCCATTGTCTTGGACCCTGAAAGGAGGAGGCAGAAGAGGATACAGGGTAGCGGACTAACCTGTGTCAAGGTTTCATCCTCATGCGGAGCTGTTCCTTACCCCGTATTCCATTCTAGGGCAGTCTGAGGGGCGACAGGGAAAGGAAAACAAAGGGGCAAGAGTTATGATTTGTACAGCCTCCTGTGTCTGGGACAGGATCTTCCCTCAAGTTCCATGCCCAGGGTTAGAGGGGTTAAAAGTAGCCTCCGTTTGGGAATGGATCCAGTGTGGCAGAGTGTCCCTGAACCCCTCTGTTATAGATGAGTAATGAGATGGTTGACTCTTGCAATTAAAGGGCAAATATTATATATATGTTAAGAGAAATTTTATAGATGTATAGTTGTGTTTCCCTTCCCCCTTGCATTGTTATCACAGGATGGCCTGGGTAGTCAGGACATTTGGGAGGGTCGGCTTGTTACTATGGCAGCACCTGACCTCCAATCAAGATGTAACAAAGTGATCTCCACCACTGGACAGCAAAGAAAGAGTAGATTAAAAAAACTTTAGCAGAGGCTAAAGGTTTAAAGGGCGGAACATCCATTGTGTGGATGAGCACACGGTGATAGAATCCTTTGCTGCCGGCGCTGTATTATTTTCTCTAGCCAGTCTTCTGTTGTATTTTTGATAAGGTTTTATTAAACTTTCTAAATTTTTTGAAAGTGAGTATCATTTCTCATAATGGGGACTCATTCCAGGGTATACACCTTGCCCCCATGGTCCCAAGAGTTTTCAAAATAGGTGTGCCCCTGCCACAAGTTCAGCGGATTCTATCGAATTCTTCCAGGACTACTGGTGGTCACAGGCTGAAACTCTGAAGATGCCAGGAGACTGAATAAAGAAAAAAAGGGGAAGGGGAAGTGAGTACCATACTCATAACTACTTTTGGCCAGACTGTAATTCTGTAAACCGAGTGTATAAATGTCAGCTTCAGACAAGTAATACACAGAAGCCGTCCTAGTCTGTTGAAGCTTCAGGATAGTAGATGGTAGGAAATGAAGGGTGGAATGAGTGGGGTGACGAAAGCAGGGACCCCGTGGAAGTCAGGACCCTGTGGCTGGGGGGATGCGTGAGATTGAAGGATTTTTAGGAACTCAGGAGCATTGGTGGGGCACCACATTGAGAGTTCCCAGGTTTGCAATGGAGGTTGCCCATTGGTAGGGACCGTGCTCATGTCATGGTGAGAAGTTGTGGTGGTTTTCCCAACCCTCCGAGCCGAGCCAAGAAAGTTGGGACCGGGGACGCTGAGCAAAGCCAGGAGGACCAGGAGCGGGGCCGCTGAGCTGAGCTGAGTCAGGCCAGGAGCGGGGCTGCTGAGCCAAATTGGGCCAAGCCTGGGGGGCCATTGCCACTCACTGAGCAGGGGGCGAAGCGGGACTGCTGCCACTTGCTGAATGGGGAGCGGGTTGGAGCTGCCACTGGGGCAGACGGGGAGCAGAGAGTGGCCATGGGACCAGAGCATTGAACTGAAGAGGAGAGGAATGGCAGGGACCAATTTGGTGATACAGAAGTCCCTCAATCGTAGGCGAGGGTTTTTTTACTTCTCAGAAGAGAGGTAAAATTATTTTCCTCTCTCTCTCTTCCCTTTCTTTGTCTTTCCTCCTTTCCTTGTTTCCTTTTTCCCTCCTTTCCTTTTCCCTTCTTGGGAAGGTGGGCCTTGTTGAGACAGCCTGTGGTCATCTGCCAAGATGGGATTTGGAACAAGAAGGGAATCCCCCGAAGAGGAAAGAGGAAGTGAGGAGGTACCAACAGCTATACCCCCAGATAGCCCACTGGGAAGGAAACTAGCCCAGTGGAAATATGACTCCAATACCAGAGATAAGAACGAGCTCAAAATGATTCAGTACTGCATGGAAGAATGGACTAAAAGGGAAATTAAGAGCAATCATGTACATTGGCCGAGATACAGACCAGATGAAGGATGGATATATTGGGCATTAAACATCTATGTAAGAGCTAAGAAGCAATTCATCCAGGAAGAAAGTGACTATGCTGCCTGCTGGGAGGGAGAGACTTCACCCTCGAAGGTGAGAGGGTTTAAAGTATCAGAAAATAAAGAATGGGACCTGTTAGAACACTGGCCTCCTCCTCCTCCAGTAGCTCCAACTGCATCTCCCTTGCCCCCTGATGGACCTAGCCAAAACACCAGAAACAGAGTGGCACAACAAGAGGAAAGCAGATAAGGGGATGGGAGCCAAACCATAGGATTATATCCTCTGACAGAAGTACCCCTGGGTGGGGTGCAGGGAAGAATTGTATTCGCAACCGTACGCCTCAGTTCCTCTGATGTAAGAATGTTCAAGAAAAAATTAAAAGGATTACTAGAGGACCCCATCGGATTAGCGGAACAGTTAGATCAGTTTCTGGGGCCCAATATTTATACATGGAAAGAAATACAATCAATAATGACTGTGTTATTCACACCTGAAGAAAGGCAGATGATCCGGGCAGCTGGGATACAGATATGGGAAAGGGAGCATGTGCAAGGACCTCCTGGGGACCTGAAAATGCCCACAGTGTGCCCAAGTTGAGACCACAGTGGCACTGAGGGAAGGCAAGACATAGAGGAGCATAGAACATTAATCATAAGAGGTATCAAAGAGGCAACTCCAAAAAATCAAAATGCTCGTAAGGCTTTTTATGAGCAGCAAAAGAGGGAAGAAATCCCAACAGAGTGGCTAGAAAGACTGAGGAGGAATATGAGGCAATATTCAGGGACTGACCCTGATACAGTGGCCGGACCGATCTTGCTAAAGAAAAATTTCGTCCCTCACGCTTGGCCAGATATATGGAGAAAGTTAAAAACATTAAATAGTTGACAAGAAAGGAGATTAAAAGATCTTTTAAGAGAGGCACAGAAAGTGTATGTAAAGAAGGATGATGAGAAGGCCAAGGCAAAAGCCAAGGTAATGGCAACTGCCATTAGGGAAGGAAACCAGCACATAAAGAACAACCCATATAAGGGAAGGGGAACCCGAATATGAGGAGATAGACGCAGGGGGGATGCAACCCCTTGGGACTGGAAACAAAAAGGAGAATTTGGGAAACGGGGGAACCCAAGACCAGTTTTTTTTTACTGTAAAGAGAATGGATATATCAGAAAAAATTGCCCCCAAAAGGAAAAGGACCTGAGGAACTATGAGACTGAGCAAAAAAAAGAAGTGGAAGACTCAGGGTGTCAGGGGCTCTACCTCCTGGGAACAGAATACCAGCAGGAGCCCTTGATAACTGTTGTATTGCACTAAATAGTTTATTTAGTTGGTTGTTTTGCACTGGGTGATGGGAAGTTTGTACTAAGTATGGTATGTCATGTAGATTATTCCCCCTTTCTCACCACATGGTCTCTCCCCCATGCACCCTTTTCTACACATGTTGCCTTCTATGCTAAGGCAGGCGACCTGGTTCTGAGGTACAGCTCGACAGCCCTCTCTCTAGGGCCGTTCGGGCCAATGACATACGCAGACACCAATGTGGTGGACGGTCAAAAGGCGTTTATTACTTCTTCTCATGGGGTCTTATAGTCTTAGGGGTCTCTACGTCAAAAAAGGGGTTTGTCCTTCTTACCTAGGGTTAGTAGGGAATGGAAAAGTACTGGGTAAGGGATGGAAAGTTACTGGCTTCAGTGGGGCAACATTCCTATTGTTAGTGGGACCACATTCCTATGTTAATTTCTTATCTATGAGTACCTGAGGGTCTTATCTATGGGGAACCGAAGGTCCTAGCTTCCCGTGACATCGCGAAATCTTCCGCAGCGCCTCTTCCCTAGCTACCACATCTCCCCCTCCCTTTTCACAAATGAATGAGGTAGTCGTGTACGTAGATACTGAATTAAGGTATAAAGTTGTGACTTGACAAGGGAAAGGGATTTTGGGAAACCTGAGTAAGCTTTTGCCAGACAAGTTTGGAAAATCTTGTGACTGGCAGTGTTCTTTGGTTGAATTCCCTGGTTGAATTCACAGCAACTGTCGTCGCCCTATGAACAGGATGTTGGTCCGTTCCAGGCGGCTCTGAACGAACGAGACCAGCTTGTTCAGCAGGCATGGTCCAAAGGTGACTGTTAGAAACAGCATCGCCAATGGACCTATCAGGGCAGAAATCAAAGTGGTTAGCCATGGTGATTGATTGAACCAGGACTCGTACCAGCCCTGTTGGGCTTCCCTGTCTTTCTGCCTCTGGGCCAGTCGGTTCCGGAGTTCCGTCATGGAGTCTCTCACGACTCCCGTGTGGTCTGCATAGAAACAGCACTCTTCTTTCAAGGCGGCACACAGGCCCCCTTGCTGCATGAACAGGAGGTCCAGGCCTCGCCTGTTCTGCAAGACCACTTCTGAGAGTGAGGAGACTGACTTCTCTAGATAGGAGATGGATTTCTCAATCCTCTGCAGGTCCTCGTCAATCGTTGCCTGCAGTTGGGACAGTCCTTGGTGCTGTGTCGCTAGGGCTGAGACACCCGTGGCCGTTCCTGCTGCTCCCAGGCCGAGCAGCATTGCGATAGTTATACCTGTCATTATTTCTCTTTTGTGGATCCGGCTGGGTCCCTCAAGAAGATGGTACATCTCTTCGTCTGAGTGGTACAAGACCCTAGGAACAATCAGAACTTGGACACAGAAGTCGTTAGAGTCATTGAACTTGGGAAGGAACACACAAGGACTCACTCCGGATCGCTGGCAAACCCACATCCCCGATGCGGATGGGACTGCCCACTTATTGTTTTTCCTGTTCAGCCTGCTAATTTTGGTGCAGATGTTACCTCCCCGCTTAGCTAGGGTTGAATTGCCAAAGCATCTGCCTCGGCCTGTGACTTGACTCAGGGTGATTCCTTTGCGAGGGGTATCCCATCTGCACTGGTGAGGGGCGTCGGCTGTGGAATAACTGAAGGGAGTGTCTAAAGCGACTCCTTCGTAAAAGGGAGGTTTGACGTCGTAACAAAGCCAGCAGGATTCGGTTAGGTTAGGGTTGGATTCATTCAGGGATACAAAGGTAGCCTCTAACATACGAAGGATTGGGTCTGCGTCTGACCCGGTTAAGCGACTCATCTGAAAGGTTTCCGCTAGACCGGTCGGGACATTGCTGACCCCTGTGGGTAAGGTTTTGGGGTAGGTTATGTTTCTCCCTTTCGGCACGCTTTTAATCACTTTGTTGGGTCCGACTGCTCGGGGTGCTGACGGCTGGAGCCTGATAATTTGCACGTTCACCCTCTCTTTTGACCCTTGAAGGACCACTGTCCATGTTCTGCCTGTGGCCCAGCTAGGGTGGTCTGGCTGCAGGACCGTCATGTTGTAATCAGTGCATGCCCGAAAGTTAGGGATTTTAATTTGGTTTCGATGGGGGTTTTCACGAAAGAAGAAGGGTATTTTGCAACCGATGGGTGCCCAGGTGAACTGTAAGAATTTGTCTGGCTCTTGTGGATCCCACCCAGGCCCCGACGGTCTGGCATCTGTAACTATGGTTTCACAGCCCCAGTGCCCACAATATCCCCACCAAAAAGGCCGTCAATGAGAGTGCGAACCATGGCAGAATTAATTCCCTTATCCGCAATCGCTTTAACAATTGCCTGCACATCTTTTGGATTAACCGGTGAATAAATCCTTTGGTTTCCGCCTGCCCCCCCCACACGAACCGGGAACACCAGAGTGGCAGACGGAGCCCATTCCGCGCAAGCCATTTTTATTTTCCGCCAGTTTGTAAGCGGGGTTCTGTTTTTCTCTGGCAACCCCTTCACCCATGCAGGAGCGCTGTGGCTAGTGACCTTACATGCCGCTGCTCTCTCTCTGTTAGAGCTAGAATCTGAGTCGGAATCCTCCGACCCTGTCTCGGGCTCCGAGCTCGCGTCTGAGTCCGAGCCGGAAGTCGAGTAAAGAGACGCTTCCGGGCTGCTCTGCCTTTTCCTCGGGCTCCGACCCCGCCCCTTCTTGCGGGGGTCGGGCCGTTCCCTCCCCCTGGGGTCCCCCCGCCTCCTGCTGGGGGAGGTCCTTGCCCTACAAGGACTTAATTTGAATAAAGCGCTCTGATTGGTCTTACGCGCCTCCGCGGGGGCCGCCCCGTCCCCCCGCTCGCCCGCACATGCGTTGTTCAGCGGGCTGACTGCGTTTCCGCCCCCCGCCTCCTCCTTTCCGCCCTGACCATGCGGTCCGGCGCCGTTTTCAAACGCATATGGTGGGGGGGCGTTTCTATCGGTCCCTATGGGGTCCGACATTCTGGCCGCGTTCCGCGCCTCCTCCGCGAGCCCCTGCCAGAACGCCCGCGTGTGCTCCCCCCCCTCCGATGGTGAGTCCGCTCCCTGAGGGGGATCCGGCGTTCGCGCCTCCGCGCGCCCGCCCGGGTCAAGCACCTCCGCGGTTTGTGTCGCCGCGCCCACCCCCAACTGCGGCACGGCTAATAAACAAGCTCGCGCGGCTTTCCAGGTTTCTTGCTCTTGTCGAGCTTTTTTCAGAGCCTGGACAACTCTGCCCCACGATTTTAGGGCTTTCCCTGAGCCCAAGGACATAGCGTCCTCCGCCAGGGCTTTTGTACAGTTATCCCACACGTCCGAATGTAGGACGTCCACGGGGCTTTCAATAGCCCCAAGATTAATCAATCTCGTCAATGCGAGAGTTAAATCCTTAAGTTTACATTCTATACCCCATTGCGCATGCATCTCTGTTACGACCTTCGCTATGGCTTCCATCGTCCAAGCTGGTCCGGGAGCGTCCTCCCCGCTGCGATTCAGTCCCGCTGTCGCAGCCGCCGTCCTCGTTCCAGGAGTGTTCCCGTTTGCCGGGCGCAAGCCGCTGTCCCGGGTTCCGGCACCAGATGTTGCCTTCTATGCTAAGGCAGGCGACCTGGTTCTGAGGTACAGCTCGACAGCCCTCTCTCTAGGGCCGTTCGGGCCAATGACATACGCAGACACCAATGTGGTGGACGGTCAAAAGGCGTTTATTACTTCTTCTCATGGGGTCTTATAGTCTTAGGGGTCTCTACGTCAAAAAAGGGGTTTGTCCTTCTTACCTAGGATTAGTAGGGAATGGAAAAGTACTGGGTAAGGGATGGAAAGTTACTGGCTTCAGTGGGGCAACATTCCTATTGTTAGTGGGACCACATTCCTATGTTAATTTCTTATCTATGAGTACCTGAGGGTCTTATCTATGGGGAACCGAAGGTCCTAGCTTCCCGTGACATCGCGAAATCTTCCGCAGCGCCTCTTCCCTAGCTACCACATACACACCTGGTCTCTCCCATGGAAACCTCTCCCCTCGCCCCTCCCCAGTATTATCCCATTGGCTGTGGTCCTCTTTCCCCGCCCCCATCCCCTCGAGTATAAAACCCTACTGCAGGTGTGGTTCGGCCTTTTTTTTCTACCTGAGTGGTCGCCACACCAGCAGTGTCCTGTCCCAAGCCAATAAACTGGACACTCGTTCCCACGTGGAGAAGAGCGCTTCTCGTCTTTTATTTCTGTCTATGCAAGTCCGTGCAGGCCAGAGTCCAGAGCTAGCCGGATTTGGACTCATATAACAGCCCAGAGACCCACGGATTACTGCAGATAACTTTAAAAATAGGTCCCCAACCCAAAGAATTTGAATTCTTGGTAGACATAGGGGCTGAAGAAACTTGTGTTTGTCGAATTCCAAAGGAGTGCAAAAATAGCCAAGATACCGTGCAAATGATAAGTGCAAAAGGGGAAGGGTTCAATGTCTCAGTTATAAAGCAAGTAAAGTTTGAAGCGACAAATAAAATAGGAATTGGGGATGTTCTATTAGTTCCAGAAGCAAGGTACAATTTATTAGGACAGGATTTACAGGTACAGTTGGACAATGGAGTACTCCCAGAGGAAGGAAAAATGGTAGTTAAGCTTCTACTATTAAAGGAAGAAAATATAGAAGAAATTAATAAAATGGTATGGGCAAAATCGAAAACCCGAGGTAAATTAAACATGAAACCTATAGTAATACAAATAGTTAATGAAAACCATCCAGTTTGGGTACAACAATACTCACTCTCCCTGAAAGGGAGACAAGGACTGCAGCCAGTGATCCAGGACCTACTTGAGGACGGGACCTTAGAACCATGTATGTCCCTCCATAATACACCCATATTACCAGTAAAGAAGTCAGACGGGACTTACAGGCTTGTCCAAGACTTGAGAAATGTGAATAAAAGAACAGTGAATCAATAACCAATAGTGCCTAACGCCTATACACTACTAAGTAATATCCCCCCCATCACACCAGTGGTTTAGTGTGATAGACCTAAAAGATGCTTTTTGGGCTTGCCCACTAATAGGAGAAAGTAGAGATGTATTTCCCTTTGAATGGGAGGACTCCGATTCAGGGAAGAAACAACAGCTTTGGTGGACTAGGTTACCCCAAGGGTTTTCCGAATCCCCAAACCTATTCAGTCAAGCACTAGGAGAAATACTACAACTTTTCTCCATGAAACCTGAGATAAAACTTATCCGATATGTAGATGATTTGCTTTTCTCAGGATGGGAAGAAAACGAAGTTTGGGAATCCAGCATAGCACTGTTAAATTTTCTGGGACACCAAGGACTTTGGGTATCAAGAAAGAAACTCCAATTTGTAGATCGTGAAGTAAAATACCTAGGAAATGTGATTTGTCAAGGGAGCCAGTGACTGAACCCTGAGAGAATTACAGAGATAGTCTCACTTCTGCAGCCAAAAACTAAGAGAGAAGTTAGAATGTTTCTAGGCTTGTTGAGATATTGTAGACTATAGACTGAAAGATGCAGGCCATCAGATTCTTGTATGAAAAGTTAGTAGAAGAAGAGGTTAGGTGAGAAAAGAAAGATGAGCAAAAGTTTGACGCTTTAAAGGAAAAATTGGTCAGTGCACCAGCACTGAGTCTTCCCACCTTAGACAAACCTTTCTATCTGTTTGTAGTTATAGAAAAAAGGGGTAGCACATGGAGTATTAGCCCAGAACTGGGGAGGATCTGGGAAACCAGTAGCCTACTTATCAAAACTACTAGACCCTGTCAGCTGGGGGTGACCAAGCTGCATTCAGGCGGTGGCAGCTACTGCCCTATTCATAGAAGAAAGCAAAAAATTAACCTTTGGGCGAAAATTGAAAATATATACCCCACACTCAGTTAGAAGTATCCTAAGCCAAAAGGCTGAGAAATGGCTCACTGATTCCCAAGTGCTGAAGTATGAAACCATCTTAATAGATAATGATTTATAGCTAATCGTGAGTAACCAACTCAAGCCTTCCCAGTTTTTATATGGAGAACCAGATGAGGAACTAGTACATAATTGCCTAGAAGTTATAAAATCTCAAACTAAAGTAAGAGAGGACCTAACAGATCAACCACTCCAAGAAGGGAAACGATTGTACATTAATGGATCTTCAAGGGTAATCCAGAGGCACCAGGTATCAGGGTACACTACAGTAGATGAAGATTTAGTGACCATAAAAAAAGGAAAGTTACCTTCCAACTGGTCAGCCCAAGCGTGTGAGTTATATGCCCTAAAATGAGCTCTAGAAATATTAACACAGAAAAGAAGAACAATATATGCAGACTCAAAATATGGTTTTAGAGTAGTACACACCTTTGGAATAATTTGGGTAGAGAGGGGGCTATTAAATTCAAAGGGAAAGGGACTAATTCATGAAAAACTTATTACAGAAGTGTTAGAAACCTTGAAATTACCAGAGAAATAAGCAGTGGTATACATAAAAGGACATAAAAAAGGGGTAACTCAAGAGACATGAGGGAACAATGTAGCAGTTTTTGAAGCTAAGAATGCAGACAAATCAGGGACAGGAAAACTAATGATGGTATTAACTCTCATGAGACAAATACAAGAAATTCCCACATTGAGTAAGACAGAAGAGAAAGAACTCCTTAAAATAGAAGCCAAGAAAGATAATGAAGGGAATTGGAGATTAGCAGATGAGAAGCAAATGTTAAATAAACCCTTTACCAAGAAAATGCTAGAAGGCATACATGATGAGACACATTAAGGTACTCAAGTGCTAAGTGATCAATTTCTCAGAGACTGGGGCTACATAGGAATTTTCGAAATAACTAAACAAGTAATTGAATTGTGTGTGATACGTCAACAAGTGAATAAGAAAGACATTAGAAAAACACCCAGAGGAGGGCGAGAACTAGCCTTAAGGCCCTTTCAAAACATCCAAGTAGACTTTACTGAACTTCCCCAGGTACAATAGTGGAAATTTTTGCTAGTGACAGTAGATCACTTGAATCATTGGGTAGAGGCAGTACCCACTGTTAAAGCCAATACCAATATTGTGAGTAAAACACTTGTAGAATCAATCATCCCCCAATATGGGATGGTGAACAGGATTGATTCAGACCAAGGAACTTATTTCACATCTAAGATATTGCAGAAAGTTGTTCAAGCCCTGGGAGTAAAATGAGAATTACACACTCCATGGCATCCAGAGAGTTCTGGTCGTGTGGAGAGGATAAATCAAACTCTTAAAATAACTCTAGTTAAACTTATGGTTTAAACCTAGATGTAATAGATATAAATGTCTCCCTTTAGCCCTGTTAAGTATTAGAACCCAACCCTGGTCAGATCTGGGGGTCTCATCCTATGAAATGATGTTTGGGTTACCCTTCTAACCTCACCCCAGAAAGTTACCACCTATGAGGAAGGGGAAACCAATGCAAAAAAAATATGTTATGTCTATAGCACAAACCTTAGAAGGGTTAAGACATCAAGGGGCAATTCCTCAAACTACCACCCTGGATTTCAGAATCCATAATATTAATCCCAAGGATTGGATAATGATCAAGTCATGGAGAGATCAGCCTCTGACTCCTCAGTGGGAAGGTCCCTTTCAGGTACTGCTCACCTCTGAATTGGCTGTGCGAACTGCAGAGCGGGGATAGACTCACACCAACAGAGTTAAAGGCCCAGTAGAAGAACTCAAAGAATTAACTATAACATCCAGACTGAGTGAAACAAGATTGACTCTCAAGCAGAGACTGAGACAACCAGAGAAACTACAAGATGTCCAAAAAGTAGAGTGAAGCTTCCACCGGCCAGCTCGAGGACTGTCTTCCTGTTTCATAGGTGAGAATTTCAAGCATCTGTTGAGGGGAAGTACACAAGGGACTGTAAAAAGTATTGGGACAGCTTCCTTGAGAACCACAAGTAAAGTAAGACAAGGAATAGAAGGCAAGATCAGGTTGGCCCCTTTGTTCACTACCAAGAAGATTCCATAGCCCTGCTGTAGCAACTCTGTAGGCATAGTAAGGTAGGAGCAAAAAAGGCCATACTGGACCTCTATTATTCCTCAATTGTCTTTCAATACAACAGGGACTAGAGGGCAAGACTGAGTTGGCCTCTGTACTCACCACTAAGATACACCTACTATGGGTAGCAACCCCATAGGCATGGTAGATGGGAGTCAAAGCCATGACGGACCTCTGTGATGCCCTTTTGTCAATTCCAAATAAGTGTGTCTAGAGAAAATCGGAGATTTTTTCTCCAGTTTCCACTGTCCTTGCCCACATCAACAGATGCTAGCATGACTCATACAAGAGAGAAAATTTTTTTGAGTTGTTTGTTCAAGGCAAATGACTTACAGAAAAGGAAAAGGGGGGGCTTATTATAGATGAATAATGCGATGATTGACTCTCACAATTAAAGGGCAAAAATTATATATATATATTAAGAGAAGTTTTGTAGATGTATAGTAATGTTTCCCCTTCCCTTTGCATTGTTATAATGGGATAGCCTGGGCAGTCTGAAGCACGGACAGAACAACTCTCCAACTAACTAAAGTTGAAAAGAAAGGTATTTATTACAGCGCCGGTCACTAATGGAATCATTTCCAAAGGCAAGGGCAAGGAGCTGCAGACTCCTGCTCTCTATTTATACAGGAAAGATTTTACATATCCAAGTGGTTTCTAAGGACACATAATACATAATCATTACCTACCCACTTTGTAATATAATTAGTTGAATACCTATTATGGCTGCACAATTGTATTCCCTTAATTGGGTCAGTGGGATTTTGAAATAAGGGAGTGGGTGTATGGGAGGAAGAAAGCTGTCTTCCTCATGGTGAACTCTTCGCCCATGGCCAGTTAGCAGGACTTTTTGACCTGCTGGTCATGGTCCAAGCCTCTCCTAACTGTTCGATTATTCTTAAGGCAAGGTATTTCTATGGTCTCTACTCCTTCACAATTGCTACATATATCCCTGTCACTCCTAGCTTTACTTTTCCTAATATATTTGTTACTCTCTAACTAAGGTATGTGGTTTTTGCTAGCTAACTTAGCTTCTTAACTAATTTTAAAATCTTAACTAAAATATGTAATCTTCTACTATCCCAGTTATTTTCCCAGCTGGCCCCCTGACTCATCTATAGTTTTCAATTATCCTAAATACATTTCCAGCTGACCCCTTGACTTAGTCGGGGCATTTGGGAGGGTCAGCTTGTTACTATGGCAGCACCTGACCTCCAATCAAGATGTAACAAAGTGATCTCCACCGACAGACAGCAAAGAAAGAGTCGATTAACAAAACTTTAGGAGGCGCTAAAGGTTTAAAGGGCAGAACATCCATTGTGTGGATAAGCACATGGTGGTAGAATCCTTTGCTGCTGGCGCTGTATTATTTTCTCTATTTAGTCTTCTGTTATGTTTTTGATAAGGTTTTAATAAACCCTTTATTTTTGTTTGAAAGTGAGTATTATTTCTCACACCTCAGATTCCCACCGCACTAGCAAGGCGGGGGAGGGGCTGAGAGCCATTAGTCAGTGCTTTTGAGCTTTGAGCATTTTGAGAACCGCGTGAAAAGCAGGTAGCAGATGCACTGCGAAAGAGTCTCCCCTGGTAGCTACATCATAGAGTGTAAGACCCACAAAATCCCAGAATCCTGGAGAGAAAATTCAACAGTCTGTGCCATTTTCTGCAGTGCTGAGTGGGGCTGAGCTGGTGTAGGATCTCAGCACATCAGGACTGATGTGCTGGGTCACCGAGACCACCCTTGGGGGGGCTCGGAAGTCCTGGAATGTTGCCAGAAGTGTCTGGTGGCTGGACTTTGATCCTGCACAGGAGACGACACCTATATGAGGATGGGAGAATCACACTGGGATAAATGGTGAAGGGATAGGTTAATTAGAGTGAAACACAGGTTTTAGAATTTCGGTACAGGGGGGTCTAGAGAAGTAAGATGGAGGAATTGGAGCGTGTCCTGTCCTCCTTCTTCTTCTTCTTGGCCTCCATCTTCTGTGGTGGTGTTGGCACTTTGGGATTGGTTCTTACTAGAGGTGCACTTGTCAATAAGGGTGAAAGGTATTGGGGAAAATAGGTAAATATCTTATACGTAGTTTTGGGTATTAAGATAAGTGACCGCCCCGGGGGCTCTCAGTGTGCTCATGGCTGGCGTGCTGTGCAGACCTCTGTCGGGCCGAGAGAAAATCTTGTAGATAAAAACTAATAAACACTGAAGACCGAGAAAAAACCTGAAGCCTCTTTTCGTCCTTTGGAGTGCGGGCTGTCCAAGGCCATCCCGAGCCTTTCCAGGCCATCAGAAACAGCCGAGAACGGGACAAGCTGGCAGCAGGCATTGAAATAAACAAAAAGGGCCAGGAGACTTTTTCTCCTTTTAATGCCTTTATTAAAAGTGATCAGCTCAGGATTGGGCGGCTCGACGGGTCTGCAGCATCCGTCATCTCTCCCATGGTGACTCAGAGAAGGAGGATATGCACAGCTCTGTCCACCAGGGGCAGAGCTGGTGAATCAGATCCTCTTGGGAGCCTTTAGGGCCTCCTGATCCCATAGGATGGTGCCCCTCCCACTCAGTCGGCCTGGTCTGACCGCCGGGGTCAACTCCCGTGGTCAGGGCGAGAGGGTCCGAAGGTGTTCCGCGTCTCTGCAGGCTCAGCACTCGGTTCCTCACGTCCAGACATCACTCCAGTCTCTCAACTCTTAGGTGGCTCGTTGTTTTTGGGGTTTCTCCATGAGTTTGGAGATGGGGGTCCCACAAAGCATTCTGGTCTTGCGAGTCACTTTGCATAACCCCCCCCACCTTCTCAGGTGTCTTCCCTATTCTGAGAAAGGTAAAACTTAGCTTCGGGCAAGGTCCCCACCCAGGAGAAGGGCCATTACCTCGCCGCAGCCAGGGCTTTTACTAATACAAAAACAACCATTAACGACAACGACCCGTGATTACAATAACAAAGGCAGCAGCCCAGCAGTAGTGGTAACTTTTTCTCACAAAAAAATATTAACCAAATTTTTGTTCATAACAGGCATGGCTGTCCTCTGGGCTGCGGCGGGGGAGGCAGAAGCAGTGGGACCGACAAGCGGGGCCGGGCTGGAGCAGCACCGGGCAGGTGGGCAAGCTCAGGGAGTAAGCTTCTGCGAGTAAGGGCAGCGCGGCTTGGGGTGTGGCAGTGGCAACTCCCGGTGCGACACAACTGACTACAGTCGTTGGAAAGTACCGAAACACTGATTTTAGGTTTTTTAACTCACGTTTTTGGACCTTCCTTTTTCTGTGGACTGCTAACAGGAACTTAAAATGATCATATTGCTCCCTTTCTGATCTTGGTCTTATTCCCATAACAAAAGGAATAAGTGTCTCTTTTCTCCACTTACCTGCTTTTCCAAGAAAGCATCCAAAGGATCTGAGCCAACTCTGAGGATCGCTCGCAACCACATCAGGCCTGATGGTTTGATCCACAGCAGAGAAAAAAGTTCCTACCGATTTGGCCAAAACCGAGCCAAGTTGAACTGAAGAAGATCCTCAGACAGAGTAGAAATTCTCCAGAGTAGAAATCCATTTTGATTTAGGTGAAATGTACATCTTTGAGTTAAGTCTGTAGTTTGAAGCCTGTAGTCTGCAGCCTGACTACAAGGCCTAGGCTCAGGGATTCAATGAAGGACAGAGATAAGGGGGGGAGACAGAGGGTGATAAAGAGAGACAGAGAGACTGCTGTGAAAGCAGGTCGACCTGACCTAGGAATTCTTTCTGATAAAGAAGAACTAGCGGCAAATATAACACGATTTTCGTAGAAATGAATATGTATGAACCGATTGTGAAACTGTATGCATATGTATTTGAGAGGGGGATAAAAAGGGACCTGAAGTTCCCAGAGGTACGCATGTCTCTTAAGGAAAATAATCTCTGCATGTGTCTGGCGCTATAATAATAAACATACCGTCTTTACAACTTTCACAAAGTTGTGGAGTTTTTGGCTATCTCCACAAAACAATCCCTCAATATGAGTTCCCAGTTTCAGGTGCCAGTTGTCACTGTTATTGCAGTCTTCTCTCACTTCAACCCGTTGTTCGGCTTGGCTGGGGGGAACTGGTGAAATAAGGAAAATAAAATAAAGACATTAATAAGAAAATAACAAACATGGAGTCAAAAATGCCAATCACTTGTTTTTAGAATTTTAAAGTTTAATAGTAATAAAATGGTTATAAAAATAGTAATAAAATAAGAGTAATAGAAATTTGGACATTTAGGATTTGGGACAATATGAGACAAGAAAAACAAAGAGTTACGAACAGTCCGGGTACCTTTTTCTGGGAAAAATAAGCCCAAAAAAGGACACACATTAACAGAGGATTAACCCTTAAAAGCAATGGCCTGTTGCATATTCATACATCTCATACATGATGCATAAATTCAATTCAAACAAAGGATTCTGTCTGGTCAGTGTCAGCTTCTTCCTCTGAATCCTGGCAGTGTCGTCAGGGCTGAGTGAGGCGAGAAGTTAGTTTCTTCTGATAAGGGAGCAATAAATTCTTTTTTTCTCTGAAAGATTTAGGTGTCCTGTGGCTGCTATCTCAGTATGAGTCCTTTCTTTAAAAAAAGTATCTTACATAGCATAGTTTCTATTTTAACATTATGTTATAACCTAAAACTATATTTAACACACTACCTAATTAATACAGCATAACTTTCTAACATAACGCATATAATATTCATTTTAATATTTGCAAAAAGCCAATCATAAAATATGCATTTTTCACACATGGAAAATTGCAGAGCTCGGGGACAAGATCCAAAGACCTGGGGGGGTGGCGCTGCAACAAGGTATAGGGGTCTTGGAACATGACCTTATATGTAACAGGTGCCAAACCAACTGAAAACAAGAATCAGAAACCTGACCAAATATAGGATAATTCTATTAACATATTGACTCCCATGACCCCACTCTTCTCACCATGATCTGACTACATGTCCCTTTTCCAGCATCGTGTTTCCCATGGTCTCAGGTTGATACCTTCTGTATTTGCTACTGAGGCAAAACTACTATTTATCCCAGCTGGACGCGATTCCACAGAAGTGAACGGTGCAGTCACCCTGCTGGTATGGGCCACCAGAATTCCAGGATGGGCTCGGAATACAAAGCCGACCAGTGAAACAGGTGTGCTCTAGTCGAGGTGATCTACAGGACACTCCCTTGTAAGAATTGAATTGGGAACTCTTTGTGGACAGGAGGAGCTTTGTGAAAAATGGAATCAGAAAAGCAGGGTATGCAGTGGTAACTCAGCATGAGGTAATAGAAGCTAAAGCTCTAACCCCCAACACATTGGCTCAGAAAGAAGAACTGATTGCAGTGATGAGAGCATTATAGCTCTCATAGGATAAGACTGTAAATTTATGGACTGACCTGAATATGCTTTTTGAGTGTGTCTCAATTTAGAGACAAATTTAGGAGAAAAACACTCTGGAATTAGTGTTTTCTTTAAAGAGAAGGGCTTCAGTAATTCCCATTTTCTGCCAATGAAAGAAATGAATACCCGTAAGTGAATGTGAAAAAATCCAAGTGTTTATTAAGAAAACAAGGTGCCCACACAGCACACAAAAAAAGAGTTAATAAATGCTAGATACTAAACTTTCAGAACCTTAAACTCCCCTCTCACTCTCCCCCAGAAGAACAAAAAATTCCTGGGGTAGGAAAAAAATGTTGTCTGGCCAGTGGGGAAGGCAAAATGGAGGCTGGCTGATTTGTCTCAGGGAAAGGAGAAAAGCAGTTCATGCAGCAGCTCGGGCAAAACAGATGAGAACCTGTTGAATTTCCAGCATTTGTCTCCTCACAGCAGAGAAAGCTGGTGTGTAGTAAACCCCACAGGTTTAGCAAAAGCACCATGGAGAATCTAACAATAGGAATGCTGACACAGCAGTGAAGAAGCTTCCTGACTCCATGGACATCCACCCTATAACCTATCCCTATAACCATGTAAGGCAATATCTTGTTAACCCTACTATTGGTCACTTATGGTCCCTCTAACCCCTTGCCATTGGTCAAGTTTGGATACTTGCCAAGGCTATAAAAGTAGCATACTGTGCCCCAACTAACTTAGAAGAAGAAGAGCTGAGACCCTTCGCGGACTCCCAAATAAAGCCTTCTCCATGGAAAATCTCACGCCTGCTTCTTCTCCTCTCTCCTTCTGCTGAAGCCTCAAGCCAAGGGCAAACTTACCTAGCAGCAAGCTGAAATCTTAAGAGCTGGCTAATCACTATAAGAGCTGAATATCACCATGGTTGCTGGAGGTTTGACCCACGGCCTGTGGGCCTGAGCTAGCTTGGCTTCGGGCACCTGGCCCCTCCTCGGGGACTGAGATCCTGAGCCCCAAGGCTCTGCTCTATGATAAGGCCTGATAAGAGGCGTTATTACGGGTAGATTTTGGTGTCCTTTTTCTTGTTGGTTCAGCTTTTCTGTTATAGGTAGATAACACGATGATTGGCTCTCGCAATTAAGGAATGACTATTGTGTGAATATTAAGAAAAGCTTTAGTGATGTATAGTTATGTTATTGTAGTTTAGATGTCCTCTCTTCTCCCCATAGTTCCTTTTTCCCCCCCTCTGTATTGTTGCCATCAGACAGCCTGGGTTGTCTGGGACAGGTAGAAAGAAGGCGTGCACATGTACCCCTTCCATGGGGCAGTTTGGAATGGAAAAGCTTGTTGCTTAGGGAGTGCGGCATGGCAACATCTAACCTCCAAGGGAGGGCCCAGGGTTGGCTGATGCAACCGCCAGGGATATAAAAGACTGAGCATCTATCTTGAAGATGAACTGGCCACATGGTATCCACGAGGGCAGTTCCCAGTGCTGCGAATTTTTCCTTATGTAGTCCTTTTGTTCTATTTTTGTCAAGGTTTAATAAAACTTTTAAATTTTCAAAGTGAGCAGTTCTTTCTCAAATTTTCCAAGGTTTGGGCTGGAGTGGTCCCTGCTGGTCCCCCTGCAGGTCATGGTCTACTGCCTCAGTGACTGCCCGACTTCGGACCCAACCAAGATGAAAACTTGAAGAGAAAACAAAACAGAAGCCTCTAAAAGGATTGCCAGTGCAGCCTCCAGGCCAGGGGAATGAAAAAAGGAAACTTCTTCTTTAAGCTAGCAAAAAACTAATCTAGCAAAGCAACAAAGTTACGTCCAATCTGTGCCGCACCCAGCACACTCTGGAGAGATTCTTTGAACAAAGCCTGCACCAGGGCTTCCAGACACCCGACCCTCCCCTGGATCCACCTAAAAGCTACAGCAGCCATTTCTGGGCATAAAGCAAATTATTAGGGAATAGAGTATCATCATAAAATCACCCCAATACAGAGTGGTCCCTGCCCATGGAGCCATTTGGAAAGAGAAGACTGTTAACCCCTTACCGAACCCCCATGAAACATGGACAAATAATACAGAGAGTTTTAAAGGGGGTGTAGCTACCTCAAAAGGTGGCAATAATGCATTGTAAATCTCATCAAGTCAGAGAAACCCCAATAAATATTGGAAATCTCCTGGCTGATAAAGCAGACAAGGAGGCCGCTGGTGGGGACATTCTGTTGGTCTTACCCAAGAAATATTGGCATTTGGACAAGGAGACTGTTGATTATCAGGCTGAAGACAAGAAATTGGCAAAACTGTTAATTGATGAAGAGTCCTGAAGGATGATTCATTACATCCAGCAAAGAAGGAGTAATTCCCCAACACCTTATGAGGAAGATTGCAGAGGAACAACATAAGGTAAATGGGGAATAGAGTCTATGGTAGAAGCATTGAAGACTCAAGTTTTGAGTGTACAAATGACTGGTATCATAAAAAGCATTGTTTAAAAAATGTGCCAGACCTGTTTAGAGAACAATACACATCAAATTAGATTACCTACATCTGGGACTGTTAGTAAAGGAAGTTATCTGGGAGACTATTGGCAAATAGACTTTTCGGGCCTTCCATGGCAAAATGGGTATAGGGATTTATTGGTACTGGTAAATACATTTTCAGGATGGCCAGAAGCTTTTCCTTGTTGCATCAACAAGGTTAGGGAGGTGGTAAAGGTTTTGTTGAAGGAAATTATCCCAAAGTTTGGAGTGCAAGCAGGAATGTGATCAGACAGAGGTTCACATTTCATTGCTGAAATAGTGCAAAGCCCACCTAAATTGTTAGGGGTAAAATGGGACTTGCACACTCCATGAAGACCTCAGTCAAGCGGGAAAGTAGAAAGAATAAATCAGAGCCTAACAGAATATGTTATATCCCTTGGGAAGGTGTTGTCTTATCTCCACAAATATGTTGTGCTGGCAGCACCCATGATGCTGGATGTCACCGCCCATCCATACCAACCCAGAGCCTGGGTCTACCTCAAAACCTGGACTGAGGAACATCTCTGAAAAAGGTGGAAGGGAACATATCAAATGCTGCTAACTGTCAATACTGTTATGAAGGTGCAAGGAGTAGATTTGTGGCTCCACTACAGCTGAATCAAGCTATTGCCAGCACCAGAATGTATTGCTGAAGTCACCAGACCCATGCACCTCAAGTTAACCAGACATAATTTTTTTGATTATAGTTAAGTGGACTGGAATAACAAGGGTTAATGCAGATGGTCTTCAACCCATGTTACCTCAATGGAAGTAAGAAAAAAAACATCTGGGAATTTTTGGCAAGGGAAATGATTAATTCATCCTCCTTCTTCATAAGTACAGGGGATTTAGTAGGATCAATGTATGGCTCTTGCTTGGTGGGATTTCTAACTGCTTTAGAAGTATTGAAAAATCTCACCATGTGTCTTGGTGTATCAGTTTTGAGACAAATTTAGGAGGAGACCCTGCAATGAGTAGTCTCCTCTAAAGGGTTGTTTTGCTAATCGACAGGAACGAAAGAATGGACACAAACACCAATAGGAAGAATGTTCTTAATTTACTATTAATTTTGATGCAAAACAGAAGTAAAAGGATAAATCTGGTAAAAAAATAAGCTTATTACTAGCTTGGCTTTAGCAAGAAGTAAAAATAAACAAGGTAATGCATATAATCATTATTATACAAGAGAGAGAGAATAGTGATTGAGAAAGATACATCAGCAATTCCCTAAATACTTTACAATCATTCAGATTCCACAGTCGCTGGGGAACCCCGTTTTGCTGTGAAGACCTGGGGAACCCTTTCCGGCAACTGGGAAAATCCTAAGCAGTGCTTTCTCCCAGATGTGAGGTCTCTGGTTCACCAAGAAAAGGGGTCCAGCTTCTATAGGCCCAAATTGAAAAGTCCAAATGACTTGTTTACCTTTTTGTGCAGAAAACATCTGATTCTGATGGTCCACTTGCTGACCAGCTGAGGCCAGGTCTTGGCCAGAGCCCAGGCCACAGCTGGGAGGGTTTTGCCTAAAATATTCTATTGACAGGTCTCTAGGTATATCTGTTGGGAACACTTCTTGATATATCCTACACAAGGTTATACAAACGTCTCTACAATGGCCAGTTTGGCATTTAGAACAAGTAATAAAAAAGTTTTATCATCCATTTTTAAATAAAGAACCTCGATGGTATTAATAGCATCATGCTCAAAATTAAACTTGTAAGTCAACTCATGCTGAGGCCTTGTTCTAGGGTTACTTTATGATGCTTGTATCCCCAATCATCTGCTCTGTTTATGCTGGATATTATATTCTGTGCCTTCAAGACCAGCTCTGACAGCAAAAGTGGGGAGAAGAAGCACAGTTTTTGTTATCATCCTCACTCAGTCACTCCTCCACATTCGGCTGGACTGTACTGTCTGGGCATGGACAGGGCAGAACATTGCACTCCTTTTGCTTGTTAGTTAGGTAGTTTAGCTAGCTGAGGCAGTCCGAGTTATCCCTGGACTGTTTTTCTTTCCCTTTTCTTAGAACCATTCAAACCTGCTCCAGAACAGGACCTGGGGAAACACCGAGAACACTTTGTAGCTTGCCAGGCCTACTCTGCAGCCTTTCCCAGCACCAGAGGGGACTGATAAGAGAGCGACCACCCACTGGAGAGACTTTCTGAATTTGTCATCTCTTCAGAGCAGTGAATGAATTTTGTCATTCGGTACTGTTCATTTTGTGTGCTGGGGAGTGCTTTGCCTGTTAAATGAGCAGGTTCTTTCCACATTGATGAATTAAACATTGACAAAATACCCCTTTCTGACATGTGGTTTGAGATAGTGCTGGCTTTCACGCTGAGAGAAGTGGAGCTTCCACAGTTCTAACAGGAGGCAAAACTTGTTGGCTCTCTGCTGTAGGGGGATACAGTATGGGTAAATGAAGGTGGTATAGAATGTAATCTTATTCCCCAAAGATTTGCGGCTGGACCAATTACTAAAGATTAGGAGCAGGCCTGATCTTAACAGGCCACACCTGTAGCCAATAAGAACAAGTGGTATAAAAGAGTGGATTGGTGGGAACTGGCGTTAGATGACTACTGCAAGGATCGGGAAGAGTCAGTGCTTAGAGGAGGTGCCTACAAGAAACATTGAGGAGGTATGAAACTCTGAAGGTATGGAATCCTTGCACTATAATGATAATAGAACTCTTGATATATAAGACAACACTCTGGTGTCAACTTCCTCTCCATGACATATGTAGCAGCTGGGTTGGACCCTCTTGGTGTGCTTTCTCTGCCTGGCTTGGCTTCCCAAGGTTAGGGGCTGGAATGGACTGACCCTACTTCCACCAGTCCCTCTTCCCTGGTCTCAGACTAGTGATATAGGGTTAAACAGACTGTAGTTTGTGGTGTAATCAAGAGCAGATGGTGCTTTTCTATACTATGACAAGATCTCGCCTATTGTTTAAGATTGATAAGTAGCAACCAGTGCTCAAAAAACTGGTAAAAATAGAAAAACTGGTAAAAACTGGGTAGCCCTGCCATGGGGCTGGGCCGCTTCCCCTGTGGTGCCTGCCAGCCCCCCTCCCCCCCTTCCCCATTGACTGCCAGGCAGGTGAGGGAGTGCTGTGGGCCGGGCCATGGCTGGGATTTCTAGCATCTTGCCACTAACCCGGGGCCGAGTAAGACTACGTCAGCCCACGGGAGCAGCCCCGGGCTGAGCCAGCTCAGCCAAGATTCTACCACTGCAACCACCAGGCAGACCAGGCACGGGGAAGGAGAAGCCACAGCACCACCACCCCCTCCTCCCCCCAGCATACTGCTGTTGAGTTCTGGCCTGGCTGATTAGATCCAACCTGCCCCCCCAGCTGCAGTTCCTGCCGTCTGTAGCACCCAGTGCGACCGGGACTGGCCCCGCCCTCAAGTCAGGGACATGTCGCTGTTGGGTAAGAAAGCAGCATGGACTCCAAGAAGGCTGGTTTGCACAGCAGCAGCTTTAATGCAAAAAACTCTTCTCTTTTATAGACTGTTCCGATACATTCTACCTGATTGGCTAATTAACACCTTTCTCACAAACAATCCTTGAGAAGAACAGAAAAACAGAGTAGGAAAACATCACCTGCAGGTTGTTTATAATAGCAAGTTATCATCGTTTCTCTTCAACTCCCTAAAAAATCTCACAAGTCCGCTGTGAGAAAACTTATCTCATTTTCTTGTTCTCTGACCAGGCTGTCACATCCACAGGCCCCCCTTTTTGTTTAAAGAAGGAGGCGGTGATTGTAATCCTCTGTGGGGCCTCTTGCAGAAAGGAGAACAAACAGAGCTCCACACGTTCCTCAATCAGACACTGATTTAAAATGGTCAGAGAGGTTGGATCTCGTGATTCCCTCTTACAAGAAATGCACTATTGTCTCCGTCTCTCTGGAAGCCCCTCAGGAACCCCAGCCAGCCCCGAGTCGGCAGACGGGGGGGGGCAACCCCGACACAGCCGACAGCGGGGGGACACTCTCTTGTGCTCTGAGGGTACTGAAGGCAGCTAGGCTAGTTGCCTTTGCAGCAGAAGAGACACTAGAGACATCGGTAGAAGATACAAGGGCCGACTCTTAGCAGAGGTTAATCCAAGGTTTTATTCGGAGCTCCGGGGAGCCCCTACACCTCAGGGGGGCTCCTGCTGAGACCCCCGGGAGAGGTGCCAAGGTTACATTTAAAGGGAAGTGAAAACCTAAAGTAGATAACATTTTACTAACCAATAAGTGACCCTAAGAGATGGATACTGGGGGATAGACATTTAGGACAGCGTATGGAGAAACACTTGGGGGGGTGACCCCTAGTGTCTGGCTAATCACTCGATGTCCTGGACCGAAATTTCTAGATGAAGGGGATGGGATGCTGAGTGATTGACAGAGAGCCAGGGTGGGGATTTGGGGATGATCTCAGCAAAGGAAAGGGATTACACAGATAAAGGGAAGAGGTACAATCTGGGGTAGACCATTTGGGAAAAATATTGGGATACAGAAACAAAACTATTACAAAGTATTACAAAGTATAAAAACACACTACAACGCACTATCAATCCTAAAATAATTTACTTATTCTATTACAATCTCAATGCTAAGTCTAATAATACAATAACAACTTATCATTAATTTGTTCAAAGGACTGACAGTATTAGGCTGTCGACAGTCCTTTCTCAGAAACAAAGAAAGGATGGAATATTCACTCCCTACTCAGGGAGGGGCCACCTGATTGATGGTCATCCTCTTGATCATCATTCAGAGGGTTGCCTGTTAGCCACATTCTGTCTTTGTTGTCACAAGTCAGGGCGGACACACCTCACAGGTACCCATTGCACTCCAGTATCTGTGGAAACGCATGTATACCCGCGGCCTGGAGCGATAAGGTCATATGGGTCCTCCCACTTATTAGCGGTTAGGTCCAGTATCCGGACCTTCGCTTGAGACAGGTGCGTCTCACCTGAAGAATGCAACAAGAGAAAATGATTTAGAATGACAGGATTCTCTGAATTCTGTGGCACTGTAAGATGGTTGATTGTATATAGAGCTTTTTCCAATCAACTGTGTGGTGTTTCTCCAGGCATTCCCCTTTTTTGTTTGTCCAGGACACGCTTCAAGGTACCACGAGCACGTTCAACAATAGCTTGACCTGTTGGAGAGTGCAGGATACCAAGTCTGTGTGACACTCCCCATAGGCACAGAAACTGCTGCATCTTCTATGAGACATAGGCAGAGCCATTGTCAGTTTTCACGGAAGAAGGTATTCCCAAGACTGCAAAAGCCATCCTCCAATGGGCAATAACATCGCGACTCTATTCTCCAGTATGAGCAGATGCCCACATGGCGGAGGAAAATGTGTCAATTGACACGTGCACATACTTAAGTCAGCCAAATTCAGTCATGTGAGTGACATCTGTTTGCCAAAGCTGCAAGGCTTTTAGGCCTCTGGGGTTCACTCCCGCTGGTAAAGGTGCAGCAAGTCCATGAAAGTCAGCACAAGAACTAACGATGTCATGAGCCTCAGCTGGCGTCAAATGAAACTGTTTCTGCAGGGTATGCGCACTTTGATGGAAAAGTCATGCGACACCTTGGCTTGTGCAATCTTGTCAGGCTGAGACACTACACACACAGGGTTAGCCAACCTGTCAGCCCTGGCATTAACATCTGCTATGAAACCTGGCAAACTGGTGTGACTCCAAATATGCAAGATGTAATACTGTGGCATTCACATTCTCTGAAAAAATTCCTTTGCCCAGGATTTTTCTCCTGGGAAGCTGAGAAGCCTCAGAGAAAAAGAAAACAATTCTTATCTCATTTGCTTCTCCTGTGTTTCGCTCCTATCGAATGTGTTTGGAGATTGTTTACCCACAGGTCATTTTTTCATTGGATTCTGGTGTGAGTTGTTTTGGCTCATTGGCCAATCAGGGCCAAGCTGTGTTGAGACTCTGGAAAGAGTAATGAGTTTTTCATTATTATCTTTTGAGCATTTAGTAAGTATCTTTTCTGTATTCTTTAGTATAGTTTGGTATAGTATTCTTTAATATAATATAGTATTATAAAGTAATAAATTAGCCTTCTGAGAACATGGAGTCAGATGCATCATTCCTGCCTTCATCGGGGCATTCCCAGCAAATGCAATAATTGGTGACCCCAGACTTTGGCTGTAGGCTGGACTGAAGAACCAAGACCCTGAAATTGGACGGAGTTTGCAGCCAAGGCTGAACACGCAAGGATCTGCTGAATCCTCTCGGGAAGTGTCCGGAGACTCTTTGTGGATGTTGCAGGACCCTGCGCAGCCCGTTCATAACCAGACACTGTTGCAAGGTACTGTTAACCCTTCCTCTCCCGACAACATTGTCCTTTGAAAAATGTGGGGTGACAGTTGGGAGAAGGTGCCCTCAGAAACAGAAGTTCAATTTTTTCCATCAGAGGAGGGCATTATTTGGATGTGGAGATTTTGGGCTCTGCAGAACAGAATTCTTATACTGAAGAGACATTTCTATGAGTTTTTCACATTGGCAAAACCTTGCAGGTTTTTCAAGGATGTGGAATCCTCCCTGGATCTGAGACCCTGGCAGCCACTGGATCTCTATTTTAGGGAGAAGTACAGGTGGGGGGAGGGAATGTCTCGACATTTTCCAGCATATGCAGCTCTTTATTCTGAGGAAGAGAACCCCCTTGGAGGGGCAGCTCGCCTCGTGCAGGGGGTCATCAGCCCCCTCACAGCCGGCAGGAGAAGAATCTGTTCAAGGACAGAAACTGCTGGTTCCCATCCCCCCTGCACCATGGGAGGGGAGGTTCGCTTTGCCCACAGCTCAGAAGCAGCTTTTTTCTGCCTCTCTGGAGCATGCGCAAACATGCAAAACAGCAAACACTGTTGATGGAATTTGATTAACAAATGAGCAATCAGCTCAAACAATGAGGGTGCCATTTTTTCGGCTGATGGGGTAAGAAGACCCATTTCAAAACGTGCAAGGGATCAGACCACTTGGCCAATGATACCCGTAGAATGAAAATCGGGATTTAGGGCAAATTTGGGAGAAAACCTCCAAAGGAGGCCCCTCCAGAAAGCCAACCCATGCTTCCCCTCCCCCCACCTGGTTCAGGAAAAAAATTTCCTCGTAAAAGAAGTGGAAAGAATCTGTTTATTTAACAGGCCAAGCTCTCCCCAGCACACAAAATGAACAATACCAGATGACAAAACTCATTTGCTGCTCTGAAGAGATGACAAATTCAGAAAGTCTCTTTGGTGGGTGGTCGCTCTGTTAGCAGTCCCTCCGGAGCTGGTAAAGGCTGCAGAGTAAGCCCTGGCAAGCTACAAAGTGTGAGCTCTTGGTGTTTCCCCAGGTCCCAGTCGGCAGCAGGTTTGAATGGTTCCAAGAAAAGGGAAAGAAAACAGTCCAGGGAAAGCTCGGACTGCCTCAGCTAGCTAAACTAACTAACTAACTAAAAAGCAAAAGGAGTGTGGTGTTCTGCCCTGTCCATGCCCAGACAACAACAGTGTTCCAGCACACTGTGGAGGAGTGAGTCTAGTTCTTGATAACAAAACTCTGTGCTTCTTCTCCCTGCCTTCACTCTCAGCCAGTCTTGAAGGCACAGAATATAATAACCAGCATAAACAGAGCACACAATTGGGGATACAAGCATCATAACATCACAGTACATAATATAGAACAGTAATAAAGACAGTGATATCAATGGAAGGATCTATTCAATGAACCTGATGAGCAGAAACAGCCTTTTGGACCTCCTCCAACGCTTGTCACACTGCAGGAGTCAATTCCTGAGGTGATCTCAGGTCAGGGTACCCCTTTAGAGTCTCATACAACAGGGACAATTGTTTTCTGGTTAGTCCCAAGTAAGGATGCAATCAGCTGATGACACCCATCAATTTCTGGGCATCATTCAAGGTCTGAATAGAATCTGAGAATTGCACCTCCTGATGCTGAATGGTTTGGTCAAGAATTTTGACCCCCAGATACTTCCAGGGAGGGTGCTGTAGAACCTTCTCCAGGGCTACCTGCAGCCCATAAGCATGCAGAGCAGCAAACATCTGAGACTGTATCCTCAGCAACTCATCCTGGGTGGATGCTGCCACCAGAATGTCATTCATATAATGATAACAACACATGTCAGGAAACTGACCGGGAACTCCGGACAAGGCCTGAGCCACATACCACTGGCAAATAATTGGGCTGTTGCGACAGCCCTGCAGCAAAACCATCCATTGATATTGCTGCACAGGTTCTGCATTGTTGACTGAAGGCACTGTGAAGGCAAACTTTGGTTTGTCATCAGGATGCAAAGTAATCACAAAAAAACCCAATCCTTCAAATAAATGATCAAGATCTCCCATCCCACAGGGAGCATGGTGGGTGAGGGCATACCAGGCTGCAATGCCCCCATACTTTCCATCACTGCATTAATTTTGTGGAGGTCCTGTAACAGCCTCCATTTCCCAGATTTTTTCTTTATCACAAAGACAGGAGTATTCCAGGGACTAGTAGAAGGCTCAGTGTGTCCCTCTTGTTCCTGAAGCAACTCACAAAGGGTGACCAGTTTCTCTTCTGTCAGGGGCCACTGATGAACCCAAATGGGTTTGTCCACCAGCCACAACAAAGGCAGTGTGGGATATCTTTCGCCCTTCAATGCAAGCGGCTCTAATTAAAAATCCATTCCAATTCGCACTCCCCAGGCAGCCAATACATCCCGCCCCCATAGATTGATTGGAGTTGGAATGACATAGGGTTGAACTGCAGCCACCTGCCCATTTGCATTACCGATGAGCTCAGACCGTTGGCTTACCAAGGTATGTGCCGCACTCCCCACCCCTACAACAGGTGACCCCACAAGGGCCAAAGGCCAGGCAAGAGGCCATGCAGAGAGGGCAATGACTGTCACATCCACTGCTGTGTCGATCAAACCTTGAAGCTCAATCATCAGCAGACGGCCAACCCTATGGGAGCCAAAGGCGACATAGGAGGCCACGCAGAGAGGGAGATGACTGTTACATCTGCCCCTGTGTTGATCAAACCTTGAAGCTCAATCATCAGCGGGCGGGCACCCGGTAGGGTCAGGGTACACACCATCTGGGGTTGCTGAGCAAAAATGTTTGCAGACCAGAGGGCTTGTGGCAGTCCCGTGGATCCAAAGCCACCACTCCCACGAGTCTACTGGTCACTCCTGGCCATGACTGAAAAAGCACAAGTTGAGCAATCCAAGTCCCTGCCAGAATAGTGACGGAGGGATGGGCTTGAAAACCATGGCAAAAATCAGACCTGAAAAGTCAGAGTCAATGACTCCTGGGTGAACAAAGATTCCTTGGTGGGTGACACTATATTTCCCCACAAACAGCGTGCCCAGTCCTTGTCCCAAAGGTCCAAACATGTCCAAAGGAACCTTATGTTCACAACAGGATTCTAAGATGACTGCACTGGTGGTACATACATCCATCTCAGCAGAGCCGTGGGTGCTGCCTCTGAGCTGGCTGGGCAAACCTGAGCTGGCACCATGCCCTGATGAATAACTTGTGTCAGGGCACAATTCCCCTGTGCGCTCCTCTTCCCATTTCCCAGGCCTGCTAAAGGCTGGGCATTGGCATGAAATTTAGCCTTGCACTGGTGTGAATAATGACCTGCCCTTAGGCATGTACCTGGCCTGGCTGTCAAGCAACCTCCAGAGCGGACACCCTGTGGTCTACAGCACCTGTCTTGGCACATGCATTGGCCATGTCTACCAGCGTCGGTTCACCTGGAAGAGCATCTATGATCTTCCAGCACTCACTGTTCGAGTTGACCCGTGCTAGCTGCTTGCATAAAATCTTCCTTAAGGTATCATCCTCGACCTGATCCCCCAGGGCAGCTGCAAGCTTTTCAGCAAATGGCAAAAAAGGCTCACCTGCTCCTTGAATTATCGTTGTAAACTGTTGCCTGGGGGGAGGCCGTCTCAATAGATTTCAACAATACATTAAATCCTGCCCTCTGACACTGTTCAAGAACAGCAGAGTCCCAGGTAGCCTAAAAATCAGGATTAGAAGAGGCCTTCTCTCCGAGGAGAGTGTCCACCCCCACGCCATACCTAGGGTCTTCCCGAGGCAAACACCTGTTGCTTGCTGCAACCTTTGCAGCATCCTGCATCCAGCTGTCCAAAAAAAACTCATATTGCACAGGCTGGAACAGTGCCTGAGCAATATGTTTAATATCAAATGGAGCAAGCAGGTCCAAGTTTATCACTCTGAGAGCCTGCATAACTTGCACAGAGCCAAGGCCATATTTTGCAACCTTGTCCTGCAAATCCTGGATCACCCGCCAGGCAATCACATCATGCCTGTTGGCGTGTCCTGAATTTGGGACATGTTTATACACGGGAAGAGCTTGCACCTGGCCTTGTGGCAGAACATGGCTGGAGGCGTGGCAGCAGGCTGCAATGGCAGAGGTGTAAAAGATGGGGGGGGGGTGGGAGGGGGCAGCTGGGTGTTCCTCAAGTCCAGGGGGTTTTCCAGATGCCTTTCTGTCCGCGGCAGAGTAAGCAAAAAACTGATGCCTTGACAGGCTACCTGGAACAGAGGCTAGACAGTGTTAAAGGAATAAAGTAGGTATTTATTAAAAGGCTTTCACAGGATACACCTTGAGCAGTACAAGAGCCTGGCCATGGCTCTACCTAAGATGGACCCAAGATGGATGCAAATGGATGACTAGTCAAGAGTTTTCACACTTTTATAAGTTTTGATCCACTTACATATTGGGGTAATTGTCCAATTACAGCTTCAGGTAATGAAGTCATATTCTCCCAGATTGCTTTCCTCAATATGCTATTGTTTATACTTTTTTGGGCCTGAAGCTGCAACAGTGTCCTTGGTTCTCAGTCTGGAAAAGGATTGTTTTGTCTAACTAAACTGTGAAAAGAACTTGCTAACACTTCATATGAAGTTCAGAGTCACACGCTAAGGCAGTACAAAATATGAAAATATGAAAGCTAAAACTTAAGGCATCAGTATCAGAAGCTCTGTAGCGGCAGCTGGAATGTGGGACATCCCGGCAGGGCAGGAGGTGGGGGGCTACAGCATAGAGAAGACCAGAGCAGTGGCAACTCGGCTCCCAGCAAGGCTGGGAGAGGCGGGCTCAGGATCCCAGGCATATGAGCAGATGGTGATAGGTACCTCTTTTAGAGAGGTAGGTGTTAATAAGGTCCCAATTCAGTGGCTGCTCTAGTGAGCAGAGGCTCACCCCACTGCAGAAGCAGCTCCCGGATAGGTTATGGTGATGACAGCAAATTCCCTCACCAAGCAGCAGCTCTGACCATCCTCCTCTGAAGCCAAGAGAGAAAGATAGCAGCTGCCTCAGCCCCATCCTTTACTTGCCCAATTCTTGCTGTATTTTCCTTCTCGGAGAGAAATTCCTCGATATGAGAAGTGCAACTAGATGCCCTCCTCCCCTGAGGCTTTGCAATTTCTTTTGTTTTTGTTAAGTATCCAGTTGTTAATGTTTCCCAGCAACTTATGGGAAGACATTCTATAAGTAAAAAAAAACAAAAGGAAAGAAACCTAACCCTCAACAAGTCCCCAGACACCAAACAAAGCTATAAGAGACCTCTTAACACCTAACCTAGGCGCTAAAACAAAATACCACCTTTACTCACTTCTGTATTTCTGTGTTGAACTTTGAGGATTCTTGTAATCTGACACCACTTGGACCATAGATAAGGCAGGGGGCGGGGAAGGTGGATGTTTCTCTGGTCCAAGGGTTTTCCAGTAGCTTCTCGTTCCTTCATGGGTCACCAGAAACTGATGCCTTGGAGTGGCTACCTAGAACAGAGGCTAGGAAAGATTAAGAGAATTAAAGCAGCTATTTATTGAAGACGTTCAATAGGTACACCTTGGCCGGTCAAAAGCCTCTGAGAGGGGCTGCACCCAAGATGGACGATGGTCATGAATTTTTCATACAGATATAAGTTTGGTCCATTTGCATATCAGCAGTTAATCCTCCAATTACAGCTTCAAGTAATGAAATTTTATACCCCCATGTTGGGGAAGATGAAACAGGAAAGCCTTATAAATATGATTGTCTGGCAAAAGATTTTGAGAATATAGAAACTTTAGGTGAGATTGAAATGAAAGCAAGCTTTGAGATACCTTAGTTACTGAACAACTGGAAAACAATGGTGTGGTCAGACTGAAGGTAATACCCTTTTGATGAAACAATTCCGTCTGCTTGCAGACAGGTCCAAAGGTCAGAGCAGACCCTACTAGCTTAGCAGAAGGGGTCCAAAGAGTAGTTTTTAGGATTTAAAATGTAACACAGTATGGTAATGTCCTGGTTTAGGGCAAATATGGTAGAGAATCTCCAAAGGAGAGCCCCTCCAGAAAGCAAACCCACATGGCCCCTCCCCCCAACCGGTTTGGGAAGAATTCCTCAGAGAGAAGTGGAAAGAACCTGCTTATTTAACAGGCACAGCACCCCCCAGCACACAAAATGAACAATACCGGATGACACCGCTCTGAAAAAGGTGACAAAATCAGAAAGTCTCTCTCGGGGGTGGTTGCTCTGTTAGTCCCTCTGGCGCTGGGGCAGCTGCTGCAGGCCAAATGGTGCAAACCCTCGGTGTTTCCAGGTCCCAGTCCGGAGCAGGTTCGAGATGGTCGAAGGAAAAGGAGAGGAGAAACAGTCCAGGAAGGAATTTGGACTGTTTAGCTAAACTAGCTAATAAGCAGAAGCAAAAGCAAGCAGAAGCGAGAGCAGAGAGAGAGCAAGCAAAGCAGAAAGCCAAAAGCAAAAAGCGAAAACAGCCCTATGTACTGCCCGTCTCTGTGTCCCTGATAAGAGAAACGCAAACAAAACTTTCACTCTTCAGAGACAGTCTTGAAGGCACAGAACAGATGAATGGGGATCCAAGCATCATAACGTCACCCCAGGACAGGTAATGTAGTGATTCTTATAGGCTGCATGTAAATGCTATAGGACTTGTATATTGTACTAGATTGGTTAGTGAGAATTAGAATATTCAACACAGAAGAAGATTTATTGTATTGTAAGGGGAACCTCGCGCTCTTACCCCTTTTACTCTGTTACGCTTTTGCTCTCTTTCCCTTTTATGCTCTTACCCTCTCATCCTCTCTGCCCCTCTCTTCTCTCAGGCCTGCTCCAAGCTGAGGCTGGCAGCTCCCATCAGGGCCCTGCACCCACGCCCTTTGCAATAAACCGCAAGTTCCACGACCTGGCTTCAGAGATCTCTCGTCTCCGTCCCGACCGTCCTACCCCTGACGCTCCTACACCCCCACTTTGCTCCCCTCCCAAGACACTTTTTTTTATACTTTTTGGGGCCTGAAACAGTAAGGTGTCCTTGAGTTTGAGGCCTAGAGGAATTGTTTTGTCTGAATAAAATGGGAGAGCAGTAGCTGAGAGGCTATGGAGTTTTAGAGTTATACACTAAAGCAGTACAGGCTCTGAAAAATATAAAAGCTAAAATCCGAAGGAATCAGGCTTACCTAAAAACAGAGGCCAGACAAAATTAAGAGAATAAAAAGCAGTTCTATTTATTAAAGGGCCTTCAGGCACATTTTGGGCAGACGAAACCCACCCAGGGGCTACACCCAAAATGGATGACAGGTCATGAATTTTCACACTTTTATAAGTTTGGTCCATTTGTATTTGGGGGTTAATCTTCCAATTGCAGCTTCAGGTAATTAAGTAATTTATTCCAAGTTTGCTCCCCCCCAACTCACTTTTGTTTACATTTCTCAGGGCCTGAGACAGTAAGGCATCCTTGATTCCCAGGCCTAGAGAGGAATTGTTTTGTCTGACCAAAATGGGAAAGCAGTAGCTAGCACTCTATATGGAGATTAGAGTTATACACTAAAGAATTGCAGGATTACAAATATATGGAAAATAGAAAAGCTAAAATCCTAAGGCATCATGTTCCCTGCAATTGACAAACCTTCAAGAAAAATATGGACAAAAAGCAGGGGATACAGAAACTGAGTACCTGGTGAAACAGAGGACTCATATGAAACACAGGACTCCTTTAACTCAAGCACCTTAATATGTAAACACTTTAGTATAAAGTATAGATTAATAAAAGTGAAGTGCTAGCTGCTATACTGCTTTTGCAGAACAAGCTGCTTTTGCAAGACAAGAAGCCTAGCCCTGGAAGGGGCTATGATGATAAGGGAATACTAGATGCTATGGCTAACTGCTCTTGAAAAAACATACCCAGGTGAACTAAGATGATAAGAGAAAGGAATGCAAGCTAATGTGTCTGACTAACTGCTTTTCTGCAGAACAAGGGCTTTGGCCCCTGTGGGCTAAGCAATAAGAAGGCAGAAACATGCTAACTGCTGTTTTAATGACAAATGGGAGAGCTGTCACAAAGGGTAGAAAAATGTAATTTTTATATGTAATAGAGAATAGGAACATAATCAATATATAATTATAGATGAAGTATAACTAATATAGCAACAAAGCATGTAATAGTAAAATTGCGTATTACCAAAATAGGTGTGTGATAAATGTATGTCTTAGGTTGCAAATGCAAGATGTGGCCAGGGGTGTGTATTCTATTGCCATCTGTTAGAATCAGGTGGGGCAGTTTTCTTTCTCTCTTCTGTGACCTATCCTCCTTCTGGGGAGATATTTTCTGTTAATATGCCATTGAGTCTCATTGCACGACTGATAAAATTTCATTATCCCATTGTGAGATGCTCCACCCAGAGGGAGGAGTCAAGCATTCCTATCTAGATGTAATCTGAAATTTGGAACACCACAGGCAGCCTTTTCAGACTAGATTCCCAGAAAAAACCAAGCCCATCTACACCACACTAAACCTTCAGAAGAAAACTACACCCTTTCCACAATATCATTGTTTCAACAAAACTACATCTGTCACTCCAAGAAGACTGCAGCCACCATTTAATCAAACTGCTACCAATACCCTAACCAACAGGGTGTCAGGTCATATTCTGTCACTGTTGTTTGGTATTACTGCATTTTTATTTTTATTTTTATTTTTATTTTTATTTTTGTTTTAGTTTTACTTTTAGTTTTAGTTTTAGTTTTAGTTTTAGTTTGTTTTTTTTTTAAATTTTATTTTTACTTTTGTTTTTTCCTAATAAGGAACTGTGATTCCTACTCCCATATCTTTGCCTAAAAGCCCCTTAATTTCAAAATTATAATAATTCAGAGAGAAAAAGTTTACATTTTCCAGTTCAAGAAAAGCTCCTGCCTTCCTTAGCAGACACCTCTTTTTAAACCAAGACAATGTATTAGATAATAATAGCATGCCGTGTTTGTAGCCCTGAGATAAGGAAACCACAAGTTATTCAAGACCCCAACCTTTAAGACCGTAACTTTTAGAATAACAAACAAAACAAGGGCGGATGTCGAACTTGTAAATGTATAAATAACCTCAGTAAGATGAGCAAGCATGGCAGATATGCATATGGAGGTGCTAACCCCTGCTTGCTCTTCCCCTAGCTGGGCCAATAAAGGTGTGTTTTACTTTACAGTACCTCACTACCTTACTGTGGAGTAGATTCCTTTGAATCACTGTTGAGAATTTGTTTCACTGGGGAAAATGGTATATTATTGAACGGTATGGAAAGTTTTGGGTTCTGGAAAGTGAATGTCGTTTTATACCTTAGATTATATTGTCCTGATTTAATAATTAGGAGAACTGCCCATTGGGCAGGAGGAATAAATATTATGGAAAAATAGGAACGTGCATCAACCTCTATGCAGTCATCAAAAAGTACCTCTGCTGCTGCTACAAAACCCAACTGTTCGCAGACTCAAATATATCAGTCCCTGCAGAGATGAATCTTAATGTATTAAGACCTTTGCTGAGAGAGACTCCAACTGTGTTAAAAAATTGTTTAGTAGGAAAACAGGTGAAAACTGTTGCCTGCTTGAGAAAAATGTGTTACAGAGAACTGCCTTGGTTTTTGAGTAACTGCTTTCAGACAGTTGGAGGGCGGGGGGTGGGGGGGAGGTGGTGTTATTAACCGGTTCAAACCTAGAAGAGCAAAGAAAACAAAGTATGTATAAAATGGAAAGAACTTTGTTCACTATTTCATACTGGGGATTGATTAATTCTAAAAGAGTATACAACATTGGCAGTAGCTACAACAGTTGTTACTGCCTCTACCCAATGAGTTAAATTATCTACTATTAACTGCAAAAAATTCCACAGTTGCACTTGGGGGAATTCAGTAAAATCTACTTGGATATGCTGAAAGGCTCTGTCAAGGTTTGACACTGGCACAAGGCCAAATGCCCCCATGAAAATACACTTTCTCTGGTGTCTGCTGTGAGATTTTGACCAGGAACAAACAAAGCAGGCTCTCACTTGAAAAAAAAAGAAAAGTTTATTAACTAAACTACAAAAACAATTACTAAACTACACACAAAAGAAAAAGAAAAAGACAAGGAAAATGAAAATCTCACAAAAACACTCTCCTCCTCCTCCCCCCTAAATTCCCAATACAATACATCTTTCAAAATCACCAATTCTGGGTCCAGCACCACCCTTTAGAATGCTCAACTTTCAGTTCCTCAAGAGGAGAGGGAGTCCTTCCATGTGTCGTGGTGGCCTTTTCCGTCCTTGTTCCGGTGCTCTCACCACCGAACAAGAATCAGGGCTGCTTCCAGGGTTGTCTTTTTAAGGATGCTTTGTCCAGTTCCAGAAAAGCACAGTATCTCACCTTCCCACCTTTGGGACATCTGTCCCCCCCATATTTTATATACCCCCTGGGGCCGAGGGGTACCCACACTGAATCTTCTTTGGCTCTGGGACATTTTCCCCCCTGGACTCAGTCTCTGTATCACACGGAAACATGGCTCTGTCCATGGCTACACAAAAGAGTCCAGCATAAAATGCCACTCCATCTTCTCCATTTTTCCAACATCTCTCACTCTCTCTCTCTCTGGTCCAGACCTTCATCACTCGTCTAGGAAGGGTTAATGTTCTGTGAAGTTTTCATTGTCCAAGAAGGGTTAAAAACTCCTCCAAGCGGCTGGACTCCTGGCTGCACACCCCCCCCCATCTCCTCAGCCGGGCTGCCTGCTGCCAGCACATGTTTACTAAATTTCAAGGTAACGGCCACAAACACAGGCTGCACTCTCTCTCTCTCTGTCTCCAAGGGGGGGGGGGGGGAACAGGCTGCCCATTGCTTCCCGGCATTTCTTTACTTCTTCCTTCCACCCTTGGTGGGGGGGGCCAGGCCTACCTCTCCCAGGCCGGGCCGCATGGCTTTTCCCCTTCCCCCGCCCAGCCAACAACTGGGCCGGGGGAGAGACCCAACTCCTTCCCGACAGAAATCCAAAAAGAGAGGCTGCCAGGGGGAGAGCCCTGCTTTTACCCTTTGTTCTCAGAGGTGGATCCAATGCCCAGTGGTTGGGCCAGCTGGCAATATTCAAATCTGAGCACTCATTGGCCCTATCTACAGCATCCCAGAAATCCTGTTTCCGGGTCAAACCATGACAGGCTCGTAAGGCTAATTCTTGCCCTCCTTGGTGTGTTTTCCTCATGACTTTTCTGTTTATTTTTTGGCATATCTCATACTTTTCAGTCACCTGCTTAGCTATTCCAAAAATTCCTATGCAACCCAAATTTCTCAGGAACTGATCACTCAACACTTGGGTACCCCAATGAGTCTTGTTATCGTGTTTTTCAATATTTTCCTGGCCTACAGTTTATTTAAAAACTGATGGAGGAGCCACGACTGACACCAAAGAAGGCTTCAAGCATCAGCACTTTATTGTTCTTCAGTACAACCTTTTATACTATTCATCTTACATGCATTACACCTGTGTGCCCTCTATACCCTTTTGTGATTGGTCAGTACATCTCAGCACTCCATGTCTCATTGCCTTCAATACTGCGCACCTGTCCTACACAGCTGTAGCCCATTAGGGATGAGGCTTGGCCCCAGCCCCATTCCTCATCACCATAAACTGTGTGCCTAAAATTCCCCTTTTTTTTTCTTTTAAGTAAATGCCATGTCTACCATCCTTCTTGTCTAAGGTTGGAAATGGGTGTATGTATTCTATTCCTATCTGTGGAGCAGTTATCTTCTGTTAATTGGGCAGTTTTCTTTATCTCTTCCACAACCAATCCTCCCTCTAGGGAGATACCTTCTATTAATGGGCCATTGAGTGTCGCTGTATGACTGATAAAATTACATCATCCCATTGTGAGATGCTCCGCCCATGGGGAGGAGCCAAGCATTCCTATCTGGATATAATCAGTGATTTAGAAGACTACAGACAGCCTTTCCTACTGGATTCCCAGAGGAAGACCAGGCCCATCTACACCACCACTGGATCTTCCAAGGAAAATTCCACCCTTCTACAGGATCGCTGCTTAAACAGAACCACACCTGTCACTCCAGGAGGACTACAGCCACCATTTCAATTGGACTGCTACCAACACCCTGACCAACAGGGTGTCAGGTCATATTCTGACTCTGTCAGTGTTGTTTAGTATTACTGCATTGTTTTGTGGGTTTTTTTCTTCCTTTATAAAGAACTGTTATTCCTGCTCCCATATCTTTGCCTGAGAGCCCCTTAATTTCAAAATTATAACAATTTGGAGGAAGGCGGTGTCTTGATTTGAAAAGACAGGTGTCTGCTAATGAAGGCAGAAGTCTCCCCTGAAATGGAAAATGTAAACCCCCTCCCTCCAAATTATTATAATATTGAAATTAAAAGGCTCTCAGGCAAAAATATGGGAATAGGAATAACAGTTCTTTACAAGGAAAACTAAAAAAATGCAAATGTAATAATACACATGTCAACAAACAACCACTGACAGAGTCAGAATACGACCTGACACCCTGTGGGTCAGAGTGTTGGTAGCAGTCCGATTGGATGGTGGCTGCAGTCCTCCTGCAGTGACAGGTGTGGTTCTGTTGGAGCAGTGCTCCTGTAGAAGGGTGGAGTTTTCCTCTGAAGGTCTGGTAGTAGTGTAGATGGGCCTGGTCTTCCTCTGGGAATCCAGTGGGGAAAAAGGCTGTCCTGGTGTTCCAAAATCTCAGATGATATCCAGGACGGAATGTTTGGCTCCTCCCCGTGGGCGGAGCATCTCGAAATGGGATGATGTAATTTTATCAGTCATGCAGTGACACTCAATGGCCCATTAATAGCAAATGTCTCCCCAGAGGGAGGATTGGTTTGTGGAAGAGATAAAGAAAACTGCCCAATTAACAGAAGATAACTGCCACACCTCTAACAGATGGCAAAGAGAATACAGACATTATCTTGCAATCTAGGACATTTTCCATTTCAGAGGAGGCTCCTGCCTTCCTTAGCAGACTCCTGTCTTTTCAAACCAAGACACTTCTGCAGGGCCCTTGCAGAAGGAGTAGCAAAACATGGTACATGTACTCCTTCTGTAGGTTGTTCTAACTCTGGACTGTGTCCATGTACTGACCTTGATTAATTCCCCAAACTTACATTATATATCATCAAAGTCGTTATACCTACACTTATCGAATATTAACAATATCAATAGCTGTACAACTTTATAAGGCAAAATACAAGAATAAGCTAAAGGCTATGTATTAGGATACTAACACAATCAACAGATATATAATTCTATCAACAGCTATACAACTTTAACAATATCAAAAACGATACAATTTCATAAAATAACATACAAGAATAAGATAGAATTTATATGTTCCCATCACCTACACCTCTTTGCCTATTTCAAGGATTCAGGTGAGCCACAGCCAGGTTCGTTGCTCCGAGGGGCATTATCCAACATAGGTTGAAATGCAACAAGCAGTCACCCACCAAATTCCAGTATCTGTCAAGATACAGGCATACTGATGTCCCCCAGTAACAAGATCCCATGGGCCCTCCCAGGCTCGTGTTTGCAAATTACAAACCCAGACTGGAGCAGGGCCACAGGTCCTGTCACTTGGTGACTCTAATGACAAAAACTGTGTTAGAATAACAGGTATTGTACATGAGGGAGGAATAGTAAGATGATTCAATGTAAACACAGCTTTCCAAACTCTTGCCTGTGGGGTCTCACTTCTCATTCCCCTTGTTGTTTTTGAAGAAAGGCTTTAAGTTTACAATGAAAGCATTCTATAATAGCTTGACCAGTCAAAGAATGCGAAATACCAGTGACATGCTGAACACCCCAAGATTGCAAAAAGCGTTGGGTACACTAAGCTACATGACCAGGTCCATTATCAGTCTTGACAACACATGATACACCTAAGGCTGCAAAGGCACCATGCACCATGCCAAAGCGAGATCACATCCCTCGCTTTCTTTCCTGCATGTACAGAAGCCCAACAGACCTTAAAATGTGTCCACAGATGCATGTACATACTTAAGGCAACCAAACTCTGAAACATGAGTAACATCAGACTGCCATAGCCAAAGAGCTCATAGCCTTCTAGGGTTCATCCCATCCTGAGTCATAGTGACATGTTGCTGACAATCAGAGCATGAGGCAACAATATCACATGCTGCTGCAGATGTAAGATGGAATTGATGTCGCAGAGCATGAGCCCCTTGATGGAAAAATTGATGTGACTGAATTGCTTATTGCAAAGTGTCCAGTACTGGGGCAGCCCATGCCAGGGCTGTCAGCTTATCTACATGGGCATTTCCTTCTGCTATGAACCCAGGCAAGTTAGTGTGCTACGAACATGAAGAATATAAAATGGTGCAGTTCACTGACGTAAAGCGTGCCATAATGTTTTTAACAAATGAAAAAATTCCTTACTATTTACTTCTTTCAGAACAGCATGATCTAATTGACAAACTATATTGCATGCATATCAAGAAGAAGATACAAGATTTAAATTCTCATAAGGCCAGGCTTGGATAGCCATTATGACTGCTCTCAATTCTGCTAGCTGAGGGGATCTGCCTTGGTGACCTGTAATATCATGCCACTGATGTCCCTCCATCCAGGTGACAACTGCTTTTCCCGTCGACCCTGATCCATCAGTAAAAACTGTGCACCCCTGTAAAGGGGTGGAGGAATACAGTGATGATTCCACAGTTTGCAATTCAAGATGTAGCTGCAAAAATTTATGTGCAGGGTGGTGGAATAATACTTTTCCTGGAAAGTCTACCATAGCCATTTGTAAAACAGAGCTGTTTGCCATAGACCAGTCTCAATAGCCAGAGGTCAAGGGCACAGTCATAATGGCTGGCTCTTGCCCCAACAACTGGACACACAATTGTCTGGCTTTACAAATTACATGAGCAACCAATTGTGAGTGGTAACTGTCTTCCTGTGCTGATATGATAGAAATCTTAAAGCTTCTTTAGTTTTATCAGCTTCAGTAGAATAAGAGGCATTATTTATGATGACTCTAAGGCAAAAAAACCTGTAATATTGTTTAAGACCAATACTAGAAATCAACTGTAATGTTCTCTGTGACTGAGCTTTCTATGATAAAAATTGTTATTCACAATTTCGAGTTCCAGTACAGTTAATAAGAAGCAGCAGTTTACATTTGCAACTCGAAGGTCTTGCTTTTTAGTTAGTACTTTTCCTGAGTCTTCCTATTTTGCTGTAAATCAGTTATTACTACCAGTCTAAGGACAGACAGAATGCCATAAAATGTGCAGCCAAATAAATCACTTTTTTTGCTACTCAAAATGGCAAAATTTTTGTGTTTCACTTCAACATAAACAAGGTGGTTCTGAGTGCTGCAGTATTACAACAGCAATACCCCTGAGATGATATAATTTCTAAGTAAGCTTGAAATGTCCCTTTTGCCCACATCAAAAACAGCTTTTGGAGTTCTGCACTGCTGCAGCAACTTGTACTGCAAGCTGCTCCACCTGGTATTGTGTTGTCCCAATCTTGCTGCAATTCACAAACACAATACATATGTTTCACCAGCATAGAAGCACGCCATACTGAACAATAGAGCTACTCTGTCTCAAGTCCCCACTGCTGCTTTAAGAAATTCTCTTGTACCTTTTTCAGTTTTTGTTGTGTTAGTTGGTTACTGCAATCATCTCATATGTACTTTCTGTGGAGCTCTGACTTTGCCTCTTGGAGCTCTATGTTGTTTTTGTTCTAGTGCAGCAGAAACTCAGCAAACTTCCTCCTGCATTCCTCAGGTGCCACACCATCTGCCATTTCCATCTTTGCCACTCCTGTCACGCAGCTTCTGTGTCCCGTCGCATGCACTGGCATTCAGGGGGAACCCAGCAGCACCGCAGGACCCTGCTGGACTGTGGCTATACCTTGTCAGGGGAATGCAGGGCTCACTCCACCATGCCTGGAGGGACTGGCAGGCAGCAGCATGAGAGAAAATGTGGCTGGTACTCTCCCACATTTTAATGAAAAAGGCAGTTTGTATGTCTGCTCTCAAGCCACCTCCTTTATACCAAATAAGCAAAGTGCGTAGCCTCGGTCTGTACCAAATAAGTAAAGTGCATAGTCTCACTCTATTTCTTTCACAGTAAATAAGCAAAGCACATAGCACCCACTCTCCACACTTAATACTTTTCCTTTGTAATATTAGCAGGAGGATGTCCAATATGGACTCTTTCTCTGCCGATATCTGAGCGCCCATTCACAAGTTCCCAGCGGCTCACCTGAGGGTGGTGCGTCTGTTTAAAAGTCATCTGGATGTTCAGGCTCTTGGTCCACCTGCTTTGTTCTCAGGCTCTTGGTTTGCCTGGCTCATTTCGGCTGGGCTCCACCATCTTACTGCTTTTAGGTCCGCAGTCGTCTGCCTGAATGACCTTGGGATCATGTCAGGTGCACCAGATGACAGAGGAGCCATGACTGGCACCAAAGAAGGCTTCAAGCATCAGCACTTTATTGTTCTTCAGTACAACCTTTTATACTAATTCATCTTACATGCACTACACCTGTGTGCCCTCTCTACCCTTTTGTGATTGGTCAGTACATCTCAGCACTCTATGTCTCATTGCCTTCAATACTGTTCACCTGTCCTACACAGTTGTAGTCCATTAGGGATTCCCAATCACCACAAACAGTGTGACTACCATCTCCCATTAGGTAACATCCACTTCCCTTCATTGTCTTTTTTTTTTTTTTTGCGCCTATTTCGAGGAATTTCTTTTCCTCTATTTCACTGAATACTGGGATATCCTGAATTTCTTCTGTGGGGGTTAGGACCATCATAATTTTCTCTTTCCCTGACTCTGCTGCATTTTTAGCCTCCAAGTCTGCTAAGATGTTTCCTTGTATTTCTAAAGTTGTTCCTTTCTGATGTCCCTGAACATACACAACAGCAACTTCCTTTGAAAATTGTAAAGCTTCTAATACTTCTGAGATAAGCCTTTCATTAATTAATCTTTTCCCTTTTTAATTTAGCAGTCCTCTTTCTTCCCAGATTTTCCCAAAAGTATGCACCACTCCAAAGGTATACTTAAAGTCAGTATACACAGTCCCCCTCTTTTGTGTTAATATTTCAAAGACTTGTTTCAAAGCGTACAACTCACATGCCTGAGCTGACCAGCTGGTGGGTAACTTTCTCTTTTCTATGGTTACTAATTTCTCATCTATTATAGCATATCCTGACATTCGCTGCCCCTGGATTACCCTTGAAGATCCACTGATGTATAATTGCTTCCCTCCTTGAAGGGGTTGGTTTGTCAGATCTTCTCTCACTTTGGTCTGATCATTTATGATTTCTAAGCAATCATGCACTAGTTCTACTGGTTCCCTGTTGCTCTCGTATTAGGTACGGCTGAATGAGGCAACACGACTCCAATGTCTTCTCAGAAGGCAAATGCGGAGTTTATTAGACATCACATTCTTTTTATAGACTGTTCTGAGAAAGCTGGACCTGATTGGTCCTCAATCAACACCTCTCACATCATTGGCCAATTAGGAACAACATCCTTCTTGTAAACATCTTACAAATAAACAACAAATTCAAAACACCAGCTGCAAAGATTAAAGATTATTTTAATTCTTTCTCCGAGCTTTTTCAAGCTCCCCCAGAGCAATGCCTGGGAAAGTTTATCTGACTTTCTCTCTGTAAGAGACGGTCGAGGTTTCCCTCATTCGCCTCACGACCGTCGCAAGGTCAGAGACCAGGACCCTGTGGACCCTGACTGGAGTTCTGGCCTGGCTGAGGTGGATGCTCGCCAAGTGACTGTTTGCAGATGTGTTTTCCTCCATGGCACACTGCTTTCTAGCAGGGCCTGGCAAAGGAGTGACTTGCCCTATATGCTTGCACCTGCTTCACAACACTAGCCCGTGAATTTCCCCACCTCTTGGCCAAATGAGCTTTCTGGGGTAACTTTGGTGGTCCCCCATGGAAAATCCCTCATCTGCCTCACTACCACCCTGACAGACGGAGATTGAAGCCCCCTCCCAAGGACTGAGACCCCTAAATTTTTGACACAGGAGTGATGGCTGGACTGGAGCAGGATGTCTGCCAAGTGTTGCCTGCAGGTGTGTTCGCTGGACCAAGACTGGTTTCCCATAGAAACCAGTCCTGAAACAATGGGTCCCACTCACTGCTGAGATTGACTTATCCTATTTTGGAACATGGACTGTCTGTACCCGTTTTCAATAGACTCATTCTCCGTTGTCTTTTACCTGTTCCCCCCTCGGTGGAGGACTATAATAGACCCCTGAGTTAACCAAGACTTTGAGATTCTCCTTGACGTGACAAGGTGGATCTATTGGCTGGTTCATGAGGATTTTGTCTCCACGTCTGATAGCTATACCCCTTTCCCCTCTTTCTCTCTCTCTCCTTTTTCTCCTTTTCTAATCCCTCTATCGCATTTGCTGTGGGCACTCAATAAAAGGTGCATTTGTTTTGATTAATACTGAAATCCCCTTCATGTTGTTTTTTGCACTCCAAGTTAACGAACCATCACGACCCCTGCTTGTACGAGCGGATGGTGACACTCTCTGACCAGACTGTCAGCATCCACAACTCTCCCTTTTTGTTTTAAAGCAGAAGGTGGCGTTTGTAATTCCCTGCAGGGCCCTTTGCAGGAAGGAGAACAAACACAGCTCAAGAGGTCCCTTTAGTAATTTGCTGGTTACTAAACAGAACCTCAATCAGACACTGACTTAGAATGCTCTAGCACATGCCATCAAATTCTTCAGTTCACGTCCATGCACCAACATCAAGTCTTGTCGTTCATTCTTGCAAGAAGTCAGTTACTAATTCTAATACAGTAAACAAAACATCGTTAGTCTGCTCAAAGAACTGGCAGTCTAACTTGTCAGCACTCACTACTCCAGAAACAAAGGAAAAGATAGAATGCTCATTCCTTGGTTATAGAAGGACCATCCTCTGTTTTTGGTGTCACAAGTCAGGGCGAACACACCTTGCAGGTATCCACTGTACCCCAGTATCTGTGGAAACACATGCATGCCCACGACCTTAAACAATAAGCTCACACAGGTCCTCCCACTTATTAGTGGTTAGATCCCATATCCAGACTTTTGCTTGAGGCAGGTGCGTCTTGCCTGAAGACTGCAACAAAAGAAAGTGATTTAAAATGACAGGATTGTTTGAATTTTGTGGCACTGTAAGGTGATTAATTGTTTATAGAGCCTTTTCCAATCGACTGTGCAGGGTTTCTCCAGGCATCCCCCCCTTTTTTTTTCAAGAACATGCTTTAAAGTGCCACAAGCGTGTTCAACAATAGCTTGACCAGTTGGAGCATGAGGAATACCACATTGAGGTGACACCCCCCATAAACATAAAAACTGCTGCGTCTTCTGCAAGATGTAGGTGGGACCATTATCAGTTTTCACAGAAGAAGGTAAAGAAGGTATACCTAAGATCGTATAAGCCATCCTCCAATGGGCAATAACATCGCGACTCTATTCTCCAGTATGAGCAGATGCCCTCATGGCGGAGGAGAAGGTGTCAATAGACACGTGCACACACTTAAGTCAGGCAAATTCGGCGATGTGAGTGACATCTGTTTGCCAAAGCTGCAAGGCTTTTAGGCCTCTGCGGTTTACTCCTGCTGGTAAAGGTGCAGCAAGTCCATGACAGTCAGAGCAAGAACTGACAATGTCATGAGCCTCAGTTGGCATTAGCTGAAATTGTTTCTGCAGGGTATGTGCACTTTGATGGAAAAAATCATGCCATGCTTTGGCTTGCACAATTTTGTCAGACTGAGGCACTATCCACACAGGGTTAGCCAACCTGTCAGCCCTGGCACTACCTTCTGTTATGAAACCTGGTAAATTGGTGTGACTCCGCATGTGCAAGATGTAATATGAATGTTCTTGGGCTGAATTGCACACCACACGGTTTTCAATAACTGAAACAAAACTGCATTATTGACTTCTTTCAGAAGTGAACAATCCAAATGTTTGGTTATGTCTAATACATAAGCAGAATCGGTGACCAGATTCAGAGGTACCTGAGAAAATCACTGGAATGCCATGGCAACAGCCTTCAATTCAACCAACTGGGCTGAGCCTGATTCGTGGCCTTCCAGCACCTGCCACTCAGATTCATCCTTCCAAGTAACAATGGCTTTCCCTGTTTTTCCGTAGCTGTCAGTGAAGATGGTGGGTCCTCGCACTGGCACCCAACTATTTTTTGGCCACAAAGACAAATTGATTGATTCTGCCAACTGCAATAACTTATGACTGGGCAGATGATAAGCAATCTGCCCTGAAAAGTTTTGCAGCACAGTTTGCAAAGGAGCACTGTTAACAAAGCTCCATTCAGAATCTTCCCACTCTACTGGAAGAATAATTTTTGCAGGATTAGCTGCCATTAACTGCAAACACCATTGATGGCATTTGATTATCAAATGAGTGATGAATTCAAACAATGCGGGTGCTGTCTATTTCGGTTGATGGGGCAAGAAGACCCATTCCAAAATGTGCAAGGGATCAGACCATTTTTCACTCCATTGGCCAATGATACCTGTGGGATGAAAATCTGGATCGGTAATGAAAACAGTGATATCAATGGAGAGATCTACTCGATAAACTTGATGAGCAGAAATAGCTTGTTGAACTTCCTCCAGCGCTCGTCGCACCTCAGGAGTCAATTTCCAAGGTGAATTTTGATCAGGGTCCCCCTTTAAAATGTTAAACAACAAGGACAATTTTGTTGTGGTTAGCCCCAAATAAGGATGTAACCAGCTGATGGTACCCAGCAATTCCTGGGCATCATTCAGAGTCTTAATAGAATCTGTGAATTGTACCTCTTGATGTTAAACAGTTTTTGGGGGTTTTTTCCTAAGAGCATGTACTCCAATGGCATATCTGGGATCATCCTGAGGCAATCACATTATCTGCTGCAGCCTTACCAGCTATCTGCCTCCAGTTGTCCTCAAAAACTCTAAATTGCACAGGTTGGAACAACACTTGACCCAGATGTTTAATATCCAATGGAGCAAGGAGATCAGTGTTTAACACCCTGATAACTTGCATAACTTCTGAAGAACCAAGCCCATGCATTCTGATGTGAAAGCAGTTGGTTCTTGTGAGGGTATTATTTCATTAAGGTTATTACTGGTTATCTATTAGATATGGGGTAAAACACATAAAAACAGATTACAATCAACAAAACTTATCAATTTCTATTATGTCATTAATACAGGGTTTCACAGTATGAGAAAACAAAATAACAATGTGTCCTGGTTTAGGGCAAATTTGGTAGAGAATGTCCAAAGGAGGTCCCCTCCAGTAAGCAACCCACACGGCTCCTCCCCCCAACCGGTTTGGGAAGAATTCCTCAGAGAGAAGTGGAAAGAACCTGCTTATTTAACAGGCACAGCACCCCCCAGCACACAAAATGAACAATACCGGATGACACCGCTCTGAAAAAGATGACAAATTCAGAAAGTCTCTCTCGGGGGTGGTCGCTCTGTTATTGGTCCCTCCGGCGCTGGGGCAGCTGCTGCAGGCCACAAGGTGCAAACTCTCGGTGTTCCCAGGTCCCAGTCCAGAGCTGGTTCGAGTTGGTCGAAAAAAGGAAAGGAGAAACAGTCCAGGAAGAAATTTGGACTGTTTAGCTAAACTAGCTGATGAGCAGAAGCAAAAGTAAGCAGAAGCAAAAGCAAGCAGAAGCAAGAGCAAGAGTAAAGCGAAAAGCAAAAGCAAAAAAAAAAAAAGTAGCACTAGGTACTGCCCAGTTTCTGTGTCCCGCCAGGCTGATAAGAAAACCCAAACAAAACTTTCATTCTTCAGAGCCAGTCTTAAAGGCACAGAACATAATATCCAGCATAAACGGAACACATGAATGGGGATACAAGCATCATAACATCACACTAGGACACAATGTCTGATGTCTCTTAAGGAAATGAAATAAATTATTATTGTTTTAAAGTCCAAATAGTTGAATCTCAGGAGAAAGTCCATTAGCTGGAAATGTTGATCTTTGACATCACTGAATGTCCTTCTTGATCCTGGAACAGGGAATAGCTGAAGGTTAGTAGGGACATTATACCATGATGATGACATAAGGCTTTTGTTGGCAAATTGCTTCTATACGTTTCCAGACACAGCTGTATCTTGGTTATAAGCATGAAGAAACATCAGAGCAAAATAATGCATACAGTGAGGAAGAAATTGATAGTAATTCAGAGTTAATCAGATAATTTAAACAACCAACAACACATATGAAATTATATAATTATCAAGCACTATAGCACTGAACTGTCATCCCAGAGTCTGCAACAGCTGATAAACCTCAAATCAGTAGAGAATTGGAAAATCATGTCTGGACAATGGTTCTCCAAACTCACTTTGAAAGCAGGTTCAGCTGTCATATATATAAAGGGTCAAATTCCCAAGCCAAATTGACTTGAATATTTTTTGATGCAGGAAACATCTGGGTTTATTGTCAATCATCCCATCCGAGTAGAGCTAGAAGCTTGGCCAGAGCCCAAACTCTAATTGGTGGATGTCACTTAACACAGTTTTAAAACAAGGCTCCTAAGACTAGCACTTATGAGTAAAAACCTTAGGGTTGAAAACTAATCAAACCATCTAGTAATTGAATCCTTCTGAAGTTTCCTTCAGGACAGAGAATCTTGGAACACAGCAAACTGCTGGAATGCTTTTGTAATAATAAATGAGAATTTGAACAATATATGCTTAAAATAAAACCAGAATGATTTTGCTGAAGGAATTACAAAGAGGGTGTGGTAAAGATGTTGCAATTTTTTGTGATGTAGATTTGGGCATAGGTAACAGGTTAAATTTCAATTGCTGCAAATAATCTTGGATATATAAATTTCTAATTATTATAGTAAAAGACAATAGCATTACGACTGCGTTGCAGTGTAAAGATCACCTTTTTTTTTTTCTTTTCCCTTTGAGGGGGCTCCGATCACCATCGGGGAATTGGAGCCACCCCAGGAAGGCGGAGAGAGAGCTGAGGGCAGAGCCGACCGCAGGGAAAGGGGGAGCGAGGGGGGCTGAGCCGCTTGCAGGGAAGGGAGGGGAGGCACCGCGCCGCAGGAAAACCAACTGCACGCTGGGAGGGGGGGAGGGAACCGAACTCTCTCTGGGGCAGCAGGGGAGCGGGGGACCAACCTTCCCCGCACCACTACCACCGCCATTACGCTTGGATAGTTTGTGTTCTGTTGCCACCCTCCCAAACACCCTCAACGGGAACCCAGCTGCCCTGTGGACGAAACTAATGTTTAGTTATACCTAACGTGTTTTTTCCCTTCTTTTCCCAGCATACTGACTGACGTACGCACTATAACCTTATTCTCAGTGGGGATTTATGCTGTATTACTCCCCAATATTTTACCTATCATAACCAAAGAACGGACTGCTCTCTGCGGTTGCGCTTTCTCACACTCGTGTCTGTCCACGTGTGTACGCTCTCTGCCGCGGGTCTTCCACAGTGTATTTTCCCACGACTCTTCTGGCTGCTGTTTCCCCGGTTCTCGTTCGCCGTATCTTCCCGCAACTCTTGGCTGCTTCTCCGCATCACACTTGACCATGCTGTGTTCTGCAATTCCATGACCTGCTCTCCTGGGAGCTGTGTTTGTTTCGGTGCATCCCTTGCTATCTGCGACCCTGTGCACTCACTGCTTGGTCTCGCTCCGCTGGCTGGGTCTTGTCTTTCTTTCGTTTCGTGCCATCTCGTGGCTGGTTGTAGCCGCAGCTTTTTGCTGCTTTGTGTAGTCAGTTTTTAAGTTCTGTCTCACTGTAGACTGTACCTCACAGCAGGTGGTTCGTCTGCGAGGAGATCTCATTTTGCTGCAGGCTATTTGCTTTCAGCTTTGCGAATTCCTCTGTAGAGGTTTGATACCCCATATTGTTGGGAATCCTTCCCCAGCAGCCTGCCTAAGCAGTGGTTTGCTCTGGAATACAAACTCCCGTTTTGCTGGGGGGCCCGTCCCAACCAGCTCTTAGGCCGATTCCACTACCCATTGTGAGAAACAACTGCTCACTTTGAAAATTTGAAAAGTTTTATTAAACCTTGACAAAAATGCAACAAAAAAACTATATAAGTGTGAAAAGAGCGTATTTTATGATTTGCTTTTCACAAATATTAAAATGAATATTATATGCGTTATGTTAGAAAGTTATGCTGTATTAATTTTCTTAAGTAGTGTGTTAAATATAGTTTTAGGTTATAACATAATGTTAAAATAGAAGCTATGCTATGTAAGACACTTTTTTTAAAGAGAGGACTCACACCGAGATAGCAGCCACAGGACACCTAAATCTTTCAAAGAAAAAGAATTTATTGCTCCCTTATCAGAAGAAACTAACTTCTTCCCACCTCACTCAGCCCTGAAGACGCCGTTAGGATTAAGAGAAAGAAGTTGACACTGACCAGACAGAATCCTTTGTTTGAATAGAATTTATGCATCATGTAGGAGATGTATGAATATGCAAGAGGCTATTGCTTTTAAGGGTTAATCCTCTGTTAACGTGTGTCCTTTTTTGGGCTTTTTTTGCCCAGAAAGAGGTACCCGGACTGTCCGTAACTCTTTGTTTTTATTGTCTCGTATTGTCCTAAATCCTTATTGTCCAAATTTTTATTACTCTAATGATATTGCTATTTTTATAACCATTTTATTACTATTAAACTTTTAAAATTTTAAAAAGAAGTGATTGGTGTTTTTCACAATTATGGTAGCAGAGGATGGTTCCTAACACCTCTCTGCTGGTGCCTTAGGAGAGTCAGGGTGAGGAAGGCGCGCCCTGCCTGATTTTGGCAACCTTACTGTTTCCCCTTCTGTGACCGACAGACGGAGGTTATGATCAATGGACAAAAGGAGGCAATAAAATAAAAGGGAAAAGGCTTCCTAAAACTGCTATAATTGTCCCCCTAAGATTAGTAGTGCACACGAAGAACCCAAAAAGGAAAAAGAATTGGTAAGTACTTTTCAGGGGGAAAGGTACAGGGGGATGAATGTGTGTGGCTGAGAGGCAGGCTGGTTATCCCAGACCTGCTACCTGAGTGAGGAGTCTCGCATGCTGTGTTTTTTTGTCTTTTTGCGAGAAAAGCGGCCAGTAAAGAGACAAAGTGAGAGATAAAAGGAGTGAGAGAATCCCCCAAGGTAACTGGGACTGGGTCTTAGGGAGGCGTTGGACCCCTCGGAGGAAGGGGGCAGAGGAGTTTCCTAGCCCAATCCACTAGGAAATGGGACAAAAGGAAGGGGTCCCTAAAAATGTTCCTGGATTGAGGGATAAGAGTGCCCAAGAGCATCCAGAATTAAAAACCTGCTGGGTTGAGGGATTAGCATTCTAAGAGCATCCAGGGTTGAGCAAAATTCTGCCGGATTGAGGATATGCCCAAGAGCATCTGGGGCTTGACAACACATCTGGATTGAGGGATAAAAATGCCCAAGAACATCCGGGGTTGGACAACACAGCTGCATTGAGGGATAAAAAAATGCCCAAGAGCATCCGGGGTTGGACAACATAGCTGGGTTGAGGGATATCCAAGGACACCAGGACTGGCCAGTAACACCTAAAATTGTAATACATGATTTGAAAGTTAAAGGTACCTTATTGTTGTCTTGTTCTGTGTGTGAGAGTGAGTCAAACACAAAATCAGCCTCAACTTCCCGGGCGGGTGGGAAGGGGAGGCTGTGGCATAAGGTGTAGGTGACCTGCAAACAGGCCATTGTTCTCCTGGACGTGTGGAGAGGGCCGTGGCTAAAGAGTGTGAGTGACACGCAGACAGCCTCACAGGTGAACTGGCACTGGAGGTGACCAGAGTCAGGGCCCTTCCCAGAGGCCCAGTGATACTGAAACCCGGAGACCAACCCCAAGGCGAAGGGGGGGGAAGAGGCACAGGGACCCCTGATTCTTTGGTGACAGGGATCCACTTCGTGTCCTGAGGGTGTGAAAGAATGTGTGGAAGTGAATGAGAAATAAAAGTAAGTGAATGTGGATGAATGAAAGTATATGTAATGTAGATTGTGTATTTTAGGCTTCACTATATCTCCTTGGAGGGAGGTGTATTTTATTGAAAAGTAGTGTGAGAAAAAGGGAGTTCCAGTTGCTAGTAAAAGTGAGAAACAGAGGCAGGGGATGAATCCATAAGATCTTGAAAAATGGGACAGAAAACCAGTAAGTTGGATACAAGAAAAAAAAAAAAAGGGGGGGGGGGAAATAAAAGCATACTAGCAGAGATACCCCAAAATAGCCCTTTGGTAGTTATGTTAGCTAATACAACTCCTTGCAAAAGGAGAAAATACAGGGTATGCAGTAGTTGATGGGAAAAACATGCAAACTATGGAAAAAAGGAAAAATAACCTTAAAGTAGTAAGCTCAAACTTGTGAATTATATACTTTAAAAAGAGCACTAGAATATTTAACACAAAAGAAAGGAACTATATATACTGATTCAAGGTATGCCTTTGGAGTAGTACATACTTTTAAAAAATTCAGAAAGTAAGAAGATTACTTAATTCAAGAGGAAAAGGATTAGTACATGAGGAACTTGTTTTAGAGGCATTAAAATTATGTGAAAGAGATAGCTATAGTACATATTGAGGGACACCAAAAGGGAAAGACTCCTGAAATAAGAGGAAATAATTTGGCAGATCAGGAAGCTAAGGATGCAGCAGAAAATTGAGCTGAAAGAGTTATGTTACTATTAACTCCAAATGAGGAAAAATTGGAAATTCCAAAGTTTAGTGAAGCAGAGAAAAAAAAAAAAAAAAGGAATTAAACAAGATAGGAGGTGAACAAGATGAATCAGGGAAACAGAAACTTCCTAATGGAAGACAATTCCTTAATAAAATGCTTACTAGGAAAATATTAGAAGACATGCATCAAAAAATCCACTGGGGTACTCAGGCTTTGTGTGATCATTTTTTTAAGGAATTTTGAGAGCATTGGGATTTTTGGAGTAGCAAAGCAAGAAACTTAAAGATGTATAATTTGCCAAGGGATAAATAAAAAGGTGATGAGAAAAACAACATTAGGAGGTCGTGAGTTAGCTCGTTGACCATTTCAAAGTATCCAAGCAGAAGTTTGGATTTGTTAGGCTCTGGATTTATTTGTAAAAAAACATTTAATGCAGAAGAAAAAGAATATGCCACATGCTAGGGGGGAGATGGTAAGAAAATAGCATATTTAAAATATCAAACCCCTCCGAGACAAAACAATAAAAGGAAGAAAGGGGTGAAAGAAAAGGGAGGGGAACAAGAGGAAAAAACAGAAAAAGAGTGGAATCCTTCACAGGTCTTGCCCCTTCGTTCATGGCCGAGGCGCCTGTCCCGGGTCCCGGCTCATTGCCCACCTCAGCTCCGCCTGTCCCAGTCCCGGTCCTGGCTCACTGCCTGCTTTAGCTCCACCTGCCCCAGTTCCCATCTCAAGTGTGAGCTCACTGCCCGCAGCAGCTGCGCCAGCCTCTGTCCACACCCCAGCCCTGGTCCTGCCTGTGAATTTGTCTGCCCCGGTCCTGGACGTCTGGTCTGCGGTTTTATCATTCTAGCGGTGCAGCTGCCAGACCAGCTTCTCGGCAATTTAGTGTATTCTACAGTACTATAGATCCAAAACAGGTGTTTGGGGCCCCCCAAAATGTGTTCTTAGGTTCTGTTGGACATTCCCAATATTTAGAAACGTCTTTCATTCCCCAAAAGGGGTTTATCCCTTCTTCAGTACACTCATAAAATTCATATGCTTCATGGTAGATACACTTGTTCTTTCCTTTCCTTTCAACAGACCAAAATCTATTTGGATCTCTTGGGATCCACCGTGTAGCAGAGTTCTTTACTGCTAAATACCTTTTACAGACAATTCTTTTTACTGGCCTATTGTACCCCTTAATACTAAATTCTGAGTTATTCTGTATCCAATTTAAGATTCCTAATAGCCTTAAATTAATCTTTTCCCATGGCCAAATTTCGGTCATCTGGGTACAAACTCGACAATCAGTTAAATTTAGTTAGTGGTTAACTTTTTTCGCCGAATCTATGAATAGGTTCTTACCTCAGGGTATCTCTAAATGGTCATGTTTTCTTATTGCTTTTACTATCCCTTTCTCTTTGACTAGATTTACCAGGCTTGCTTCAGTAGCATCACATTCAAAGCACAACCAGGCTTCTCCTACAGGGCACTCTCCCAGGAGTTGCTGCCTAAAAGTGGCAGTATTCTGGGCTATCCAATACATTATCTTATCTTCTTGACAAAGGACCAATTCGGAGAGGTTAACACAATTAGGGTTAGAATTGGTGTGTGTCCCGTTCTCGGCTGTTTTTGATGGCTTGGAAAGGCTCGGGATGGCCTTGGACAGCCCGCGCTCCAAAGGACGAAAAGAGTCTTCAGATTTTTTCTCGGTCTTCAGTGTTTATTAGTTTTTATCTACAAGATTTTCTCTCAGCCCGACAGAGGTCTGCACAGCACGCCAGCCATGAGCACACTGCGAGCCCTCGGGGCGGTGACTTATCTTTATACCCAAAACTACGTATAAGATATTTACCTATTTTCCCCAATGCCTTTTACCCTTATTGACAAGTGCACTTTTCGTAAGAACCAATCCCAAAGTGCCAACAGCACCACAGAAGATGGAGGCCAAGAAGAAGAAGAAGAAGGACAGGACACCAATTCCTCCATCTTACTTCTCTAGACCTCCCTGTACCGAAATTCTAAAACCTGTGTTTCACACTATAATTAACCTATCCCTTCACCATTTATCCCAGTGTGATCCTCCCATCCTCATACAGATGTCGTCTCCCGTGCAGGATCAAAGTCCAGCCACCAGACACTTCTGGCAGCATTCCAGGAACTCCGAGCCCCCCAAGGGTTATCTCGGTGTCTCTGCACATCAGGATTGATGTGCTGAGATCCCACAGGTGTGGACTCTCGACAAGGAGTTAACTTCTTCCTCCTCATAGAGGGGTTGGTAGCACTTACTGCACGGCTGTAGGAAAGACATTCTGTGTTGTCCCTGTGAGCCAGCAGGGCCTCCTGAAAATAAGGAGAAGCCCTATATCTCTTCTGAAGGAACACCAAGGTCATCACCATGGAGACCAGAGAAGGAGAGAAAGTTGGGAGATTTGGACTCTCGCTGGCTCAGGAGTGACGTGGCTCTCTGGGTGTCTACTGAGAACTTTGTTTCTCTTTTATGACCAATGGGCACTGTATATGTGTTAGAGGGGTGTCAATATCTGGAGGAACTATAAAAGTTACGCTGGTTTAATAAAATCTCTCTTTCGCCCTTCTGATGGAGTTGTGTATTACTGTACTGTGTCACGCTCTACAGCGACATCTGGTGGCCGTCCTCCGTGATTACAACGGACTGTAAAGAAAAAAAATAAAAAGTTGAAGGGTACCCTAAAAAATATGAGTGAAGGCAGCAGGGACTCTGCGAAGGTCCGGACCTAATTCAGACGTCTGATTCGAGGTGAGCGATTGGGAAAAATAATGGGAAATAATGTATCAAAGGAGGAAATTACTGTTTTGTCCACGTGGAAATCTTTATTGAAAAGACAAAGTGTTGAAACTTCTGATTATGCGCTTCGCAGTTTAGTGATATGGTGCAAATCACAGGACTTTGAGGCTGATGCCGACACTGCCTTCAGTGTCCGGGCATGGAAAAAGTTGGGAAGAGACTCTATGGGAAGTGATATCTAAGGGGGATAAGACTGTTGTTGATTTGGCTGCTACTTGGAGGCTGTTGTATGAGGCATTGAAGGAATGGAAAGTAGAACAAGAGAGAGAGAAGGAATTGTAGGAGCAGGAATTGGAGCAACAAACTGGAGCAGAGGAACAGGAGGAAGGTGAGCTTAAGCCTGTCAATGTATCTTCCCCTGAGGAGGCTGCTGCAGCTGCTGCTGCTGTGGAGTTTCCCCCAGGGTTTACCATCGTGAGAATTAAACGGCAGGCTGGGACTGTTCCTCGGTATTTATCTCCTAAAGACTATGTTAAACCTGTGTATACTTTGCCTGCTCAACAGTTAGCTGAACTGAGTGCTAGACCAAAATATGTTACGCCTGCACAGCAACTAGCAAAAATGAAGTTACAGAAGAAGCGAAGTGAAAAACAGGCTGGGTCCGCTGCTCCCCCCTCCCCCTCCCCTCCGTCAGCTTTTCCCCCCGCACCTTCCCGCAGCTCAGCTGCCCCTTCCGTACCCGTCCCTCGGTCGGCTGTTCCACCCCCACCCTCCCGTGGTTCGGCTGCACCCCCCCCCCCACTTTCCCTTGAGCCGTCTGCCCAGCCTCTGCCCTCCTTCGAGTCGTCTGCCTCCTCCTCATGTTCCCTTGAGCCAGCCACCCCCTCTCTGCCCCCCTTCGAGCAGTCTACCTCCGCTCCAACCCCCGTTGAGCCGTCTACCCCCCTCCTTCCGGAACTAGTCGAACAAATGCAATCTTTAACATTGTGTCCAGCCCTGTCTAGTGACAGCTCTGACGATGAACTGCCGGTTATGAGTACATCTAAAAAGTCACAGGAATCTGTTTCTGTTCAACCTCGTAGCAGATCCAGGTCTGCTGGTTCTTGGACTCTGCCTCCCTGCCAGGTGGCTGTGACTCCTCGACATCCTTTGCATTTTTGGGAGCATGTAAGAATGAAAGCAGCTGAAGTAGGAGATTGGAATTTGTTAGAGAAAATAGGTCCACCCAGAAGGATGGGGATGACTACTGCTGCTTCTGGTGGGCCTGTGGCTTTTCCTGTTTTCAAAGCTGCTCCTAATTCAGGACAACAAGACAGCCATCAGGTTTTTCATGGAGGGTTGTACAGGACCTTCAGTCCAAAGTAGACCAGTATGGCGTTAACTCTTCACAGGCGATGCAACTGATTTGTGCTCTAAATGCTGATGTACTTGCACCTTATGATATTGTTCACCTTGCTACGATTCTGTTTCAACCAGTGCAGTATGGTGTGTTTCAAACTACCTGGAAGCAAATCGTTGAAAGAGTAGCACTGGACAATATGCAATTACCTCAGCACAATCCACGTCACGCTGTGGGAGTTGATGCCTTGCTGGGCAATGGACCATTTTCTAACCCGGATTTGCAGGCAAGATGGAACCCCTGGTTCTTGCACAGGCCCAGCAGCTGGGTATGAGTGCCTTGCTTAAGACAATGGAGATGGCAGCTCCTAAACTGAGGTATATTACCATCCAGCAAGGGGTGAAGGAATCTTTTCTGCAGTTTGTGGAGAGGGTTGCTGCAGCCCTTGAGAAGCAAGTTGAGGATGATAAGTTGAGGCAAATTTTATGCAGACGGCTAGCACGAGAAAATGTGAATGATGATTGTAGGAGAATTATTGATTCTTTACCAGGAGAACCTTTGCTGTCTGATCTTGTAGTTGCTTGCTCAAAGGTCGGTTCATTTGAACATAAAATGGCTGCTTTAGCAAGAGTCATGAAGTCCTCACCCAGATGTTCTGCTTGTGAAGAATCAGGAGATGTGAAGACCCAGTCCCATCAAACTGCTGGATGATGTGCATACTCTAGGGTAGTTTGGGCCAGTAAAGTGCCTTGTCATCGATGTGATAACTTTGGCCATATTGCTAAATTTTGTAAGTTAAGATCTTTTTCAGGTGGTCGACAAGAGCAGGGAAACTGGAGGCGGAACGCGAAGGGGCGCGTGGAGACACAAATACCCTGTCGGCAATCACGAGCCCTGCCAGCACTACAAAGCTCTCCATTTGTGACCGATACACAGGGGCCACAAGAGGCTCGGCAGGGATTGATATACCAGTAGCTGACACTGACTATTTTGACAAGAGGTATATATAAAGTGCCTCTTGATGCTTATGGTCCTATAGGTCAGGGTTTGAGTGCTTTTTTGATGGGAAGATCTAGTAGCACTATTCAAGGTATTAATGTTCATTTGCGTCTTATTGATTCTGATTATGTGGGACAAATTCAGGCTATGGTGTCTGTTAGTGAACCTCCTGTTGTCATTCAAAAAGGTACTTGTATTGCTCAACTTGTTCCTTTTATGAGTTGTGTTCCAACTGTAGTGGACCGGAGTCGTGGCACTGGAGGTTTTGGATCTACAGGACCACCTCAGGTTCTCTGGACTCAAAAGGTGACAGATGAGCGTCCAGTAACACAATGTTTGGTCACTGCTAAGGGATATCACCCAGAAACTACAACAATATCAGGTCTACTTGACACAGGAGCAGATGTAACTATAGTTTCACAGCTTGTTTGGCCTCCAACATGGCCCTTCACTCAATCAACCTTTGGAGTTGTTGGGTTAGGTGGATCAACTGCTGGTGCTTTATCTGCGATCACTGTAACACATCCGGAAGGCCAACAAGCTAACATTAGACCATATGTTACTAATGCTCAGCCTAATTTATGGGGACGTGATTGTTTAACCCAATGGGGTGTTAAAATTACCACGGATTTTTAGTGGGGGCCACTGGGATGCAGGGCTTTAAACGTCCGGTTGTGTCCTTGACATGGCTGAGAGATGAGCCTGTCTGGATTGAGCAGTGACCCCTGCCTACTGAAAAGCTTCTTGCCCTGCGAAGCTTAGTGAAAGAACAATTACTAGCTAGACATATTGAAAACTCCTTTAGCCCATGGAATACACCTGTGTTTGTAATAAAGAAGAAATCTGGTAAATGGCGACTTCTACACGATTTGTGGCGGATAAATGCTGTGATGGCCGCAATGGGTGCTTTACAATCAGATCTCCCAACACCTACAATGATTCCACAAGGATGGGAAATAATTATCATTGATTTGAAATATTGCTTTTTTACAATTCCGTTGGCTGATCAGGATAAGGAAAAATTCGCCTTTATGGTGCCTTCTTTAAATCATGAGGAATCGGACCAATGATATCAGTGGACGGTTTTGCCTCAAGGAATGAGAAATTCTCCAAGTATTTGTCAGTGGCTTGTGGCACAGGCTTTATCTAAGGCCTGAGAGCAATTTAGAAACTGTTATTGCTATCATTATATGGATGATATATTGTTGGCTTCTGAAAATAAACAGCAATTGTTGGCTCTCGAAAAATGTGCTGTGAAAAATTTAGAGGCCTTTGGTTTGGTTATCGCCCCAGAGAAAGTCCAAAGACAGATGCCATGGAAATATTTGGGGTTGATAATCACCAATACACAAATTGTGCCTCAACCTATAAAATTGGACATTGATATTAAAACTGCTGTTGACGTGCAGAAATTGGTTGATGCAATAGGTTGGCTTAGGCCATACTTGGGGATAACCAATCATCAACTGCAACCTTTGTATGACTTATTATCGGGGATAACTTCTTCTACCGATGAGAGACATTTGACTGCTGCAGCAAAAAAGGCAGTAGAAGAAGTTGAATTGGCCTTAACATCTAAATTTGTCACCAGGATAGATGTTTCTGTTGGTGTGCAATTGTTGATTTTGAGAGATAATGAAATACCATGTGGATTGTTGTGTCAATTGAATGACAAATGGGAACATAAATTGCATATTTTGGAGTGGATATTTTTGTCTTTCAGGTCACAAAAAACCGCTCCATGTCTGTATGAGCCTGTTTTGCGGAGAAAAGAAGAAACCTCACAACTTTATAAAAGTTGTAAAGCCCGGTATGCTTTTATTACAACGCATGCCGGACGCAAGCCTCCCCAAAAGGCATGCTTAACCCTGAAGGCCTCAGGTCTCCTATTATCCCCCTTCCAAATGCATATGCATACAGTTTCACAATAGGTTCATACATATTCATTCCGCGTGACATTTATCGCCAGTTCTTCTTTATCAAAGGAATTCCTAGGTCGGGGGCAAATTGACCTTGTGGTCATTTCTGGTTTTCTTTGTCTCTTTGCTGTCTCTGGAATGCAGCTTCAGCTTTGGCCTCACAGACTTTTCACCTCTCCTAGACACTTCACCTAATTCAGAATGGATCTCTACTCCGTCTCATTCCCCCCTTTCCTAGGAAATAAGTAAATTCTTTTACTTAATGAAAACCCTCACCACAATAAGTGTCTTTTAATGCTTCACCATGTACGTTTGACAAAGAGGTTAGTACAGCTATTTGTTGTAGCATTCTCCACTTCCAAATTAACAATATAATAGATAATCCTAATCTTATCCCAACTAATATTAGTAAAACTACAATGGGGTGGCACAACTTATTAAAGATTCCATTTGCAGTTGGTGACCACCCAAAGATCACATCCCACCAGTGATGATCCACATTTTGTTTTATTCTTTGTAGAACCCTGGTTATCTCCTTTGTATCATGTTGGACAGTAATTAAGGTTTTCTTTCCACTTTCTTGGATTTCCTTCAAGATCTCCAATAGGTCTTGGTGCTTAATTAATTGTTTTACTAATGTAAGGTTCATCCCAATAGGGGTAGGTGATAGTCTGTGATACATTGTGTGATTGGCTTTAATCAGATGGTGGGATGTCACTGGGGCCAAGTATGAAAAATCACACCCGATAATCTTAACAAAATTACAAATACAGAAATTAGAATGATTTCTACTAGACAGAATAACATCATTGCTATCAATTTGTACAGCAGCACAGGCAGTTCTCAGACACACACACCCTTTTCCAGTATATATGAGCAGTTTTCTGGTCAGTGACTGGATGAATTTCAAAGTGACAAATACTCTGTTCAGTGTCCAAACACACATCCTGAGCATTAATAGTATTGCTTTCACAAATGAATCCCATCTGTTCTCTAGTAATGCAGGATTCGAAGTTTACTGTCTGCCACTTTCCATTCATCTTTTGTGCCCACACTCTATGTTCTGAAGGGTAGAGTATTGTTTTTTCATGGTTTAATCCTAGGGCAACGATGGGATGGATAACATAAACAGTGGCATTACGTATGGTAAGCACAAAGGCAGTTGCCACATTAGAAACAGGATCATAGGTGAAATTGACCATAGTCCACCAGGATTGAAACTTCCTTTCAAAATCAGTTGCATTATCCCACACAATCTTCCGAATTTCAACTGAAAAATTACCTTCACTCCCTTCCTGTATGATTAGAGCTGCTGTTGCCTGCACCCATAACTGGGCTCGTATACAACTGAAAGCTAAAGACACATTATCTTGAACTGTACTAAGTGCTTCTAATATTAGCTTGTGGTCTTGGTCCCCGGCCGTTTCCCACTTTGACAGTACTTTTGAAATATGCCACTGGCTAGTTCCTAATGCCAATAGAGATGAATGTAAAGGTTGCTTCAATTTTGTTAGGCTACCTGCTGCAGTGGACAGTTTATTCATCAGTATTTCTTAATCTAACCATTTAAAACTCCTAATCTTGTCCCTAATATGGCAGTTAGATCCTTTCTTGTTCTGCTCCTGAGGTATGCCTGTTGTAACCATGTTGTCCAGCCCTCAAAGGAAGTTTTTAGGAAGGGGGAGCAGGCTGGTTGGATTTTTGAGATGTTAATTTGCATTATCAACTCAACACGCTTGAGAGACCATTCTGGATTGAATAATAGTTGTTGTTCACCCACATTCCTTACTACGTAGGGGCCTATTTCATACACCTCAGGTTCAAGTTTGGGTTGAGTCTGAACTATTTGAGTCTTGGTGTGGGCTGTATAAGGTCCTGCTGTGGTAAAAGGTGTAGTGTCTACTTTGAATTTAAATGAAAGCCCAATATCATCCTGTGCCCAAAGGCAAGTTATTTCTACAGGCTATATTAAGGTGAAATTACACCAGCAGTCTGATTCATTTAGGCTATCACAGATTTCCTGGTGTTCATATACACCAGGAGAGGTTGAGACACTAATTTCATTTGGTCTCTCATAAGCCGTCCCATTTATCATCCGGCACCCTACCTTGATTTCTTCTCCTCTGATCCCTTGAAGTGTCCACAGTTTCTGTTCCTGCCATTCCTGCTCCTCATATACCTGATCTCCATGAATTACTACAGTGGATAGGTTTAAATCCTTTATCTCAGAAGGTTTTCCATGGATCCAGTATACTGATTAAACACCTGGGACCAAGGCCATTCAGCATTGCTTTGAATAGAGGTACTCTCAAGTTCTAAAACTTCAGTTATGATTACACACAAAACAATTCTACAAACTGTGGGATCTCAGCACCTCAGGACTGATGTGCCGAGTCACCGAGACCACCCTTGGGGGGCTCGGAGGTCCTGGAAGGTTGCCAGAAGTGTCTGGTGGCTGGACTTTGATCCTACACGGGAGACGACACCTGTATGAGGATGGGAGGATTTCACTGGGGTAAATGGTGAAGGGATAAGTCAATAAGAGTGTGAAACACAGGGTTTAGGATTTCTGTACAGGGGGATCTAGAGAAGTAAGATGGAGGAATTGGGGCATGTTCTGTCCTTCTTCTTCTTCTTCTTGTCCTTCATCTTCTGTGGTGATTTTGGCACTTTGGGATTGGTTATTACTAAAGGTGTACTGGTCAATAAGGGTAAAAGGTATTGGGGGAAATAGGTAAATATTGTATACGTAGTTTTGAGTATAAAGATAAGTGACCGCCCCGGGGGCTCTCAGTGTGCTCATGGCTGGCTTGCTGTGCAGACCTCAGTCGGGCTGAGATAAAATCTTTTAGATAAATAACTAATAAACACTGAAGACCGAGAAAAAACCTGAAGCCTCTTTTCGTCCTTTGGAGTGCAGGCTGCCCAAGGCCATCCCCGAGCCTTTCCAGGCCATAAAACAGCCGAGAAACCGACATGTGGCGTCCGCTGCGTGGGCTACTCCCACCAGACGGGGGGGTGTCAGCCCTGAAGAGCTGAAGAGCTCAAGAGCCGAGAGGGCAGCTCCGGCCTTGGACGAATTCCCAGGAGAGCACTGATAACTCCTGAGGAGAGAAGCAAGGAGAAAGAAGAAAAAAAAAACGGCCAAGAGAGTCTGCAAAAAACAGCAGCCACTGAGAATTCCATCTCTCAGCTTCTGCCAAAGAAAGTTCGTAGCAGAGCAGCCCGGATCGGAACCAGAAAGGCGCCTCTGGATCCATCTCCTGTGACCTGCTGGACAGAGATCGGGGGCCTTCGGACCGCTCTGATGACAGAGATTCGTTTAGAAGGTCAAAAATAAGAACATGGGGGGCACACTCTCCCAGGAACAGCTGGGAATTTTGTCCGCCTTAAAAGGCGTGGCTGAATCATACACAGAAGGGATCCCAAAGAAGGAGTTAAAACAACTTTTATTGTGGGTGAGGCTCAATTATCCATTTTCAGAGACACGTTTGCTATTCGAAGTAGGTTTTTGGCAGGAAATTAACAGACATTTATATCTCTTAGAAACAAAAAAAGATGAGACAGCGTTAAAGCTGCTCTCACCAGCAAGAATAATGCTAGAAGGCATTTCTGTGCAGTTGAAAAGACTGGAAAAGCAACGAGAAGTTGCAGGACCCTTAGAAGAAGGGGGGGGAGAGCAAAGCTCTCGGCAAAAATTAGCTCTGGCCTCAGGTAGTCAGGGGGAAAAGGCTCTCGAGGAACGGGAGCAGGAAATAATAGCAAAGCCTCCGATTCCAGGACCCAGAAACCCCAGGAAATCCCTAAAACGTCCTGAAACCCTGGAGAATACAGGGGACTCAGGGTCCGACTCAGACGTGAGATCGGAAGGGGGGGTGCAGGGGGGAGAAAAGGGGTCGGGAGGAGCGCTTTCTCGCGACGAGCACGGCGGCGCGGCGGTGGCAGAGCAGGGCGGCCAGGCTGCAGCGGTGCAGGCGAGGGGCGAGGGTAAGGAGGTAACGGGAGACACGAGTTCCGGTGCGGCTTTTGTCAGCACAACACCGGGAGCGGCGGCTGCTCCGGCCGGCACGGTGGCAGAAACGCGCGCGAGGGGCAGGACTCGCAAAGACCCGGGGGAGGAGTCACAAACCAGCGCAGGAGCGTTTGACACGGGCGGCGAATTGGGGGGAGCTGCGCAGCCCCAAAGGGCCACTGTAGAGAGACGCAGGAGGCGTGCGGTTGTGACGTCAGACCCGGTGTGGAGGTCGGCTCGGATCACGGAGCGGGCCCGGATGCCGGCGGGGGGTGGGCTGCGCACACCGGTGGGGGGAGTGGACACAGCGTCAGAAGAGGAGGAGACAGAGTCGGGGACAGACTGAGGGGAGGAGATTTCGGAGGTGGAACAAGGGGGAGAGAGTGACGTTAGCTCGGGAGAGACAGGGAGTCGCTTGGAAAGCACTCATGCGCGGAGAGCAGAGCGTGGGCGGGGGCGGGCCAGGTCCCCTGTGACGTCTCGGGCGAGGAGGGGCCGTGCTCGGGATTCTACATCCCGGGGCTCCACACCCTCTCCAGACTCAGTGCCTTTAATCAAAACCCTCGGAGTCCAGACCCCTTCCCTTCAAGGGAGATGTTCTGGTGTTCGAGCTCCATTTTCAGCTGAATTAAAAGCCAGGCAGACTCGGTCTCAAACGAGATCGCAGACACGGCAGTCGACCGGAAGAGGAGGAGTCGAGTTCATTCCGTCATCCGAGCCAGGGAGGCTGGTGATAGCGCCACCTCGTGGGGGGATGACAGAAGTGCACGACATGCCGGATCTGTTTGGTGGAGCCACAGCGCCATCTCGTGGCGAGACTGCAACAATGCAGCGATTTTTTCCAACAATATATAAAAAGAAAAATACTTCCAAGAAGACAATAATAACACAACAAATGGATTATCTTTCAACTTCAGGATTTCGCGAAGACGATGAAAGTTCAGATGAAGCACAGCAACAAGGAGAAGATGTCATAAAGATCACAGCATCGGAAGGTGTTCCGGCATGGATGCTGTCAGCAGCAGAAGCAGCAAAAAGCTTCTTGCATTCATTTGATACAGCAAAAAAGAAATATCAACAGGATCCTCGAGTTTCTTTTTCGGATTTAGGAGCAAGGCCAAAAACCTCAAGGCAAAAAATGAGGTATGATGAATCACCGATGACATCCACAACATCGTTATTCATGCAAATCCCAATGGAGTCCCAAGAAGAGGAATTTCAAGAGCCGGTGAAGACAATGGATTGGAAGTGAATCAGAAAAGCATTGGCAAAAGAAAAGCATTTATTTCCGGGTTCAGGAGATTTGACAATGCCGGTGACATATGATGCCCAGGGACAGAATCCAAGGTGGGAAAGGATGGGTCATGAGACACTCAAAGACTTAGGGAAGGCGGCTCAAACTTTTGGGCTGAACTCACAATACTTCAAACAACTACTAAGAGGGACATTCACCACGTATGACCTCACGCCATACGATATTCGAAGTATTGTGGCAATGATTCTCACTGACACACAGAGTCTCGTCTGGGAAAAAAGGTGGAGAAAATATCTTTCTGAATTGCGGAATAGATATCAAGGTGGGCCAAATGCGAACCTCACAGAAGCGCAGTTAGCAGGGGATCCTCCAGATGACAACCCAGGGGAACAAGCAGTGCGGCTTCCACGAAGAGTGTTAAGCGACATCAAAGAAGCAGCACGAATGGCAATCATGCAGATTACACCAACAGGAGCTCCGGATGTTCCGTTCTCTTGCATCAGGCAAGGTCCCGCAGAACCATTCATGTCATGCATCGATCGATTCATGCAAGCCGTGGATCGACAGGTGACGATCAAAGAAGCGAAGAGGCCTCTCTTGGAGAGCTTAGCTTTTGGCAATGCCAACCCGGATTATCAACGGGTCATTAGTGCCATGCCAGGATGGCCATCCTTGGCAGAGATGGTGGAGGCATGTAGCAAGGTGGGGACACCTCAGCATGTCTCATCGATTGTGAAGAACGAATTAAGAGAGGAATGGGAAGAAGAGATTAAGGGACATTCAGAAAGGCAATCAGAGGACAAGACATTAGAGAAGATGCTAGAAAAAATACTCCATCAACAGGATGAGAACATCAACAAAGTTCTTGCAACGATGCAGAAGAGCAATCCCCCAGGAGGACAGTGCTACAAATGTGGGGAGTTTGGGCACATGAGAAAGAATTGTCCACGAACACATACGCCAGCGCCAGCACAGAAAGCGGAAAGGCCAATTTGTGCACGGTGCGGGAAAGGAAGACACTCTGTGAAAGAATGTTACTCCCAGACAGATGTGGATGGAAATCCGTTACCGCATCCAGGAAACGGGAAAAGGAGCGCGGCCGTAAATCGCCAGCGCGCTCAGACACAAGTACTGGCGGTGTCACAAGAACAGACAGGGCAATCATCAGTGAGTGACAAGCAGATGCCCTCAGCAAAACCCTCAGTCGATTCCACAGTGACCCAGACCTCCTCCCACCAGGGGCACAGTGTGCATTGGCAGCTTCAAAACTAGTATGCTTTCTAGATGAAAGTCATGCGGAGATACCAACGGGTATCCGCAGGGATTCATACAAAAAACAAGATTTCTTGATAGTTGGGCAAGATAAATGCAGTATTCTTGGACTCATTGTTTATCCAACGGTTGTCTCAGCGGACAAAAATACTGAATTAACAGTTTTGGCAAGAGCGCTTTGTCCACCGTTGACTGTACCGGAAAATACTGTGGTTGCAAGAGCTTTCGCATTGCTGCCACACGCAGTTGGAGAGGTCATGTCAATCTTCGACGAAGAAGGTTTCCCTATGAAGGAACATGTTGAAGTACAACATGGGTGAAGCACATAGGTTGAGACAGACCTACGCTCACATGCCAATTGACATGTGGGGACAGGACAATAGCAATCAGAGGTATGCTCGACACAGGGGCGGATGTAACGGTAATATCGTACATCTTTTGGCCACGCAGTTGGAGCTTGGTGGCGCCATTGGGTTCTCTCTCAGGCATAGGGGGAGCATCTCTGTGTCTGCAAAGTGAGAATTCTGTCATTGTCACGGGACCAGGAGACAAGACGGCGATCATTCGTCCTTTTGTCGTCCAAAAGCCGATCACAGTCTGGGGTCAAGACCTTTTGGCACAATGGGGCACAAAGATTGAAGTGGATTTTTAATAGGGGTCACTGCGGCACTCGCCACATTGAAGTTGACATGGAAAACAGATGATCCAGTTTGGGTGGATCAGTGGCCCCTTGAGCGGAAAAAGTTGACTGCTTTGAAAGACCTGGTCCAAGAACAATTGCAGAAGGGACACATCAAGCCAACAGACAGCCCTTGGAACTCTCCAGTGTTTGTCATCAAGAAAAAACTATCGAGCAAATGGAGGTTGTTACATGATCTCAGGAAGATCAACGAAGTCATAGAAGACATGGGACCACTTCAGTTGGGACTTCCGTCTGTCTCAATGATTCCCAGAGAATGGCCGCTTGTGGTCATTGACCTCAAGGATTGTTTTTTCAGTATTCCACTCCATCCAGATGATGCTCCGAGATTTGCCTTTTCAGTTCCGAGTATCAACAAGGAAACGCCTCTGCAGCGGTACCATTGGGTCGTTCTTCCACAAGGCCTAAAAAATTCTCCGACGATCTGTCAATGGTACGTGGCACGAGCTTTGGCACCAACGCGGAAGAAGTTTCCGAAGGTGAGGATCATTCATTACATGGATGATTTGCTCATTGCAGCCTCAACACAACAGGAGCTGCAAGAAGCTCATGACTGTGTGATTGAAGAGGTGCAAAAGGCAGGTCTGGAGATCAGCATTTCAAAGATTCAGGAGGTTGTGCCCTGGAAATATCTAGGGTGGAAAATTTCAGAGAGAATAATAAAACCTCAAAAAATGGAGATCAGCACCAAGATCAACAATTTGCATGATTTGCAACAGCTTTTAGGAGAAATCAACTGGATGAGGCCAGTTTTGGGAATCACAAGCAGCGACATTCCAGCGCTGCTCGATCTTTTGAGAGGAGACACAGACATTCGATCTCCCAGGACACTCACGCCAGAAGCGAAAAAAGAGTTGGAGAATGTCACGGACGCGATACAGAAAAGGCAGGCACATCGATTTGTTCCAACGTTGCCTTTTCAGTTGGCAGTGCTGGGGAAGAAAACACAATTCCATGGTTTGATCTTCCAATGGGACGAATCACAAAAGGACTCTTTGATAATCATAGAGTGGATTTTCCTACCACACAGGCCCGCAAAAACAATTCTCACAGATTTGGAGATGGCAGCACAAATCATCATAAAGGCGAGAACAAGGTTGCTGACAATGGCAGGACAAGAATTCTCAGTCATCAGATTACCTCTGAAGCGAGACTATTTCAATTGGGCAATGCAACAATCGAAAGACCTATTAATAGCGTTGTTAGCGTTCCCAGGAACTTGCACAGTCCATTTTCCACAACATAGAATACTGCAATCACAAATATGTTACAGAGCGAAACCAAGAATAAGTGAAGAACCTTTGGACGGGATCACAGCGTTCACGGATGGCTCAGGAAAGAGACACACAAGTCAGTGATCACGTGGAGAAACTCAACAACAGGGGATTGGGAATCAGACGTGAGGATGGTTCAGGGCTCTCCACAAATTGTGGAGTTGGCAGCCGTTGTCGGAGCATTTCAGTTGTTCGAACAACCTCTCAATCTGGTGACAGACTCTGCATATGTTGCGGGTGTGGTCAAGAGATTGAAGGGTTCACTCTTGAAAGAAGTCAGTAATGAGGTTTTATACTCATATCTGACTAGCTTGAAAACACTGCTAGAGAGCAGGGAAAGAGAATATTTTATCACGCACATTAGAGCGCACACAATACTTCCGGGGTTTTTAGCGGAAGGAAATGCTCGAGCAGACAGGTTGACAATGCCCATTTCGCAAACACTGCCGGACATTTTTGAGCAGGCAAGATTAAGTCACGTGTTCATTCATCAGAATGCGCAAGCGCCGATGGAGTCCTTTCGTCTCACAAAGAGTCAGGCGAGGGAGATCATTAGTGCTTGTCCAGACTGTCAGCTTGTGCAGCCACCTTCTTCTACCGGAGCAATCAATCCGCAGGGACTGCAAAGTCTTCAATTGTGGCAAGCTGATGTCACGAAGTATCCATCCTTTGGGAGGCTCAAAAATGTTCATGTTTCTGTAGATACATTCTCAGGTGCAGTCTATGCTTCAGCACATGCAGGGGAAACAGCAGACCATGCTTGTCGACATTTTCTGCAAGCATTCGCATCATTAGGTGTGCCTCAGGAGATAAAACCAGATAATGGTCCAACGTATACAGGCAGGGTGCTTGACAAATTCCTGAAAAGATGGGGTGTCAAACATACGTTTGGTATTCCACATTCGCCCACAGGTCAGGCAATCATTGAGAGAACACATCACACCCTGAAATCCCTTCTGGACAGACAAAGAAGGGGTGAGCAGAGGCAACACCTCACATAAAATTAAATAAGGCGTTGTATGTGTTGAATTTCTTAAATAGTTCGTCCACAGAACCTAATCCACCAATCGTGAGACATTTTCTAAACAGCACACAGGCAAAGCTAAGGGAAAATCCTTTCGTTTTGATCAGAAACCCAGAGACAGGACAAATAGAGGGTCCTTTCAAACTAATCACTTGGGGCAAGGGTTTCGCTTGTGTTTCCACAGATCGAGGTCTGAAGTGGGTGTCAGCACGACACGTGAAGCCATTTCGAACGCGAGAACAGGGGAACGCTGATCCGAGAAACAAAGAGACGAGTACTCAGACAGAAGTCGAGACTCAGACTGCAAAAGACGACTCAGAAGAGAAAAAAAAACAGACTAAGGACTTTGGGGATTTCACACAAAAGCGAAGTCATGAGTTTCATGATGCTTATGTGCATCAGTCTTTCATTCATTGCAATAAGCAATGGTAGAATTCTTTGACATCTCTCCCATTTGGAGAGGAATTTTAAAGACAGGGTTCTATATCTTAATAATTCTCCTAGTCCTCATACTTGTTGTCCCATGCATCTTTGCATGTTTAAGACATGCCATGAGTCAGGTAGCAAAAGAGGTCTTTTTAGTGCAAACAGAAGGGGGAGATGTGGGATCTCAGCACCTCAGGACTGATGTGCCGAGTCACCGAGACCACCCTTGGGGGGCTCGGAGGTCCTGGAATGTTGCCAGAAGTGTCTGGTGGCTGGACTTTGATCCTACATGGGAGATGACACCTGTATGAGGATGGGAGGATTTCACTGGGATAAATGGTGAAGGGATAAGTCAATAAGAGTGTGAAACACAGGGTTTAGGATTTCTGTACAGGGGGATCTAGAGAAGTAAGATGGAGGAATTGGGGCGTGTTCTGTCCTTCTTCTTCTTCTTCTTGTCCTTCATCTTCTGTGGTGATTTTGGCACTTTGGGATTGGTTATTACTAAAGGTGTACTGGTCAATAAGGGTAAAAGGTATTGGGGGAAATAGGTAAATATTGTATACGTAGTTTTGAGTATAAAGATAAGTGACCGCCCCGGGGGCTCTCAGTGTGCTCATGGCTGGCTTGCTGTGCAGACCTCTGTCGGGCCGAGAGAAAATCTTTTAGATAAATAACTAATAAACACTGAAGACCGAGAAAAAACCTGAAGCGTCTTTTCATCCTTTGGAGCGCGGGCTGCCCAAGGCCATCCCCGAGCCTTTCCAGGCCATAAAACAGCTGAGAAACCGACAACAAACTAAAATATGAGCTACTCCCGACTGCAGTATACACATTTTGCCCGAGTAAGTTTTAATCTCAGTTCATTGCCTCCTGGCGTCACTCCTCAAGGGGTTTCTGGGCCTTCTTCACCAGAGAGTGATGAATCCAGGCATTCTGCTCCTTGATTTTGATTGCAGTGAAGGTGGTGAGAAGCACTTGGAACGGTCCCTCCCACTGTGGTTCCAAGGTCTTTTCTGTAAGAGACTTAACATATACATAATCTCCAGGCTGTATGTTATGTACTGGCCCATCTAACTCCCGGCTCCGAGTTCCAGCCACATGTTTCGCAATTTCTCTGAGCTGTTTGTTTAAGGCCACCATGTAGGTGGCTAGTGTTACCTCTCCAATGTGGGTGGACATTCCCTTTTGTATTCCATATGGTCTTCCATAGAGTATTTCAAAAGGACTCAACTTTTCTGTAGCTTGAGGTTTTGTTGGAATTCGCAATAGTGCTAGTGGAAGAGCTTTGGGCCAGGGTAGATTAGCTTCCTGCCCCAGTCTTATGATTTGCTGCTCAATCAAATGATTCATTTTCTCCACCTGGCCGCTTGATTGGGGGCGGTATGGGGTGTGAAGTTCCCAGTCTATGCCCAGGTGGCTACTAATCTGTTGCACTATTTTGGAAATGAAATGTGATCCTCTATCTGAGGATATTGTGGCTGGAACTCCGAAGCGTGGCATTATTTCTTGTTATAATACTCTGGTCACCTCTCTAGCTTTGACAGTTCTGGTGGGGAATGCTTCTGGCCACCCTGAAAATGTATCTGTCAATACCAGCAAATACGGATACCCCCCTGTCCTGGTTTAGGACAAATTAGGGGAAATCTCCAAAGGGGAGCCCCCCAAACAAAACAAAACCTCCAACAACCCCTCCCCCAACACCGGGTTCAGGAAGGAATTTCTCGGAGGAGCAAAGTGGAAAACAAAACCTATTTATTTACAAGTAACAAAAGAACACTCCCCAACACAAGAAAAGGAAAGAAACAGACTGTGTGTGGTGAGGGCGCCAGGCTTCTCTTGCAAGCTCCAGGTGTCCTGGACGTCTCAGGTCAGGTCCGGAGCCGGTCCAGTATCTTCAGGGGAGGGTAAGAAAGAGGGAACAAAAGAAAAGAAAAAAAAACAGCGCAAAAAGCAGAAAGCAAGCAAGCAAAGCGGCTAGCCAAGCCAAGCAGCAAAAAGCCAAAAGCCAAAAAGGCCTGGTCAAACACTCCCCCCCTCTCTTCCCTGCCCTGCCGCAGCAAGACGGCCGGGGGGGGGGAAGAGAGAAAAGGCACAGCTGCCAGACACAACACACGATATTGGGATAAAGACTGTCAACCCACGACACTCCACCCCTTATCCCATATCGTGAATATACAATAAAAACTTTCATTTCACTTACTCACACCTTTGACACTTACGCATTCCTCTCATCTTACTTGCTCAGACCTTTGACACTTACAGTTTCCTTCTGTCTCACATTCAACAAACAATGACATTCATGTATGAGTCTCATCCCACAATCAGGTCTCCCTGAGGTACACACCGTGTTGTTCCATCTTTCTGCTATCTGCTGCTCCACAGTATCTAGCAGAGTACGGTAAACAAACACCAAGGCCCAGCTCACTGCAGTAACCCTTTCCTCCTTAGTATTACCATGGCACTTCTCCCTCAAATACTTTTCCACCTCGACTGGATCCTGAATTTGATCAGATGGAAAGTCCCAGTCTATAGGATCGGAAAATTCCTTTAAAGTCTGGCCCATGTCCTCCCATTTCCCACTCCAGTCAAGATTTTTCCTGCTTTGTTTTACTCCTAAGTCAGGAGTGTCTCTAACCCCTCTAGAAATCTCTGTCTTCATTTTATACACACTCCAGACAGTATAGAAAAGGCTTAATAAATTAAATGCCAGAAAGATGGTTTCTTTCAAACTCAGGGGAAAATCAGTATTTTCTAATAGAGATGTCAACAATTTGGAGGACAAGAAGGAAGACAAAGGCTGAAAAGCCCCTTCCCCTTCTTCTCCCCTAACAAACTGAGTAAACAACCATAATAGCAATCCATACATTCCTGAAATAAAGTCCAGCATTTTTATCCGACACATCATCACACATAAGACCAGCACAATGACTATTCTGGTTAGTGCCCCCCGCTTACAAAAGCTACTTATTAGGGACAACATCAGAGCTATTTTTGGGTAAGGAAATAACCCCAGGGACCACAAAAGTATTAAAACTTCAAAAACCCCTAGGGACCAGAAATACCGGCAAGCTTCCACTCCAAATGACATTATGAATCACCAATATGCCCACCAAAATAGCCAAAACCAAAATATTATTGTTATAGGTTTTTTTTCCACTGTTTTTTTGGCCTCCGTTTCCCGGCCAACGCACCAAAAAGTATATTGTCCTGGTTTAGGACAAATTAGGGGAAATCTCCAAAAGGGAGCCCCCCAAACAAAACAAAACCTCCAACCACCCCTCCCCCAACACCGGGTTCGGGAAGGAATTTCTCGGAGGAGCAAAGTGGAAAACAAAACCTATTTATTTACAAGTAACAAAAGAACACTCCCCAACACAAGAAAAGGAAAGAAACAGACTGTGTGTGGTGAGGGCGCCAGGCTTCTCTTGCAAGCTCCAGGTGTCCTGGACGTCTCAGGTCAGGTCCGGAGCCGGTCCAGTATCTTCAGGGGAGGGTAAGAAAGAGGGAACAAACAAAAAGAAAAAAAACAGCGCAAAAAGCAGAAAGCAAGCAAGCAAAGCAGCTAGCCAAGCCAAGCAGCAAAAAGCCAAAGGCCAAAAAGGCCTGGTCAAACACTCCCCCCCTCTCTTCCCTGCCCCGCCGCAGCAAGACGGCCGGGGGGGGGGGGAAGAGAGAAAAGGCACAGCTGCCAGACACAACACACGATATTGGGATAAAGGCTGTCAACCCACGACACCCCCTTTCCTTGGGAGTTCTGAAAAGTCAATTTGCCACTGTTGTCCAGGCCCATGGCCTCTCCCAATCTGACCGAGTTTAGTCTGGAGGCAAAGATCACACTGTCGGGTCACCTGAGTAATAGTGGCATATAAATTCCTAGCAACAATTCTTTCAATCAGGTATGTGTATAGGCCATTTATTCCCCAGTGCGTTTTCTGGTGTTTTTCCCTTACTAGTTACCACAATAAATGGGAAGGGATTACCAGTTTCTTTGCAATGGTAGCCCACCCTTCTTGGTTATACGTCCCTTTTTGATCTTCAATTAATTTCCTATCTCTCTTGTTATATTCTGGCTTACCTTCAAGGGAGATTTGTCCATCTGGAATAAGGACTCCTTCAGTAGCTATCTCACCTTTTGCTGCTTCTTTTGCGTCTCTATCCGCCAGCTCATTTCCTTCTTCCAATTCTGAGCTCACTCTTTGGTGTGCCTTAATGTGCATAATTGCTACCTTTTCAGGCAGCTGAACTGCTTCCAGCAGCTGGATTATCTCTTGTGCATGTTTGATGTTCTTTCCCTGTGAGGTCATCAGTCCCCTCTCCAGATGGCCCCATGTGCATGTACAACTCCAAATGCATACCTCGAGTCTGTGTAGATGTTTATTCTCCTCCCTTTTGCCCTTTCCAGGGCACGGGTCAGGGCAATTATCTCAGCCTTCTGCATGGAGGTCCCTGTTGGTAGGGGGCCAGACTCGATTACCTCTCTGCAGGTGGTCACTGCATACCCAGAATGTCGCTTCCCATTGGCAACATAGCTGCTCCTGTCAGTGAACCAGGTCTCTGCATCGTCCAGAGGAGTGTCCTTTATGTCTGGGCGGCTGGAGTAGGTAGCTTCAATGGTCTCCAGGCAATCATGGTGTACTGCTTCTCCTTGATTTCCACTGAGAAAGGAAGCTGGGTTGACAATATTAGTCACCACGATCTCTACATCATCTTGCTCTACCATGATGGCCTGGTATTTCAGAAACCTCTGTGGTGAAAGCCAGTGGCCACCCTTTACTTCCAGTACTGCGGACACTGTGTGGGACACTAGCACAGTCAATTTTTGTCCCAGGGTAAACTTGCATGCCTCTTGAATATTCAGCACAACTGCTGCTACAGCTCTGAGGCAACCTGGCCATCCTTTGGCTGTTGCATCTAACTGCTTAAGAGGTAAGCAACTGCCCTCCTGTATGGACCCAAGTCCTGAGCCAGTATTCCCAGGGCAATTCCCTGTTTCTCATGGGAAAATAGGAAGAATGGTTTACTCACATCTGGAAGTCCCAAAGCTGGAGCTGACATGAGAGCATCCTTTAGCTGGTGAAAGGGTTGTGTGGCTTCTTTTGTCCACTGGAGATCTCTGCTTCCATCGGCAATAAGAGCATAGAGGGGTCTGACGAGCAGTCCATAATTATAAACCCACAGCCGGCACCATCCTGCCATGCCTAAGAAGGTTCAGAGTTCTTTTATTGTCTGGGGTTTCAGGGTTTGGCATATGGCCTCCTTGCGAGCCTGCCCTAAAGTCCGTTGCCCAGCACTCAACTCGTACCCCAGGTAGATAACTTTCTGTTTCACTACCTATGCCTTTTTCTTTGATACTCTGTATCCTTGGAGTCCTAGGAAATTCAAAAGGCTTAGCGTCCAGGCCACACATGCTTCCCTCATCTGAGTGGCCACTAGAAAATCATCCACATACTGCAAATAGCTCCTTCCTTCCTGTGGAGCTTCCCAGAACTCCAGATCCTTTGCAAGTTGCTCCCCGAACAAAGTAGGGGAATTTTGCCAGCCTTGGGGTAGTCTGGTCCATGTGAGCTGGGTTTTGCGCCCACTTTTAGGGCTTTCCCATTCGAATGCAAAGATTTTCTGGCTGGCTTCATGGATGGGGAGGCAAAAGAAGGCATCCTTTAGATCTAAAACAGTAAACCAGGTTAGCTCAGGTGTTAGGCAAGTTAACAAAGTGTATGGATTGGCTACCACCGGATACAGATCTTCTGTTATTTTATTGACAGCCCTCAAATCCTGTACTATCCAGTATGATCCATCAGATTTCCGAACAGGTAAAATAGTAGTATTGAAATCAGATTGGCATTCTTTCAGTAATCCTAACCGCAGAAAATTTTCGATTATTGGGCTGATTCCTTCCCTGTCTTCTTTCTTTAGGGGGTACTGCTTGATTCTCACTGGTTGCGCTCCCTCCTTGAGCTTGATTACTATGGGGGAGGCATTTTTCGCCCTCCCCGGTACATCAGAGGCCCACACCCTGGGAAATACCTGACCTAGTATTTCTTCATCACTTTCTTCCTTAATGCCAATAGCTGTCAGGTTTAAACTTAATATCTCTATGTACTTTTGATCATTCACCTCCAGAGTGATTTCCCCATTTTTGAATGTAATGGTTGCTTGCAATTGTTCCAATAAATCTCTGCCTAAAAGTGCCTTTGGTGAATTGGGCATGTACAAGAATTTATGAATACCCCATTGTTTTCCCAATTTATACATCAAAGTTTTACAAAAATATGCCCTTTCAGACTGGCCAGTTGCCCCCTGCACTACAACATAATCATTTTCCACAGGAACTAAAGCTTTATTTAAAACTGAATATGTAGCTCCCGTGTCAACCAAAAATTCCACCCTTTTCCCTTCTTCCCCCAGCCTCATTGTTATAACCAGTGGATCCGCTGGGGCAGAATCCCCCGGTCCTCCTCAGTAGTTTTGTATGTGTGCAGCCATCTGTTGGTCACTCCTTCTTCGTTCTGGGCATTGGCCTCTCCAGTGACCAATTCTTTTGCAGATTGCACACTGGTTCCTGCCCAGCCGAGGTGGTTCTTGTCTCAGTGGTCCCTGGTTGTATTTACTCTGCCTTTCCTCCTGTACCACTGCCACCAACCTTTTCATTCCTTGTTTATATCCTTCCTCCCAGTTACTAAATACTCTCCAGGCTTCCTCTAACAAGGCTTCAAGATTCCTCCCATCTGGTCCCCGAATTTTCTGAAGTTTACGTCTGATATCTACAGCAGACTGCCCCAAAAATGAATTAACTAGTTGATTTGTCCCTATCTCAGACTCCGGATCTAATGATGTATGACGAAGCACAGTATCCTTTAAATGCTCTAGAAATTCAGATGGAGTCTCAGAAGGCCCCTGCTTAAGGGAATATAAGGCAGACTAGTTTATGGTTTTTGGAATAGCTCTTTCTACCCCTGTTGCTATCCACTCTTGATACTCTGCTAATTTCTTTACCTCTGCTGACACATTAGGATCCCATTCTGGGTCTTGGAGGGGGAAATGTTCTTTTACATCCAGCTGTGTGGCCTTACAATAATCCTCTGCCAAATTCCCTGCTGTCTTTAAGATCAGCTGTTTCTCTGTTTCAGTGAAAGCATCTAGTAGTAGGTGGATGTCAGCCCAGTCTGGATTCTGTTGTTTGATAACATATCGTAGACGTTTGGCAGTGAGTATTGGGTCAACACGATAATTCCTCGCAATCCTTTCCCATGCTTCTAAATCGAGGATGGTAAATGGCACTTTAATCTATAATTTGGCCCCTTCTGGTCCCACTGCCTGTCGCAGAGGGGCCTGTAGCACTACTTGCCTCCTGGTTCTAGATGCAACTGGACTCCCATGGGTGGGTTCTAGTAGATGTGCCTTCCCCACCTGAGTCCTCCTCCTTTTTGGGGAAGTTCCCTTCATCCTCATCCTCAGTTTCAGCCTCTACCTCCCCCTCCCTCCTTCGGGGAGGAGCTTTCACCCACTCAAATGTGTCCCGTTCTTGCTCCTCAGAACGATAGACCTTATCTGATCTCATACACCATTGTCCTATACTGCATGCTGAACAACAGCGTTTGATTTGCCCTCTCTTTGCCTTGTTATTTTTTTCAAGGGCCAAGACCAGTGGGTCTGAGGGTGATTTAATCCCACAGTCCTTTTGCCACTCTTGGTGGTTTCTTAAAACAAAAAACATAGCAGCATACAAAACCTCATCCCATTTACCTTCCCGTCTTAAAAACAACATTAACTGCAGTAAAGTATTATAGTCTAGGGTTCCAGTGGGTGGCCACCTTGCTCCGTCCTCTAACCTGTATAACGGCCACCAGCGTGTGCAATACTGGATTAGATCCTTTTTATTCTCAGAGCCCCTCCCTGCTGGTGACTTCCTTCCAGTGGGCCAAGATGCACCCTAAGGGGCTGGCCCATGGAACTTCCTTGCTCTGGTTAGTTCCCATTATTTCCTTCTTGCCCTGTCTCGCTTCCACCCAAACTTCTTTTCACAGAACTTCACAGTAGCTTCCCAGTCCTCCTCCCACACACTCCAAGTGGCAGGTATCAGATGTGATTTCCCACACACAAGGTTTAAGATCTTAGACTCTGAATCAGCTTGATCAGAAACCTTTAATCTACACTTGGGGCACTTGCCCTGTCGCTTATTAGAACAGCAGTACCAACGTTTCTCACAAACTATGCACTGTAATAATACCCACGCAGCGTGCCAGCGTCTTGATGCACCAAAGGCTACCTGAAATTTCCTGCAAAGGCAAGCTATTTCGTTTATTACAGGGAGCTCTAAATCCTCTACGGCAAACTGTTCCCAGTGCAGACTTACTAGAGCGCCAGCTGAAGTCCGGTAGAGCCCCTCTAAATAAACTCGTTCGTCTCCTCTATCTATCCAGTAATTCATCAGATTCACAAACTCCCAAGGGTCGAGTCCAAACCACTGAGGCAGAGGAACCCCTTGGGTTCGTCTAGTCACGGTGAAAGCGTGCACAACCTACACCACAATTTACCACCTTTACTCAATAAACGTCCTCACCCACGCTTTTCCACTGTTTACTCTATTTTCTCTGTCGGGCGCTCCCCGCCCCCACAGCCTACCCCGGCCGGTGTTTACTCAGCTTCTCCAGCGGTGGGTAGGAACTCCCCCCGCAGCCTGCCTCGGCCGGTGTTTACTCAGCCTCTCCAGCGGCGGGTAGGAACTCCCCCCCCCCCACACAGTATAGCGCTATGGATCTACTCTCTTTTATACACCATACACTTTATACACTTGCACGATTACAAACACAGCACGCTGACCACACAATGCATTAACCATACAGCAACACAGTGTCCGGACCCCACTCTCACACACAAACAAAGAAAACACACGCGGGTTCAGCTCTGCCCTATCAGAACAATGAACCCCAATACACGCATACACGGGTTCACCCAGCTCACCCCCAGAGCCATTAGCGGTTCCGCTCTATCAGAATGATGAACCCCGTCTCTAATACAGCTGCTCTATCAGCTGAACCCAGACGTCTCTGGGTGGTTTACTCCCTTGCTCTCTTTCCCCCCCCCCCCCCCCGGGGGCCCCTCAGTACATACCGTATCTTCCTCCGCAGGCCAGCAGGTCCTTGTCTGTCCCAGCAGGAGGCAAGTCGAGATGAGCGGAGCCTCCTCCAGGAAAATCCTGGGGCGCGCCTAGGAGTCCGTCGGTTCCCCCCGCACCTGCGGGGACCGAGACGGAGACGGAAGGTATCTCTCTCTCCTACCTGGCTCGCCCGAATGTTTTACCAAGAAAAGAAGAAACCTCACAACTTTATAAAAGTTGTAAAGCCCGGTATGCTTTTATTACGACGCACGCCGGACGCAAGCCTCCCCAAAAGGCATGCTTAACCCTGAAGACCTCAGGTCTCCTTTTATCCCCCTTCCAAATGCATATGCATACAGTTTCACAATAGGTTCATACATATTCATTCCGTGTGACATTTATTGCCAGTTCTTCTTTATCAAAGGAATTCCTAGGTCGGGGGCAAATTGACCTTGTGGTCATTTCTGTTTTTCTTTCTCTGTGTCATTTCTGTCTCTGGAATGCGGCTTTTCCTTCAGCTTCGACCTCACAGACTTTTCACCTCTCCTAGACACTTCACCTAATTCAGAATGGATCTCTACTCTGTCTCAAGCCTTTTGCAGACATCATTATCAAAGGTCGCAGACGCTGCCATGAAATCCTAGGTTGTGATCCTGTAACTATTATCATACCAGTACAGCAATGGTATTTTGAGTGGTGTTTTCGAAATAATCATGAGCTGCAATCTGCTTTATCTTCGTTTACAGGTCAAATAGCATATCATTTACCATCTCATCCTATTTTGAATTTCACTAAGGAGATTCCCTTTCAGGGAAAACAACTTTGCTCTTCAGTACCAGTGGAAGGCACAACAGTTTTTATGGATGGATCAGGAAGAACTGGAAAGGCTGCTGTAGCCTGGAAGAAAGACGACCACTGGGAACATGAAGTAATGGTTCAACAAGGATCTCCTCAGTTAGTTGAACTTTGTGCCGTACTTTTGGCATTTACCTTATTTCCTAGCTCCGTAAATATAGTTACTGACTCTGTTTATGTTGCTAATTTAGTAAAACAGATCAAGTTGTGTTGTACAATGTAAAGGAGAAACCATTATTTGTCATGTTGTTGAAATTGTGGACTGTTATTCGTAACCGAAAGCATTCTTATTTTATTATGCATATTGGTAGCCATACATTGCTACCTGGATTCTTTGTGGAAGGTAACACCTATGTGGATTCCCTTGTGGCTGCCTCAGCAGTAAAAACTGTGCCTAATGTGTTACAGCAAACTGTTCTATCTCACCAATTTTTTCATCAGGGTGCTCAGGCATTACGGCAGCAATTAAAATTATCACATAGTGAAGCAAAGTCAATTATTTCTTCTTGCCCTGATTGTCATATGTCTTATGTCTCACAATATTACGGCACTAATCCTAGAGGCTTATTCCCTCTGCAAGAATGGCAAACAGATGTTACAAAAATGCCTGAATTTGGCCGTTTAAAGTATGTTCATGTCACAATTGTCGCCTTTTCTCATGCCATGGTTGCCTCAGCATTGGCAGGTGAAACAGCTCGGGATGTTATTCATCATTTTTGCCATGCCTTTTCCATCTTAGGCGTTCCATCACATGTAAAGACAGATAATGGCCCGGCGTATGTTTCAAAGAAATTGCAAATGTTTTTCGTGCTTGGGGTGTTGGTCATTCTACTGGTATCCCTCATGCTTCAACAGGCCAAGCAATTATTGAGCGTGCTCATGGTGTGTTGAAGCGTCAGGTACAAAAACACAAAGGGGGAATGCAGAAGGAATCGCCTCAAGTGAGATTAGACAAAGCCATTTATGTCTTAAACTTTTTCTGTCCTTTACCTGACTTACAAGTCTCTCCTATATTCTACCATTTTTTGTCTTTGAATTCAAAACAGCTAAACTTTAAGAAAGGTATTAAGGTTTGGGTAAAAGATTTAATCACGGGAAAATGGACTGGGGAAGTGGATATGCATGTGTTTTAACAGAAAACGGCCCTCGATGGGTCTCTGCCCATTGTGTCAAACCTTATTTGGAGCACACAGAAAAGGACAGGATGAATGGTTCTACAGTGGGAACAAAATGAATAGGTAATTGTATTGGTTATTAGATAGATGGAAACATAGACCCTCAAGGACTGTGTGGTAAAGATGGTAATTCAAGACAGAGTAAGGGTAGTTATAGGCTTACATCGAAATTCCAAAAGTCAAGTTAGCGGACGTTACTTTTGCTTATTTTTCTTGAATTTTCTTATAGAGAGGTTGGTAGTACTGAGAAGTGTGCCTTGTACCATCTCCTTTTTGCAGAGCACCGACGGTCCCAAAATAGGGGAATTTGATGTACCTAAGGGAGAAGTGTTGCTTTTGCATAGGGATTGAACTAGTAGCTTAAGTCCACACTTTGAGCAACTAGGTTGGTTGCCCGTTATGATAGCAGCAAGCAGTTGCAAGGTTAAGTGGATGCTACTTAGTTCTTAGTGGTGACTAGGCAAATGACTTGGTCTCTGATTCTGTGTGGGAGAAAGGTATTTGATTGGAGGCGAAAGTGTCATTCTGCTACAAATGTGTTATCTGGAAGTTGTGAGATCTGTAATGGTATTTGAAGATCTGTCTTTATGTCTTTTGTTTGTATATGAACCTTACGATTGTGAGGGTGTGAGTTGTGGAGTTGGTAGAAGTTGAAGTTGGTTATCTGTAAGTGAATAAAGAATGGATCCGCCATCTGCTTGGATTTTTGCAAGGGCCCTGCAGAAGTCCTTAGCAGTTGTATTTGCTGGTCAAATACAAAAAGGGGGAATTGTAGGAAAGACATTCTGTATTGTCCCTGTGAGCCAGCAGGGCCTCCTGAAAATAAGGAGAAGCCCTATATCTCTTCTGAAGGAACACCAAGGTCATCACCATGGAGACCAGAGAAGGAGAGAAAGTTGGGAGATTTGGACTCTCGCTGGCTCAGGAGTGACGTGGCTCTCTGGGTGTCTACTGAGAACTTTGTTTCTCTTTTATGACCAATGGGCACTGTATATGTGTTAGAGGGGTGTCAATATCTGGAGGAACTATAAAAGTTACGCTGGTTTAATAAAATCTCTCTTTCGCCCTTCTGATGGAGTTATGTATTACTGTACTGTGTCATGCTCTACAGCGACATCTGGTGGCTCTTTTGGGCTCCCCAGAGCACCACCAGCAATTAGAGCCATCATTACTACCCTTCCTAAGAGTGCGGTATGGGTCATCTTGCATGACCTGCCCACCCCACCTTGCCTCTTGGGGACTTTGCTGAGAAGAAACTTCCAAACTCTTTAGAGTCCTCTCTACCCGCTTCTCTGGTTAAACCTCTCTTGGTCCGTTCCTTACTAATTTTTGTTTCTCCTTGGGGAGTGCTCTGTAGAGGATTAACCTGGAGTCTTTGGAACTAAATTGGGGGAACTTAACCAGAATTACTTCTTAACAGTCTTTAACTTTTTACAAACTTATTTTAAACACAGAACTGTCTTATAACACTTTAAGATATGGTATGGTTCTGATACCAAACTCTTAGTCAGTTCATCAGTCTTTTGGGCTCTTCCTTTTGAGAGTCAACTTTAAGTCTTTCAGTCCTTTTATAATGGTATACTCAGGTGAATTAACTCGTGATATGGTTGAATCTTGTCTTGAGGTAGGGGGTGAGAGTGGTGTGGACTCTGGCCCAATGCCAGAGGGAAAAACAGATGTTGAGTCCCATCCAGTGCCCAGAGGTGAGACTGGTCCTTTTATTCTCGTGATGTGGGTCCAACCCTTTTCTCTGGTCCGCACAGCTGAATTAGTGATGAGGAGTACCTGAAAGGGGCCTTCAAATTTAGGCATTAATGGTCCACTATTCCAGGATTTTATCAAAACCCAGTCTCCTGGGTTGATGTCATGTACTTTCGTGTCCAGAGGGAAAGTTTGGGGGAGGTATCCCCTTTTTCTAAGTCCTTCCAGGGTTCTTCCAATGATCTCTAAATACTTTCTGGTAGCTTCTTCTCCTTCCAGATAGTCTCCTGTGCTATAGGGTGTTAACAAAAATGGCAGTCCAAACATCATTTCATAGGGTGAAATCCCTATATCAGACGGAGGTCTTGTTCTGATGTGCAAAAGCGCTAGGGGCAAACACTTTAGCCAATTCATTTTTGTTTCTTCAATCAATTTAGTCAATACATTTTTGAGAGTTTTGTTCATCCGCTCCACCCTCCCAGAACTCTGGGAGTGTCATGGAGTATGTAATTTCCATTCCATTCCTAAAGTTTCGATTATATTTTGCAATGTTCGGGTCACAAAATGTGGACCCCGGTCTGAGTCTATGGTGTTCAGCATTCCATATCTGGGGATAATGTTCTCTAGGATTATTCTTGCCACAACTTGGGCTGTTTCCCTTTTAGTTGGGAAGGCTTCCACCCAATGGGTGCGATGATCTACTATAACCAGTAAATATTTGTATCCCTGCACTGGGGGGCATCTCAGTGAAATCTATCTGTATGCTCTGGAAAGGTCTTAGGGCTAATTCCCTCCCTCCAGGTGCTACCTTTCTAATAACTTTCTGGTTTACTTTTTGACAAATTAAACGCCCTTTTGTAATTGCTTTTGCTAGGCTATATACGCCTATGCATAGGTTGTTTCTTAAGAAATGATCACATAATCCTTGGACTCCCCTGTGTGTCAATTTATGTAGTTCTGCTAGCACTGTCCGGGCAAGTTCTTTGTTTAAAAACACCCGTCCATCCAAGGTTAACCACTCCCCTTGTTGCCCTTGGTGTAACTTTAATTCTTTTATAACCTCCAATTCTTTTTCACTAAATATGTATTCTTCGCTTCTTTCTCCCCCCTCAGGTGTGGTTTCTGCTTTAAAACTTTCACTGGATCTCTGGGTTCTAAAGCTGCTTCCTTTGCTATCTGATCAGCCAGTTGGTTTCCTCTAACTTCAATACTGTCTCCTTTTTGGTGCCTTTTTACATGGACTACTGCTATTTCTGTTGGTTTCTGTAAAGATTCTAATACAAACTTGACCAGGTTCTCATGGGCTAAACTTTTTCCTTTTGAGCTTAGATATCCACGCTCCTCCCATATTTTCCCAAATGTGTGAACTATCCCAAATGCGTATTGGGAATCTGTATAAATAGTTCCTCAGTCTCCCTCCAGCAAGTCTAATCCTCTTTTCAGGGCATATATTTCACAACTTTGGGCTGACCAGTTTGGGGGTAATTTCCATTTTCCTTTAATTTGTAAAGTTTCTCCATCTATGATGGCATAACCTGAAGCTCTTTTTCCATCTACTACCCTCAAAGAGCCATCTATGAACAAGATTATTCCAGTTGCTAGAGGCTGATCTTCTAAATCTTCTCTTACTTTTGTTTGAAGGTTAATCAATTCAAGACAATAATGTTCTTAATTTTCTATAGGCTCTCCCATAAGGAATTGTGCTGGATTGAGGGCATTTGATGTGATGAATTCTAAATCATCCGTATTCATTTGTAGGATTTCATATTTTAATATTCTTGCATTGGTCAGCCACTGCTGAGCTCTCTGGTTCCGCACTGTTTTAAGATCGTGAGGAGTGTGTACTTTAATTTTTCCTTGTAAGGTTAATTTTTGGGTCTTCTCTATCAGGATAGCAGTAGCTGCTACTGCTTGTATACACACTGGCCAGCCTCTAGCCACTGGATCTAACAATTAGGAGATGTAAGTCACGGGTTTCCTGCAGCCTCCCCACTTTTGAGTTAGTACACCGTAGGCTATACCCCCTTCTGCACTCACAAACAGATCAAAACTCTTCCTGAGGTCTGGTAAGCTTAGGACAGGGGCAGAAGACAACTTGTCTTTTAAGCTTTCCAGTTGTTGATCATCTTCTGCTGTCCAAATGATGGGATCTGGAGCTACTAACCTATTGTATAAAAATTTTACACTTTGCGTGTATTGATCCAACCATAACTTGCAATATTCGAACAGGCCCAGAAATTTTGTCACATCCCTTTTTGTTTTTGGAGCTGGAAGAGATAAAATACCTGAAATTCTGTCAGGGCTTAATTTCTTATATCCCTCCCTTATTATGTGCTCCAGGTATGTTACTTCTGATTGTACAAACTGTAGCTTCTCTTGGGAAAACTTTAGTCCTTTTTCCCCCAAAAAATTTAAATACTTAATACTAGTTGTTCTGACCTGATCTTTTCTCTTCCCTGACACCATCAGGTCATCAACACATTGCAGAATCTGTACTTCCTCTTCAGAAACAAACTGTTCTAGCAAACCTTCCAGGGCTTGTCCAAAGAGGTTGGGGGACTCAGTGAACCCTTGTGGTAATCGGGTCCACCTTAGCTGTTGTCTCCTTTTTGTACTCGGGTCCTCCCATTCAAAGGCAAACCAATCTACATTCCGTTGCCAGAGGACATGCCCATAAAGTGTCCTTCAAATCTATAACAGTGAATGAAGCATGTTCTCTTGGAATTCGGCTTAGGAGACTATACAGGTTGGGCACAACTGGATGCCTGGCAATGGTCCTTTTGTTGACCTCCCTCAAATCTTGTACCAGCCTATATTGCCCTTCAGTTTTCTTAAATGCCAGTATAGGGGTATTGTGCGGTGACATACAAGGTTCTAAAATTCCCTCTTGCAACAGTTGTTTTATAGCTATGGCAAGCCCCTTCTTTCCTTCTAGGGAAATCGGATACTGTTTAACCCGTATGGGTGATGTATCATCTTGCATTTTTATTGTTATCGGTGGGATGTCTAATAGACCCTGCTTTCCTCCTTCAGCCCATACCTTGGGGTTTATCTCTGTGACATCTCCTTGGGATAACTTCATTATTTGTACTACCATCCTCCCTTCTCTTGGGACAATCCCAACCCCCAAATGGACCTTTAAATCTCTTCCTAACAAACTTTTTTCTAGTTTAGGTAGGTAAATAAAATTAGCTTTACACTGTCTTGAGTTTCCAATTATTTTTACATCTTCAATCACTGAGGCTCTAAATGGTTTCCCTTCAGGCCCTAATACCTCACAAAATTTTCTACCAATTACCATGCCTTCTGGTACTTTGTTGAGACAGGACTTATCTGTTCCTGTATCACCCAAAAATTCAAATTCTTCATTTAGGGGTCCCACCTCAAAGTTTACCAAGGGCTCCTCTAGATGTTGCATCGGGTCCCCTAAAGTGTAAAGCCCCTGACACCCCTAATTTTCACCTCTAAGAACCCTCTCTAAGGCTTCTTGTTCCCTGGATATTGCCTCATCGAGACTGAGCTTTTTACAAACCCTCCTAATGTGCCAAGTTTCTCCACAATAATAGCAGCGCCGTTCACTCAAAGGGACTTGGGGTCTCTCCATCCCTTTTGTACTTGACAGTACAAGAGGCCTATCCTTGCCTCCTCCTGGTGGTGGACCTGCCCACTCTTTTGTTACCTTACTTGCCCCCCTGCACTTTCTCTAGCTACCACAACCATGATCCTCGCCTTATCCTTTGCTCTTTCTTCTTCCCTCCTTAAATACACTTTCAGTGCTTCTCTCAATAACTCATTATTGTCCTTCTCTTGCCAATCTTCAATCTTTTCCAGTTTTCTTCGTATATCAGGCCAACATTTGGTAACAAATTGGACCTTTAGTAGCACTTGACCTTCTGGGGTGTCTGGGTCTATTTTAGAGTACAATTGGAAGTTCCGCTTTAGGATATTAAGCCAGGCAGCAGGAGCTTCATCCTTTTCTTGTGCACCTTCGAATGCCAATTTGGTATTAGTTCCTTTGGGAACTGACTCTTTGATCCCTCAAATTATCAAAGACCTATATTCTGTCATGGCCCTCCTCCCTTCCTCCTGATTAGAGTTCCAATTGGGATCTATTAGTGGCAATTTCTGTTCACCTGATGGCACTTGGGTCCCAGACGGTTATCTTTCTCCCAAATTCTTATGCTAGCAGCTCTAATCATCTGGCCCTCTTCTGGATAAAATAATATATTTAGAATGGAATTCATCTCCCCCCCAAGTGTAGATATTTGGACCTAAGAATTGATCCACTTGATTGGTTATGCTCACTGGGTCCTCAACTAAATTCCCTTACTCCTTCTTGAATCCTCTCACCTCAGAAGTGGTTAGAGGAGCATCCACAAAGCCAACACCTCCCACTACTCCTCCCATAGGAACTTCTCTGAGGGGAAAAAGTCTCTCTACCCTGGAGGTCTTGGATCAGGTACCACAGTATGGCCCATCCTCTGACCCAAAACTACTCATTTGAGGGGTATTAGCATTACCCTGGACTTTCTGTAGGTCAACAGCTGTATTTGGTGATAAGAGTTTGCCAGGTAAGGAGGCATTTGTTTCCCAACTAGGAGGAGGTAAAGGAACAGCAATAGGAGGGGGAGAGGAGCCTGGGTGCATGTTAATTGGATCTGGAGAAGGGGTGGAGAGTGTAACAGGTGGAGTAGGCACTTGTGGGGGTGCAGAAGCAACTGGAAAAGCTGAAGGGGATGGTGAGGGAGTAGACACCAGGGGAGATACTGGGTCTACTATAGAGGAAGGCAAAGAGGTAGAAGGAATTAGAGGGGGTGGTAATGGGGTGGCAGCTGGGGGAAGAGCCAGATCTGCCATTTGAGGTGCCTGATGAAGAGGATTATAAGGTGGAGGGGCATCAGGAGGCAAATAGTCTAGGGGGTACTACTCTCTCTAACTCTAGCATCCCCTCCTTCATTCCCCTATTTCTTCCTCTGCGCCTTACAAATTTGCACACCTTCATCTCCAATAGCACTCTTTAACCAACAAGCTGCATATAATAGTTGCTCAGGATCGGTATCTCCTCAAGCTGTCAGATAGTGACTCAATTGTTGACACATCCACTTGTCTTTTGTCCCACACCATGGCCATCCTCCTTGCACATCTAACTCTGGTCAGACTTCTACACAGTAATGAATCATCTTAACCTTATCCAATCCCTCTGTGGCCTCTATAGAATCCCATTTCTCTAGCAGTTCACCTAAGGGACTGTGGGGGGGGTATATTCTTCAATCTCTCGCCTCTCTTCTTACTATTAAGTCCTCCCATTTTTCAGGTCTCGACAGAAAAAAATCACAAAGGTGCCTTTACTCAAAAAAATGTACTGACAGCTAATCTCAAGAAAAAAATCCTATTTGAGGAGTTCCAGCCTCCTCCACCGCACTTCAGATTTGCCTGACCCCTCAGGACTTTACAAAAAACCACTGCCTGATCTCTAGTTTGCCTAACTTCCCAAGTGTTAGGACTTACCAATCAGGACTTAAAAACAAACCCCGGCCGCCTCCGCTGGGATTTGTGCCTGACCCCTTTGTCAGGACTTAATTTGCCTGCAGGACTTCTGAGCTTGCCTGAATCCTTCTCGGGACTTGGAATCTGCCTGACTTGCCTCTGTCAGGACTTTTGGGTGTGCATGCCACTCATACACTATTTCCTTCACACGCCCGGAGGGGGACCCTCTTTACCCCTTAGGAGGCGACTCACTCATGCTGATTCCACTCGCTTCCCCCTGTTCCTGGCCGGTCCCCTTGCGGGAGTCTGAAACCACGGTACTAGAGAGTCCACACTCACTCCGAGGGTCCGAGCTGCCAGCCCCCATCTCACTCACACACACTCGCTCGCCCCCTACTCCCGCCACCACATACTTCTCACCAGTCCGGCGCTCCTCCGCGTCACTGGTTCCAAGCCGATCTTCTCTGGTCCTGATAGCCAGCTGTCCTGGAGGTCCAAGATGGCCAGTCCTGGTGTCCTCTTCAGGCGTGGCTATCCTGGACGAGCACCCTAGCTGAAATAAACATGGGCAGGAGACTTTTCTCCTTTTTAATGCCTTTATTAAAAGTGATCAGCTCTGGGGGGAGAACCGACAGGTCCGCGTTCACGCCGCTGCTGCTCCCAGGAGTGACGAGGAGGAGGAGGAAGAGTGCAGCTTTGTCCACTGGTCTGTCAGCAGAGCTGGGGATTCCGTCCTCACAAGAGCATCGGGAGAATCCCTTGTTCGCTTTTTCGGTTTGACTCCCAGGGTCCTGCCTCTAGCCGAGGTCCTTCCTTGGCTAGGGTGAGGGGCAAAAAAGGGTCACAGCATCTCTGCAGGCTCTGGACTTTGCTCCTCACGTCCAGACATCACTTTGATCTCTTAATTCCGTGTTAGCATGTTGTTTTTGGGGTCTTTTGCTAAGTTTGGTGGGGTGGCTTTCCCATGGCATGCTGGCTCCGAGGTCATTTGCATGCCCTCCGATGTCCCGTTCCCCCCCCCATGTCCCCTCCTTTTACTGTCTGAGAAGGGTCATCCACCTGGCAGCAGGCAGGGGGGTACTGACAAAAGGAGGGATTCTTAAGCATCAATGACAGGTAGTTAATGAAAACAACTGGTGATTACAATAAGAAACAGTTAGAACTCCACTCTGGCAGCAACTGGTCCAACCTCTGCAACCTCTTAAAAAAAAAAAAAAGAGTAACCTTTTTTTATTCATAGTACCTTGGAGGACTAAGCCTCAGCACAGATGCCTCCTCTCATCTCCCTTCCTTTGACACTAAGGGAAAACCAGCATCCCCCCCGGAGATTAGAAAATGCCAATGACACCTACTGATTGGAGTCAAAATGGTGAGGAGGGGGGGAAACACATGAATAATTATCATAATTTCAAAATCAAGGGAATAAATGAGGCAGCATATCGAAGGCGAAATGCAAAATAAAAAAAGGTTTTTAAGGGACAGCTTTTAAGAGAGAGAAAGAAGAACCTCCAACTGAATAGTTAAACAGACTTAAGACATTAAAAAAGAAATTGCACTAATCAGGTAAAAGATCTAAAAAATCTTACGAGAGATGGGCACAGAAGAGGAATAGAGAAGTCATAGGCTCTATATTTTAGAAGATGGATACCATCTAGAGTCTGTGATAACTTAAAAGTAAGTCCCCAAGAAGAAGAAAAATTAGAATTTGTGGTAGACACAGGGGCAGAAAGAACCTGCCTTTTAAATATTCCAAAAGTTATAGTGTAAGCAAAGACACTGTAAAAGTAACAGGGGCAAAAGGAGAGAGTTTCACAGATCCTGTCATTAAAGATGTAGTAATTAAGGCAGAAACTAGAATTTTGACAAGGGATGTATTATTAGTCCCTGGGGCACATATCAACTTATTAGGAAGACACAAGTAAAACTAAGAATAGGCATTATACCAGAAGAAGGGAAAATGACAGCTAGAGTTTTAAAAATTGGCCAAGAGGATGAGGAAAAATTAACAAGGAAGTTTTAGCTAGGAAAGGAAATAGGGGAGGATTAAATATTGACCCCATAAGGGTCACAATTGAGAGAGGATCATCCCATGCGTGTACATCAGTGCCCCATATCTTTAGAAGGACAGGAAAGTTTGAAGCCAGTAATAAAGGACTTATAAAAGATGGGACATTAGAACTTTATATGTCTTCTCATAATACCCCTATTCTCCCAGTAAAGAAGGCCAATAGAAACTCTTTTAGTATCCGGAGAAATTGAAGTTGAGGTTAAAAAAGGCTGCTATCTAACTTTTTAATTTTCTTGGGAAAAGAAAAAGGAGTAAGGGTATCAAAGAGGGAAATCAGAAAACTACTCAGATTATTGAGATATTGCTGATTATAGATTGGCAGGTACACACAAGCAATATAATTTTTATATGGAAAATCAACAAAAGAAAACAATGTAAATTAGAAGAGTTGAAGTTAAAACTGGCCCAAGTACCAGCTTTAAGCTTACCCTCCTTAGAAAAACCCTTTTCATTTGTACATAAATGTAGAAAATGGAGCAGCTCATAAAACTTTAAATCAGGAGTGGGGAGGAGTAAAGAGACCAGTTGCTTAATTATCAAAGATGTTGAACCCAGTAAGCCACAGCTGGCCAGTTTGTATTCAAGCTATAACAGCTACTACAGTCCTAGTAAAAGAAAGTTGTAAGCTTTTGGAAGTAAACTAGTTGTGTGTACACCTCATACAGTCTGAAGTGTGTTGAATCAAAGAAAAGAGAAAAAGATAGGGAAAAGAAAAGAAAGTAAGAAGAGAAGAAAGAGAGAAGTTGAAGAAGGGGGAGGAGTGGTTAGCAGGCTCTGGGATGTTGGAATGTGGAGTGATGATGTCTTGGTGCTGGAGGAGGACAAGAGTTTGAATGCAGTTTCTGCATGAAGGGCAGGCAAGTGTCTTAACACATGGTTGTTAGGAGGTTATTCAATGCCAAACTGGGATCCGGAAGTGGTTTAGCAGAACCGGCCCTCCTTGAAGGGAAAAGAGGATATGTTGACTAAGGAAAAAAAAAACAAAAAAACAAAAAAAAAACAATGTCAGGAGCACCTGGGTACGCCAAGTTTGGGGTTGTCAAGGTTGGGAGGTGTGTGACTGCTCCCATATGAGCGGTGGGGTCCCGAGTCCAGGATGGCAGCATTGGCCCCAGCAGTGGGTTGAGGGGTCAAGAGAGAGACAGAGAGAGAGAGAGAAAGAGAGAGAAAAAGAGAGAGAGAGGGAGGGAGTGAAAGGGACCCAAGGCATGCCCCCAGGGTCCCCATGCCCGTAGCTGTCTGTAACTTCTCCCTGACTCCCGACTCCCGCTAGGGCAGGCTCTGCCCTGGCCAGGGCCCTGCAGTTAAATGGCAGCAGTGGGGGAAGGGCGAGGAACAACACTGAAAGAAATTCGGTGGAAAAAAAAAAAAAGGAGGAGGCTTTTGTTCTGAATAATGAGTCTCTTAAAACAGTTAAATGGTGCCCAAAAGGTAAAAAGAAATAGATGTGATTCATCTCATGTTAAGATTTGCCTGGTCCTTCTTGTTTAACTAATTGTAGCTCACAGAAAGAAGAATTTGCCTCTGCAGCTATTAGCACAGCTGGATACAAAAAGAAGAGGCTGCTGTGGAGAAAGCTTTTAGCTAAACTCAGAAAGTTTTGAAGAAAGATAACGGTAAAAGTTAATGCAGTGTTGTCTTTCTTTTATCACTGTGCTATTAAGAAGACCTTTCCAGGTACTACTGAAACAGCAATCCAAACCACTGAGAGTGAATTCATGCCAGCAAAATCAAAGGACTTGTGAAGGAATCTGAGGAATGGACTATCACATCTAAACCGGGTGATACCAAATTGACTTTCAAACGGACACTGGCTGGTAATGATTTGGGAAAACCCAAATGGTCCAAGAAATGTACAAAGAATAACACCTAATTAAGAAATAAGTCAAAGGTTACATCACTGGTTTCAAGCACTGCCTGAATAAAACATCTCCTTGGTGAGGAATACTTCAGACAGAAGGATCAGGACTGTTTTGGTCAAAAAGTTCTTATATTCTGACCTTAGCCTGTGAATTGTGCAGGGAAGAAGGGGAATTACCATTTCCATCAGTACCATACTGTAAACTTTATTTGATTCATCTTGATACTGGACATGCTAGCTGGGTTATAAGTAAATGAATTGTGGGAATAATTAGTATTGTAGTTCACAAAATTTATGCTCTTGTTGCAAGAAGTGTTAAAGTAATAACTTTGTTTTGTGAATGGGAATTATTAGCGCCTGTTGAATGGGAGATACCTGAAGAACTGAGGGAAACCACAGTTAAGGGGTGTAAATAAAACCAAAACTGTTTGCCTGGAAATTAGCTAAGAGAAAGTGACAAGAAAATAGAGGGCAAGACCAGATTGGCTGCTGTATTCACCACCAAGAAGATCAAATACACCTGCTGTGAGTTGCAACTCCACAGGCATGGGAGTTGGGAGTATAAGCCATACTGGACCTCTGTTATTCCTTTTTTGGTCACTCATTTGTTGTCCTTTCCCTTTCGGAATACCAGAAAGATCATGTCACAAATGCTACAGAAAGTATTACATGGAAAGAAACCAAAGTTCCTCTTTCATTACACACACCCATGTCAACAGCCACTGTTATAACCCATCCAAATTAAGAACCTGTAGGCAAAACGGAGAAAATTATCGGATTCAAGAAACTTAGGAAAAAGTGGTGGTAGACTAGGAATTGAATGTCCAAAAGGAGAGAGATAGATTTGTTTTACATTTAATCTTAAAGATATAGTTCAGGATTTGGTAAAAAAACAACTAGTAAACAATAAAGTAAAACCATCACAGCAATCTAACTATGTATTGACCTCAAATCATATGCTGGATTGCATTATAAGTCTTCAAGCAGTTATAGAAATGATAACAAATAAAGCTGCTCAGGCATTGAAATTAATATCAAGTCAGCAAAGCCAAACAAAGACTGTAGTGTATCAGAATAGGCTGGCTTTGGACTATTTATTGGCTAAAGAAGGGGGAGTTTGTGGAAAGTTTATTATGTCAGATTGCTGAAAATTGATGACCATGGAGAAGTCATTCTAGAAAAAGATATAAAAAAAATATATAATAACCCAGGTACCAGTTCAAAATTAGGAAATTAAGATTTTTCCTTTTATGCATTGCAACGGTTTTGATATTTCTTCCTTGTGTAGTCCCCTGTTTTATTTTTCCAGCATGGTCCAGAAGATGCAAGCAGTCATGAAATATTGCTCAAGCCAAATGATTTACAAAGAATAAGAGAGGGGATTGTGAAAAATGCATATTATATTATTGGCTTTTTGCAAATATTAAAATGAATATTTTATGTGTTGTGTTAGAAAGTTATGCTCTGTTAATTTTCTTAAGTAGTGTGTTAAATATAGTTTTAGGTTATAACATAATGTTAAAATAGAAACTATGCTATGTAAGACACTTTTTTTAAAGAAAGGACTCACACTGAGATAGCAGCCACTGGACACCTAAATCTTTCAGAGAAAAAGAATTTATTGCTCTCTTCTCAGAAGAAACTAGCTCCTTCCCGCCTCGCTCAGGCCTGAAGATGCCGTTGGGATTAAGAGGAAGAAGTTGACACTGACCAGACAGAATCCTTTGTTTGAATGGAATTTATGCATCATGTAGAAGATGTATGAATATGCAACAGGTCATTGTTTTTAAGGGCTAATAGGTTAATCCTCTGTTAACTTGTGTCCTTTTCCTGGCTTATTTTGCCCAGAAAGAGGTACCCGGACTGTCCGTAACTCTTTGTTTTTATTGTCTCGTATTGTCCTAAATCCTTATTGTCCAAATTTCTATCGCTCTAATGATATTACTATTTTTATAACCATTTTATTACTATTAAACTTTTAAAATTTTTAAAACAAGTGAGTGGTGTTTTTCACAATAGGGAAAAATTCGCAGCGCTGGGAACTGCCCTCGTGGATGCCACGTGACCCGTTCATCTTCAGGATGGATGCTCAGTCTTTTATACCCCTGGGGGTTGCATTAGCCAGCCCTGTCCCCTCCCAAAGTCTGTCAGTCAGCTTTTCTTTGCCATTTATTGGTGGAGACTGCTTTCTTGTAACTTGATTGGAGATCAAGTGTTGCCATGCTGCACCCCCTAAGCAACAAGCTTTTCCATTCCCAACTGTCCCAGGTAAGAAACACATGTGCACACATTCTTTCTACCTCTGCTAGACAACCCCGCCTGTCTGATGGTAACAATACAGAGGGGAAGAAAGGGAACTATGGGGAGAACAGAGGACATCTAAACTAAATAACATAACTATACATCACTAAAGCTTTTCTTAATATTCACACAATAGTTATCCTTTAATTGCAAGAGCAAATCATCTCATTGTCCATCTATAACACTGTGGTCACAAAAGACCAGCCTCCTCTAGGAGGGCACGGGGAAAATACAACTCCATGGAAGACGGAGGGGCAACTCCGCTTTGTCAGTCTTGGCTGCAATGAACGTCAGGGCCACCAGATGTCGCCCTCCTATTAAGGACGGCTGAATGAGGCAACACGACTCCAATGTCTTCTCAGAAGGCAAATGCGGAGTTTATCAAACATCACATTCTTTTTATAGACTGTTCAGAGAAAGCTGGACCTGATTGGCTTGACCTCAGTCAACACCCCTCACATCATTGGCCAATTAGAAATAACACCCTTCTTGTAAACCTCTTACAAGTAAACATCAAGTTCAAAACACCAGCTGCAAAGATTAAAGATTATTTTAATTCTTTCTCTGAGCTTTCTCAAGCTCTCCCACAGCAATGCCCGGGAAAGTTTATCTGACTTTCTCTCTGACCAAACTGTCAGCATCCACAGTTCCCCATACAAAAACTGGGCAGGATTGAGGTGTTAACAGTAATTAGTTCTAGGTCATCTTTGTCCATTAAAATTGCTTCATACTTTAGTACTCGAGAATCGTAAGCCATTTCTCAGCTTTCTGATTCAAAATATTTCTAACTGAGTTTGTGGTGTGCATTTTTATTTTCCCCCCAAAAATTAATTTTCTGCTTTCTTCTACTACTAAGGCAGTGGCGGCTGCCGCCTGGATACAGCTTGGCCACCCCATACTATAACAGGGTCTAACAACTTTGACAGATAAGCAACTGGTTTCTTGGACCCTCCCCATTCTTCGGCTAAGACTCCATGGGCTACCCCATTTTCCACATCTACAAATAATAAAAAGGTTTTTCTAAAGCAGGAAGACTTAGAGCAGGTGCACTAACCAATTTTTGTTTCAAGCTTTAAAATGTTTGCCCATCTTCTTTACACCACACAATTTTATCTTTTACTAATTTTTCATACAAGAATTTAACATCTTGAGTATACCCTTCTATCCATATCCTACAATATCCTAAGAAGCCCAAAACCTTTCTTATTTCCTTTTTAGTTTTTGGCTGGGAGAGTGAAGTTATTCCGGTATTCCTTTCAGGATTCTGTCGCAGATATTTTTTCATAGAAATCCTTTCTTTGGGATTTGTTCATCTTCTGGGAAGCTGAGGCCCCAGAAAGAGAATGTAAACATTTGTTATCGGCTGGTGTGGAATGCAACAGGTGCAGCGGTGATTGGTCTTCTGTGAGTGTTTGGATTTGCTGACCACTCACAGGAGAGTTTGTCCTTGCTTTCTGCTGGACACAGAACTTTGTTATGATTTCTTTTCTATGCTATTCTTAGCTTAGCAGCCTCTGCAACTTCTCTCTTTATTCTTTTTAGTATAGTTATAATGTATTATATATCATATATCAATAAATCCAGCCTTCTGATCATCAACCAAGATTCTCGTCCATCTGTCTCACCCTGAAGACCTTATCAGGTCGCTGTAATATTTGATGACCCCTCGTGTCAGAGCAAAAATTAATTTGATAAGACCAGAGGAGCAAATTTCTGCACTGGGTAAAAACCTGTATGTGTAGCATTTGAGGGTGGCTTTAGAAGTGACCACAGAAGTGGATTCAAGGCAGGAGCTGAAGAACTGAAGATCCTTATTTGGACAGAGTTCACAGCCAAGGCTGACCAAAAGTGAACCTTCTTCTGGAAAACCTTCAGGAAAGATGGTAGACAAGAGCAGCATAACCATGGAGCTGGCCAGAGCAAGCTGGACTCTTTCAAAAGGTACTGTTGGCTTTTCTATCCCTGAGGGTTCAACCCTGAGAAAATTGTGGCTGTTTATATGGGGGACACACCCCTTGGAGAAAGCGGTTAGTTTTTCTCCTTCGGAGGAGAAGCTTATTGCCCTCTGGTAAAGATGGTGTGGAGAAGATGGATTTTTTTTGTCAAAAACAGATCTCTATGAGTTCTTTCGATGGGCAAGGCTTTTTGGGTTCTTTACTGATGTCCTATACGCCTTGGATGTTTTCGTGTGGGAATGCATGGACTCCATTTTCCCAATTCATCTGGGGTCAGGTATTACAATGACCTGAGTGGGCGCAGCTGGTTATAGAGAGACGATGAATCTTGTTTCTTGATCAGAAGGCTTGATTTTTTAAGATATGATATATAATACATTATGACTATACTACATAGAATATAGAGAGAGGTTTGCAGAGCTGCTAGCTAAGCTAAGAATAGATAGAAAAGAATCCCAAACAAAGTTGTGTCCAGGGACTCAGTCCCCTCACTTGCCCTGGTGATTGGCCCTTAATTATAAACATAGGAAATGAGCCAATCAAGGTGTCCCTGTTGCATTCCACAGCAGCTGATAATAATTGTTTACCTTCTCTTCGGAGGCCTCTGGCCTCCCGAAGACACAGAAATCCGAAAGAAAGGATTTCTGTGGAGAAATGTCTGCGACAGTCAGGGGTGCGATTTCCCTCCTGTCTACCCAGCATTTAGAAAGCTCTTCCCAGTTTTGAAACGGAGAGCAGCTGTTTTTCCATGGATTTCTAACTGCTATGGGCTTGCTCCATTTCCACCGTCCCCAGCGAGAGAAGACCCGGTGGGGGATGATTTGGGGCTTCCCAGCCCCCCCTGCTTCCCGGCTGGGGGGGGGCTGAAACTTTGCCGCGAGAAGTTTATTTTACTCTTTCTCCGGAGCATGCGCAGATGGAACCTTCTCTTCCCCCTCCTTCTCCCTCGCCGGGGGGATGGGAGGAGGCGGCGCCACCACAGCCAGCCTCTCGGACCCTGCCCCGCTCAGAGATGGGGATGGTACCGGTCCCCGAGGCCCCCCTGCCCCTCTCAGCGCCCCAGCCGCCTCTCCTGGTGATCCTGTCTCCGCCTCTCCAGGCGGTCCCATCCGCGGCTTCACCGGCTTCCCCGCCTGCGGCTGAGAATGCAGAAACAGCGCTTCCTGCGCCTGAGTCACTGTTGCAAGGCAACGATGACGCGTCTCCAGCTTCCGGCTCAGCGGAGGAGGAGTTCTCTCCAGCCCCTTCGGCCCCCCCGCCGCTTCCACTGGCCTCCTCACCGCCTCAAGCCGAGACGGTGCCTGTTCAGGATGGTGCTGGAGACGGCGCCGAACCCGCGGGACCCTCGGAGCAGCTGCTCCTACACCCAGCGTGATTCCCTCCCCGGTTCTGGCCCCCCCGCCGTCTGCACCGGCTGCCCCAGCAGTTCTGCCGCTGTCGGAGACTCTGTCCTCCGTGTCGGCGTCAGAGGCTGCCCTGGAAACGGCTGTTTGTTTGGGCTTGGACCATCCTGGACCGGTTGCCTCTGTAGCAGCGGCCCCGGTGGCTGGTCCCCCCTTCCGTGGAGTGGGGGGTGCTCGCCAGCTGACTGTGGGGGCAGTGCGTCTGCCTGCGTTCAAGATCAGCATTCTCGGCGGGTTGGGGGGTGGATTTTCAGGGATTGGCCCCTGGAGGCTGCCATCTCTGCCGCCTCTCGTGCGCCCTAATGGCAGGGGGCAGGTGGGTCCCGAAAGCTCTGCCTTTGGTCCCCAGCCCGGAGGGGATGATGCCATGGGGCGGATGGAAGATACACCTGCAAACATCTCCAGACCCCAGATGGGATTTCTGGGGAAGGCTTCTATTTCCCTGCTGCTGGCATGTCTCAGTGGTTTTTGGAAAAGGAAGCATCTCACCACCCATGATGCCATTGTACTGGCAGCAGGGTGCAGGCCTGTGGGAATGCAGAGCCTGCTTCGTGGGTTTGGGCCAGGGCCATCACTTGGCCTCCTGATGTTTCTGGGAGTTGTGGTTTCTCCTACTGGTCCTGCCCCCCCCCCCTTTTGTGGGCCAGTTTTGGGGTTCCTGGTCCATCATGGGCCAGGGCCCCTAGGGCTTTTTCCTTCTCTGGCACTGCTCTTCTCGGCAGCTGCTCTTTTCCTTTTCGATCAAAAAAAAAAAAAAAAAAAGAAATTAAAATTAAATAAAAAAGATTGAAAATAGCGGGCAGCAGCTCTGAAGCATTGAAGGGCCAGAAAAGGACATTCTAAAAGTTGTTCTATTTCCACATTTTTGAAGATTGGAACTTTAAAAGATTCCCCTTTTGCCCCAATTGCCATCATAATATTATTGCTTATAGAGCATCCCAGTGGTAATCGCTGTACAGTGGTTCGCTCGGCTCCAGAATCTACTAAAAACACTATCTCTTGCTCGTGGAGTCCCAATCTCAACTTTATCAAGGGCTCCTTGGATGTCCCGGACCCCAAATTAAAAAGCCCCTGACACCTCTACTCTTCCTGAAACATCTTTTCGTCTTTGACTTTCTTTGGACAATTCCTTCAAATGTGGCCCTTTTGTTTGCAGTAAAAGCACTCAACATCCTTTTTCTGGTTGTTTGAGTCCTTACCTTTGGAAGAGTTCTGCTTCCTCTGTGGCACTGTATTACAGCGACCTGATGAGGTTCTCCTCAGGGTGAGAGAGAGATGGACAAGAATCTTGGTTCATGATCAGAAGGCTGGATTTATTGATATATGAAATATAATACATTATACCTATGCTAAAAGGAATAAAGAGAGAAGTTGCAGAGGCTTGCTAAGAATAGAATAGAATAGAATCTAAAAACAAGAGAGTTCTCTGTCACTGTGTTTCGAGAGAGCTTGCCCTGAGATTGGCCCTTAATTGTACACATGGAACATGAGCCAATCACAGGTGCACCCTATTGCATTCCACAGCAGCTGATAATCATTGTTTACATTCTCTTTCTGGGGCCTCAGCTTCCCAGAAGATGAACAAATCCCAAAGAAAGGATTTCTATGAAAAAATGTCTGTGACAGCACTGACTTTGCCGAACCCTGAATCTGTTCTTGTTTCCGTGCTTCCCTTACTGCGGCCACTAGTACTTTTGCCTGAATTTTCTGTTTTTCCTCCTCCCTTCTCATGTAGACTTTCTGGGCCTTCTGAAGCAAATCTTGTAATTCTCTGTCTTGCCATCCCTCTATCTTTTCTAGTTTCTTCCTGATATCAATGGTTCAATGGGCTGGGGGAGAACTGGCTCCTCCTTTGGGGAGGGCTTGCTTCTTTTCTGACTTGGGTGGTGGTGGGGGCTGGGGCTGCTCCTGTGGAAGCACGGGCGTCTAAGCCTGTTCTTGTGGGAGCAGACGCGCTGAAGCTTGATCCTGTGGGAGCGAGATTTCTGGAGGCGACACAGGCACCGGAGGTACCTGGGCTTGCAAAAGTCCTGCAACTGCGAGCACCAGGACTTGGTCTTATGCGGGCTGGGGCGGAGGGACCAAGTAGGGAGGTGGGAGGTTATCCAGCAGCTCCCATTCCCAGCCCCAAGTTGCCGCGCACCTATGGGCTCGTATCGGGAATAATCCTGAACAAGCATTTCCCCACATTCCTGCACACTCTAATTCTTCCAAGTCTTGGGGGTACTGACCAGCCACATGGTCGTATAGAGTTTGGCACATCCATGTTTCAAACGTTCTGAAAACAGGCCAGACCACATACCTCCTGATCTCTTTCCCTCCGCATTTCTTGAGGCAAAAATGGATCATTCTCTCCTTGGATTTTCCCTGCCTCCTAGGATTATCCTCCCTATGTTCTAACATCCATCCCAACAGACTATCCCTTGGGATTTCAGGTAGGACCTTTTCTGGGGCTTTCAAAGGCTTTTCCTGGGCTTTTCCCTGAGCCTTGCTTTCTCTGTCCCATCTTCAAAAACGACTTCTTCCAAACTTTCTTACCTTGTGTTTGTTTCGGCTAGGATTCTAAAAGAGAATCCCAGGTCTCTACCCGGTACCAGTTTTTGACATTTGCTTGAAGGACAAAAATCTACCAGCTTACTTAGCCTCACGGAGAACTGTTCCGTGGGCTTTTCAGCTGGTAACAAGCTCTCTTACCTGAATTTCCAGACCAGAAGGTTTACCAGCTCCCAAACCCTTTGGGAACGTCCCTTCCCTCCTAAACAAAACCTGTGATTGAACCCCTGAACTCCCCCTGAATTTCAGGCTTCACATGTGTGATGAACCAAGGCTTCCACTTCCCCCGCGACTGACCACTTCCCTCGCGGGAGAGTGGATCTGCCATCTTGGAGTCCACACTGGCTTCGTGATAAAATCACATCTCACACACACACTCGATCACACCCCACTCAACCACGCGGTACTCATGGTTCCTTTCCCACATGGATTCTTCGTGCATGTTGATTTTCCGAGTGAAAATCACCGTGGCCCTGGAGATCCCTCTCTGGATCACTCCGAGTTCCTGAGAGCTCTGGGCCCATTTTTATCCTCTGACTATGGTTCTGGCTTTGGTTCAGGATCTGATTGATTCGGCTGGTTCCTAATCCTGTCAGGCCGCTGAAATCAGCAGGGTGCCTCCTGACCAGAGAGGGGGTCTCCGGACCCCAAATTCAGATCACATCGGGGTCACCAGAATTGTTATAAATGATCAGCCAGAAATCCAAATTAATAAATACAGTCCTCAAAAGCCACAGTCAAAGAGACAGCGTCGAGCCTGGGGTCGGTGATGGGTGAACACAGATCCGACCTCTATCGCATCGGATCCCCCTCTGTTCACGAATGCCGTTTCCAGCAGGGCTTTTTTATACAGTATTTTATGCCTGAGGCAGAGGTGCCCCAATTTCTTTTGTAACCCCGCATATGTATGAAGGTTTCTTTCACTGTGCAGGGCTGGACAATTGCTGTTTCCTGAGTAGTGGCAGGCACTGATCATGCCAGGGGAAGTCACGTATTCAGATGTATGTTTCTTGGCAACTTTGGTTATCTTGATTGATGGTATCTATCAAGCAATGATCACCCTTGGGTGTTCCCTCATGGCTCCGGAGGAAACCCATCTCGGCGCTGGCCACGTTCTTTTCTTAGTAAACGAAGCATTGTTCTCCTGCTGCCTCAGGAGTTTGGTAATTCCGGAGTAGTTATCTGCCTCCAGGCTGCTCATGGTCAGAGGCTCGTTGAATTTTACAATTTTTATTGTATACATTCTCCCCTTAAGCATGAATTATTTTATAACATATAGTACATAACTCATCCCTCTTCTTCTCTTTTCTTTATCCAGCCTCCTGCTGTCTCTGGGCTTCAGCCTGCGACCACTGGTGGCTCTGGGAGAGTCTGATAGACTCTGCCAAATTTGTGGTCTGGGTGTGCCTCTTTTTGAAGACTCCTAGCACCACCGGGGCGAAGTGTTTATCTCGGACGAGTCGCAAAAACTGTGAGAAATAGCCACTCACTTTTCATAAATTTGGAAAGATTTATTAAACTTTATCAAAAATACAACAGAAGACTGAATAGAGAAAATGTTACGGCGTCGGCAGCAAAGGATTTTCCCCACCATGTGCTCACTCACACAATGGAGGTTTTGCCTTTAAACCCTTTAACCTCACCCAAAGTTCTGTCCATCAACCCCTTCTTCGCTGTTCAGTGGTGGAGATGACTTCCGCAAATCCTGATTGGAGGTCAGATGTCGCCATAGTGACAAGCCAACCCTCCCAAATGTCCCAACCCCTGCTGTCCCTTGCTAACAACACAGGGGGTAAAACATAACGATAAATCTAGAAAACTTTTCTTAACCTATATACATGATATTTGTCTGTTAATTGTGAGAATCAATCATTGCATTACTCATCTATCACAAGCCCAAAACCCCATACATTTTAAACATAAACTTCCTCCAAAACAAATATTTCAAAAACAAAAAAACTCTTATAAACCTTTAAAATAGCAACTATAAAAACAAAAAACATCAAATAATTAAACACCTTACCTAAACTATCAAAAAACCCATCTACAATAAAACTCCTAAAAATTAAAAAACAATAAATACCAATTACCACCTCAACAATACACCACCAACAATACAAAACAACTCAAAATAATATAATTCCTATCCACAAAATAATTCATAAACTAAAAAATCAAAAAGTAATCAACAAAACACACTCACCCTTTAACAACCCCATTTAACCTATTGTCCTGGGTTGACTATATGATGCTTTTATCCCCAATCGTCTCATTCTGTTTATGTTGAATGATAATAAGTTTTGTACCTTTAAGAGTGTTACAGAGAGTGAAGGGTGGGAGAGAAGAAGTGTCGCCGACCGACACGAAAGGACACAGGCACACACTGCTTTCAGGTGAAAGGAAAAAGGGAAGTTTTATTCTCTGACTCCACTATTTATAGTTTTACAAGGGTGACAGTGGATTGGAAGGTGACAGTGACACCTCTGCAATGCCACAGGTCAAACCGACAGTCCATCAAATCTCTCCTCCTCCAAAAGGAATGAAAAACAATGAGTTGTTTACAGAAAAAGTGTGTGGGAAAGTTCACTACAAGAATGTCAACATCAGAAGGCTTAGAAAGTCCTAGAAAACCAGGGCGACAAAGAAGCGCGCAGTTTGTTTTCAGACACTGCACTCACTCCTCCACATTCCTGCTCCTGACTGTGTTGTCTGCGGACAGACAGCGGGGCAGAGAGCTCTTCTTTTGCTTTTTAGTTAGTTAGTTTTAGCTAGCTGAGGCAAAGAAGTTCCCTGGACTGTTTTTTTTCCTTTTTCTTTGGACCTCTTGAAACTGCTCTGGACTGAACACCCAGGAGAGCACTGGCAGCTGCAGCTGTGGCCCACCAGGCCAGGCCTGGCCTGCGACAATTCCAACACCGGAGGGACTGATCAGAGACTGAGTGAGCTGCTGCTTGAACCCGGAGTTTTCTCAGTTTGTCATCTCTTTTAGAGTGGCAAGGGGTCTCATTGTTTTGATATTGTTTTGGTCTTATTGTTTAATAAACAGTTTTTTTCCACCTTTCTTCAAGGAGGTATTTTTTCCTCCCGGACCAGTTGGGGGGAGGGGCCGATTGGATCTGCTTTTCCCACCGGAGCTCCTTTGGGGGATTCTTCCCCAAATTTGCTCTAAACCTGGACACCTATACACAAATCTAAAAAAACCCAAAAACTCTAAACTATCATACCTTAAATAAAATACTTCTACAATTAAACACTACTATACCAAATATATTAAAACTCCAATACAAACTAAAATCCAAACCAACAAAATAATATACCGCTATTAACATTACTAATGCATTTTTCTCCATTCCTCTAACAACAACATACAAACCTCAGTTTACCTTCACCTAAAAAAAACATTTAATACACCTAAAATGCCCTCCCCCAAAAATAAAAACACAATCCCACCATTTACCATAAATTAATCCAAACTACACTAAAAAAATCCTCCAAAACATCTACAATACATTAATAATATCATTGTATTTTAAGAAATAGCGACAAAAGTATTAAAAAGATCCAAAAAATTCAATTCTTAAAAATAAAATAACAAAATAAACATCATCAAATTCCAACCAATATCATCAACAAAATCACAATATCTCCACCAACCAACAAAAAAAACCCCACAAACGTTCCTAAACACCATAAACTTTTGAAAAATACACATTCCCAAATACAACTGAATTATAAACCCTCTCTACCTAATCACCCACAAAGAAACCCTTTCCAGTAAAACCCTAATCAACAACAAACCTTTACCATAATTAAACAAAAAATCACTCATACAATAACCCTTAACCCAATCAAAACAAAACCAAATATAAAAAATATACTCTACAACCAAAAACCATAATCTCTTCTAAAACCTTTAACAAAAAATGCCTATTAAAACTCAAAATCCACCACCAAATTTTTAAAATCAAAACTACAAAAAATCTAAAACCAACTACACGTCAACAAAAAAACATAATTTAACAACCTATAAAAAAATCCAAACTACAACAAAATTAATCAACACTAAAACACAATTCTTCCTAACATCCCATCTACCAATACTAAACCAAATATTCAAAACAAAAATTCGCTCTATCCACCATACCACCAATACCACATAAATAAATTACCCTCATCACACAACACACCCATATTAAAAATCTAAATCACCCTAAAATTTTAAGTGATTACAAGCTAACAAAAAAATAAAAACTTTATTCTCACTAACAAAAAAAAAAACCCAAAACCAAATAACACATTCTAAAAAAACTCCTCTATATAGACAACTACCAACAAAAAAAAAACACACTACACTCTTTTTAGTAATAATTCTTACCACATTATAAAAATAAACCAAAAATAAAAACCAGCCATATAAAACCCTACACAACAAATTACACAAACTACCAAAAAAAAAATCAACTTGCTAAACTAACCCTAAACATTACTAAAAAAAAAACCAACCAAAACTCTACCTCTATACTAATTCATAAATAATAACCAATACTCTATAACGTTAACTAGAAAAGTGGAAACAGAGTCTTTGCTTGGTCCTATAGCAAACTATCAGAGTAGAGAGATGCTGTACAAACTTACAGGTAGACTGGCAAGAGTCACCTGGGAAGGATTTAAAGAATTAAACATACAATTGCAAGCCACCACAAAAATGACTTTACAAAATCGATTAGCCTTAGATTTGTTACCCCTGAAGGAGCATGGAGTATCTGGATTTTGGGCGCACCCAAATTTCACTCCACTTGAGGATTCTTGCCAAGTGTCATCTGGATTTTCATTGTCTAGAACTTCTCGTCTTGCTCTTATCTGCAGAAGTTCATGTTTTCCATTAAATGGGGACCTTTTCCAAATTGGACATAAGGTTGGGAGGCCTAAAGTAATTTCCTTTACTTTCCCGTCTATAGGCAGATGTGTTGTCCAGGTACCATCGCTTGTTGCCCATACAAATTGTCCCGGACTTCAGGCAGTACTCCTGGTACATCCTACAACTACTTTATAATTCACTATGCCTTGTTTATGTTTGATCCCTCTGCAAGCACAACCAATTTGTAGGGCTATTGTCAGGGGTGGCATCTGTTTTATCTCTGCATCATCAGAAGTGCAGTCATAAGTTTTATTACATGCCCACCAACTTACTTTGTTTGCCCTCGTTCTGCTACTAGTGGCAGTGTACGTTACTGCTGGATCTGTTTCATTCTCGGAGCCTTCCCACTTAATACACCAAGGGGTGTTTGCCATATATTGGAATTTTTGGAGTATACTCACAGACCACGCACTGTCCCAAGGCTCTATCTGATCTTTCCTATCCTTGGCCTCACACTTCCATACCAGAGTGGTTTCTGTAACATTTTCTATAATCTTTTTATAGTGTGGCAAATAGCATTGCCATTATGTGATGCCTCCCGACTCTCCCATAGGGGTTCCTAGTATGCCATCATTTACAGTCTTTCTGGCTCATAGGTCTCATCCATTTTCCTATTTTCTCCCAAGTTTCCTTGACTACTTGCCTTGACTCAGGTACCTGTTTGCATGCAATTGCTTTGTTCTTTTGTATTTCAGGTAGTTTGATGCTATGATTCCCCAATTTACTGGGTCTCCTGCTGCCTTTGGTATTGGCAGACAGGCAGTTATTCTACTGGTGTTTTGCATTTTGGCAAAATCTTTGACTAATCCAATCATTACATTCTCGGCCCGAACTGCATTAGAAACCTTTATCACCTGTGCTTCTACTTGTACCTCTCTCTTTATTCTAGAATGAAGAGTGGTAAGTTGATCTTTTTGCATTCCACATCCCAAAGACATTAATGACCATAACATTGGCACAATTACTAATAGCATTCTCAAAGCAATTAAACACATCTTATCTGCAGCCTTGTTGGTTCCACAGTTTACACAGTCCGTGATCCAGGATGGATTTTCTTCACTCAGGTATAGTGAATCCAGGGGTCCACGCTGGCTACTTTGACTGTGGTAAAGGTGGTCAGCAGTACCTGATGGGGTCCACTCCACTTTTCTTTCAGTGGCTCTTCGTTCCAGTTTTTAATGTACACCTCGTCTCCTGGATGTATGTTTTGAACTGGATTCTTGAGAGTTAGTGGTCTATTCCACATGAGGATGCTCCAGAGCCGAGCTAAAGTTTTCCCGAGAGACAGAACATAATTATACAATTCTTGCTTTCCTGTGACATGTACATTAGGGTTAGACTCAGGAGATTCATATGGTTTCCCATACAATATCTCATAAGGACTGACTGACATCCCACTCCTGGGCTTTATCCGAATCCTCAACAGTGCTATTGGCAAAGCCTGGGGCCACGGCAGCTTGGCTTCTTGGCATATTTTACTGATTTGCCTTTTTAGTGTCTGATTCATCCTCTCTACCTGTCCACTTGACTGGGGTCTCCACGGTGTGTGGAGGTCCCAAGTTATTCCCAGCAATCTACTTACCTCTTTTACTACTGTAGCTATGAAATGGGGTCCCCTATTTGATGATACCCCTAGGGGTACCCTGAACCTGGGAATAATCTCCTGTAGTAACCGTTTAACTGTTTCCTTTGCTTGGTTTGTGCAACAGGGAAGGGCTTCTGGGCATCCAGAAAATGTGTCAACCCCCACTAACAGGTATTTGTATCCTCAAGTTCTTGGCAATTCTACAAAATCTACCTGCCAATAGTCTCCTGGCTCTATTCCTATCCGAATTCTTCCTAGCTGTGCCTGTCGCCTAGCCACTGGGTTGTTTTTCAAGCAGATATCACATTTTGACATTACTGATTTTGCCATTGTTAACATCTGTACCGAAATTAAACTCTGCTTTAGGAATTTTACCAATGCCTCTGTACCCCAATGACATTCCTTATGTTTAATTTGTAGAACTTTGCTCATTATTAAGGAGGGTACCACTATCTGTCCTTGTGCAGTCACATACCATCCTTCTGAATTCTTTTGTGCATTTAGTAAACGTGCCAGTGTCTCATCTTCTACAGAATATTTTGGTTTTGGAGGCAAATTGAATTGGGATACATTAAGCTTCAAAGGTATCAATGCCATTGTTGTTTGTACCCCTCAAGCAACCTGTCGGGCTGGCCAGTCTGCCTTTCGATTTCCCTCACAGATTTTGGAGTTTCCTGATTGGCGTGCTTTGCAGTGTATGATTGCCACTTGTTCAGGTTTTTGTACTGCCTTTATCAATTGGAGGACTGCATCTTGGTGTTTAATGTGCGTACCTGGAGAAGACAATAGTCTTCTTTCTTTCCACAGTGCTCTGTGTACATGCACCACTCCAAAAGCATATTTTGAGTCAGTCCATATATTTACCCTTTTCACTTCACTTAATTCTAGTGCCCTGGTTAAGGCAACCAATTCTGCCTTCTGGGCAGATGTATTTGGTGGTAATGCTTTTGGCTCCACTACTGTACTGACTGTTGTTACCGCATATCCAGCGTATCTGGTTCTGTTTTCCATGAAGCTGCTCCCATCTGTAAATAGCTCCCACTCTGGCTGCTCTAGTGGGACGTCTTTCAGGTCTTCTTTTGCTGAATAGGTGTACTCTATTACTTCTACACAGTCGTGTTCTAATGGGCCTTCTTCAGTTGTGGTACCTAGGAACAAAGCTGGATTCAAAAGGTTAGTTGTTTTTAATGTGGCATCATCCTGCTCAGTCAGGACTACCTGGAATTTTATCATCCTGCTGGGAGATAGCCAATGGCCCCCCTTTTGTTCTAAGACAGTGGTTACCATGTGTGGTACATAGACATCTATGTGCCTTCCCATAGTAAGTTTACTGGCTTCTTGTATCAGGATCACAGTAGCTGCAACTGCCCGCAGACATGGGGGCCACCCGGCACTTATGTTGTCAAGTTGTTTGGAAAAGTAGTCCACCAGCCTTTTCCAACTTCCCAGACATTGGGTCAGGACTCCTAGTGCTAGGCACAGCCTTTCCTGTACAAACAGCTGAAAATCTTTAGACAGATCAGGTAACCCTAATGCTGGAGCAGTTGTCAGTGCTTCCTTCAATTTTAGGAAGGCTTCTTTCTGTGGCTTGCCCCAGGTGAATGGCTGTGTCTTCTGAGCTTCATACAGGGGTTTCACAATCAGTCCATAGTCCATGATCTACAGGAGACACCATCCTGCCATCCCGAAGAAGACTCACAGCTCATGTAAATTCTGGGGCTCTGAAATAGCACAAATAGCTTGTATACGGTTAGTACCTAGTTTTCATTGCCCTTGTGAAATTTCACATCCCAGGTAGATCACAGTCTGTTGGGAAATTTGTGCCTTTCCTCTGTGAACTTTATAACCTCCCATTCCCAGCGAATTTAAAATCTCAATGGTTACCTTTATACAGGTTGCTTTTTCTTCTGTAGCTATTAGTATATCATCAACATGCTGCAACAACAGGTATCGGTCTCTTCGTATTTGCCCATTTTCGGTCCAAATCTCCAGTTCCTTTGCCAGTTGGTTTCCGAATAGGGTGGGCGAGTTCTTGTAGCCTTGTGGTAATCGTGTCCAGGTGAGCTGGGTCTTCCTTCCGCTCCCTGGGTTTTCCCACTCAAAGGCAAACAGTTTCCTACTTTCTTTGTCAAGGGGTATGCAGAAAAAGGCATTTTTAAATCAATTACAGTAAACCATTTATATATCTCTTTTACGGATGTCAGCAATGTGTAGGGATTTGTTACCACTGGATAAATGTCCTTTGTTATTTTATTTATTGCTCTCAAATCCTGCACTAATCTATATTCACCATTTGGCTTATTTACTGGAAATATTGGTGTATTAAATTCTGATTCACATTCTTCTAAAATTTGGTATTTCAAGAATTTCTCAATAATCTACTATTCCTTGCCGTGCTTCTGGTTTTATGGGATACTGTTTGACTTGTACAGCCCTCGCCCCTTCTTTTAACTCTACATGCACTGGCTATGCCAATTTAGATTTTCCTGGTATATCCACTTCCCATACAGAGGGAATCACTGCATCTTCTACCTCCCTAGGGATAGAGGGAACAGGTTTTTCTTTGATCATTAAAACCTGTCCCATCTTTGATTCAGGTATTTTCAATATAAGTTCCCCATTTTCAAAAGTTATTGCCACATCAAGTTTCACTAGCAAATCTCTCCCTGAAAGTGGAATTGGAAACTCAGGTACATATAGGAATTCATGTGTTAAAACCTTGTTCCCAAAGCACAAATCTAGGGGTTGCAAGAATGGCTGTTTTTCCTCTTTCCCTGTAGCCCCGACTATTGTTGTTTCCTTGTCCCCAATTTGTCCTTGCAAATCATTTAGTACTGAGTAAGTAGCTCCCGTATCTATTAGAAATTTGACCTCCTTATGCCCTAACTGTATATTTATGCCAGGTTCTTGAACCTGTTTTACAGGTTCCATGTCTAGTCAGCTGCTATACTCACCCAAGACCATCGTCTTGGAAACGTTTTCCTGCTGGAACTGATTGCCCTGGTGAAACCGGTTATCTGGATTGTCTGGGCACTCCCTTTTCCAATGCCCCTCCCGCTTGCAATACACACATTGATTTAGGCTTAACCCTTGCATAACTGGTCTTCTACCTTGACTACTTCTGCCACGTCCCCTGAAATTTGGGTTCCCTTTTCCTTGTATTACTGCCAAAAGATTTTCCTGCTGCCTTTTACTAGCTTCTCTTTCGCAATTATTATATACCTTCCAGGCTACCTCAAGTAGCTTAACCAAATTCCTTAATTCCTCCCCTTCTAATTTTTTGCAATTTCTTCTGAATATTGTCTTGTGACTGGCCCAAGAATATGAGAGTGAGCTGAACCTTTGCCTGTTCTGTGTCTATTTGGAGATCTGTATATTTCCTTGCTGCCTCCTTAAGCCTCTCCTAAAATGCAGTGGGAGATTCTTTCTTTTCCTGTCGGACCTCATATAATTTAGACCAATTCATAGTTTTTGGCACAGCATTCTGAACTCCTATTTGGATCCACTCCTGATATTTCCGTAGTCTCCTCATATTCCAAGATTAATTAGGGTCCCATTTTGGATCCTCAATTGGGAAATTCTCATCTAAATTTCCTGTTACGAGCCCATTTCTGATATTCTCCCTTACCCTTTCTTTGGCTACCTTAAGTACCATCTCTTTCTCAGTAGAATCCATTAAAGTATCTAGTATTACTTATATATCATCCCAGTCAGGATTCTGAGTTTTTATAACCATTTTTACTACTCATGCCACCTTATCAGGATTTTCTCTATAAGTTCCGGCTGATTGTTTCCAAATAACTAAATATGCAGGAGAAAAAGGCACTTTTACAAATACTGGCCCTTCCACTCCTACACCTTGTCACAAGAGGGCAATCACAGTCCGTTTTTGTCTGCCTGTGTCTTTTCTATCCACGACTGGGGCAAGCTTTGACCGACTTTGAGTTCTGTGGGCTACCGGGGTCACTGATTCATTACTATTGCTATCTTTTTTACTTGCATCCCTCCCCCTCCTTTCTATCACAGTTAGGTTTTGCTCATCTTCCGAGGAAGAGGGATTAGGTGACGATGGGAGAGGAGGATAAAGAGAGAAAGGTGTACTAGACGAGACAGGTTCAGGATTAGGTGAGGTAGGGGCAGGCAGTGGGATAGGGACAGATGAAGCAGGTGGGATAGGGTTAGGTTCTCTTGGTCTTATTGGAGCTACCTGTAAATCAATATCTGTATAATTTTCCCTACTCAGACTTTCTTTCAATGCCAAGTGTTCTAGACAATGTTTCTCACAAACCCCCCACTTATCACTTGCAGATGCTCTAACCACTGTTAATCCACACTCATCTAGCCATTCTGGCTTTCCCCATAAATAGAAAAACAAATCAACATACGGAACTATTGGAATATGATCCCAATATTACCGGATGGAACATGCCTGGGCTCGTCTGACCCATGCTGCTTGACCAGAGGTGGCAACTGAGATATTTCACCTCAGAGACACCTTTGGCTAGCTGGAAATTGCAGCTAGGCACTTGAAAAAAGTCCAGGCAAGCAGGAACTCAGTATTACCTCTGGTGGAAAGGCTTTAGGCGAGGTGAAGAGGAAAAGGAGACGGATTCTGCCGTAGGGTTTAATCCAGAGTTTTATTCCAGGGTCACAGATCTCCTTATTTTGTAACAGCTACAACAGAATCCCGACTGCATGATCTCAGTGTCCTTTTTAGCCCGGGGAAAGGGGGGAGGGAAGGGATAGGTGTGCCACCAACCAGGTGGGAGGGAGGGAGTCTCAGGGGAAAATGACACCTAGACAGGTCAATGACCCCAGGGCTGAGAAGCATCTTTTGAACTTCTGCCAATCACACAACGCCCTTGCTGGAATGTTAAGCTTGATGGACAGCACTTAGCAGGAGGCAAGGGGAAGGGAAGGGAGAAGGTATTGCCACACCTGGGGGACTGGGGTAGGTGAAACAGGATATTGCTTCACACCGCAACACGGAACCTCATTCAATTTTCCTTCTTGTTTACAAAATGACATTAACTGCGAAATAGTGTTCTATTTCAGAGTCCCGTATTTTGGCCCTTTTTTGCCATTTTCCAAGACATATTCTGGCCACCATGTATTACAATAATCAATCAATTTAGCCTTAGGTAATTCTTCCACAAAATTACCCTGTTTCCAATGTGCTAATAAGCACCCCAAAGGAGAAGTTTGCGGAGTAGAGGCATTGCTGCCCAAAATCCCTTTGCGCTTCTCCATCCAAAAATACACCACAAATGCCGAACCCGCAACACTTTTAACGATTGTCTTATGGAACGGCGCCTAGACAATACCACCAGGAATTCCTTAGCCCAATCCAAGCATAGCTTTCGCTGCGTCTTATTGGCAGGCAACCAAACCAAAGCAAAACACCTTAGCTTTCTCCCGGGGACGTTGTGAGCAGCAGAGGCAGGTCAGGGCCAATTGAGCTCCCCGAGAATCCCTCAGTGCCAGTTGGAGTGTGGTCGACTCGCGAACTCACTCAGCAGCACTCACAAGGGTCCCATCTGGGTTGCCAAAATGTTAGCATTCAGAAACACATAATCATGAAAATGATTATATGTCAGTGCTTTAATTAAGAGCTCTGGGTGTCAGGGGTATGAACCCAAATCTGACTCCGACCATACATTTGAGATGAACATGTTTTTATATTCTATTGTTATATAACTTTCATGTTAATTATTAGGCTTATATTGTTCTATTGTATACATAGATTTCAGCCAAGCATGGCTTCTTGTGGCTCCCCCTTAAATTTCTAACATAGTTTCTCATGATTCTTCTTATGATTATACAATAATTGAATTACTAAACAATCATCACATCTAACAATTATATAATTTATCATACTGCTTACGCAGGTGCAATGATCTGGCAAAATACAAAGCCTAACATTTTCCAGGGCCCCCACTATCAGGTCCAACCCTTTTCTTTTGGTCTGCACAGTTGAATTAGCAATGAGGAGTACCTGAAATGGGCTTTCAAATATAGGCATTAATGGTCTGCTATTTTATGATTCTATCAAAACTCAGTTTCTCCGGTTAATGGTATGTATAATTGATTAATTTCTCTTTTTCTATAGCTTGCATGTTTCTCTCATCAACTTCTGCATACTCTGTATTTTGCAGGGAGTTGTATTTCTGTTAGCTAACTTAACTCCAAAAGTGCTTTCATGTTGAGAATTTAGCGGACTAGAGACTGGAAAAGTACAAGGCCGTGGCTAATTCCAAGTCCTGCACCTGCAAGGTAGCGTGTCCTTGGGCCTAGCTGGGTATGATAACAAGTAGACAGAGAGACGTGGGAAATAGAGAATGTAGGCCCAAAAGAATGAGGAAGAGTTGATGATATAGTTCAACCAATAGATCGCTTGGCTTACAGAATATTCATAAGCTTATTACTTGCTGTATAAGTGTCTGATGCTCTCTTCAATAAATGGAACTTGCTGATCACTCATATTGAGTGTCCTAGTCTCCCCTCACCGACAAATGGCTCATCCCCGACAAAGGTCTCATTCTGCAACACTTTTATTCTCCTATTTTTCTGTGTATTTAACTTACTGATTTTCTGTTCTATTTTCAAGACCTTATCTATTCATCTCTTGCCTCTGTTTCTTACTTTCACTAACAGCTTAAATACTACTTTTCTTTCAACCCCTTACACTTAAAACAAATTTTTTTCTCACACTATTTTTCAACACGATACACTTCCCTCGAAGGAGATGTGGTAAAACTTATAATGCACAGTCTACATTACCTATACTTTAATTCGTCTACATTCACTCTCTTTTATTTCTTATTCACTTTCACACATTCCTTCACACCCTCAAGACACAAACTGGATCTTTATTGCTAGAAAATCACGGGTCCCTGTGGCGCCTCTCACCTTGGAGTTGGCCCACAGGTCTCAGTATCTCCGGGCCTCTTGGAAGGGCCCTGACTTTGGTTGCCTCTGGTGCCCATTCACCTGTGAGGCTGTCTGAGTGTCTCTCATGCTCTTACAGCTATGGCCCCCTCACACGTCTGGGGAACACTAGTCTGGTTTGCAGGTCACACACATACTTCAGCCACAGCCCCCACCTGCTCGGGGGACAATAGCTTGATTTGAAGGTCACACAAACTTCTTTCCATTGCCCCTTCCCACCTGCCCGGGAAGCTGAGGTGGGCTTTGTGACTCACTCTCACACACACAACAAGACAACAATAAGGTACCTTTTACTTTCACATCACTTATTACAAGTTAAGTGCTACCGTCCAGTCTCAGTGCTATTGGATATCCTTCCACCTAGCTGTTTTGTCTCATCTCAGATGGTTTTGGGTATTTCAATATACTCTCTGGTACTTTGTTGAGACAGGACTTATCTGCTTCTGTATCCACCTAAAAATTCAAATTCTTTATTTCGGGGTCCCACTTTGATGTTTACCAAGGGCTTTCCTAGATGTTGCATCGGGTCTCCTAAAGTGTAAAGCCCCTGACACCCTTAATCGTCACCTCTAAGAACCCTCTCCCAGGCTTTTTGTTCCCTGGCTATTGCCTCATCGAGACTGAGTTTTCTACAAAACCTCCTGACATGTCCTGCCTCTCCACAATAACAGCAGATTCGATCACTCAAAGGGACTCGAGGTCTCTCTATCTCTCTTGTACCTGACAGTACTGGCCTATCTCTGCCTCCTCCTGGTGGTGGACCCACCCACCCCACACTTTCTCTAGCTACTGCAACCACGATCTTGGCCTTGGCCTTTGCTTTTTCTTCTTCCCTCCTCAAATACACTTTCAATGCTTCTCTTAATAAGTCATTTATGTCCTTTTCGAGCCAGTCTTCAGTCTTTTCTAGTTTCTTCCATATATCTGGCCAAGATTTGGTAACAAATTGGACTTTTAGTAGCACTTGACCTTCTGTGGTGTCTGGGTCTATTCTAGAGTACAATTGGAAGTTCCACTTTAGGCGATTAAGCCAAGTAGCAGGAGCTTCATCCTTCTCTTGTGCACCCTCAAATGCTAATTTGGTATTAGTTCCTTTGGGAACTGACTCTTTGATCCCCTGTATTATCAAAGACCTATATTCCATCATGGCCTTCCTCCCTTCCTCCTGATTAGGGTTCCAGCTGGGATCCGTTAGTGGCAATTTTTGTTCACCTGATGGCACCTGGGGTCTTGGATGGTTATCTTTCTCCCATATTCTTATGCCAGCCGCCCTAATCATCTGGACCTCTTCTGGGGAAAATAATATATTTAGAATGGAATTCATCTCCCCCCAGGTGTAGATATTTTGACCTAAGAATTGATCCACTTGGTTGGCTATGCCCACTGGGTCCTCAACTAAATGCCCTAACTCTTTCTTGAATCCTCTCACCTCAGAAGCTGTTAGAGGAACATTCACAAAGCCAACACCTCCCACTATTCCTCCCATAGGAACTTCTCTGAGGCGGAAAAAGTCTCTCTGCCTTGGAGGTCCTGGATCTGGTACTACAGTATGGCCCATCTTCAGATGCCAAACTACTAGTTTGAGGGATATCTGGGTTACCTTGAACTTTCTGCAGATCAGCAGGTGTATTTGGTGATAACTGTTTACCGGGCAAGGAGGCATTTGTGTCCCAACTAGGAGGAGGTAAAGGGACAGCAATAGGAGGGGAAGAAGAGCTTGAATACATATTAAGTGGAGTTGGAGAAGGGGTGGAGAATGCAGCAGGTGGAGTAGGCACTTGTGGTGGTTCAGAAGGAACTGGAGGAGCTGAAGGGGGTGGTGAGGGAGTGGTTACTAGGGGAGATACCGAGTCTACCATAGAGAAAGCCGAACAGGTAGAAGGAGGAATTTGAGTAGGCGGTAATGAGATGGCAGCTGGGGGACGAACTGGACCTGCCATTTGAGGTGCTTGAGGAAGAGGATTATAAGGTGGAGGGGCAGCAGGAGGCAAATAATCCAGGGGGTCCCATCTTTTACCAATTCCAGCATCCCCTCCTTCATTCCCCTCTTTCTTCTTCTGTACCTTACAAATTTGCACACGTTCATCCCCAATAGCGCTCTTTAACCAGCAAGCTACATACAATAATTGCTCAGGATCGGTATCTCCTCGAGCTGTCAGATAATGATTTAGTTGTTGGCACATCCACTTGTCCCTTGTCGCACAACAAGGCCATCCTCCTTGCACCTCTAATTCTGGCCAGACTTCTACACAGTAGTGGATCATCTTCACCTTATCTAATCTCTCTGTGGCCTCCATAGAATCCCATTTCACTAACAGTTCCTCTAAGGGGCTATTTGGAGGTATATTCCTCAATCTCTTGCCTGTCTTCTTACTATTACACCCTCCCATTTTTCAGGTCTCAACAGAAAAAAATCCCAAAGGTGCCTCTACTGGCAGGCAATCTCCAGAAAAATCTTGTTTGAGGAGCTTCAGCCTCCTCCACTGAACTTCAAATTTTTGCCTGATGCTCAGGACTTTATACTAAAACAACTGCCTGATCTCTTGATTGCCCAACTTTACGAATGTCAGGTCTTATATCTATCAGGACTTAAAAACACAAAACCTCGGCGTAAGAAGACAGTTCGTGCCTGACTCCCCTCTGTCAGGAAAAACAGCTCCCTGATTTTTAGTTTGCCTAAGCTTCCAAATGTTAGGCCTCACCGTATCAGGACTTAAAACAAACCCCAGCTTCCTTCGCTGGGATTTGTGCCTGACCCCTTTGTCAGGATTTAATTTGCCTGCAGGGCTTGTGAGCTTGCCCGAGTCCTCCTCGGGACTTGCAATCTGCCTGACTTCCCTCTGTCAGGACTTTTGGGGTGCATGCCACTCATACACTATTTCCTCCGTACGCCCGGAGGGGGGGTCCTCTCTCCCCCTTAGGAGATGACTCACTCACGCTAATTCCACGGGCTTCCCCCTGTTCCCAGCCAGCCCCCTCACGGGTGTCTGAAAACGTGGTACTAAGGAGTCCACACTCAGGTCGAGGGTCCGGCCCTCGTCTCACACACACACACACACACACGCACACACACTCGCTTGTCTCCTACTCCTGCCATTGGATAGTTCTCACCAGTCCGGCACTCCTCTGCGTCACTGGTCCTGAGCCGATCTTCTCTGGTCCTGATAGCCAACTGTCCTCAAGGTCCAAGATGGCCGGTCCTGGTGTCCTCTTCAGGCGTGGCTATCCCAGATGAGTCCCCAGCTGAAATAAACAGGGCAAAGAGACTTTTTCTCCTTGTAATGCCTTTATTAAAAGTGATCAGCTCAAGGTTGGGAAGCCTGACGGGTCTGAAGTCTCCGTCATCTCTCCCAGGGTGACTCGCAGGAGGAGGATATGCGTAGCTTTGCCCACTAGGGGCAGAGCTGGCGGTCCAGTCCTCGTGGGAGCCTTGGGCATAACCCCGATCTCAACTTTCCACTGCCTCCCGGCTCTGGGTCTTGGTTTCAGATTATGTCCTTGCTCAGCGTGAGGGGCAACAAAGGTTTTCAGCATCTCTGCAGGCTCAGCACTCTGTTCATCACATCTAGACATCACCCTAATTTCTTAATTCTGTATTGGCTCATTGTTTTTGGGGTCTTTTCGGTAAGTTTGACACTTCCCATGGCATGCTGGTCCTGAAGTTATTTTGCATCTTGTGATGCCCCCCTCCCATGTCTCGTCCCCTCCCCTCACTGTCTGGGGAAAAGAGCCATTAACTTAGCCCTAGCCAGGGCCTTTACTGATACAAAAGGAACCATTAACTGTTGCGGTTTTCCAGCCATTTGTCTGGTGCAGGGAAAACTCGGGGCTCAATATGAGTCATCAGCAAGTTCCGTTTATTGAAGAGAGCATCAGACACTTATACAGCAAGTAATAAGCTCATGAATATTCTGTAATTTACACCGTCCATTGGCCACACCACAACATCAGCTCTTCTCCATTCCTTAGGAGTTACATCTCTCTTTTCTCATGTCTCTCTCACTATTTGTTATCATACTACAGCTAGGCCCAAGGACATGCTATCTTGCAGGTGCAGGACTTGGAATTAGCCACGACCTTGTACTTTTCCAATCTCTAGTGAGCTAAAATCCCAACATTTCCCCCGTTTTCTTTTGGAACAAGCAAAGTTCTATGGGCTAACTGCGTCACACTCTTTGCAATACAAGAATAGGCAATTCCAACAACTATTATGTTACAAGCAGTATTCTCAACTAGCAAGGTTTCTCTCTTACAAGGGATCTAAGCCAGGGAGACAAACCAAAAAGGCTATCACTATTTATAGGGTATGCCATACGACAGATACAAAAAGGATTCTATGCTGCTACAAGGCTCAAACAAAATTCAGGCTTGCTAATACAACTTACAAAAATAAGCTAAAGGAGCAACATGTGCGCACGTTTCATCTGCATCGATTGTCTGGTAAGTTTGCTTTCCATTCTCAAACAGCAGATATACTTCAAACAGGAATGACTCTACTCACAAATGCCTCTGATTGTCTCTTCTAACTAGTGTTTCTCTGATGTTCACGACAACACTTTGCACACAAGCCATAAAATAAACGTCTAGCATACATCTATCTAACATCACTTAAACTTAATAGCACTTAAAACACTTAAAATATTTAAACTTAACAGAACTTAACATCACTTAAACTTATCTTTACTTAAACTTAACAGAAATTAAACTCAACAGAACTTTAACTTAGCAGAACTTAGGTTTAACAGACCTTAACCTTAACAAAACTTAACTTTAACAGAACTTAAAAGATTTTCAAATCAACAGAACTTACATGTAAAATCACTTAAATTTAACAAAACTTAACTTTAACAGAACTCAATCAACTTTAAATTTTACATAATTTAAACTTAATATAATTTAAATGTAACAGAATCTAACTTCACTTAAACTTAATAACACTTAAACTTAACAGAAATGAAACTTAAAAACACTTAACTTTAACAGTATTTAACATTTAATGACACTTAATAGACAATTTAACTTAAACTACTTAGCAACAGATAGAACTTACTGTAGAAATAGAATAGAATATAGAATTTACTATAACTTACTTACAGGCCTAACTCTAAAATACTAAGCTAAAACATCTTTCTTCGTGTGTTTGCTACAGCATTTTTACACTTGAATGCACCTAAACATAAGGAGTTTGTTCAAGGTATACCTGTGGAAAAATTCTTTTGAATCAGTTGTTGCCTTCTGGATCAAGGCAGGCGACCTGGTTCTGAGGTACAGCTCGACAGCCCTCTCTCTAGGGCCGTTCGGGCCAATGACATACGCAGACACCAATGTGGTGGACGGTCAAAAGGCGTTTATTACTTCTTCTCATGGGGTCTTATAGTCTTAGGGGTCTCTACGTCAAAAAGGGGTTTGTCCTTCTTACCTATGGTTAGTAGGGAATGGAAAAGTACTGGGTAAGGGATGGAAAAGTACTGGGTAAGGGATGGAAAGTTACTGGCTTCAGTGGGGCAACATTCCTATTGTTAGTGGGACCACATTCCTATGTTAATTTCTTATCTATGAGTACCTGAGGGTCTTATCTATGGGGAACCGAGGGTCCTAGCTTTCCGTGACATCGCGAAATCTTCCGCAGCGCCTCTTCCCTAGCTACCACATCTCCCCCTCCCTTTTCACAAATGAATGAGGTAGTCGTGTACATAGATACTGAATTGAGGTATAAGGTTGTAACTTGACAAGGGAAAGGGATTTTGGGAAACCTGAGTAAGCTTTTGCCAGACAAGTTTCGAAAATCTTGTGACTGGCAGTGTTCTTTGGTTGAATTCTCTGGTTGAATTCACAGCAACTGTCGTCGCCCTATGAACAGGATGTTGGTCCGTTCCAGGCGGCTCTGAACGAATGAGACCAGCTTGTTCAGCAGGCATGGTCCGAGGGTGACGGTTAGAAACAGCATCGCCAATGGACCTGTTATTATTTCTCTTTTGTGGATCCGGCTGGGTCCCTCAAGATGGTACATCTCTTCGTCTGAGTGGTACAAGACCCTAGGAACAATCAGAACTTGGACACAGAAGTCGTTAGAGTCATTGAATTTGGGAAGGAACACACAAGGACTCACTCCGGATCGCTGGCAAACCCACATCCCCGATGCGGATGGGACTGCCCACTTATTGTTTTTCCTGTTCAGCCTGCCAATTTTGGTGCAGATGTTACCTCCCCGCTTAGCTAGGGTTGAATTGCCAAAGCATCTGCCTCGGCCTGTGACTTGACTCAGGGTGATTCCTTTGCGAGGGGTGTCCCATCTGCACTGGTGAGGGGCGTCGGCTGTGGAATAACTGAAGGGAGTGTCTAAAGCGACTCCTTCGTAAAAGGGAGGTTTGACATCGTAACAAAGCCAGCAGGATTCGGTTAGGTTAGGGTTGGATTCGTTCAGGGATAGAAAGGTAGCCTCTAACATACGAAGGATTGGGTCTGCGTCTGACTCGGTTAAGCGACTCATCTGAAAGGTTTCCGCTTGACTGGTCGGGACATTGCTGACCCCTGTGGGTAAGGTTTTGGGGTAGGTTATGTTTCTCCCTTTCGGCACGCTTTTAATCACTTTGTTGGGTCCGACTGCTCGGGGTGCTGACGGCTGGAGCCTGATAATTTGCACGTTCACCCTCTCTTTTGACCCTTGAAGGACCACTGTCCACGTTCTGCCTGTGGCCCAGCTAGAGTGGTCTGGCTGCAAGACCGTCATGTTGTAATCAGTGCATGCCCGAAAGTTAGGGATTTTAATTTGGTTTCGATGGGGGTTTTCGCGAAAGAAGAAGGGTATTTTGCAGCCGATGGGTGCCCAGGTGAACTGTAAGAATTTGTCTGGCTCTTGTGGAACCCACCCAGGCCCCGACGGTCTGGCATCTGTAACTAAGGTTTCGCAGCCCCAGTGCCCACAATATCCCCACCCTGGGTGACTGCAGTAGCTTTTCCCAGGGTTTGAAGCTGGGCACCAGTAGGATAGGTACGAATGTGTGAGGTGTGGGGAATAGGGGTTTACCCTTGGCTGTCCTGGAAACAGGTCGGTGATGCGGAGCACGAAGGATGGGGTGTTTGGTGTGGTGATTTCTCTGAGTACTTTGCCACTACTAAGGTGTCGCATGACCCACCTGAATGGCCGATGGGGGTAGTGATCTGGGCTGGCTTTCCCTCTGGCGACAAGCCCCAACAGCAAAATCACACAGAAACACCTTTGGCGGTTGGGTCTCACCCGTGCGGGTCTCTCGGGTGCTGCCTGACGGCTTGGTGGTCTGTCGCTTTCGTCTGGAACCGGGATGTACGCGTCCCAAGGACGTCCCACGAGCAGGTCCTGTAAACAAAGACTCGCAATTCTCGTCAGTCTCATTCTGCTCGCTATGAAGGTCCGGTTTAATTGACTTAAGTGGACACCACCTGATTTTGCCGTCCTTTTTGACAGCTGCGTACCCTCGCCCCGTGAGCATCAACCTCCAGCCCCGTTCCCACTCGCCTAACTCGTTTCTGATTACCACCTGTGGGCCTTCTTCTAGCGTTCGAGTGGCCCAGTGTTTTTGGACGGGACTGTGTGTTTCGTCTCCCCTAGGGAATTGATTCAGTGCCAGCAAAGCGGTTGCCAGCATGCGTGCCTGATCTCCTGGGGGAATGGCATTGGCAAAGCCCTCTGCTTTTGCCAATACTTCTATCTTGGTTTTCAGGGTCTGGTTTGCTCTCTCAACTATGGCCTGCCCGGTACTGTTGTGTGGGATGCCTTGCACTAACGTGATGCCCCATTTCGCAGCGAATTCCTGTACTTGTTTGGAGGTGAAATTGGAACCGTTGTCAGTTTTGATCTGCTTGGGGATACTAAGCCAAGCCATGGCTGTCAGCCAGTGCTGAATTGTGGCTTTGGAGTTTGCTTTGGAGTGCTGTGTGGCTATGATCGTCCCGCTATAAGTGTCTACTGTCACTGCAAGCCATGCTCGGGGCTTCATCAGCTCGCACCAGGTGAAGTCCGACTGCCAGATTTCTGAGGGCTTGAGACCTCTCGGGTTGACTCCGTAGGTCCAAAGGGGTGACTTCTGGCAGTAAGGGCAAGTGGCTACCACATGTTTCGCGTCCGCTGTCGGGATTCCGCATCTCTTCGCCAGTGCTTTGACTCCGATGTGGAGCGACTCGTGCAGCTGACGAGCTCTTTGCAGGGTCCAAACGCCTTTCGCTGCGGCGTCCGCTTTATCATTGCCGGTCTGGAAGTAGCCTTTGACTGGGTCATGGCTGTTGATGTGGATGACTGACACGGTGCCCTGTCGCAAGGAAAGTGCTTCTTCCAGCATTAGGGCTGCTGCTGATGTCGACACTCCTGGTCCTGCCATGGACAGGCAGAGCCTTGCCACGAATATAGAGTCCGTTACGATGTTGAGGTGTTCGTCTTGGAAGAGTCCGCACGCCAAGACCACTGCTGCTGCCTCCAGTTGTTGCACTGACAGTGTGGGGTCGCACGCTTTGATGCAATGCCATTGTTCTCCTGCCTGCCACACTGCTGCTGCGGTTGAAGTCGTGGAGGAAGCGTCTGTGAAGACCGTTGGTCCCGGCTGCGGTCTGTCCTTGACCTTCGGTGGCATGTCCATGTCGACCACGGTCAGCAGCTTCGTCCAGGGTGGCTTGGAGGAGTAGGAGATTTCTCCTCCGAAGCCGGAGAGAGCAAGGGCCAGGTACTCCGATATTGTGGCTGACTCCGAGGTCGGCTGCTTGCGAAACGGAAGGTGGATGCTTGTCGGCTCTGTCCCTAGGTGTTTCAAGGCGAGTCTCCTACCTTTCATGATGAGGCTGGCGATGCATTCGATTCCCGGGGAAAATGCACGAGCGGGTCTTCCGAGGACCACCCATTGGATCGGTCGGGCCTTTTCGGAAGGTCCTTGGGCCAGTGCTCCCACTCCCCCCTTCGGTGTGAAGTGGACATACAGGTCCAGTGGCATGGCTGGGTTCCACCTGGCAAGCGTGCCAGTGGACATCTGGTTTTCGATGAAGTCGAGGGAGCTCGTTGCTTGCGGCGTCAGCTCCTTGGGATCCCAGGGGTTCTTCCCTTTCAGGAGGTCGTACAGAGGGTCCATGACCTCGGGAGGAATCAGAACGATGTTGCGAAGCCACTGCAGCGATCCCACCAGGCGTTGCATGTCGTGGAGCGTCTCGACTTCTCGGTTGATCTTCATCTCGGGGGGTGTCACGTAGGAGCTTGTGATTCCTACTCCCAGGAAGGTCACGCAGGGTCCTCTCTTGATCTTTGCGCTCGCGATCTCGAAGCCGTTGGCCTGAAGGGTCTCTGTGATTGTGGTCACCAGGTCATCTACTTGGCTTGTTGATGGTGCTGCAACCAGGATGTCGTCCATGTACTGGATGATGGTTGCGGTGGGATTGGAGTGTCGGACCGGCGTCAGTGCTTTATCCACGGTGATCTGGCATATGGTCGGGCTGTCGACTGGGCCTTGTGGAAGCACTCTCCATTGGAAGCGAAGGTTGGGCCGCTCGCCGTTCCGAAACGCCACGGAAAAGGCGAATCGTTCTCTGTCCTCAGGGTGCAGGGGTATTGAAAAGAAACAGTCCTTGATGTCCAGTACTGCGCACGGCTGCCCTTCGGGGATGGCTGAGTTCGCGGGTAGCAGTGTTTGGACTGGACCCAGGGGTCGGATCGTCTTGTTCACCTCTCTCAGGTCGTGGATGAGACGATAGCCTTGTCCGGACCTCTTGGGGATCACAAATCCAGGGGTGTTCCATGGGCTGGTGGAGGGTTCTATGTGACCCTTTTGCAGTTCGCGGTCGACCAGTTCCAGCAAGGCTGCCATTCGAGGCTCTGTCAGGGGCCACTGCTCAACCCATACAGGGTCTGATGATTTCCAAGTCAATTTGATTGGCAGCAGGGGGTGCACGGCAGTGGCCTTCAGGATAGGTTTGTAATCCGAAATCCGAGCATGGAAAGGACGTCCCGTTTCCCCGGGGCCGGGATGCTTGGAGTGAGGGTGCTGCCAGGGAAAGCTGTGCCGGCTGGGGACAGCTCGCTGAGTTGCTGCCCTTCCCCGGAAGCCTGGACTAACGCGGTCGTCCTGCCATTCCTGCTTAAATACAGTCCGCCCCGACCCATCAAAAAGCATGCGGCTTATTTGCTTAATATCAAAAGTGAGCAGATCGTTATTGCTAGAAAGGTCATCCTCAAGAGTGTGTACTACAGCTGAGTTGATCCCTATTTCTGAAATCGCTTTGGCTTCTTTTGGGTTAACCGGAGTATATGCCCTTTGTTGGTTCCCCCGCGCTCCGGCAACCCCCCCCGGGAAAGTGTGCATGGAGGCTGCCGGTGCCCGGTCCCCACAGGCTGCTTTTATTTTTCCCCAATCGCTGAGTTTGTGTTGCGATTGTTTCTCGATATTGTTTAAAGCTTTATTCGGTTTCGCTCGAAACCGCATTAATTTTGCTCTCTCGGTTTCCGAGTCCCAGCCGGACTCGGTCAGCTCTTCTGAGCTGTCTGAGCAGCTGTAACTTGACTCTGAGCCGGAAGCTGACTGCCGGTACACTTCCGGCGCTCCGTGCCGTTTTGTTCGGCTTCGACCTCGCTCCTCCCTTTGGGGGTGGTGCTGCTCCCTCCCCCTGGGCTCCCCCCGCCTCCTGCCGGGGGAGGTCCTTGCCCCATAAGGACCTAATTTGAATAGAGCGCTCTGGTTGTTCTTACGCTCCTCCGCGGGGGCCGCCCCGTCTCCCCGCTCGCCCGCGCATGCGATGTTAAGCAGGCTGACTCCGTTTCCGCCCCCCGCCTCCTCCCTTCCGCCCTCGCCATGTGGTTCGGCGCCATTTTTAAACGCACATGGCGGGGACGAGTTTTTACCGATCCCGGCAGGGTCCGACAATCCGGCCTTGTTCCGCGCCTCCTCCGCGAGTCCCTGCCAGAAGCATCGCGCGCGCTGCTCTGCTTCTTGCGCCGGACCGGCGGCCGGCGGGGAAGAGACGGATAGAGAAACCGCGGCTTTTTCGGACGGTTCCGCGGGGGGGCTAGGACCCGGCGGGCTCCGCGGGAAGGTCGGGGGGTCCCCTGGGGGTTCCGGGGGGTCTCCTGGGGGCTCTGGGGGGTCTGGGCTCGGGCTCGGGAAGGGGTGGAACGCGCCCGGCCCCCGAGTATTCCCGCCTTCAATCCGATCGCTCTCAGAGGCGGTCTGCGTCGCGGCCCCCACCCCCGGCTTTGGTGTAGCTAATAAACGTATACGCGCGGCTTCCCGCGTCTCCTGTTCTTCTAACGTCTTGCGTAGGGCCTCTTCTACTTTCCCCCACGCTTTGAGGTTTTTACCACTGCCTGCGGACTTTGAGTCCTCTGCTGAGGCGGCAGTGCACTTCTCCCGCGCTTCCCAATATAATATATTTACCGGACGTTCGATCGTCCCCAGCTCTAGGAGCCTTGCAATAGCAAGATTAGAGTTCCTGAGCTCACCTTTAATTCCCCATTGCTCATGAGCCTGACTTACGACCTTCGCTGTGGATTCCATTGTCCAAGCTGGTCCGGGGGGCGTCCCCCCCCGCTGCGGTCAGTCCTGCTGCCGCAGCCGCCGTCCTCGTTCCAGGAGTGTTCCCCGTTCCCCGGGCGCAAGCCGCTGTCCCGGGTACCGGCACCAAATGTTGCCTTCTGGATCAAGGCAGGCGACCTGGTTCTGAGGTACAGCTCGACAGCCCTCTCTCTAGGGCCGTTCGGGCCAATGACATACGCAGACACCAATGTGGTGGACGGTCAAAAGGCGTTTATTACTTCTTCTCATGGGGTCTTATAGTCTTAGGGGTCTCTACGTCAAAAAGGGGTTTGTCCTTCTTACCTATGGTTAGTAGGGAATGGAAAAGTACTGGGTAAGGGATGGAAAAGTACTGGGTAAGGGATGGAAAGTTACTGGCTTCAGTGGGGCAACATTCCTATTGTTAGTGGGACCACATTTCTATGTTAATTTCTTATCTATGAGTACCTGAGGGTCTTATCTATGGGGAACCGAGGGTCCTAGCTTTCCGTGACATCGCGAAATCTTCCGCAGCGCCTCTTCCCTAGCTACCACAATCAGTGCTTGCTTTTTACATCTACTACATCTAAGCAAGGCCCAAAGAATACAAAAAGCACACTTATTACATCTTACTTATACAATCACTTGAACACCTCTTTAACATTTTTAAGTTTTTCAAAATACAATTTCAGAGTTTGATGTTCCACCGACTGAGTTATCTGGGCTTCTGATGTTTAAAGTCTACGTTAATACAGGTGATTTTAAGGCAGCATAATGGATGCTGAGCCAAATTGGCCGAAATTTGGCTCAATGCATTCACCACGCTGATTTCTCTTTCACAGTCTCTGCCAGGAAGAACAAAAAGTCTTTTTTAATCTAGGTGAGGAGCATCTTGATAGTAATGCTCCTTGGTGTTGCTTATTTATCATCACTGGTCTCTTAACTGCTTCGTGCGCTGGAAAGGCTGGGTTTGCGCAGACTCTCGAGTTGTCTCTGTCGCCAAGCGCCGGCCGGCGGCACTGAGTTTTGTTCACCGGAGACACTGTCCATGGCGGCGCTGGCTGAGCAGCGGAGCTATACTTGCAGTCTGTTAAGGTACCGTCTGTTTAGGTTGCTAAGTCAAAACTAAGGCCCCCACCAGCTGCGGGGTGGAGGGAGAAGCGCTCGCGCTGGAAAAGCGCTCTAGTCTGTGCTCTGCTTGTGTCGGAGTGGGGCGACCCCCCAGCGCTGGACTTCCTGTTTTGGGAGACGCACCAGCAGGCTGAATCACTGCGTGTGCTGGACTCACAGCACAGCATCCGCAGCGGCGCGGGTTACTCCCCCCACGGCGGGGCTCCGCTCTCCCCGCCACTGCCGCCTCAAGCGAGCTGCTGGCCATGGCTGCTCCTCATGGCGCAGCGCCCATGCTGAGTTTGGAGTGGCACATCCCGGCAGGCGCCCCGAGCCGTGGCTGCTGCCGCCATCACAGCACGGCCGCTGATTTATTGTGCATGTACTTGCAGCGCCAGCACCACAATGCATGTTTTTGCAAGTCTATTTGCAGCAATATTGGGAATTCTCTTATCAAGTCGACAGTCTATAGTCCCTGCTTTTCTAAAAAGCACTTAAAAGTCTATACGCCGCTTGTCTCTGTATTACCTTTTAACCTGATATTCAGTGCGCTGCAGCCTTTCCAGGAAGTCAGCGACGTTCAGTCAGCTGGACTCTCCTATGAGGTCGCCAGGGCACTGCAGCCCGCCCTTTCGCCTTTCGTCAGGTCTCCTATATAGGGTCGCCTGAGATGCGAGGCCCGCTGTTTGTGCCTCCTAGGCTGCGTCAGGACTGACACCGAAATACTGCACCGGACTGTGGCTCGCAGGCCCAAGTCTTCTGTAAAGTCCGTAGGGTCTGTAGGGTCTGTAGAGTCCGTAGGGTCTGTAGAGTCCATAGGGTCCCTGTTCGGGCGCCAATTGTTGCGGTTTTCCAGCCATTTGTCTGGTGCAGGGAAAATTCGGGGCTCAGTATGAGTCATCAGCAAGTTCCATTTATTGAAGAGAGCATCAGACACTTATACAGCAAGTAATAAGCTCATGAATATTCTGTAATTTACACCGTCCATTGGCCACACCACAACATCAGCTCTTCCCCATTCCTTAGGGGTTACATCTCTCTTTTCTCATGTCTCTTTCACTATTTGTTATCATACTACAGCTAGGCCCAAGGACACGCTATCCTGCAGGTGCAGGACTTGGAATTAGCCACGGCCTTGTACTTTTCCAATCTCTAGTGAGCTAAAATCCCAACAATTAACTACAACGACTTGTGATTATCATAACAAACAGGTAGCACTGTACAGCAACACTGGTCTGACTGGTTTTGTAACTTTTTTTTTCCCAAAAAAAATTGGCAGATTTTTTGTTTATAACAGATAATGTTGGAGATTAGGATTTTTTTCTCTTTTTTCCCTTTCTTTCAGGGAATTTTCTCCCATCTGTTGCCTAAGAGATAACGACCAGTACTTAAGAGAGATAAAAGTGGCCAAGGTTGGGGGAAGAGGTGCAGCTGGCTGCAGCCTCTTAACTGGGGGCTTTTCTCTTGGGAAGGGAAGAGATACTGGGAGATTTTTTGCTAGGGGGTCTGGGAGCTAGGCTCAGCTCCATGCTTTTTCTCTTGGTCTCAAGATTGGAGGGGAAAGGTCGAGCTGATACTGCTGCAGGAGAATTCGCTGCTACTGTGGAGTCCAGTCCATCACTGCTTCTTCTTTACCATGGGTGAGCCTTTGCTCGTAAGAGCAGCTGGTTAAGTGGGACCTTATTAATAGCCGATCTGACTAGAAAGAACCCTCACCATCTACTTAGGAGCCTCAGGGAAAAAACCTGGGACCATGACCCCCTCCTCCTTCCTGGAGGGGTGCATCTCCATGGCTGTATGTGGCAGCTGCTATGGAGAAGCCTGGCTGCTGCTGCCCAGCCCCACTATTTTCTGCCACTGTCTCAGGCTTTTTTGCTATGCTCTAACTCAACACCCTGTGTCTACCTGATTCCCCATGGCTCCTGCTAAGGCTGCAGAGTTTTCGGTTACATTTTGTTTGACATCCCAGGGTATGCCTGCCTGTTATTCCAGCAGCCCCTCCAAGGTTCCTGCCACAGCCCAATTTGCCATTACCCATGTTCAGAGAGGAGGCTGAGCTCATGCCCACAGCGCTGCCTGCAGTCTTAGGGGAATCATCGCACCCTCCCAGTCCAGCCAGGAATCAACTGTGCCCCTGCTGGCTGTGACCATAACTACAACAAAGGGGAATGTGCTTGACAGCCAAGAGAAGGCTGTTATTGGGTTTCTGTTTTAGTTTGTTGTTGCTGCTATTGTGATTGTTTGTTTGCCTTGTTATACATATATATATATATATATATATATATATATAGATATCGATGTATATATATACACATACTAGTAAAGAACTGTTATTCCTTTTCCCATATCTTTGCCTGAAAGCCCCATAATTTCAGAGTTATAATAATTTAGAGGGAAGGAGGTCACATCTTCCATTCCAAGGGACGTTCCCGCCTTCCTTGGCAGACACCTTTCTTTCAAGCCAGGACAGGGGTCAAGAGGAGAAAACTCTTCTTTAGACAGCAGTACAGAGTTAGGCAAACATTTGGAAAATGGCTTAGGATCTTCACTGGGTTGCAATAAGTCAGTGTCCAGATCAATCCTGGCTCTCAAAGCTCTACACTAAATGCTATAACATGTTGCATCATTTTAAAAGAAATTTTTTTAATGTGTTTAATAAAGGCTTTTGCACATCTCAATTGAAAACCTCTCTGCTTCTTGAGTTGGTGTTTTACCAAATCCCTGTGTCTAAAGTAACTGCTTGCCATTGACTTTGGGTCAGTTTTTGGACAGCTGTTGGGACATCCTGTCAAATTTTCCCTTAGCTTCTACAGGTAAGACATTTATTTCTTGACTAGAAAGCACTAGTATAAATAGAACATGGAAAAAAAATCCTATAATGTCTCCTTGCTGCAGGTCAAAGAGTCACAAAGGTCTAAAGGAAAATAGCTGAACACTAAGACAAAACATGGGGGCTCATGCATACTATTAAGGATGTGTGTTGAGGGACAGTATTGTGGAGCAATGGTGGTGGGCTGTGTCTGTGCATCTTGTTATTGGTTTAAAGTTTATATCTTTTGGAGGACTATCAGATCTCAGGATAACTGATCAGCCTGGCTGTATTTTTAAAAGAGGCAGTCTGGAGTCTGAAATCTAAGTTCTTTTATTCCAAAGTAATAAAAGATGAATCTGTATTCATTCAAGTCACATTCTTATCAGTAGTCCAGGATCGTTGCTGTTGAGATGGTCACAACAAACAGAAGAACACACTGTATTTAAGAAGGCTTCTCTATATTTATTTTTACAGCATGCTGTTTATTTATACCCTTTCACAAAGTTTATACTTACTCATTGATCACAGTAAATCAACATAGTGTTCATTTGAGCAAGGCGGTGTCCACCACTATTTTCTGCCCAAAACCTAAACTACAGGCCCCTCATTTATCGCTCCTTCTCCTTTGTTTCCATGCCGAGGGCCTTGGTAAAGCTCCTTTCAGGAGAAAAGGCGACTTTTATCATCTTCTCTCTTTAACTAGCTCTTTCTGACTCACAGACCAGCTGTGAGCCCCTTCCACACAGGATCTGTCTTTGCACTCAGCAAATGTTTGGGAAATGATTTGTATTCCAGTTGTGTACTTTACGTTTAGACTAAACTGGATTAAATTCTTTGTCACTGTAGTTTTTAATGGTTTTCATGTAATTTTTGTAATCATGTTTACAGTGCACTAAGAATCCAAAACCATAATTCCAAGTAATGCAGTTTATGCAGAGCACCATTTTCAAGCAAATTCTACTTGAAATCACTGCAGTGATTTCTACACCAGTCTGGGCAGTCACCCTTGAATTCCAAGGGGGAGTCTTCCTATCTGGTTGCCCACTCTGTGCAACAAGGGCCTTCATCTTAATGTCCCTAATGATTTCTCTGCATCAGTGGAAGATCCAGTGTGGAAGCCCTGGGGGGGCATCTCCTAAGTTACACCCCATTGGCTCCTTCCCCTGTTCCTATGCCTGAGCATAGCTGTTCCTGAGCCGCTCCCTCCCATTTCCTGGATTGGGCCTCACCTTTGTACTGCCCTGAGACCAGGGTGAGCCCGGGGACCCCTGGAGAGAGAGAGCTGGACCCTCGTGGTATGTGTATGTCTGGGACCTGAACATCTCACCGCGTGGCTGAATTAAACATCTGTGGATATTATGCATAGGCCCTTTTTGCTTCTTTACCCTGGAGTTTACTAGCAGGGATTCAAGCTGCAACAATCCAGCAAAGCATTCAAAGAGCTGTTTTAGAGCTATCTTCCATGCCATCTGTACTTCGGATGTCTTTCCCAAGCTGGTGTTGCAAAGCAGCTACCTAAATTCTTCATGAAGAATCATTTCCATGAAGCTTATAAGAAAATAGCTGACTCAGGCAGCCCATTGCAGAATGTAAGGACTTTCATTGGACTTCAGCAGTAGATGAGTTTGCTCTTCAATGCTTTGCTGAGTCTGCTCCGATGCACTTTGTACCATGTCCTTTCAGCCCAGAAGTGCTGTCTCTGCTCCTGAAGCACATCCTGAGTGCTCATCTGGTGGTCTTGTGAATGGGGTGTCCAGCACTCTTGTGGGAGAAGTATCACAACAGTGGTGTGAAGTGATGCTGTGGGAAGGCACAGGGAGAAATCAGATCCATTTATGTGTTTGGAAAGGCTGAATCAACTGGCATCCCATAGCAGAAGATAGTACATCCTATGGTGAGCCAATGCTTTATGTCAATCCTACAGCACTTTTTTGGATGCATTATTGCATGAGCACCTTGGGTGTCTCTGTGTGAAGCCCTTCCATCATGTAATCAAAGAATCACAGAATTGTTTGGGTTGGAAAGGACCTTTAAAGGTCATCCAGTTCAACCCCCCTGCAGCGAGAAGAGACATCTTCAACTAGATTAGGTTGCTCAGAGCCTTGTTCAGTCTGACCATGAATGTTTCCAAGGATGGGACATCTATAACCTCTTTGGGCAATATGTGCCACTGCTTCACCACCCCCACTGTAACAATCAATGCTACCCTGTTGGTTTATAGTGAGTCTAATTATGTTGTAAAGGCTAAACCAAATCAACTCTAGCAAACAAGACAGATGTAATTGTCCAGACCCAAAGGAGGGTTGTCAACAGCAGCTGTACTCCAGGACCAAGGTGGTGACAAGAGTTGTGCCCATATAGGTAGCTCATGAGAAGGTTTCATAAGGTTTTTCCCAGCAGCCAGATGCTGTAAGACTCATCAGAAACATCTCTACCCCCCATAGTGTTGGTTTTGTTGGCTGTGCTTTTCTGCTGGAGTTCATTGTATATTTTCAAAGATGTATACATGTAATATCTAAAGCCCACACTGCATATCAGCAGTTCAAAGATGATTTTAAATCCTGATCACCACCATCTTGACAGGTGGATTTTCTACGCTTCCAAAATGCTGTGTCCATCCAGATGCATGGCCTCAGTCTAGTGATCAGGATAGTCTTTAACCCTAGTGACAGAAAGGCATAAATGAAGTGTGAATAACTTCATTTTTGTTTTCTGAAGTGAACATGACATCTTGTTCCCTTCTATTCTGAGGAAAATTCAGAAATTAAATTGGACCCAATTTAAACCAGTTTTAAAGAGAAAGTCAAAGGAAAAACACATGTAAGTCCCATGTTCTTCATCCTTGGAGCTGGTGGTTGTTGCTTTCTATGGGGTTTTGAGGTTTTTGATTAAATTGTGTGGACTGATACTCCCTGCACCAAAGCAATTCTGAGTTACTATTATACATGAGTGTAAAACATCAGAGTGCCTTTGATGGAGATAGGATTGGTGAAGAATACTTTTGGGGGAAGTCAGGCCTCTAGAATAGAAATTCAGACCTTCCCCCTCATATTCATAACAATATGCCCCAGACCTCCAGGACCAGTTTCAAATGCTATAAAATTCCACCAGCTCTTAACTGGGGTCCTTCAGGCCCTCTAGTTTGGACCACAATGTCCCTTAGATGCCCAAGGCCAGTGATGATGGGCATTTTTTACTTCAGCAGCACTGCCTTGCCCAAATCCCTCTGTCAGTGCCTGCTTGGGGGTACCAGTCCAGTTATTAATGAAGCTGCATTGCACAAGGTGAAGCAGCTGGTCTGGCTGGAATATGCTTAGTTCAGAAAGGCAGAAATTGGTTTGTTACTGGTATGTTACAGAGGATTTAGTTTCTTCCTGTCCTTTCCCTTTTCAGGCTGAGTATTCTAGACAGCTAGCTAGTACAGCTGGGAAGAATCCAGCTGCTATCAATCTCTGTGAATTTAGCTCTTTCAGTGGTGACTAAGAGGTTTTTATAATTTCCCTCCCTCAATGCAGAATTGCAGTGGGATTTCCAAAAAGAAGGTGGGGAAAGGTGGTCCTTTATCCCATAGAGCCAGCCCCACCAGTACTCCATTTGCAGGTACAGTTGTTGCATGACTTGTGGAAGGTCTGTTCCTCCAGCTTTGAGGGGTGTTGCACATAAGTGGGATCTTGGGTCCTTATGGGAATAGAGGGTCCCACAGAGTCCATTTCTGCAGCAGATCATAATCTGACCCTTATAATGGCAGTTGCTACTTAATTGCAGGCATGTTAATAGCAAAGCTGATCATGAGATACTACCAAGACTTAGCATCATATTCCTGAGCCTGATCCTGGCACATAGATGAAATCCTGCCTGGGCAGAAAAGTGGAGAGAAATTTATTGTCCGCCAAATGCAGTGAGGAATGTTTTCATGCACTCACCAGAAGAATGAAGGGGATGCAGAAGGATGCCCAGATCCCATGGCCAAAGGATGCATCCCTTGGCCACAGCAATGCTCTTCATTCTCAACCTTTTGCCTGAGTAGCTGCAAGCCCAAATAAGTTATTAAATGCTGGGTGGCCCCAGCCATGCCCACCAGGTATCAGGCTCTGTAAAAAAACAGGACAAAACCAGAATCCTTTCCCTTCAAGGCATGTAATGTGCCTTGGAGAGTTTTGTCCTATGGGAGAATTGCTTGGGATTGAGGGCAAGAGTGGTGTCCAGGAAGGTTCTTCCATGTTAAGAACCAGTATGTCCAGAGCACCCAGTCCCTGAGCACATGCACAGGATCTCAGTCTGTTTGGCCATACAGGATGCTCTGCATCATGGGGTAAAAGTCCCAAGTGTCATGGAGGATGAATACAATCACAGAATCATTTAGGTTGGAAAACACCTTTAAGAACATTGATGCCAACTGTTAATCCAGCACTGCCAAGCCCACTGCTAAACCATGTCCCCAAGTGCTGCATCTACACATCTTTTAAATCCCTCCAGGGTTAGTGACTCCACCCATGCTCTGGGCAGTCTGTTCTAATGCTTGACAGTCCTTTTGGGGAAGACATTTTCCCTAATATCAAATCTAAACCTTACCTGACTCAACTTGAGGCCATTTCCTCTTGTTCTGTTGCTTGTTGCTTGGGAGAAGAGACAGAGCCCCACCTGGCTACAACCTCCTTCCAGGTAGTTGTAGAGAGTGAGGTCTTCCTTGAGCCTCCTTTTCTCCAGGCTGAATACCCCCAGCTCCCTCAACTGCTCCTCATTAGACTTGTACTCTAATGTAGCTTCTTACCTCTCAGTAATTTTAAGAACTGCCTAACCAAATCTCCATATAACCACCGGGAGAATGTATCCCCACATTGTCTTCAAGCTCTTCACATGCTAGACAAATGGTGGGGGTTCTCAGAGGACTTGTGTCCCTTGAGGGGTGTCCTAGTCACAGGATATAGTGGTTTTGGTTTGCCAATTTAAGATTTCGCCAATTTTGAAATTTTCCCAACCAATGCGCTGATGAGTATGGTGGGTTTCAGTGCCAGCCAATCACCCATGCACTCACTTCCTGCTGTGAGATAGGAAGATAGGATTAGGAGAAAGGCAAAGCAGGCTCAAAACTTTAAAAGGGTATAAAGAAAATTTTATTAACAGTAACTAAAATGAAAAAATAAGTAGTAAGAATCAAAACAAACCCTTCAGAACACTTGTCCTCCCCCCACAACCGTTTTTTCCCCACTGACAATGTAAAAAAACAAAACTTCAAATTTCCAGTCAGTTTACCACCTCTAAAATAGTCTTTTTGCAGTTCACTTAGGGAGAGAAGTCCCTCTTGTTAATGTTATGGAGACTTCTCCACAAGAGGAAAAAACAGTTCTCTGATGGCTCTCAATTTCATCACAAATAGCAGCGGCCCAGGGGAAATCTGCTATCGTGAATCCCCTCCCATTTTCCACAAGTCTTCCCACAACTTGTTTATGGGCCATGTTGACTTATGGAGTACTGTTTTAAAGATGAGCTGTTCAAAGGCAAAAGTTGTCATTATCTATTTCTAAAATCAACTCCATTCCTGGGAACAGAGATCTTTTTCTCCTGGGGGCACAGGACTACTCTTCTCTCTATCGCTGTTCAAACTTCTCATGGGATCACAGCAACTTTAACATCCACTTACTTTAGCATGGGGGCCTTTGCTAGATATCAGTTTGAACCCTTCATCTCCCCATAGTTTCATGTGTTATAGGGAAAAAGAGTCTTTTCTCCATAGCTTACAAGAGGCTTTCAGCTCCAAAATCAAGGCATCTTCTCATCCCTCTCATCTGGGACTTAACTTCTTCCTCATTGACTTCAATATCTTCATGTTGTTCCTTTACATGCTTGCATCTTGTTCCTTTCTCTCACTCGAGGGAGGGTTGAAGCACTGAAAGAGTTAACATGTCGCCTGGGCCCTTCAAATGGTCACCTGACCTGCTGGTAATTTGTGGCTGGAGCTGCGGCTGGGGCTGTGCCAGGATCGTCTTCATGGTTGGTTTTGGGTATTTTCTGTGTTCCATTCCAGCCACAGGGCCACTCTGCACGGGCTGCAGGGCCACCTCTGGTCTCAGCTGCGTTGGGGGGAGAGGACCTGATGGCAAGATTTTAACAGCTGCAGCCAACCCTGCTGTGGCCAGGGCTCCGCAGCCTCCCCCGCCTTCCTGCCTGGCAACTGCTGGGCCCAGACCAGCCAGAACGGGGTTCAGCATCCCCTGGACCCCCTGGAGAGGGGCCTGGCCCCCCACGGCAGACCCTGCCCAGCCCAACCCAGGAAGGGGTCCAGCGGGCACAGGGTGTGTTAACTTCTTGCTGGCTGGGAAAGAAAGAGGAAGTTCACGAGTTTCTTTAGTCTTTAACATGTGTTTTTCACAGCTGCGTGTCTAGCTTCTCAGTGGTTCAACAGACTGTCAGTTACACAAAAAGCTTTTGCATCACTTCCTTAAATTCCTCCCATGTCAAACTATGACACAGGAGTAGGGCACCAGTTTAGTACTATGTGGGTGTAACCAAACAGTGTATTCTACTCCCCTCTACATCAGTCCTGATAAACTGCTAACGATGGATTGTTTGCAGTAGTTGCCCAGTGCACACCCAACACCTCAGGCTACAATCTGGATGTTAAATGAGATTAGGAAAAGAAGCAAACCCTGGAGGCAGACTAGTGGGTTTTTTTCTTCACATAAATGACTCAGCTGTGATAACTCCCTCCTGGGAAGCACCAGCACATTCACACCCAGCCTGAGGGGTCATCTCCGTTAATGAGGCATAATGGACTCGATGGTTGTCTTGGTTTAAAAGGCAGATGTCTGCCAAGGAAAGATGACCCCTCCCTCCAAATCATTATAACTTCGAAATTATGTGGCTTCCAGGCAAAAATATGGGAAAAGGAATAACAGTCCTTTATTAGAAAATATGTATATAGCAAGACAGAATAAGCAATGAAAAGAAATAGTAACAGAAATTCCTCACCCTTTAAGCCATTTCCCCTTTGGTGTAGTTATGACTACAACCATCAGAGGGCACTGGTGGCTCAGGCAAGGCTGAGAGGCTGCAGTAACTCTCCTGCTGCTTCAGGGGGTGCTCCAATGCTAGCCTGGAACCTCTCCAGGTGGTCAGTGGCGACTCAGAGAGAATGAGGGGAAAGGACGACTACTTCAGGGTCTCACTCAAATGGCGATCAGTCTTTGGCACCACCTATGGCAGCCAGCACACACTAGGGACGTGGGCAGGGCTTGGTCGTGATGTTGCTACTGTGCAGAAAGGGATCTGGCAGGAGTGGCCCTGGCCTCAGATGACACCCCACACATTGGCTCTGGACTCATCCCAAATGGCAAGAAAGCAGGAAAAAGCAGGGAGGCTTGCTGTGCCGAGACCGCAGTGCAACAAAAATCCCAGAGCAAAGCACACAGATGCTGCTGTGGCCACCACGCCACTGACTGCTTGCTGCAGCACCATACCTCCGACTTTTTCCTCCTGCGCTCAGCAAGAGAACCACACCTTCTGGCGCCAGCTCTCGCTGCTGCTTCCCTTCATGCAATATCTTTGATCCTACACCATAAAGGCAAGAAAGACTGCCTAGGCAGCGCTGCCCCCCCCACCCCGTGGCCAGGAAATCTTAAAAATGCAATGATAATTTTTGAGCACAAATGATCATGAGATACCTTATCATTATGAACCATCCCCAAGACAATGGCACTAGCAGAATAGGCAGCTGCAATGACTTAGACTATGAAAGACTTCCAAAATAATTAATTACTTGATTATACTATATTACACTACATCTAAACTGAATCTGCGCAAGCACCCAACTCAACTGCCCAGAATCTTGTGACTGTCTGCTGACCGACAGTCTGCACACGTACTTGGCCCTGATAGGCCAAGGAAACAAAACACTATTACTTTGGGTAAACAATCTTTATATCGCATTCTACTTTGGCACAACACAGGAACAGCAAATGAGGTAAGAATTGTTTTGATCATTCTTTTCTCTGCTTCTCTCACTACTGCTCTCAGGTTCAGAGAATGTGAATCTCACAATCTGGGTCCCGTTCTTCCTGCTTTGGCTCTTCTTCCCTGCAGATCCTGTTCCTTCTTGGCTTTTCTTCTTTGCTGGAGTGTTGGGAAGATAAAAGCATGCGAGTCTTTGCTTGAATGCTGGATAATTGTTTAGACCTCTGCCTGCTGCCAAGTCAAAGACATTGATCCTTGTTTACCATTCTCCTTCCTTTGCCTTTTCTTTCTTGCAATCTTTATTCCTTAACTTTTTTAACTCTGTGGTTTTCCATCCTATGGTCAGTGACTGCAGAGCTTCAGTCTGTTTGCTCTGCCCCTTGCCATGGGTATATCACCTTTTAGCTGTCCCACACAGGGATGGAGCTGCCTGTCCTCTCTCCATCTAGCACAAAAGCCCCAAATAGAACAATCTTGAATATTCCACATTGACCTAACTAGGGCTTTTTTTAATCTTAAACATTTTTTCTTTCACAGCCATTAAACAGAAACAGTTTTGATTATAATATCATTATGTCTTTAGGAAAAAACTTTCCCCACATGCATTTCTTGCAGAAATTCACAGCAGTTTGGTTTCCAGCTCATTTCCAGGCATTTCCCCTTACTTCTGCTGAAATTAAGCTGTGTCTGTGTGCAACTTTTATAATTTCTGCGCAATATTTTCCATTTAAATAAAGTAACAGTCTGTCTGTTTTATAACCCAAGGCTGGAAGTGTACCCAAACAGTTAGATGCTTGAGAGAAGAGAAGAGCAAAGCCACAGAAAGCACAACTTGCATGCTTAAACATGCGAGGGCTTAGTACTAGATAAAGGTTTTAATTAACTTGTAATTTGACATTCCTCTTTTAATAAGAGCTGATTTTTACAAAATGGTTTATGTGATTGTGTTACTGAGAGGAAACAAAGAAATGCCAGGAAAATTTGATGTGGAGAATCTGTACTCATAAACTGCTTGTAAGCTTCAGCTAACAGGAAAACTTCTCCTTCACTTTTTTTTTTTTTATTATTCCCTGCCATTCAACTTGCAAAAAAAAAAAAAAAAACAAAACAAAAAAAAAAACCAAAACAACAAAAAACCCAAAAACCAAACAAACAAACAAAAAAAAAAAAAAACAAACCCAAAACAATCCAAACAAAACCCCTACATTGATTATCTCAGAAAACTGGTTCTCGTCGTTTGAGACTAAAGACAAATTCCTGCCACTGCCACTAAGCCTCTTCCTCCCATGTTTGCCAATTATGAACCTTCACGCTTTATGGTTAAGAGCCAGTTGGCCTCAAATATAGGTTTTAACTCCTGGGGATGCCGAGGAATACAGATTCCATGGGCAGATGGCTTTGTCAGGCAAGGTTAGCAACTGTTTAGCTGCTGACCATGAAATGTATTTGTGAATGGCCAATTCCTTCATCTGACTGAGCATTAAAGCATCTCACATGCTCTCAGAGTCAAGACTGAGCATTAAAGAGGCATTGGAAAGGCAAGGAGGTGCTGCCTTGCTTAGAGCTAACCCTGCACTGTCCTGGGTGAAAGCACACCATGTCAAGACAATTTCCTCCTTAGTTGCATCCTTGATGATGGCATTCTGTCTCTGCCTTCTCTGCTCGGGACAATCAAGCTGCAGCCTATGTGGAAATACAAAATGTCTGAGGCTGTCAGTGTTTTTTCCTTTCAACTGTTTTTTGGGGGCGAGTTATCATCTCAGCTACCAGTTCTAGCCAGCAGATGGGCTTGCTTGCCCCTTCTGAGCCACTGTAGTCTCTCTAGACAACCATTTGCGGGCAGTTCCTCCTCTTTGTGGCTGTTGAATTCCCATGTTATCTGTTTGGACCTGTATGCATTTAGCCTGCTATCTGGAGGCAATGGTTCTAGCACTCCGTGCTGCCAGAGCCAAGCATGATACTCAGCTTCTTCATTCATGCATATGTCTTGTCCTGGTGTAGCAATGATGAAGGACATGCATAAAGAAAGGTGTATTGGGTTTACATGGCCAAGCTTTGGTAGCGGGAGAGGGAGGAGGGGGGTGCACTACAAGGATGGCTTCTGTGAGAAGCTGCTGGAAGCTTCCTCCATGTCAGCTAGAGCCAATCCCTGGTATCTCCAAAGACATATGTGCCACTGGTCAAGACTGGGCCAATTAGAAATGGTGGCAACACCTCTGTGATAGCATATTTAAGAAGGAGACGAAGAAGAAGAAGGAAAAAAAGTTATGGCACAGTTGTAATTGTGACCAGAGAGGAACAGAGTAAGAACATGTGAAAGGACCAACTCTGCAGACACCAAGGTCAGGGAAGAAGGACGGGGAGGAGGTGCTCAAGGCACCAGAGCTGAGATTGCTCTGCAGCCTGTGGTGAAGACCATGGTGAAGCAGCTGTCTCCCTGCAGCCCATGGAGATCCATGGGGATGCAGAAATCCACCCACAGCCTGTGGAGGACACCCATACTAGAGCAGGTGGATGTCTGAGAGGAGGCTGTGATCCCTGGGGAGAGAGGACCCCATGCTGGAGCAGCCTATCCTTGAAGAACTGCACCCTGTGGAAGTGACCCACAGTGCAGCTGTTTGTAAAAAACTGTTGCCCATGGGATGGACTCATATCAGAGAAGTTCATGGAGAACTATCTCCAGTGGGAGAGATCCCATGTTGGAGCAGGAGGACTCCTTTCTCTGAGCAGCGGGAGAAATAACACCTGATAAACTGACCGTAACCCCCATTCCCTATCTCCCTGCACTGCTGAGAGTGGAGGTAGAGCTGGGAAGGGCAGGGGGAAAGGTGTTTTTTTAAGGTCTTATTTTACTTCTCATTATCCTGCTCTGATTTTGTTAGTAATAAATTCAATTAATATCTTTAATTTGAGCTTTTTTTGCCAGTGACAATTTTTGCTCAGTGATCTCTCCTGGTCTCATGAACCCTTTGTTATATTTTCTCTCCTCTGTCCAGTTGTGGAAGGGAGTGATAGGGAGGCTTTGGTGGGTGGCTGGCATCCAGCTGGGGTCAACTCACTACAAAAGGCCAAACAAAACCATTTAGTGTGGTCATCAGGTTTATTTGGCAATTTACTTTTTAGCTTATTTTTTTCCACTTAGAAATTCCTTATATGCTTTAAATGGTTCATTGCAAATCCATGCAGCAGTATGCTATGTTAGTACAGCAGAGAGGGCGGGCAAGAGGAGCAAATGATGCTGTAGGCCAGGTGTATCAGGAGGTCCTTAAGTCTTATGAAAAAAAAAAATCTCCTGATATTTCTTGCCTGCCTGACTTCCCCTTGCTCAGCTGGAACTAACCAGATATTCCCCAGTTCGGTATAGAAGCAACACAGAAAACACAGAAGCCTGGGAGAGATTTTCCTGGTAACCAAAGCAATGTTATCTAACTGTTCATGAAAACTTTCAGCTGAAATATCTCTGTTGCTGAAAGATTGAGGTGTGAGATTGTGTTCAATGTCAAGAAATTGGCTCTCTTCCTGTAGTAGGGACACCCACCAAGGACCAGTCTGGTGGGGCAGATGTGTTGACCAAAAAGGCCATGCAGAAAAGAGTGAACTAATGATCTTCTTTGACTTTCTAGGCGACAGCAGAGACTTCCTGGTGGGAACAAGTCTCAGCAGCATGCAGATCATCAGCAAGGTGGCACCAAACACAACAGGGACCACCAGAATCTTTACCAAGGAGGCCAGGCCCTTCACTCCTCAGGTAGGACAGGCCACCATGGCTGCAGTCAGAACCGGAGATAGCATCACAACCAGAAGCACTTGCCCAATGACAAAGAAACACACAGAAATGCCAAAGAGACAGAGAACTTGAAAATCAAGGACACCGCCATCTGTGCAGTTCATATTCCCTTGGAGGTGCACCAAGGCCTGGAGGATATGGAGAAGCAGTCTCAGCAGTACATCCAAGAGTCAGAGACCAAGCAGAAAGACAGTATTCATGAACGCATTAGGGAAAGACCCAAGATCAATTTGCTTCAGTCTTCCAAAGACAGGCTGCGAAGGAGACTAAAAGAAAAGGTATTATTTCTTAGGGAAACATTGAGTTTTCCTTTTTCCAAGTCTGGCTGTTGGCTATTTTCCATACAAAGGGTGGAGTGGGCTCAAGAAAACTTTCCATCAATGCATCTTAATCTCCCAGTGTCAACACTTCTCGCAAAGTGTTTTCATGCTTCTTCAGGAGGCCTTTTATTCACTCAAGTCTTTTAGCTTGACTTCTTGGTTGAGGTTGCTACCAGCTTGAGTTCTTCAAAGACTGGGAACTCTTTTCCTGCACACCCTTGGGGAAAGCTGATTCACACGTGAGCTACAATGTGGGTACACCTCCCAACTGATACCCTTCCAGTCTGCAGAGCTCATCAACTTTGCAAAGAGGTCTAAAAAAAGGCAATTTGTGTCTCTACAATTACAGAGCTAAATCCCAAGCTTTGACTTTTGAGTGCTGAATAGCTGTAGTCAGCTACTTCAGTATTGATATTCATTTATCTCAGCAATGAATTGAAATGACCCTATCTTTTCCACTTCCTTCCAATAACCTAAACAACAACAAAACGATTGTATGCAAGCGACAGAGGAGAAATGCTTTTTTGAAACAATATTCAGCATCAGATTTCTGAAGAATTTGTAGATCTCTTTATTTGCCCCCTGTAAAACTCAGATTCTTTCTCTAGAGATTTTTTTTGTCAGACTAGAAAATTAATCTGTAAGGGTATCTCCAATGACATTTCCAAAATAAGTAGCAAAAATAACCTGAACATATACAACTCCATGGGAGTGCATGTTGGAAATGTATACCTTTGAATGCATGAGCATTTACTATTTATGTATGTGGCATGAGGGGGACGAAGAGATTTTGTTAGTTATTTTTATGTTCTTTAAAGCAATATCAATATAGAAGAGACTTTCAGATTATTCATTTTAATGTTCTTCCTGTGAATTTACAGTCTTATAAGAAACACATCACATAAGCACTCAATCTTGGGTGGTGAGTGGGTATTGTCAACACAACTGGCCTCCTGATGGGAGTTTTGGACAACTCCAACTGCTGTTTGGCATTGGGGTTGTCCAAAAAATTGTTGCAGTTTTGGATTATATAGCATGTTTTAAGAGTTTTTCAAATGCTGGGATCATGTGACATCTTTAATCTCAATTTAAATGATTAAATGTATCACAGAATCACAGAATATGCTGACTTGGAAGGTCCCACAAGGATTGAGTCGAACTCCTGTCCCTGCACAGGACACCCCAAGAGTCATACCATGTGCCTGAGGGTATTGTCCAAATGCTTCTTGAACTCTGTCAGGCTTGGTTCTGTGATCACTTCCCTGGGGAGCTTGTTCCAGTGCCCAACCACCCTCTGGGTGAAGAACCTTTTTCTAATATCCAGCCTAAACCTCCCCTGACACAACTTCAGGCCATTCCCTCGGGTCCTGTCACTGCTCACCACACAGAAGAGGTCAGTGTCTGCCCCTCCTCTTCCCCTCACGAGTATATTAAAAAGTAGACATTTTTGTAGAATTGCTATCTGAGCATTTTGCAAACATTGGTGCACTTTCAAAAGAGAGACCAAAAGAAATCAATTATCACCATGTCGCAGACACATAGAGAAACCAGTCCAAGATGTCAAAGGCAGTCAGGGGTAGTCAGACTTTGACATCCTGGATCAGGACCCTTGAGGAAATCTTCTCCCTGAGCTGAGGGGGAAGACTTTGGGATTGAGTGCTGTGGGAAATGGACAAAGAGCATTTCTGGGATGAGATTCATTTACTTGTGGTTTTTAATGCTGAGATTATACCATTGTGTTGCTAAAAGATGCTTTGCTTTTCTATGTCTGTTTAAATGTTTCTCCAGTCCCCTTCCCCCTTTTCTGTTTGTGGAAGGACAAAGGCTGATATGTCTGTTTTTTCCTTGTGTAACAGACGCCTTGTCTTTCCCTTTTCATGGACCAGGACGAAGTCACAGTGGAAACCACCAATCCTGAAAAGAATAAAATGAACAAATTAATTGAAATTCTCAATAGCATGAGGAACAACAGCAGTGACGTTGACTCCAAGCTCACCACATTCATGGACGAGGCCCAGAACTCTACCAGCTCTGAGGAAATGCCGGGGGAGATAGTCAAGACCATCTACCAGAAAGCAGTGATGGACCACAGCTTTGCTTCCACTGCAGCTAAGCTCTGTGACAAAATGGCCCTCTTCATGGTGGAAGGAACCAAATTCCGGAGTCTGCTTCTCAACATGTTGCAGGTAATGAGATAAAATTTGTTGGTTAGATACCTGCAGCATCACCTTGCCTGGTCCTAGCATGCATTAGAACAGGAGCTGAGCTGCTATCAAATTCCTTTTGAACTCAGTTGATGAGATGAGAACAGAAGTGTACCTGCAATTTTGTCTGTGTGCATCTTTAATGGTTGCCATAGATAACATGGCACCGAGGGCATTGTCAAGTTGCTCTTCATGCCCATTTCATGAGCTGTAAGTGTAATTACAGTATCTCACTCCAGGGCCTATTGAAGTGATATGCAGAATAAATAGACTCCACAACCTGATGTAGTTATGAAGTGGGTATGTATGGTCGTGCCTGGCACAAGTGAGATAGCTCTCATGAAAGCTTGTGCCCCCCACATCGTTATTCACAAAGATGTTCCATATGCATTACATTACACAATCTCTTCATGCATATTCAACCCCTGGCCTTACCTGTCCTCTCCTCACATGGTAATTAGATCCACACCCTTCTGAGCATGCGTTGTTTGCTGTGGTGGTCGCACAGGAGTATTTGGTGGTCTCTGAGGCCGAAGGTTGTGGTCTTCATCATGATTGAACTTTTGAACTTTTCTCCTTTGCACGTGCGCTGTGGTCCCTTGGTGCTTATCTGAGTACGTCTGTCGGTTTTGATCAGCTTGGAGACAGAGGACCTCCTTTATCTGGGTTTCTGCATTCCCTGGTCTTCTCTAGGTATTGTCCCTTATCGCAAGAAGCTTCAGAAATTTGCATTTTCCTATGCCCTTTTTACCATGGCAGAGGTTTCTTAAATAAAAGGTAAAAATTCAACACATAATTCTACAAACTAAAATTTAAATGCTTAATTCATATTGCTAACTTAAGCAAACTCCCCAAAACATCCATTTCACTATCTGTGAAAGGAGTGGGTTGCTTGTGGCAGCATCCCCATGTCATGAAGAGAATTCAGAGGATCTTACAGTGGAGGATCTCTTTCAGCACCAGAGATACCAAGTTAAGTCATGTTCCCTGAGTAGGTTATTTCTGGATGAGGGATTCAGTCCTGGTTTCTGATTGCAACATGGACTGAAATAATTTGTGTATTTGCTAATTATTCTGGGTAACTTTTTGTCTTGGTTTAGGGCAAATTTGGGAGAAAATCTCTAAAGGGGGTTTCTCTAGAAAACAGATTTAAGCGACCCCTCCCCCAACTGGTTTGGGAAAAGATTTCCTTGGAGAAAAGTGGAAAAAAACCTGTTTATTTCACAGGCAAAGCATTCACCAGCACAAAAAAAGAACAATATTAGACAATAAAACCTCTTGCCATTCCAAAAGAGATGACAAACTCAGAAAGTCCCCTCTGTGGGCTCACTCAGTCTGTTATCGGTCCCTCCAGTGCTGGAAATGCCGTGGCCTAGGCCTGGCCTGGTGGGCCACAGGTGCGAGCTGCTGGTGCTCTTCTGGATGTTCAGTCCAGAGCCAGTCTAAACACTTCCAAGAAAAAGAAAAACCACACTCCAGGGAACATCTCTGCCTTAGCTAGTTAAAAATTAACTAAAAGCAAAGGAGAGTTCTGTCCTGCCGTCTGTCCGTGCTGCAGACAACACAATCCAGGAGCAGGAATGTGGATGAGTGAGTGCAGTTTCTGAAAACAAACTGTGCGCTTCTTCTTTCCCCCTCTTTGCTCTCAGAATGAGTCTTAAAGGTGTAAAACTTATTTCTGGGCTAAACAGACGAATGGGGATACAAGCATCATAAAATCACCCCAGGACACTTGTTTATCGGCGTATGCAGCATTGGTTGACTGCTTACTCCAAAACCATCACTGACAATAAAATTGGAGGGGAAGAAAAAATAGTGCCTCTGATAACTGGTCCATGAGTTTAACAGTTGAACTTGATTATCTTGGAGGTCTTTGTCAGCCTAGGTGATTCTATGACAATGGTGGGTGATGGGGAAACAGAGCTGTCCTCAGCTGCCCACAATCTGCTGGGGGAAGCATGCTTTACTATAGTCCCACAGTTTGCTTTCTGGAGTGGGTGTCACATGGGCCTCCATCTTTCTGCCTCTGAAGACAGGACCTATAGAGTTGAAACCATGAATTTCTGTCCTTAACTTAATATGTGTTTCCATTTGACTATTCCCTCACACACCCATGCCATCTGTGGGGCATATTAAGCTCTTGTTTCATGTCTGTGATAACCCTTGGATTCTGTGCCTTGCTGCCTGTACCTTAAGTTGGCTTTTGGGCAACAAAGCAGGAAATAAGCAAATTAAAGTAATGAAAATTAATATTTATCATAACCAAAGATAATTCTAGAATGTCACTGGTTGGTTTTGCTTCTCTTGCTGCTCTGGGTGCATATCAAATTCAGCATCTCTCCCTGTGCTTGCTCCTTTTCTTCTATCCCCTGCAAAGCCTTTGGGCAGCACACATATCTGCCCATTGCCTGTACCCAGCCTGGATTTTTTTTCCCCAATTTATTTATTTCCAAAGCAATTATACAGCAGGAGGAGAAAAATTGTGGTCTGCATTAGTCTCAGATTTAACAGCAAGGGTCTGGAGGTGTTGAAAGCGAAGGGAGACGACCCATCTTGTTGTTGATCAGTATCGACTCCGATTTATTGATCAAATCAGTCACCCTTTATAATAGTGTTAATTAACTTCATGCATATTGCAAAATCCGAGCTCACAATAGGTTACAGAGAAAACTCTAACCCCTCCTTTTGGTTAAAATACCTGTGGTTGTTTATTGAAACCAAAATTAGTGTTCTCACTGTGATATGAAAAGTTCTCAAAACCTTCATATCTGTTCTCAAAACCTTCATATCTGTTCCCAGAGCAGCCAAGGACTGTTATGAGAAGACTGTCTGAGAATCCTGCTGTTTATAGAAAAGGTGTCTGAGAACCTAGTTATTTACAGAATCAAGCCTGGAAACTGCTGCTTTACAGCTGCCTTTTACTTTCCCATCAGCTGTATACCTTCATGGCCTCTTTCTTTAAGCCATGCTTGAACCAGGCTCTCCACACTTCTCCCGTTTGTTTTTTTTTTTTTTTTTCTTTTTGAGAAAGGAGGTTAGTTTGCCAAGTTTTCTCTATCATCCTACCAACCATATTTTGGATACAACTACAAAGATAAGGTAAAATAAGTAAAAGCATTTAAAAGCACACTCAGTATCTCTATAAGGTTCCCCAGCCACGGTCCGAGCAATGGCTTTTATCCCAAAGGGTTAAAACCACCCCCAGCTGAGCCACAATGTCCCGCCCTATCAGGCATTGCACGGTAGGTGGTAATTGGACTAAGAAAAGAGGGCTGTTAGCTGTTTTCATTCATGCGAACCTGGAGAGGAGGCGAACAGGCAAGCCTGAAAATGATCCTTTCTGTCCTTGAGATTTTCACATCCACCCTTTTCTTGGGTTTCCCAGAAAAGTTCAAAATCAGTTTTACAGTCTGTAATCCTTTAGTCATTTGGCTCAAATGGCATCAGCTGGGCAATTCTCAGTCCTTTGTTGATTTGGAGTGGTGGGAAAGTAGTATGCGCTTAAAGCACTTAAATTATTTAAACTTAACAGACTTATTTGTAAATAATGTAAAATCACTTAAATCTAACAAAACTTTAACAAAATCAACTGACTTTAAATTCTACACAACTTAAACAAAATATAATTCAAACTTAACAGAATCTAACTTAACTTAAACCTAATATAATTTAATCTTAACAGTATTTAATACTTAATGGCACTTAATAGACAATCCAACTTCAACTACTTAACAACAAATAAAACTTATAAAAATAAAATATAGCATTTACTATAACTTACTTACAGGCCTGATTCTAAAATACTAAGCTAAAACAACTTTTTTCACATTTTTGCTGCAGCATTTATACCAAAAAGCACACTCATACAATCTCACTCATACAATCAATCCAACACATCTTAACATTTTAAAATTTTTCAAAACACAATTTTGGAGTCTGATGTTCCACCGATTAAAGTCTATGCTTCTGATGTTTAAAGTCTATGTTAATACAGGTGATTTCAAGACAGCATAACCAATGCTGAGCCAAAATCGACCGAAATTTGACTCCTGCATTCATTTACGCTGATTTCTGTTTCACAGTCTGCTGGGAAGAACAAAAGTCCCTTTGACTTAGGTGGAAAACGTCCTGATAGCCTTTGGTGTCGTTTGTTTATTATCACTGGTTTCCCATTTGCAGCAGGGATCTTTTCTTTTGTTGACAGGAATCACATTTATTATGCTGTTCGGTCTCACACTGAAGCTTTTGCCGGCTGCGGTCCCGCGGCGCTTGTGTCGGAGAGGGGGAAAAATCCCCCCCCCCCCCCGCGCTGGGCTGATTGTTTCGCAAGATTTGCCGGCGGGCTGAATCACAGCAGGCGCTGCAGACACAGACACCGCTGGTTGGGTCGCTCCCCCCGCGGCGGCGCGGCTCCTGGGGCGGCGCAGCTCGGCTCCCGCGCGGCGGCTCCGCTCTCCCCGCCGCTGCCTCCGCTCCCGCCGCTACAGCGCAGCATTTCAGGCGGTCGCTCACTGCGGCTGCTCCCCATGGTGGAGCGCCCATGCCGAGTTCGGAGTAGCACAGCCCCGCAGGTGCCACGAGCTGCGGCCGCTGTCTTGAAGTCAGAGACATAGTGAAACAGTGCACCGTACATCACCCGCCATGGCTTGCTTAGCTTCTTGGCAGTTTTATCACTCTCTAAAGTAGCCTCCCATAATAAATCACCAAATTCACGCCATTACGTTAACTCGTAAACCATATGGGGGCTAAGGAAAACCCCTTTACCGTAGCCATAAGTCCAAAGTCCTGTTAAATCCTTTTGCCAATCTACCCCCTTAATTTGCCATTTTTGTAAAAAGACAGTCAATACTTCATATGCTGCTTGCCTTTCCATACCTAATTAATCAGCGCTGAATGCAGCCTCTTCAAGGTCGCGGCAGCACGTATCAGTCAGGCTTGCCTTTACGATCACCTGAGGCATGACGCGTCTTCAGCTTCTTTTTTATCCCTTTTATCACATTTCTGCCGTCCTGCTGCTTAGGACCTGACCCGTTTTCTTCGCTTCTTCGTGGTGCATTGCCGTATCACGTCGGAGAGGTCACCATTATGTTAAAAGCGAAGGGAGACGACCCATCTTGTTGTTGATCAGTATCGACTCCGATTTATTGATCAAATCAGTCACCCTTTATAATAGTGTTAATTAACTTCATGCATATTGCAAAATCCGAGCTCACGATAGGTTACAGAGAAAACTCTAACTCCTCCTTTTGGTTACAATACCCGTGGTTGTTTATTGAAACCAAAATTAGTGTTCTCACTGTGATATGAAAAGTTCTCAAAACCTTCATATCTGTTCCCAGAGCAGCCAAGGACTGTTATGAGAAGACTGTCTGAGAATCCTGCTGTTTATAGAAAAGGTGTCTGAGAACCTAGTTATTTACAGAATCAAGCCTGGAAACTGCTGCTTTACAGCTGCCTTTTACTTTCCCATCAGCTGTATACCTTCATGGCCTCTTTCTTTAAGCCATGCTTGAACCAGGCTCTCCACATGGAGGGAGCTCTAAACCCTCCATGCATCTCTTTCTTCCTGTGCCAAGTAACTCTTGTGTCTTCTCCCATTTGTCCGGGTGATTATAAGAAATCCAAAATAAAGTCCAGGAGCAATGGTCAAGGAGCAGCAGGGTGTTATACAAAAATTGAGGACAGTGGGTTATGAAGGACTCTTCAAACTTAGTTTCTTCTCTTGCCCCAACATTTCCACCCCTACCACCAGACCCAATAGACTGACTTATACTGAAGCATCGTGTGCAATAAATAATGGCTTCATATTCAGCTATTCATAGCATGAATGTAGGATAAATAATACACCTCATATCTACAAATGTTGGCAATTGAAGAGATGCGGACTCCATGGTTTGCATGCATGAAGCCGATTTATTGATTCCACAAGCTCAGTATATATACCTTTTCAGCTATAGCTAAAAATAGCAGTAATCACAACATTTACATTTCTTAGTAACATTGCTTAATCATAGCTTTGTACAGACTCACATAGGCATGTACGGTCTTGCATGGTTTGTCATAAAGCATACCAAGCACACCCAAGCACGCCATTGTCTTCTTCAGGGTTCTGCTTGCCAAGGCTTGCGGCCTAACAGAGTTAGCACATCTGTGTTGGTAAGCTGAGCAGTACTCTCCGTCCTGCTTTCTAGCTGTATTCCCATATACAGAGTCTCAAAGTGCTTATCAGGAACATGCAGTGGGTCACGATATTATGACAGCATGATGTCCTGTCCTGGTTCCAGCCAGGACAGGGTTAATTTTTGCAGTAGCCAGGAGGAGCATGGCCAGGGCCCTGAGGTTATTCTATACCACCTCATGCCATACACAGGAAGTGGAGGGAGATGGGTCCCTTCCAGTTGGGCTGGTGTCAGAGTGAATGGTCAGGGTAGCGCTGGGTTCAACATGGTGAGCACTTGCGTGTGAATCATTCGCCTATCTTATGCACTCTGTTATTAATATTGTTGTTGTTATAGTTCAGTTCTTACTTCATTGCTGTTTGTACTATATTGTTCTTAACTCATGGTCTTTACCTTTTGTGCCTCCAATTCTCCTCTCCAGCTTGGAGAGAGAGAGGAGGGAGGGAGTGAGTGGCACTGGTTTGGAGTGTTTCAGTGGGAACACTAAATCGGGGAATATCATTCCTAAACCATGACAGCCTTATTTGGTGCCCAATATGGGGCTCGAAGGGTTGAGGTGACAACAGATTTGCCCAGAGTGGGTTGGAACAAAATTTGATCTAAGCATTTGTTGTATTAGGTACAGAGCCAATGGTCACAAGGTTGCTCAGTCTGTTCACATGGTTGTGTTACCAAACACTGTATATACTGTATATGCAACATTTGGCTCCTCATGATGATCTTTTTCAGAGGAGGGAGAGGGATTGGGATTGCTTTGTTGCTGTACTGTGTGATATCAGCTGATGACATTATAACATCAAGGGCTGTCACAGACAACTTTTATAAAAAATCCTTTCCTTGGGATTTTTTCCTCCTGAGAAGCTGAGAGGCCTCAGAAACAAAATGTAAACAATGATTGTCTGCTGCTGTGGAATGCAACCAGGTGGATCTGTGATTGGTCTCATGCAGATGTTTGGAATTAATGACCAATCACAGTCAGCTGGCTTGGACTCTCTGTCCGAGACACAAACCTTTGTTATTCATTCCTTTCCATTCTTAGCTTAGCTAGCCTTCTGAGATGAAACTTTTTCTTCTATTCTTTTAGTATAGTTTTAATGTAATATATATCATAAAATAATAAATCAAGCCTTTTGAAACACAGAGTCAACATTCTTATCTCTTCCCTCATCTAAGAACACCTGTGAACACCATCACAAAGGGCAATGAGTGTTATTTGGGATGTGTATTCATTGTTGCTCTTCTGCCCTCTCCCACACTACCTCTGGGAAATTCATTAATAATTGTATCCAGTCTGTAGGGAGGACAAGGCAGGGTGATTTTCTCCAGCTTTCACCCTTTTTTCCTCCTTCAGGCCTGTTACAACAGCTTTTGAGAATTCTGAATTCCCTTTGGATGTTAAGGAAAGCATGTACTTGTTGCTAAGTCTATCAGGTCTCCTCAGTATAGTCAACACCATGTTTAAAGTTATAAAAAAGATTTTTAGGAAGGTCATTCAGAGATCTGCAGCAAGGGTGAACAGTTACGACTGGCATGGAATATGGGAGAAAATGGACCAGCTTTTGGAGAAATTCTCTGCTCCAATGGTTTGGACGTTCACACCTGAACAACTACAGGACTGATAAAATGACAGAATATTTGCAAAGAAAATGCTGTGGCAGTTCCAGAGAGCTGCAAAGTTCTTACAATGTGTTTAACCCAGGCTACTCTTTACTGGACAAGGTTTGACATTAAACTGCACCCTCAGGGGGAGGAAGAGGAGGAAAGCAGACCAACTGGCACAGTGGCCACTCAAACTGCAGCTGAACCAGAGGAACAACTTGTGTCAGTAGCAGTTGCCTCCATACAGAAGAAGAAATCCAAGACCAAATCCATTTTCTTAGTGAGAGGTGAAGAGGAAGTAGACCCAAAATTGGAAATTAGAGGGAAGTGAAGCCAAGCAGCTGGGATCCCTGTCCTGGTATGTGAGCATTGGGAAGAGGACAGAAGCTCTCAGCCTCTGAAGGTGATTCCTGTCAAGCATGAGGGAAAGGTATCCTTTCAAGGATGAGCTACCAGTGTACCCAGGCAAGTGGAACACCATGCAGAGAAGTATCCAGCACCCGAGAGAATTAGCTGTGCTGGAGGTACTCTATGAAAATTCAATAGTCCATTTTCTTCCCTCCCACCCCTGCTCACTGCCCAATTGGAGCAGTGTCCTGAGAAAGCAGTACAGAGACTGAGTCCAGCAGGTGTCAGGAGGAGGCAGCATGTGGCAGGACTGACCTTACACACCCACACACTGCTGCAGTCATAGAGAAGGAGCAGGGAAACTAACCCCAGAGGTCCAGAGCTGCCCCAGACAATGTCAGCACCCCTCATCTGCCACCAGAACTGCTTCTTAAGCTCCTACCTGCACAGGGTTTTTTTGTCCAGGGGGAAGGTTGAGCCAAAAGGGACTTCTCTGCCATATTGTCTTTATCTTGTGCTTCATGTGGTCTCTGTGGTGACAGACATCTTGGGAGGAGGGACTTCTAGGCCATCTTGTTTTCTTTGTTCCCAGGTGTGGTAGCTAGGGAAGAGGCGCTGCGGAAGATTTCGCGATGTCACGGGAAGCTAGGACCTTCGGTTCCCCATAGATAAGACCCTCAGGTACTCATAGATAAGAAATTAACATAGGAATGTGGTCCCACTAACAATAGGAATGTTGCCCCACTGAAGCCAGTAACTTTCCATCCCTTACCCAGTACTTTTCCATTCCCTACTAACCCTAGGTAAGAAGGACAAACCCCTTTTTTGACGTAGAGACCCCTAAGACTATAAGACCCCATGAGAAGAAGTAATAAACGCCTTTTGACCGTCCACCACATTGGTGTCTGCGTATGTCATTGGCCCGAACGGCCCTAGAGAGAGGGCTGTCGAGCTGTACCTCAGAACCAGGTCGCCTGCCTTGGCATAGAAGGCAACATTTGGTGCCGAAACCCGGGACAGCAGCTTGCGCCCGGCAAACGGGGACACTCCTGGAACGAGGACGGCGGCTGCGACAGCGGGACTGATCGCAGCGGGGAGGACGCTCCCGGACCAGCTTGGACGATGGAAGCCATAGCGAAGGTCGTAACAGAGATGCATGCGCAATGGGGTATAGAATGTAAACTTAAGGATTTAACTCTCGCATTGACGAGATTGATTAATCTTGGGGCTATTGAAAGCCCCGTGGACGTCCTACATTCGGACGTGTGGGATAACTGTACAAAAGCCCTGGCGGAGGACGCTATGTCCTTGGGCTCAGGGAAAGCCCTAAAATCGTGGGGCAGAGTTGTCCAGGCTCTGAAAAAAGCTCGACAAGAGCAAGAAACCTGGAAAGCCGCGCGAGCTTGTTTATTAGCCGTGCCGCAGTTGGGGGTGGGCGCGGCGACACAAACCGCGGAGGTGCTTGACCCGGGCGGGCGCGCGGAGGCGCGAACGCCAGATCCCCCTCAGGGAGCGGACTCACCATCGGAGGGGGGGGAGCACACGCGGGTGTTCTGGCGGGGGCTCGCGGAGGAGGCGCGGAACACGGCCAGAATGTCGGACCCCATAGGGACCGATAGAAACGCCCCCCCACCATATGCGTTTGAAAATGGCGCCGGACCGCATGGTCAGGGCGGAAAGGAGGAGGCGGGGGGCGGAAACGCAGTCAGCCCGTTGAACAACGCATGTGCGGGCGAGCGGGGGGACGGGGCGGCCCCCGCGGAGGCGCGTAAGACCAATCAGAGCGCTTTATTCAAATTAAGTCCTTGTAGGGCAAGGACCTCCCCCAGCAGGAGGTGGGGGGACCCCAGGGGGAGGGAACGGCCCGACCCCCGCAAGAAGGGGCGGGGTCGGAGCCCGAGGAAAAGGCAGAGCAGCCCGGAAGCGTCTCTTTACTCGACTTCCGGCTCGGACTCAGACGCGAGCTCGGAGCCCGAGACAGGGTCGGAGGATTCCGACTCAGATTCTAGCTCTAACAGAGAGAGAGCAGCGGCATGTAAGGTCACTAGCCACAACGCTCCTGCATGGGTGAAGGGGTTACCAGAGAAAAACCGAACCCCGCTTACAAACTGGCGGAAAATAAAAATGGCTTGCGCGGAATGGGCTCCGTCTGCCACTTTGGTGTTCCCGGTTCGTGTGGGGGGGGCAGGCGGAAACCAAAGGATTTATTCACCGGTTAATCCAAAAGATGTGCAGGCAATTGTTAAAGCGATTGCGGATAAGGGAATTAATTCTGCCATGGTTCGCACTCTCATTGACGGCCTTTTTGGTGGGGACGATATGCTTCCCTTTGATATTAAGCAGACGTGTAGAATGATATTTGATGGTGCGGGAATGATCGTTTTTAAACAAGAATGGGAGGATAATTGCCTCAAACAGCTAGCCTTGGTAACGGGGGCAGACCATCCACTGCACGGCTCCAGCATACAGAGGCTAATGGGCACAGACCCCATGATGATCACCCCCCAGCAACAGGCTGAGGGCTTGCGTGCCCATGAGGTTATGACAACCACCCGTGCTGCCCGAGAAGCCATCCGTGACACTTCGAAAGTGGTAGCTAAACCATCCCCGTGGTCTCTCATAAAACAGGGTGAGAGTGAAAGTTTCACTCAGTTTGTGGACAAACTTCAGGCTGCATTAGATTCCTCTGCGTTACCCCCAGAGGCGAAGGGTCCCGTGCTGGCAGACTGCCTACGCCAGCAATGTAACTCAGCCACCAAAGACATTTTAAGGTCACTGCCGCAGGGGTCCAATGTAGCTGCCATGATCAGACATGTTGCAAAGGAGGAACATCTAGTTCCCATTCAAGCAGCAGTTCACACTGCAATAACCAGTGTGATGGCGTGCCTTAAGTGCGGACAGGCAGGCCACTTGGCAGTAAACTGCCCACAGCCAAGGCGCCTATCAGCAGATGCTCCACCACGCCAAGGGGGAGGTAGGGGGCCGTGCTGGGTGTGCGGAAGGAAGGGGCATTTAGCTAAGGAATGCAGATCCAGGTTTCAGGGAAACGGGAGAGGGAGGGGGCAGCCAGGCCGTATCCAGCCCCCTCCCACCTGGAACATGCAGCGGCCCAGCTACAGCAACCCTCAGTGGGGCAGGGGACCCTCATACCCTATGGCCCCACAGGGAGCAGTCAACTTTGCATCCCCCCCAGCAATACAATGGCAGAGTTGCGCGGCACCGCCCTCAATACCTTCGCACCCCCCACCGCCACAAGCCGCGCCGGAGTCACAGGAACAGCAGGGGACGTCCCAGAGCGGGATCCCTGGGTGGCCTTGGTCATGAAAATAGGGAAGGAACCCCTGATGGTGTGGGGGACATGCCGCCTTTATGGTAGTCAAGATCCACACGTCATAGGGTTCCAGTTCTGGGCGGACACGGGATCAGACTGCACGATTATTCCCCAAGCACACTGGCCCGGACATTGGCAAATCAAAGAAGTCCCTCCAGTGAATGGAGTGGGGGGGCAGTCCCGGGCATGGAAAAGCACCCAGCTGGTGGCTATAACACTTCACACGAAAAAGGGACCAGAACAGACAGTAGCAATTTACCCCTACATTTTGCAAAATTCTCCACCCCTGTTGGGAAGGGATGTTCTTTCCTTGCTAGGATTTTGGATAACAAATTTATCCTGAGGGCCACTGCCGTGCACCCCGCGCTGCCAATCAAATTGACTTGGAAATCATCAGACCCTGTATGGGTTGAGCAGTGGCCCCTGACAGAGCCTCGAATGGCAGCCTTGCTGGAACTGGTCGACCGCGAACTGCAAAAGGGTCACATAGAACCCTCCACCAGCCCATGGAACACCCCTGTATTCGTGATCCCCAAGAGGTCCGGACAAGGCTATCGTCTCGTCCACGACCTGAGAGAGGTGAACAAGACGATCCGACCCCTGGGTCCAGTCCAGACACTGCTACCCGCGAATTCAGCCATCCCCGAAGGGCAGCCGTGCGCAGTACTGGACATCAAGGACTGTTTCTTTTCAATACCCCTGCACCCTGAGGACAGAGAACGATTTGCCTTTTCCGTGGCGTTTCGGAACGGCGAGCGGCCCAACCTTCGCTTCCAATGGAGAGTGCTTCCACAAGGCCTGGTCGACAGCCCGACCATATGCCAGATCACCGTGGACAAAGCACTGACGCCGGGCTGACACTCCAATCCCACCGCAACCATCATCCAGTACATGGACGACATCCTGGTTGCAGCACCATCAACAAGCCAAGTAGATGACCTGGTGACCATAATCACAGAGACCCTTCAGGCCAACGGCTTCGAGATCGCGAGCGCAAAGATCAAGAGAGGACCCTGCGTGACCTTCCTGGGAGTAGGAATCACAAGCTCCTACGTGAAACCCCCCGAGATGAAGGTCAACCGAGACATCAAGACGCTCCACGACGTGCAACGCCTGGTGGGATCGCTGCAGTGGCTTCGCAACGTTGTCCTGATTCCTCCCGAAGTCATGGACCCTCTGCACGAACTCCTGAAAGGGAAGAACCCCTGGGATCCCAAGGAGCTGACACCGCAAGCAACGAGCTCCCTCGACTTCATCGAAAACCAGATGTCCACTGGCACGCTTGCCAGGTGGAACCCGGCCATGCCACTGGACTTGTACGTCCACTTTACACCAAAGGGGGGAGTGGGAGCACTGGCCCAAGGACTCGCTGAAAAGGCCCGACCGATCCAATGGGTGGTCCTCGGAAGACCCGCTCGTGCATTTTCCCCAGGAATCGAATGCATCGCCAGCCTCATCATGAAAGGCAGGAGACTCGCCTTGAAACACCTAGGGACAGAGCCAACAAGCATCCACCTTCCGTTTCGCAAGCAGCCGACCTCGGAGTCAGCCACAATATCGGAGTACCTGGCCCTTGCTCTCTCCGGCTTCGGAGGAGAAATCTCCTACTCCTCCAAGCCACCCTGGACGAAGCTGCTGACCGTAGTCGACGTGGACGTGCCACCGAAGGTCAAGGACAGACCACAGCCAGGACCAACGGTCTTCACAGACGCTTCCTCCACGACTTCAACCGCAGCAGCAGTGTGGCAGGCAGGAGAGCAATGGCACTGCGTCAAAGCGTGTGACCCCACACTGTCGGTGCAACAGCTGGAGGCAGCAGCAGTGGTTTTGGCGTGCGGACTCTTCCAAGACGAACACCTCAACATCGTAACGGACTCTATATTCGTGGCAAGGCTCTGCCTGTCCATGGCAGGACCAGGAGTGTCGACATCAGCAGCAGCCCTAATGCTGGAAGAAGCACTTTCCTCGCGACAGGGCACCGTGTCAGTCATCCACATCAACAGCCATGACCCAGTCAAAGGCTACTTCCAGACCGGCAACGATAAAGCGGACGCCGCAGCAAAAGGCGTTTGGACCCTGCAAAGAGCTCGTCAGCTGCACGAGTCGCTCCACATCGGAGTCAAAGCACTGGCGAAGAGATGCGGAATCCCGACAGCGGACGCGAAACATGTGGTAGCCACTTGCCCTTACTGCCAGAAGTCACCCCTTTGGACCTACGGAGTCAACCCGAGAGGTCTCAAGCCCTCAGAAATCTGGCAGTCGGACTTCACCTGGTGCGAACTGATGAAGCCCCGAGCATGGCTTGCAGTGACAGTAGACACTTATAGCGGGACGATCATAGCTACACAGCACCCCAAAACCAACTCCAAAAACACAATTCAGCACTGGCTGACAGCCATGGCTTGGCTTGGTATCCCCAAGCAGATCAAAACGGACAATGGCTCCAATTTCATCTCTAAACAAGTACAGGAATTCGCTGCAAAATGGGGCATCACGTTAGTGCAAGGCATCCCACACAACAGTACAGGGCAGGCCATAGTTGAGAGAGCAAACCAGACCCTGAAAACCAAGATAGAAGTATTGGCAAAAGCAGAGGGCTTTGCCAATGCCATTCCCCCAGGAGATCAGGCACGCATGCTGGCAACCGCTTTGCTGGCACTGAATCAATTCCCTAGGGGAGACGAAACAAACAGTCCCGTCCAAAAACACTGGGCCACTCGAGCGCTAGAAGAGGGCCCACAGGTGGTAATCAGAAACGAGCTAGGCGAGTGGGAACGGGGTTGGAGGCTGATGCTCACGGGGCGAGGGTACGCGGCTGTCAAAAAGGACAGCAAAATCAGGTGGTGCCCACTTAAGTCGATTAAACCGGACCTTCATAGCGAGCAGAATGAGACTGACGAGAATTGCGAGTCTTTGTTTACAGGACCTGCTCGTGGGACGCCCTCGTGACGCGTACATCCCGGTTCCAGACGAAAGTGACAGACCACCAAGCCGTCAGGCAGCACCCGAGAGACCCGCACGGGTGAGACACAAACACCAAGGGTGCTTCTGTGTGATTTTGCTGTTGGGGCTTGTCGCTAGAGGGCAAGCCAGCCCAGTCCACTACTCCCATCAGCCCTTCAGGTGGGTCATGCGACACCTTGGTAGTGGCAAAGCACTCAGAGAAATCACCACACTGAACACTCCATCCTTCGTGCTCCGCATCACCGACCTGTTTCCAGGACAGCCAAGGGCAAACCCCTATTCCCTACACGCCAAACACTCGTACCTATCCTACTGGTGCCCAGCTTCAAACCCTGGGAAAAGCTACTGCAATCACCCAGGGTGGAGATATTGTGGGCACTGGGGCTGCGAGACCATAGTTACAGATGCCAGACCGTCGGGGCCTGGGTGGGATCCACAAGAGCCAGACAAATTCTTACAGTTCACCTGGGCACCCATCGGCTGCAAAATACCCTTCTTCTTTCGTGAAAACCCCCATCGAAACCAAGTTAAAATCCCTAACTTTCGGGCATGCACTGATTACAACATGACGGTCCTGCAGCCAGACCACCCTAGCTGGGCCACAGGCAGAACATGGACAGTGGTCCTTCAAGGGTCAAAAGAGAGGGTGAACGTGCAAATTATCAGGCTCCAGACGTCAGCACCCCGAGCAGTCGGACCCAACAAAGTGATTAAAAGCGTGCCGAAAGGGAGAAACATAACCTACCCCAAAACCTTACCCACAGGGGTCAGCAATGTCCCGACCGGTCAAGCGGAAACCTTCCAGATGAGTCGCTTAACCGGGTCAGACGCAGACCCAATCCTTCGTATGTTAGAGGCTACCTTTGTATCCCTGAATGAATCCAACCCTAACCTAACCGAATCCTGCTGGCTTTGATACGACGTCAAACCTCCCTTTTACGAAGGAGTCGCTTTAGACACTCCCTTCAGTTATTCCACAGCCGACGCCCCTCACCAGTGCAGATGGGATACCCCTCGCAAAGGAATCACCCTGAGTCAAGTCACAGGCCGAGGCAGATGCTTTGGCAATTCAACCCTAGCTAAGCGGGGAGGTAACATCTGCACCAAAATTGGCAGGCTGAACAGGAAAAACAATAAGTGGGCAGTCCCATCCGCATCGGGGATGTGGGTTTGCCAGCGATCCGGAGTGAGTCCTTGTGTGTTCCTTCCCAAGTTCAATGACTCTAACGACTTCTGTGTCCAAGTTCTGATTGTTCCTAGGGTCTTGTACCACTCAGACGAAGAGATGTACCATCTTCTTGAGGGACCCAGCCGGATCCACAAAAGAGAAATAATGACAGGTATAACTATCGCAATGCTGCTCGGCCTGGGAGCAGCAGGAACGGCCACGGGTGTCTCAGCCCTAGCGACACAGCACCAAGGACTGTCCCAACTGCAGGCAACGATTGACGAGGACCTGCAGAGGATTGAGAAATCCATCTCCTATCTAGAGAAGTCAGTCTCCTCACTCTCAGAAGTGGTCTTGCAGAACAGGCGGGGCCTGGACCTCCTGTTCATGCAGCAAGGGGGCCTGTGTGCCGCCTTGAAAGAAGAGTGCTGTTTCTATGCAGACCACACGGGAGTCGTGAGAGACTCCATGGCAGAACTCCGGAACAGACTGGCCCAGAGGCAGAAAGACAGGGAGGCCCAACAGAGCTGGTACGAGTCCTGGTTCAATCAATCACCTTGGCTAACCACTTTGATTTCTGCCCTGATAGGTCCATTGGCGATGCTGTTTCTAACAGTCACCTTCGGACCATGCCTGCTGAACAAGCTGGTCTCATTCGTTCAGAGCCGCCTGGAACGGACCAACATCCTGTTCATAGGGCGACGACAACTGCTGTGAATTCAACCAGGGAATTCAACCAAAGAACACTGCCAGTCACAAGGTTTTCAAAACTTGTCTGGCAAAAGCTTACTCAGGTTTCCCAAAATCCCTTTCCCTTGTCAAGTCACAACTTTATACCTTAATTCAGTATCTACGTACACGACTACCTCATTCATTTGTGAAAAGGGAGGGGGAGATGTGGTAGCTAGGGAAGAGGCGCTGCGGAAGATTTCGCGATGTCACGGGAAGCTAGGACCTTCGGTTCCCCATAGATAAGACCCTCAGGTACTCATAGATAAGAAATTAACATAGGAATGTGGTCCCACTAACAATAGGAATGTTGCCCCACTGAAGCCAGTAACTTTCCATCCCTTACCCAGTACTTTTCCATTCCCTACTAACCCTAGGTAAGAAGGACAAACCCCTTTTTTGACGTAGAGACCCCTAAGACTATAAGACCCCATGAGAAGAAGTAATAAACGCCTTTTGACCGTCCACCACATTGGTGTCTGCGTATGTCATTGGCCCGAACGGCCCTAGAGAGAGGGCTGTCGAGCTGTACCTCAGAACCAGGTCGCCTGCCTTGGCATAGAAGGCAACACCCAGGAAGGCCACAGGGTTCAGCACATTTGTATCTAGCGGTTATTGCTGTTATCTTGGTTGTTGCTGTTTTTCTTTTTAGTAAACTGTTATTTTTTCACCTATATCTTCTCACATTTGTATCTATTGGTAAAAGGGGATTGGTTAAAACTAAAGGAGAGGTAACTCATTTTGGAGTCTCTGCCCTGTATAATTGTCTTTAACTAAGAAAGTATAATATTGGTTGCTGAATTACACTGCCACTGTATGCCATAACTGTTATGATCTGAATTAACACAGAAGAGTGTGGTGTTGTGAGGTCCCCAGGATGAGGTGAGATAAGAATTTGACTCCATGTTCTCAGAAGGCTGATTTATTATTATATTATATCATATCATATAATATCATATCATATCATACCATATCATATCATATCATATTAAAAGAAGTTATATACTAAAACTATACTAAAGAAAGAGAAAGGATACATCAGAAGGCTAGAAACAAATTAATAATAAAAACTTCTGACTGACTCAGAGAGTCCGACACAGCTGGGTGTGATTGATCATTAATTAAAAACAATTCACATGTTTGGATAAACAATTCTCCAAAGCAGCAAAACAGGGAGAAGCTGAAGCTTCCCAGCTTCCCAGGAGAAGAAATCCTGGCAAAGGGATTTTCATAAAATATCACGGTGACAGAAGAGCAAGGAAAAGTAAGTCTCTGTGAATAAAATGGATGGAACCCAGAAAGGTTTGAAATATACACCAAAACTCGATGAAAACCAAATGAGGTTAGATGCTAGTGCCAAAAAATTTGATATATTTTATTTAATAGTGAAAGAGGCAAAGAGAAAGAAAGAAAGAAGAAAGAAGGAGAGAAAGAGAGAAAGAGGGAGGGAGGGAGGGAGGGAGGGTGGGTGGGGAGGGCGCAGAGAGAGAGTGACTGGTTAGTAGAAACAGATCACCATTCCGAGGGTCCCAAAAACATCTCATTGCTCCCCTTCACCTGGTCTGGGTGGTGAGGGTCCCCCACTGCTCACACCGCTGAAAAGTATAGCATCCAATGGATTACTATATGTTTGGACCAGGTGGGAACGCCCATGTGTCTCCCCTGGTGTCCTGGGGTGACTTTATGATGCCAGTATCCCCATCATGTCTTTTTGCTCAGAAATGGGTCTTGTATCTTTCAGCTAGGCCCAGAGAGATCTGAGAGCAAAAGGAGAGGGAAGCAGTGGCGTGCAGTTTGTGTGTGCAGAAGCTTCATTTTCACTCCCCCAGAATTCCTCTCTCAGTGTGTGTTGTCTGCAGCCTGGACAATGAGTGGGAGAGAGTTCTCCTTTGCTTTTAGTTAGTTTTTTCTAGCTAGCTGAGGCAGAGAAGTTCCCAGGACTGTGGCTTTTCTTTTTCTTGGAACTGATCAGCCCTGCTCTGGACTGATAACCAAGAAATACACCGGGAGCTCACATCTGTGGCCCACCGGGGCTCGGGATGCCACATTTTCCAGCACAGGAGGGACTGATAGAGACTGAGTGAAAGCCAAGGCCACACCCACAAAAAGGACTCTGAACTACAAAAGGATTCCATCACAGATGGCAGAGATGGAGAGATGACACACATCGGGGTTTTGTGCAGTAGAGAGAGGTTATTAGTGTGTACAGCTCTTTATATAGGCTATTCAAAAGACTCTGTGTTTGAACTTGATTGGCTATGATTGGTTACTACCCAGCTCATTGACCAATAGCTACCTGCTTATGTTCATGTCAGGGATTGGCTCTCTGTAGCCAAACCCCTCCTCCGCTTATGAAGCACACAGTTTATCTATATGCTGTAATAATTTCCCCTTTTCTCCTATAAAATAGAAAAGCTGTGTTTATTATCTTTTTGCAGGGCCCCTTGCAAGAAGGACAACAAACACTGTATAAGGAGAATGAAACTCCTTACCAAACTGACAAAGCCAATTTTTTCAGCTATTGGTGTGCCCCATCAGTTTTTTATTATCATGTCTAAGAGCTATCAAAGGTACAATGTTACTGGGTGGCATGCTGCAGGTTACTTACTTTAAATTACAACTTAAAATTTGAACATTACAAACAAACTGTAGTGGGTTTGGTTGGCTAATTTAAGATTTTCTTAATTTTGAGATTTTCTTGGCTAACGCACTAAAGAATTTGGTGGGTCCGATGCGGGTTAATTACTAATACACTCACTTCTTGCTGTGAGATAGGATTAGGAGAAAGGTAAAGCAGCCTCAAAACTTTAAAAGGGTATAAAGAAAATTATATTAAAAGTGACTAAGAGGAAAAAGGTAGTAAGACTCAAAACAGACTCTTCAGAAGACTTCTCTTCTTCTTACAACTTTTTCTTTCTTACTGACAATGTAAAGAAATAAAATTTTAAATTTCTAGCCAGCTTACTACTTTAAAAATAGTCTTTTTTCAGTTTACTAAGGGACAGAAATCTCTCTTGTTAAGGTTATGAAGACTTCTCTACAAGAGGGAAAAAACAGTTCTCTCGTGGTTCTCAATTTTGTCACAAATAACAGCCGCCTGGGGAACCCTGCCATTGTGAAGTCCTCCGCATTTTTACAAGCCTTCCCACAGCTTGTCGATGGGCCATGTCGACTTATGGAGTACTGTTTTAAAGATGAGCTGTTCAAAGGCAAAAGTTCTCATTATCTATCTTTAAAATCATCTTCATCCCTGGGAACAGAGATCATCTTCGTCTTCTTCCTGGGGGTATAGGGTTTCATCACTCTTCTCTTTTTCTCTGTTCAGACTTCTCATGGGATCACAGCTACTTTAAAATCTGCTTACTTTAGCATGGAGGCCTTTACTTGATACTAATTTGAACACTTTCATCTCCCCATAGTTTCATGTGTTATAAGGAAAAAGAGTCTTTTTTCTATAGTTTACAAGAGGATTTCAGCTCCAAAAACAAGGCATCTCCTCACCCCTCCCATCTGGGACTTAACTTCTTCCTCACTGACTTTGATGTCTTCATGTTGTTCTTTTACATGCTTGCATCTTGTTCCTTTCTCTCACTCAAGGGATGATTGAAGCACTGAAAGAATTAACATCATGCCTGCGGCCTACCTGACCCGCTGGTAACTTGTGGCTGGAGCTGCAGCTGGGGTTGTGTCAGGATTGGTTTTATGGTTAGTCTTTAGTTTTTTCTGTGTTCAATTTTAGCCACAGGGCCACTCTGCACGGGCTGCAGGGGCTTCTGGTCTCAGCCACGCTGGGGGGAGGAGGCTAAATGGCAAGATCTTAACAGCCGCGGCCAGCCCTGCTCTGGCCAGGGCTCCACAGCCTCCCCTGCCTTCCTGCCTGGCAGCTGCTGGGGGTCTGGCCCAGCCAGAAAGGAGCCAATGAGGGCCTGGTGGATGACCCAGGGAGAGGTGAAAGGGCCTGGCCCACAGCAAGACGGCTCGGCCCAGCCTGGCCAAGACAGGGACCGGGGCCTGCCACCTCCTCGCCGACCAGAAAGGAAAGAGGAAGTCCCCGAGTTTTTTCGTCTTTAACATGTGTGTTTCACAGAGGCGTGTCCAGCTTCTCAGTAGTTTAATAGACTGTCAGTTGCACAAAAAATTTTACATCACTTCCTCAAATTTTCTTCCCATTCTAAACCACAACACAAACCAACTTAAACATGATCATTTAAAAGGTTTCAATGCTCGTGCAGGCCTTGACCTGGTGAGCACTAGTCAATCAAAATGCATATTTGTAGGCGTTCTGAATATGATTTTTTAATATTTATATCTTTGTTTTTAGACACAGAAACAGAAAATGCAGAAAGAGAATTGCACTGAGCAACCAGGCTGATAATTTTCAAGTCTTTGATTGAGATTCCACTGTAAAGTACCATTTGGATGTGTTTATAACAAGGCAAATAAGTTCTGTTTGCTGTGGTAGCTAAACAGGTTATTAGTACTCACTTCAGTTTTCAGTCTTAACAGCTATAACAAGAACATAATTTAACCTATTAAATTCAGATAACGCACTTATGAACAGTAAAGCAACACATCTAGTAAACAATAAATGCCACTTAACAAAAATACTTACAAATGCCTAAATGCTTTACCTTCACCCAGGGTCTGTCATAGCTAGACTTGGATAGCTTTTTCCAGAACAAGGCTTCCAAGTTTACCTCGAAAAGAGGGTTCAGCTTTTACAAGACCAACTTTACAAGTCAAAGTGACTTGATTTAATTTTTAGGACAAAACCACCTGGGATTCATGGCATACTTCTCTGCCAGACAGATCCAAGGCTTGGCCAGAGCCAGGAACTTGACTGAAGGACTTCCCTAACACTATCTTAAAAACAAAATTTTATTAATATTTACTGAAAAAGTTTCTTAACTTATGAATAATCAAAGGAATATGGATAAGTAACATCAAATAATATTTTATAGCTGGATGCCTGTTTGTGCCAGGCATTGAGTATAAAACTTAGTAAAAATAAACACTTAAGACACAAGGTTACATTTAGAGATTGATTTCAATTTTGTAATATGTTCTTAATTTTTGCAAATGTATCATTAGTATACTTAACAACGTCTTTCTTTGAAAACTGTAGCTGACATTATTTTACACCAAGTGCAAAAAGGATCTTTTAAAAACCTTTAGCTTATTTTTAAGTGGGTAAATATTAAAACTAGTTGGCAGAGTTTAACACCAGAATTTCCAGAAGTTATTTTTGTGCAGATTTTGTGCATATAATTCTTTTGGGTCTTGTTTCATACTTGAGTACCTCTCCTTCCAGGAGCTAACTGGATTATGTGTGGGGGTGGTATCCGACAGGAGCGGGGGTGGAACGGAGGCTTCCTCTCGGGAGTCGGCAGGAGGGCAGTAGCTCGTGTTCCCCTCTCTGGGGGTCTCGCGTATCCATCAGTAATATGGGTTCCTCAGGCTGTTTAAGCCTTGGTTGAAGGTGGAGTGGGGTGGGGTGCGGTGCGGTGCGGTGCGGCAGCAGGGCTCCGAGAGCACGCTGCTGGCACTTCCGGGTTCAGGAGCCGTTCGACGTCCGGCTTCCGGCATTATTCCGGATTACGGCTGGCGCGACGGAGGGGGTCCTGGGCGCCACGGCGGGGCCGATCCCGGCTGCCGTGCAGGCTCCTGTGATGCCGGTGGCTCAGCAGTCACCGCGTGGGCTGCGCAGATGCATCCGGCGCCGACGGGGGCCACGACTATGGGGCTGCCGGCTTCTCTTCCAGCTTCCGGCGCTTCGATGCTTTCGGTTTCTCTGGGGGACCCGGTGCCGCGGGGAATGGGTGTGTCAAGTGAAGGCCAAATTCCAGGACTGAACCAATCAGCGGGAGGCGGAGGTGGGCCGAGCGCTTCCATAGCAACACAGGGCGTGGAAGAAATGGCGAAGGGCTCGTGCAGGCACGACGGGGACGGTCCCGGACGCCGCTGTGTGGGCGCTGCAGGGGCTTCTGGCGCTTGCGGGGGGGCGGCCACCGCGCGGGCTGTGCAGATGCCTCCATCGTCTGCGTTGGGGAGGGCTCCGGCCCCGATATCATGGTGCGTCGGCACTGCGGGGTTGGGGGAGCCTGAACAACGGCCGCTCCCCCCCTGCCGCCAGTCTTCTGATGATGGTGTACACATGGGTAGAGAAATTAGTTCAGCCCCCTCTGTATCCCCACATTCTATTGCTTTTTGTCTGTCTTAGGTTGGAAATAGAGGTATTCTATTCCTATCTGTTTGAGATGGGGCAGTTATCTTCTGTTAATTGGGCAGTTTTCTTAATCTCTTCCACAACCAATCCTCCCTCCGGGGAGACAGCTTCTGATAATGGGCCATTGAGTCTCACTGCATGACTGATAAAATTACATCATCCCATTGTGAGAAGCTCCGCCCAGAGGGAGGAGCCAAGCATTCCTACCTGTATATAATCTGAAATTTGGAACACTACAAGCAGCCTTTTCCCACTGGATTCCCAGAAGAGCAGCCTATTCCCACTGGATTCTCAGAGGAAGACCAGGCCCATCTACACTACCACCGCACCTTCAGAGGAAAACTCCACCCTTCTACAGGATCACTGCTTCAACAGAACCAAATCTGCCACTCCAGAAGGACTGCAACATCCATTCAATCAGACTGCCACCAACACCCTGACCCACAGGGTATCAGGTCGTATTCTGATTCTGTCAGTAGGGGTTTTTTGTTGGTACTATAATTTTTTTTATTTATTTTTTTTTTTAGTTTTCATAGTAAAGAACTGTTATTCCTATTCCCATATGTTTGCCTGAGAGCCTCTTAATTTCAAAATCATAATAATTCAGAGGGAGACGGTTTACATTTTCCATTTCAGGGGAGGCTTCTACCTTCCTTAAGCAGACACCTATCTTTTCAAACCAAGACATTGTTTTACCTCCATCCAGAAGATTACAGGGTCTCGAGTGCGGATGGCTTCTGCTCAGAACATCGATGAGGCTGGAGCTGGTATCGGCAGGGTTGCAGGGGCTTCCTTGGGTTGTTGAAACCTTGACTGTAGGTGGAATGGTGCTGCGACAGTGGCAGGTGCGGGGCCAGGGCCAGGAGCATGATTTGGCATTGTTATGCTGGGACTTCATGGTTCTGGTACATTTCCAGGTGTGATATAGTGACAATATCTGGGCATTTGTAGTGATGTCATCTGCCCCCCCCCCCCTCTTCCGCCCCCTGTGTTGCAGTGGCAGGCAGGCGCAGCCAACGGAAGGAGGACTGTGGGCGTGGTTTCTGGGCTGAACCAAATAGCTATGGGCAGGCGCAGGCTGGGCATTTCCATGGTGGTGAGGGGCATGGGTGGCTCCAGTGGTGAGAGGGTGGTCCCAGGAGCCGCATGGACCTGCAGCATGGTCACGGGCCGCCCAGCCAAAATGGTGTCATGGTCTGACCTGGGACAGCAGCTCCACACAGCCACAAGGCGGTTTAGCTCAGTGCAGCAGCCCTGCAGCACGGGCACAGGGCGTTCCGGCAGCTCACAACATCTTGGTACAGGTGCATTCAGGGCGGCACACCCATGTTGTCCAGTCGTCTCTTCTGCGGGCTTAGAAGAGTGCCCAACTCCCCCGCTAACTCCTCCAGCACCCAGTCCTCACCATGTGCCTCGGTATTTAACATTCTCATTAAATCTAAAATATGTTTCCGGGGCTTTATAACTTCTATTGCGCTTTCGTCGCCTCTGGAAGCTGCTTGAATTATAAATCGTCTAGTTCATGCCCAAGTATTCAAATCAAGGGCAGCCTCTTTAGTTGTGTCCAATCCGTGGTCCTTAGCCCACATTAGTAAAGTTAACCATGCCTCTTCATCATAATCTATGTCCCATTCCTCAAGAAGTTGTTTCCATACCTTCGTAACTGGATGATCCTGCATGGAGACAAAGCCACCCATTTCTTCAGTGGGGTTTTTCTTCTATTTTTCAGCTTCTCCAGCTTTTTGTTTCATGCAGCTCTTTGGCTGTATTTTCCTCACAGATCACAACTGTCACTCTCTGGTGTTCTGTCCATTTTCTTTTCTTGTGTCTTAGTTATCGTCCTCACACAGGGCACCATATGTTATTGATGGTGGAGAAAGAGAGACAACACACATTGGGGTTTCATGCAGTAGAGAGAGTTTATTGGTGTGCACAGCTCTTTATATAGGCTATTCAAAAGACTCTGTGTTTGAACTTGATTGGCTATGATTGGTTACCACCCAGCTCATTGACCAATAGCTACCTGCTTATGTTCATGTCAGGGATTGGCTCTCTGTAGCCAAACCCCTCCTCCTCTTATGAAGCATACAGTCCATCTTTATGCTGTGATATCTCTCTGAATTTGCCATCTCTTCAGAACAATGACATGTTTCATTGTTTAATATTACTCCTTTTTTCATGTTTGTGAGTAATTTGCTGGTTAAATAAACATTTTTTTCCACTTTTCTTGAAGGAGATTTTTTTTCCTGAACTGGTGGGGGGAGGTGTTGCTTGAATCTGATTTCTAGAGGAGGCCCCTTTGGGAAGTTTCCTCCCAAATCTGTCCCAAACCAGAACACCTGGGGAGGGCAAGTTTGACCCTCCCTTGCAACACTGTGGATCTGTTGCATCATGTTGCAGTGCTCTGGTGCAGGGTCCAGGGACCCCTTTGGGGGGGCCTTTGATGTGCCATGACACCCCCTCTGCTGTCCTTCACGTGGACTGCTCTGGATACCCTAGATGTGAGTTCCTGATACAGCTTATAACCAGCTGACAGCACACCTGCCCTTCTGCCCTGGAAGACATTTAGGACAGATGGAAACCACAGTCCTGGACTAAATTAACTTAACAGGCATCTTGGGGGGGTGGCCATTGACTATGGAAATGATACCCATACTTTTGTGTGTGTGTGTATATATATAAATATATATATAAGAATATATATATACATAGTTGGAAGATGTATGTCTGGGCATGAGGTAGATGGTATATAATAAGGAGTGGATAAAGTAAAGCTGTTGTGGTTTAGGAATGATATTCCCCAATTTAGTGTTCCCACTGAAACCCTCCACAATGTGTGCCATTCGCTTACTTGTCCTCCCCCTCCAGCAGGATGAAGAGGAGAATTGGAGGCACAAAAGGTAAAGATCACAGGTTGAAATAAGAACAATTTACTAGGAACAGCAATGAAGTAAGAAATTAACAGTAACAACAATAACATAAATAACAGAGTGTACAAGATAGGCAAATGAGTCACATGCAAGTGCTCACCATGTGGAACCTGGCACTACCCTGACCATTCACTCTGACACTGCCCCAACTGGAAATGACCCATCCCAGTCCACTCCCTGGATATGGTATGAGGGGGTATAGAATAACCTCAGGGTCCTGGTGAAACAGAGTAGAAATTTAACAGGGTAGAAATCCATTTCAGATTTAGGTGAAATGTACCGCTTTGAATTATTAAGTCTGTAGCTTGCTAGCATAGATGAAATATACTGTTTTAACTTGTTTAGTCTGTTAACTCTACTGTGCTCGCAAAACTGCTTAAAACAAGGAAAAATAATGTGAACTTCCAAGCTAAAAAGATAAGAGGGGCCCCTTGAACTTTGAAACAAAAGCAAGAGATGGACAAGATGACCAGAGAGTTCTCTCTGTACAAGGACTAGTTGCAAGTTGTAATGGGAAATCAGTAAAATGAATATGCATGGACCTATTGTGAAACTCTATACATATGTACAAGTGAGGGAGGGGATAAAACAAGTTTGAGAATTCTCAAGAGTGCACGTGTCCTTTAAAAAAACCAATCCCCACATGTGTCCAGCGCCTGCAATAAACATACCTGCTTTACAACTTTTACAAGTTGTGGATGTTATGAACAAAAATTCGGTTCATATTTTTTTTGTGAGAAAAAGTTACAAAGAGGCAGCCAGATCACTGGTCCTGCCCAAGTTCTGCGTGTTTTGTTATTGTAATCACGGGTCGTTGTGGCTAATTGCTCCTTTTGTATTAGCAGAGCCTTGCCCGAGGCTAAGTTTTACCTTTCTCAGAATAGGGAAGACACCTGAGAAGGTGGGGGGGGTTATGCAAAGTGACTCCCAAGACCAGAATGCTTTGTGGGACCCCCGACTCCAAACTCATGGAGAAACCCCAAAAACAACGAGCCATCTAAGAGTTGAGAGACTAGAGTGATGTCTGGATGTGAGGAGCGGAGTGCTGGGCCTGCAAGAGATGCTGGAAACCTTCATCGTTCCTCACCCTGTCTTCGAGATCCCCCGGGCCAGGTCTGCGAGGGGAGCGAGACTCAGACCGAACTAATAACTGGAAAGGGATCACCATGCCCTAAAGGCTCCCACGAGGACCTGATCCCCAGTTCTGCCCTTAGTGGACAAAGCTGCGCATATCCACCTCTGAGTTACCTCGGGAGAGACGCAGGGGTGAAGAGAGGGACCAGACCTCCTAGGCGTACCCCGGGATTTTTCCTAGAGGGGCTCTGTTCTGTCTCAGCTTGCCTCCTGCGGAGACAGGAAACGACCTGCTGGTGTGCAGATAAACGGTGTGTATATTAAAGGGCCCTGGGGAGAGAGAGATAGGGCTGCTGGTAAGTCACTCAGAGACATCTGAGTGCACAGCCTGGTCCCTGTGCTTGCAGGCAGCCATCGGCTGAAAGCACGGTCAGCAGCAGAGGTCCCCTAGTTGATAGAGCGACTGGGGATGGGTTAATTGTTCGATATAGCGACCGCTAACGACTCTCGGGTGAGTCGAGTGAACCTGAACTTTGTGTGCTTGTAGTGTCCAGACACTTTAGTTAATGTGTTTTATAATTGTGTGAGTGCGTGGTATATAAAAGAGAGAGCGAGTGAGTGTACCCACAGCGCAGGGAGGAGTTCTACCCGCATCTGAAGTGCCCCTAGTGAAACCCAGGGCGCCGGCTGAGGCAGGCTATGAGAGCAGAAGGTGCCCTGTGGAGAAGTAGAACAAATGTGAGTGAGGACATTAATTGTGTTTAAAAGTGGTGATTTATGTAGATTGTGCACATTTTAACCGTGGCTAGACGAACTCAAGGGGTTCCTCTGCCCCAGTAGTTTGGACTTAATCTCTGAGAGATTGTGAATCCAGTAAATCACTAGATCCAGTTAATAATTTTATTGTGTACTGTTATTTTGATTGTGTCCAGAGTGTGAAAAGACCAGAAGAAACTAATATAGGTAGATGCTGAAGTGTTGTATGCTGTGTTGTGTTGAGAAAAGTGAGCACTTTAAGTGATACTCCCTTTCCTGGTGAGTGTGTGTGGTTCTTCCCTCGCATTGTGGCAATTTTATTGTCAATATTGTATGGTTGTGTTTGTAGACATTTTAGGATTTTGTTTACAACAAGTGTAGCATTTTACGCAGAAAAGCTACAGTTTAGTAATCTATGTTTAACTGTAGTAAAATGAATTAAAGGAATTCCAGGAATTGCCCTCCCACAGCAACTTAAGCCCCGTCTTGTGAATTTGAGATACGAGGGGTAGGGGAGGGTCTGTGTTTGTGGGCATATCAGAGTTTTTGCTGTAACAGGCACAGCCTTTTGCAAGGCAGTAAAGTGAGTGTCAGTAGAAACAATGCTTTAATTGAAGATTAGATTGTGCGAGAAGAGAACTGGAAAAGACTAAAATTTTGTAAAACAAACTTTAAGTAGAAGAGACCAAGACAGGCACTTTGTAATTTGTGTTATTCTAAGGAAACAAAAGCTACTCAGAGAGCTATAAAGATTTTAGTAGCCACCGGTCACAAGAAGCAAAGAAGTAATAGACGGTTTGAATTATTAGAAAAGAGAGATTCAAGTAATTTAAGAAACCCATCAGAAATAATTAAAGCTGAGTGTGCTCAGCCTATTTTTATACCCCAAGACTTTGAATTAAGGGAAAGAGTTGGGATAGAGTAGAAAGATAGGGACTAAGAAAATAGAATTTTTAGTAGACACAGAGGCAACATACTCAGTGTTAAATAAAGCCTCGATGCCTATAACAGATTATTATGTTATGGTAAGGGGGCAACTGACCAGTCTGAAAAAGCATACTTTGCAAACCATCAAAATACTCATAGGTTTTTGTATATGCCCAACTCTCCAAAGGCCCTGTTGGGTAGAGATTTGTTAGAGTAGCTGGAAGCAAAGATCACATTTAAAGATAGAGAGATTGTTTTAGAGGTAAAAGATCAACAATATGTAGACAAACTAAGCTTAATTTTAACAATTAGTAAAACCAAAATTGAAAATAAAGATGAAATTAACAAGAAAATAATAGATCCAGTGTTTCCCAGGATATGGACCTCTAACATACCAGGGAGGGCAGAGAATGCACCTCTGGTGCAAGCTAAGAAAAACAACCAGTTAAAGTTAGACAGTAAAAGCCTAATCTGCACCCGGTAGTCACAAACCCATACACCTTGTTAACATGTTTAACACCTGAATTAACCTGGTTTACTGTTTTAGATCTAAAAGATGCCTTCTTTTGCCTCCCTATCCATGAAGCCAGCCAGAAAATTTTGCATTTGAATGAGAAAGCCCTAAAAGCGGGCGCAAAACCCAGCTCACATGGACTGTGTTGCCTCAAGGCCCTCAAGGCTTCAGAAATTCCCCCACTCTGTTTGGGGAACAACTCGCAAAAGATCTAGACTCCTAAAAAGCTCCATCAGATAAAAGACAGCTGCCGCAGTATGTAGACAACCTCCTGATAGCTACACAAACCCAAGAAGCATGTGTAGATTAGACGGTAAGCCTCCTGAACTTTTTGAGTTTACAAGGGTAAAGAATACCTCAGAAAAGGCTCAGATCATGAAGCCAACAGTCACCTACCTGAGTTACGAAGTCAATGCTGGGCAAAGGACTCTAAGGCAAGACCGAAAAGAAGCATGCAAGTTCACCCTAGGCCAGAAAATAACTCTGCTAAGATCCCATTCAGTGTCTACCATGCTAGGAGTAAAAAGAGGACACTAGCTGTCCCCATGAAAGTTCCTGAAGTATCAAACCATAATAGTAGAACAAGATGTAAAGATTGTAGTCACTAACCTTGTGAACCCAGCTTCTTTTCTCAGTACAATACAAGAGAATCAGTGATCCATGATTGCCTAGAAGCTATCGAGACCACCTACTCCAGCCATCCAAATTTGAAGGATACTCCTCTAATGTGGCCTTAGCTGGGTTTTGGGGGGCCCCCAGCGGTCTGCAATGGATCTGGATAGCTCAGTCCTGCTGGGCACAGGCCTGTCTGCCTGAGTTCCCAAGCAGTTCTTCGCCACAGGCAACCTTAGCAAGCTTAAGTGATATCAGCTCTTTTAGTGATTATCAGCTCACTGTGATTTCAGCTCTTTGCTTGCTAGGTGCTGAAGGCGGGCAGACACAGGGAGAGAGAGGAGAAGGCTGTGTGAGGTTCCACAGCAATGACTTTATTGAAGTCTTCTGCGAAGGTCTCAGGGACAGCTCTTCTGCTGAGCTGGGCAAAAGCAGCTCTTTATATAGGGTACAGGGGTTTTGGAAATTGTCCAATAGCAAGGGTTAAAGGAAAGTGACCTATAGTCTTACAGAGAGATAAGCTAGGGTCCGAAGGCAGAAGAGAGGGGCTTCTAAGGTCCAGTCATCATGACTGGAAGGAAGCCTTGGAGGCCCTGGGCCTGCTACAACTCCACTTTCTGTATTTAGAAAAAAGGAGTTCCCTATAGTTCTTTTGAAACAATGAACAAGGCATGAGAACATAGCTAATACAATGACAATTACAAGAAAAATCCACAACATTCCCTTAACCAAAGATGCAACCCATCCTGTTAATCCCCATTGACCGAAAAGGTAATTGACCCAGTCTGGGTTGTTTTCTACTTTCAAGTCTGTCCTGGTTTAGAGCAAATTTGGGAGAAAACCTCCAAAAGGGGGCCCCTCCAGAAATCAAACCCACACAGCCCCTCCCCCCCAACTGGTTCAGGAAGGATTCCTTGGAGAGAAGTGGAAAGAACCTGTTTATTTAACAGGCACAGCACCCCCCAGCACACAAAATGAACAATACTGGATGACAACACTTTCACTGCTCTGAAAAAAGATGACAAATTCAGAATGTCTCTCTTGGGGGTTGTTGCTCTGTTATCAGTACCTTCGGCACTGGGGTAGCTGCTGCAGCCACAAGGTGCAAACTCACAGTGTTCTCCAGGTCCCAGTCTGGAGCAGGTTCGAGTAGGTCCAAAAAAAGGGAAAGGAGAAACAGTCCAGGAAAAATTTGGACTGCTTAGTTAAACTAACTAATGAGCAGAAGCAAAAAGCAAGAGCAAAGCGGGAGCAAAGCAGAAGCAAGAGCGAGAGCAAAGCGAAAAGCCAAGCAAAAAGCAAAAGCAGCACTATGTACTGCCCCGTCTGTGTGTCCTGCCAGCTGTGGGGGAGTGGCTGATAGCAAAACCAAAACAAAACATTCACTCTTCAGAGCCAGTCTTGAAGGCACAGAACATAATATCCAGCATAAACAGAACACATGAATGGGGATACAAGCATCATAACGTCACCCTAGGACAAAGTCCTTCACGAGTTCCTTCAGTTTCTGGATGTTTGCATGGATGGATTCTGGGTGTGAAGAGAGATTGAAGCAGCACATCTCTTCAAAGTCTTGGCAGCTGTGTTCGTGGGCAAGCAGCAGGAAGTCAATTGCTGCTCGATTTTGGAGTGATGCATGTCTTGTGGTTTCTTCTTCCTTTAAGAGATCGCTCAGGGCAGCAGATGTAGCGTTGACTTGCTTATTGAGCCAGCACCCAAGGTGATTTATTTCACCAAGGGCTTTAGCTGCAGCTCCCCATGGTAGGAATAGGGAGACAGCAATCTGTTGGGGAAGATGAAACAGGAAAGCCTTATAAATATGATTGCCTGGCAAAAGATTTTGAGAATACAGAAACTATAAATGAGATTGAAATGAAAGCAAGCTTTGAGATTCCTTAGTTACTGAACAACTGGAGAACAATGGTGTGGCCGGCTGAAGGTGAAACAATACCCTCTGTTTACAGACAGGTCCAAGGGTCAGAGCAGAACCTACTAGCTTAACAGAAGGAGTCCAAAGAGTAGTTTTTAGGGTTTATAATGTAACACAATATGGTAATGTAATAATTCTTATAGACTGTATGTAAATGCTATGGGATTTGTATATTGTACTTGATTGATTAGTGAGAATTAGAATATTCAACACAGAAAATGATTTATTGTATTGTAACGGGAACTTCACACTCTTACGCTCTTACTCTCTTACCCTCTCATCCTCTCTCTCTCTCTCTCATCCTCTTTACCACTCTCTTCTCTCAGGCCTGTTCTGAGCTGTGGCTGGCAGCTCCAAGCAGGGCCCCTGCACCCACGCCCATTGCAATAAACCACAAGTTCCATGACCTGGCTTCAGAGATCTCTCATCTCCATCCGTTCCGACTGTCCTACCCCCCGACGCTCCTACAGCAATCTTTTTTGGTTTGTCCCAATTGTATAATTTGGGATCACAATTTTCATCAAATTCCGTGTAGGATCTTTTGTGGCGTTTTAATTCACTTTCTTTTTTCCAATTATGTAACAAGGTGATATTTGGCATGAGGGTAGAAAGTTTTCCAAGGGTACAGGGACCTCTCTGGAGTCAGGAGGGGATCCCAGCCCATACTCTTTCACCACAGATGAGAAATGTTCCCTTGGGTAATACTTTGGGGTGGAGAGAGGACACAGAGATCACACAAACTGTGTAATTACACCAATCTGGATAGTTATAGGCTTTGTTAATTGGTGATATGTCTTTTCTGTATGTGTTTTTTGTCTGGTCAATTTCTGGCCAATTATTTTTCGGACGTCTAAAGTAAAATTTGACACAGTATGTGGCCTTGGAGGAAGGACCCCAACAGGTCCAATTCTTGGGGTTCCTCTAGAGTATTGGGCAACATTTTTGTCCATTCATCCCAAGTATCTACCAGGCTGGGTCTCATACCTGTGGTGCGGAGGAGCTCTGAGTTATAGACGGGCCAATCATCTGCTACAAAGGGAATTCCTACCAGACATGTGGAAAGTGAGTTATCAATGCTTCCCATGGATAAGCACATGTTGTCCTGTTTTAATGTCTTTGCTAAGGCTCAGCAAACATTATGGCTGGGCTGTGGGCTAATCCAGCCGAAGGCATATGGTATGGTGAAGAACATCCAGGCAGCAGTGAGGACACCACCAACAGAGATATTTTTCATCTTTGGACAGGAATAGGGCTTCTGATAGGGAATATAAGCAAAATTTGAGGGTTAGGGTTTTCTCCCTTGTTCCTTTCCTCCTTTTCTTTCCTTCCCTCCTCCCCCCCCCCCTTTTTTTTTTTTCCTAAGCTAAGAGGGGAGGAGTGGGTATAAGGTTAGGGGGTTTTGGTAAGAAATGAGAAAAGGGAATAATAGGGTTTTTTAGGGTAAAAAGGGGTAACAACATATAATTCCGAAAACAGTTTTGTGTTCAGGCTCTGTCTGGCTTATGGCTTGATGCAGCAGAATGTTGTTCAGCTTTCTATTTTGTCTGCTGTTGCATGATGGGATGGTCTTTTCTTCTGCATGTGGGTATGCGGCAACGTCTTCATTTCCAGGCAGAACTGGTTTGGTTTTGAGGAGGTCTTGTGTTTGACTCAGGGGAATTCTTGTCACTGTTTGTGGGAGTGGTGTTTGTGGTGCCCAGGTATGGTTTTATGTTTTTTCCTGAGTACCATCTTGGACCAGATGGTAGTAGAACACATGCATATCCTCTTCCCCAAGTAATCAACTGGAAAGACCCAGAAATTTGGTGTGTTTCTGGGTCCTTCACTAGCACAGATGGTTTCTCAGTGAGCTTTACTTGGATGGTATTTGCAAAGTGGCGAAGTATTGGGGGGTCAGGCTCTGATGTTGTACAATTTAGGAAGTTGATGACATAGCCTTGTAAAGTCTTCTCACTGGAGATATGATTCTTGTTTCTCTGCGCTGCTGCTTGAGGACTCTTGAGTGTTTGATGTGTCCTTTCCACGATGGATTGTCCTGTGGGATTTGCAGGTATGCCTGTTTTGTGTTCTATTCCCCATTCACTGAAGAACTCTTTTAACTTATAGGAGATATAGGCAGGTCTATTATCTGTTTTGATCTCCTTTGGTATTCCCAGGGTAGCAAAGGCAAGGAGGAAGTGTTTTATGGTGTGCTGTCTAGTTTTTCCTAGATGTCCTGATGCAAATACTGCTCCAGAAAACGTGTCAACCGATACATGCACATATTTTGACCTTCCAAAAGGTGTGAAGTGAGTCACATCTGTCTGCCACAGCTGGCAGCTGTTCAGACCTCAGGGATTGACTCCTGTCCCCATAGATGGTATCTGATAGTTTTGACAGTTCGGGCATGTAGCGACAATAGCTTTTGCTTGATCTTTTGAAAGCTTGAACATTCTCTTAAGGGCAGGCACATTTTGATGAATAAATGCGTGTGACAACTTTGCCTGGGCAAAGATGTTAGGGAAAATAGCAGTTTCTACTGTCATGGCTAATGCATCTGCTTTCCTGTTCCCTTCTGCGATGGTACCTGGGAGGTCAGTGTGTGACCTCACATGCATTATATATATGGTAAGGTTGCTTTCTGCGGGAGATTAAGCGTGTTAATGTAGAAATCAATTGGTGTAACTTTGGACTGGAAACCTCTTTGAGAAGAACATGTTCTGCTCTCATGGCTATACCAGCAACATATGCTGAATCTGAGACCAGATTAAAGGGTTCATCTTTGAATTTCTCAAAGGCTCTGACAACAGCTGCTAACTCTGCTATCTGTGGAGATCCCTCCACTATTTGGATGTCAGATTCCCATTTTTGGGTCTTAGGATCTTTCCATGTAATCACCGACTTGTGGGATGACCCGGAGCCATCTGTAAAAATGGTTAGAGCTTTGAGAGGTGTTTTACTTTGGACTTATTTTGGGGTCAGATGAAAGGTTACATCACAATAAAAAAGTTTGTGTTTTGGGATATGAACTGAAATTTGGCCTGTATAGCTATCTAGGGAAAACTGGAGATTTTCATTGTTCTGGAGCAAATGCTCCAGGTCCCCAGTGGTCAGTGGCAAATATATGCATGTGAACTCACACTCTGCAAGAGAGTGGAGGCGAGTTCTAGCCTTTTTTATAAGATGTGCCATGATTTCTTGGAAGGTGGTAATTGTCTTTGAAGGTTGGTTGTTTGTAAAGATCCATTCCAGTATCAACAAAGGGTCGCAAAGCTGAGTGTCCCATTGAAAAATCAGTCCATAGAGTTGAGGTGCTTTTCCCAGAATGACAAACTGGAAAGGCAGGCTGGGCTCAAAGCGATGGGCTTGGCGTGAAGACAGGGCTTCTTGGACCTTGATGATGGCATCTCAGGCTTCTGTTGTGAGAGTGCATGGAGAGCCCAGGTCTTCGTTGCCACGAAGAAGGTTGAACAGGGGAGCAAGGTCCTCTGTTGTAATTCCTAGCAGTGGATGTACCCAGTTGATGGAGCTGCACAGACTGTGTAAGTCTCTCAGACTTTTTGGGTCATCTTAGATGGCAAGCTGCTGGGGTATGATGGTCCTTTCCCAGATCTGGACTCCAAGATAAGTCCATGGGTTGGTGTACTGTATTTTGTCCTCACGGATCTTGAATCCTGCCTTTTCTATGATTTCAATGGTCTTTTTAACTGCTTTGTCTAAGTAAGCTTTTTCTGATGCACAAACCAGGATATCATCCATATAGTGGTAGATGATTGCATCTGGAAATAGGTTCTGAATGGGAGACAGGATGTGAGTAACATACCGCTGGCATATAGTAGTACTGTTCTTTAGTCATTGGGGAAGAAAACACCAATGATATCTTTTGAGTGGAGCTTTTCTGTTAAGAGAGGGAGCAGACAAAGCAAACCATGGAGCGTTCTGGGGGTGCAGCGGAATGCTGAAGAAACAATCTTTAATATCTATGATGGCAAGTGTCCAGTCTCTAGGCAGCATCAATGGTGATGGCAGGCCAGGGCCCATGTCCTCAATGACCTCATTGATTTTGTGAAGGTCATGGAGGAGCCTCCACCTGTCCATTCCAGGCTTTTGCAGTACGAAGACTGGAGAGTTCCAAGGGCTGGTGGTCTCAACGATGTGGCCTTTGGCGAGCTGTTCTTCCATGAGGGTTTGTAGTGCAAGCAGTTTGACTTTAGAGAGGGGCCACTGTTCCATCCAGATCGGGTCTTGGCATTTCCAGGTGAGCCTCTCTGTACAAGAACTAGTTGCAAGTTGTAACGGGAAACCAGTAAAATGAGTATGCATGAACCTATTGTGAAACTCTATGCATATGTACAAGTAAAGGGAGAGAAAAAAAGTTCAAAAATTCTCAAGAGTGCACATGTCCTTTAAAGAAAACGATCTCCACATGTGTCCAGCGCTGTAATAAACATACCAGCTTTACAACTTTTACAAGTTGTAGAGTTAGTTTTTTTCCACAAATCACTTGCCATGCTCTTCCTGGCTACTACAAAAATTAACTGCTTCCTGGCTGGACTCAGGACATGTCCATTGTGGAAACTGGGGAGAAATGAAATGCAAAGAGTGAGTATGGTGTACATGTGACCCACTTCATTTCCTGAATCATAGACAAATATGCAAAAGAGATTTGTTCAGCCCCTAGCTGCACAACTTTTATAAATGTCTTGTGATGGGGCAAAAAGGTCAAAAACTAAATGCTGTGTGAAATTAAATAATTTGACATTTCCTTTCTGATAGTAAAAGAGTTTGAGTTTCTCCAAGCACAGTTTCTTTTTTTGAGCAAAATAATCAGATGCATTCACACAGATTCATTCAATACTTCAATCAAGCCCTAAACCAGGAATTTCTGTGTTGCATTCAGTCTTGATAGCCCTGGCTGGAGATAGACCCAGGTATGAAGCCCAAAAGACTCATCACAACTGCCTTGGTGTGTAATAAGTTTGTTGATGGTAATATGATATATTATCAATATCAACCTGACATATTGGACAATATATGATATTATGAAGTAATATGGATATCATATTGATATATTAATATGTATTGATATATTTTTGATTACACAGTGTTGGTATATTTTAATAATATGATATATTGATACATGGTTGATGATATAACATTACACAGCTCTTCCATCAGCCATTTCAAGATAATTTTCTGTAAATTAAAAAAAAAAACAACAAAAAAAACCAAACCAAAACAAAACAAAAAAAACCCAAACAACTAATAAAACACTTTTTCCAGAGCTGGATTTATTTTTCTCTTGCACCTTTCAGACAAATGTGATCCTTGGACTTAAGGAGCTCAGTTCACTGGTGCCCAGAAAGCTGGGGAATTACTCTGCCAGGTTGTGATAAATCAGGATCAATGTGAATACTCCCCTCCCCCATGCTTCTGGTGCCTGGGGCTTGGCCACTTGTCCCTCTATCTGCTCCCGGCAGGTGCTCCTGTTTTGTAGGGGCTTGTTTCTCCTTGCTCTCAGGATTGTGATGGCAACAGCTCAGTCTCACTTGAGAATCGGAGAAATTAATTCATTAATCCATTGAGCTGCCCTACCAGCATCCTGGTACCGATGGCCCACTGGACCTCAAAACAAGTAGCAAAGGTTTTTCCTGCAGAACAGACAATAAACTCTTTTTAACCTAGCTCCTCTAATATTTTCAGCTGTTTAACAAGGTTCTCATGCTCAGGGGCTGCACATTTCCAACTTATCTTGGGGCATTTGTTTGTTCCCAAAAGAGATGATAGCACCGTGGCATGGGAATGTTGTCACATCATTTCCCTCTGTGTCTGCAGCTCCTCTAAAGAGCATGTCCCTGACCAGTGTTGCAGCATTTCAGTCTCTAAGGGGACCCATTGGGAAAACTGTGCTTTGAATTTATCCCTCACTCTGTGTTTTGGTCCCAAATCTTGGCTGAGTCTTGAATTTGCGTACTGAGAACCTTTCAGGAAGGGAGATGCAGAAAGAAGAGTCATGGGCTGGGCAGCTGGTAGAGCTTGGGGAGTGTTACAAGGGGTCGTGCGTTGGAGACAGACACACGACAAATCAAACTGTGAGTCATCAGCAAACAGCAATGAGTTTTTTATGGCTGACCTTTTTATAGGGCATTTGAATTTCCCTGGCTTAGACAGCTGATTGGTCTGGTTTTAACACCATCCAGCTCTTTGACAGGTGAGATGTCTGCAGCTTAGGATGGAACATGATTGGGTGAAGTCCATGGCTGGGTTTGAATGTATCCTATCATTGTTCATCCAGGGACCGGTTTATGGAACCAGGCTGGGTTTCTTATTTGTAGCTGAATTAATTGCCCAGCCACAAACCAGCTGTGATGTGACAGGGGAGATGCTGTCATGCAGGGTCTTGGCACTGGGAGGGTAATTTGACATCTGGGTGGTCAGGTATTGGAACAGGCTGCCCAGGGCAGTGGTGGATGCACCATCCCTGGAAGGATTTATAAGACACGTAGATGTGGCACTTGGGCACATGGTTTAGTGGTGGGCTTAGCAGTGGTGGGTTAATAGTTGGACTTGATGATCTTAGAGGGCTTTTCCAACCTAAACAATTCTATTATTTGGGTTTGATTTACTGCTCATTGAGTTTGGTTTGGTGTTTTGAGCTGTGCTATATCTTGGAATGGACCTGGATTAATTGGACCTGGGGAGCTTGGGCATCTGGGGACATGCTAGAACATGTTGGTGGGCACAAGTACAGTTTCTTCACCCCTCTAGAAATACCTTCTTAATACATTGAAAGCGTGTCTCCTCTGAGAGGTTTTTGCTTGTCAGTTTCCCTTGCACTGGAGAGTTGTTAAGCAATGTACCACAAACCCTTCATATGTAACCTAAGTTGGAGTATTCCTCTGTTGAATCAGCCATGCTCTTTATAGCAGAGCTGTGTCTGCATCTGAGATATGCAGAGTCAAGTTATTATTAGAGTGGACATCACTGGGACTGTAAGTGTACACTGCTCCCCTTAGCAACCATGGCTAACAATACATCAAACAGAAGGCTGATACCTTCTTTCAATAAAAAAAACCCCTAACACTATGAAATTAACATATCTGCCCACTTCAGAGAATCCACTGGCTTGCAGGCAGAGCCAGAGCCTGGTGCATCCCTGCAGTTGAAAATGCCTCAGTGACAGTGGAGAAGGGATGTTTCTGTTGCATACCCTATGGCATACCCTGCTGCATGCCCTGTTGGGTACCCTACAGCATATCCTAATGCATACTCTGTTGGATGCTGTATAGGATACTCTACGGCATATGCTATTGCATAACCTAATGCATACCCTAATGTATTCCAAAACTCATACATTATTGCATACTTGATCACATATCCTATGGTGTACCCTAATGCATACCCTGTTGCATGCCCTGCATCTCAGTTTTGAGACAATTTCAGGGGGAAAACACTATGGAATGAACGTCTCCTCTTAAGAAGGCAGGTTTCGGCACTCCCTCCCCCACTGATACAAAAGGAATTTCTTGGAGGAAAGTGAAAAAAACCTGTTTATTTAACACAGTGCCCACGGGGAAAAAACGAATAATGTTAGATATTAAACCTCCTCGCTGCGGAGAAAGCTGGTAGATTCAGAGTTCTTTATTTATTTGGCTTCCCTCGAGGTTTGGAGCCGGGATGCAGTGTCCCACGGCGCCCCGCCGGTCCATGCCATCCAGCTCCTGGCGATGTTCTGGTTCTCGGACTGGAGCTAAGCTGAACAGTTCCAGAAGAAGCCACAGAAGTCACTGGAGAAATGCTATTGCAGTCCCACAAAAACTTCTTGACTCAGCTAACAAAAAGAAGCTAGCTAAAAGCAAAGAATTTAATTCCCTCTCCGCTGCAAAGCCAACCACAGGGGAATGTGAGAGTTTGAACATAGACCTCGCAGAAGAATTCCCCCGGCTCACCCCCTTCACCCAGGCCCAGCTTAAAGCTACAGGACTCATTTCTGAGAATAAAGCAGACAGTAGAGGAATACAGTGTTATCATAAAATCATCCCAAGACACCGTGTTGGATACCCCATGGGATACTCCAGTGCACACCCTATAGTATACCCTACTGCATATCCTACAGCATACTATAGTGCATACCCTATGACACACCCTAGTGCATACCCTGTGGTGTACCCTGTTGCATACTTTATTGCACACCCTATTGCACATGCTACTGCACATCCTAAAGCATACCCTATGGCATATGTTATTGTATACTCATGCAAGGTTTCTTCATTGTCTTAATTTAGCTTCTTGATGCTCCCGTATCTTGGGGTGCTTTTCTATTCCCTAGTCATATGCTCTATGCCTAGAAACGGTTGTTATAGCTTAAAGGGGGAGAGGCCCTGGGGCTCTTGTGCAGGCTTTTGCAAAGCCTCACTCCTCAGGCATCTGTGGTGCCCAGGAAATGGTGCTACTTTGTTGCTTAGCCTTGGAGACTGCAGCAGCAATCCTTTGATCCTTTGGTGCCTTTTTTTTTTTTTCCTGAACTGTTCAATTTGGTTTTGGTCTGAGATCAGAGAATCGATGGGAGAAGAATTGGCCGTTGTCTGGCTGAAAGCCAAGGGGTCACTGCCTCCTGGCCCCAGACCTTAGAAAAGTCAAACCCACAGGAGAAAGGACACCAAATCCACCAGCTTCACCTGCTGTGAAGGGGAGACCAATATCAGAGATTTACCAGGTTCCCATCTGTTTTTGCCCAAGCTGCTGCATGAACCTTTTGGGGTTTTTTCTTCCCCAACACAGAAGCTGGCGCTATTTTGCTTCTTCTTGCCACATGGTTGGCCATTGTTTTTTTCTTTCCCTGGCATTTCCCTAAATGTTTTTTTGTTTTGTTCTGGTGTGGGTGGGTGTCTGTGTGTGTGAGGGGGTAAGGTCTGACAGTTCAATATCTAGCATTTATGTACCCTTTTATTCCCATGCTGTGCTGTCATTCTGCTTGTTAATAAACAGTTGTTTTTTTTTTTTCACTTTCATCCACTAGTGTTAATGTCTCATTGGCAGAAAGGGATTGATGGAACCCTTTTTTAGAGGAAACAGTAATTCCAGAGTGTTTTCTCCTAAACTTGTCTCTAAACTGAGACACCCAGAAATGGCCCTTCCTTGCTTTGCTGCTGTGCTTTGTTCTGGTTGTAAATACTTGAGTCGAGTCCCATGGTTTCTGACAGAGGTTGCACTCAAGTTTCAGTGGACTGGTCTGGGTTTGAAATGGTCAAGGGGCTCAACCAGGAAGCTGGTCAAAAATCTGTTGTCAGCCCACGCAGAGGATGGAAGAGGAGAATTTAGTGAAGTGTTTACCATGCTGAGCATGAGGATTTGGGAGGAATGAACTGAAAATTATCCTCTCCCATAGACTTCCTCTTTATTCAAGCAACTGACTTAACCTCACAGTGACAGCAGCCCTTTCTGCATCTTAGGGGTTCTGAGAACAGACGCCGAGGGAATACTGCAAGAATTGGGACATGGAAGTCAGTTGGACTTGATGATCTTAGAGGTCTTTTCCAATCTTAATGATTATTTGATACTCCATGATAGTCTAAGTAATACACATGGTTATTGCTGAAAGGCATTTTTTTTTTCTCCCTTAACATGATTAAGATCTGCGTCTTTGGTGGAGCAGTTTGTGATTTGGCACAAATGGAGGCAGGAGGATCCAAGCACAGCTGGAGAGCGTCTACCTGTATGCCATGTCCAGCACGGACTGAAAAACTCATTTACCCTCTTTATGTGGCTGTTTTAAATTTAATTTTATTTTAGATGGTCCAGGTCATGCACAGAAATCACAGTGGTTCTGATGCCTTAGGGGTTTAGCTTTTATATTTTTCAAATCCTTTACTCCTTTAGTGTATAACTCTAAACTCCATATAGAGTGTTATTTACTGTCTTCACATTTTGGTCAGACAAAACAATTCCTCTAGACCTTAAACTCAAGGACACCTTACTGCCTCAGGCCCCAAAAAGCATAAACAAAAGTGAGTTGGGGGGAGCAAACTGGGGGTATATGACTTCATTACCTGAAGCTGTAATTGGAGGATTAACCTCGATATGTAAATAGGCCAAACTTAGAATTGTTTGAAAAACTCACAACCATCGTTCATCTTAGGCTTAGCCTCTGAGGCTTCTGACTGCCCAAGGTGTACCTATTGAAGGCCTTTAATAAATATCCACTTTTATTCTCTTAATCTTGTCTAGCTTTTGTTCTAGGTAGCCACTCCAAGGCATTAGTACTGTTTTGCGGAGAAAAGAAGAAAACCCCACAACTTTGTCAAAGTTGTAAAGCTTGGTATGTTTATTACAGCGCTGGACGCATGCAGAGATTGCTCTCCTCAAAAAAGGCATGCGTACCTCTGAGAACTTCAGATCTCCTTTTATCTCCCCTGTTGCCTTCTAGATCAAGGCAGGTGACCTGGTTCTGAGGTACAGCTCGACAGCCCACTCTCCAGGGCCGTTCGGGCCAATGACATACGCAGACACCAATGTGGTGGACGGTCAAAAGGCGTTTATTACTTCTTCTCATGGGGTCTTATAGTCTTAGGGGTCTCTACGTCAAAAGGGGTTTGTCCTTCTTACCTATGGTTAGTAGGGAATGGAAAAGTACTGAGTAAGGAGTGGAAAGTTACTGGCTTCAGTGGGGCAACATTCCTGTTAATTTCTTATCTATGAGTAACTGAGGGTCTTATCTACGGGGAACAGAGGGTCCTGGCTTTCTGTGACATCGCGAGATCTTCCGCAGTGCCTCTCCCTGGCTACTACATCTCCCCCCGCCTTTTCACAAATGAATGAGGTAGTCATGTACATAGGTACTGAATTGAGGTATAAGGTTGTAACTTGACAAGGGAAAGGGGTTTTGGGAAACCTGAGTAAGCTTTTGCCAGACAAGTTTGGAAAATCTTGTGACTGGCAGTGTTCTTTGGTTGAATCCCCTGGTTGAATTCACAGCAACTGTCGTCGTCCTATGAACAGGATGTTGGTCCGTTCTAGGCGGCTCTGAACGAACGAGACCAGCTTGTTCAGCAGGCATGGTCCGAAGGTAACTGTTAGAAACAGCATCGCCAATGGACCTATCAGGGCAGAAATCAGAGTGGTTAGCCAAGGTGATTGATTGAACCAGGACTCATACCAGCCCTGTTGGGCTGCCCTGTCTTTCTGCCTCTGAGCCAGTCGGTTCTGGAGTTCCGCCATGGAGTCTCTCACGACTCCCGTGTGGTCTGCATAGAAACAGCACTCCTCTTTCAAGGTGGCACACAGGCCCCCTTGCTACATGAACAGGAGGTCCAGGCCTCGCCTGTTCTGCAAGACCACTTCTGAGAGTGAGGAGACCGACTTCTCTAGATAGGAGATGGATTTCTCGATCCTCTGCAGGTCCTCGTCAATCGTTGCCTGCAGTTGGGACAGTCCTTGATGCTGTGTTGCTAGGGCTGAGACACCCGTGGCCGTTCCCGCTGCTCCCAGGCCGAGCAGCATTGCGATAGTTATACCTGTTATTATTTCTCTTTTGTGGATCCAGCTGGGTCCCTCAAGAAGATGGTACATCTCTTCGTCTGAGTGGTACAAGACCCTAGGAACAATCAGAACTTGGACACAGAAGTCGTTAGAGTCATTGAATTTGGGAAGGAACACACAGGGACTCACTCCGGATCGCTGGCAAACCCACATCCCCGATGCGGATGGGACTGCCCACTTATTGTTTTTCTTGTTAGGCTTGACAATTTTGGTGCAGACGTTGCCTTTCCGCTTAGCTAGGGTTGCATTGCCAAAGCATCTGCCTCGGCCTGTGACTTGACTCAGGGTGATTCCTTTGCGAGGGGTGTCCCATCTGCACTGGTGAGGGGCATCGGCTGAGGAATAACTGAAGGGAGTGTTTAAAGCGACTCCTTCGTAAAAGGCGGGTTTGACATCGTAACAAAGCCAGCAGGATTCGGTTAGGTTAGGGTTGGATTCGTTCAGGGACACAAAGGTAGCCTCTAACATACGAAGGATTGGGTCTGCATCTGACCCGGTTAAGCGACTCATCTGAAAGGTTTCCGCTTGACCGGTCGAGACATTGCTGACCCCTGTGGGTAAGGTTTTGGGGTAGGTTATGTTTCTCCCTTTCGGCACGCTTTTAATCGCTTTGTTGGGTCCGACTGCTTGGGGTGCTGACGGCTGGAGCCTGATAATTTGCACGTTCACCCTCTCTTTTGACCCTTGAAGGACCACTGTCCACGTCTTGCCTGTGGCCCAGCTAGGGTGATCTGGCTGCAAGACCGTCATGTTGTAATCAGTGCATGCCCGAAAGCTAGGGATTTTAAGTTGGTTTCGATGGGGGTTTTCGCGAAAGAAGAAGGGTATTTTGCAGCCGATGGGTGCCCAGGTGAACTGTAAGAATTTGTCTGGCTCTTGTGGGTCCCACCCAGGCCCCGACGGTCTGGCATCTGTAACTATGGTTTCGCAGCCCCAGTGCCCAAAATATCCCCACCCTGGGTGACTGCAGTAGCTTTTCCCAGGGTTTGAAGCTGGGCACCAGTAGGATAGGTACGAGTGTGTGACGTGTAGGGAGTAGGGGTTTGCCCTTGGCTGTCCTGGAAACAGGTCGGTGATGCGGAGCACGAAGGATGGGGCATTCGGTGTGGTGATTTCTCTGAGTACTTTGCCACTACTAAGGTGTCGCATGACCCACCTGAAGGGCTGATGGGGGTAGTGATCTGGGCCGGCTTGCCCTCTGGCGACAAGCCCCAGCAGCAAAATCACACAGAAACACCCTTGGTGCTTGGGTCTCACCTGTGCGGGTCTCTCGGGTGCTGCCTGACGGCTTGGCGGTCTGTCACTTTCGTCTGGAACCAGGATGTACGCGTCACGAGGACGTCCCACGAGCAGGTCCTGTAAACAAAGACTCGCAATTCTCGTCAGTCTCATTCTGCTCGCTATGAAGGTCCGGCTTAATTGACTTAAGTGGACACCACCTGATTTTGCCGTCCTTTTTGACAGCCGCGTACCCTCTCCCCGTGAGCATCAGCCTCCAACCCCATTCCCACTCGCCTAACTCGTTTCTGATTACCACCTGTGGGCCCTCTTCTAGCGTTAGAGTGGCCCAGTGTTTTTGGACGGGACTGTTTGTTTCGTCTCCCCTAGGGAATTGATTCAGTGCCAGCAAAGCGGTTGCCAGCATACGTGCCTGATCTCCTGGGGGAATGGCATTGGCAAAGCCCTCTGCTTTTGCCAACACTTCTATCTTGGTTTTCAGGGTCTGGTTTGCTCTCTCAACTATGGCCTGCCCGGTACTGTTGTATGGGATGCCTTGCACTAATGTGATGCCCCATTTTGAGGCGAATTCCTGTACTTGTTTGGAGGTGAAATTGGAGCCGTTGTCCATTTTGATCTGCTTGGGGATACCAAGCCAAGCCATGGCCGTCAGTCAGTGCTGAATTGTGGTTTTGGAGTTAGTTTTGGGGTGCTGTGTGGCTATGATCGTTCCGCTATAAGTGTCCACTGTCACTGCAAGCCATGCTCGGGGCTTCATCAGTTTGCACCAGGTGAAGTCCGACTGCCAGATTTCTGAGGGCTTGAGACCTCTCGGGTTGACCCCGTAGGTCCAAAGGGGTGACTTCTGGCAGTAAGGGCAGGTGGCTACCACATGTTTCGCGTCCGCCGTCGGGATTCCGCATCTCTTTGCCAGTGCTTTGACTCCGATGTGGAGCGACTCGTGCAGTTGACGAGCTCTTTGCAGGGTCCAAACTCCTTTCGCTGCGGCGTCCGCTTTGTCGTTGCCAGTCTGGAAGTAGCCTTTGACTGGGTCATGGCTGTTGATGTGGATGACTGACACGGTGCCCTGTCGTGAGGAGAGCGCTTCTTCCAGCATTAGGGCTGCTGCTGATGTTGACACTCCTGGTCCTACCATGGCTAGGCAGAGCCTTGCCACGAATATAGAGTCTGTTACGATGTTGAGGTGTTCGTCTTGGAAGAGTCCGCACGCCAAAACCACTGCTGCTGCCTCCAGTTGTTGCACTGACAGTGTGGGGTCACACGCTTTGACGCAATGCCATTGCTCTCCTGCCTGCCACACTGCTGCTGCGGTTGAAGTCGTGGAGGAAGCGTCTGTGAAGACCGTTGGTCCTGGCTGCGGTCTGTCCTTGACCTTTGGTGGCACATCCACGTCGACTACGGTCAGCAGCTTTGTCCAGGGTGGCTTGGAGGAGTAGGAGATTTCTCCTCCGAAGCCGGAGAGAGCAAGGGCCAGGTACTCCGATATTGTGGCTGACTCCGAGGTCGGCTGCTTGCGAAACGGAAGGTGGATGCTTGTCGGCTCTGTCCCTAGGTGTTTCAAGGCGAGTCTCCTGCCTTTCATGATGAGGCTGGCGATGCATTCGATTCCTGGGGAAAATGCACGAGCGGGTCTTCCGAGGACCACCCATTGGATCGGTCGGGCCTTTTCAGCGAGTCCTTGAGCCAGTGCTCCCACTCCCCCCTTTGGTGTAAAATGGACGTACAGGTCCAGTGGCATGGCTGGGTTCCACCTGGCAAGCGTGCCAGTGGACATCTGGTTTTCGATGAAGTCGAGGCAGCTCGTTGCTTGCGGCATCAGCTCCTTGGGTTCCCAGGGGTGCTTTCCTTTCAGGAGGTCGTACAGAGGGTCCATGACCTCGGGAGGAATCAGGACAATGTTGCGAAGCCACTGCAGCGATCCCACCAGGCGTTGCACGTCGTGGAGCGTCTCGACTTCTCGGTTGATCTTCATCTCGGGGGGTGTCACGTAGGAGCTCATGATTCCTACTCCCAGGAAGGTCACGCAGGGTCCTCTCTTGAACTTTGCGCTCGCAATCTCGAAGCCGTTGGCCTGAAGGATTTCCGTGATTGTGGTCACCAGGTCATCCACTTGGCTTGTCGATGGTGCTGCAACTAGGATGTCGTCCATGTACTGGATGATGGTTGCGGTGGGATTGGAGTGTCGGACTGGCATCAGTGCTTTGTCCACGGTGATTTGGCATATGGTTGGGCTGTCGACCAGGCCTTGTGGAAGCACTCTCCATTGGAAGCGAAGGTTGGGCCGCTCGCCGTTCCGAAACACCATGGAAAAGGCGAATCGTTCTCTGTCCTCAGGGTGCAGGGGTATTGAAAGAAACAGTCCTTGATATCCAGTACTGCGCACGGCTGCCCTGTGGGGATGGCTGAGTTCGCGGGTAGCAGCGTCTGGACCGGACCCAGGGGTCGGATCGTCTTGTTCACCTCTCTCAGGTCATGGACGAGGCGATAGCCTTCTCCGGACCTCTTGGGGATCACGAATACAGGGGTGTTCCATGGGCTGGTGGAGGGTTCTATGTGACCCTTTTGCAGTTCGCGGTCGACCAGTTCCAGCAAGGCTGCCATTCAAGGCTCTGTCAGGGGCCACTGCTCAACCCATACAGGGTCTGATGATTTCCAAGTCAATTTGATCGGCAGCGGAGGGTGTACGGCAGTGGCCCTCAGGATAAATTTGTAATCCGAAATCCGGGCATGGAAAGGACGTCCCTTCCTAACAGGGGTGGAGAATTTTGCAAAATGTAGGGGTAGATTGCTACTGTCTTTTCTGGTCCCTTTTTCGTGTGAAGTGTTATAGCCACCAGCTGGGTGCTTTTCCATGCCCGGGACTGCCCCCCCACTCCATTCACTGGAGGGACTTCTTTGAATTGCCAATGTCCGGGCCAAAGTGCTTGGGGAAAAATCGTGCAGTCTGATCCCGTGTCCGCCCAGAACTGAAACCCTATGACGTGGGGATCCTGGCTGCCGTAAAGGCGACATGTCCCCCACACCGTCAGGGGTTCCTTCCCTATTTTCATGACCAAGGCCACCCAGGGATCCCGCTCTGGGACGTCCCCTGCTGTTCCTGTGACTCCGACGCGGCTTGTGGCGGTGGGGGGTGCGAAGGTATTGAGGGCGGTGCTGCGCAACTCTGCCATTGTATTGCTGGAGGGGATGCAAAGGGGACTGCTCCCTGTGGGGGCATAGGGTATGAGAGTCCCCTGCCCCACTGGGGGTTGCTGTAGCTGGGCCGCTGCATATTCCAGGTGGGAGGGGGCTGGATACGGCCCGGCTGCCCCCTCCCTCTCCCGTTTTCCTGAAACCTGGATCTGCATTCCTTAGCTAAATGCCCCTTCCTTCCACACACCCAGCACGGCCCCCTACCTCCCCCTTGGCGTGGTGGAGCATCTGCTGATGGGCGCCTTGGCTGGGGGCAGTTTACTGCCAAGTGGCCTGCCTGGCCACACTTAAGGCACGCCATCACACTGGTTATTGCAGTGTGAACTGCTGCTTGAATGGGAACTAGATGTTCCTCCTTTGCAATGTGTCTGATCATGGCAGCTATATTGGACCCCTGTGGCAGTGACCTTAAAATGTCTTTGGTGGCTGAGTTACATTGCTGGCGTAGGCACTCTGCCAGCACGGGACCCTTCGCCTCTGAGGGTAACGCAGAGGAATTTAATGCGGCCTGAAGTTTGTCCACAAACTGAGTGAAGCTCTCACTCTCACCCTGTTTTATGAGAGACCACGGGGATGGTTTGGCTACCACTTTAGAAGCGTCACGGATGGCTTCTCGGGCAGCACGGGTTGTTGTCATGACCTCATGGGTCCGCAAGCCCTCAGCCTGTTGCTGGGGGGTGATCATAGTGGGGTCTGTGCCCATTAGCCTCTGTATGCTGGAGCCGTGCAGTGGATGGTCTGCCCCTGTTACCAAGGCTAGCTGTTTGATGCAATTATCCTCCCATTCTTGTTTAAAAACGATCATCCCCGCACCGTCAAATATCATTCTACACGTCTGCTTAATATCAAAGGGAAGCATATCGTCCCCACCGAAAAGGCCGTCAATGAGTCTGCAAACCATGGCAGAATTAATTCCCTTATCCGCAATCGCTTTAACAATTGCCTGCACATCTTTTGGATTGACCGGTGAATAAATCCTTTGGTTTCCGCCTGCCCCCCCACACGAACCGGGAACACCAGAGTGGCAGACGGAGCCCATTCCGCGCAAGCCATTTTTATTTTCCGCCAGTTTGTAAGCGGGGTTCGGTTTTTCTCTGGTAACTCCTTCACCCATGCAGGAGCGCTGTGGCTAGTGACCTTACATGCCGCTGCTCTCTCTCTGTTAAAGCTAGAATCTGAGTCGGAATCCTCCGACCCTGTCTCGGGCTCCGAGCTCGAGTCTGAGTCCGAGCCGGAAGTCGAGTAAAGAAACGCTTCCGGGCTGTTCTGCCTTTTGCTCGGGCTCCGACCCCGCCCCTTCCTGCGGGGGTCAGGCCGTTCCCTCCCCCTGGGGTCCCCCCGCCTCCTGCTGGGGGAGGTCCTTGCCCTACAAGGACCTAATGTGAATAAAGCGCTCTGATTGGTCTTACACACCTCCGCGGGGGCCGCCCCATCTCCCCGCTCGCCCGCGCATGCGTTGTTCAGCGGGCTGACTGCGTTTCCGCCCCCCTCCTCCTCCTTTCCGCCCTGACCATGCGGTCCGGCGCCATTTTCAAACGCATATGGTGGGGGGGCGTTTTTATCGGTCCCTATGGGGTCCGACATTCTGGCCGTGTTCCGCACCTCCTCCACGAGCCCCCGCCAGAACACCTGCGTGTGCTCCCCCTGCTCTGATGGTGAGTCTGCTCGCTGAGGGGGATCCGGCGTTCGCGCCTCCGCGCGCCCGCCCGGGTCAGGCACCTCCGCGGTTTGTGTCGCCGCACCCACCCCCAACTGCGGCACGGCTAATAAACAAGTTCGAGCAGCTTTCCAGGTTTCTTGCTCTTGTCGAGCTTTTTTCAGAGCCTGGACAATTCTGCCCCACGATTTTCGGGCTTTCCCTGAGCCCAAGGACATAGTGTCCTCCGCCAGGGCTTTTGTACAATTATCCCACACGTCCGAATGTAGGACGTCCACGGGGCTTTCAATAGCCCCAAGCTTAATCAATCTCATCAATGCGAGAGTTAAATCCTTAAGTTTACATTCTATACCCCATTGCGCATGCATCTCTGTTACGACCTTCGCTATGGCTTCCATCGTCCACGTGGGTCCGGGAGCGTCCTCCCCGCTGCGATCAGTCCTGCTGCCGCAGCCGCCGTCCTCTTTCCAGGAGAATCCCCGTTCGCCGGGTGCAAGCCGCTGTCCCGGGTTTCGGCACCAAAATGTTGCCTTCTAGATCAAGGCAGGTGACCTGGTTCTGAGGTACAGCTCGACAGCCCACTCTCCAGGGCCGTTCGGGCCAATGACATACGCAGACACCAATGTGGTGGACAGTCAAAAGGCGTTTATTACTTCTTCTCATGGGGTCTTATAGTCTTAGGGGTCTCTACGTCAAAAGGGGTTTGTCCTTCTTACCTATGGTTAGTAGGGAATGGAAAAGTACTGAGTAAGGAGTGGAAAGTTACTGGCTTCAGTGGGACAACATTCCTATGTTAATTTCTTATCTATGAGTAACTGAGGGTCTTATCTACGGGGAACAGAGGGTCCTGGCTTTCCGTGACATCGCGAGATCTTCCGCAGCGCCTCTCCCTGGCTACTACACTCCCCTTCCAAATACATATGCATACAGTTTCACAACAGGTTCATACATATTCATTCCACGTGACATTTATCGACAGTTCCTCTTAATCAAAAAGAATTCCTAGGCCAGGGCAGACTGGCCTTGTAACCGTTGCTGGGGTTTTTTTCTGTGTCCTTACTATCTCTGTCCTGCAGTTTTTCCCTTCAGCTTTGGCCTTACAGACTTGTCACCTCTCCTAGACACTTCACCTAATTCAAAATGGATTTTTACTCTGGGGGATTTTCACTCTGTCTCATTCCCCCCTTTCCTAGGAAATAAGTAAATTCTTTTACTTAATGCAAACCCTTACGACAATAAGTGTCTCTTAATGCTTTACCATGTACATTTGATAAAGAGGTTAATACAGCTATTCGTTGTAGCATTGTCCAATACCAAATTAGCAATATAACAGATAATCCTAAGCTTATCCCAACTAATATTAGCAAAACTACAATGGGATGACACAACTTATTAGAGATTCCATTTGCAGTTGGTGACCACCCAAAGATCACATCCCAGCAGTGATGATCCGCATTTTATTTTATTATTTGTAGAACTCTGGTTATCTCCTTTGTATCATGTTGGACAGTAATTAAGGTTTTCTTTCCACTTTCTTGGATTTCTTTCAAGATTTCCAGTAGGTCTTGGTGCTTAATTAATTGTTTTACTAATGTAAGGTTCATCCCAATAGGGGTAGGTGATAGTCTGTGATACATTTTACAATTGGTTTTAATCAGCTGGTGGGATGTCACTGGTGCCGAGTATGAAAAATCACACCCAATAATCTTAACAAAATTACAAAAACAGAAATTAGAATGATTTCTACTAGACAAAATAACATCATTGCTATCAATTTTTACAGCAGCACAGGCAGTTCTCAGGCATACACTCCCTTTCCAGTATACACGAGCACAGTTTTCTGGTCAGTGACTGGATGAATTTCAAAGTGGCAAATACTCTGTTCAGTGTCTAGACACACATCTTGGGCATTAATAGTATTGCTTTCACAAATGAATCTCATCTGTTCTCTAGTAATGCAGGATTCTAAGTTTACTGTTTGCCACTTTTCATTCATCTTTCGTGCCCACACTCTATGTTCTGAAGGATAGAGTATTGTTTTTTCATGGTTTAATCCTAGGGCAATGATGGGATGGATAACATAAACAGTGGCATTACATATGGTAAGCACAAAGGCAGTGGCCACATTAGAAGCAGGACCATAGGTGAAATTCACCATAGTCTACCAGGATTGAAACTTCCTTTCAAAATCAATTGCATTATCCCAAACAATTCTCCAAATTTCAGCTGGAAAATTACCTTCACCCCTTTCCCGTACGATCAGAGCTGCTGTTGCCTGCATCCATAACTGTGCTTGTATACAACTGAAAGCTAAAGACACATGATCTTGAACTGTACTAAGTGCTTCTACTATTACCTCGTGGTCTTGGTCCCCGGCCGTTTCCCACTTTGGCAGTATTTTTGAAATCTTCCACTGGCTAGTTCCTAATGCCAATAGAGATGACTGTAAAGGCTGCTTCAATTTTGTTAGGCTACCTGCTGCATCGGCCAGCTTATTCATCAGTATTTCTGAATCAATTCCATTTAAAACTCTTAATCCTGCTCCTAGTATCTCAGATCATTTCTTATTCTGCTCTTGAGATATACTTGTCTTTGTAACTACGTTGTCTAACCTTCAAAGAATGTTTTTAGGAAGGAGGAGCAGGCTGGTTGGATTTTTGAGATGTTAATTTGCATTATCAACTCCACACGTTTTAGAGACCATTCTGGATTGAATAATAGTTGTTGTTCACTCACATTCTTTACTACGTAGGGGCCTATTTCATACACTTTAGGTTCAAGTTTGGGTTGAGTCTGAACTATTTGAGTTTTAGTATGGGTTGTATAAGGCCCTGCTGTTGCAAAAAGTGCAGTGTGTACTTTGAATTTAAATGAAAGTCTGATAGCAACTCAAGCTCAAACGCAGGTCACTTCTACAGGCTTTATCAAGGTGAAATTACACCAACAGTCTGATTCACTTAGGCTATCACAGACTTCCTGGTGTTCATATACACCATGAGAGGTTGAGACATTAATTGCATCTGGTCTCTCATAAACAGTCTTATTGATGACCTGGCACCTTACTTTGATTTCTTCTCCTCTGATTCTTTGACATGCCCACAGTTCTCATTCCTGCCATTCTTACTTCTCATATACCCGATTCTCATGGATTACTACAGTAGATAAATCCTTTATCTCAGAAGGTTCTCCCATGGATCTAGTATACTGATTAAAAGCCTGGGACCAAGGCCATTCAGCATTGCTTTGGGTAGAGGTACTCTTTAGTTCTGAAACTTCAGTTATAATTACACACAAAACAATTCTGTAAACTAAAGTATAAACTACCCCCGACCACAATATACTCATTTTGCCCAAGTAAGTTTTAGTCTCAGTTCATTGTCTTCTGGTGTCATTCTCCAAGGGACTTACAGGGCTTTCTTCAGTCGAGAGTGATGGATCCAGGCATTCTGCTCCTTGATTTTGATTGCAGTGAAGGTGGTGAGAAGTATTTGCAGTGGTCTCTCCCACTGTGGTTCCAAAGTCTTGTCTGTAAGAGACTTAACATATACATCATCCCCAGGCTATCTAACTCCCTGCTCCAAGTTCCAGCCACATGTTTCTCAATTTCTCTGAGCTGTTTGCTTAAAGCCACCATGTAGGTGGCTAGTGTTATTACCCTAATGTGGGTGGACATTCGCTTTGTATTCCATATGGTCTTGTATAAGGCATTTCAAAAGGATTCAGCATTCCTTTAGCTCAAGATTTAGTTTGAATTTGCTAGTGGAAGAGCTTGGGGCCAGGGTAGATTAACTTTTGGCCTCAGTCTTACAATCTGCTGCTTAATCAAATGATTCATTTTCTTTACCTGGCCGTTTGATTGGGGCGGTATGGAGTGTGAAGTTCCTAATCTGTGCCCAGGTGGCTACTAATCTGTCGCACTGCTTTGGAAATGAAATACAATTCTCTATCTGAGGATATTGTGGCTGGAACTCTGAAGCGTAGTATTATTTCTTGTAATAATACTCTGGTCATTTCTTGAGCTTTGACAGTTCTGGTAGGAAATGTTTCTGGCCACCCTGAAAATGTATCTATCAATACCAGTAAATACTGATACCCCCCTTTCCTTGGGAGTTCTGAAAAGTTAATTTGCCACTGCTGTACAGGCCCATGGTCTCTCCCAGTCTGACCGAGTTTCGGCCTGGGGGTATTTTTGGGGTTAGTCTGGAGGCAAGGATCACATTATCGGCTCACCTGAGTGATAGTGGCATGTAAATTCCTGACAACAATTCTTTCAATCAGATGTATGTTCTAGAAAGCCCATGGAAATTACTACTTCAAAGTCAACACTTCATTTCAATGCACTCTGTATCACTAGCAGCCTTGGTCATTTTGGGAAAGGAGCCACACTCTATAAAAAGCTTTTAAGTAGTTAGGCCCTAGTGTGTTTTCTAGTGCTCTTCCTTCACTAGTAACCACGAAAATGGGAAGGGATTACTAGCTCTCTTTCAATGGTAGCCCACCCCTTGCAGTTGTATGTCTCTTTTGATTAGTATTATTGTATTATGGCTTACCTCTGAGGAAAATCTGTACCTCACCCTTTGCTGCTTTCTTTGCCTCTCCATCCGCCAGCTCATTTCTTTCCTTTAATTTTAAGCTTACTCTCTGGTGTGCCTTAATATGCTTTTTCAGGTAGCTGAACTGCTTCCAGCAGCCGGATTGTCTCTTCTTCCCTTGTGATGTTAGCAGTCCCCTCTCCTTCCAGATGGCTCCATGTGTATGCACAACTCTGAATGCCTTTTGCTGTTTCTAAGGCATGGGTCAATGCATTTATCTCAGCATTCTGTGCAGAGGCACCTGTTGGTAAGGGTCCAGACTCTATTACCTCTCTGCAAGTAGTCACTGTGTACTTTGCATGTCACTTTCCACTGGCAATGTAACTACTCCCGTCAGCGAACCAGGTCTCTGCATCATCCAAAGGAGTGTCCTTTACGTCTGGGCGGCTGGAGTAGGTAGCTTCAATGGTCTCCAGGCAATCATGGTGTACTGCTTCTCCTTGATTCCACTGAGAAAAGAAGCTGGGTTGACAATATTAGTCACCACTATCTCTACATCATCTTGTTCTACCATGATGGCCTGGTATTTCAGAAACCTCTGTGGTGAAAGCCAGTGGCCACCCTTTACTTCCAGTACTGCGGACACTGTGTGGGACACTAGCACAGCCATTTTTGTTCTAGGGTAGACTTGGGTGTCTCTTGAATATTTAGCACAACTGCTGCTACAACTCTGAGGCAACCTAGCCATCCTTTGGCTGTTGCATCTAGTTGCTTAGAGAAGTAAGCAACTGCCCTTCAGTATAGACCCAAGTCCTGAGCCAATATTCCCAGGGCAATTCCTTGCATGGAAAAATAGAAAGAATGGTTTACTTACATCTGGAGGTGTCAAAGCTGGAGCCGACATGAGGGCACTCTCTAGCTTGTGAAAGGCCCGTGTGGCATCTTTTGTCCACTGGAGATCTCTGTTTCCATTGGCAATTAGAGCATAGAGGGGTCTGACAAGCAGTCCATAATTATAAACCCACAGCCGGCACTACCCTGCCATGCCTAAGAGGGTTTGAAGTTCCTTCATTGTCTGGGGTTTCAGGGTTTGACATAGGGCTTCCCTGCCTTAAAGTCTGCTGCTCAGCACTCACTTCTTACTCCAGGTAGATTACCTTCTGTTTCACTACCTGTGCCTTTTTCTTTGAGACTCTGCGTCCTTGGAGTCCTAGGAAATTCAAAAGGCTTACCGTCCAGGCTTCCCTCGTCTGAGTGGCTACTAGAAGATCATCCACGTACTGCAACAGCCTCCTTTCCTCTTGTGGAGCTTCCCGGGACTCTGGGTCTTTGCAAGCTGTTCTCCAATCAGAGTGGGGAATTTTTGAAGCCTTCAGGCACATGGACTATGTGAGCTTGAGTTTGAATGCAAATATTTTCTGGCTGGCTTTGTGGATAGGGAGGCAAAATAAGGCATCTCTTAGGCCTAAAACAGTGAACCAGGTTAGCTCAGGTATTAAACAAGTTAGTAAAGTATATGGATTTGCTACCACAGGGTATAAATTCTGTGTTATCTTATTGACAGCCCTCAATCCAGTACTATCAATTATTGGGCTGATTCCTTCCCTATCTTCCTTTTGAGGGTACTGCTCAACTCTCACTGGTTGTGTTTCTTCCTTAAGCTTGATTACTATGTGGGGGCATTTTTCACTCTCGCTGGTACAGCAGAGGCCCATACCCTTGAAAACACTTATTTACTTATTCTAATATCTCCTTACTAATGTCTTTCTTAATTTCAATGGCTGTTAATGTTAAGCCTAACATCTTTATATCATTTGCCTCCAGAGCAATGTTTCTCAATTGAGAATGTTTAGCGAATTCAGCAAATTGTACAAAAGCTTCTAAGTACACATAGTACACATGTTACTTTAAAGGTTTGCAAAAGTATGCCTTCTCAGACTGGCCCGTTGTTCCCCACACTACAACATAAACATGCTCCACAGGTACTAAAGCTTTATTTAAAACTGAATATATGGCCCTTGTGTCGACTAAAATTCCACCCTTTTCTTTCTTCTGATCTCACTGCCTCTCCCAGAAGGGTCTGTTACATCCTGGTTCTGCATGAAATTGAACTGCCAGGAGGGGGATGGATTTGAGTGGGTATACTTTTGGAGCCTAAGTTTTCTTCCCTTTTGGGGAGGTCGTCTTTATCCTTTCTCCCTTACCTTAGAGGAGCTTTTAACAAATCATATGTACTCATTTTGCGAACTGTGATCACTTTGCATTTCAGCATGATAATCTTTGACTTCATACGTTGCTATCTTATGCTGCATGCTGAGCAACATGTTTGATTTGCTTTCTCTTTGCCTTGTTTTCCTTTTCAAGGGCCAAGACCAGAGGGCGGTCTGATCTCACAGTCTCTTTGCAATTCTGGGGGATTTCTTAAAACAAAAAGACATATCAGCATACAAAACCCCATCTCATTTACCTTCCTATTTTAAAACAGTATTAACTGCAATGAAGTATTATAAATCTTTTTATTTTCTGAGCTGCTCCTACTGGCAGCCTTCTCCCAGTGAGCCCCTCCTAAAAGGGGCTAATTTAGGAACCTCTTTGCTCTGGTCAGTTCTCATTATTTATTTCTCCTTGCCCTATCTCGCTTCCACCCAAACTTCTCTTTACAAAGCTTCACAGTAGTTTCTTAGTCTCCCTCCTACACACACACACACACAGCTCCAGGTGGCAGGTATCAGATGTGATTTCCCACACACGAGCTTTAAGATCTTAGGTTCTGAATCAGCTTGATCAGAAACCTTTAATTTACACTCGGGGCATGTGCCCTGACGCTTATTAGAATAGCAATACCAGCCTTTCTCACAAACTCCGCACTGCAATAATACCCACGCAGTGTGCCAGCCTCTTGATGCACCAAAGGCTACCTGAAATTTCCTGCAAAGGCAGGCTATTCCGTTTATTACAGGGAACTCTAATCCCCTACGGCATGTTGTTCCCAGTCCAGACTTACTATAGTACCAGTTGAAGTCCGGTAGAGCCCCTCTAAATAGACTTGTTCATCTCCTCTATCTAAACTCTGTTTTACAAAATATCAGTCTTTTCTAGTTCTCTTCTTGCACAATCTAATTAAGCACTGTGTGTACTTACACTTGTTTTACTGCCTTGCAAAAAGGCTGTGCTTGTCACAGCAAAAACTCTGATATGTACACAGACACATGCACCCCCCCCTTTATCTCAAATTCACTAGAGCCAAGGCTTGAATTGCTGTGGGGGGGAGAATTTGGGGAGAAGTCTTGGAATTCCTTTAATTCGCTTTATCATAGTTAAGCATAAATCATCATACCATAGTTCTTCTGTGTAAATTGCTACTCTTGTTGCAAACAAAGTCTTAAAACCTCCACAAATGCCACTATACAATCCGAGAATCAAATTACCACAGTGCAGTGGAAGAAAGTCACCACACAAAATCACTGGGAAAGGGCATATCTCTCAGAGTGCCCACTTTTCTCAACACAACACAGCATACCATAATTCAGCATTTACTCACATCAGTTTTCCCTGGACACAATCAAAATAACAGCACACAGTCTAGAGATCAAGTCCAAACATCCAGGGCAAAGGAACTCTCTGAGCTCGTACTCACGGTTAAAATGTACCAAATCTACACAAATCACTACATTTAAACACAATAAATACCGTCACTGATGTTCCGCTTCTCCACAGGGCACTTCTCCCCCTGCCCCCACAGCCTGCTGCAGCCGGCGCCTCAGGCCTCACTTGGCTGCTTCAAACATGGGTAGTACTCACCACCCCCCCCCCCCAAAACTGTAGAGCGCTTTAGATCTACTCTCTTTTATACACCATAAACTTATACACTTGCACGATTAGAAACACAGTGCACTGACCGCACAATGCATTAACCATACAGCGACACAGTGTCTAGACACCACACACACACACATATACGGGTTCACCCGACCCACCCCCAGGGTCGCTACGCAGCTGCTCTATCAGAACAATGAACCCCCAATACAGTGTCTGGACACTACACACATACACACATAGAGGTCCACTCGACCCACCCTCAGGGTTGATAGCGGTCTGCCCTATCAGGACAATAAACCCCCATCTCTAATATAGCTGCTCCATCAGCTACACCCAGACGTCTCTGAGTGATTTACTCCCTAGCTCTCTTTTTTCCCCCAGGGGCCCCTCAGTACATAACATATCTTCCTCCGCAGCCAGCAGGTCCTTGTCTGTCCTCGCAGGAGGCAAGTCGAGATGAGCGGAGCCCCACCAGGAAAAAAAATCCTAGGGTGCGCCTTGGAGGTCCATCTATCTCCCCTGCCCCTGCAGGGACAGAGAACTTCCGGCTTGGCTCGCCATAATGTTTTGCGAAGAAAAGAAGAAAACCCCACAACTTTGTCAAAGTTGTAAAGCTTGGTATGTTTGTTACAGCGCTGGACGCACACGGAGATTGCTCTCCTCAAAAAAGGCATGCGTACCTCTGAGAACTTCAGATCTCCTTTTATCTCCCCTTCCAAATACATATGCATACAGTTTCACAACAGGTTCATACATATTCATTCCACGTGACATTCATCGACAGTTCCTCTTAATCAAAAAGAATTCCTAGGCCAGGGCAGACTGGCCTTGTAACCGTTGCTGGGGTTTTTTTCTGTGTCCTTACTATCTCTGTCCTGCAGTTTTTCCCTTCAGCTTTGGCCTTACAGACTTGTCACCTCTCCTAGACACTTCACCTAATTCAAAATGGATTTTTACTCTGGGGGATTTTCACTCTGTCTCATTACCACTTATCTTGGAAAAGACAGAATCATAGAATATGCTGAGTTGGGAGGGACTCACAAGGATCCTCAAGTCCAACTCCTGGCCCTGCACAGGACACACCAAGAATCACACCATGTATCGGAAAGTGTTGTCCGAGCGCCTGAACTATGTCAGGATTGGTGGTGAGGCCTCTTCCTTGGGGAGCCTGTTTCATTGCTCAACCACTCTCTAGGTGAAGAACTTTTTCCTGATGTCTAACCTCAACCTCCCCTGCCCAGGAAGCATCAGAGAGTTTGCTTCACTGAAAGATGAGGAAGAAAGGTCCCAAGATCCCTGGAGCAAACCCTAAAGTAATAAAGTTCTGTTGTCATCTTATTGCAAAAGTCCCATACCTTCTCAGTGATTTCTCATGGTAATCTCCTTGCAGCACTAACTCCTTCTTCTTCTTCACAGCATGGCCAACAAACTCCAGCTCCATTCTGAACCACCTAACCCACTCTTTTATAGTACTCACCCTTATTGGACACAGCTGTGGCCTGTTAAGGGCAGGCCTGTTCCTAATCTTTGGTAGTTAGTTCAGCTGCAACTCCTCAGGGGTGAGATTACCTTCTGCACTATCTTTATTTTCTTACATTCTATCCCCCCACAATTCCCCCTTTTCTTTTAATGACAAAGTTGCAGCATCTCTAGAAAGATATGTTTGATATTATAATATATTCACATATCTCACTTAGGACTAACAGTTATACAAATGTTCAGGCAACACGCCACAGTAAGAACATACGGTTATAAGTTCTGATTTAGTTTTGCTTTTCACAGTCTAGAACATCAACCTAAGGCATTTCATAAACTAATGTTGTGTTTACCATCTTTTGCAGGGCCCTTTGCAAAACATAGTAAACCCAGTAAAAACATCTTTTGTGTAATTTCTATTTAACTTTGGAATGTGTCTGTGTGCTGACCTTGATTCATTACTCAAACTTACATTGCATATTATCAGAAACTCTTATACTTACACTTCTAGAATATTGACAATATCAATAGCTATACAACTTTATATGGCAACTTAGAAAATTAAGTTAAAGGCTATATATTAGGAGAGCAACAAATCAACAGTTACATAATTTTATCAATAGCTACAGAACTTGAACAACATTGATCCAGTATCTGTCGAGTGTACTTATGCTTATGGAATAAAAAATTTTACACTTATGCCTAATCAAAGATCAATAGTTGCAATTCACAAACAAAATGCACGTTTCATCAGCAAACAAATACACCATACTGAATGATAGAGCTGCTCTGTCCCCAACTCCCACTGCTGTTTTAATAATTCTCTTCTTCCTTTTACAGTTTTTTCTTGTATTAGTTGGTCACTGCAACCCTCTCTTGCACTGCTCTGTTTTCCATGTAGATAAAATGATCTGTTCTTCGCTTGATATGTTATTTCCCATTGTGTCCCCAGCAACTCACCTGTACTCCAGGTGTCAAAATCTGTCAGGTCCAGACCAGGCATCATCCCCTGCTGCTCTCAATGCTACGCTGGGCTCCATCTCCGGCTGCACCTCACCCTACAGCCCAATCCCGAATCACATCAGGTTATTGTGGAGATGGCCACTATACAATTTTAGAGGGCTTCTCTTTCCTGTTGTCTGTGCAGCTCTGACTCTGCCTCTCAGAGCTCCATGTTGCTTTTGTACCAGTGCTCATGTAGCAGCAACTTAGCAAACCTCCCCCTGTACTCCTCAGGGGCCATGCTATTGCTGAGACACTGGCTGCTGCTCTGGCCATGCCATTTGCCACCTCTTATCACGCAGCTTCTATCCTACTGCACACACTCTGCCATTCAGGGGGAACCCGGCACCATCCTGGGTCCCCACGAGACTGCGGCCATACCTTAACAGAGGGGACACTGGGCTCGCTCCAACACACCAAATAAGCAAAGTATGTAGCATCCACTCCTCATATCCAGCAACCTTCTTCTTGGGGGTGGTGTCTCACACATTGTCCAGACTTCTAGGCTCTCAGGTCTGCCTGCATTTCTTTCAGGCTCAGGTCTGCCTGGCTACAACTCATCCAGATTTTTAGGCTCTCGGTCTGCTTGCCCAGCTCCTAGGCTCCTGGTCCACCTGGCTTCACTGTCTTATTGCTCTTAGGTTTGCGATCATCTTCCTGAATCACCTTGGGATCACGTCACTTAATATTTAAGTCCTTTTTCCCAAACCACCACACGATCACATCCTTACTGCTCTCTCTACAGTTCTCTACCCAAATAACCATGGGATCACATTGCTTATTATTCAAGTCCTTTTTCCCAAACCACCATGGGATCATGTCAGAATCATGTCGGGGCCACCAACTGTTGCCATCTTATTGCAAAGCTCCAATACCTTCTTCTTCACAGCACAGCCAACAAACTCCAGCTCCATTGTCAACCAGCTAACCCACTCTTTTATAAACTCATCCTCATTGGACACAGCTGTGGCCTGTTAAGGGCAGGCCAGTTCCTAATCTTTGGTAATTAGTACAGCTGCAATTCCTCAGGGGTGAGATTACCTTCTGCACTATCTTATTTTCTTACCTTCTATCACCCCACAAAGGTGTCCATCTCGAGTGCCACAGCAGTGATGATTCTCACACTCAGCTCCACGGAGCAGCACCATATCCAGCTCATCAATCTGTGCATGAGCCCAATTTTTCTGCCTTTGGTTTCTCTTTCAGAAGACTTTGATGAAGTCTTCCCACAGTGAGGTGGTGATTCAATGGGGAAAGCCTCCCTACAGCTCTTCTGGGGAGAAGAGCAGTATTGCAGATGAGATTTATTCTCTATATGCCCAGAGAATTGAAAGACAATTCTGAATTCATGCACACACATATATATGCAGTATATGTACAGGCTTGGAGAGAGATGGGGAGTGCAGCCTCATGGGTGGCTCCAGAAGCATCTCCAGCTGCCTGCATCCTCCTGCTCTCAAGCACAGGGAAAAGGAGTGGGAAGGAGACACGTTCCTTCTTGTTTGCCCCCAGCTGTCTCTGAAGATATTCTGTAATTCTCTAATTTTGTAGCAGAGTATTTATTATTTTAATTTTATTTATTATTTTATTATTTCTAGTTGTAATCTATTGTTTTATTAATTTTATCATATTTTACATGTTTTATTCTTATTTTTTTATTTTTTTGCATGGTCATCTGGGGCCAAAAGTAATGCTTGAAAGTGTTGGCAGCAGGTGGGAGAAGGAAATGGGAGCGGACTGGCACCCTGCCTGAGTCAGCAGGTGAAGGGCAGACCCAGACATCAATTAGAGCTGGCCCTGCTGTTACCTCTGAGTCTGGACAAGCCATTGCTGTCTGCCTGTAATAATAATATTCAGCTTTGCCATTGAGGTTATGGGAGCTGCTGGAAGACAGGAGCCCCAGATTAAATATCAAGCTGCATGCTTTAAACTTGCTACTTTTCCCTAATGGAGCAGGGGCTATAGGAGCCATCCCTCTCCTTGACAACCATTCCATGATGTGGGAACATGGCAGGGGTGAGTGAGCATTTGGCATCACCTCCTTGGAGGTTGATGGTGAGATGAGGGGGGTTTATTGGAGAAAAAAATATAGAAGGTGTCATTGTCGAGGCGGTCACAACACAAAGCAGAGACCACAAGCAGTCTCAGATGGCAACTCTTTATTATCGAACATGGCTGACCTTTTATACACTTTCTAATTGTTTGTACTTCTACCCTAACTATTGGCTACAATAAATAAACATAACACCATTGGAGAATAGTTACAGTGACTTCAGCAAATTTTCTAAAAATACTTCATCCAGCAGCAAAGTTCTCTTCTTATCTTTCTTCAATTCCTCACTTCTCTTGGTCTCCTTGGTTACAGCCTTGGAGAGAGCTCCTTATCGGCTTCTTCTTGCTTCTCAGCTTCTTCTTACTCCTTTAGCTAACAGGCCCGCTGTTAGCCCCTTCTACAATTCCCCCTTTTTGTTTTTGAACTGTAAACACAGCTACCATGGATTTTTGCAGGGCCCTTTGCAAAAATCCAAGCATATGGGAAACACAAAACAACAATCACAACCATCAACAAAATTAACACTCCCATTCTTAATACAATTGTTCCTGTCCTTCGTCCATCTTTAAGTGCTTTTAAATTTACTCAAACCTTGAACTATAACCACCACAAGTGCTCAAAAGGAGATGCAGGAATACTAGAACAAAGGTTCCAAAAACCTGCATTTTCCTGATCAGTGCAAACCAAAACCACACCCTTTAATTACTATGAAGGCACATTAAAACTGATGAGATTAATGTCCTGATATATGGCCTTAGCCAGTGTCATCCGCACATTCTGCTTCAGCTGTGGAACCATCCATCCTGTGCCTTCCTGCGTGTTCCAAATAAGGTTTAACACAGCAAGCAGGAACCAACGAGGACCATTATCTGTCAAAAAACAAGCATAACCCCTCCCCCAGGTTATTAGTTCCACTGGACCAGACCACATACCAGTAATTAAATCCTTAACCCATACCTTGACATTTCTACAGAAATCAGGTTGCTTAGAATTCAAAGAGGAAAAATGGTAAAAGATTGGAGATAACTGTGAGTCAGGTAGGGGACACAAAATGTTTAAGACATAAACAGCTTTATCTAATCTCACTTGAGATGACTCCTGTTGCATTCCCCCTTTTTGTTTTTGAACCTGACGTTTAAGAAGACCATGAGCCCTTTCAATGATTGCTTGGCCTGTGGGGACATGTGGAATACCTGTTGAATGCTCAGTGCCCCAAGCACGAAAGAATGCTTGCATTTTCTGCAAAGCATATGCTGGGCCGTTATCTGTTTTTATGTGACACGGAACACCTAGGATAGAAAAGGCATGATAAAAATGACGAATAGCATCACGAGTTTTTTCTCCTGTGAATGCTGAAGCAACCATTGCATGAGAGAAAAGGTATCAACTGTAACATGAACATACTTAAAGTGACCAAATTCTGGCATTTTTGTAACATCAGTTTGCCATTCTTCCAAAGTGGAAAGACCCCTAGGGTTGGTACCATAATATTGAGTGACATGAGTCATATGACAGCCAGGACAATAAGAAAGAATTGATTTTGCTTCACCAGGAGACAATTTGAATTGCTGCTGTAAAGCTTGAGCACTCTGATGAAAAAATTGATGAGATAAAATTGCCTGCTGAAGCACATTAGGTACAGTTTTGATTGCAGCAGCTACTAGAGAATCTACATAGGCATTGCCTTCAACAAAAAGTCCAGGTAATGAAGTAAGGACATTTTCCAGCACCAATAACTGTCCATAACTTCACTAACATGGTAAACAATGGTTTCTCTTGAATGTTATACAACACTGCTTGATCTAAATGCTTAACCAAAGTGGCAACATAAATGGAATCAGTAACCATATTTACAGAACCAGGAAATAAAGTAAAAGCCAAAAGAACAGCACAAAGTTCAACCAATTGAGGAGATCCCTGCTGAATCATTGTCTCATATTCCCAGTGATCATCCTTTCTCCAAGCCACAGCTGCTTTTCCGGTTTTCCCGGATCCATCTGTAAAAACCGTTATACCTTCCACTGGAACAGGAGAACAAATTTGTTTCTCTTCAAAAGGAATCTCTTTAGCCAGTTTTAGAACAGGATGAGAAGGCAAGCGGTATTTTATTTGGCCCGTAAAACAAGATAAGGCAGATTGCAACTCATGATTATTTTGAAAGCACCATTCAAAATACCACTGTTGTACAGGTATCACAATGGTCACAGGGTCCTGTCCCAAAATCTCATGACAACACCTGCAGCCTGGATGATAATATCTGCAAAAAGCTCATAAAGTCCTGGAGCTGTTTTCTGAGATCTGAAAGATAAAAATATCCATTCCAAAATATGCAGTTGGTCTTCCCAATTATCACTCCATTGACCCAGTATTCCACATGGTATTTCATGGTCTTTCAAAATAAACAATTGAACACTAACAGAGGTATCTATTCTGTTAACAAATTTGTGCTAATTCAATTTCTTCTAGGGTCTTTTTTGCTGCCGGGGTCAATTGCCTCTCATAAGTAGAGGAAGTGATGCCTGAGAGCAAATCAAACAATGGTTGCATCTGATGATGGGTTATGCCTAAATATAATTGAATCCAACCTATTGCACTAACCAAATTCTGTACATCAGTAACAGTTTTAACATCAATGTCTAATTTCACAGGTTGAGGTATAACTTGAGTGTTAGTCACCAACGTACCTAGATATTTCCAAGGCATGTGTTCCTGCACTTTCTCTGGGGCAATGATCAGACCAAAAGCTTTCAAATTTGTTGCAGCACATTGTTTAAGAGCTGATAACTGTTGTTTGTTGTCAGATGCCAACAAGATATCATCCATGTAGTGATAGCAGTAGCAGTTATTAAATTGCTCCCGCACTTTTGACAAGGCCTATGCCACAAACCAAACAAATAGTTAGCCAGTTTTTCATGCCTTGGGGGAATACTCTCCATTGATATATTTTATTGGGTTCAGCATGATTTATGGAAGGCATAGTAAAAGCAAATTTTTCTTTGTCTTGTTCAGCCAATAGAATAGTGAAGAAACAATCTTTCAAATCAATAGCAACTATTTGCCATTCCTGTGGAATCATCGTAGGTGTAGGGAGGCCTGGTTGTAAAGCTCCCATTGTTGCCATTATAGTATTTATCTGCCGTAAATCATGTAAAAGTCTCCATTTTCCCAATTTCTCTTTTATTAAAAAAACAGGGGTATTCCAGGGGGTGAATTATTCTTCAATATGTCCCACTTGCAATTGTTCTGTGACTAATTCTTGCAGGGCAGTAAGCTTTTCGGTAGTAAGGGGCCACTGGTCAACCCAGACAGATTTATCTGTCAACCATGTCAAGGCTACAACTGGACGTGTATCACCCTGCATCACAGTGGCCCCTATTAAAAATCTGTAGTAATTTTGACACCCCATTGAGATAAACAATTTCGTCCCGACAAACTTTGAGGAGCATTGCAAACATAGGGTCTGATGTTAGCTTGTTGGCCATCAGGGTGTTTCACATTAATTACAATGGTGGACAAACCACCTGTTGTAGCACCACCCAACCCCAGAAGTCCAAAACTTGCATGAGAGGTTACGATTGAGGCCAGCAAAGTCGCGAGAATATTGTGACATCTGCTCCAGTGTCAATCCAACCCATTACTGACATGGTTCCTGGATGATATCCACTGGCTGTGAGGATGCATGTCTTTTCTGGATGGTTCTCCGTTACTTTCTCAGTCCAGAACACTTCAGGTACTCCTGTTGATCCAAAACTTCCTGTGTCGTGACTTCGGTCCACTGTATTTGGAACAGAACTCACAGAAGGTACAATTTGAGCAATCAGAGTTCCTTTCTGAATAGTGACAGGAGAGTCATCAATGGATACCATAGCATGAATCTGTCCTAAATAATCAGCATCAATAAGTCCTAAATGCACATGAATACCTCCAAGTGTAGTACTTGATCTTCCTATCAAAAACGCACTCAATCCCCATCCTATTGGACCATAGGCATTGAGGGGCACTTTGCATATTTCTTTTGTCAAAATGATTACTGTGTCAGCGGTGGGTATATCAATCCCTTTGGACCCACCTGTTGCCGTCAGCTAATTTGCTGAGCTTGTGCAAAAAATTGAAGGATCCCACCTTGCATGTAAATCTGGGTTAGCAAAAGGCCCAGTGCCCAATAAGGCATCAACACCCACAGTATAACGAGGGTCATGTTGAGGCAGCTGCATATTTGTTAAAGCTGTGCGCTCAGCCACTCACCTCCAAGTTTCTTGAAATACACCATATTGTACTGGCTGGAATAAAATTGTAGCAAGATGCATGATGTCATAAGGTGCAAGCAGATCTGCATTAATTACACATATTAATTGCATTACCTCCGAGGAATTAATACCATACTGAGCCACTTTCGATTGGAGATCTTGCACAACCTTCCAGGCAAAGACGGGATGACTATCATCCTGCCCTCTTCCAGGAGCTGCTTTAAAAACTGGAAAAGCCATAGGGTTATCACAAGCAACATTTGCATTAACACTCTTCTCCTGAGGTACTTTTGGAGCACCTAATCTTTCTATTATATCCCAGTTCTTTTCTTCAGCTGCTTTCTTCCTAACAAATTCCCAAAACTCCTGAGGCTGTCGAGGAAGCACAGTTACTTGACATGGGGGCGAAGTCCATGGGGCAGTAGGGCTAGATCTATTAGAAGGTGAACTGTCAACAGTTCCTTGCCCCAACTCAGGAGTTGCTGTGGCTGACTCTTCACTTGATTCGTTGTGACCGTCAAGTAACGGAGGATACAACCTTACAGATTGTTCATGCAGCTCAGAGGGGGGCGGGAAAGCAGATGGCTGGACTAGAGTGGAGGGAAGCGAGGGGGCAGATGGCTGGGTTTATCTCTGCTAAAGACATTTCAGCTAACTGGCCTAGCAGGGTAGTATATACAGGCACCATCATGAACTGCTGTGCAGGTGTGAGATCAAGAGGTTTAGGGGTCTGATAAGGAGATACTATGGCAGTTTGCCCAGAAGTTGTGGCAGTTTGCCCAGAAGCCTTGGCAGCTTTCCCAGAAGCTTCGGCATCTGGCCCAGAAACTCTGGCAGCTTTCCTGGAAGCTTTGGCAGTCTGCCTTGTAACTTCCATGGCACCTGCACCTTCTTCAAGGATGGATTCAACAAGTTCCCCATCAGAGGCCCCATCTGCCTCATCCCCCCCCATCAGTTTCTGTTATCAACCCCGGTTCTTCGGCCACGTCCGGTTCTGCTTGTTCTCACTCTGTTTTCCATTCTTTTAATGCCTCAAAAAGCAATCCCCAAGTAACAACTAGATCGACAAGTTTTATCTCCCGCTTGGATGACTTCCCACAGTCTGTCCCCGACTTTTTCCCATGCTTTAACACTAAATGCTGTGTTGGGTTCAGTGCCAAAATCCTGTGATTTAGCCCACAGCAATATACTGCAAAGGGCATAGCCCGAAGTATTAATTCCCTTATTTCTTAACAAAACTTTCCATGTAGCCAAAACAGTCCCTCTTTAGATAAATTATTTCCCATTATTACTAGTTGGTGGCTCACCTACTTCCAGGTGTCTTGATAGGAGAAAATCAGGTCTGTACCTCCCTGTGGCTTCCACCCACCACTCTCAGCTGCACCAACACCGCCTCCCCCACTACTTCCCAGTGGGTCACGGTTGCCAGTCGCTAGGACCCCGTATGGGTCCAGACCGAGTATGTTGTCAAGGCTGTTGTTTCACTTGGTTGTCACCAGATGTCATTGTCAAGGCGGTCACGACACAAAGCAGAGACCACAAGCAGTCTCAGATGGCAACTCTTTATTATCGAACATGGCTGACCTTTTATACACTTTCTAATTGTTTATACTTCTTCTACCCTAACTACGGGCCACAATAAATCAACATACCACCATTGGTGAAAAGTTAGAGTGACTTCAGCTAACTTTCTAAAAATACTTCGTCCAGCTGCAAAGTTCTCTTATCTTTCTTCAGTTCCTCACTTCTCTTGGTCTCCTTGGTTAAAGCCTTGGAGAGAGCTCCTTATCAGCTTCTTCTTGCTTCTCAGCTTCTTCTTGCTCCTTTAGCTAACAGGCCCACTGTTAGCCCCTTCCACAAAAAGGCAATTTCCCATTGATAGGAAGGAGAGGATGTGGACAGGACCTGTGCTTCACTAGCACTAGGAGCCCTCTGAGATGGGAATAGTTGAGCTAAACTTTAAACTAAATTGGCTGCAGAGTTGCACTGCACATCAGTCCTCAGCCCAAGCCCAGGGGTGGGTTTTGGGGCTCATAGCCCCTTGAGTTAAGATGCAGCTGGAGGTGGCCATAGGTGCGGAGAGGGTGTATCTGGCCTTCTAGGTCAGTGTCCGGCTAGCTGAGGTTAAGGCCAACACCCAGCTGCATATCCTTCCAGCACCCCTCGGCATCATATGGCCTCGGGCTGTGCTGGTTGCGGACTGGATCGCTGCTAAACGACAAGAAGGAAGGAGTTGGACACTCGCTGGGGGCGAAACAGGTTTATTGGAAAGCCCACGATGCCAACCAGGGAGTGACCCCGAAATGGAGTCGGGAGTAGGGTTATCAAGGGAAGGGGCAGATAAGGGAGGGGTTTACAAAAGACCAATAGAGGGAGGAGAGGGGATGAACTTAACAAAAATGACCTAGTGGAGAGCCCAATAGGTACAAGGTATGGGAGGGGCCCCGGGACCACAGCCAACCACAACCCCCAAAGAGGAGAAGCTTCTGGAATACTAGGTGGAGTGGGGGGGTGATTGACTTGGCCCAGGGAGGAGAAAAAGCATACATATAATGGAAAAAGGGGAGGAGTAATTATATAACCTAAAAGATTGACAATACATGTAGCAAGGGTTGCTAAGGGAACAACATAACTGGCAGGGCTGTGGCAGGAAAACTGAGGAGGGCAGAACCATTTTCCACAAAATGGAGGGGAGGAAAATACATAAAATGGGGGAGGAATTAAATGAACTTAACGAACACACTACAACATCTCCCCGTTTTTTACCAAATAAAAATAAAAGGAACGGAAAAGTCCATGTAAAACTTAAACTGCAGGGACCCGCGGCTGGTCCCACCAGGTCTCGCCCTCCTCAAGCTGGAGTCCGTCTGCCCATAGGTGGTCGAGGGGCGGCGCGGTCGCCCCCTCCTCATCCACTGCTTCTCCGGCCTCCGAGGAGAGGTCCTCCAGCTCAATGGGCTCATTGAGGGGAACGGTGGCGTGGTTCACACTTGGCGTTGACACTTTCATCACAAGTCTTTTAACCAGGCCGAGGATAAAAGCAACAAGAACTAAAACTATAATCAAACCTAAAACAACTTTACAAATTGATTCCAAAACTGAACTGGCCCACCCGCTAAGGCCCCAACCCTTAAAAATGTCCCCCAGCCAGTCAGAGGTCTCTTGTTTAACTTGATGTATTAGGTCCTGCAGCCTCTTGACAGAGTGGCTGGCGTCCTCAGCTCGGGAGGACAGGTTCATGCAGCAGAGGCCCTCAAACTCCTCACAGTGATGATGATGTAGCAGCAATAGAAAATCAATTGCTGCCCCATTTTGAAGTGTCGCCTTTCTTATTATTTCCTCATCTGTGAGGAGGTCGTATAGGGCAGCTGATGCAAAATTGGCTTGTTTTTCCACCCAACACTCTAGGCGGCCCAATTCACCTAGAGACTTCGCCACTGATACCCAAGGCAATAGAATGGTAAAAGCGACGGATTTAGAGTGAGACCAATGTGTAATTTCGCTGTCACAGTCCTCAGTGAGATCCTTGAGATCTCTTTTAGCTCTGGCCAATTTGGACGTGACATTTGCCTTTTTCCAATTGACAATTTGGGTGATGTTGGGGGTGAACAGCGCCAGTCTGCCAAAAGTGTACGGCCCTCCAATCAGACCAGAGGGGATGCCTGCCCACGCTCAGTCGCCACAAATCAAAAACGCTCCCCTAGGAAGGGCATAAGGGATCCGTCCAGTGGTGGTGGGGCCACTGATCTTCAGCACGGCTTTGCACCACTGGTTCGCCTGATATTCTTTTTTAGTTTGCTGGACCACCTCCACGCCCTTCTTTATAGGAGCATAAGTGTAATCGAACTGAAAACAGATAGAGGAGTTGGCAGAACTGAGGAGATGTAATTCTGTGGGCTCGGAGGCTAAAGGATTCAGCCTAAACACTACGTCGCTCCTGGTGTTGCTGGAATCAAAACTGGGAAGGATATTAAGGCTCCGGGCCAAAATGAGGGAAAAGGCTGACTTAAAGGCGGGGGGAAACTCGCCTGGAGCGAAAGGAATCCCCACAAGACAGGACGACATCGGGTCCTCTGGTGAGCCGGTGTCGAGGCATATATGATTCTGTCCCAGTGATTGAGCCAAGGCACGCCAGACGTTGACCTTCGGCTGGGGGATGACCCACGACTCCAATGGTGATGGCAGGAGTACGCTGGCCGTCAGTAGCATCAGCAGGACGTTTGGGTTGGGGGCCATCGGTGTTGATGCGGGGGCCATCAGGGAGAAGTAACTAAAATACAAAAGAGAACAGTGGGAGCAACAAATATTTAAACAGATGGTTCTGCCCCAAACAACAAATCTAACTCAGGAAGAGGAGTAGAAGAAAGGGAGGAAGGTCTGGAGTCAAAAATCAAAGGTAATTCAGTGAGGAGAGGGGTAGGAGATGGGGTCTCAGCATTGGGGAGGAACTGGACATCTGAGGAAACTGATGGTGTTTGGGAGGGTTTTCTCCGCCACCGCCAGCACGCCACCTGGACCTGTGGCACAGCCTCCTTCTGCGTCCTCTGCTTCGGGATGAAGGGCCTGACCCATTTGGATGGTATCCAACAGGGGCCTGAGGGAGTGGACACGCAAGCATATCCCCTCCCCCAGGTCACTAGGTCAAAGGGCCCCTCCGTCCGTCAGGTCTCCGGATCCTTGATAAGGACCGGCGGCCTGGCTTTTGGCTGCAGCTGCTGGTGGCTGCCGAAGTGTCGGACCACTGGAGGGTTGGGGTTGTCAAAAGAGCAATTGAGGAAGTTGAGAGTGTAAAGTGCTCTCGACAACCGGATGTGGGGGGTCTCCAACTTCACAGCTGCTTGCTGCCAAGCTAAGGTCTTCTTCAGGCTCTGGTGGGCCCTCTCCACCATGGCTTGGCCTGTCGGGGAATAGGGGATGCCGGTCTTATGTTCTATTCCCCATTGCTGCAGGAAGCTCCGCAGTTCCTTAGATGTATACGCTGGGCGGTTGTCAGTTTTGATGGCCCTAGGGATGCCTAAGACAGCGAATGCCAGAAGCAGATGCTTCTGGACATCCGCAGCCTTCTCACCTGTGTGGGCAGAGGCATAGATAGCACCGGAGAAGGTATCCACTGAGACGTGGACGTAACACAATCGACCAAAAAAGGGGATGTGCGTTACGTCCATTTGCCACACCTTGCAGCTCGCCAAGCCCCTGGGATTAGCCCCCGAGGCAATGGTGGGCATTTGGTCGCGTTGGCATTGGGGACATGTGGCTACAATCGCCTTGGCCTGGTCCTGGGTCAGATGGAATTGCCGGACCAGGCCAGGCGCATTCTGGTGGAAGAGCTGGTGGCTGATCTTAGCTTGGCCGAACACATCTAGGAGTGGGCCCACCGTGACAGCAGCCGCGGCCAGGGAATCAGCACGACGGTTGCCCTCAGCGATGAACCCAGGCAGCTCTGTGTGCGATCTCACATGCATTACGAAAAACGGATGCTCGCAGTGGGAGACCAAATCGACGAGCCTAATAAGTAATTCAAATAATTTTTGGTTAGAGACCTCCTGCAGAACTGCTGATTGAGCTCTGGACACCACACCGGCAATGTATGCAGAATCTGTTACCAAATTGAAAGGTCCCGGGAACCTCTGGAATGCCCTGACTACTGCGTCTAACTCAGCAATTTGTGGAGAATCCTCCACAACAGCAACATCTGTCTCCCACTGCTGAGTCTGAGGATCCTTCCAAGTCATCACTGACTTGTGGGATGCTCCAGATGCGTCTGTAAAAACTGTCACTGCATCCAGAGGCTCCTTGCTTTGGACCTTCTTTAGTGATAATTTAAATTCCGAATTAAATAATTTGTGGTCCGGCCGATTTACTGCAATCCGCCCAGTGTAGCTGTCCAACACAAACTGAAGGTTCTCATTAGTTTGCAGCAGTTCATTGAACGTCTTCATTTTTAATTGGCCCGACTCCAATTCAATTGGTATGTAAATGCATTTGAAATCGCGTCCTGCCAACTCCCTGATCCTCGATCTTGCTTTGAGGATCAGTTTGGCTACCAGCTCCTGTGGCCTTGTCATTCTTTTGAACCGATGGTGGCTGAGGAAGACCCACTCTATGATTAAGAGCTTATCTCCCCAGCCTTGGTCCTTCAGAGTCTCGTCCCACTGGTGGATTATGCCATGGAGGTGTGGCAATTTTCCCAGTACTATGAATTTAAATGGCGGGCCCAAATGGTAACGGTGGGCCTGCCTGGCTGAAATAGCCTTTTGGATCCTTTCCAGCGACCCCTGAGCCTCTGGGGTGAGAGTCCTAGGGGAACTAAGCCCCTCTCCCCCTTTCAACAAATCAAAAAGGGGGGCCAGGTCCTCAGTAGAAATGCCCAGCCAGGGTCTCACCCAATTTAAAGACTCACACAGTTGATGGACCTCCGCAAGGGTCTGGACATTAGTCCTTATAGCCAATTTTTGCGGCACAATGGTCCGCTTTGTAATTTCAAGGCCCAGGTACCTCCAAGGTAGCATCCGTTGAATATTGTCCTGCTGGAGCTCAAACCCTGCAGCAACCAACGCCTTGGTTGTCAGGTCAAGCGCATGGGCAAGCAAACTGTTGTCAGCTGCACACACAAGGATGTTGTCCATATAATGATGTAAAATGACGGCATCCCCGAGGGCTGTATGTACTGGGGACAGCAGAGAAGCGACGTACCACTGGCATATGACAGGGGAGTTCCTTGTTCCTTGCGGAAGGCACCGCCAGTGGTAGCGCTTGTCCGAGGACTCACGGTTGATGGAAGGAACAGTGAAGGCGAAACGCGGGGCATCCTCAGGGTGTAGAGGAATTTGGAAGAAGCAGTCCTTTATGTCAATTATGGCCAAATTCCAATTTCGGGGGAGCATTGCAGGGGATGGCATCCCTGGTTGGAGAGACCCCATATCTACGATTCTCTCATTAATTTGGCGGAGGTCGGCCAGGAGCCGCCACTTGTCCTTGTTGGGCTTTTTGATGACAAATATAGGGGAGTTCCACAGACATGGTCTCCTCAATATTGCCCTTTAGTAGCTGCTCCCGAACGAGCTTGTGGAGCGCCTTCAATTTTTGTCTGTTAAGTGGCCACTGTTTGACCTGTACTGGTTCATCAGACAGCCAATCCAGCTTCCAGGTCTGGCGCTATTCAGTGGCCACTGCCCGAAAAACCTGGGGGGCCTTTGGAAGGTCAATTTTGGCTCCCCACTGGGCTAGAAGGTCTCTCCCCCAGAGAGGCTCGGTGTAATCCAAAACAAACGGGCGCACCGAAGCCAATTGCCCGTCTGGCCCTGTAATTTGTACAATGCTCCTTGATTGCTTAGCCAATTGGAGCCCTCCTACACCTTGAATCATGCCAGCTGCGTTTTGCAAGCCCCAATGTGACGGCCACTCCCGAGAGGGAATGATCGTCACATCTGCCCCTGTGTCCAAAAGACCCCTGATGATTTTGCGGTCCCCGCCCAACGAGAGTTGACATGTCAGGCGAGGCTTCTCCCTCCCCACTACTTACGCCCAGGCCACCGTCGGAGGTGAGGAGTCTCCCGATGACTTCTTCCAATGGTCCTTATCTGGAAACGGAATGGCCTGGGTGAGGATTTGTCCCTTGGGGAGGAAGAGTGGGGGTCGGACACAGAACAGCCCTACCGCGAAACGGTCCCAGTCCGTAGTGACCAGCCCTGGGACGATGTAAAGGTCTCGCGGCATGTGCTTAGTATCTCCGAGGACAGTCCACCTGCAATGTCCTAAACTCCTCCATCGACCCGGATGTTGGAGGTCGACAGACACCAGCTGTAAATCACTATTGGGAAGGTGTAGGTCCCTAGTGAGCTGCAGCCTATATGGGAAAGCAGAGGACAAGGTGTTAAGTGCAGGTTGAGGCTGTAAACCACGGTTGTTAAATGTCACATCAGGTATAGATAAGAAATAAGACAAGTCCGGTAACGTGCATGACAGGTTTCCCTTTGTTCCTCCCTCCCCGCTTGATGTTACGTCACCCGCCACATTTCTACCTTGGCGCAGGGAGGGGAAGCACTCTTGATCTAGGTTTTTTGCAGTTTTTCTCCTTCCTCCTGAGTTCTAAAAATTTCTGCCTCAGGGGACAATGCGGCATCCAGTGCCCCATCTTTCCACAGAGATGGCAGGGATGAGAAGCTGTTGTTCTCCTGCCAGTCCCGGGTGTAAAAGGACCGCTGGCTGCGGCTGCCTCGGCGTCGGCGTACTCAGGCTCTGGAAGCTCGGCAAAGGCCACGGACGATTTTCTGGGATGCGCTTTTGGATCTGACAAAGGAACCCTCCCGGCAACTGCCTCTATCATTGCCTCCACAGTGGGCCGGGGGTTCCGAGGGAGAGATCGGATGGCCTCCTTACATGCCGGATTGGCATTAAGGTACGCCATCTGCCTTAGCATTTCCTCTCTCTCCCTCTTCCCCGGTACCTGCGCTCCTACAAACCTATACAAACGCTCTATAAATGCCATGTAGGGTTCCTGCACGCCCTGCCTGATTTCCTCCACCTCCCACTGGGAGGGGATGTTTGCGAGCTTATAGAAAGCTCGTTCTGCAGCCTGCCTGGTTTCTATCAGTTGCTCCGGAAACAGAGCTTTGGCCTGCGCCGCCCCGCTTGCCCATGCCCCTGTGCCCATTAGATGTTCTTCCGATAGCACCAGGCCGTCCGCATTGTGAGATGTGGAGGGACCCCCCCAAAGCATCGGGAGAACCTCCACAATCTCCCTCCTCCACTCAGCCACCCAGACCCTAAACTACATGGGTCCTGTAAGGCTGGAGAAGAGAGCCCTCAAGTCCGCAGGCACCAGATCTCCCTGTGCAAGGGCCGAGCGAAGGAGCCCCCGGAAGTACTCAGACTCCCGAGTAAACTCCCTCTGGGCCTTGCACAGTTCCTTAATCTGGGCCTGTGCTATAGGCATCCATTGGACCTGAGAACTCCCCTCCCCGCTAAGGTGGTATGTAACCGGGGTGGCTTCCAATAAAGGCACTCGCCCCGGCTTCCGGTCATCCACCCCCCCCCCCCCCCCCCCGGAATACGAAGCGTGGGAACCAGAAGGAGGACCGTGGGAACCGGAAAAGGAGGAAGCTGAGGCAGGGCTATGATATGGGCGCGGCAGGTCAGTACTCTCCGCCTCCTGTGTGGAGCTCGGAGGCGGGGCAGAATACGGAGGAGGAGCAGGGGAGGAGTTAGCCGGGGGCGGGACTGTGGGCAGAGTAGGGGGAGGAGCCGAGGGAGGAGCTGAAGGCGGAGAAGGGGGTGGAACAGAGGGAGGGACCGAGGGTGGAGTAATGGAAAAAGGGGATAGGTCAGGGGAAAGGAAGGGGTTGGCTTTAGAGAGGAAGGGATTCTGGGAAAGAGAAAGGGTCTTGGCGGGAAAGACCATGCGGTCCCTGCCATGTTGAGCTCCATGGGAGCCATCTTGGGGTATATCCATAAACCTAACTGACTTGGGTGCAACAACTGGAGACTTGGGGAGAGGAACAGAGGGACAGGGAAGAGGACTCCGAAGAGTCTGGCCAGGACCCTTCAGAGGAGGAGGCCGAGCCGGTCAAGAGGGAGCAGGGGCAAGGTGATCCCCCTGCTTGCTGTTGGCCTTTAGAACCCCTCTCAAGGGCTCGTGCTGGGGGGAAGAAGGAGAGGAACGAGGGGTAGGAGCACAAGAACCAGGCGAACTGGGGAGCAAACTTGAATGAGAAGGGCTTTTTCTCAATTCCCCAGACAGGCGCAGCGAGGTTAGCACCTTGCCCGCCCAATAAGCCACGTTAGATAACTGAGTTTCCCCAGAATTAACTTCTTTATCTAATTTGGCCACAACGGCTGCCCAAAAACGTGGCTCCTTAGAAATTTCGGGGGAAACTTCAGGGAAATGAGAGAAAACCCATCTAATCAACACTATCAACTCTTTCTTGGGGGCAGTAAACCCTCCCCCAAGTAACAAACCCTTAACCACAAAAAAAACTCCTTTTTGGGTTTTGCTCAGACCCGCACCCATGATCTTGCTCCTAAAGCACCCAAGAAAAGGCGACTTCAGGAGGAGCAAGCACCCACAATGGAACACTCCACCCACCCGAGAAAAATACAAACTAAAACAATGAAGCACACGCCGCCGGCCCCTGCTCCCTCTGCTGTTCCCAAGTCTGGGGTTTCAACAAAAGGGAAAGAAGGGACGTTAGGTGGTGGGATCCGGCCCCAAGTCTGGGGAGACAAGCCCCACAGGGAAGGTAAAACAAAAAACGAAAGGGAAGAGGACTGCCCCCAGAAGAACACCCCGCGCCAAGAGGGCTCCCTCCCGCACAGAGTCCCCCGCGCCCGCCAGCGCGAATTCCAAAAGTCAGCGAAACACGCCGCAGAGAGCTAAAGCCTAGACACTGCAGCTGTATATACTGCTTTTAAAATTCCCAGGCAGCAGCAGCAGGGGGCTGGGACACACCCTGCCGAGCCGAGGCAGACATAAAGCCTCCTCCGCCCTGGAATGCAGTCCCCCCGCGGAGCTGAGAGAGCAGCCCCCCCCACGCCACGCCGAGAGAGAGAGATATTCCCCCCGGCCACGTGTAGTGCCTGGGGATCAGCCCTCAAGGGAAGAAGGGTCGGGAGTGGTCCCCAATGCAGGGAGGCTCCCAGGGAAAATTAAAAAGGCAGGGGGATAGCCGCCGAGTCCGGGGCTCACCTAATCCAGCAGCGGTGCAAACGAAAAATTCAGGCAGATGGTTCTCATCTCGAAGCCCTCCTCAGGTGCGGGGAGCTGCGGCTTCGAATCCCCCGGGAGCGCCACCCCTAAAACATGGTCTGCTGCCACCGGAGGTAGTCTGACGGCCAGAAGAATTTGTAATCCAATCCGCGGGGTCCGGAGACCTGGCGTTCAGTTGTCCAGCTGTCCAGCCGGCTCCCACGTTGGGCGTCAAACTGCGGCAAGGGTGTATCTGGCCTTCTAGGTCAGTGTCCGGCTAGCTGAGGTTAAGGCCAACACCCAGCTGCATATCCTTCCAGCACCCCTCGGCGTCATATGGCCTCGGGCTGTGCTGGTTGCGGACTGGATCGCTGCTAAACGACGAGAAGGAAGGAGTTGGACACTCGCTGGGGGCGAAACAGGTTTATTGGAAAGCCCACGATGCCAACCAGGGAGTGACCCCGAAATGGAGTCGGGAGTAGGGTTATCAAGGGAAGGGGCGGATAAGGGAGGGGTTTACAAAAGACCAATAGAGGGGAGGAGAGGGGATGAACTTAACAAAAATGACCTAGTGGAGAGCCCAATAGGTACAAGGTATGGGAGGGGCCCCGGGACCACAGCCAACCACAACCCCCAAAGAGGAGAAGCTTCTGGAATACTAGGTGGAGTGGGGGGGTGATTGACTTGGCCCAGGGAGGAGAAAAAGCATACATATAATGGAAAAAGGGGAGGAGGAGTTATATAACCTAAAAGATTGACAATACATGTAGCAAGGGTTGCTAAGGGAACAACATAACTGGCAAGGCTGTGGCGGGAAAACTGAGGAGGGCAGAACCATTTTACACAAAATGGGGGGGGGGAATACATAAAATGGGGGAGGAATTAAATGAACTTAACGAACACACTACAACACATAGGGCCACAAACGTACCAGTGGGCATCACAGGGATGCCAAGGGAGTCATTCCCCACTGCCCTGCAAGTCACTGGGGGCTGCGAGCCACACTCATGTCTCTGCACAGAGAAGGTGTTTAGTTTGGAGTAGCAGGTCACTGTGTAGTTGAGAGATTGATGAGAAGCAGGATTAAATCTCAGGTGTGTCATGAAAATAAAATAGCCATCACCTTTACTCCATATTAAGTTGTGTGTAGTTTCTCCTGACTCCTTTTCACCCTGACAGGGCCAAGGCTTCAAGGCCATATTGGTGACCAGCCCCTGCTCCAGTGTTTGGTCTGCTCTCAGGTATGGTACTTGGTCTTCCATCACCTCCTCTGGCCAGTGGATGCCCTATCTGGGAATCTTCCAGTGGTGATGGGACTCAGCTGAAGTTCCTCTTGGTCCTGTAGGTTGGTGGTTGTTGCATTGCAAGCTGATTTGTAGTTAGCATTAATCCAGTTGTGAATAAGAAGTCCAGCCCAGCTCCATGAACTAGCCTTTGGCTGACTGACAGAGTTTTCAACCAATGGCAGCTCTCCTAAAATGCAAGCATTTGGTTGGTTCAGAGTCTGGGAGCACACAGGCCAGACCAATGGCTTTGCAACACCACGAGTTTTTGAATTGTCTATAAAAGGGTGTTGGATTCAATAAACGCTGCTGTTTGTCTGAGGAAACATGGAGTGGTTTGTTGTATGTTAAGTCTCAATCATATGAACACCAGTGCGTCACGTGGTGCCACTGTGTGAGGATCACAGTCCAAGGACCCACGGAAACAGCGGAGAGAGATGGAGTGAAAAGCTGAAAAGAAAGAGGCTGGAAGAGCCCGAAAATAGGCACCAAAGGCTGCAGGAATTAAGTTTTGCAACAAACGTTACAATAAATCACAAAGGGCTGTGGGGAAAAAGAAACCAGAGAAGCTGAAAAAGCTGGAAAGAGGCCAGGAGAGCCTGAAAATAGGCAGCAAAGGCTGCAAGGATACAAGTAGCAACAAAGGTTGCAGGAAGTCATAGCCAAAGGGCTATGTGGAAAAGAAACCAGAGAAGCTGAAAATAGAAGAAAAACCCCATAGGAGACCATGGGAGCCTGGATTTCAACACCAGAAAACCCCACTTTAAAGGTATGGAAAACCTTTCTTAAGGAGTAAGACATAGACTATGATGAAAAAGCATTATCAGCATTAATTAACTGGTCTGCAAGCCACAGATTAAACCTAACTAAAGACACTGCTTTTGACTTTAATATCTGGGAACATATGGGTAAAATTATCCTGTGAGCAGTATCCAAAGGTGATTAAAATGCAATTACTCATAAAGCCATGGAAACTTGTTTTGGATTTAATAAGACTATTAAATACTGAAATATATGGGGAGGAAAACACACCCGATGGGTTTTCAGGGGGAATGCGCACCTTTCTAAGCCTGCAAAGCACGTGGCCGGAGACAATGGCCAGCCATGCTGCCCATTGTACCCAAGCTGCTTGGAATTCCCCTCCCGCGCTGACACTGTTCCCATGCGAGCAATTCCCCGCACGGAGAGGCACTGCTGCACAGCAAGACGGAGGGGGTGGTGGGGTCCCAGCCGACGGTGGAGATATGCCCATGCCAAAGTGCCATGCGGAGCAAGGGCGTGTGATACTGACATCCCAGAAATATTTCTCGATGCCGGCTCCCTCGAGCTGCTGCAGGGGCTCAGACTGCGCCGCCGCTTCGGAGAGGCAGCATGTGACCATGACAGCCTGCGACCATGACAGCCTGCGCCGACCGGGTGCTCCTCCACCGAGCAGAAATGGGAGGCCAGCCCACACTGGGACATGCCGCTGGCAGGGCACTCCCCCGCAACTGTGGAGAACGGCACAGCCCCGGGGAGTGGGGAAATCCCGGGAAGCAGAGACCATTCCCAGGCTGTCTGTGCCATGGCTGCCGGCATTGCTCAGGGAGGCGGCGGGATGGCGGCCGCCATGGTCCCGGCAAGCTATGCAGCCCCGAAATGCCCCGTACCTACTCCAGATCCCGCAGCCATGAGAACACACCATACGGTCACTGGGACCGCCCCCCCCACCATCCTCGCTGGGGACGCCCACACCCCCCATCCAGCCTGCGTCAGGGGGCGGGGCCCCGCACCCAAGCCAACCTCCGTGGAACACAGCCACGCCTCCAGTGGCGGGTGGCCCCACCGCCGACCCTGCCCCCAAGGGCGGGTCTGGGAACGTCACCACCAAGAGCTGAAAACATCAAACCTGGAAGCAGAGCGTGGGAAAAGCTCTTCCAAAAACCCAGACAAACAATCTTCAAAGATACGCAGGAATACTATACCATAGGAGCTTTAGTAAACTAGCCTACCCGAAGAAATGGTTTTATCCACGGAACACAACTGCATCTCGGCAGCTAAGAGAAAAGCATCTTCTCAACAGGAAACCAGCACCCCCTCACATACTGGAAGTGAAGAAGCAAACAGACTCTTAACAGCTCCAGCCCAGACAGAAAGCTTCTACCAATCAAACCCCAGCAAAATTTCACAGACACTCTGCCTTCTGATAGTTCAACTATATGAAAGTTTCAATACTCCAAAAACTGATAAACTAATAATGTGGTAAAAGTAAAAATACTGAAGAGTTGTCACACAAGAACTACAAAATCACACAGCAGTTTACTAAATATGCCCTAGAACTCACAGTATAGTGTTTATTATTATTGTTTGCATTTACTAAAACCAAAATTATTAAGCCTGTGGTAGCTGACTCTGCTAAAGTTGTTAAGAAAGTATTACATTTCTGTCTCTGGCAAGGGCTACTGTGTCTTAATGAAGTCCTAGGATGTATATTAACAAGTCTTCTCTTAGTATTCATAATGGTTCTGCTTGCACTGTTTCTAGATTGACCTAGGAGGTTCAAAGAATGCCCTTGTCCTAATACTCTAGACCCACTAAGCTTACACAGAACATTAATTTAGAAATATCATAAGCAAATTTCAGTTGCAAAATTCTTTTTAACTGAAAATTTGCCACCTGTAATCATTTTAAAAGCTAAAAGTCACCTGTTAAAATCAATAACAAATTACAAATTTCTGACTTCTAACAAAAAGATTACTTGCATGGTTACCATATTAATTAGAAAATTTAAATACCTAATTTCTTATTCATTAGCTGTTCATGTTAAATTTTCTGCTTTGCACTAAATATTAACACAAGCTTGTAAAAAAAAAATAAAAGTAAATATCTCTCCTGACCCAGATCATTTGCCCTGATCAAGCCATGAACCTGGCTGGTGGAGAAAAATATAAGTTTTTATAAATGATCAGATCTTTAGCCAAATTTATAAGGAAAATTTAACAAAGATTTATTAGATCAATACCAAAAATAGAATTTAGAGAAACCACCACAGCCAAGACAGCGTCAGCCCCGGGTGCGGGCGCTGGGTGAACCAAGGTTCAGCTGACAAAGTGACAGCGTCTCCCCAAGGGGTTCACCCCGAGTGTCTCGAGCAGCCTGCTTATATACAGTTTATTCTGCCTGAGGCAGGGATGACCAAATGTTTCTTTGTCTCTCTTCACATGTAAAATTGCATCTATACATGTGCAGTAAATGAACCTTAATTGGTCTTATCCTGGGGCAAGCTATCACAGCTCCAGTGCTCAGCCCCCAAGGGGACTGAGTGCCAGAGGCCAGCTCGCTCTCAGACCAAGGCCGCGGGTCAGCCCTAGCAAGCAGGGAATATTCAGCACTTAGTGATTAGGCAGCTCTTGTGATTTCAGCTTTGCTTGCTAGGTAGCTTTTTCCCTTGGCTTAAGGCTCCAGCAGACGGTCGAGACAGGAGAAGGAGAAGACGCTGGCTGTTCCACGAGTATGGCTTTATTGCAGGGTTCCGTGAAGGGTCTCAGCTCTTCTTCTTCCGAGTTAGTAGGGGTACAGTATGCTACTTTTATACCCTTGGCCCGGATCCAATCCTGACCAATGGCAAAAGTGTTAGTGACCATAAGTGACCAATAGTAGGGTTAACACAATATTGCCTTACATGGCTATAGGGATAGGGTATAGGGCGGATGTCTCTGGAGTCAGGAAACTTCTTTGCCGCTGTGTCAGCATTCAGATTCTCCAAGGGGCCCTGGCTAAACCTGAGGGGTTTAGTGCAACTCCACTTTCTGTTTTTACAAAAAATGCAGTCGCGAGAGTTCTTTTGAAACAGTGAACAAGACACAAGAACATAGCTAACACAATAAGAATTACAAGGAGAATCAACAACAATCCCTTAACTAAAGATGCAGTCCATCCTGTTAGTCCCCAATGCCTAAAAAGTTCATTGACCCAATCTGGGATTCTTTCTACTTTCAAGTCCTTCACTGTTGGAGAATTTTGCTCAGAAATGGCTTATAGAGTTTTGTTCAGACATGCCATAATCATATACAGCTGATGGAAAAGTAAAAAGGCAGCTGTGAGGAGCAAATTCTCACAGTCTGTTTCTGTGAACAGCTAAGTTCTCAAGCCTGTCTTCTCATAACAGGTAAACATTCTGTCCTTGGCTGTTTTGGGAACAGACATGGAGGTTTTGAGAACCTTTCATAACAGGGTGAGAAAATAAATCTTGGATTCAATAACAAACCACAGGTATTGAAAACAAAAGGAGGGGTTAATGTGTAATCTGTGACCTATGATGAGCTTGGATTTTGCAATATGCATGAGCTTAATTAACACCACTACAAATGTGTGTAAGTGAGATCAGTAAATTGGAGTTCGATGCTGATCAACAAGAATGCGTCATCTCCCTTTGCTTCAACATAATGGTGACACCCGATCGTGATACGGCAATGCACCACAAAGAAGCGAAGAAACGGGTCAGGTCCTAAGCAGCGGGATGGCAGAAACGCGATAAAAGGGATAAAAAAGAAGCTGAAACGCGTCGTGCCTTGGGTGATCGTAAAGGCGAGCCTGACTGAGACGTGCTGCATGGACCTTGAAGAGGCTGCATTCAGCGGTGACAAATTAGGAATGAAAAGGCAAGCAGCATATTTACAAAAATGGCAGGTTAAGGGGATGGATTTGCAAAAGAATTTACAAGGACTTTGGACTTACGGCTATGCTAGAGGCGTTTTCCTTAACCCCCATACGGTTTACGAGTTAACGGAATGGCGTAAATTCGGTGATTTATTATGGGAGGCTACTTTAGAGAGTGATAAAACTGCCAAGAAACTGAGCAAGCCATGGCGGGTGATATACAATACACTGCTTCAGCATGTCTCTGAATGCAAAGCAGCAGCCGCAGCTCGGGATGCCTGCGGCGCTGTGCTACTCCGAACTCGGCATGGGCGCTCCGCCAAGGGGAGCAGCCGCGGCAAGCGACCACCTGAAATGCTGCGCTGTAGCCGCGGTAGCGGAGGCCGCCGTGGGGGGAGCGGAGCCGCCGCGGCGGGAGCCGAGCCGCCCCGAGCCACCGCGGGGGGAGCCACAGGTGTAGCGCACGCAGTGAGTCTTGCGAAACAAAGCCTGCCGGCGAGTCTTGCGAAACAAAGAGCCCAGCACGGCGGGGGGGGGGTTCGCCCGCTCCAGCACATGCGCCACGGGACCGGAGTGCTTTTTCCAGCGGGAGCGCTTCTCCCTCCACCCCGCAGCCGGCAATGTGACTTTTGTCAACAAAAGAAAAAGATCCCTGCTGCAATTGAGAAACCAGTGATGGTAAACAAGCGACACCAAGGACTATTGCTGTCGAGACGTTTCTCACCTAAGTTAAAGGGACTTTTCTTCTTCCTAACAGAGACTTTAAACATCAGATGCCCAAATAACTCAGTCGACAGAACATCAGACTCCAAAATTGTATTTTGAAAAATTTAAAAATGTTAAGATGTGTTGGAGTGATTGTATGAGTGAGATGTTATGAGTGTGCTTTTTGGTATAAATGCTGCAGCAAAAACGAGAAGAAAGTTGTTTTAGCTTAGTATTTTGGAATCAGGCCTGTAGGTAAGTTATAGTAAATGCTATATTCTATTTTTATAGTAAGTTTTATTTGTTGCTAAGTAGTTTAAGTTAAATTATCAATTAAGTGTTATTAAGTTTAAGTTAAGTTAGATTCTGTTGAATTTGAATTGTATTGGGTTTGGGTTGTGTGGAATTTGGAGTCAGTTGAGTTCTGTTAAAATTAAGTTCTGTAAGTTTAAGTGATGTTAAGTTCTATTAAGTTTCAATATTTTAAGTGCTTTAAGTTTAAATGCTTTTGCTTATTTTGCTTTGTATTTTTGGTTGTGTTCAAGATATGGTCAGTAGAATGATAGAAAAACCTGGCATACTAACCTCCTTGTGCAAAAAAAGAAAAAAGCGGGAATTTGTTGGAGAATTTTGCTCAGAAATGGCTTAAAGAGTTTTGTTCAGACATGCCATAATCATATACAGCTGATGGAAAAGTAAAAAGGCAGCTGTGAGGAGCAAATTCTCACAGTCTGTTTCTGTGAACAGCTAAGTTCTCAAGCCTGTCTTCTCATAACAGGTAAACATTCTGTCCTTGGCTGTTTTGGGAACAGACATGGAGGTTTTGAGAACCTTTCATAACAGGGTGAGAAAATAAATCTTGGATTCAATAACAAACCACAGGTATTGAAAACAAAAGGAGGGGTTAATGTGTAATCTGTGACCTATGATGAGCTTGGATTTCGCAATATGCATGAGCTTAATTAACACCACTATAAAAGTGTGTAAGTGAGATCAATAAATTGGAGTTCGATGCTGATCAACAAGGATGGGTCGTCTCCCTTCGCATTCAACACTTCACGAGATATTTCAGTTTGTGGATGTTCGCATGGATGGACTCCGAACACGAAGAGAGGTTGAAGCAGCACATTCCTTCGAAGTCCTCACATCCATGTCCGCGGGCAAGCAGCTGGAAGTCGATTGCTGCTCGGTTTTGGAGTGAAGCTTGTCTTGTGGTTTGTTCTTCCTTTAAGAGATCATTCAAGGCTGCTGATGTGGCGTTAGCTTGTTTACTGAGCCAGCACCCAAGGTGATTGATTTCACCGAGGGCTTTAGCTGCAGCTACCCAGGGTAAAAACAGAGAGACAGCAATCTTTTTTGGTCTGTTCCAATCGTATAATCTTGGATCACAATTTTCATTGAATTCAGTGTAGGACCTTTTTTCACGTTTTGATTATCTTTCTTTTTTCCAATTATGTAACAGGGTGATGTTTGGAGTAAGGGTTGAAAGTTTTCCAAGGGTACAGGGACCTCCCTGGAGTCGGGAGGGGATCCCAGCCCATACTCTGTCACCCCAGATGAGAAACATTCCCTTGGGCAATGTGAAAGTCCGCCCGAAATAAACGGGTGACGAATGATTTTTGGGTGCAAAAATAACCAACAAGAGGCACAGGGGTTTTGCAGTAACAAATCAACAAGGTGCAATTTATTGATTATAACCACAGTTAAATATGCGTTTGGTTAAGGGATCCGGGGAAGAGAAGGGTAAGACAAGGAAAAAAAAAGGGAGGAAAGAAGGTCAGGGAATGGGGTATAGCTACCAAGACGTGATGTCTTCGGGGTCCCGCCGCCGAAACTCGCTGGTACACGTCTTGGGGAGATCTCAAAGGACAGTCGGGCCGAACCCCAATATATATACTGTTCTTGGTTGGGGGAAGGTAACTGAAATTAGGTTTCCATGGAGGGGAGAAGTCCATTGTTTTCATGGCCGAATGCTTCCCAGTCTCTGGAAGGAGGTTGCCAGGGGGGTGCCATGGGGGTGTCAATAGGGTGCCAGAGGGGTTCTTGGTTCCTTGATGAGGGGATTCGCATCTCTGTTGGTCTGTCACGGTGGTTGAAGACAGGCAAGAGGGGTCTTCTCATGGAGCGGGGGGGAGCCACCCCAGAGCTCAGTCCAGCCAGCTCAGGAGTTTGGAAGAAAGTCCAGTTCAATTGTCCAGAAAAGGGCAGCATGCCCCCTTCGAGTACAGCATGGCATGTTCTGCAAGCATCACTTGTGAACACACTAGATAAGCAGGAGACTTTCTTTCCCAACCGGCTCAGCACTTTTAACTCTTCGGTAGTCTTTTCTCATGACAATTGTGAGGCAAAAAATGAAGGATTTTCGGATGGACTTCTACAGGCAATACTTTGGGATGGAGAGAGGACACAGAAATCACACGAGCGGTGTAATTGCACCAGTCATGTGGGTTATAGGCTTTGTTAACTGTTGATACATCTTTTCGATATGTGTTCTTGTGTTGGTCAATTTCTGGCCAATCGTTTTTTGGACGCCTAAAGTAAAATTTGACACAATATGTGGCCTTGGAGGATCCCAATAGATCCAATTCTTGGGGTTCCTCTCGAACATCTGGCAGAATTTTTGTCCACTCGTCCCAAGTATCAGCCCCATTGGGTCTCTTACCTGTGGTGCAGAGAACCTTGGAGTTATAGACCAGCCTATTGTCCTCTACAAAGGGAATTCCTACTAGACATGTAGAAAGTGGATTATCAATGCTTCCCATGGACAAGCACATGTTGTCTTGCTTTAATGTTTTTGCTAAGGTTACCCAAACATTATGGCTGGGCTGAGGGCTAATCCACCCGAAGGCACTCGGTACGGTGTAGAGCATCCAGGCAGCGGTGAGGACAGCACCGACGGAGATATTTTTCATCTTTGGGCAGGATTAGGGCTTCTGATAGGGAATATAAGCACAATTTGTTATCTTTATGATGAGAGGGATTTCTGCCTTGTTCTTTTCTGTGTTCCCCTCCTCCCCCCCTTTTTCTTTTAATTTCTAAGCTGCACTACGGGAGGAGGAGTGGGTAGAAGGTTAAAGGGTTTTAAGGTTAGGAAGAGGGAATAATAAGGTTTTTTACAAAACACAACACAGTGTAATAACACATAATTCAGAGAACACTTTTGTGTTAAGGCTATCTGTGGCCTATTACAGCAGACTGTTATTTAACTTTCTGTTTTGTCTGCTGCCTTGTAATAGGGCGGTCTGTCCTTGTGTTTGTGAGTGTTCGGCGACGTCTTCGTCTCCAGGCTGAGCTGGTTTGGTTTTGAGGTGGTCTTGTGTTTTCCTCAGGAGAGTTCTTGTCCTCGTCTGCAGTAGTGTTCGCTTTGCCTAAGTATGGTTTTACGTATTTTCCTGGGTACCACCTTGGACCTGATGGTAGTAGCACGCACACATATCCTCTACCCCAGGTAATCAATTGATGAGGCCCAGAAATTTGGTGTGTTTCAGGGTCCTTCACGAGCACTGGTGGTTTCTCAGTGAGCTTTGCTTGTGTGGTATTCGCAAAGTGGCGAAGTATTGGTGGGTCAGGCTCAGATGCTGTGCAGTTCAGGAAGTTGATGACATAGAGAGCCTTGCAAAGTCTCTCCACTGGAGATGTGATTTTTGTGTCCCTGTTCTGTTGCTCAAGGACTCTTTTGATGGTTTGATGTGTCCTTTCCATGATAGATTGTCCTTTGGGGTTTACAGGTATGCCCGTCTTGTGTGCTATGCCTCATTCATTGAAGAACTCCTTTAACTTGCGGGAGGTATAGGCAGGTCCATTATCTGTTTTAATCTCCTTTGGTACACCCAGGGTGGCAAAAGAGAGGAGAAAGTTTTTTATTGTGTGCATGGTCTTTTCTCCTGCATGTGATGATGCAAACACTGCTCCTGAGAACGTGTCGACCGAAACATGCACTTACTTTGACCTTCCAAAAGGTGCAAAGTGAGTTACATCTGTCTGCCAAATCTGACAGCTATTCAGACCTCGGGGATTGACTCCCGTATCCATAGATGGTATCTGATAATTTTGACAGTTCGGGCAGGTAGCCACAATAGCTTTTGCCTGATCCTTTGAGAGCTTAAACATTCTCATAAGAGCAGGTACATTTTGATGAAAAAATGCATGTGACAGCTTTGCCTGAGCAAAGATTTTAGGAACATTAGCAGTTCCTGCTGCCATTGCTAATGCATCTGCTTTCCTGTTGCCTTCTGCAACAACACCTGGGAGGCCCGTGTGAGAACTCACATGCATTATGTGATAGGGTTGCTTTCTGTGGGAGATCAGGTGTATTAATTTAGAGAGCAGGTGGTATAACTTTGGGTTAGAGACCTCTTTGAGAAGAGCATGTTCTGCTCTCATAGTTATACCCGCAACATAAGCTGAATCTGTGACCAGATTGAAAGGCTCGTTTTTAAATTTTTCAAAGGCTCTGACAGCAGCTGCTAATTCTGCAATTTGTGGTGATCCTTCTACTGTCTGCACGTGAGATTGCCATTCTTGTGTTTGGGGGTCTCTCCAAGTAATCACCGACTTGTGGGATGACCCTGAGCGATCTGTAAATAGAGTTAGAGCCTTGAGAGGTTTTCTACTTTGGATTCGTTTTGGAATCAAATGGAAAGTTTCATTCTGGTTGAAAAGCTTGTGTTCTGGGATGTCTGATGAAGTTTGACCCGTATAACTGTCCAGAGCAAACTGTAGACTCGCATTAGTCTTGATCAAATCCTCAAAGTCTTTAAGGGTTATTGGAAAATATATGCATTCAAAATCACAACCTGAAAGTGAGCAAAGGCGAGTCCTAGCCTTTTTTAATAAGTGTGCTATAATCTCCTGGTAGGTAGTACGTGTCTTTGTAGGCTGGCTACTTGTAAAAACCCATTCCAGTATCAACAAAGGATCTCGCAGCTGAGGGTCCCATTGGAAGATCAGTCCATGGAATCTGGGTGCTTTTCCCAGGATGATGAACTGGAAAGGCAGACTGGGCTCGTAACGATGGGTTTTGCGTGAAGACAGGGCTTCCTGGACTTTGACGATGGCACCTCTGGCTTCCTCTGTGAGAGTGCCAGGGAGAGTCCAGTTCCTTGGGTCCCCAAAGAAGATTGAACAAGGGAGCAAGGTCCTCTGATGTAATTCCTAGCAGTGGACGTACCCAGTTGATAGATCCGCACAGGCTGTGTAAGTCTCTGAGGGTTTTTGGGTCATCGTTGATGACGATCTGCTGAGGTAGGATGGTTCTTTCCCGGATCTGGACTCCAAGGTAAGTCCATGGCTTGGTGTACTGGATTTTGTCTTCACGAATTTCCATTCTTGCCTTTTCAATGGCTTCAATAGTCTTTTTAACCGTTTTGTCCAAGTAAGCTTTGTCTGAAGCACACACCAGAATGTCATCCATATAGTGATAGATGATGGCATCTGGAAATGATTTCCGAATGTGAGACAGGATATGAGACATGTACCACTGGCAGATAGTCGGCGAGTTTTTTAATCCCTTAGGAAGAAAACGCCAATGATTTTCTTTTGAGCGGAGCTTCCTTGTTAATAGAAGGAACAGAGAAAGCAAACCGTGGAGCATCCTCAGGGTGCAGTGGTATGCTGAAGAAACAGTTCTTAATGTCTATGATAGCAAGTGTCCAGTCTCTAGGCAGCATCGATGGGGAGGGCAGGCCAGGTTGAAGAGGGCCCATGTCCTCGATGACTTCGTTGATTCTGCGAAGGTCGTGGAGAAGCCTCCACTTGTTTGTACCAGGCTTTGGTAGAACGAAGACTGGAGAGTTCCAAGGGCTGTCGGACTCCACTATGTGGCCTTTTTTGAGCTGTTCTTCCACAAGGGCGTTTAGGGCACGCAGCTTGGCTTTCTTTAGGGGCCACTGCTCATTCCAGATTGGCTTGTGGCTTTTCCAGGTGAGATGGGGTATTTCTGGCAGCACGCTCAACTCAGTGGCCCCAGTCAGAAATCCTGAATGGGAATACATAGGGAAGCACCCCACTGGGATAAAACGTCTCTGCCCCAAAGGGTGATGGGAACACGGTGAACATTCTTATCATTAAAGTCAATGGACAAAGTAGTTACCAGTTGCCGGCGGGTACCTCTCTGGGTTGTCCTGTGGGTTGGGGCTTCTCCTTTGGGTCTGGAGCAGCCTGGGTTTGTGCGTGATTGGGTCTTGGTGGCCTTTGATTTGTATTCTGCGCCTGAAGATCGAACGGGCAGCTCAAGGAGTTTAAAGGACGTGGCTGATAGCGTTGCTGATATTGGGGTCTTTGATAATAGTTACGATGGTATTGGGGAGGTGATCGCTCCGGGCAGTCCTTTATATAATGTCCTAGCTCTCCACAGTGATAGCATTTAGCTTGTTCTTTTGAGGTTATGACTGCATATGCACCCGAAACTCCTCCAGCAATACCCTTAGCAACTGCTTGGGCCACTGTATTTTCAGTGGACATGTGACGTGTACAGCATTCTAGCATTTGCTCTATAGTAGGGTCTGTATCCACAGGTAAAGACCTCAAAATGTCCTTACATTTTTCATTTGAGTTGCTGAAAGCAAGCTTACATAAGAGTTCCTTTCTTGCTTCTGCACTCTCTTTTTCTCCAAAGCATCTCTAAGTCTGTCCACAAATTTTATAAAGCTTTCTTCAATGCCTTGTTTTATAGGAGAAAAATGCATTGTTGGCATTGACTCATCCTGCATAAGAAGCAAGGAGGTTTTTGCTGCGATTGCTACATCCTGCAGCGCTTCTTTATTCAGTTTCCATTTGTTCAGCTGGCTTTTGAAAGTCTCCTTCGCCGACCAACTGTTCTACTGTGAAGTTGGTCTTAGTAGCATCGGCAGTATATGAATCTGATAATGTTTTTAAGTGTTTCTTCCAATGCCTATCCCATAACAAATATTCTGCCGGTGACAGAAGGCATTGTGAAATATTTTTTACATCATGAGGAAGCAAGACGTGCAGAGAACATGGTTTCTAGGAAATTTCTAAAGATATGTGAACTACGTCCATGTTCCATAGCTATATTTCTCAATTGCACTAGTTCCTTATTAGAAATTGGTTTCCATGTCTTGATATTAGATTCCCCACCATTCTTTCCTTGCCTGTACTCGACCGGAAAGGCTGTGATTTTTTGTGCTAGGTCCCAATTCCCAGACTTCGTAGCTTCTATCTTAATAAGAGCCCATGGGTCTATATTAATCGTATCAGAATCAGATTCATCAGAGGAGCTCTCATCGTCTGAGGAACGCTGTGAGGGATATGCTACCCGTGAATTCCTTTTTTTTCGTTTAGAAGCATTTTTCATGGTTTTCAATGATTGGCCCGAAGTTGGCACTATTGGGTGAGGGGTTGCAGCACAGCAATGACCGGATTGGGTGGGGGGGTTGTGACGCCACAGGTGGTCTCTGATCCCTTCGGGTGGCAGGAGGGTTTGGTGGGGGGTTGGAGGGACGCGTGGGGGCAGGGGGGGATGGGCGGGCTGGGGATGCATGCCTGAGGGGTTTCGGGGTGCCCACGCAGTGCTGCTGGTTTGGGGTACTACAGGTACAGGGTGAACTGGTGTTACTGCACATGTGTGCGGCTCGGCGCAGGGGGATAGGGTGTAGGCATGACTCGGGAAAGCGGCGGGAGGGGCCGGCCCGCTCCCAGCTGGGGCTGGGAGGGCCGGGGAGGTCTCGGGAGGGGTGGGAGCGGGGGTGGTGACGGCGGGGAGGGCGGTCGCGGGGGGCAGCAGCGTGGGGTTGGGGGGGGGCAGCGGCGATAATGGGACTGGGGGGCATAGCGGGCGCGGCGGGGGGGGGCGGGGGGCAGGGCGGGGGCAGCAGCGGGAGCAGAGGATACCGCAACGGAGCAAGCGGGGGGGGGGGGAGCGGCGGCGCGGGGGTAGGGGGGACTGGAATCGCGGCGATGGGAGGTGGCAGCACGGGGGCGGGGGGAGGGAGGAGGGGATAGAGCGGCGCAGGGGGAGGGGTGGTCGCAGTGGAAGGTACGGTGGTAGGGGCAGGGAGTGGGACCCCTGGGGCCGTAAGCGGGGCCGGGGGAATGGGGGGCTGCAGGAAATGGGGAGTTGGTCAGCGAGGGTCCCGCGAGGAGGGGGGGGGCTGCTTGGCCTTTGCCTGCGAGGTGGTATCTGCTGGAAGCTCTGCAGAGCCCAGGGGCTCTCTGGCCTGCAAGGTACATTCCTCTGTTATCATCGCAATTAGCATATGAAGAGGAAAGATCTGTTAGTTTGGAGCTTTTTTCAGAATTAGATTTTTCAATCGTTTTTGTTATTATATGAAATAAAGGTAAGAAGTTAGTAACAGAAAAGTCCTGTTTTGTTTGAGACATATAAATGGTGTTTCCAACTGTATCCCAGAAAGAATTTTCAGTAATTGTGGTCTTATCAGTTTCAGGGAAATGTAGCACAATCCAAGATACAAATTTTTTAAGAGTCTTTTTTGACAGACTACCTTTAGAAAAAGTGAAATTGTTAACAGATAAGGTTTCTACAATGGTTAAATATAACTCTCTCTCAAGTGTGGTTAGTCTTAGGGTGCTTAAACAAGTACCCATGATTTTCAAGCCCTTTCCACAGAAAAACGAGAAAAAAACAAAAACAAAAAAAAAAAAACAAACCGAAAAAGGTTTTTTAGAGCACCCGAAGGTATGCGCGCAAACTTAATTAATACTTACGTCCTTTGGGGTCCGGGGTCTGTGGAAGGGTGTCTGCTCCTCAATTCTCCTCAGACTTTATCTCGTCCAGATGTATTGTTGAGGGTCGAATTGAGCCTTCCGCAGAGAGGATTTTCTAAAACGTAAAGTCCTTTCACAGAAGGAGAGGCTTCCCGAACAGGCAATAACAGGAGGCCCTGAAAGGCTCCGATGCTCCGGTGACACTTTGCTCCTGGGGGCCAGGGTCCGATGACACCTTTGGGCGGCCTTAATTGGTCTTATCCTGGGGCAAGCTATCACAGCTCCAGTGCTCAGCCCCCAAGGGGACTGAGTGCCAGAGGCCAGCTCGCTCTCAGACCAAGGCCGCGGGTCAGCCCCTAGCAAGCAGGGAATATTCAGCTCTCAGTGATTAGGCAGCTCTTGTGATTTCAGCTTTGCTTGCTAGGTAGCTTTTTCCCTTGGCTTAAGGCTCCAGCAGACGGTCGAGACAGGAGAAGGAGAAGATGCTGGCTGTTCCACGAGTATGGCTTTATTGCAGGGTTCCATGAAGGGTCTCAGCTCTTCTTCTTCCGAGTTAGTAGGGGTACAGTATGCTACTTTTATACCCTTGGCCCGGATCCAATCCTGACCAATGGCAAAGGTGTTAGAGTGACCATAAGTGACCAATAGTAGGGTTAACACAATATTGCCTTACATGGCTATAGGGATAGGGTATAGGGCGGATGTCTCTGGAGTCAGGAAACTTCTTTGGCGCTGTGTCAGCATTCAGATTCTCCAAGGGGCCCTGGCTAAACCTGAGGGGTTTACTACAGTGCAGGCTCAGACAAAGGCCAGTCCAAAGGTCCAGACAGAATGTCTGAGTATCCATGAAGAGTATGTATTCTCATGTAGTAGAGTGATGCCAGTTCCTGAGCCAGGCAGATGAGATCATTGCAGGTTTGGGTCTTGTGAGTAGCTTGAGACATATTCCAGGCTGGTTTTAGATGCTATCAGCCCAGGTGCAGACGCCAGGGAAGTCCTTGATGATGGCCCAGGACAGTCCCATTCATACGGTAAGGGACCTGATATTATCTTAAGGGACCTGATATTATCTTAACGCTTTCGGGGAACTAGTTGCATACAAATGAGACTATGCTCCCAGCCAGAGTGGTCAAAGACATAACTTTTAGGCTTTTACAATATTTTATACATACATAGACATATATGCTGAAATAAACAAAAAGGGCCAGGAGACTTCTTCTCCTTTTTAATGCCTTTATTAAAGTTATCAGCTCAGGATTGGGCGGCTCGACGGTCTGCAGCATCCATCGTCTCTCCCAAGGCGACTCAGAGGAGGAGGATATGCACAGCTCTGTCCACCAGGGGCAGAGCTGGGGATCAGATCCTCTTAGGAGCCTTCAGGGTCTCCTGATCCCATAAGATGGTACCTCGGTCCGGCTCTCTCAGACCTCCCAGTCCTGGCCCGGGGGATCTCGAGGACAGGGTGAGGAACGATGAAGGTTTCCCGCATCTCTGCAGGCCCAGCGCTCTGCTCCTCACATCCAGACATCACTCCAGTCTCTCAACTCTTATTTGGCTCGTTGTTTTTGGGGTCTTCTCAGTACAGTAGAGGACCATGCTGCATTGGTCTTGGAGTCACTTTGCATAACCCCCCCCACCTTCTCAGGTGTCTTCACTATGAGAAAGGTACAACTTAGCCTCGGGCAAGGCTCTGCTGATACAAAAGGAGCGATTAGCCTCAAGGACCCGTGATTACAATAACAAAACACACCGAACTTGGGCAGGGCCAGTGGTCTGGCTGCCTTTTTTGAAACTTTTTCTCATAAAAAAACATTAACCGAATTTTTGTTCATAACATATAGCATGAATTATCTCTACCATATACCACATAATTAAACCCTTAAACCCTTTTTCCATTGAGATAAATGAAAAAGCCTTGTCCGGAAGAGGTTTTTTCAAGTCCTCATAGTGAAAAAGAGGCCTCCTCAGTAACTCCCTAAGTAATAGTTTTGTTCCTATTTTTTGTTATTAATAAAAAGAAAAAAAGGGGGGGAAAGGTCGGAGCGAATGTATACCCCCTCTCTTAGTCGGAGTGAATGTATACCCCCTCTCTTAGTTGTATACCTTTCAATAAATCATATAACAGTACTATAATCCTATGATAATTCAGCTGCCCAAACCCAAGGTAAGTGCATTACAATGGACACTGGAAACCACAAACAGCATCCTGATGTCTCTTCAACAGATATTACAGAGCCATGTAACCACAACAATTAGTAACTACCTCATAGAAATCTGTGACTTTTGAAATAACAGTTTATATAAAGACACTGTTTGTTTACAAATTGCCTTATCTGTTGTTTATTTTTTCTTACAGTCCTAAAGTTGAATGTTTCAAGATTTTCTAATTTTAGTTCAAAGTTAAGATATAACTCACAACTTTGTTTACAAACTATTTTTCATGTTTACAAATAGTTTTCTGCTTACAAATTGGTTTTTCTAGTAGTTAGACTTTCTTTAACAGTTTTAAGAGTTAAGTAGTTTATTGTTCTAAAGATAAGCTATGATTTATAACCTAAACATTAAGCCTGTGACATGCTAATTTGAATCTTGCCTACAGACTCTAAACCAAAATGCTGCACGTTCACTAATATATAATTCATGCAAATTAAAACCAAGCTGTTTTCTGTCACCCTCTTTGCTAGGGACTCCTGCAAGGGGATGACAGAGGACAAGTCACAAATTTTGGTAAAGACAAAGGGTGAGATGTTGCACTGCAAGCTGATCTGTAGTCAGCATTAATCCGGTTATGAATAAGAAGTCCAGCCCAGCTCCATGAACTAGTCTCTGGGCTGACTGACAGAGTTTTCAACCAATGGCAGCTCTCCTAAAATGCAAGCGTTTGGTTGGTTCAGAGTCTGGGGGCACACAGACCAGACCAATGACTTTGTAGCACCGGGACTTTTTGAATTGTTTATAAAAGGGTGTTGGATTCAATAAACGCTACTGTTTGTCTGAGGAAACATGGAGTGGTTTGTTTTATGTTGTCTCAGACATATGAACACCAACACGTTAGTGGTGAGCAATGTCAGGAACATCCCTGGCTGAGCTGCTGCCTGCTGCCACTGCCTGCTAAAAGCACAGCCAAGTTCAGACCAGAGGTGGGATCCATGCACACCATGTGTGTAAACTACAGCATGGAGGCAATGCAGAGCAGAGGCTTTGCTGGGCTCTAAGTGCAGACTGCAGCTCTGGGCCAGATATAGGAAATGGGCTACTGGTGGAGTGGGCTCCTAGCTGCTGGTGGGTGAGTATGCTTGGGGTCCCCTGGGACTTTGATAGGAGAGGTAGCAAAAAAAAAAAAAAGTGCCTCAAAATCCATGTATCCATTGATTTAGAGTTGAGGAAATGCTTGAGGATCCCACTCCATCTGCTGCGCTAGAGGCCTGGAAGGCACTTCAGCATTGAGACCCCTCAGACCAGGCTGGACTAGCATCATCTCTGGTTCTCCGTTTTCTTCTAAAAAGCTCACATCCAGTCCTAGGATGCAGGACCATGTTCCTGCCAGCCCAGGGACTCAGCTGGCCTGAGGCACCCTCCTGCCAGACCCTCTATTCCTGCCTGCTCCTGCAAAAATCTGGCTCAGGCTGCTGCAGCTGCCACAAGGAGGGGACTTTGTGATGTTGTGGGATTGGAAGATCCCTGCTGCTGTTACCTGCAGCCACCCTGCCATCCCCAGCTGTGCTCTTAGGTGATTCCCTTTGCTTCACCTGTAGACAGGATTTTCTGAGGCTTATTGAGACCCTGAAATGCAGGGTCCCTGCCTGGGACCTGTCCTGAACACCCCCACATCCACTAGTCACTTTGATAGGGGATGAAGCATCCTTCTGGAAGAGGAGCACATGGGAGAAGCAGGTGCCAGGGATGTCACATCCTGAGCCAAGGCCAGAGCAAACACAGGTGCCAGCATCAGCCCAAAGCTGGGGTTTGGGTAGAAAGACACTGGAGAGGGCAGGACCTCCTTTTCTTTCTTGGGAAGGGGGAAAATGGGATAGCTTGTGCTTTTCCTGGGCACATAGGATACGAAGGATGCTCTTGTGCTCGCCAGCAGGAAATCTTTTTAAGGATTTCTAGTTGAGCCTCAAGGATTTGTACCATATTCAGTTTCCAACCAAATGGGCTTGATTGGTGTGCTTGAGCACCGACTGTCCCAAATGGATTTTGGCTAGTCTTGACAGCTAGCCTGCTGCGGTGATACCCCAGAGGGACAGTCCTGTGGGACCTGCAGTGTGGGTGTCACAGCATGGGCACCCTCAGCATCCCCCAACCAGGCTTTGGCTCATTTATTTTTTCACTGCTGGATGCTTTTGTATATACCTATCTGTCAAAATCTGGGTTTGGGGAATCAGTGCTGCCCATGGAGTCCACATTACCGCCCCCCCCCCCCCCCCCCCCGTAGGGATCATTTTGCACAGCCTCATAATTTCCTACTGCTGGCATTTAAACAAGCAAATGCAAAAAGATGGTGTGAAATGGCTTTGGTAGGATGAGTCCCAGGAGCGAAGGAGCCAGAGGATATGTAATGGGTGAGGAATGAGATGCATAAGAATTGTTTAAGGTCCCTGTCCCATACCTGGCCAGGGCTGATACCAGCATGAAACACAGCATGCAAGTATTGAGGACAGGAGAAAACAATGTGTGGCCTCCTCAGTGCTCTCCCCCTGTGCTGAGCATCCAAAACCAATGCTTCCTTCTACCTTCCCAGTGATAAATTCCTTCCTTCCTTCCTTCCTTCCTTCCTTCCTTCCTTCCTTCCTTCCTTCCTTCCTTCCTTCCTTCCTTCCTTCCTTCCTTCCTTCCTTCCTTCCTTCCTTCCTTCCTTCCTTCCTTCCTTCCTTCCTTCCTTCCTTCCTTCCTTCCTTCCTTCCTTCCTTCCTTCCTTCCTTCCTTCCCTATTGCTCTACATATTAATTTTTTAATCAAGAAGGGCTAGAAGGAGCATCTCTGGCAGCACTGGGAACCCAAATCCAGCAATATTGGCTCCAGTCCAGGAGCAGCAGGAACTAAAAGCAAAGATGGTGAGAACAAAGTTGTACTGGCTAAGGAAATAGTGTCAGGCTAGAAAAACAAAACCTTGCCATTTCTGATTTGTTAATAAGAGCAAACTGTGTTTCCTTGCATATCTTTAATATTCCTGCCCATACCATCCAGTAGTCTTACACAGAGATGCTCAGTCTACCAATATGATGTAAAATATGCCATAGTACTCATGAGCATCCTTTTAGAGAAAATTTGGAGGGATTGAAGGCTTTTGCAGGTTAATGTTTTCTGCAGCTCTTTTCTGTAATCTCAGCTTTTCCAGCATGGACAGGCAGTTTTGGAGGCATTGTAGGATGCTCCATACCTGCATGCTTCAGGGGATGAGCAGAAAAAGTTAATATGTCTTTTACAGCAATTAAAAAACCCCAACCAAATACATCTCTTCAACATCTTCATAAAAGACTTGGACACAGGACTCAAAGAGATACTGTGTTGATTTGGCACAGCCTGAATTTTTTTTTTTGTGGGAGAGGGCTACAGGGGTAGCTTCTGTGAGAAGCTGCTAGAAGCTCACACCATGTCCAACAAAGCCAATCTCTGATGGCTCTGAAGATGGACATGCTGCTGGCCCAATTAGAAAGGTTGGTAATGCCTCTGTGATGACACATTTAAGAAGAAAATGAAAACAGTTTTTTCCTCGGGGGGGAGGCTCAACGGCCACCACCATCTTGGCACAGCTGCTGCCATCTTGGCAAGGCCCGCTGCGAGTTTTGACTGCCTGGCCGCCCCTAGCTAGTCGTGCCACAGGCAGAAGGGCAGGGGTGATGGCAGTGGCTTCTCCTTCCCAGCATCCTGCATGAAGAGAAGTGTTAAATAGCACCAGTGTCACAGCGGCTGCCACCGCCTGCACGGTGGCAGCGAGACCACATAGCCAATGGTGAAAAAGTGGCATGTTCCCTGATGCAAACCTGGACAAAATCAACCTCTAAGTGCTGCAGGATCCTGCAGGAATCATAGAATTAGTGGAACTTGTTGGCAATGGTACCTAAGAGCAGCAACTTTTCTTCTAGTCAGAGAAGAGGAAGAAGTGAGGACATATGAAGGAAAACAACATGGTAGAAACAAGGTCAGTGGAAAAGAAAGAGGGAGAGGAGGTGCTCTAAGCATTGTAGCCAAGATTCCCTTGCAAGCCGTAGTGACGACTATGGTGAAACACTGTCCCCTTGTAATGCATGAAGTCCATGGGGGATGCAGAGATCCACTTGCAGCCTGTGAGACTGTGAGAAAAGTGCTCACGCTGAAGCGGGTGGATGCCAAAGAAAGCTGTAATCTAGTGGGAGGCCCAAATGGAGAGAGAGGGCCCCTGCTTCCAGAAATAGAGAAAAAAAGCCCTTACTTCCAAACTAGAGCAGCCTAGCCTTAAAAGACTACACCCTGTGGATGAGCAACCCACACCACAACAGTTTTGGAAAAACTGCCTGTGGGAGAGACTCATGGTGTAGCAGAGAACAGACTCCTCTCCCTGAGTGAAAAGAAGATCTCAAATGGCAAACTGACCGAAACTCCCACGCTCTGTCTCCCTACTCTGTCAGTGGTAAAGAGGGAGGGGCTGGGAGCAAAAAAGGTGTTTTAAAGGCTTATTTTACTTCTCATTATCCTCTTTTGACTCTGTTAACAATACATTTACCTTATACCTTTAAATTTGAACCTGTTTTGCCCTTAGAATGTTTTCTCCCAGTCCTTAACTCATGAGCCCTTCGTTAAATTTTTTCCCCCTCTCCCCTGCTCAACTGTGGCAGATGAAGGTAAGCAAATAACTTTTGTGGGTACCTGGTGTTTGGCCAGTGTCAAACCACAACAGTAAGTTTGCTGATGATACTAAATTGGAAGAAGCTGTTGACTCCCTTGAAGGCAGAGAGGGCCCTGCAGAGACCTTGACAAATGAGAGGGCTGGGAAATTACTAACCATATGAAGTTTAGCCAGGGCAAGTGGCAGATTCTGTAACTGGGATGGGGAAACACTGGTTGTGTGTATAGACTGGGGAATGAGAGGCTGGAGACCAGCACCGCAGAAAGGGATCTGGGCATCCTGATTGATAGCAAGTTGAGTAAGAGTCAGCAGTGCCCTGGCAGCCAGGATGGCAAATGGTCTTGGGGTGCATAAGGCAAAGCATTGCCAGCCAGTCAAAGGAGGTGATTGACCCGCTCTGCTCTGCACCGTGGCTGTGTGCAGTTTTGAGTGCCTCAATATAAGATAGATATAAAGGTATTAGAGAATGTCCAAAGAAGGGCAACAAAGATGGTGAATGATCTGGAAGGAAGCCATACAAGGAGTGGCAAGTGGTCATGACACCAAGACTGCCAGAATTCAAAAAGTGTTTGGACAATGCTCTCAGGCACATCGTGTGATTCTTGGGGCTGTCCTGTGCAGGGCCAGGAGCTGGACTTCCATGGTCCTTGTGGGACCCTTCCAACTCAGGATATTCTATGATTCTGTGAACATTTCCGATAGCAGAAGATCCCTGGCTGCATAAGCTTTGAAAATATTATCCCCTGAGAAAGATTTTCTGAGCTCTTTTGGGTAATTAGCATTTTTAGCAGACTGGTACTTCACCTTCAGATCCTGGTTTTCAGTGGTTGCTTGTCCCGCATCCCAGGGAGCTCAGAGCCATATTTTCATCAGGGAGCTCCAGCACCAGTAACTGATACCTATGGGATGCTTGACCAAAGTGGTGGAAGAGACGGTGAAAAGCAGGTGGATAAGAGAGTTCTCAGCCCTTTGGCTTTCCAGCATGTTTACTCAGTGATGTTGAGTGTTGCACCAGAGCCACCACCTTCTTGCAGACTAAACAGTTGCAGTGTTTTCTCCCATGATGTCCTGGTTTAGGGCAAATTTGGGAGAAAACCTCCAAAAGGGGCCCCCCAGAAAGCAAACCCACATGGCCCCTCCCCCTAACCGGTTCAGGAAAAATTTCCTCGGAGAGAAGTGGAAAAAACCTGTTTATTTAACAGGCAAAGCACTCCCCAGCACACAAAATGAACAATACCAGATGACAAAACTCATTCGCTGCTCTGAAAAGATGACAAATTCAGAAAGTTTCTCTGGTGGGTGGTTGCTCTTTTATCACTCCCTCTGGTGCTGGGAAAGGCTGCAGAGTAGGCCCCGGTAGGCTACAAAGTGCAAGCTCTCAGTTTTTCCCTGGGTCCCAGTCTGGAGCAGGTTTGAATGGTTCCAAGAAAAGGGAAAGAAAACCAGTCCAGGGAAAACTCAGACTGCCTAAGCTAGCTAAAATAACTAACTAAAAAGCAAAAGGAGCATGGTGTTCTGCCCCATCCATGCCCAGACAACAACAGTGGAGTTCTGTGTTCCAGCAGACTGTGAGGGAGAGTGCAGCTGATAACAAAACTCTGTGCTCCTTCTTCTCCCTGCATTATAAACAGAACAGACGATTGGGGATACAAGCATCATAATGTCACCCTAGGACACATGATCAAAATAATTTAGTAAAGGGTCCTGATATGAAGCTTTGCATGAACTCTGGGTGCCATTAATATCTCTGGCAAGAAGTGTTAACTCCTTCAGTTCTCTCCTTGCATGTCCAGTACAATGTCTGGTCAAATGAAGGGAAAATCCATCCCACAATGAATCTGGCCAGCTGCTCCCCATGCTCTCCTACCTGATGTGGTTTTGCACATCCATCAGTCTGAGTTTTTTTTTCCCTTTCTTTTAAAGGAGGAATCCAAGATCTCTGGTCATAACGGAGCTCTGAGGTCCTCAGTTCAGGAAAGACATGGACCTGTTGGAGTGGGTCCAGAGGAGGCCATGAAGATGCTCAGAGGGCTGGAGCACTGCTCCTAAGAGGATAGGCTGAGGGAGTTGGGGTTGTTCAGCCTGGAGAACAGAAGGTGCTGGGGACACCTTAAAGCACTTTCCAGTAGTTAAAGGGGACTTAGAAAAAAGATGGGGACAGACTTTCTAGTAGGGCCTGTGGGAACAAATATTCTGAGAGTGGTAAAACACCAGCACAGGTTGCCCAGAGAGGTGGTGAATGCCCCATCCCTGGAAATATTGAAAGTCAGGTTGGACAGGACTCTGAGCAACCTAATCTAGTTGAAGATGTCCCTGCCTGTGGCAGGGAGATTGGACTAAATGACCTTTAAAGGTCTCTTCCAACCGTAATCATGATTCTATGATGCCCCATGCCTCTTGGACCTGTTTGTAGTCCTCTGGGTGCATTGAGTTCTATCCAAAGGCTTCCCGCTTCCCTGTACCACCCAGCTCAGGGGCTTCCACTACAGGGGCAGGTTTTAGGGATGGGATAAGCCACCAGGGCTTCATTCATCCAACAGTCCTGGCTTGCAGAGAAGCAGAGGTCCCTCTACAGTTAGTTCAACAGATTGATGGTCCCAGTCCCATCCCATGGTGAAGCACTACCAAGCACATTCTTGCTAGAAAGTTCTTAGATCCCACAGGGAAAGCATCCTTCTGCCATCTTTCAGGAACCCACGAAAATCCTTCCTAGAACCCAGATGATGCAAACCAGGAACTCCCATGCAGAAAAGCTCCTCATAGCAGATGGGATTAGCTTCCTGCTTTTTTTCCCAGCCTGGTTTCATTCATCCACAGGCAAGCTGGTGTTTCAATGGGGCAGCTTCATTTCAAATGCAAGTGGAATTTCTCCAGCCATGATGCCTGGATGAAGCAGCACCTGCATCCGCATCCACTTTTCCTTCTCTTATATCCCTCTTTCCAAACTTGGCCTATCCCCATAGATCCCTTGGCACCTCTGCCTAATAAAGACAACATGTTTCATTTGAAGAGCTTAAAATATTAATACATCCTGCTGGAAAAATCCAGCTGGGCCCCCGGTGCATCCCCCCAGGCTGCAAGGCTGAGTACCTCCAGCAGCAGCATTTGCAAGCGGGATCCATCCATCCATCCATCCATCCATCCATCCATCCATCCATCCATCCATCCATCCATCCATCCATCCATCCATTTCTGTTGGGGTACTAGTCATAGCCCCAAGTTGATGTTGGGCATTTTTTCAGGGACAGAAGTGGCCTCTAAGCAGATATGCATATGGTGTTGGGGCTCAGACCTTGCCCTAATGAGAGGAAGGGCTTGAAAACTGCCCATCAAACCATCCCCACCCATATAAAACAGCTCCTCTACACTTGTTTGAGGGATTTCTTCAAACCAGCATGGTTTTACACTGAGCTCATGCTTTGGGAAATGCTGCCTGTGGGCTAGGAGATTTATATTAATATATTTTACTATGGAATGGAGTACCAGCACTGCTGCAGATGCTGGGATGAGCAGGGATCTGCTGTGCTTAATCCCTTCTCTTCCTACCACCTCCATGAAGAGGGGGTTACTGACCTGGGGACAGAATGCTCTTGGGGACATGGATGCTTTGCCCTGTCTCTGGGGATGGCTGCCCAGGAGAGGATTCATGGTGTCTCCCAACATCCAAAGGTAGCCTGAAGTTTTCCCATACATACTTGCAAAGACAAAGGACACATCACCGCCTCAGGGTTCCTGCAGCACTGGGACTTAAACAAATATAACAAGGATGTTCTGACATGCTCCAGAGGAGCAAGCCTGCTGAGCGAGAGCTGCCTCATCCAGGCATTATAGCCATGGGGTGTCTGCAGGGTTGGGTCAAATGGTGCTCTGGTGACAACCCAGCAAGGCAAGGAAACTGATTTGTATTTCTTCATGGTCCCTTGTCTCCCCACCAGTCCCTCTCTACAGGACTGAGAGGTTGGTTTCTGGGTCTCAAAGGTATCATTAGTTCCCTATGTCTGTGTGTCCTGTGGTCTGTTTGTGTTCCTCTGCTCACTGTAAGGTCTGGCTAGGGCAGACAATGACATTTTGCTTTGTGATTGTGTCTGGGTTCATGGGATAACAAGGCTTTTAGGTGGTGATAAACTGCTGTTATCCAGCTGAGCTGCTGTTCCTGGCAAGTGTTTGGAAATCCAGAAAGGTGCAAGATAGGAAGGGTGGCAACAAAAATAAGTAACGAGGAAGAGAACTCTATTACCTGGGTACTGCTAGAGGAGGTGCTGGTGAACATCCAGGACAAAATAGTGTTTGCTGTTCGTGGTATGCAGACCATGCTACTTCCCCCTCTTGGTCAACACAGAGCTTCCACCAAGACACTGCTCCAAGATTTCTAGCAACTGCTAAGGTTAACAGCTGTGCTTTTCTATTTGCACATTCATCATTATCACAGAATCACAGAGTGAGTAAAGTTGGAAGGGACCACAGTGGGTCATCTGATCCAACCTCTCCACTTAAGCAGGGTTGTCCTAGAGCACATTGCACAAGATTGCATCCAGATGGTTCTTGAATATCTCCAGTGAGGGAGACTTCCCAACCTCTTTGGACAATCTGTTTCAGTGCTCAGTCACTTGAACAGTTGTGCTGGTTTGACCAGGAAGTGGGAATTCGGGGATGCTGTGGTCAAACCAATGGGTGCTCAGATTTTGATATTGGCACCTGATGTGGCCAGTGGCCAGTGGGGTTTGGACACACCTCTGAGAACACACAGGGGTTAAAAACCAGAGCTGCAGCCCTGGGAGGCTCTCTTTGGGACTTCTGTCAGGAAAGGCTTTGGATCTCTGCCCCTGTCCCAGCTGCTGGCTGGGCAGGGGGAGGGGAAAAGCCACACGGCCATGAGGTAGGCCCAGCCCAAGGATGGAAGGGTGGAAGAGACCAAGAGACATCAGGCAGCCCCCCCCCAGGGAAGAGAGAGAGAGAGAGCCAGCATCTGAATTTGATAGTGGCGCTGGCCCAGGAGGAGAAGGGGGGGGGGAGTGTGAGGGCAGTGTGGGAGTTCTGGAGCTCTGGGACAGGCAGAGACTGAAAATTTTAACCCTTTTCCTGCATGATTGAGACCTTGCAAAATGCTGATCCTCCTGGAGCTGAATAAGAAGAGAGATAAGTGATGAGATAACAAGGGATAGGCCCGAGGGAAGTGGAGAAGACTGGCTGAGTGGGGGGAGAGATGACGGAGTGGCCTTCTGGCTGGACTTTTCTTGTGTGGCCATAGACTGAACCAGTTTTTTCCTGTGACACAGAGACTGCATTTAGGGGGAGGCAGTGCCTCAGAACCAGGAGGGTTCAGTGTGAGTACCCCTCGGCCCCAGGGGGTGAAAAATTGGGGGGAACAGATGTCCCGAAGGAGAGACTGTGCCTTTTTGGAAGGAGACAAGGCATCCTTGAAAGACAACCCTAGAAGCAGCTCTGGTCCATGCACAGTGGTGAGAGCACTGGGCATGGAAGGAAAGATGTCACAATGGCAAAGGACTTTCCGGGCAGTGCTGAGTGACATGGAAGCACACGAGGTTTCAACGTGTTTCCAGGGGAAGCCTATGGTGCAAGAAGGACTCCTCTCCTCTTCATGAACTGAAGATTGAGTATTCTAAAGGGTGGTGCCGGACTGAGAGTTGGTGATTTGGGGGAATGTATTGCAGTGGGAAATTTTGGTGGGGAGGAGGAGGAAAGCGCTTTTTGTAAGGTTTTCATTTTTTTTTCCCTTAGAGTTTTTTCTTCTTTTCTTGTAGTTTAGTTAATAAAGTTTTCTTTATTTCTAAGCAGGAGCCTGCTTTGCTTATTCCTGGTCACATCTCACAGCAGACACCAGGGAGAGGGTATTCTCACGGGGGCACTGGCTCTGTGCCAGGCCTAAACCATGACAACAGTAAAGAACATTATGTTCCCACCTGTGTGCTTTAGACCTCAGATATATTGATAATTAATTACTTGCTCCTCCACAACCCCATAGGACCTCAGAGACATTGCTAGTTCAAGGTGTGAGATGCTTGTGTTGCGTGGGTAATTGCTGCTGATCCTGGATCTGGAGCCAGACAGAGAGGTCATGGTGAGACCAGGGGGCAGGAGGTTCAAGTGACCACTCGCTTGGTTACCTCAGGATCTTTGGAGACATGGGAAGTACCCACAGCTCCTGTTGGCTCTGATTATCAGCTGCCTTGGTAACCCAAGCTGGAGGAATTTCAAATTCATGTATATTCCTAATCCTGGGAGTTTGCTCAGCATCTCCTTTAGGAGAACCGTGAGTTTTCTGATCTTGGTTTTCCCTTTCTGCCCAAATTCTTTTTAGTGAAATATGAAGTGTTTGTGTCTGTCTGATGGTTGTGAGATCTTTGGTGAGTTGTTCTTGTAGAATTGGTCAGTGGCATTTGATGCAAGTTATATATCAGCTGATGGTCAACTGATAGGTGATAGATGCTCACAGAGTGGTGGTCACAGTGCCTGGTAGCCTGGACCTTCACCACAAAATGCATTTTGGAGACCTCTGTGATTAGAAATGTTCAGAGAGCTGTGGCCATCATGGAATCAAGTCCACACTGAAGGCCACCAGTACAATTTACTGCTCTTCCCAAAGTGGCCAAAACACCCTGAAAAGAAATGAGTGAATGTTCATCTGATTTATATCCAACTTGGAGGAAATTGTGTGATGAAAGTCTGTGAGAGGGAAATGCCTCATGGCTGGGTGAAGCCAGGACCTTTGCAAGTCTCGGCACAGGATATCATCTGTAATTTAAAAGCTTTTTCTACTTTAAATGTGAATAGATCATTTTTTTGAGTAATAATAATTGTTGTGATTTGCATTTATCAGTCACACACTCTAATGCACTTTGCATAGGAAGATGAGTAAATTGTTCCCATTTGCCAGCTGGGAAATCAGGGTGCAGAGGTGATAGGATCCCACACAGGACTGGAAATAAATGTCTTCTGTCCTATGGTTTCCCAGTCTTTTGTTGTAGCTGTTGGCTCAAAGCAGGTTGTCTATCATCATCTTACTCTGCTTTGTCCTATTGTCCCTTTGGTAGCAGTAGCATGGACAGGGATGGTGTGGTGGGATCTCAGTATGCTTCAGTTCTCAGGGCCTGTCAGTAGGGTGCAGGCAGAGAGGCCAGAAGTGTTGCTATAGGTGACTGGAGGAAGAGCAGAGGCCATGGAAGAGCTGATGGTCCCACCTCATGTCCTACCATCTCCAGTACTTTAGTATAGCAAAGGAGCTTCTGTAGTCATGTCTGTGTGAAATGAGATGCTCTTGATGAAGCTGTGGCAAGTAGCTCTGATTCAGAAGCTCTTGGTGAGACCCCAGGCATCCATGGACAGAGATGTTTGATCACTCCCTGGTGCTGTCACAGTGTTACAGTCTGGTTTTTAAAGTTATTAGAAATGCCTCTGCCCGAATTAAGGTGCAAACAACACCATATACCAAAGTCAATAATATGGGTTTTATTTTATAATAAATATGAGAGAGAGAGAAAGAGAGAGGAAGAGAAAGAAATAGAAAAGAGGTGAGGGGACAGAAAGAGAGCAATAGAGACAGATTAAAGAAAATATCACCACCCTGTTGATCCCAACAATGTTCCATTGATCCTCTCCAGCTGGTCTTCTTGGTGGTGAGGGTCCCCCAAAAAGCAGAGAATCTGATGAATTAATATTCATTTAGACCAGGTGGGAATACCCAGGTACCTTCCCAGATGGGAAGGGGGGCAGTCTCTTGCAGCAGACTTGATCTCCTGCATCATTTTGCATCACATGCAGTCCTGAGGTGCAAGGCCTCTGGGGAGCAATTTGGGGGGGTCTTTGATGGATTATGACACTCTCTTAGCTTCTTCTCAAATGAATGTCCGGTGCCTGTGGCCTTTTCCGGGATTGGGGGTTTCACCACTTGGCCAGTTTGTGTGAGGATGGATATTCAGTGCCACTGACCAGAGATTTTGACTCACACCTGAAACCCCCTCCTTCCCCCCATGATGATGGGGGAGTCTGTGAAAACCTGGCTTCTATGGACTGTGGTCTCCCTCACTCCAAACCCATCCAGGGATGATTTTCTGCTGCGTTTGGCTTTCTTGTGGATGCATTCCTTTTCCTCAGCCTTGTTTGCATCTCCCTAGACCTGAGATGATTGAACAATAGTGTCACCTTTATCTTATCTAGGTGGCTTAACTCATAGTACAAAGTTCCAGTGTTGAAGCGAAGGGAGATGACCCATCCTTTGATCAGCATCGAACTCCGATTTATTGATCCACCAGGCACATTTTATAAGAGTGTTAATTAAGCTCATACATATTGCAAAACCCGAGCTCATCATAGGTTACAGATTACACATTAACCTCCCCTTTTGTTTTCAATACCTGTGGTTTGTTATTGAAACCAAGATTTGTTTTTGCACCCTGATATGAATGGTTCTCAAGGCCTCCATGTTTGTCACTTTTGCTTTCCCAAAGCAGCCAAGGACAGAATGTTTACCTGTTATGAAAAAACAGCCTGAGAACTCTGCTGTTTACAGAAATGTGCCTGAGAACTTTGTTGTTTACAGAAATAGGCTTGAGAATTGCTGCTTTCAGCTGCCTTTTTACTTTTCCATCAGCTGTATATTTTCATGGCCTTTTTTTCCTTCAAGACATGTCTGAGTAAATTCTCCAACATTCCAGTCTGGCATCTTCAAGGAAGGGTGGGCTTCTGTGGTTGTAGCTTCTTTATACAGTTTTTGCTATAATGGGCGTGCCAGTTTAAAAGCAAGCCAGTGGGAGATCCTAAGTGAGAAATACAATTTAATAGGAAAATTAAAATAAATGCAATAATACAGAAACTGACAGAGTCAGAATGCAACCTGACACCCTGTTGGTCAGGGTGTTGGTAGTAGTCTGATTAAATGGTGGCTGTAGTCCTCTTGAAGTGATAGATGTGGTTCTGTTGAAGCAGTGATCCTGTAGAAGGGTTTGATTTTCCTCTGAAGGTCTGGTGGTGGTTATGGAGCTCTTGTCCTCTGGGAATTCAGTGGATAAGGCTTCTGTGGTGTTGTAAACCTCAGATTATATCCAGGTAGGAAGGCTTGGTTCCTCCCTCTGTGCATCTCACAATGGGATGTTATAATTTTATGAGTCATGAAGTGAGGCTTGATGGCCCATTAACAGAAGATACCCTCTCCTTGGGAGGTTTGAGGGATGGGTCATGGAAGAGATAAAGAACACTGCCCCACCTGGTTTTAACAGATGGTGATATAATACATACGCTTGGTTGAATCTTACATTGTAACCCAAGACAATGGGCAAAACCCCTTCATAACAATGTTTAAGGCATGAACCATTTCAGTCTCTGACCCACAGTACCTCCTGAGCCTCTTCCAAATTCCAGTGCTATAAACTACTCATCTCACTAGGTTATACTCCCCAGAAAGCAAAGCTATGCTCCAGAGCTTTCTCCAAGCCAGGACCTAAATGCAAGTAGTATTTAAATTATAAACAGCGAATAATACAGTGATGTTAAGTGTTCAAAATATCATTTATGGAACCCTTTCTAGGAGGGTTTAAATGTTGTCCTGTTTGACTTTGCTGACCACCAAAAATGGTAGAGGATGGATTTTCCTCCTCTCCCGTGGAATGGCTAGTCTTTTTGGCTCTTCTAGCTTGGTCCTTGTCTTGAAGATGTTTCATGTCCAGGCCAGGAAAGTATAACATTGCATGAGCTGCATCTATACTGAGATGAGGAGTGGGCTTTCACTTGGGTGCAAGAGTGAAGTCCTCCAAGATAAAGGCATTTTCTATTTCCATTGCTGGCAGAAGCTTCAGTCAAGCTTAGAAAAGGTCCAGTGTGAGATGTCAGAGAATGGGCAGAGCCATGGCCCATCTCTATCATGCATGAACATGGGCCACCCTGACCTCCCCATCACCTGTGGTGAGGCCCAACTTGATGAACATGATTAGCCTTCAGGTCTGTGTGATTTGCAAAAAAAAAGCTCCACAACTTGTAAAAGTCATGAAGATGGTATTATTTATTCCAGTGCTAGACGCATGCAGGTGTTAAAAATACTTATGTTGTTGGCTTTTCGCAAATATTAAGATGAATGTTATATGTATAATGTTAAAATAACTTTGCTTTTATTTCTGCTATTAACAAAAGCTTAGACATCGTAGTAGTGGTAGCTGATATAGTTAGGAGTGAACTGTCTGTTTGGTCGGGATAACATCCAGTGAACATGTAATGAGGACCCTGCTATTGATATGCCAACTATCAGCATCTGCCATCTGAAGAAAGTATGGACCAAGGCCCAGACTGGAAGCGATAAGGAGAAGGAGCTAAAACCACAGCCAAGAAATATGCATGCTCTAAAATGGTGGACCCAAGGAGGGGCCATGTAAAATAGTTCCTGGAAAATGTAAACTAGTTTATGCATATGCATAAGGGTCTATGAATATGCAGTGGGCTGATGTAATGGAAAATATATTTAAGGGGTGTCCCTGAAGGTGAAGGTGTGCTCTTGGCTGAGTGCCAAGATGCACCTGGCCCGTAATCTTTGTTTTACTGTCTTTTGTCTCCTATTGTCCTTTATTAAACTTTTAAAATTTTCACACGAGGGTGAACTTGTTTTTCACACAGGATAGCTCCCCAAAGGACATACGCACCTCTAAGAATTCTCAAGTCTATTTTATTCTCTAACTTGTTGCATATGCATAAAGTTTCACAATAGGTTCATTCATATTCATTTCCTAGCCCCGTATTAAAACTGTCTTATCAGTTTTTATGAACTTATGCATTTCTCCAAGAACTGTAAGGTCGCTGTGTCTGCAACCCAGCTTCAGTTTTTTGTCTGCTCCAGTTCCAAGGTCAGTGGGGTCCCTCCTTATCTCTCTTCAGCTTGGAAGCTTGCATTCTTTTCTAAGCAGCCTTGAATCTCCTTTGTTTCCTCTGCAGGCCTTGTTCGAGCACAGCAAGTTAACAGACTAAACAAGTTTAAACAGCACACTTCAGCTAAATCCAAAATTGGTTTCTACCCCAAGTTAAATTTCTAACCCCGTGTCTCATATGCCCCAAAATTTTCCTGTATGAAACCTCTTTAGAGGCCTCCTTGCATCCCTCAACTTGCCATATGGTTTTCCAATGAACTCTTCTATCAAACCAGGCAGAGAAGGGAGGTCAACCCTGCTACCTGCTATAAACACATTTTATTTTAAACTATAGGCACTGAAGGAAGCTCATCCATTAAATACATCCAGATTATCTACAGACCGGAGCACCCCCAAATTAGTAATGCAATTCATGTTTACAAATACAGTCAAACTAATGAAATATAATTTGTTTACTGCCCTGATATCACTACATAAGCATGGGACAAGCCAATCCACAGGTTATTTTTATATAACTCCATGAGGCATTTCCAGAGCAAATAAAGTTCACAGGGCAGGGCAGTGACCCGGCCATCTGGTTTCAGTGCTCTTCAGCCTGCTCAGGACTTCTCATCAGTGGTGCAGAGGTCTGTGGGTCAGGGCATGGCTCCTTTGGATGTGCCCCAGGCACATAGGACATTTGTTTGGTTCTCTGCTGTGCTGCTCTTCTCTGTTGACCAGCTCTTCACCTCTCCCACACTGTTGGTCTGGCTCCTCCACTTTTATTGCACACCTTTTGGAGAAGCAATTGAGTTGCTTTTGATGTTCTCAAAGTCCAGCATGATGGGTTGCAGATACTGCTGGGACCATGGCCAACATGCAGCCAGATGAATTGTACCCATATCTCCACTGATTTAATTCCTAGAAGAGAGCAGTGGTTTCCTCAAACATGGACAACCAAGGGAGGTGGGACACCTCTGCATGGGTGACATTCAGGTTGGCTTGCCTGTCTGTGTGAGCTATGGTATTGGCCAAATCTACTGTCTAAAGGCCAAATTTAAGGACAAAGTTCCCTGGACCACCTACCTCGTGCACACCATGACACTGGTGTAGCACCGCCCTGTGGGGCTGAACCAGATTGGTATCTCAGGATGCTTCAGGAGAACCATAGCACTATAAGTCCAGGTACCATAAGGGTTCACAGAATCACATGTCTGTACAAGCAAAACTCTTGCCTCTAGGCAAGCATGGTCCAAAAAATGTAATCCTTACCTCTGAAAAGGTGCTTTTTCTACTTTGTCAAAGGAAGCGATATCACACTTCCCTTTTGCAAAGAACATGCAAACAATCTCATTTTGCAAAATTGTGCCCCATCTAGGTGAAAATTTTAATGGTGACTAATATAAAATTTCAATAGCCAAACCAAATTTCATTTTTATATTTTTTATTTTAAAGAAAGCAAGCAAGCAGCCCTGGGTGGCTGGGGAGTCACCACTCCACTAACAGCACACACCACTTACAAGTTTGCCAAAGTGTATATACTTTTTTTAAGCCTACACAGCATTTTACAGAGTGCTTGTGTTATTCCGAATCAGCAAATATCAATAAGCTGGGATCAGCAATTTCATAATCTTTCCAGGTGGTCATTGGCTTCCTTTCCATCTTATGGTCATCTGGAGGGAAGCCCTTCACCAGAGTCTGCTACATAATTTTAGTCTCATACAAGTGCATCAAGATTTTTATTATATATAAGCATTTAGTCGCTTTGTTGCAATATCCCTTAGCTTTACCACAACTTCATCTATTTTATTCTAAGCATCAGTGGTTTTGCTACCTCATGTCTTTACTATACTTCTATTTTCTTGTTCAATGCTTTATTTGGTCAGAAAGTTTCAAAACCGTTCTTTGTAGTTATCCCAGGGAACGCGTCCACTTTCGACACAGCAGATACAAGCATTTACTGATTCAATTGCCGATCGACACGAATCACAAAAACATTTTTCACAGTGACCTTTGAATCCATCTCACATTCCATCCCCTGCTCCTGTCCTTCATGGAGGTCCATCAAAGTCTACACAAGCAGATAAAAAAAGACCCCAGTCCCTTTTCTTTTGCAAGGGTCTTCTTCAGATGCAAAGTTGTGGGTAGTGTTCATTGGTGTCTCTGCTTGGTGGCATCACCCACTGGGTCCCATAGGATGAAAAAAGAGGGTACTGAGTGGTGGCATTCCTTCCTGTTCAGCTCCCATCCTGGGCCTGATGAGTTTGGTTTGGTTTGAGGGTTATTTTATGGAATTTTTTTGTTGGGTTGGTTGGTTTGATGGGGTTTTTTTTACAGAAAATATTTTCTTAAAATGTTGAAGAGTCAGTTTTCTCTTTTGCAAGGCTGTGGAGAAGGGCAATGTGCTTGAAGCAGAAACAGGAGGGAAGAGAGTTTCCTGTGGTGCTTTTTATTCTTTCCCAGTAATCTGGGACGACAGAGCTCATGTGGTTATCCCAAGATGCTAGGACTTTTCTAGCATGCCCCAAGGATACTGAAATACTACACTGTTCCCTGTGTGCATCAGTGTGGACCTTCTCAGGCAGGACAGGAGAACTGTTGGAGCACATCCAACCTGGAAGGGGCAGGATGGCTTGGGGGCCAGAGCCATGTGAGATGCTGTCCTGTGTGGAAAGCGAAGGGAGACGACCCATCCTTTGATCAGCATCGAACTCCGATTTATTGATTCACCAGGCAGTTTTTTATAACCGTGTTAATTAAGCTCATACATGTTGCAAAACCCGAGCTCATCATAGGCTACAGCCAAAACATTAATCCCTCCTTTTGTTTTCAATACCTGTGGTTTGTTATTGAAACCAAGATTTGTGTTCTCACCCTGATATGAATGGTTCTCAAAACCTCCATGTCTGTTCCCAAAACAGCCAAGGACAGAATGTTTATCTGTTATGAGAAGACTGCCTGAGAACTTAGCTGTTTACAGAAACAGGCTGTGAGAATTTGCTCCTCACAGCTGCCTTTTACTTTTCCATCAGCTGTATATGATTATGGCATGTCTGAACAAAACTCTATAAGCCATTTCTGAGCAAAATTCTCCAACAGTCCCGGTTTTGGACAAATTATGAGAAAACATCCTGAAATGAGCATGTCCTCTAATAGAAGGCAGGTTACAGCAGCCCATGTCTCCAAAGCAGGCTCTGAGGAAAGTGAAAAAAACTGTTTATTTAACAAGCAGGGTGCTGGCAGGCACAAAAAAGAGTGAATATTGTTAGATAATGAACTTTTTTGTTGTGGAGGAGAGTTGGTAAATTCAGTGTCTTTTCTGTAAGTGTGGCTCAGCTCCTTCCGGGATTCAGATCTGACCTCTGGGCCAAGGCATGGGGGGGCCCCTGGCGATGTTCTGGTGTTTCGGACTGGAGCAAAGTTTTGAACACAGGCCACCGAATGAATTCCACCACCTTCTCTCCCAGACCTAACTTAAAGGTCCAGGACTCATGTCTGGGCATAAAGCAGACGATAGGGGATACAGTATTATGAAGTCACCCCAAGACAGATGTGGAAGACAGCTCAGTGTCAGAGGAGGGAGACATCTCAGGGCAACAAAGAACAGCTCCATGGTTCAAAGGGTGGTTTTTGCGTGCCTTATGGGTGGATGAAGCAGAAGAGGGACATGGGATGCTATCACTCATTTTTTTAAATTTCTCAGTAGTCAGGACATAATTTCTCTGACATTTTTTAAAATTAAAATACAAGTGAAAACTCCAAAATGAATAATTTGGTAACCTTGGGGTTATAACCTGAGCTGGAAAATAACTCTCTCCTCCATGGGACTGGCTGGATAATAAAGGGATGAACTCTGCAAACTTCCCCAGAGAGTCTGAAAAGACCCAACAAGATCTCGCTGCAGGTTGACTTCAGAGTCACAGACACAGTTGGGCAATTGCCTTACAGAAATGGGTATAGAGATAAATTAGTCATCACTGTCTGGTTAATAAGTGCCTCAGTTATTTTACAAAGCTTTTTCCTGCAGATGTAATTTTTTTGTCCTTTTGTAATGAAACATATAAATAGCTCCTGTCTTGGATCTTCTGTTCATAGAGTTCTGTCATGTAAATAATTTTGCATCTCTTTCTTTAGCAGCTGCTTTACTTTCCTTTATTTCAAAAGAAATACCTCCTATGTGTTGTCCAGGCCACGAGACCAAACTTTGGTATGGTGGCTTCATATCTCTCTGGGTTTCCAGAATACAGCAGCAGGTCAGAGCATTCACAACAGCAAAGCCCTTTGTCTCAGTCAGTAGGAATAAACAGAGATGAAGAAGATAAAGAATAACTTATTTAGTTGCTGGATTTCAAATGTCATGCAACATGCACTGGGAACACACAGTGTTGATAACAAACTTGTCCTGTTCTTTAACTTTCTACTATGTAGTGTCTACTACTTTTAAATACCAAGGAATGGTCACCATGGAGACAGTCAAACAAAATCACATCGGATATCATGCAAGAAGCTCTGTAGCATTGCAGAGAGCACAGAGAAATCCTCTTGTCTCTGAGTGCAATGCATTCTCTTGTACCATACTTTAGAAAGGTTTTTATTTGCTTTTCTTTTTGTCACACACTCCCAACACAAACATCCCTTTTTATATCCTGCCTTTGGGAAACCCTCTTTTTTTTCTCTTTTATTGGGTTGCATGGCCTGGTTTTTGGTGGGGGGGGGGGGGGGTGGGGGTGTAACAGAGGAGGCTTCTGTGAGAAGCTGCTAGAAGCAGAGCCAATCCCTGGTGACTCCAAAGAGGGACATGCTGCTGGCCAAGGCTGGGCCAATTAGAAATGGTGGTAACGCCTCTGTAATAACATGTTTAAAAACAATAAGAAAGGATGTGGGGCAGTTTTAATTATGACTTAAGAAGAGTGAAGTGAGAACATGTTGATGCCTAGAGAGGCTGACCTGGAACAGAGACTAGACAGAGTTAAAGGAATAAAGTAGGTATTTATAAAAAGGCATTTAAAGGATACACCTTGGGCAATACAAGAGCCTGGCTGTGGCTACACCCAAGATGGACCCAAAATGGACACAAGATAGACGACTGGTCATGAATCTTCACACTTTTATAAGTTTTGGTCCATTTACATATTGAGGTTAATTGTCCAATTACAGCTTCAGGTTATGGAGTCCCATCCTCCTTGTTTGCTTTCTTCAATTCGCTATTGCTTATGCTTTTTGGACCTGAGGCTGTAATGGCTGTCCTTGGTTCTCAAGCTGGAAAAGGATTGTTTTGTCTACCTACTGATTTGCAAAAAAAAACCAAACTGCATAACTTTGTAAAAGTTATAAAGCCGGTATGTTTATTACAGCACTGGATGCATGTGGGGATCGTTGTCCCCCTAAAGGACATGTGCACCCCTGAGAACTCCCGATCCTTTTTGTCTCCCTTACTAATTTATATGCATAGAATTTCACAATAGGTTCATACATGTTCATTTTACTGGTTTCCCGTTACACTTGCAGCTAGGTTGTTTTTTTTTTTTTTTATCAGAAAGTACAGAAAGAACTCCTGCGTCATCTTGCCCTGTCTTCTGCAACTTCAGCTTTGGTTTTACACTTGCAGCTAGTTACCCTTGCATCTAGTTTTTTATCAGAAAGTATAGAAAGAACTCCTGGGTCACCCGGCCCTGTCTCCCACAGCCTCAGCCGCAGTCTCCGTCTGTTTCAAGTTCAAGGGGCCCCTCTTATCTCTGTCCTTCGGCTGAAGCAGTATTTTCGAGCATAGGTTTTTTGTGAGAACAGGCAGTCTTGAATGCAGACCAAAACAGTTATGCTTGCAAGCTACAGACTTGATAATTCAAAGTGGCACATTTCACCTAAATCCAAAATGGATTTCTACTCTGAAAAATTTCCACTCTGTTTCACTACCCTGTGAAGAGAACGTACTAACACTTTATATGAAGTTCAGACTCACACACTAAGGCAGTACATAATCTAAAAATATGAAAACTAAAACTTAAGGCATGAGTGTGAGGAGAACAGCATGCAAACACCAAGGTTGGTGAAGAAGGAGGGGGAGGAGGTGCTCCAGCCTGTAGTGAAGACCATGGTGAAGCAGCTGTCCCTCTGCAGCCCATGGTGGTCCACAGCAGTGCAGAGATCCACCCGCAGCCTGTGGAGGATCCCATGCCAGAGCAGGTGGATGTCTAGAGGAGGCTGTAATCCTGTGGGAGATCTGTGGAGAGAGGGGCCCTGATCCCATGCTGGAGCAGCCTGTCTTTGAAAGACTGCACTCCGTGGAAGAGTGACCCATGTTGTAGCAGTTTGAGGGGTACTGCTGCCTGTGGGATGGACTCACGCTGCAGCAGTTCTCAGAGATCTGTTGCTTGTGAGATTGACTCATGTTGGAGAACGTTGCAGAGAACTGTCTCCTGTGGGAGGGACTCCATGGTGCAGCAGGGGAAGGACTCCTCTCCCTGAGCAGCAAGAGAAATAAATGGGTGATTGTCAGGATCTGTCCTAGTGAACAGATGACCTGATGGTTCGTAGGAGTGATCTCAGAGTGCAAAAACCAACACGGTACAAGGGGGTTTGCAGTGATAATCAAAACAAATGCAGTTTTATTGAAACAACCACAGCAAAAATGTGATAGAGGGATTAAGGGAGAGAAAAAGATAGAGAGAAAAGAGAGAGAGAGAGAGGGAGAGGGGATATTGCTACCAACGCAGAGACGAAGTCCTTTGGTCCAGTCCTGTCGAGGATCCGCCTGTTACGCTGGGGAGATCTCAAAGGCTCTAGCTAACTCAGAGGTTTTTATTACTGAAAATTGTGAGGGAGGGGAAACAGATACAATAGGGAACAGATGTAACAGGTAATCTATGTTCTCAGCAGTAAATGAGAGCCATTGTTTTCTTGCTCCAGTGGTCCCAACCTGCAGGCAAACATCTCGCTTTGGTCAGCTTGCCTCCCCCCCACACCTCCCCCGGGTTGAGGGTTTCAGTCCCAGTCCTTGGAAGGAGCAGAGGGGCCTTTTCATGTCTCAGTCCTTGATGAAGAGGCTTCTTACATCTCAGTCTGTCTGTCACGGTGGTTGTAAAACAGGTGAGGGTCTTCTGTGGGAGACCACCTGAAACTCAGGAGAAGTCCAGCCAGGCCGAGAGGTGGGACAGCTTCCAAAGCTGCTATTGTTACAAACGGGGCACGGTGCCTCCTTCTTAGCATACAGCAAGCACACCTGTGAAAACAATAGCTTAACACTGAGCTTTCAGGTCTCAGGGCCCTTGGTGTGTGACTTTTCTCCTTCAGAGCCAGATATTCTAGACAGGGGGGTCTTCTCTTCAGTGGTCTCCCAAGGACAATCGTGAGGCAGATGAGGGAAAATTTGGACAGACTCTCACAGTGATGAACTGACCAAAACCCCCATTCCCTGTCTCCTTGCACCACTCAGGTAGGAGGCAGAGCTGGGAAGGAGGGAGGAGTGGGGGGGAAGGTGTTTTTTTAAGGTCTTGTTTTACTTCTTATTATCCTGCTTTGATTTTGTTAGTAATAAATTCACCTTATATCTCTAATTTGAGCCTGTTTTGCTGTCACAGACATTTTTTTCATAGAAATCCTTTCTTTGGGATTTGTTCATCTTCTGGGAAGCTGAGGCCCCAGAAGAAGAATGTAAACAATTGTTATCGGCTGGTGTGGAATGAAACAGGTGCAGCGGTGATTGGGCTTCTGTGAGTGTTTGGATTTGCTGACCACTCACAGGAGAGTTTGTCCTTGCTTTCTGCTGGACACAGAACTTTGTCATTCTTTCTTTTCTGTGCTATTCTTAGCTTAGCAGCCTCTGCAACTTCTCTCTTTATTCTTTTTAGTATAGTTATAATGTATTATATATCATATATCAATAAATCCAACCTTCTGATCATCAACCAAGATTCTCATCCACTTCTCTCACCCTGAAGACCTCATCAGGTCGCTGTAATATTTTGCCCTTGATATTATTTAGTGAGCCATCTCTCCAGGTCCTTAACTCATGAACCCTTTGTCAAATTTTCTCTCCTCTGTCCAGCTGCAGAGGGTTTAGAGGGAAGTGAGTGAGCAGCTTTTGTGGGTGCCTGGCATCCAGCAAGTGTCAACCCACAACATGTCCCCAGCTGGAGGACTCCCCAGCTCCATAAATCATGTCACTTGGATAATCCTTTGTCATGGCAACCATCAGCTCAGGAGCAGGGTGACCCTTCAATGCCAAGCCTAGGCTGCACTGATCTTTTTCTGGTCTGTCAGGGACCCAGTATTACCATAATTTTGTGAGATCCCAGGGAGTAGCCAGGCCATTAGGATGCTTCTGGCCAGACACTGGTTGTGCTGAAGATAGAGGAATGAACAGGCTGGACAAGTCCACCTGGACCACCAAACCCAGCATGGCCACCAGCATTCATTGTCTTTCTCCTGGATTTCATTTAACCTCTTTGTTCATGCTTTTATTTGATCTTGGTTGTGCATATGGAAAAGAGTCCCCATGTTGGTCCAGGGGGGATGGCAGGCCATGGGAGACTCCATGTCTAGCACAAACCATGACAGATATTGATGGGGTTGGTAATATTTCTACCAGTACCTGCTTTCTGGTGGCTTTGCTGTGTTGAAATTCCAGCTACTCCACGTGTTGAGTAATCTCCCTGCTGTTACTAAAGAGACTGTCTGTCTTCCTTCTCCCCTGTCATTTCAATTTTCTCTTATTTCTCTCTCCAGACAGCCATTGCCTCTCTCATGGTGATGTGGTTTTGCTGATGTAGCCTGTTGTCTCTGTCTTTCTTGCAGAAGGACTTCACCATGTGGGAGGAGTTGCAGCAGCGGGATGTGGAACGCTGGCTGGGGTTCATCACCTTTCTCTGCGAAGTCTTCAGTACCATGAGAAGCAGCACGGGAGAGCCCTTTCGAGTTACTGTCTGCCCCATTTATACCTGCCTCAGGGAGGTAAATGCCTTCAGACTTTGTCCTTCTCCACTGGTGAGCCAAGCTATTACGTTGCAGCTCTGAGGTGCTCATGATTCATAAATGACACTGGAAGTTGCCCAAAGAAGCTATGGCCCCCTGTTACAAAAGGATGTGGAGGTTTAGATAAGTCCTTGACTTTTTCCCAGGCCTCCAGCAGCAGGCAGTAGCTTTATTGAGGCAGCCACCACCCCAAAACCTACTCTCGTTCCCAAGTTCTTTAATAATGGCTGATTCAGTCCATTGTAGAATGAATTATTTATTTAATAGATACAAAACTAACAGACATAAGACTTAAACTAATACCACACAGGAATAAGGACAAAAAGAGAGAATACTAGTAGATATATACAGTGCGAGATTAAAGGTACCTATTAATTTTACAGCTAGTGAAGAAATCATACAACTTAGTATTCCATGTATCTTACCATCCCATTGTTGGTGGGGCACACATCGAGATCCTTTCCCTCAATTCCCAGGAAAGTAACCACGGAATCTGCATCCAAACTCTGGGGAGAAGTCTCAAACAATTGTCAGGGTGTGTGTTTAGAAGGCTTCTACCTCTGTGATAACTCGTGTGTCTTTTATAGTTTGCAAAACAGTGTGTCTCAGTCAAGAATATTTATTTTATCTCTTCCCACATCTGCTCTCCAGACTAAGATGGTGATTTGTAGCTGAGGCCTGAGCCCTTTTGGTGTCAGAGATGACCCCTTGCTGGGCCTTTCAGCCCCTAGGTTATCTCTTTATGCACCAACCATCTGTGGTAGAGAGGGGGAGGACACATCCTGCCACACCCCCGATCCCTGGCAGTGTTCAAGGCCAGGTTAGATGAGGCTTGGAGCAACCTGGTCTAGTCAAAGATGCCCCTGCTCATGGCTGGGGGTTTGGAATGAGATGATCTTTAAGGTCCATTCTAACCTAAGCCATTCTATGATTGTTTGTTTTATGATTCCTAGAGGTTTGCTTTGCTAGCATCAACTCTTCCCACCTCAAAAGTACCTACGCCTGCACAGATGCTTGGCTTTTCCTGCATATTGTGTTTTTGCTAAATAAAGGCATGTGCTCCAAGCAAGACCCTTTGTCCGAGGGTTTGCAAAGCCCAACAGTTGGGATTGCGAACCCAACATTTGAGTTTGCCAGTCCCAGTGTTGCGAAAATCCACACCCAAGGGGCTTAAAAAGCTTCTTAAAGTTGGTGAAGTCCCCTGAATAGATGAGATGGACCGAGGGGAGAGAAGAGCAGAGAAGTAAGGTTCCACATGTCCTTACTCCCCACCTAGTTCAGCACAAATCTAGCCCTGCCACCAGGGTTGGGAACATTTCAGAACCCAAGCTCCAGATGAGTTTGTTTCAGAGCCTGAGAATCTCATGGTTTGAGATGGTGGCGGATATCATGGTGAGGACAAACAGAAAAGGCAACTCAAGGAGGATTTCCCCCCATCCTGTTTTAATGGTGGTTTTGTCTCTTGTTGCTGTCTGTAGAAGACTTTCTCAGAAAAACCTGCCTCATTGCCCAGGGCTGGAGCTGTGAATCTCAAATTGTCAGTAGTGCTTCTGTTGGGCCATAAATATTTTGCTGTAAAATAAGTTCTCTGCTAGACCCTTGCCAAAGGAAGCATAAAGAAACTGCTGACAGTGACTTTTAACATGTATGGGAAGTTTTCTTTGAATGAAAACACATAATAAACATTTTGTCTTCACAGTAATATTGTATGTAGGGCTCACAGATGGTGACTGTAGCAGTGAGAAAGAGTGCAGGCATTGTGATGAGGCCTACATATCCAGAGGAGAAGGTGGGAGAGGGATGCTAAGAATAGCCTAACTTCCCCAAAATCTCTGCTCATGGAGGTATGTGTCACTTTATGGGGAAGATCTAGGCATCCAGCAAAGTCCTCATTTCCCTCTGCTTCCCATCACAGTCATGACACAACCCAGCCCTTATTCTGCCAGGATTTTTCTCTGCCTGCTTCTTAAAAATACATCTCTGTTCCTTAGGAGGACAGCTTTGTCCCTGTGGTGTTGTTTGTCAGAGAAGACTCTTAGCTGACATGGGTGCGCCTGAGTCTTCTGGCGCTCCTGCCCCAAAATGGTTGATTTGAGACTGCTCTCTCCACAGGGTTGTGACCTTGACTCATGCTGTTTCTCTTCCATGGCTCTGCGATAGGCTTTCATCTTGCCATCATTTTTTGCCACCATCAGGTAATTGTGATGCCCAGGGCCAACCCAGGAGATCACAACCACCTATTTTTTAGTAGTGATAGGTGCCAGGCTCTGAGATGGTTGCCAGAACCAAAGTCAGGCTGTAGACTCAGATGAGGAGGAGGTGGTGAGCTCCTCTAGCTTTACCCTGGAGAGGACAAGGATATTTGCACAGACTGGCTCTGCCAGGTGCTCTGTGATAGGGTGAAAATTCCCTAATCATGCAGAGTACTTGTCCTTTGATGAGCTTCATGAAACACATGGGCTGGTGTTCCAGGACAGGAGGGGGTGTTACCATGGCCTATAAGGTTTGGGTCCCCCACTTTCCTCAGGACAGGTTCACTGGGTTTTTCCCCTTCCTGCTAATCAGCACTTATGCCCCTGTGTACAGTTTCATCCCCTTGCCCCTAACTCCTGCCCCCTTGGGCATCCCCCAGCAAAACCCCTCTATGTTGTCCACAATCATGCTTAGCTCTCTGCCTCCATTCACCCATCCTTTGACAATGAATCATTAGCAGAGACAAGATAACATCTCTCCCTCTGCCTGTCCTTTTAGCTCCTCTTGCTTTTTAGTTTCTCTTTTTTTTCCTTTTTTCCTCTTCCTTTTCCTTTACAGCTCTGGCAGACTCAGTCAAAGCTCAGCAAACAAGAGGAAGGGGAAAGCTGCCTGATGAATGAGCCAGGAATGTCTCTTTCCTTTCCCCTGCAAAGCTTCCTCTCTCCAGCTCCTTTCCTTTCCCCACAAATAAAAACTTATTAACACCATAATTAGTTGTGGAACTGGCCCAGGTGGGAAGGAGGATGGCAACAAGGAAATTGGTGCTAGGTGTCTCAGTGAGGAATCTGTGCTGGGGACATGGCTGGGGCATCAGGTGACAATGCAGTATTATTTATTGAGAGGTATGAATGGATTGGTGTAGTGGGTTGACTCTGGCTGGGTGCCAGACGCCCACCAAAGCCGCTCTCTTATTCCCCTCCACAACTGAACAGTGGAGGCTATGCTGTAATTCCAATAATAATTCCATTATGGGAGTACTAATTTAATGGGTTTTCATAGTTTTAAGCCCAGCTGAAAATTAAACACCATAGAGCTGCTTGCTTGCTCAACTGTCCCCCCCTCCCCCCCCCTGCCCTGTGGAATGGGGATAAGAATCAAAGCAAAACTTGTATGCTGGGATAAAAACAGTTTAATAATTGAAAATTAAGCAAAATACAGTAATAATGGTAAATGATAATAATAATGATGATAATCAAAATGGAAAAAAACGTGATGCACAATTCAATTGCTCTTCACCCACTGACTGATGCCAGACTATCCTTCCCAAACCCAGATTGGCTGCAGTCTATATAGTGGGCATGACGTTCTATGGTGTGGAATATCTCTTTGGTCAGTTTGGGTCACCTGTCCCAGCTGTGCTTCCTCCCAGTTTCTTTAGTGAACCTCTTCACTGTCAGAGCATGAGACAAGAAAAAAACCTCCTTGACTTAGGATAATCACAACTTAGTAAAAAAACAAAACATCAGTGTATTATCAACACCATTCTCATTCTGAATCCAAAACAAAGCACTGTAGCAGCTACTGAGAAGAAATTGACTCTATATCATCTGAAACCAGGACAATATCCACCCCTTATTCCATACCATTTATGTCATGCCAAGTTTCACATTTCTCAATATTCCATCACCTTCACTATTTATCTGTTTTGATAAATATACAATACAGACATCATTCCCTTAGTCTATGGAACACCTCTTCAAGTGTTCATAAAATGTCCACCAAAATAAAAAAAAAAAGTTTGTTGAATTCATTTAGTCTGTGACTTTGGTCTTCATCCTTGGTAACAGTCTTTCAAGCAAGAAAGATGATGTGAGGTGTTGGATTGTTGCATGTTGCACATTTGAGTCAGTTCCAATTCCAGTGCTGCTGCACTTGTTCAGTTTTATCAAAGTTCATTCTTCATTGGTGAGAGTGCGAAGATCAGAGAAAAGTCAGGCTCAGATCCTCAGAACATTTGTAGTTAAGATCCATGCCATGAGGTGCTTAGTGAGGTGAAGTGCACGCAGCTGCCATAAAAGTGGCAGTACACAGTGTTGGACAGTTATTAATATAATACAATTTAATTCATTGGCTGTTGTCACCCAAAATCAAATCTCCTTGAGGCACACCCTGGACTTCCCTATCCTCTCACATTACCCACCAAGTGCACCTGGCTCCTTGAGCAAAAGTAATCCCACAGACGGGTTTGCCTTTGCCTGAGGCAGGAATAATGCTGGATGTTTTCCCCAGCATGTTTTTAATGTGCACTACAGGAACTTTATCACTTACAATATATAAAAATTTTGATTGGGCAGGGCCAGCCTTGTTGGCAGATCCTCTGGTATTGACTAACAAGGTGGCCTTTTGTTAAATGTCTATCCCAACATTTCAAGGTCCCAGCACCCATTGCTCTCAGTGTAGTCATTAACAATCCATTACATCATTCAATCTTTCCAGAGGTTGGTGTATGATAGGGAATGTCATACACCCACTCAATACTATGTTCTTAGCCCCAAGTGTCTATGAGGTTGTTTTGTAAATGAGTTACATTATCTGATTCAATTCTTTCTGGAGTACCATGTCACCGTAAGACTTGCTTTTCAAGGCCCAGGATAGTTTTCTGGGTGGTGGCATGGGGCACAGGATATGTTTCCAGCCATCCAGGTTGCTTCCACCATCATAAGCACATGGCACTTGCCATCACAGGTTTGAGGGAATATGATATAGTCAATCTGCCAAGCCTCTCCATACCACAGAGGCTTTACCTGCTTGGCCTGCTTGATTGCAGTACGTTTCACATCAATTGATAACCTGTGTGACAGTGCCCATGGTTAAGTCCAACCCTCAATAATGACCCCACCTATATGTTGCACTTCTTGATGGCCCAAGGTATCATGGGCCCACCGAGCTAGAAATAATTCACCCTTGTGTTGCCAATCCAAATCCAGCTGAGCCACTTCAATCCTAATAGCCTGATTCACCTGCTGGTTGTTCCAATGTTCTTCAGTGGCCCAATGAAGTGACTGCTGGAACCCAGGCTAGCTCTTAGAACTCCGGTGCCACAGCAGGAGTGGGGAACTGCCTTGGTATGGGATTTACCAGAGGCAGAACCTTTAGACCCACTTGCTCTATGGGGCCAGACACAAGCCACGACAGGGACCAGGCAGAGGAGAAAGAAGGCTCTCTGTCTTGAGATTCCACAAGAAAGGGTTTATTCCAGGTGAAGGGATCAGAAACAAAGAGCCCTGGGCACTCCTGTGCAAGGAGTTTTGTACAGATACAAATCAGGGGGTGGATACAAACAGCTAACAAACAGAGAATCCTCAGGGGAGAAGTGAGGGGATTACATCAAGTGTCTGGGGCCAATTGGGGTAGGAGGGTGGAGAGGATGGGTCACATGGGCCAATGGGGCTTCAAGGAATAGGGGAAATCCAAAAGGCTGTTGCAGTCAGGGAAGGTTTGGGAATAAGAGGCTGGGTTGCCTTGACAGGCAGGGAAAGAGCTGGAACAAGGGGCGGGGAATGGTACGAGGGACAGCTTTGAGGGAGGGTAAAACCCAGGGGTAAACCAACTCAGAGAGAACATGAGGGTACAACAGAATGAACCACTTTACAAGGAATCAATAAAATAAATTCAAACTGCAATAGTCCAACTCTCGGGTACATGAGCATTTACATGACGCACCTCCACAACCAAGTTCTCTGCCCTGGCAACAAGATCTTGCCACAGTGCAGCAGCCCAGATGAGTTTACCCCTGTGTTGCTTGTTATTCTGCTTCTATTGCTGCAACCACCCGCAAAGGGCATTTGCCACCATCCATGAGTCAGTATAAAGTATCGACCATTTTTCTTGTTCAGCAATGACTAAGGCCAACTGGATGGCATTCGCCTTTGCAAAATGACTCAATTCACCTTCTCCTTCAGCAGTTTCTGCGACTTGTCATAGGAGACTCCATACAGCTGCTTTCCATCTCCAATGCTTTCCCACAAGACAGGAGGATCCATAAGTGAACAAGGCATATTGCTTCTCACTTTTTGATAATTTATTATATAGTGGGGCCTCTTCAGCATGTGTTATCTCCTCCTCTGGCAGCATTCCAAAACCTTTGCCTACTGACCAGTCCACTTCTAAGATTCCTGGATGACTGGGGTTTCCTATCCAAGCTTGTTGTGTGATCAGTGTGACCCATTTACTCCATGCAACATTAGTTGCGTGATGTATAGAGGAGACCCTCCCTTTGAACATCCAATCCAACACAGGTAAATGGGGTGCCAGACGAAGCTGTGTTTCAGTACCAACCACCTACGAAGTGGCTCAAACATCTTCATAAGCTGCCAGTATCTCTTTTTTGATTGGAATATGGGGGGCTTCAGATCCTCTGTATCCCCTACTCCAAAAACCTAGATGTCGATCTTGAGTCTCCCTTGCCACTTTCTGTCAGAGGCTCCAGGTAGGGCCATTCTCTCCAGCTGCAGTAGAGCACAATTTTTACATCTTGCCCTGTTGAGACTGGCCTGAGGGCTACTGCATGAACTATCTCCTGCTTGATTTGCTCAAAGGCTTGTCGTTGCTCAGGGCCCCATTGGAAATCATTCTTCTTCTGGGCAAATTCCACAACACCTAAAAAAGCTCGTGCTTCTTTCTTGGTAGTTGGTGGAGACATCTCTGTTACTTTATTAATAATCTCTGTCACCGACATCTTTTGTGAAAAATCCTTTCTTTGGGATTTTTCCCTCTTCTTGGAAGCTGAGGCCCCAGAAATAGAATGTAATCAATGGTTATCTGCTGCTGTGGAATGCAACAGGTGCACCTGTGATTGGCCCATGTTGCATGTGTACAATTAAGGGCCAATCAGAGACTGAGCTCTCTCTGGGACAGAATCAGAGAGAGCTCCTTTGTTTATTCATTCCTTTTCTATTCTTAGCTTAGCAAGCTTCTGAACTTCTCTCTCTATTCCTATTAGCATAGTAATAATGTAACATATATCATATAATAATAAATCCAGCCTTCTGATCATGAAGTCAAGATTCTCGTCTATCTCTTCACTCCTGCAACCCTTGCAAGCCCTGTAACAAATCTCCATTCGGATCTGCTGATGTCCATTCTTCCATTTTATCCTGAAAACTGGATCTCCTGTGCATGTCCCTTTACCTTACTTTGTTTTATAGCAAACCAGGCTTTTAGAAGGATTAGTTTTATTTTCTTCTCTTTCTCAAAAACTTCTGCTGTATTGCCCCATATAATGATATCATGAAAGTATTGGAGGTGTTCTGGAGCTCCACCCTCTTCCAGTGTAGTCTGTATCAGTCCATAGCAGATGGTCAGGCTGTGTTTCCACCCCTGGGGCAGTTGATTCCAGGTGCACTGGACACCCATCCAAGGAAAACTAAGCTGTGATCTGCACTCTGCTGGCAAAGGGATTGAGAAAAACACATTAGTGATATGAATTATGGCACTACTTTGCTGCCTTTGACTTCAGTTCATATTGAAGTTCCAACATGTCTAGTATGGCAGCACTCAGAGGTGGCACAACCTCATTTAGACCACAAGAGTCTACTGTCAGCCTCCCTTCTCTGTTAGAATTTTGCACTGGCCATATGGGGCGGTTAAAGAGTGAGCAGGTCCTACTGATCACTCCTTGGCTCTCCAGGTGATGAATTAGTTCATGGATAGGAATTGCAGAGTCTTGATTTGTGCAGTATTGCCTCCGATGCAGTGTTGGTGATAGCAATTGGCACCTGCTGTTCTTTAACCTTCAGCAACCCCACAACAAAGGGATCATTTGAAAGACCAGGCAAGGTAGACAGTTGTTCAGTGTCCTCCATCTCCATGGCAGCTATAACAATAGCCCACCAATACCCTTTTGGATCCTTTCAAATATCCTCTCCTGAGATAGACTATGCCAAGGATTCATGGAGCCTCTGGTCCAGTCACAAGGGGGTGTTTGTGCCACTCATTCCCAATCAGGCTGATTTCAGCCTCCAATAGAGTCAGCTGTTGGGATCCCCCTGTCACTCCAGAAATACAAATGGATTCTGCCCCTGCATAGCTTTATGGCATTAGGGTACACTGCACCAGTGTCTATTAATGCCTTGTAGTCCTCTGGGGCTGCTGTGCCAGGCCATTGAATCCACACATTTCAGTAAACCCAGTAATGCCTCTCCTCCACCTAGCTGGAGGCAGGGCCCCTCTAATACTGATCACAAGGTTCCCTGCTAAGATCTTCTAGAAATGGACTATAACTTCTCTCCACAGAGTCAGGAGTATGACCAGACCTTCCATTCTGCCTGGAAAACTGTCCGCTGGAGACTGGAGCAGCAACTTTACTGGAAAAAAAAAATTGTGGCTGTTTTCCCTGCAATTACCTCACCCGTGTATCTAGGATTGAGGGGGTTGTTCGTCCCACTTCCTCATATCCTCTCTGTGGTCCTGTAGGTAAAGCCACAGAGTAGCCCATGGTGTATACCTTCTATATCCTCTCTCTTGAGCAAGAGGATGCCTGCTGTCAGTTGCTGAAATATGGACCCATACAGGTAGGGAATAGAACATATCCTCTCTGAATTGCTGGAACTCCAGAGTCAGTTTATCTCACAGCTTCTCCACAGCCTCAACAACACAGGAAGGTATACTGTCTTCGTATTCCCAGAGCTGCCAAATCGTATCACCCACTGTTGGTGGTGTGTGGTATTTTCAGGGTCCCCCATGGCAGGAAGGAAATGATGAATCTGACTCCATGTTCTTAGAAGGCTTATATTATATTATATTATATTATATTATATTATATTATACTATACTATACTATACTATACTAAAACTATACTAAAGAATAGAGAAAGGATACTTACAGAAGGCTTAGCAAGATACTAATGAAAAACCCGTGACTCTCCAGAGCCTTGACACAGCTGGACTGTGATTCGTCATTAAGTAAAAAACAATTCACATGTTGGATAAACAATCTCCAACCACATTTCAAAGCAGCAAAACACAGGAGAAGCAATCAGATAATTATAGTTTTAATTTTTGTCTGAGGCTTCTCAGCTTCCCAGGAGAAGAAATCCTGGCAAAGGGATTTTTCAGAAAATATGACAGTGACAGTGGTGCATCATCTTTCCAGAGTAATATTTTCAAGGGGTTTCATGCACTGTTGGTGCACTCCATAAATTTCTGCCACATGGGTCACTGACATAAGACATCATCTGGATCCATGGGGAGCTGCGCATTGTCCAAGTCAAAATAGATAATATCTTCCATGGCAAATTCCCTCAGGTATTGAATACCTTTATTGCAGTCCATTTGCCTGAGTGACATGGAATATCATTTCTATAGGGATACCTTGCCCTCACACTTGATAAGAGTCACCTCCAGAGACTAAAGACTTGTGTCTTTTCTCCCATTGCTTTGTCCGTGTCTGGTTCCTTAGGAAGTGATCCCAGCTACTCGGCTTCCTTACCCTCTAATTTCACACTGTTGACCCTGTTGTCCCAGCACCAGAGCAGCCAGGCGGTAATATGCTCACATGGATGACAGCTGAAATCTTCTTCTATTTCCTGCAGCTCACTCAGGGATAGGGATAGAGTGGTGGTTGTCTCTTCTGTATCCTCTTCTAGTTCCTGTGATGGCCGTGATGATGACCCTGAAAATTACCCTTGTGATGGTTCTGCTTCATCGTCCTCTTTGCTTTCCTCGTCCTCCTTGACTGTCTTTGCTGAAGCTTTTTTACAGGGTGACTTTTGTGTACATTTCTTCTGCTTCTGTACAGGGGCAACTGACAACCAGCACATGTTGATTTGCAGTTTCAGTGGCTTCAGTGGCATGGGTATAGTGTGTTTGCATCAAAATATTTTAAGTAAATATGAATTAGATTGCACATGATGAATGCAATTGGTTGAGTTCAGGTTTGTGGTCATAAAAGTGCTAGTACTTCTTTCATTACATTTTCTCTCCCCTGTCAATTTGTGGCATGAGAGTGGCTTTGGTGAGTGTCTGGCATTCAGTCTTGGTCAGCTTACCACAGGCATGGACTTCGACTATGATTCCCAGTGATGCCGAATTTTGCCCCAAAAGGCAAGAATAACTGCTTAAGAGACTCAGTCTAAGTCAGATAAGCAGGAGGTATTTTATTACGACGCGTCGGAGAAATCACAAAATGGATTTCTAAATTATGTACAGCAAAAGCGGGTTTTTATACAATTTTAAACAGGGATTACATCATTTATTACATGCATATTCATAGGCAGGCGGGGTCTTCGTGAATTCCTGGTCTTCCTTAGTTAAATTTTAAGCTTTTCCTAATTTGGATTTCTTCCTGTTATCTTTGGCGTGTTTTTCCATGGCTTGGCTGAAGTTACTGTTGTACTTGGCTTGATCCTAACGGCTTGGCAGGTCACTTTAACTTATTGGCTTGATTCTAACGGCTTGGCAGGTCACTTTAACTTATTGGCTTCCACTTCTGTTTCTTCAAATATTCTAATTCCAAAGTTTCTTCTGTGAGTGTATTTTAGATTATTTATTAACGTATCTAGATATCTGATCAAAGTTCTTCCTAATAGTGTATTTAAGGTTATTTATTAACTTCTGCGATTCCCTTGATATACTTTTAAGTGTCTTTTAATTCTTTTATTTCTCAAAAACTATATTTCATTATAATAAATGGCTTCATTCCCCCCTTTTCTTTTAACTTACGAAGTCTTTCGTCAATTTCTAACCATGTAGGGCGCTGATACGCTCGTACAATAGCCCAAGTTTTAAACTCTTTAGCCATTCATTGATTCTTAGCTCTTCTTCCTTTAACTTGTGGACTCCTTTTCGAATATCCCTAATCTTGCTGTGAACCAAAACAAAATGATCAGAGAGACTCATGCAACACATTCCTATGCAACACATTTTTCAAACTCCAACTGCAGCAATGAAATGCATCTCGTGTAGCTTTCACTTCTTTTCTCCCTTCCGTTTTGAGTTTTGCTGTTCCCCACTCTCCTACCCTCAATCTCTGAAGGTTCTCAATGCACTGATCTAATGCTTGGTCAGGATCCCCCTCAAAGGGCCCTACCACAGATGTTTGGGTCAGTGGGACTTGTTGTCTACACCGGGCAGCTACAATGTGAGAATTTCTCTTTATTTCTAGTCCCTTTAGTTCATGATTCAAACGCCACCTCACAAAAGCAGTAATTATCTGTTCTGCACTTTCATACAACTTAAGCCCCTCCCTTCCTGGCAAACCTGTAAGTTTACTTAACGCTCTAATCCAATTACGTTCTCTTACCCATTGGCTACGACACCTCCAACACCAAATTTGCCACACAAGTGCTTGATCATACCAGTAAGTATACCCGCACCCAGCACACTTTAGAGCAACCCAAGCCCAGCAAAACATATTACTACAAGCACAACAGGTTGTACTACTCAGTGGTATGGATTCATCAAATTGCGTGGTAAGAACCCAGTTTATCCAATTCTGTGGTGGGTCTGTTAGGGCTCTGGCAGCTGGTTGTCGTGGGTTGACAGCCTTTATCCCAATATCGTGTGTTGTGTCTGGCAGCTGTGCCTTTTCTCTCTTCCCCCCCCCCCCCCGGCCGTCTTGCTGCGGCGGGGCGGGGAAGAGAGGGGGGGAGTGTTTGACCAGGCCTTTTTGGCTTTTGGCTTTTTGCTGCTTGGCTTGGCTAGCCGCTTTGCTTGCTTGCTTTCTGCTTTTTGCGCTGTTTTTTTTTCTTTTCTTTTGTTCCCTCTTTCTTACCCTCCCCTGAAGATACTGGACCGGCTCCGGACCTGACCTGAGACGTCCAGGACACCTGGAGCTTGCAAGAGAAGCCTGGCGCCCTCACCATACACAGTCTGTTTCTTTCCTTTTCTTGTGTTGGGGAGTGTTCTTTTGTTACTTGTAAATAAATAGGTTTTGTTTTCCACTTTGCTCCTCCGAGAAATTCCTTCCCGAACCCGGTGTTGGGGGAGGGGTGGTTGGAGGTTTGTTTTGTTTGGGGGGCTCCCTTTTGGAGATTTCCCCTAATTTGTCCTAAACCAGGACAATATATTTTTTGGTGCATTGGCCGGGAAACGGAGGCCAAAAAACAGTGGGAAAAAAACCTATAACAATAATATTTTGGTTTTGGCTATTTTGGTGGGCATATTGGTGATTCATAATGTCATTTGGAGTGGAAGCTTGCCGGTATTTCTGGTCCCTAGGGGTTTTTGAAGTTTTAATACTTTTGTGGTCCCTGGGGTTATTTCCTTACCCAAAAATAGCTCTGATGTTGTCCCTATTAAGTAGCTTTTGTAAGCGGGGGGCACTAACCAGAATAGTCATTGTGCTGGTCTTATGTGTGATGATGTGTCGGATAAAAATGCTGGACTTTATTTCAGGAATGTATGGATTGTTGTTGTGGTTGTTTACTCAGTTTGTTTGGGGAGAAGAAGGGGAAGGGGCTTTTCAGCCTTTGTCCTCCTTCTTGTCCTCCAAATTGTTGACATCTCTATTAGAAAATACTGAATTTCCCCTGAGTTTGAAAGAAACCATCTTTCTGGCATTTAATTTATTAAGCCTTTTCTATACTGTCTGGAGTGTGTATAAAATGAAGACAGAGATTTCTAGAGGGGTTAGAGACACTCCTGACTTAGGAGTAAAACAAAGCAGGAAAAATCTTGACTGGAGTGGGAAATGGGAGGACATGGGCCAGACTTTAAAGGAATTTTCCGATCCTATAGACTGGGACTTTCCATCTGATCAAATTCAGGATCCAGTCGAGGTGGCAAAGTATTTGAGGGAGAAGTGCCATGGTAATACTAAGGAGGAAAGGGTTACTGCAGTGAGCTGGGCCTTGGTGTTTGTTTACCGTACTCTGCTAGATACTGTGGAGCAGCAGATAGCAGAAAGGGAACAGGGAGATAAGTTAGTTACTATCCCAGTGACCCAGGCTGCAGCTAACATCCCAGGCTCCAGGCTAGCAGCTGAATCAGACAATAGGCCCCAAACCATGGCTGTTGCAGCTAATACAAGAGGTGGAAAATGTAAAGGCAAGACTGATCGAAAGGTGGAGGATGATGATGATGATGCAGGAGAAGGACCCTCACCAAAATCAGAGGCCACATCAAGGGGCACAGAATCTGGAGCTAATATTGACTCCTTTTCTCTGAAGGACCTCAGAGGCCTAAGAAAGGATTACAGACGACAACCTGACGAATCTATAATTAGTTGGTTAGTCCGCCTTTGGGATGCTGCAGGGGAGGTTACGATTTTGGATGGTACTGAAGCGAGGCATTTGGGATCCCTGTCACATGATCCTGTCATCGATCAAGGTATGATGAGGGGGGCTAACCCTCACAGCCTCTGGGAATGGGTCCTAAGAAGCGTAGCAGAACGATACCTGTGTACGGATGATCTCTATATGCAGCAGACACGGTGGAAGACCATAGAACAGGGGATCCAACGCCTGAGAGAGATGGCGGTGGCAGAGCTCATTTTCTCAGATGATACAACAACTAGGAATCCGGACCTGGTACCATGCACACCTGTAATGTGGAGGAAACTTGTGCGACTTGGGCCACCTGAATACGCTTCTGCCCTAGCAATAATGAAGCGGGATGATACATATGAGACTGTGCTCGATATGGCAAAGAAGCTTCGAGCGTATGCAGATGCTGTGCATGGCCCAACTCATGCCAGAATTGCAGCAGTGGAAACCCGACTGCAGAAACTAGAGGACAAAATAGAGGAGAATCATAAGAAACTCCGGGAAGAGATTAAGGAGGACCTTATTCAAATCTCAGCTGTACAAATTAGAGGCCCTGGTGTCCAACACTGGCGCTCCTTTGATGGGGAGAGAAGGTACATCCCACGGGCTGAGTTATGGGCTTTTCTGCGTGAGTCTGGAGAAGACATGAGGAGATGGGACGGAAAACCCACCGCTGCTTTGGCACAACGGGTGCGTGATTTGAAGAAAAGAGAAAGTATCACCAAAAGGATAGCAGCTCCGGTCGCTCGTAGCCGAGATGTTAAGTATGCTGATGACGATGACATGTCCGATCCCCTTGAAGGAACTTCTAAGGCATATGCCCAAGGAAAGAAGGACAATCTGGCTTAGAGGGGCCCTGCCTCCAGCCAGGAAGAGGCACAGGAGAACCGGGTTTTCTGGAAGGTGTGGATCAGATGGCCTGGCACATCAGAGCCACAAGACTATGAAGCATTGGTTGACACTGGATCACAGTGTACCTTAATGCCATCGGAACACGTGGGGACAGAACCTGTTTCCATTGCTGGAGTGACGGGGGGATCACAACAGTTGACTTTGTTGGAAGCTGAGGTGAGCTTGACTGGGAAGGAGTGGCAGGAACATCCGATTGTGACTGGTCCAGAGGCTCCGTGTATTTTGGGCATAGACTTCCTCCGGAATGGCTATTACAAAGATCCTAAGGGATTCAGGTGGGCTTTTGGAATAGCTGCAGTGGAGATAGAGGGTATTAAACAATTGAATACCTTGTCTGGACTATCAGAGAACCCATCTGCAGTAGGACTCTTGAAGGTAGAGGAACAACGAGTGCCAATTGCCACCTCAACAGTGCACCGCAGGCAGTACCGGACGAATCGAGATGCCGTGATCCCCATCCACAAAATGATCCGAGAGCTGGAGAGCCAAGGGGTGGTCAGTAAAACCCACTCAGCCTTCAACAGCCCTATCTGGCCTGTGCGATCTTGTGTAATAAAATGGCTTTGCTTGCATAGCATGGTACGTGTCTCTCAATTCCTGTGTCAGTATTTTATCTACTAGAACAATTGTGTTTTTAGCAAAATACATGAAACAGCATCTTTGTGTGTGTAACAAAGTCATAAAGATAAAAACAGTGGAAAATAGGTATTTCTGATCCCTTTTTCAGGGTCCTTGCTAATGGTTTCTGTTACTGAGCTTGCAAGGGTTTTTCAGGGGTGAAGAGAGAGACAAGAATCTTGACTCCATGATCAGAAGGCTGGATTTATTATTATATGATATATGTTACATTATCACTATACTAATAGGAATAGAGCGAAAAGTTCAGAAGCTGCTAAGCTAAGAATAGAAAAAGGAATGAATCAACAAAGGAGCTCTCTCTGATTCTCCCTGAGAGAGCTCAGTCTCTGACTGGCCCTTAATTGTACACATGCAACATGGGCCAATCACAGGTGCACCTGTTGCATTCCACAGCAGCAGATAATCATTGTTTGCATTCTCTTTCTGGGGCCTCGGCTTCCCAAAAGAGGGAAAAATCCTAAAGAAAGGATTTTTCACAAAAGATGACTGTGACAGGTTTCAAGGTTTGTGGGGTGAGATGCTTAGCTCCTATGCTTTGCCATTGTCAGGAAGAGGCATTGACCCTCACTGTACACCCTTGTGCTGGTTTGCAAGTAATCCAGTGTGAGAAATGAACCCCACACAAATACCTTGAGAGAGATTTCAGGTCAGTGTTAAAATTTATAGAAAGATTACAATGAATGCAATGATACAGAAAAACTGGCTTAAAAACACTAAGAGTGCAACCTGGCACCCTGTTGGTCAGGGTGGTGATTGCAGTCTGATTAGGTGGTGGTTGCAGTGCTGTTGAAGTGATGGTCGCAGTCTTGCCAAATGCAGTGGTCCTGTGGAAGGTCTGGTCCTCCAGTGGAAGTTCAGGTCCTATGGAGCTGTCCAGTGGTGGTGGTGTCCAGTCCTCAAACCCCCAGATTATATACCCCCAAGTCGAGGCAGGAATGCTCAGTACCTCCTCCAGGGCAGGGAGTTTCGTAATGGAATGATGTAATCCTGTGAGTCATAGGATATTTTGGGGAGTCTTTGATGGGCATTGCAGCTGGCTGCTGAGCCATTATGGCCCATTAGCAGAGATGGTGCCTTCAGGATGGGTGTAACCGTGTTGATACTCCCCTGGAGGGAGTTATCACTGCTGGGTCGTTTGTGAAGATAAAGAAACACTACCCCATCTGGCAGGGTTTGCCTCATCCAGATTGTAGCCTGAGGGATTGGGTGTGCCCTGGGTAGCTACTGTGAACAACCAATCATTAACAGCTTATCAGAAATTATGTAGATGTCCCTAGAATACAGTTTGGTTGCACCCATATTGGCACCCTTTTTCCTGTAACTACGACAACCCTGAGTCTGAACCACTAAGTGAGCATCTTCCTTCGCCATCCCATGCCATGCCCAACAACATTTCGGGTCTCTATTGAAAGTTGCTGGTGCTTACAAGCTCGTGTTTATAATGCAAAGTTAATGGACAGCAGAGTAGGATTGGAGTCACTACACTTAAGACACCATAGTTTTGTTGGCACTCATTGCACTTGCATCACTATAGAATCTGTCTAGAGGGAGCCGTGTTACAGTGTATTGGATGTAATGCTTTGCCATCAGGTAATTTTGTGTCTGTTATAAGTGGCCTCACAGGGATGAAAAGGTTCAGTGAGGGGGGAATGCCTCTGGGGCAGAGTGCTTCCCTTCCAAATAAAAAATGCTGTTGTCTGATGGCTGCATTTAGTCACTGTGTATGTGAAACTAGTGTGTTTTCTCATTGCCTGTTGTGGAATTAAAAAAGCTATGTAACGTAATGTATTGGGTCTGATGGAGGTAAAGTTCACAGCGCTGTGCTTTGCACTGGTAGCTGGACGAGTGTTGATAACCAGTGTTTTGGCCACTGATGAGCAATGCTGTCCCTCTGACATTCCTTCTCCCATCAAAGGGGATGGGAGTGGGCAAGATCCTGGGAGGGGACACAACCAGGCCAGCTGACCCAAATTAGCCAAAGGGATATTACAAACCATATGACATCAGCTCAGATATATAAGCTAAGGGAGAGAGGAGGAAGGGGTAGCATTCATGAGTTTTCAATGTTTGCCTTCTGAAGGAACTGTTATGCATGCCAAAGTAGAGACTGACTTTTTTTCCTCTTTAGCTCTTGCATGCACAGATCTCCACTCATTTCTTTCTTTTACTGTAATAAAACTGCCTTATCTTACCCTGCTGGTTGTTCTCCATCTTATTGTCTCCCCTGTCCCAGTGGGAAAGGGAGTGATAGAGCAACCGAGTGGGCACCTGGCACCCAGCCAAGGTCAACCCACTACACCTAAATAATTTGATTTTGAAAGCTGTTAATCTAAAGTCTACATTCTGTCCTGCTTGCTTGCTCTCAGCAGTGGGTAGGCTGGTGATACCCTTTACCCTGCATTTTGTCACTGTTTATCTTAATTTTCTGTGTTGATTATATCTTTCCTCCTCCCTTTTCTGATTTTATGTCCTTTCCTCCTGGAACTGGCAAAAGTCAAGCTGGATGAAGAGATGAAAGGAAGGTTGTAAGAGAGGAAGAGGAGGTCATGCATTTCTCACCACCTCTCTCTTCTCTTTTGCAGTTGTTACAATCTCAGGATGTGAAGGAAGATGCTGTGCTTTGCTGCTCCATGGAGGTAGGGAAGCACCTGCACCACCTGCCCCAGTCCTCACTGCTCTGCTGCTTCTGTCCTTGGCCACATACATGTCAAGCAGCTATTAGATGTTTCCAAACCCAAACAGCTGTGTTGCCCCTTTGCATTATGGAATCACCAAATGGTTTGGGTTGGAAGGGACCTTTAAAGAGCATCTAATCCAACCCCCTACCATGGGCAGGGACATCTTCAAATAGATCAGATTGCTCAGAGTTCTGTCCAACATGACCTTAAAACCTGAACCTGTTTCCAGGAATAGCTCGTCCACAGCTTCTCTGGGCAACCTGTGCCAGTGCCTCACCACCTTCACAGGAAATAATTTTTTCCCAATATCTAATCTAAACCTGCCCTCTGTCAGCTTGAAACCATTGCCCCTTGTCCTATCTCTACATGCCCTTGTTCAAAGTCCCTCTCCAGCTCTCCTGTATCCCCTTTAGATAATGGAAAGTGCTCTAAGGTCTCCCTGGTGCTTTCTCTTCTCCAGGCTGAACAACCTCAACTCTCTCAGCCTGTCCTCTTAGGAGAGCTGCTCCAGTCCTCTGACCACTTTTGTGGCATCCTCTGGACCTTCTTTAACAAGCCCATGTCTTTCCTGTCCTGTGGACCTCAGAGCTGGATGCAGTACTCCAGTTGGGGTTTCATGAGAGCGGAGTAGATAAAAGACACTACTGTGAGATAAGAGATGGCCCTTGAGATTCTATCACTGGACTTGTGATGCATGTACATGGATGCAAAAGGTTTGGTAGCCAGAGTCCCATCACAAAATTATGTCATCCTGGTTCCTTTGAATCTCACCCTGCACTTATTTTTTAAGCACAAAAACACCTGTATTGGAGAAAAAACTGCCCCATGGGTCACACAGACAAGTTTGTTTAGCTCAGCAGCATATTTGCAGGGAAATGCTGGTATAAATATGGAAGAGTTTCATTAGTATCTTTTTTGGGAATTGATTTGCCTGTGAGGATGGATGCTTTCCTTGCAGAGAGTGATTGAAATTATAGCCCAAATGGTTGAAATTCAGCAAAGTGACAAGCAACTGAGGAGAAGGGTTTGAATTTTTAAGGTGAAGACTTTGAGGAGCTCTGCATTCAAGACCCACTAATCTTCCATGATGGTGGACTCACTGCCGTCCAGTCCCAGCTTGGACCTTCTCTGTGGAACCACCTAAGGCATATGCTGCTCCACGGAGGCTCTCCAAGGAGTAATTGTTTAAGAAAAACCCCTTGGCTGTCCTCAGTGAAGTAGCATGACAGGTATAAATGCAGATCTTGTCAGGGTGGGATTTGTTATGCATACAGGAGGGCTCTGCTTATTACAATTAATGACTGGGAGTTACTGTGAGCTGTGAATCAGCAAGTAAATGAAGGGCCAGGTAGAAGACAAGAAAAACACATCACAGCCTGCAATTTGTTTTGACAATAGCATGATTTTTAGGTGGGATTACTTTTTTTTTCAAAAGCAATCTTCCTTTTATATCAGCAGTAGCTGGACCATTTGCTCCTCTAGCAGCCCAGTGCAGATGCTTTTCAAAACCTTGCCCTTCATGCTCTTGGAGCTTTCTGCCACATGGATTTGGTTTTCAAAAGTCATAATGCCTTATAACCTTGCCTGATGGCTCTACCCCACCAAGCAGGGAAGAATTGGAGGGATGGAGCCTGTTTGTAAAAGCCAGTGGAGTGTCTGAATATTATAGAATGATAGAATCATAGAATGTCTCAGCTTGGGACACACAAGGATCAATAAGCCATGGCTGACCCCTTCTTCTCCTGACAGCTGCAGAGCAGCGGCCGGTTACTGGAGGAGCAGCTGCCCGAGATGATGACAGAGCTGCTGGCGATAGCACGTGACAAGATGCTGTGTCCCTCCGAGTCCATGCTGACACGGTCCCTGCTGCTGGAAGTCATTGAGCTGCATGCCAACTGCTGGAACCCCCTGATGCCCACCATCATTCAGTACTACAACAAGACCATCCAAAAACTGACAGCCTGAGGGGCAGGACAAGGTGGGGTGGGAAGGAACAGGAAGAAGACATGCACCTTGACGAGATCTGGCAAAAGCTTTTCTGATTTAAATTCCCCAGAAGAGCAACCCCCAGCATGCTTGAGAATACATTCATGGGATGGGGATGGAGAAGTATGTTTCTTTTTCAGCTGCGTCAGGTTTCTTTTTCTGAACTCATTGCTCAAGAAGCAGCAACATGCCCACCAGGTTATTGTTTGACTTTCAAAAGAAGACAGAGAATTTGGAAATGAAAAAACACAAACAACTAATCCAAGTGGGGGCTATTATTGTTTTTTGCTGTCCTCCTGCCTTGCCCTTGGCCAAGTGGCAGGAAACAGCAGGCAGCAGATGTCTTGGGAGGACAAAGCTAGATACACACTATACTAGACACTCATAAGTGATGGCTTTTGTCCAGAGGGTCTTGTGCTAGATTCCCATCCTGTCTTTGACTTTCTGTGTGCCCCTCCACTTACTTGCCACCCCTTTGAAAGTGGATTGGAGAGCGGGATGACTTTCTTATTTGCACTGGGTTTTTTTTTTCCTTTATTATTTGTGATTTCTTCTTGTTTAACTGTATCATCGAATGAACAATTGTAAGCAGCTCAGAGATGAGGAAAGCAACGCCTTCCCAAAAGCTTACTAATGGTTTATGTGAGGATTCTGCAGCAGGACTATTTTAAAGGAGCCCAAATGCCACTGCAGAAGTAACATAGCCATCATCAGCTTGCCAGTAATCTTCTCGATGGATTGAGAATCATGTCCTCTGAGCTGGGAGCTCTAAGAAACAGGGAATTCTGTGGCCCTTGCTTTTCAAGTCACCATTATCCCTCAGCCACTATAACCCTTTTTTTAATATAATAATTTTTTTTTCTATTGAAGGAGTGCTTTATTGTAGTTACTGTCATAGCTATAATTATACATTTTAATCCAGGCCTGTTACAGTCGGGCCTAATAACATACAGGGCAAGGGAGAAATGGAAGTTCATGTTCTTCTTTGGTGACTAGTAAAGAGAAGACAAGCAATGCATGGAAAAAAGGAGGAAAAAAGAAGAGGGGAAAAATAGAAAAAGCCAAAACTAGAGGTTTTGAGCCTGGCTTCTAACTAGCTGAATTTGCTGTCCAGTGTTTCCAGGTGTGCAATGTACAAGAGCAACTCTGTCCCGTGGTTGATGTAAGTGGCACCACATCATTGAGGGATGGGTGGCATATTCCAGGGGGAGAGTTTGCCCAGGGGTCTCCAGGTTGCTCCGGGATACCTGGGTTGCTCTGTGATAGAGCATCCCAAAGGAAAAGGCAACTGCTGGGAGGTGAAAGCAAGATGCCTCCTGGACGAGGAAATGCCCAGAGAGTAAGGGGGCTGGTACACAGAAATGCCATTCTGTTGCATCCCTCCCTGAATGATGAAGATGACTTGGTGGTCTCCTTATTTGTCATCTACTGACACTGCTTATTAAAACACAGAATCACAGAATTAACTAGGTTGAAAAAGATCTCCAAGGTCATCAAGTCCAACCTATGACCTAACACTACCTTGTCAACTAGACCATGGCACTAAGTGCCACATCCAGTCTTTTCTTAAACACCTCCAGGGACAGTGACCCCACCACCTCCCTGGGCAGCCCATTCTAACACCCAAACACACTTTCTGTGAAGAACTTCTTCCTAATGTCCAACTTAAACCTACCCTGGTACAGCTTAGGTTGTGATGCTGTGGTTCAGTATTATTTGAATTTTCATCTGGTTGTCTGCGATTGTGGTTTTTATTCTGCACATGGAGTATCAGTAGGAACAAACAGGAGCTTCAGCTTTTCTGTGTACTCAGCAGCAAAATGATTGCTGGGTGCACTGGACTTGTCTAGAAAATTTATTTTCTGCTTTGTGGATTCAAGCCCAGGAGATTTGCATGGTGACGGCACCCTGTGTTGGGTCAGCTTCATTAGTAGCAATGGTGCTTGATAGAATTATGAGCAGCTGAACTTGATTAAGATGGTTGCAGTGGGTTGATTCTAGCTGGATGCCAGGCACCCACCAAGCTACTCTCTCACTCCCCTCTATAGCAGGGCAGGAAAGAGAAAATATAATGACGAGTTCATGAGCTGAGATAAGGACAGGGAGAGATCACTCGTCAAATACTGTCATGGGTAAAACAGGCTCAAATTAGAAATATTAATTGAATTTATTCCTAACAAAATCAGAGCAGTGTAATAAGAAGTAAAATAAACCCTTAAACACACCTTCCCTTCATCCCTCTCTCCTTCCCAGCTCTACCTCCTACCCCAGCAGTGCAAGGAGACAGGGAATGGGAGTTATGGTCAGTTCATCACCCATTGTTTCTCCCTCTGCTCAGGGAAAGGAATTGTTCCCCTGCTCCAGGCATGGAGTTCCTCCCATGAGACACAGTTCTCTGCGAACTTCTCCAATGTGAGTCCATCTCACAAGCAACAGGTCTCTGAGAACTGCTGCAACATGAGTCCATCCCACTGGCAATAGTCCTCCCCAAACTGCTGCCACGTGGGTCATCCTTCCACAGGGTGCAATCCTTCAAGGACAAGATGCTCCAGTGTGGACCCCTCTCTCCACAGGTCTCCCACAGGTTCACAGCCTCCTCTCAGGTATCCCTCTGCTCCAGCACAGGCCTCCTCCATGGGCTGCAGGTGGATGTTTGCATCCCTGTGGACGGACATCCATGGGCTGCAGGAGGACAGCTGCTTTACTCTGGTCTTCACCGCAGGCTGCAGAGGAATCCTAGATCCAGTGCCTGGAGCACCTCCTCCCACTCCTTCTCCACTGACCTTGGTGTCTGCAGAGCTGTTCCTCTCACATATTCTCACCCTGCTCTTCTCTGGTTGCAATTACAACTGCGCAATAACTTTTTTCCTTTTTTTTTTCCCTTCTTCTTCTTAAACATGTTATCACAGAGGCATTACCACCATTTCTAATAGGCACAACCTTGTATTTGAAGCAGCTACAGATTGGCTCTGCTGGACATGAAGGAAACTTCTAGCAGCTTCTCACAGAAGCCACCTCCGTGGCCCCCCTGCTACCAAAAACCAGGCTGTAATAAACCAACACACCCTCCTACTACCAAAGCTTAGACATGCAAACCCAACACAGTGGTAAAGCCCATCAGTAATATAAGGCTTAGGGTAGTGCCCTCTTGGTTTTTCCCACTCCCTGATTTCTCAGGAAGCAGAGGAAAAAGGGCTTTAACACTCATTGCAGAGCACTCAGGCACAGCATCTGTCCTCTGGGAGAAGACTTGAAAACCAATTTTGTCTTGATTTTTTTTTCTTTAAAGAACAGAGAAGTCTTATATTCCATTACCTCTCTGGACAGCCTGTTCCAGTGCTCTGCCACCCTCAACATAAAAAAATTCTTCCTCATGCTGAGGTGCACCTTCATGTGTTTTAGTTTATGGCCCTTGCTCCTCATTTTGTTGCTAAGCACCACTGAATAGTCTGGCACCATCCTCTTGGAACCCACATTTGAGATCTTTATATGCATTGATGGCATCCCATCTCAGTCTTCTCTTCTCTAGACTAAACAAAAAATAATTGTGGGGGGACAATAAAAAGAGGTTTTTTTAAATATGTTAATGGCAATAGGCAGTGTAGAAATAACATCAGCCCTTTTCAGGATGAGGATGGTCATCTCACAAACAGGGACATGGACAAGGCAGAGGTGTTTAACACATTCTTTGCCTCTGTCTTCAACCTGTATGACAGACCAAGGGGGTCTCAGTGCCCTGAGCTGGAGGTCCATGACTGTGAGAATGATCAACTCCCAGTCGAACCTGAACTTGTGCAGGATCTACTGCTCCAGCTTGATCCATACAAACCTGTGGGCCTGATGGGATTCAGCCAAGAATTCTCAAAGAGATGGCTGACATCATTGCAAAACCTCTCTTGATGATTTTTGAGCAGTCTTGGGAATGTGGAGAGGTCAGAGCTGTCCTGAGGCTGGTGAACATTGTCCTGATTTTCAAGAAGGGCAAGAAGGACCCTAGAAATTACAGGCCTGTCTGTTTCAAATCCATGCCCAGTAAAATCATAACAAAGATTATTCTGGGGGGTGTTGGCAAACACCTGGAGGACAACGTAGTCATTGGTCACAGCCAGGAGGGCTTGAGGGAAAAGTCCTGCTTGTCAAACCTGATTTCCTTCAACAACAGGGTAACTCACTGTCATGGTTTGAAGCTGGCGCAATGCCAGTGCCTCCATGAAAATGTGTTCCCTGGTGTCTGCTGTGAGATGTGACTGTTTTGCGGAGAAAAGTAAAAGTACTCCACAACTTTGTGAAAGTTGTAAAGCCAGTATATTTATTACAGCGCTGGACGCATGCGGAGATTGCTCTCCTCAAAAAAGGCATGCGTACCTGTGAGAACTTCAGGTCTCTTTTTTTCTCTTTCTCAAATACATATGCATACAGTTTCACAATAGGTTCATACATATTCAATTTTATGGATTTTGTGTGACATTTGCCACTAGTTCTTTTTTATCAGAAAGAATTCTTAGGTCAGGTTGACCTGCTCTCATAACAGTTTCTGTCTCTCTTTATCATCTTCTGTCTCCCTCCCCTTATCTCTGTCTTTCACTGAAGTAACTTCACTGAGCTTAGGCCTTGCAGTCAGGCTAAATAACTATGGTTTCTAACCACAGACTCAACTCAAAAATGTACATTTCACCTAAATCAAAATGGATTTCTATCCTGGAAAATTTCCACTTTGCCTCAGACCAGAAATAGAGCAAAGCAGGCTTCAATTTAGGAATAAAGAAGAAAAAAACTTTATTAACCTACAACTATATATAAAAAGAAATACACGCAGGACTCAGAATGAAAACCTTCCAAAAACATTCCTCCTCCCCCCACCAAATTTCCAATACATCACAGTAGTACAAAACCTTGGATTCTCAATTCAGTTACCACCCCTCAGATCACTAACTCTCAGTCCATCACCACCCTTTAGATAATCAATTCTCAGTTCATCAAGAAGAGAGGAGTCCCTCTTGTACCATAGGCTTCCCCTGGAAACACAGTTGAGACCTCTTGTGTTTTCATGTCATACGTGGCACCGCCCAGAGCACATTTGCCATCGTGACATCTTCCTTCCACGTACAGTGCTCTCACCACTGCGCATGGACCAGAGCTGCTTCTAGGGTTCCCCTTTTAAGGATGCTTTGCCCAGTTCCAAAAAAAGCACAGTCTCTCACTTTCGGGACACCTGTCCCCCTCAAATTCACCCCCTGGGGCCGAGGGATCTCCCAGACAGAGGTCTTCTTCCCTGAAGACGGAGGGCACCACCATCCTCCTCACCCATCGTCTCTGTTCATGCGCTCCTTCACATAATATCACTGCACTCTCTTGGCTCCAAGCCATTGCCTCCCCCTAAATGCAGTCTCTGTGTCACAGGAAAAATGGTTCTGTCCATGGCTATACAAGTCCAGCCAAAGGCCACTCCATCATCTCCTCCCATCTAAGATTCTTCTCAACTTCTCTTGTGACCCATTTTCTCTTATCTCATCTCTGTCTCTCTTCTCATTCAACTCCAGGAGGATCAGCATTTGTAAGGTTTCCATCATCCAAGAAAAGGGTTAAAAATCTTAGGCTCTGCCTGTCCAGAACTCCCACGCTGCCCTGCTGGGCACCTTCTCGCCGCACCCCCCCTTCTCCTTCTCAGCCAGCCGTGCTATCAAATTTCAAGGTGGCATAAGCACAGGCACCAGCGCTCTCTCTCTCCTGGGGGGAGGGGTGACTGCCCGATGCCTCTCAGTGCTCCTCCACCCTTCCATCCTACAGGGGCCTTCATCTCCCTTCTCTGTCCAAGGTCCCGGACTACCTCACCCGGCCGCATGGCTTCCCCTCCCCCGTCCAGCCCACAGCTGGGCAGGGGAGGTCTGACCTCTTTCATGGACAGAACCCAAGAGAACTTCTCCCTGGGAGTTCTCTGCTTTTAACCCCCTGTGTTCTCAGAGGCATATCCATGTCCTCAGTGGCCACACCAGGTGCCAATATTTAAATCTTAGCACCTATTGGTTTGACCACAGCATCTCAAAAAACTCACTTCCTTTTCAAACCAGGACACCCACCTAGTTGATCTAGGAAAGCCAGTGGATGCCATCTCTTTGGATTTCAGCAAAGCTTTTGATACTGTCTCTCACAGGATCCTTCTGGACAAAATGTCCAGCACGCAGATGGATAACCGTGTTACGCAATGGATGAGAAACTGGCTCACAGGTCAGACACAAAGAGTTATAGTGAATGGGGTGACATCAGTGTCTTGGCTGGAGAGACAGGTGTCTGTTAAGGAAGGCAGGCGCCTCTCTTGGAATGGAAAATATGACCCCCTTCCTTCCGAATTATTAAAATTTTGAAAGTAAGGGGCTTCCAAGCAAAGATATGGGAAAACGAATAACAGTTCTTTACTAGTATGCATAGCAAGGCAAACAAACAACAACAATGGCAGTGACAACAAACAGAACCAGAAATCCAGTAACAACCATCTCAACTTCAGGCACTTTCCCCTTTGGTGTAGTTATGGTCACAGATGGCAGGGGCACTGGTGGGTCCCAGCTGGGTAGGGCGAATGTAATGATTCCCCTGCGACTGCAGGGGGCGCTCTGGTGCGAGTTTGGGGACCAAGCGGTAATGTCGGGCATAGCCGGCAGGATGGGATGGAGAAGGAGCTTCTTTTATGAACCTCCAGGGGCAGCCAATCCTAGTGCCCCCTCTGGATAGCAAAAGGACCTGTAGCAGGAAACCTCCAGAGAAGCAAGCTGGAACGGCAAGACCTCCCGGCAGGCAGAGGGTGAAAAGCTACAGTGTAGCACAAATCCAGAGCAATGGCGGAGGTATGGTAAGGGTTGGGCAGTAGCAGTCTGGCTCTCAAATGCAGTAAAAGGCTCCTCAAGCTTTTCTCACCAGCATTGGTTGGTCCTTTGGACCTCAGCTGTGCAGAGGGTGGGGGCAGCTGCCCAGCGGAAAATTAGGGCGGTGATAGGTCCTGGTGGGGCATGCACTCGCTCTGGACTTCCCAAAAACAGAGCAGCAAAACAAGTTCATCCGGCAAGCTCAGTCACAGTGCCGAAGCAAAAAAAAAAAAAAAACAAAAAAAAAAAAACAAAAAGAAGCAGGCAAAATCCACAGAAACAGCAGGATCCCTGGTCAGAGATACCGGCTGCGTGTGTGCCATTGAACTGCCCTCCGGAAGAGCAGAGACTGACGCTCACCCCACCCCCAACTCCCCTTGGAAACTGCGGCTCAGCCTCAGCTTCCATTCATCGGGACCGCCCCGGAGTCAGGGAGGATGGGGGGTGGGGCGGGGACAGCCGCCACCCCTGGACACAAAACAAAACAGATCAAAGACCCCAAAAATGGGATGGGATAATAAACTATCTCCAAGAGAATCAGGCTGGTCACCGGTCACAAGTGGGGTTTCTTAAGCCCAGTTCTCTTCAACATCTTCATTACTGACTTGGACACAGGACTTGAAGGAATACTAAGTTCGACAGACACACTAAATTGGGAGGAGATTGGGAGGAGGTGTAGACTCCCTCAGGAGCAAAGAGAGCCTGCAGAGACACCTGTATAAATTAGAGAGATGAGCAATCAACAATCGTATGAAGTTCAACAAGGGCAAGTGCTGGATTCTGCACCTGGGGTGGGGCAACCCTGGGTGTACTGATAGACTGAAGAACAAGAGGCTGGAAAGCAGTGCTGTGGAAAGGGATCTGGGGGTTCTGGTTGATGCACAGTTGAATATGAGTAAGCAGTATGCCCTGGCCACCAGGAGGGCCAACTGTGTCTTGGGGTGCATCAGGCAAAGCATTGCCAGCTGGACAAAGGAGGTGATTGACCCACTTTGCTCTGCACTGGTGTGGCCTCACTTTGAGTGCTGCGTGCAGTTTTGGGCACTGCAATGTAAGAAAGACATTAGGCTATTAGAGAGTGTCCAAAGGATGGCCACGAAGATGGTGAAGGGTATGGAGGAGAAGCCCTATGAGGAGCGGCTGAGATCACTTGGTTTGTTTAACCTGGAGGAGACTGTGGGGAGACCTCATTGTGGTCTTCAACATCCTCACAAGGGGAAGCAGAGGGGCAGGTACTGATCTCTTCACTCTCATTGAAAGTACTTGAGGAAATGTCATGAAGCTGAGTCAGGGGAGGTTTAGGTTGGATATCAGGAAAAGGTTTTTCAACCAGAGGGTGATTGAGCACTGGAACAGGCTCCCCATGGAAGTGGTCACAGTGCCAAGCCTGAGTTCAAGAAGTGTTCGGACAATGCTCTCAGGCACATGGTGTGATTCTTGGGGTGTCCTGTGCAGGGCCAGGAGTTGGACTCAATGATCCTAATGGGTCCCTTCCAACTCAGCATAATCTATGATTCTAAACAGGCACAGCTCCTACAGTCTCTCCTCATAAGAGAAATATTCCAGACCCCTAATCAGCTTTGTGGCCTGCAGCGAGGTGTGGCCTTAAAGTCAGGTGTCCAGCTAGCAGGAGGGCAGCCAACACCCAACTGCAAATGTGTGAGCACCCCTCAGCGTCAGAGAAGGCTTCGGGCTGTGCTCACAGCAGACGGAATCGCTGCTGGCCAACGAGAGTAAAGAGTCTGGACACTCACTGGGGACTTGTCAGATTTATTGTCAACCAGGGAGTGACAGACACCCAGGTGTTGAATCTAATGTGTCTGCCAGAGAGTGACCAGGAACAAAGGGTGCAACAGGGTTATAAAGGGGAGGAGGGATCTCAGGGAGGGGTTTACAAAGGACCAATAGGGGAAGGTAGGGGAGTGGACTTAACATAATAGGCACTGGGGAGAAACCAATAGTTACATTATAAGGGAGGGGGCCCAGAGCCACAGCCAATCATAACTCCCAGGTAGAAGAAGATTCTGGAGGCTTGGGAGGAGTGGGGAGTGATTGACTGGGCCCAGGGAGAAGAACAAATTCACATATAAGGAAACACAGGGGAGGAGAAATTATATAACAGAGAGGACTGACGTAAACTGTGGTGGGAGTAACCAAGGTAACCAAATGATAGACAATACCATGGCGGGAAGAACTGGTGAGGGCAGAACCATTACAGAAAATGGGGGAGTGATACAGAAAATAGGGGAGTAATTAAACAAACTAACAGAACACACTACAACAGTGGCCTCCACTGGACCCTCTCCAGTAGTTCCTTATTTTTCTTGTATTGAGGAGCACTGAACTGGACACAGTATTCCAGATGTGGCCTCACTAGGGCCAAGCAGAGGGATAGGATCACGTCCCTCGACCTGCTGGCCACACTCTTCCTGATGCACCCCAGAATAACATTGAGCCTCTTGGCCACAAGGGCACATTGCCAGCTCATGGTTAACTTGCCATCCACCAAGACTCCCAGGTTGTTCTTCATCAGGAGGCATTCAGAGGTGGAGTATAAGCCCCAGGGCAGTATTTCTGCTTAAGTATTTCCCTACCCCTGCAAGCCATGGGGATTTATTCAATTTTCCCATTGGGGGACAATCCTGCAACCCCCATCAACCAGGCTTGGTCCATGATTTTTTCCCCCCAACACTGGGATTTTTCCCACCAAAGAACTCTTATGTGAAATCTTATGGTTGTTAATGTCTTGCCATCTATCTCCATTATAAACATATGTTCATCCATCCATTAACTGCTTTGCTACATAACTCACCCCATTGGTTTCTGAGAATCAAAATGTACACCAACATTTTTTATTATCCCAAAATTGCATGCTGCCAGTGGTATTTTTCTGAAATCTATCAGCAGGAAGCCAGCAGGCATGTGGCATCAATGAACCATGGGACCATGTTGGGAAAAGAGACACCGTGAGGTCATTTGATGGACAGCTGGGGAGCAACACTGGGAAGTTTTGGGGGTCCCTGGTGACAGCAACTAGGAACGTCATTGAGTGTCTTCTTTTTCTCAGCTTTCTTTAGAAACAGTTGCCAAAGAGTATAATTCTCCAATGTGTATTTTTGAACATGTGAAGCCACAAACAACATCTCCTCAAATTAGCCAGATCTGATCTTTGCCGCTCAATAAAAGTATCCACGTGGGATTTTAATATGTTGCCCCCAAATTATTACATCAGCAAAGGGGAAAATAACCTTCTCGGGCTGAATATGTGGGACTGTCGTGGTTTGACACTGGCCAAATGCCAGGCACCCACAAGAGTTCCTCGCTCATCCTCTCCTGACACAGCTGGGTAGAGGAAAGGGAAAAAAATTTACCAAGGGTTCATGAGATAAGGACTGGGAGAAGCACTTCAAGGGCAAAACCAGGCTCAACTTAAGGTTGCAAAGTGAATTTTATTGCTAACAGAATCAGAGGAGGATAATGAGAAGTAAAATAAGCCCTTAAAACACCTTTTTCCCCCCAGCCCCTCCATCCTTCCCACTGACAGTGCAGGGAGACAGAGCATGGGGGTTTTTGGGTCAGTTCATCACTAAGATTTTCTTCCACTGCTCTGGGAGAGAAGTTGTTCCCCTGTGAGACTGTGGGGTCCCTCCAACGGGAGACAGTTCTCTGTGAACTTTTCCAGCATGAGTCCACTCATGAGCAGCAGCCCTCCCAAAACTGTTGCAACGTGAATTCCCTCCATGGGCAAACAGTTCTCCCAAAACTGCTGCGACGTGGGTCTCTCTTTCCACAGGGTGCAGTTCTCCAATGACAGGCTGCTCCAGCCTGGAACCAGGGGCCCTCTCTCCTCACCAGGTCTTCCACTAAATCATGGCCTCCTCCAGGCATCCACCTGCTCCAGCATGAGCACCTCCCCCATGGTCTGTGTGTGGATCTCTGTATTCCCTGTGGATCCCCATGGGCTGCTGGGAGTCAACTTGCTTCACCATGGTCTTCACCACGGCTTGCAGAGGAATCTTGGCTCTGGTGCCTGGAATACCTCCTCCACCTCCTTCTTCACTGACCTTGGTGTCTCCATGTTGTTTCCCTCACATATTCTCACCCCCTCCTCTTCTCTGACAAAATGAAAAACTGTGTGACTTTGTTTTGGTTTTATTCTTAAATATGTTATCACAAAGGTGTTACCAACCTCTCTTATTGGCTCAGTTTTGGCCTGCAGCATGTCCATCTTCAGAGCCATCAGAGATTGGTTCTGCTGGACATGGTGGAAGCTTCCAGCAACTTCTCACAGGAACCACCTCTGTGCCCCCCCACCCCCCCCCCCCCCACTACCAAAAACCAGGCCGTGCAAAACCAGCACAGGGACTAAACCTCGGGCTGGTGGGAAGACGAGTGGCTGAAGCATCTGCAGAGGAGCAATGCTCTGCACCACTGCCGTGCCAGTCCCCCTTGGATGCAGAGGAGGTTTGCCAACTCCCTGCCAGACACCCCAGCATCTAATTCACCTAATTTCTGGTGAAATTATTTCCAAACTGAAGATTTATGCTACCCAGAAAGAGACTTGCTTGATTTCCCCATGAGGGATTTCACCCTTGTTTGGAGAAGTTTCATGTATACGGAGGTGAAACAAAAATGGGGGGAAAACAGAAAAGTAAGTAATTTGCTTGGTTCGCTTCTTCCCCACAAAGAGATTAAGTAGTATCCATTCTTGTCATGATTGATGGCTTTGAAAGAAAACTTATCAGATTAACTTATTATTTATTTTCATGCTTATTTTTGTAACATCCCTCACTTGGAAGTCTCTCAAAATCTTTAATACTTTTAAAAAAATTATTTCCTCAATGTGTATTTTATGGCTTTACATCAATTTTGCTCTTTTTGATGTTAGCTATTAGCCAGACCCAGTTATATTTACAGTATTTTTTTCAGGAGAAACAATACTAAAGGTTGCAAAGTTCACTGCCAATAGCCAAGGGAGCTGCAGTGTCCTGCAGAAGATGATGTTAACAACTGTAATTTTTTTTATTTATTTATTTGCATTTGAAAAAGCAGCATTTTTAATTAAATCACATTTGTTAACCTAAGTGCTTTAATTTATTTTTTTTAAAAGGAAAAAGGTGTTGTGGAGAATAAAGACTATCTGGTCTATCACTTCTGCTGGTCTGGAAGAGACCTTCCTTTTGTTTAGGATGGAAGAAAAAGGAAATGGGGGGGGGGAATATCCTTAATGGTGTCTGCTTGGAAATGCTGTGTGGGGATGGATCAGCCTGTGCTCCTGGTGCTAGGGCACATTCTGTTGCAGCTTCTATTGGAGCTAGTCTTTCTCCCTGTCACTTCTCACAGAGGTGAGGATGAAGCCCATGGGAGCAGTGCAAAGAGCTTAGAAATCCATGGGTGATGGATTGGGTGCTCTCCTGGTTCTTTTACCCCATTCAACCTTTAAAAAAATCCAAAATAGCCATTTTTCTAAGTCTTCCCTGGAAAACCCTTCTCTAACCCAAGCCAATTAATTTTTGGTTAATTGAAATGTGTGCATTGTCCTGAGAAGCCACACAGGTCACTGGAAGTGAGTGGTTTGTGCTGGTCTGTCATTGGGCTCCATCCAGAAAACTGGAGGTGAAATGGTTTCTGCTTTTGAAGAAGTGTTCAAGGCCAGGTTGGATGGGGTTTTGAGCAATCTGGTCTAGTAGAAGGTGACCCTGCCCATGGCAGGGGTTTGAAACTAGATGGTCCTTAAGGTCCTTTCCAATACAAACCATTCTATGGTTCTACAGTTCTATGATGTGACCATGTACATGTGCTCAGAGATCACTGCAACTGAGGTGGAAGAAGTTTGTGCCATGGCAGAGGGAACTCTGCTGCTGGCTGGGGGCTCAGCTAATTGCTGTAAAGCCTTGAATAAACAGGTGAGACATTAAAATGAGGTGCAGGCATGACATGACCTACCAGGCAGTGTTACTCACAACATGGGGCATCACCTGATCCATCCTTCTGCCACAAAGCAGGACCAACAACACCAGCATGCTTCCTGGGGAAGTTTGTCCAACCTGCTCATAAAACCTCTGCTGATGGAGGGCAGATTGCCCATTTCCTATACAAAATGCCTTGTGATGAACAATGGAGTCATTCCTGGATGTTTGCATAAAATAGAAATATATAACCCCTGTTTAGTCCTTCAAACAATCACCAGGCATTGCTTTGTGTTGGAACCCTGGATGCTGAGAATTTTAGACTTTCTGTGCTGATGGGCACTGACTCCCATGAGAGCACTGCATTTGACCTGAGGCTGTGGAATCAGCTTCCAAAATTGATTGATAGCACTGGGACTATGGGTGTGTAGTTGGTTAGAAGTGTGTAATATCACACGGTGGAAAACTTAGACTTGGGATTTTAGTATATATGGGATATATATGATATATGGGAGTCAAGATTGAGAATTTTGGATGTGGGTTAGATGTCATTTTTTGTTCCTTCTTCTTTATTAATCTGGGTAGTTTTCTCTAATTGGGTGAAAGATGTCTGCATTGCAGGTTTTGGGTGATCATAATTGGGTTAGAAACATAAATAATATAGATGTCAACTCTTTACTGGATAATTGGAACTTAAATAGCCTTGAACAGACACCATTTTAGCTCACTTTTTTGACTTGTCAGAGAGAGCTCACATCTTGTGAGTTTGTAATAGATAAGGAAAATAAACTTCAGAGTGAGACTTCAAAAACAATGTCTCCTGAGTTTTATTCGCCCTGACCTTGGAGCAAGAAAGAACATGGCATTCCAACAGCTTTGGATTATTTTGCTGATAGCATGGGGAAAAACAATAAACTGGTTCATGCCATCTGCCACTGAAAAGATCACCCGGTAGAAACTGGTTTTGTTGTGTTGCTTCTCTTGGGAAGTACTCCTGGGTCCTTCCCATTATTTCTGTTGCTGCATCAGCTGGGTAGGAGAAAGCTTTGCAGCAAATGAGACAAATCACTGCTGGTAAATGAGGGTTAAAACCATCCAAATCTCTCCTCCAAAGCCACCCTCTTCAAGGATCCATCTTTAAATGTCCCCATCAACCTACAGCCAGACCCTACTGCTCCAGGATGAACTGCAGTCAGAGTTTGGCTTGTTCCACCAAATCAAGGTTGTGAGCATCTGGATAAGCTTCAGAAAGAGCTTGTCAGTACTGGAGTTGGGCTGGGATCAGCAAAGTTGAGTGAAGACAGTCCCTGGGCCTCTGGGACCACCAAGATATATTAAATGAGAAAATAATCTGCAATAAAACAAGATTTTGGAGCAGATGGATGGGCTGAAGCTTTCAAGACGTAGAAATATTTCTGTAAATTCCTTTTTCACTGCCAAAAACCCAGACAAAAGCAAATAAAGAAACCCCATGGATGAGAGAAAGTTTGCTTCACTTTCCTAAAACAAGTCAAACCCACAAATAGCCAGGATGTGGGATGTTCTCCTCTTCTATCAGCTCCATTTCTAATAATGAATAATAAGCAGGGGTTTTAAATACTCATGCTGGTGGAAAAATGGGTAGCAAAGATAAATCCTAAGTGGCAAAGGATGTTCACGCTTAAGTAACAGCATTGATGCAATGTTTGCAAGATGAACTGTAGCTTAAATTATTATTTATTGGGGTGCAACAAGAAAAACAATGGTATTAAAACAATAATGAGCATTACAAGTCTGTATGGACTCTTACTTTTGGATCCTATATTATCATCAGTAATTATAAAGCCAAATACTTTAGTGGATACATAAATGTGACTATTGAGCCTAGCTTTAAGTCTATACCACTCCTAAGGACTTCTCCGAATTCCTAGAGAAAGATTTCTGCAAAAAAGTATTACATCCTTGGGCTAAAATGTAATGATTTAAAAATTTCTAGGGATGCAAACACTGCCTGTAACTCTTGGAGAGATACTCAGGTTATCTTCACAGGGCCTCAAGGATGGATGGTCCCAGGGCAGGACACTGAAATGGAATTTTTGTAGGGAGGTTTGTCTTTGCCCTTTGCCAAGTCATCACTCCCCTCAGAGCTGCAGCTTTCCAGGGGGATTAGCAGTGTTTCAGAGGACAAAGCCTTGGTGGATGGGTTGCTAAGCTGATGCCTTATCCCATGCCAAATCAAAGATGGCTAACCATTTCCCACCAGTCATAGCCATGCCACAGAGTTAATGGTAAAAAATGCAAAATTCGTCTCAAGAGAAATGCTGAGATTTCAGAATTCCATTCTGTCTTAAATCTGAGTTTTTCATCAATACATTTTGTTTCAATGCATGTTATGTTGCTGTAATAATAACATTTAAACAACATGTTTGGACTTTTTTAGCTCAAACTTTTTCAGTAACTTCCCATAGAGCTTTCCCATCAAAAGTTTCCACTTTAAGAAAGTGATGCCAAGAGGTGGCAAAGGTCTGATGGGAGCAATCACCTCCAATGTGCATTGTGTGGACCTGGGCTTGCTCTATGCCTCTTCTCCCAGCCCTGATGGAGGGAAATGCACTGTGTTTAATTTCTATCCCCACACATGTCATTCTGGAGGCCCAAATACATGACATGAACATGTGGCCTCACAGCCAAGACAGGGAGGGAGCTGCACAGACCACACCAATGCTGCTGGTGATCTTGCAGCTGTAATCGGCGACGGAGCTGTGAAACAAGATCCTGGAGCAGATCAGTGTCTTGCAACTGGTGGGGATGTGGTGAATACCGCTGGCTAAGGAACTGGGCTGCAATGAGTGTCAGCAGATGTATGAGGTGGAAAAAGTGGTTCATGAGAGTCCCCAGTGTCTAGGAACTTTGCAAAGTCCAAGACAGTGGTTATGGAGAGCATTTCCACACTTCCACAGTCAGCACTGAGCCTGGGTTTTATCTGGGGGATGCTCACAGGGGTACTGGTTGGATCCAAGAGACAAATCTCATCAGTTTTTGCATCTTGCATGCATCAGGGAGGCGTTTTTTTCTGGTTGTTGTCCTATTTGTGGACATGGGGAACAAGAAACTCTCTCTTACCTTTAAAAATAATAATAGTGAATTCTGCAGTATCTTGGGCTTTCTTGGCACACAGACATAGTCTCATGCTCCAACATCAGATATGCAACTCCCTGTACAGGAGCTGGAGCCAAGGTGCTGTGTACAGGTGGGTCATGAGCAGCATCAGCCTGACATTCTGTGGTCAGGCATCAGCTGAGCTATGGTTTCCCCAGGTCCCATGTGTCAACCACAGCCAAATTATCTGTCATTGGCACTTACTTGTCCATGAGATAAAGCCTGAAAGAAATCCTGATCAGCATTTATTATTCCCTTCCTTGATCATACAGTCATGGAATCCCAAAATGGTTTGGGTTGGAAGGGACCTTCAAGATCATCTAGTTCCACTTCCCCTGCCATAGTCAGGGACAACTTCCACTAGACCAGGTTGCTTAAAGTTCCATTCAACTTGGCCTTGAACATTTCCAGAGAAGAGCACCCTGCAAGATCAGAGATCAACTCTGAAATAATATTTTTTTTTAATTTTAAATGTTGAGCTCCAAAAGAACTCAAATTCACCTTTCAAAGCAAGTCTGGAAGAAGCCAGATTGGATAAATCAGCAGCTACAGAGCATGAGAGGAAATAGTGCACCAGGAGATGGATTACCAAAAATCTGTCTGCTGGTAATTGCACATCTGAGGGCAAACACTGTAAAATATTTCTATGGGGAGAGAAAGATGACAAAGGTGGATTGTTTTACAGCTAAGGTAACTGATCCTTAGAGCTGGATTTTAGAACTTGTATAAGAAACCAACCCCTGTTTCACAGGTCTGCTCTGCTCTTCCTGTAAAGCACCAAAAATGCAGCATATTTGTTAGAGAACAAGGTTTTGTGCTGCTTTCCTAAAGATAAATAGTCTTCTTTTTTAGAGCAATAAAACATTTGGGAGAGGCATGGTGTTGCATGTGGAGACTGCAAGTGGTTTTTATAATCATTGCATGGACACTGTATATGTTCTTTATATAAAATGGCATTTCTGTTGCTTTTCTAAGCACTTAAAAGTGGTGCTGCAGGGGCTCACCACTTTCCCAGGGGGCTAAGCCCAAATAACCTGGCTCTAGTGCTTGGGTTCTGTTTTTCAGCACAATTTACTCATTTGTTCCCCATTTGCTTTCTGTCCTGTAACTTATATTTCTGTTTGGTCCCTCTGTCTTTGCAGGTAGGGCCCCTTCCCCTCTCCATCGCTGTGCTGTCACATTTGGCCACCTTGGCTCCCTTTCCAGACCTGAAGATGTCGCCCCCTTGAGGATGAGTTCTCCTTGTGCCAGTCCCCATCTGCACTCACCTTTTTGGGTGATCCTTGATCCCTGCATTTCCCATTTAGATATCCAGAATCTTGCACAAGGGTTTTATCTCTTTTGAACACTTTCTGCAAACACTTTATCTGGAGTGTTTTGTATGTCAAAATCCCACCAGGAATTGCCACCACACATGTACATTGATGTCACCCATGGAAATGCTGTGAGGAATATGTAGGGACCCTCATCTCCCCCTGCTCCTCCTGCCCCTCTGTGTACAACCCATTGCTTCCCAATTCCTCCCCTAATTACCCTCTTCTCTACTTCACCTAATTGCTCCCATAGGGCTGGATCAAAGCACCATTCCTAAAGGAAGCAATGGGAAAAAAATCCAGAGGAGCCCTGAGCAAAGGCAAATCCAACAGCAGTTGTCCTATAGAGACCTGGCTGAGCATAGGGTGGCTCTAGCTGGATACGAATGGGGACAACCAGCCCCACAGGATGGTGATATACCATGGTCACCTCCAGATGCTCCCATGGAGTATCTGGGGCACATGGCCTCATGCTGGCTGTCCCACCTGGAGGTGGCAGCTGGTGTGCAAGGCGTTTGTGGAAAGATGTCTGTTGGTAAAATAAGAGGAAAATGAGAAATTATATTCACATCCTGACAGAAGTTATAATGGTATGGAAAATATAGGGTAGCATACAGCTGCTACTCCCTGGATAGAATGTGGTTGGCATGCTCCATGATGATTCCCCATAACAAAAGTAAGTACCTGCTAAGGAGAATGGAACAGGGGTGAAACCGAGTGGAGACACCACAGCCAGGCTCTGTTGAAATCCTTGCAGGGAGGGGAACTGAATGGTACTTTGCAGCTGAGAAACTACATAGCACCTATCAACCAAAGGAGAGATGTCCTGCTGCTGAGCCAGGAACTGTGGCCAAATTTCTCTCCTTGGATGAACTTGGTTCATTATAGTCTAATGTCCTGGGGTGACTGTATGGTCTGGTATCCCATTGTCTGTTTTTTTTTCTCTCCAGAAATGGGTCCTGTAGCTTTAAGCTAGGCCCAGAGAGACAGAGAGAGAGAGAGAGAGCGAAGTGGGGGAGAAGTGGTGGCACACAGTTTGTCTGCAGAAGCTTCACTCCCTCCCCCGGAATTCCTTTCTCACAAACTCACGGACAGCGGGAGAGAGCTTTCCTTTGCTTTTAGTTAGTTTTTTTCTAGTTAGATGAGGCAGAGAAGTTTCCTGGACCGTGGCTTCTTTTTCTTATAACTGTTCAGCTCTGCTCTGGACCGAAAACCCAGAAAAACACTGGGAGCTCACACCTGTGGCCCACCTGGGCCTGGGACATTGCATTCCAGTCCCGGAGGGACTGAAAGAGACTGAGCAAGCCGAGACACACCCACGAAAGGACTTTGAACTACAAAAGGACTCTGAATTTGCCATCTCTTCAGAACAATGAGAGGTTTCATTGTTTTTTATTATTCATTTTTCATGTTTGTGAGTCCTTTGCTTGTGAAGTAAACAGGTTTCTTTCCACTTTTCTCCAAGGAGAATATCTCCCAAACTGGTTGGGGGAGGGGCTGCTGGAACCTGTTTTTTTAGAGGAGACCCCTTTGGGAAGTTTCCTCCTAAATTTTGTCTCAAATCAGGACACCTAATAATAATATTAACACACACTTCCATCCCAAAGTTACCTGCCTCCAAGTTACGACCACACCTCACTAGGCATGCATTCTACATTTTTTGGACTGAATCTTTAAAAGCAAAATGAGAGAATTTTACACCAATCAGTAACAAAAGTATGTATGACTAAAGTCACTTAAGCTCCACCTAAACACAAAGAAATCGTATAAGAGGAAAGTTAGGGAAGACCCCATCCTACCTGCTGGGATCCGTCGGCAGGCTGAACCTATCTTCTGCCCCATCTTCTGCCTGCTGGGTAAGAACCATACTCATTGTGCCCTGAATACTTTTACTGGGCATAAGAGTTGCCTGTGTATTACTTTGAATACATTTTTGCAATCTGATATTATCACCATCAATCCTCGAACCTTAACCTGTCAAAATTTTATATTAATAAATAAAGAGGGTTATTCAGTGAACTGTTAGCATGAGTCCTTCACAGGCACTGGCAGTCACTGGCAGTGGGTTACATACTCAAAGGGGAAGACCTGCTGAGGGGTTTCCCTTATGCTGTTGATATGTGTCTCTGAATAAGTCAGTTGAGTCACCCTCCAATCCATCAGGACTGCTCAGTGAAGGATCCCTATAACAGGATGCGGACAGAATGGCTGGGCACAAGGGTCTCGGCTTTCCTGGAGTGCTAACAGACAGATCAAACACTGAGTGGTGCTAGCCAGTGAAGCCTCTAGGTAGCTCTTTTAGAACACCAGCAGCCATGCCAAGGTGTATGGAACAACTCCAGGATGAATTCACCAGGAGCTGAACTTCAGAGCTGTGGCTCTACAGTGGGATTAACTTTACCAGCATCAGGGAGAAAAGTAAAAGAGTCGAAGGATGCTCTCCACCTGATCTCTCAATAGTCCTTTAATCCAGATTCAGAAGCAAAAGAGGACCAGACCAGCCCTCAAGGGGTTTATAAACAGGCCAAAACTGCTGGGCAGGTACAAAGAGCCAGCCAATGGGACAACCTTAGGGGAGTGGTTTACAGAGCCAGTTCCAATGAGAGTAAAGGGGAGGAAAAGGGGAGTGGTTTACATCAGGGGCGGATACAACTTAGGGAGAAACCAACTTGGAACATAGGGAGGGATTTGGAAGCAACCATTATCAGACAACCCGGATTACGAAACTGAAAGCTGGGGTAACATAAACACTAACTGCAACATCTCCCCCTATCTTTGTCAAACAGAGGAAGGAACAAGGTTACACTCTGATTTTGGGCATAACTTGTACCACCATTAAGGTGGAAGGCTGTAATCAGGAGAATCCTTAGTATTGGGGTTATTGGCATTGGGGTTTTCAGAGTCAGGAGCATCAGGGGTCTCGGTAACATTAATTTCAGGAGGGAAAAAGGTGAGGTGTGCAGCAATGGAAAGGCAACATCTTGTTATGATAGCAAAGGAAATTACTATAAGGAAAACAATTAAAATAAACCAAACAATGGATTTAACAATGGAAGAGAGCCACCCAGTCAACCCCCACCTTGAGAAGATGTTCCCCGGCCAGTCTTCTGTTTTTTTTTTTTTATGTCAGTTATTAGTTCTTGCATTTTTTGCAGGGATGTGTGGGCATCCGGTGCTTTTGATGTTAGGTGGAGGCAGCAGAGACCTTCGAACTCTTGACATTTATGTCCATGCAGCAGCAGCAGGAAGTCAATAGCTGCCCGATTTTGTAGGGGAGCTTTCCTAGCGATTTCTTCGTCTGCTAGGAGGTCACTGATTGTGGTTTGTCGGGTGCGGGAAGACTCGGACACTCAATATGAGATCAGCGAGCTCCGTTTATTTAGCAAAAGCATCAAACTTTTATACACACAAGTAATAAGCTTCATGAATATTCTGCAAGCCAAGCAACCCATTGGTTAAGCTATACCACCAGCTCTTCAAACTAGCTGTGTTCGGTACTTTCCCAGCCCCTGGTGGGCTAACAAGCGAATGTCTAAGTGACCATTGTCATGGTAGCCATTTCTCCACAGTGGTTGTTGTTAAATTGGCTTGTTTCACTACCCAACACTCAAGGTGGCCCAATTCACATAGTGCTTTAGCAGCAGCAACCCATGGTAAAAATAGAGAGACTGCAGCTCTTTTTAGCTTAGACCAATGAATAATTTCTGATTCACAGTGTTTGTCTAAATTATCAATGCTTCGCTTTTGGATTCTCAAATTGTTTTTCTGTTGTCAATCCATAATTGGGGTTTGATTGAGCGTGAACAGTGACAACCGTCCAAACGTGCACGGACCTCTGAGCAGATGAGAGGGGATAGCTGCCCAAGCTCTATCCCCACAAATGAGGAAAGTACCTTTTTCTAGTCTCTTTGGTTGGTGGTCCTCTGTGGATACCATCTTAACATGCTCAATCTTATCGCACCCCCTGTTACCCTGGTAATCTTTTTTATACTGGAGGACATTGGTATACTGTTCTATGTGGTGCCTTGGTTTGTAGACAAACTGAATGCAATTGGCTGCACTCAAAGACCCTAAAATTTCAAGTTCTTGTGGTTCAGTGCTCATGTTGAGCAGCTTGCCTACCCACTCTCGCCACAGCACGAGGGGGTTGTAAACTGGAAATTTGTGTTCATAGGTCATGCTTGGTGTTTGGTAAACTATGTGGGTGCTTTGTTTGCTATTTATGTGGGGTTTTTTTGTTTTTTCAGGATTTCAGGGTACGCCTCGGGTTTAAACGGGACCCCCACTAGGCAGGTTGACATGGAATTTTCTGCTGTTGCTGTAGACAAGCAGATATGGTCTTGCTTAAGGGCCTCTGCTAGTGTAACCCAGACGTTTTTCCTGGGTTGTGGGACAATCCGCGCATTAGAGGACTGGTTAAGGACGAACAGGATGAAACAAATTCCAGTGAGGGCTGGCCTGGGGAACATGGCTTCCTCCTAAAATAATAAAAAGTTTAACAAAGGTTATTTAGCACTTCATAATCATCGATGAACATATTAAGTAATGGAAATTTGGGGTAGAGGGGGGAATTTGGGTGTCCTTTTCCACCCAACAGACATTCCCTCTTTTTAGCTGCTATGGCAACATTGTTTTTAGCATCAAGAGGCCTGTTAGGGTGTTTAGTGACATAGGGTTTCACCCATTTTTGTGGGATTCACTGCAGGCCTAGTGGCATAGACACGCAGGCATACCCACATCCCTATGTTGCCAGTTTATAGGGTCCTTCGTTTCTGGATGTTTGTGGGTCCTGGATGAGGACAAGCAGATGTTCTTTGTATCTGTGATCTCCATGCGGCACAAAGTGTCTTACCACTGGGGGATTCAGGTTCTCAAAAGAACAGTTTAAGAAGTTAGTAGTGAAGACAGCATTGCAAAGTTTCTCCTGAGGTGTTTGTTTCTTGGTGTCCTCCTGCTGACGTTCTCAAACCTGTTTGAGCAATGGGTGTGCTCACTCTACCACATCTGGACCCGTGGGGGAGTGAGGGGTGCCTGTCTTATGTTCAACTCCCCATACCTGCAGGAATTTGTTGAATCCCTTGGAAGTGTAGGCTGGGACATTGTCTTAATTGCTTTAGGGACCCTCAGCACTGAGAAAGCCTGCAGCAGGTGTTTCTTTGCATGCTCGGCCTTCTCTCCTGCGTGGGCAGTGGTGTAGGTTGCCCCAGAGAAAGTGTCAATAGAGACATGCACATATTTCAGCCTGCCAAATTCAGATATGTGAGTGACATCAGTCTGTCACAATTCACAAGTGCCCAGACCCCTGGGATTAACCCCCTCTCCTAATGATGGAATGGTGGTTGACTGGCAGTTGGGACAAGTTGCCACAATGGCCCTGGCCTGATCTCGCTTCAGGTGGAATTGGTGGACCAGCCCTGGCACATTCTGATGGAACATCTGATGGCTCATCTTTGCTTGATGGAAAATGTCAGGAAGACTCGCTAGATCTACAAGGGCTGCAGCCAGGGAATCTGCTCTTTGATTTCCCTCAGCCTCTGGTCCTGGCAGGTTGGTATACGATCTCATGCATGACGAAAAATGGATGCTCTCAGTGGGAAACAGCATAAATTAATTTTGAGAGCATCTTGAAGAGTCTGGTTTGAGACCTCTTTTAGAATTGCATTCTTTGCTCTAGCTACTATTCATGCTACATAATCTGAGTTAGTAACTAAATTGAATGGCCCAGAAAACCTCTCAAAAGTTCTAAGGACAGCAGCCAACTCAGCTATCTGCGGACACCCCTCCACGTATTCTACATCAGTTTCCCACCTCTGGGTTTGAGGATCCTTCCAGGTCATTAATGACCTATGGGATGCTCCAGATGCATCAGTGAAAACTGTCAGAGCTTTTAGAGCCCTCTGGCTCCTTTTCTCTCTAGGGATCAAATTAAACTTTTCATGAAACAATTTGTGGGCAGGAGCTTGGACAGAAATCTGTCCTACATAGTTATCCAATGCTATTTGAAGGGTCTAATTTTCTCTTGATAATTGTTCAAACATATCTACTGTCAACCTCCCCAGGGATGCTGTATCCTTAGAGAGGTCAATCAGCAGATGAATGCATGCAAAATCACACCCAGCCAGTTCCAGGATCCTTACTTGTGCTTTCTTGACCATCAGCATTTGTGGCCTTGTTATACTCTTGGACCGATGGTGACTGAGGAAAACCCACTCTATGATCAAGAGAGGGTCCCTCTGGTCCTGGTCGCACTGGAATATTAAACTGTGTAAGTGTGGCAATTTTCCCAAAATGATACATTTGAATGGCAGCTCTGTTTTACAGTGGTGGGACTGTCTCTCTGTCAGAGCTTTCTCCACTTTCTCTAAGGCAAGCCTCGCCTCTGGAGTCAGGGTCCTGGACGAACTTAGTTCCTCTCCCCCTTTTAATAAATTAAAGAGGGGTGCTAGGTCTTCTGTTGTTATACCCAGCCAAGGCCTAATCCAATTTAAAGACACGCACAGGGAGTGGAGGTCTGCTAAAGTTTTGGGATCGCTGTCAATAGCCAATTTTTGAGGAACAATGGTCCTTGCAGCAATCTGAAGCCCCAGATACTTCCAAGGGGGCACCCTTTGAATTTTTTCCTCCTATAATTCAAAACCTACAGTTATCAAAACATTGACCACTCAGTCAAGTGCGTGTTGGAGCATATTGTCACTGGTAGCACACACAAGCACATCATCCATATAGTGTAGGAGGATGGTTTCTCCTACCTTGGCACATACAGGAGACAGTAACGAGGCTATGTACCATTTGCAGATGATGGGAGAAGCTTTCATTCCTTGTAGCAACACTTTTCAATGGAATCACCTCATAGGAGCTTCCCAGTTTTTGTTTGGGACCAAGAATGCAAAACACGGGGCATCACCTGGATCAAGAGGAATTCTGAAAAAGCAATCTTTGATATCAGTAACTGTTAGATTCCAATTTTGGGGAAGCATCACTGGGGAGGGCATCCCTGGTTGAAGGGGTCCCATGTTGACAATGACTTCATTTATTTTTCTGAGATCATAGAGGAGTCGCCACTTGTTTTTCCCGGCTTTCTAATAACGAAAATTGGGGAGTTCCAGGGACTGAATGTTGGCTCAATGTTACCTTGAGCCAACTGCTCCTCCACTAATTCATTGAGCGCCTGCAATTTTTCATTGCTGAGAGGCCACTGAGCTACCCATGCTGGCTCGTTAGTGGTCCAATTCAGCTTCTGGGTAAGACGCTCCACAGTGGCCACTCTTAAAAATACCGAGGTGTTTTCGGGATTTCAGTGTGTACTCCCCATTGTGACATGAGGTCCCTTCCCCACAAGGGAACCCTGTAATCTGCAACGAATGGGCATATTGCCAGTCTAACCCTTCAAATTGTAAGACACTTTTGGATATTCTTGCCAATTGGGCACCCCCTATGCCCTGTATTTTGCCTGCTATGTTTTGCAGTTCCCAATGCGATGGCCATGCCCTTTCGGGGATGATTGTCTCATCTGCTCCCATGTCTAACAAGCCTTTCATTCCTATCCCATCCTGGCCTTGCCAAATATGGCAGGGAATCATAGGCTTGTCCTCACCCGCCACTTCTGCCCAGTAGACTTCTGGTGCTTGATTGTCTACTGGGATCTTTGCTGGAATAGGAATAGCCTGGACGATGACCTGGTCCCTGGCTAGGTAAAATGGTGGGTGGATACAATGTGCCAAGAGAACAAGACTGCTCAGATTTGCTAAAAGTGTCACTGGAACAGTATCGATCTCAGATGATGTGTGGTTGGCATCACCCATGACAATATACTTCCCACCAGGTTCTAGAGATATCAATGTTTTTCCCCCAGTGGTTTGACATCTAGCAGTGTCCAGCTTCAGGACCTGCAAATCTTTTTGTCAGATGTTAGAAGTAGCAGCAGTGGCTGAGGCAGCCACACTTTGCTACAACTGTTAATATCAGCTGAGTGTGTGTCAAGTCCAGTGTGGATGTCATGTCCAGTAATGTTATGTACTTTGGTTTTTATTTGTCCCACTACCCCTTGCCCCTGGGATCCTGCTCTATTTATTTTTCCATGCAAAGCAGGATCATGCTTGCCCCACTAGTTTTTTGTAGTGGGTGCCCCTCCCCCATGGTTCTCTTTTGGTTCTGTCCTAGTGCGGTGGGGTGCTGGACAGGATTTGGCCATGTGCCTAATTTGGCCTCAGCGATAACAGGTTAGTGGTCCCTGTCGAAAGGGTGGTGTGTCAACAGCGGCAGTGGTGGTCGCTGCAACAGTCCTGCCCAATGGTTGCACTCTACTCCAGTCAGTTGCTATGAAGTTCTTGGTGCAGACCTCGATAATTGATGTTTACGAGGGTGGAGGGTCTAGTGGCATCCCTCTGATGATTTGCTGGCAGGCCTTGTTGCCGTTAGCCTTTGCCATTTCCAGGAGAATCACCACGTGTGAGTCTGGGTCCTCCACCTGTCTTTCAACTTGTACTTTCAATCTATTAATAAAATCTATAAAAGGTTTGTTGAGCTGCTGCCTGACAGCAGCAAAGCTGGCATGGGACCCATGAGAGGGAATTTGATGGAATGCCCTCTCAGCAGCTCCCTGGATTAAATCTAAAGTTGGCACAGCCAGCACGTTGGCTTGTAGCCTAGGCTCAGCACATTCCCCCTCACCACACAGGTGGTTCATAGTAATAACATTTCCAATTGAGTCATGGGAATGATTTGGAATCTTCAAAAGGTCAGAAAGAATTCCCCGCAACAATCTCTTACATGCCCCCTCCCACAGCAAGTATTCTGCTGGAGAGACAAGGCATTCAATCAAATACTTGAGATTGTATGACACTAAGATATCAGAGGAAAAGGTAGCTCTAAGCAAGCCATCAAAATACTCACTCCCCCTCCCAAAATCTTTTTGAGCTTTGCAGATTTCTTTTTTACTTTTGAAGGGGAAAGAGGCCCATTCTCAGAGGAAACTTTCCCTGTCATTACTAAAGGTCACCAGTGCAACAAGAGGAAGAGCCTCTTGTTTTGTGTTTAGAGATTTTGGATTGTAGCTTTCGGTTTTCACATTGCGGGAACCAGAAGCAGGAGCCTGGGATCCAGGGAAGGGGCATGGGAAATGAAAGTAGGAAGGGGGTGGTTACCATGGAAGCTGCTGGGGGAGGAGAAGGGGGGGGTTAGGGGCATGGCTAGGGGCAAAGCAGCAGCATGAAGGGGCGGGGCCTTTAGGAGGAGGGGCTGAGGTGGGGGAGGAGGGACCCAAGGGAGGAGAAAGGGGAGAGGTTGGGGAGGGGAGGATATTGGAAAAGGCTGGAAGAAAGGGGTTCCGAAGAAGAGTCACACATGCCAGAGACTTGACCATGTGGCCACTGCCATTTTGAATAGGGGAAGGGAGGGGACTGGGAAAGGAGGGAAGAAAAGGATTTTGGGAAAGAGGAGCACATGTCTGGAGAGTGACCATGTGGTCATCACAATTTTGTGCTCTCTGGGGACCATTTTGAGGAGCAGAGAAAGTGTGAAATACGCCAATCACTTGTGTTAAAATTTTAGAAGTTCAATAGTAATAAAATAGCAATAAAAATTAGGACAACAAGAAATTTCTTGGCCCTTAGAAGTCTGGAAGAAGTCTGGATTGTCTGGATAAGGAGGCAATAATTCTTCTCTTATTATCTTGGTGTCTTGTTGCTGTTATCTTTATGCAAAGAATTTCTTAGTTATCTTATCCATTCCTTGAGCTAGTTAAAAATGTATCTTAGATCACATAGTTTCTATTTTAATATAATGTTATAGCCTAAAACTACATTTACCACATTACTTAAAAACATTAATACAGCACTACAGCACAACTTTCCAAAACAACACATATAGTATTCATTTTAATCTTTGCAAAGACCCAATCATACAATATGCATTTTTCAAAATCCTTCATCTATCTTTTAAAAATCATTTGGCTTGAGCAATATTTCCTTGTTTTCTAGCCTTCATTATTCGCTCATTTTTTTTCACAAATCAATCTTGCTTCTTTTAAAGGGTCTTCTATATTATTTTATTTCTTTAACACCATAATCCTTTGCACCGTTCTAGAGGTAGTCAACTTTTGCTCCATGGGCATGGTCACTACTTGCATGCCTTGGACTACACTGGTGATGAGACAAATGAAACAGGGGATCAAACAATGAAGAAATATTCGACCAGCTGGAGTGCATAAAAGGAAGAAGCCTAACTTCTTCCACCATTGTATTCCCAACACATTACCTCACCAGCATTTAGCATTGATTCCCACTTTTCAAGCAGCACATGGGCAATTTTTCTGGTATCATAGACTATATCGAGGACAGCATCCCAGTTGTCATCTGTTTTTAAACTACAATCTGATGTATTGAATTTTCCACAAACACCTCCTTCATGAGCTAATAAATAGTCTAAAGCCAACCTATTCTGATACACGGCAGCTCTTGTTTGGGTTTGTTGCCTTGATATTAATTCCATTGCCCAACCAGTTCTGTTTGTTATCTCTACAGCGGCTTGGAGCCTTATGACATGATTTAGCATATAAATTGGGGTTCCATATCCCCAACTCCCCTCTTGTGCCCAGGTGGCTGGCCCATACGTTTCCAATATGTGTTCAAGCGGCCATTCCTCATCTCCCCATTTTTGGAATCCTCCAATCAAATCTCTTTTATTTCTCTTTAGGTCCTCATAAACTGGTATCCCTAATTGATCTCCATCAGGTCCCAGTAAAAGAAAAAATCCTGGTTCTATGATTCCCAGAGTACAGCTCCTTGTCCACTGAGAGGGGAGTTTTGGGTATACTCTTTTTCCACATATCCAAAATAAGCCATCTGGAATTTTCCAATAATCATTTTTCTGTTGATCTATATTCTCCCAAAATTTGGAGATTTCTGGGATGCCAAAGTAAGGATTCTTGCCTGTATCATTACATTGAAAAGTCTAATTTTAATATTATACTTATGATTTCCTTTTTTTGTTTTTCCCTGGGTCCAGTACGGGGTTGGTTCCTCTGGGATCCACCATATAGAAGTCCCATTACTAACCTTGTATCTTTTACAGGCTGCTTTTCCTACTTCCTGAAGAAACTTTTTCCCAGTGCGCCAGAGACATTCTTCCCCTATCACTATTGAACTTAAAATCCACCCTTCTGGTCGGTTTTCTCCACTTGTACTTGTTTGGTTCCACTTAAGGAGCTCAATTGGGCCTAAGCTGCTGCCTTTCTATGGCCATTCTTCTGACATCAAAGCCCCTCCACAGACCCTGTTGGGGAGGATGAAACAAGAAAGCCTTTTAAATATGACTGCCTAGCAAAAGATTTTGAGAATATAGAAACTATATGTGAGATTGAAATGAAAGCAACCTTTGAGATACCTTAGTTGCGACCAGTTGAATGTAATCCCCCCTGGAGGAAACAATTCCCTCTGCAAGCAGGCAGGCCTAAGAGTCAGAGCAGGCCTTGCAGCTTGGCAGATGGGGCCCAAAGAATAAGATTTAGGGTTTAACACATAAACATAGTATGGTAATGTAGTGATTCTTATAGGTTGTGTGGAAATGTTATAGGATATGCATACTGTAGTAGATTGGTTAATGAGAATCTGAATATTCAACACTGAAGATGATTTATTGTATTGTAACGGGAGCTTCGCTCTCTTTTTGCTCTCTTTCGCGCTCTTATCTCTCTTCTCTCTTATCCCTTTGCTCGCTCTTACGCTCTTCTTCGCACCCTTTTTCTTTCTTTGTCTCTTTGTCTTCCCCTGCACTTCTTCACCCCCTCCTTTCTACATGCTCTCCGCTCTTAAACCTTTGCTTTTAACTCTCTTACACTTTAAGCCTCTCTTCTCTCGGGCATGCTCCGAGCTGCGGATGGCAGCTCCCAGCAGGGCCCTGCACCCACGCCCTTTGTAATAAACTACAAGTTATACGACTTGGCTTCAAAGAGATCTCGTCTCCGTCCATCCCAACCGTGCGTGACCCCCTGCAACTCCTACAGACCCAACAGTTGGTTATAAATTCCCTACTTATTCTTTCCCCCAATTCCACAAACTGATTTTTACCCATTCTTGAGATATCTATTTCTCTTTCTAATTGCTGTTCAGGTTTTGTATACAAATTGTCAAGTGAAATTGGCACGGGATTAGATTGTTGTGCTGGCTTAGCCATTTTGTTTATCAATTGCTCTTTTACCAAATCTTGTGCTTTATTCCCAATAGCGTATGTGAAACAAATCCATCTCTCCCCTTTTGGGCATTGACTTCCCATCCTGTTACCACTTGTTCCTAAGTTCTCCGCAATCCAGTACTTTTTCCCATTGTGCATGCAATTGCCTAATTTGGATGGGTTATAACAGTGACTGCTGACACGAGTGTGAGTAATTAAAAAAGGAACCTCGCTGTCTTTCCATATACAGATTTCGATAACACGTGTGACGTGACTTTGTTGGTATCTCAAAAGGGAAAAGATTAAAAATGAGTGACAGAAAAAGGAATTACAGAGGTCCAGTATGGCTTATACTCCCACCTCCAATGCCTATAGGGTTGCAAGCCACAGCGAGTATATAGGATCTTCTTGGTGGCAAATACAGAGGCCAATCCGGTCTTGCCCTCTATTTCCTTGTCACTTTCTCTTAACTAATTTCCAGGCAAATCGTTTTTGACACCCCTTAACTGTAGTTTCCCACCATTCCTCAGGTATCTCCCACTCAACAGGCACTAATAATTCCCATCCACAAAACTAAGTCATTACTTTAACACTTCTTGCAGCAAGAGCATAATTTTTTTGAACTACAATGCTAATTATTCCCACAATTCAAATATTTGCATTTAACCCAGCTAGCATGTCCAGTATTGGGATTAATCAAATAAAGTTTACAGTATGGTACTGATGGAAATGGTAATTTGCCCTCTCCCCTGTACAAGCCACAGGCTAAGATCAGAACACAAGAACTCCTTGACTAAAACAGTCCTGATCCTTCTGTCTGAAGTATTCCTCCCCAAGGAGAAGTCAGCAGCATCTCAGTGTTTATTCAGCTAGTGCTTGAAACCAATGATGTAAGCTTTGCCTTATTTCTTAATTAGGTGTTATTCTTTGTACATTCCTTGGATCATTTGGGTTTTCCCAAAACATTTCCACCCAGTCTCTGTTTGAAAGTCAATTTGGTATGCCTCGTTTTAGATATTATAGTCCGTTCTTCAGGTTCCTTCACAAGTCCTTTGATTTTGCTGGCATGAATTCAGCCTCTTTCTGTGGTTCAGATTGCTGCTTCAGTAGTACCTGGAAAGGACTTTTTAGTAGCCCAGTGATAAACAGAAGGCAATACTGCATGAACTTTTACCATTAGCTTTTTTTTTTTTCCCAAAACTTTCTGGGTTTAGTTGAAAGCTTTCCCCCCAGCCACCTCTTCTTGTATCCAGCTGTGCTAACAGCTGGAGAGGAAAATTCTTCTTTTTGTGAGCTACAATTAGTTAAACAAGAAAGGCCAGGCCGATTTTAACACGAGATGAATCACATCCATTGCTTTTTACTTTTTGAGCAACATTTAACTGTTTTAGCCTTACAGACCCATTCCTCAGAACAAAAGCCTCCTCTTTTTAACAGAAAAAAAAAAAAAAAAAAAAAAAAAAAAAAAAAAAAAAAAAAAAAAACAGAAAAAAACCTCTTACTTAAAAAAAAAATAAACCACTTTGTGAGGTTTGGAGAGTCAGCAATCTCTGCCTTGATCTTATCTTTATTGCAGTGGCTCGGGCCAGGGCAGATCCTGCCCTAGCGGGAGCAGGGGAAAAAGCTCATAGACAGCCACAGGCATGGGGACCCTGGGTGTGTGGCTTCTGTCCCTTTGCCCCCTCTCTCTCTCTCAACCCACTTGCTGGGGCCGAGTCTGATAGCTTGGACTCAGAACTCTGGCAGGCTGGGAGCCTCCCCTAGCAGCTCCGCTACTGAGCCAGCCCGCTTCTGTGACCCCGCCGCTCGTATGATAGTGGCTAAACACTTCCTAGCCTTAATAACCCCAAACCTGGTGTCCCCTGGTGCTCTTGACATTCTTTTTCCTTATTTAACATATTTTCTCTTTCTCTTCAAGGAGGATCCGTTCTGTTAAACCTTCTCCGGAGCCCATTGCAGCATTGAACAACCTCCTAACAACCATGCGTTAAGACACTTCCCTGCCCTTCATGCAGAAACTGCATTCAAACTCCTGTCCTCCTCCATCACCAAGACATTATCACTCCACATTCCAACATCCCAGAGTCTGCTAACCACTCTCCCCCCTTCTTCAACTTCTCTCTTTCTTCTCTTTTTACTTTCTTTTCTTTTCCCTATTTTTTTCTCTTTTCTTTGATTCAACACACCTCAGACCGTACGAGGTGTACACACAACTAGTTTATATACAAAAGTAAGCTTGCAACTTTCTTTTACTAGGATTGCAGTAGCTCTTATAGCTTGAATACATACTGGCCAGCTGAGGCTTACTGGGTCCAACATCTTTGCTAAATAAGCTACTAGTCTCTTTACTCCTCCCCACTCCTGAATTCAAGTTTTATGAGCTACTCCATTTTCTACGTTTATGTACAAATGAAAAGGGGTTTACTAACGAGGATAAGCTTAAAGCTGGTACTTAGGCCAGTTTTAACTTCAACTCTTCTAATTTAACATCATTTTCCTTTGTTAATTTTCCATATAAAAATTTTATTGCTTGTGTGTACCCGTCAATCCATAATCTGCAATATCCCAATAATCCAAGTAGTTTTCTGACTTTCCTCTTTGATACCTTTAATCCTTTTTCTTCCCTGAGAAAATTCAAAAGTTATATAGTAGCCTTTTTAACCTCAACTTCAGTTTCTCTGGATAATAAAATATAGTTTCTATTGGCCTTCTTTACTGGAAGAACAGAGGTATTATGAGAAGACATATAAAGTTCTAATGTCTCATCTTTGATATGTCCTTTTATTACTGGCTTCAAACTTTCCCGTCCTTCTAAAGATATAGGGTACTGACGTGCACATATGGGACGATTCTCTCTCAATTGTGACCCTTATGGGGTCAATATTTAATCCACCCCTATTTCCTTTCTTAGTCTAAACTTCCTTGTTAATTCTTTCCTCATCCTCTTGGCTAAGTTTTAAAACTCTAGCTGTCATTTTCCCTAATTCTGGTATAACTCCTATTCCTAGTTTTACTTGTAAGCCTCTTCCTAATAAGTTGCTACCTGCCCCAGGGACTAATAATACATCCCCTATCCAAATTCTAGTTTCTCCCTTAATTACTACATCTTTAATGACAGGAACTGTGAAACTCTCTTTTTGCCCCTGTTACTTTTACAGTGCCTTTGCTTACACTATAACCTTTTGGAATATTTAACAGACAGGTTCTTTCTGCCCCTGTGTCTACCACAAATTCTAATTATTCTTCTTGGGGACTTAATTTTTAAGTTATCACAGACTCTAGATGGCATTCGTCTTCTAAAATATAGAGCTGATGAGTCCTCTATTCCTCTTCTGTGCCCATGTCTCAGAAGATTTTCAGATCTTTTACCTGATTGGGGCAATTTCTTCTATGTCCTAAGTCTGTCTAACTATTCAGTTGGAGTTTCTTCTTTCTCTCTCTTAAAAGCTGTCCCTTAAAAGCCTCTTTTTTTTTTTTTTTTTTTTTTTTTTTTTTGTATTTCGATTTCGAGATGCCGCTTCATTTATTCCCTTAGTGTCAGAAGAATGGAGGTGAGGAGTGAGGAGAGGGATCCGTGCCGAGGCTTAGTCCTCCAAGATGCAGGCGGGGTCCGCTGCCGGAACCGCCAGAGGGGGATCATCCGGTGGAGACTGAGCCGGAGCATGGATAGCCAGCACATGGCTAATGGTGGCTGATCCGGCAGCTCCCGGCAGTGACAAAGCAGGCAGGAGACCCAGGCAGCCGCGGCTGCGCCCAGCCCAGCCGGCACGGGCAGGGCAGCTGAGGATGGGACAGCCGGGACCCCCCCTCGATGCAGTCGGCATGGTGACCACGGACCATGTGGCAGGACAGACACACACCCCCCCCCCCCCCCCCCCCCCCCCCCCGCCCTTCCTCGGCATGGCCAGCGGAACGGCCGCGGGCCAGGAAGGCGGCTGGGACCGGGGCAGACGAACTCACCAGCAGGGCCGGAGCCGGGGATGGAGGCTGGGGAGGGGTGGTGCAGCCGCGAACGGGTGGGGGAACAAGTGGAAACAGAGGACGTAATCTCTTGCTCCCAGCCTTTTTCTTTCACCCTTCTTTCTTTTATTGCTTTATCTCGGGGTTTTTTGATAGTTTAAACATTTTATTTTCTTACGATCTCCCACTCAGCATGCAGCATATTCTTTTTCTTCTGGATTAAACGGTTTTTTACAAATAAATCTAGAGCCTGAAAAATCTAAATTTCTACTTGGATACTTTGAAATGGTCGAAGAGCTAACTCACGATCTCCTAATGTTTTTCTCATCACCTTTTTTTAATTTATCTTTTGGCAAGTTATACACCTTTCAGTGACTTGTTTTGCTAATCTAAAAATCCCAATACACCCATAGTTCCTTAAAAAATGATCATACAAAGCCTGAGTAGCCCAGTGGTTTTTCTGATGCATGTCTTCTAATATTTTCTAAGTAAGCCTTTTATTAAGTAATTGTCTTCCATCAGGAAGTGTCCATTTCCCTGATTCATCTTGCTCTCTTCCTATCTTGCTTAATTCCAATTTTTCCTCATTTGGAGTTAATATTAACATAACTCTTTCATCTCCATTTTCTGCTGCATCCTTAGCTTCCTGATCTGCCAAATTACTTCCTCTTATTTCTGGGGTCACTCCCTTTTGGTGTCCCTTAATGTGTACTATAGCTATCTCTTCAGGTAATTTTATTGCCTCTAAAACCTCTAAATGAGCCCCTCATGTACTAACCTTTTTCCTCTTGAATTAAGTAATTCTCTTTCTTCCCAAATTTTTCCAAAGGTATGCACTACTCTAAAGGCATACTTTGAATCAGTATACATAGTTCCTTTCTTTTGAGCTAAATATTCTAGTGCTCTTTTTAGAGTATATAATTCACAAGTTTGAGCTTAGTAGTTTAAGGTTAATTTCCCTTTTTCCATAGTTGGCATGTTTTTCCCATCAACTACTGCATACCCTGTATTTTCTCCTACAAGGAGTTGTATCTCTGTTAGCTAACATAACTCCCAAAGGGCTATTTTGGGGTATCTCTGCTAGTATGCTTTTATTCCCCCTTTTTTTTTTTTTTCCCGTATCCAACTTACTGGTTTTCTGTCCCATTTTTCAAGATCTTATCTATTTGTCCCCTGCCTCTGTTTTTCACTTTTCTCTAACATCCTGAATACCACTTTTCTTTCAACTACACACACAAAAATATTAAAAAACCCTTTTTTTCACACTACTTTTTAATACAGTACACCTCCCTCCAAGGAGATATAGTAAAGCTTAAAATACACAATCTACGTTACATATACTTTCATTCATCTACATTCACTCACTTTTATTTCTCATTCACTTCCACACATTCTTTGACATCCTCAGGCCTGTTCATTCATATCTCTTGACTTCTGCTTAGCCAAGTTTTTGGTCCTTGGTGCCTCACCCACATGGTCTATGTAAGGTATTTTTCTTTTTCCGACACCCCAGAACCTTAACTACTGATATCCTTAAGTTTCTTCACTGGCCTAGGTTCAGCACTCCTGTTAATTTCCCTTTTCTTTTATTGGACAGAGGAAGGAAACATTAGCAAAGCTGTTAGACTCACATGAAGTGGACTCCTGTTGCCGAAGAATGACTGGTCCGTGTGAGTCCCCCACCCTGACTCCTTCCACCTCCCCCGAGGTTTGGCTATCCCTTTTCCCTGGAGATAGAGTCAGGGGTTCGGACCTCCGCACGTGTCCCGATGTGAAAAATGCATGTATTTTATGATTGGCTTTTCACAAATATTAAAATGAATATTATATGTGTTGTGTTAGAAAATAATGCTGTATTATTCTCTTAAGTACTGTGTTAAATATAGTTTTAGGCTATAAAAATTTTTAAAATAGAAACTATGCTATATAAGATGCTTTGTTTAACAGAAAGGGCTTGCAGCAAGACAGCAGCCACAGGACACCTAAATCTTTCAGAGAAACGGAATTTATTGCCTTCTTATCAGAAGAAACGAACTTCTTCCCGCCTTGGAGGCACTGTTAGGATTAGAAGGAAGAAGTTGACACTGACCAGACAGAATCCTGTATTTGAATGGAATTTATGCATCATGTATGAAGTGTATGAATATGCAACAGGCTATTGCTTTTAAGGGTTAATCCTTTGTTAACGGGTGTCCTTTTTCAGGCTCGTGATGCCCAGAAAAAGGTACCCGGACGTCCGTAACTCTTTGTTTTTATTGTATCATATTGTCTTAATTCAATTTGTCCAAATTGTTATTACTCTAATTGTGTTATTTTTTTATAACTATTTTATTACTATTAAACTTTTAAAAATTTTAAAAACAAGTGATTGGCATTTTTCACACCCGAGCTGGGCTTTTGGGAAGGGCCCTGAATCTGGTTGCCTCTGGTGCCAGTTCACCTGTGAGGCTGTCTGCGTGCCACTCACTCTCTTTAGCCATGGCCCTCTCCACACATCCGGGAGAACAATGGCCTGTTTGCGGGTCACCTACACGTTCTGTCAGAGCCTCCACCCGCCCAGAGGAACAATGGCTTGTTTGTGGGTCACATACACCTTTTTCCACAGCCCCCCCCCTTCCCACCTGCCTGGGAAGTTGAGGCTGATTTTGTGTGTGACTCACTCTCACACACAAGAAGACAACAATAAGGTACCTTTTACTTTTAAATCACCTATTATAATTTTAGGTGTTACTGGTCAGTCTCAGTGCTCTTGGATATCCCTCAATACAGCTATGTTGTCCAACTCCAGATGCTCTTGGGCATATCCTCAATCCAGCACAATTTTGCTCAACCCTGGATGTTCTTGGAATGTTAATCCCTCAACCCAGCAGGTTTTCATTCTGGATGCTCTCGGGCACTCCTATCCCTCAGTCCAGCAGAATTTTTAGGGGCCCCTTCCACACTTTTATTTTTCTCAGTGAATTATGCCAGAAAAACCCTCAGCTTCCTCTCTCCAAGGGATCCCACCCCTTCCTTGAGACCCAGTCCCAGGTTCCCCGGGGGGATTCTTTTGCACGAATGCGTATGCGGCTCCAAGTCCGGCTAGCTAGAGGGGAAACGGCCGACACCTCCGCTGCATCTGAGATCAGCCCGCCTTGGTGTCGTGGCCTCGGGCTGGGCCGAATCGCGGACTGGATTATATGCGCTGGACGAGACGAGGAAAGGGAGTGACCACTTGCTGGGGGTTAACGTCGGTTTATTGAAGGATGGCAGGTACCAACGGAGGGAGGGCACCGACCAGCAAAATGGCCTCAAGCAAGGGAAGAGGTGAGGTTTTAAAGGCAAGGGGCGGAGAAAGGAGGGAAACCCTGCTAGCAAATAGGAAAACATATAGGGAGATGCACAACATAACTGACATGCAAACATATCCAATAAACACAAGGCTAGAGAGGAGCCCCGGGACCCCAGCCAATTACATCCCCCAAAGAGAAGAAGGTTCTCGGAAGCTGGGAGGAGTGGGGGGTGATTGACTGAGCCCAGGGAGGAGGAAAAGATTACTTATATGGTAAAATAAGAGAGGGGAAGTTACATAACTTGAGCGATTGACAACTGAAGGGGGCAGGGGTAACCATAGTAACATAACTGTCAGGAGAGCTGTGGCGGGAAAACTGGAGAGGGAAGAACCATTTTACAAGGACAAAAGGGGAATGATACATAAAATGGGGGAACACAAGAGAAACTTAAAAACGCACTACAACATCTCCCCGTTTCTTAACAAATAAAATGAAAAGAACGGGAAGTCCATAGAAACTTAAAATTCAGGATCTCGCGGCTGGTCCGGCCAGGCCTCGCCTTCCTCGAGCTGGAATCTGCCCTCCCCTGGATGGTCGAAGGACGGTGCGGTCGCCCCCTCCTCATCTGCAGCTTCTTCGGCCTCCGAGGAGAGGTCTTCCAGCTCGATGGGCTCGTCCGATGGGACTGCGGCATGGTTGACAGATGCCGAGGTATCTCTGGCCATTAGTCTCTGGACCAAACTGCGGATCAAAATAATGAAAACTAAAAGTATTATTAAACTCAGAACAACCTTGCAAACAGATTCTATTATGGAATCGGCCCACCTGCTGAGGCCCCAACCCTTAAAAATGTACCCCAGCCAGTCAGAGGTCTCTTGCTTGACCTGATGAATGAGGTCTTGCAGTCTCTTGATGGAATGTCTGGCGTCCTCGGCTCAAGAGGATAGGTTCAGGCAGCAGAGGCCCTCAAACTCCTCGCAGTGGTGATGGTGAAGCAGCAATAGAAAATCTATTGCTGCTCTATTTCGGAGTGTTGCCTTCCTTGTAATTTCCTCGTCTGTAAGGAGGTCGTATAGTGCGGCTGAAGTAAGATTGGCTTGTTTAGCCACCCAACACTCTAGGCGGCCCAATTCACCTAGAGACTTCGCCACCGATACCCAAGGTAATAGAATGGTAAAGGCGATGGATTTTGAGTGTGACCAATGGGTAATTTCATCATCACAATTCTCTGTGAGATCTTTGAGATCTCTTTTAGCTCTGCCCAATCTGGATGTGATGTTTGTCCTCTTCCAATTTATAATTTGGGTAATGTTGGGGGTAAACAGCGTCAACCGGCCAAAAGTGCACGGCCCTCCGACCAGACCAGAGGGGATGCCTGCCCACGCTCGGTCGCCACAAATCAAAAACACTCCTCTAGGAAAGGCGTAATGGGTCCGTCCAGTAGTGGTGGGGCCACCGATCTTTAGAACTGCTCGACACCACTGACTGGCTTGGTATTCTGTTTTTGATTGTCGGACCACCTCACTGCCCTTCTCTATAGGGGCAAAGGTGTAATCAAACTGAAAACAGACAGAGGCGTTGGCAGAACCGAGAAGATGTAACTCTGTGGGCTCGGAAGGTGCAGGATTCAGCCTGACCACCCCGTCTCTCCAGGCATTTCAGGAATCAAAACTAGGGAGGATAGTGAGACTCCGGGCCAAAATAGGGGAAAGGGCAGTCTGGAAGGCAGAGGGGAACTCGCCTGGGGAGAAAGGGATCCCCACAAGGCAAGACAACATCGGGTCCTCTGCTGCCCCGGTGTCAAGGCATATGTTGTCCTGTCCTAGCGACTGAGCCAAGGCACGCCAGACGTTGACCTTCGGCTGGGGGATGACCCATGGCTCCGATGATGACAAGAAGAGTCCGCAGGTAATTATTATCATTAGCAGCAGCTCAGGGTTGGGAGCCAGCGATGTCAAAGCGGGGGCCATTAGGGAGGCGAAACTAAAACAAAAGAAAACAGTAAAAATATAGGGTATTCACAAGAATGGTTCTTCCCCAAACAGCCACTTCAAATAAAACATGCGGGGGGAAAGAGCTGGACCAGGAGGGGAATATGAGGAAACATGACATAACAGGTCCAGGGGTGGAGGAGAAGCGGGAGGAGAGGGCTCTTCAGCCACGGAAGGGAGATCTGGAGAAAAAGATGGCGTCCGATAGAAGGGCTTTCTCCGCCGCCGCCAACACGCTTGCCGGACCTGTGGTACTGCCTCCCGCTTTGTCCTCTGCTTCGGGATGAAGGGCCTGACCCACTTATATGGAACCCACCGGGGGCCTGAGGGAGTGGACACACAAGCGTATCCCCTCCCCCATGTCACCAGGTCAAAGGGGCCTTCTGTCCACCAGGTCTCCGGATCCTTCACAAGAACCGGGGGCCTGGCTTTAGGCTGCAGCTGCTGGTGGCTGCTGAAGTGTCGGACGACTGGAGGATTTTGGCTGTCAAAGAAGCAGTTTACAATGCCCTTGACAGCCGGAAGTTTCCTCCAGCGACCTGGGTGTTGCAGGTCGACAGACACCAGCTGAATGTCACTGTTAGGGAGATAGAGATCCCTAGTGAGCTGCAGCCTGTAGGGAGAAACAGAGGACATAGTGTTAAGCGCAGGAGTAAGCAAAGCACCACAGATTGGAGTTGTCAAGTCCAAGAGATTGGTACAGTCCAGCAAAGTGAAAGGCGGCTCTCCCTTTTTTCCTCCCTCCCCGCTGGATGTTAACTGGCCCGCCGCATTTTTATCGTTACGCAGGGGGGGGCTGCGCTCAGGGCCTAGTTTTTTGGCCCTTTCTCTCTCTCCTCCTCCTTCCTTCTATATTCTAGAAACCCCTGCCTCAAGGGGCACTGGGGCATCCAATGTCCTATTTTGCCACACAAGTGGCAGGGGTGGGTGGCCGCTGATCTTCTGCCGGACCCTGGTGTTGAAGGTCCGGCGACAGGTGCAGCTTCGGCTTCATCATCTTCCCACTGAGAGGTAGCGACAGCCAGCTTATCCCGCTGTGCCGCCTTGCCGGCCTCTACTAGCTGCTGTGGGAAGAGAGCCCTTGCCTGCGCTGCCCCATTTGCCCACTGCCCTTTGCCTACCAGATGATCTTCTGAAATCACCAGACCATCCACATCATGAGACATTGAAGGGCTCCCCCAAAGAATTGGGAGAACCTCCAAGATCTCCCTCCTCCATTCTGCCACCCAAACCCTAAACTCTATGGGTGCAGTGAGACTAGAGAAGAGGGCCCTCAGGTCCGCAGGCACCAGATCTCCCTGTGCTAGGGCGATACGGAGGAGCCCCCTGAAGTACTCGGACTCCCGGGTATACTCCTTCTGCGCCCTGCACAGTTCCTTGATCCGGGCCTGTGCTAAAGGCACCCATTAGGCCTGGGAGCTCCCCTCTCCGCTCAGGTGGTATGTAACCGGAGCGGCTTCCAATATAGGCGCCTGCTCCAGTTTCCAGTCATCCACCCCCCCCCCCCCCCCCCCCCCCCCCGGACCACAAAGCGTGGGAACTGGAAGAGGGAGCGTGGGAACCGGAAAAGGAGGAGGTTGAGGCGGGGTCTGGCAAAGAGGCGGGACGAGGGCGTGGCAACACCACCTCACTCCGCCCCCTGGGTGGAGTTCAGAGGCGGAGCAGAATACGAGGGAGGAGCGGGGGAGGAGTCAATTGGGGGCGGAGCTGCAGGTGGGGCAAAGGGAGGAGTCTTGGGAGGAGCTGAGGGCAGAGAAACGGGTGGGAAAGAGGGAGGAACCAAAGGAGGGGCACCTGAAACCAGAGGAGGGGCAACAGGAGGTGGGGTAGGGTCAGGGGGAAGGAAGGGGTTGGCACTGGGCCGGAAAGGGTTGGGGGAAGAAGAAGGAGCCTTGGTGGGAATGACCACGCGGTCGCCGCCATCATGGGCTCCTTGGGAGCCATTTGGCAAACCTTCCATAAACCGTACAAACTTCGGGACACTAACCGGGGACTTGGGGACTGGGTCAGAGGGTGAGGGAAGAGAAGGAGCCTGGCCAGGGCTCCTCGAAGGGGGAGGCTGAGCGGGTCGAGGGGGAGCAGGGGCAGGATGGACCCCCTGCCTCATGTCGGCCCTCAAAATCCCCCTCAAGGGCTCCTGCCTATGGGAAGAGGGTAAGGGTTGAGGGGTAGGGGCAACCAAATCGGGAGAACGGGGAGACAAACACGAACTAGAAAAGCTTTTCCTCAGCTCCCCTGACAGGCGGAGTGTGGCACGCACTCTGCCCGCCCAATATGCCACGGTAGCCAACTTAGTTTCCCCGGATTTAATGGCTTCATTTAATTTGGCTACAACGGCTGCCCAAAACCGTGGCTGTTTTGCAAGTTCCGGGGAAACTTCGGGGAACTTAGAAAAAACCCATTTAACTAAAAGTTTCAGCTCCTGCTTGGGGGCCTGATAGTCACCCTGAAGCAGAGAGCCTTTAACAACATAATAAACTCCCTTCTGGAATTTTCCCAAGCCTGCACCCATGGCACCTTCTAGGGCAGGAACTGCTGCCTATAGAAGGGGGAAAATCCACTGATGGAAAAACCACCCGCCTGGAAATAAAGAAACTAAAACACTGAGCCGCCCACCGCCAGCCCCTGCTCCCCTCACTGTCCCCAAGTCTGGGGGTTCAGATAGAAGGAAAAAAGGATGTTGGGTGGTGAGTCCGGGCCCCAAGTCTGGGGAAGCCGGCACTCACAGGGAACCGAAAACAAAAAATGCAAGGGAGCGAGGACTGTCCAGCCCTCAAGGGAAAAGGGTAGGGAGTAGGTCCCTAGAGCAGGGCATGTACTCCTAGGTAAAATTTAAAAAGGCAGGGGGGAAGCCCGGAGAGTCCCCAGTTCCAGGGCCCGGACTTGCCGATCTGACGGTGGCGGAAATGAAAGCCGGAGCGGCAGTTCTCATCTCTGGAGTCCTCCTCTTCGGGTGCTGGGAGCTGTGACTCCGATCCCCAGGGAGCACTGCCCCTACAACGGGGCCTGCTACCACCCGGGGTAGTCTGGCGTCCAAAGGATAATTATAATCCAACTCCACGGGGTCCGGTCGGTGGTCAATCGTCCACTTCGCGGCCCGCGTTGGGCGTCAAACTGCACGAACGCGTATGTGGCTCCAAGTCCGGCTAGCTAGAGGGGAAACGGCCGACGCCTCCACTGCATCTGAGATCAGCCCCCCTTGGCGTCGTGGCCTCGGGCTGGGCCGAATCGCGGACTGGATTATATGCGCTGGATGAGACGAGGAAAGGGAGTGACCACTTGCTGGGGGTTAACGTCGGTTTATTGAAGGATGGCAGGTACCAACGGAGGGAGGGCACCGACCAGCAAAATGGCCTCAAGCAAGGGAAGAGGCGAGGTTTTAAAGGCAAGGGGCGGAGAAAGGAGGGAAACCCTGCTAGCAAATAGGAAAACATATAGGGAGATGCACAACATAACTGACATGCAAACATATCCAATAAACACAAGGTTAGAGAGGAGCCCCGGGACCCCAGCCAATTACATCCCCCAAAGAGAAGAAGGTTCTCGAAAGCTGGGAGGAGTGGGGGGTGATTGACTGAGCCCAGGGAGGAGGAAAAGCTTACTTATATGGTAAAATAAGGGAGGGGAAGTTACATAACTTGAGCGATTGACAACTGAAGGGGGCAGGGGTAACCATAGTAACATAACTGTCAGGAGAGCTGTGGCGGGAAAACTGGAGAGGGAAGAACCATTTTACAAGGACAAAAGGGGAATGATACATAAAATGGGGGAACACAAGAGAAACTTAAAAACGCACTACAACATTCTTTCACTCTTTTTATCACTTGCTTCGTCTCTTTACTGGCCGCTTTTCTTGCGAAAAGACGAAAATTCAGCTTGAGAGATTCATCACTCATGTAGCAGGTCTGGGTTAACCAGCCCGCCTCTCTTTCACACGCATTCACCCCGCCCCCCTTACCTGCCCCATCCAAACTTACCTATCCTTTGTCCTTAGGTCTTTGTTCTTTGTGTACACTTTAGTCTTAGGGGCCAATTACCGCGGTTTTAGGGAATCCTTTCCCTTTTCTTTGTTTTATTGCCTCCTTTTGTCCATTGATCGTAACCTGCGTCTGTCGGTCACACTAGGAGAAACAGAGCAAGGCTGCCTAATCGGGCAGGGTGCGCCTTCCTCACCCTGACTCTCCTAAGGCACTGGCAGTGAGGTGTTAGTAACCATCCTCTGCTACCATAACTGTGAAAAACGCCAATAACTTGTTTTTAAAATTTTAAAAGTTTAATAATAATAAAATGATTACAAAGATAGGAATAAAATTAGAGTAATACAAATTTGGACAATTAGGATTAGGACAATACAAGACAATAAAAACAAAGAGTTACGGACAGTCCGGGTACCCTTTTCTGGGCAAAATAAGCCCGAAAAAGGACACATGTTAACAGACGATTAACCCTTAAAAACAATAGCCTGTTGCATATTCATACATCTCATACACAATGCATAAATTCCATTCAAACAAAGGATTCTGTCTGGTCAGTGTCAACTTCTTTCTCTGAATCCTGACGGTATCTTCAGGCCTGAGAAAGGCAGGAAGAAGTTAGTTTCTTCTGATAAAGGAGCAATATATTCTTTTTCTCTGAAAGATTCAGGTGTCCTGTGACTGCTATCTCGGTGGGAGCACCTCATTCCTTTCTTTAAAAAAATATCCCACATACATATTTTCTATTTTAACATTATGTTATAACCTAAACTATATTTAACACACTACTTAAGAAAATTAATACAGCATAACTTTCTAACATAACACATATAATATTCATTTTAATATTTTTGAAAAGTCAATCATAAAATACGCATTTTTCACACATAAGAAGTAAAAATTAAAAGGGAGGGTTATACATTAGAGGGAAATCTTCAGTATCAGGTGTTTTGGGAAGTCTGTACCTCTCAAGTACCTCAGCCAATGGGAAAAGAGAGAGGGGAAATGCGGTCGGGAAATTAGGATAAAAAGGAGGCTGCATCATCCAAAAATTTGAGAGATCCCAGGGGAATGCCCCATGGCCTCTCCCTTTATTTGAATAAAGTAAAAGGACTCCTCTGTCTCCTTTTTGGACATAAACCTCTAATGTTTGTGGATTAATTTTCCTGACAGTAGTAGTGGTAGCTGATATAGTTATGAGTGAACTGTCTGTTTGGTCAGGATGACATCCAGTGAATATGTAATGTGGACCCTGATATTGATATACCAACTATCAGCATTTGCCATCTGAAGAAAGTATGGACCAAGGCCCAAACTGGAAGCGAAAAAGAGAAGGAGCCAAAACCACAGCCAAGAAACATGCATGCTCTAAAAAGGCAGACCCAAGGAGGGGCCATGTAAAATATTTCCTGGAAAATGTAAACTAGTTTATGGATATGCATAAAAGTCTATGAATATGCAAAGCAATAATGTAATGAAAAAGGTATTTAAGGGGTATCCCGAAAGGTGAAGATGTGCTCTTGGCTGAGTGCCAAGACATACCCAGCCATAATCTTTGTTTTACTGTCTTTTGTCTCCTATTGTACTTTATTAAACTGTTTAAATTTTCACAGGAGAGTGAACGTGTTTTTCACAAATCCCAAACTTCACCTCTTCCTGCCCTGCTTGGAGCCAGGCCACCGATGTCTCGCCCCTACTGGTTTTTCGGTACTGCTCTGGGTTTCTCCATGCTGTAGCTCACACACTCCTGCCTTGCCGGCATATCCCGCAGTTTCCAGCTACTGCTATGGACCTTCTGATACATCTCATCCATTACCACAGGATTTTTTTGCTCATTCCTGCCAGCTGTGATGGTAACTCCACCAAAGGGGAAAGTGACAGTGACTGACAAGGCTGTTACTGGGTCCCTGGTTCTGTTTGTTGCTAATGCCATAGTTATTATTGTTTTGTTTTCCTTGTTATACATACTAGTAAAGAACTGTTATTCCTATCCTCATATCTTTGCCTGAGAGCCCCTTAATTTCAAAATTATAATAATTCAGAGGGAGGGGGTTTACATTCTCCATTCCAAGGGAGGCTCCTACCTTCCCTACCAGACACCTGTCTTTCAAACTGAGACAAAAGGCTACCATGGACCACTGTGTAACTGAGAGATGCAAGGGAGAAATGGGCCAGATATCAAAAGCCAAGCTTAAAACCCAGATTTTAGGATCCTGGGATAGACCCTGAAATACGACCACTAAAGGCAAAACCACAGAGGGGCAGAAGTTTGTTGCTTCGGGACATGATAAATATAGGAGACCATGTTATAGATAAATAATTGTCAGGACTCATCCCCATACGGGCAACCAATTGTTGGCGTCGGTGCTTGGCACCAATCTGTCACCGTCAGTTTATCATCTTACTATAAAACTTTCATACCTTCTCTCTGTGAGTTCCCATGGGCAGCTTCTTGCAACACTGACTCCTTTTCTTTTCCTTCTGCATGGCCAGCTGACTCCTTCCTGTCCCTTGCACAACCGCCTAACTCTTACTGCCCCTCACAGCACAACCAACTAATTCCAGCTCTTCTCTTGATTGGCTAACCCACTCTTTTATATCACCCATCCTTATTGGACATAGCTGTGGCCTATTAAGGGCAGACCTGTTCCTACTCTTTGGTAATTAGTACAGCTGCAACTCCTCAGGGGCAAGATTGCCTTCAGCACTATCTCTATTCTCCTACAATCCATCCTCCCACAATTAATGAGATTATTTGCTCTCACAATTAAGGGATTAATATTGTGTGAATATTAAGAGAAGCTTTAGTGATGTATAGTTATGTTATCATAGTTTGTTGTTTAGATGTCCTCTGTTGTCCCCATAGGCCCCTTTCCCCCTCCCTCTGTATTGTTGCCATCAGACAGCCTGGGTTGTCTAGGACAGGTAGAAAGAAGGTGAGTACTTATACCCCTTGCATGGGGCAGCTATGAATGGAAAAGGGTGTTGCTAGGGGATCACGGCATGACAACACCTGACCCTCCAATCAAGTTGCAAGAAAGTAGTCTCCACCAATAAACGGCAATGAAGACTTAACTGACAGACTTTGGGAGGGGCCAGGATTTGCTGATGCAACTCCCAGGGGTATAGAAGGCAGAACAGCCATTTTGTGAGTGAGCCATGTGCCAGGCAGCCACGGGGGAGGCCGGGCTGGGCCGGGCAGGGCAGGACAGGGCAGGGCAGCTCCCAGTGTAGCAGGCACAGGGCCTGCAAGGGCCCTGTAGAGAGCAGAAAGACAGAAAATGCTAAGTCATGGTGAATAGCTAGAAGCCCCTCTCTTCTGCCTTTGGACGCCTGCCTATCTCTCTGTAAGCCTATAGGTCACTTTCCCTTAATCCCTGCTATTGGACAATTTCTGATCCCTCTGTATCCCATATAATGGGCTGTTTTAGCCTATTCTGGTTAGAAGAGCTGTCACTGGGACCTTCACAGAAGAATCAATGAAGACATCGCTGTGGAACACCAAACAGCCTTCTCCTCTCTCACCCTGTGTCTGCCTGCCTGCAGCACCGAGCAAGCTAAGAGCTGAAATCACTAAGTGTCGCTGAAGGACACGAAAGAACACAAGCAGACCACCGCTCTCAAGGTGAAGGAAAAAAGGGAAGTTTTATTCTCTGACTCCAATATTTATAGTTTTACAAAAGTGACAGCGGATTGGAAGGTGACAGTGACACCTCTGCAATGACACTGGTCAAACCAACAGTCCATCAACTCTCTCCTCCTCCATCATCAACTCTCTCCTCCTCCATAAAGGAATGCAAAACAATGAGTTATTTACAGAAAGTGTGTGAGAAAGTTCACTACAAGAATGTCAACATCAGAAGGCTTAGAAAATCTTAAAAAACCAGGGTGACATCTCACCCTTTTCCGTTTAAAAAGAAAAAAGAAATGAACAATGTGAAAAAGAAAATATGAACAATGTTCAGTGTCCACTTGCAGAGGAATCATTGGAGTGATCACTCTCATCATCTGCATCTGAATCATCACTCAATGATTCCCCCACTTGATGCCTTTCAGGTTGGTCATCAGCTGGATTCTGTCTCTGCGGTCGCAGGTCAGGGCGAACACATTTTGAAGGTACCCAGTGTACCCCAGTATCTGTGGATACCCAAGCATACCCACGTCCCGAAGCGATAAGGTCATAGGGACCTTCCCACCGTTTGGTGACTAAATTCCGCACCCGAACCTTTGCTCGAGGCTGATGTGCCTCATCCGCAGCCTGCAACGAGAGATGGTGATTCAAAATGACAGGGTTATTTGAGTTCTGCGGCACAGTGAGATGATTGATTGTGCACAAAGCTTTTGCCAACCGACTCTGCGGGGTTTCACCCTGCATTCCCCGTTTTTGTTTTTGAAGAACCCACTTCAGAGTACCATGAGCGCGTTCTACAATAGCTTGACCAGTCGGAGAATGAGGGATACCAAACTTGTGCGAGACACCCCACAACTGCAGGAACTGCTGCACCTTTTGCGATGTGTAAGCAGGACCATTGTCGGTTTTCACAGCAGAAGGTATGCCCAGAATGGCAAAGGCCTGCCTCCAGTGGGCAAGGACATCACGGGCCTTCTCCCCAGTGTGAGCCGAAGCCCACATCGCAGAGGAGAACGTGTCCACAGTGACATGCACATACTTGAGCCGGCCAAACTCGGCAACCTGGGTGACATCGGTCTGCCAAAGCTCCAAGGCCCTAAGGCCTCTGGGATTTACCCCTGCTGGTAGAGGTGGAGCAAGTGCATGGCAGTCATCACATGACTCGACAATGTCACGAGCCTTAGTTGGCATCAGCTGAAACTGCTTCTGCAGGGTATGTGCGTTTTGGTGGAAAAAACCATGTTATGCCTTGGCCTGCGCGAGTGTATCAGGCTGAGGCGCTACCCACGCTGGGTTAGCCAACTTGTCAGCCCTCGCGTTACCTTCCACTATAAAACCTAGCAAATCGGTGTGACTCCTCACATGCAGAACATAAAATGGATGAACTCGGGCCTGAATGGCACACCACAAGGTCTTCAGTAAATGAAACAAGGCAGGATTACTGACCTCCTTCAAAACCGAATGACCCAACCGCTGTGCGATATCAGCCACATAGGTGGAATCAATGACCAAGTTGAAAGATTCCTGGGAAAATTTCTCAAATGCCATGACAGCAGCCCTCAATTCAACCAATTGGGCTGACCCATCCTCATGGCCTTCCAGAACCTGCCACTCAGATCCGTCCCTCCAGGTAACAATAGCCTTTCCTGTTCTCCCTGAACTGTCAGTGAAGACGGTGGGTCCTTGCACGGGTTCCTGACTATTCTTGGGCCGCAAAGAAATTTGTGTGGATTTCGCCATATGCAACAGCCTATGGCTGGGCAGATGATAAGTGATCTGCCCTGAAAAATTTTCCAGAGCACTCTGCAGGGACACACTGTTTGCAAAGCTCCCGTCAAAATCCTCCTGTTGCACCGGGAGTATGATCTTTGCAGGATCCTCACCCATCAATTGCAAACACCGTTGTCGGCATTTGATTATCAAGCGAGCAATCAGCTCAAACAATGTAGTTGCCGTCTTCTGCGGCTGATGGGGCAGGAAAACCCATTCCAGAACGTGCAAGGAATCAGACCATTTGTCACTCCATTGACCAATGATACCTGTGGGATGCGAATCTGGAGTGGTGATGAACACAGTGACATCAACGTAGGGATCAATGCGATAAACCTGACAAGCCAAAACAGCTTGCTGAACCACCTCCAACGCCTTACGCGCCTCAGGGGTCAGTGTGCGAGGTGACTTGAGATCAGAGTCTCCTTTCAACAAATCATACAGAGGAGACAGCTGTGCGTTGGTTAGCCCCAAGTACGGATGTAACCAAGTGATGACACCTATCAATTTCTGAGCATCATTCAGTGTCTTCACAGAATGCACAAATTGCACCTCCTGGTGACGGATCGTCCGTTCCAGAATTTTGATCCCCAAGTACTTCCAAGGTGGTTTTTGTTGAACCTTTTCTGGAGCCACCTGCAGTCCATGAGCATGCAAAGCATCGAGCAACCGAGGCTGAATCCTCAGCAGCTCATCCTGGGTGGACGCGGCCACCAAAATGTCGTCCATATAATGATACAGACACGCATCAGGAAACTGCTTGCGAACTCCAGACAAGGCACGGGCCACATACCACTGGCAAATGGCAGGGGAATTGCGCATGCCCTGAGGCAATGTCCTCCATTGATATCTCTGTGCGGGCTCAGCCTCGTTAATCGCTGGCACCGAGAAGGCAAACTTCGGTCTGTCATCAGGATGCAAAGGAATTGTAAAGAAACAATCCTTCAGATCCACAATGAGGACCAGCCAGACTGCAGGAAGCATGGTAGATGATGGCATGCCCACCTGCAATGGTCCCATGCTTTCCATCATAGCATTGGCCTTCCGGAGGTCTTGCAACAACCTCCATTTCCCAGATTTCTTTTTTATACAGAAGACAGGAGTGTTCCAAGGACTGTTAGAAGGCTCCAGATGACCCTGGTCCAACTGCTCCTGCACCAAATTCCGAAGGGCGACTAATTTATCATCAGGGAGGGACCACTGCTTCTCCCAAACGGGTTTGTCCACCAGCCACCATATAGGAGGCGTAGGACACTCTGCGCCCTTCACTGCAGTGGCCCCCATTAAAAATCCGTCCCGATACGCACCCCCCCAGGCAGACAGAACATCCCTCCCCCAGAGGTTGGCGGGAGTAGAAGTAACATGAGGCTTAATCCAGGCCATCTGTCCCTCCGGGTTCATGACCAGCACAGGCTGCTGGGCCATGTAGCATTGTGCTGTCCCTCCCAGGCCCGAGACAGACATCCCCACCAGATCCAGGGGCCACTCCGAGGGTCAGGCGGCAAGGGAGAGAACCGTGATGTCAGCACCGCTGTCAAGAAGCCCACGGAGGTCGACGGTGTCACACCAGGAACGGACAGGGTACACAGCATCTCGGGACGGTCCTTGGTCAGGACAGCAATCCAGTGAACCTGAGGCGGCCCAGTGGATCCAAAACCCCCAGCTCCACGTGACCGGTCAGCTGTCCTGCGAACAGAAGACTTAAAAGGCACAAGTTGAGCAAGCCGTGTCCCTTTTGGGATTGTGACAGGGGGACTGGGTGTGGAGACCATGGCACAAATCTGCCATGTAAAATCTGCATCAATGAGCCCCAGGTGCACAATGATGCCCTGCAGGGTGGCACTAGACCTCCCCATAAGGAGAGCGCTCATGCCCCCACCCAAGGGACCAAAGGCATCCAGGGGAACCTTACGTATCTCAGACGAGTCTAAGACAACTGTTGCTGTGGTGCAGACATCCACACCTGCTGATCCGTGGGTGCTGGCTGCAAGCCGGCAAAGGAGACCTCCATCAGCACCTGGGTCTGGAGGGAAGCTTGTGTCTGAGCGCGCCCCTCCTGTTGCGCGCTCCGCTTCACATTTCCCGAACCCGGTAAAGCCTGGCCCTTAACATGAACAGTCGCCTTACAAACGTTAGCCATGTGATTCGGCCTACCACACCGACCGCACAAGAACATGGGGAATTTGACCTTCTGCACCTTCTTCCCCCGCTTCCTGCTAGCCTGCGCATTCCCCTGCTGGGGCTGCCCGCCCTGCGGTGCTGCCCAGACCGGCTGCACAGCGGCAGCCACAGCGGCCAACTTCCGACGTGAGGGAATGATGTTTGCACAGGCCTCCGCCATCTCCCAGATACTAGGATCACCAGGCATAGCCGCTATAACCTTACTACAAGCTTCATTACAATTACACTTGACAAGGTTTGCAATCGTAACGTCCCTCGCCAGAGGATCAGGCACCTGCCTCTCCACGGACGCAATCAACCTTGCCGCAAATACCATAAAAGGCTCATCATCCCCCTGGACAACGGTTGAAAATGGCTGCTTCGGAGCAGCCATTTCCAGCGTCTGCACAATTGCTCTCATGCCCAGCATGTTGCATTGCTGAAGCACAAGGGGGTCGTATCCAACCTGCCCCTGAACATTCTCATAACGCCCTGTCCCCATCAGCATGTCAACAACAACTCCACGCCTGGGGTTCTGCAGCGCCAGCGCAGCATTCCGCCTCACCGCTTGGGCCGCCAGATGAGCCCACTTGGTCTCAAAAACACCAAATTGCACAGGGTCAAAAAGAGAATGTGCCACACAATGGACATCGTGAGGTGTCAGCACATCCTGATCAAGCCTCTGAAGAATGTGCATAACCTCAGCAGACCCTAAATCATGCTGAGCAACCGCTTCACGGAATTCCTTCTCCAGCTTATATGCAAGGGGTTCATATGTGTTATGAGTGACACCCCTGAGCACAGGGAAAGCCTGGGGACCCCCTGGCAAAGCCACCACACCTGCTGTGTCCCGATTCTTGGGCCCCCCAGAGACAAGAGGGAGTGATTGACCGGGAGCCGGGGCAACACCACTCGTCCCTGCGCCCCCTGCAGCACCGGCAGAGCCAAAGGAATCCACCCCGCGACCCTGCAGATGCCATGAGGAGAGAGGTTCATTCATCTCGTCGGTCTTGGTTTTTGCCTCTCGCCAGAAACGTTCAGGGTACTTCGGACACACGGTCACCTGGCACGCAGGAAGCGTCCAATGACTTCACGAGAAAGTGCCATGGCCCCGGGCACCCACCGGCCTCCCGCCGGCCATGTCAGCAGTTGCACTAAAGGTAAACATCCCAGTCCCCTGCCGTGCTGCAGCTCCGGCAGGGGCCACCTCGGCGGCCGCAGGTGCCGGCACAGCCCGCAAATCAGGCACGGCCCCGGATGAGACTGGCGCGGCCCCGGACGAGACCGGTGCGGGGCCCCCATCCCCCGATACGGGGGCGGGGTGGGATGCCGAGGGAGGCGCGGCCCGTGGAGCCACGTCACTGCGGGGCGGCACAAGGGAGCCGGGCAGGCCCCCTATGAGAGCCCACCCCAAGCCGCAAGGTCCCACAGTGGGCACCGCCCCCACTGAGCGGAGAGGGACGGGCTGCCCCCCCACCGGAGCGGGGCCGGGCGGAGCACCGACCGACGCCCCGCCTCCGGCTGCCTTCACCGGCTGCGCATGCCCACCAGGCTGCGCAGACCCAGAGGCGGGCAAAATCACCCCCCCCCCCCCGCTGAGGAACCCGACTCGGGGGTGGGAGAGCCTACCCCCACCGCGCTCAGGGGGAACGTGGAGGACACACCGCAATTCGGACAAAAGGTCGTCACCGAAGCAGCCTCAAGTCGAGGCGGAGGCTGACCCTTAAAGGCCGGGAAGGCACAAAGAGAGGGCAACCCGTCCCCCACCCCGCCACCCGCGCAGGGCGAGGCGGGGTGAGGACGGCCTGCCGAATCCAGAGAGCCCCCCCGGACCTGGGACCAGCTGGCTGTGAGCCCAATCCACCCCGGGCGAACAATGGCCACTCCCCAGCACACCGTCCAGGGATGGGGAAGGGAACTCCACATCGCAGAGGAGCTCAACCTCCTCCTCGTCCACATCCGAGATAGAAGGGCTTCCCTGGGAACTCCAAGGGGTACAAGAACCAGACCCCTGCCAAAGCTCCTCACTTCCACTGCTTCCACTGCACCAGCAGCGGTCCCTCGTCTACAGTGCAATCATCAAAGAGGGCGTCCATGAGGTGGACCCCCAGGAGAGACCACTCCTCCTTAGAGAACGCCTTCGCAGGGTCCGAAAAAAAACCTCGCTCTCGGGCCCACAGAATCAATCTCTCCAAATCATCCCAGGAAACAGAAGCCTGTTTCCACTCCAGGACCCCCCTCTAGAGATCCAAAATGAGGGAATCATCCTGGAAAACCACAGAGGTTTCCATTGCCCCAAGAACAGCAGGCAAAGCACAAAAAAGAGGGGGAGAAAACCTCACCGCAATCCACTGTCCGTGTCTCAGCCTAGGTTGCAATACACTTCGGCGGTCACCAGATGTCACTGAAGGACACGAAAGAACACAAGCAGACCACCGCTCTCAAGGTGAAGGAAAAAAGGGAAGTTTTATTCTCTGACTCCAATATTTACAGTTTTACAAAAGTGACAGCGGATTGGAAGGTGACAGTGACACCTCTGCGATGACACTGGTCAAACCAACAGTCCATCAACTCTCTCCTCCTCCATAAAGGAATGCAAAACAATGAGTTATTTACAGAAAGTGTGTGAGAAAGTTCACTACAAGAATGTCAACATCAGAAGGCTTAGAAAATCTTAAAAAACCAGGGTGAAAACTAAGAGCTGATAATCACTAAAGAGCTGATATCACTTAAGCTTGCTTAGGTTGCCAGCAGCTGAGAACTGCTGGGGTATTCGGGCAGTCTGTCCTGTAAGAGGACTGAACTACCCGGACACATGCAGCCTGCTTGGGGGCAAACCTGAACCCAGCAGGAGGCTGCATAATCCCAGCACTGTTATTTTTTCTTATTTAGTCCCTTTGTTGTATTTTTTGCTAAAATTTAATAAACCTTTAAAAATTTTAAAAAGTGAGCAGTTGTTTCTCACAAGAAGGATTATTCATGGCCCAGCTTGACCTGCCTCTGCTGCAGGACAACTGCTACTTTGTGTCTTCTCCCTCCACCCAACCCTTTTCATTTCTGAGAGTGGGAACATAATTCACCCTCAGATTTCCATCAAAATTGATTGACATTGTCACAAGGTTCAGGAGTTATTTGGTGCACAGCTGACAACCAGACAGACACGTAAGCATTGGAGCCTCTTGGCTTTCAGAAACAAGTGTTTTTAAAAAGCCAAGAGGATGGTCAGATTCATCACCAGGAGCAATTTGGCAGTTTATGATGCTGGTCCAGTAGCATGACAAAGAGGACATGTCCTGGGCTTTTCCACTAGAGCTGATGACAGGGACCTTTTCTGGTTATTGTGACACAGCAGTGACTTCTCTGTTAACCACAAGAGCTACACAAGCCTCTCGAGTGTTTCAGTTTTTGTTTCATTTCATCTTAAAGCCACACAAAAATGTGTACCATGACTCACTGCAGTGTTCAGGGATGTCCCTCTGGCTCTGTTGTGCAAGGCTGGGCAGGGATATCCTCCTGTCAAAGTCTGGTGACACAGTGGGGTCACAGGGGGTAGACTGCTCCAACCATGGGCTGGGAGTTCAGGTTGAATTCTGGCCTTGTTGTCATCCCCAGCTCAACATCTCTCATTGCCACTTGTGCATAGGCTCCTTGGGGCAAGGTCTTTCTCTTTATAATGCCTGGCCCAAAAAGGTTCAGTACCCCATGTGAGTCCATGCTACTGTACAAATAAATGGCACAGGAGAAGCCACATCCATTTCTTCTTGCTGTGAACACTTCTCCCAGTCAGTTGTCCCAGCCCACATTCATCTCCTCCCTTAAGGCACCAGTGATCTGTTCCCACCTTGACATCTTGTCGCCAAACTGTGTGCCCAGTAAACCAGGTTTTATTTTTAAACACATATAGACAACACAAAGCAAATGCTGTTTCCACGTATGGGTGATTTTATTAATTTATCTTAAGCCAGTTCTTCACCACTTTGCCTCCAGAAGCCCTCGCAGACCAGGACATACATCTGCATATATATAGATCCAACTGAGTTACCATTTGCTACCTGAGTTAAGCTCTACTGGAACAACTTTACACCAGTAAATAGTGAGAGCAATATACAACCAGCATAAAGCAAATACTGTTCCAAGGACTCCCTCTTTGAATTGTCTGGAGCTGCCAACCCATTACCACCATATTTGTCCTCAGGGCTGCATGGGGAGAAGGTTTCATTTACCTCATGGGCTTGCAGACAACCTTCAAGACAAGAGTCCACAGATGCCTTGGGGACAATGGGTAACGAATCAGATGCTGAGCATCACCTGAGTGAGGCTCACATCATGGCTCTGCACCACGATCCCAGTGGAAATATACTTGCAAATTATTTTCCTGTGTGGAAAACCATGATCTCAGGATGGCAGTTTTACCTCTTTCCCTGGCAGAGAACTTTTATCAGCAATTGACACTTTGAGCATGTTTCGCATATGATTTAGCAGCAAAAATTACGTAGTTTGACCCTTCTTTATTGCATACTTCAATTACTACTTGGCAACATTGGGGAGAAAAGGCCCAACTGTGCTGTAATTTACTGAGTTGCAGTATATCATTAGAAGATTTAGCACTGATGATGCTGGAGCCATGGTTCAATGCAAGAGTACAGTTAATACTGATAAATAGTGATTGTTATTAATGTTATATGAATGCCTTACAAAGGTTGTCTTAACACCTTCCTGTTAATAAGTCGATTATATAATGTCACTTCTCAGATTTTTATAAAAATTATTTTTAAGGTATTGTTGTAATATTTGCAGCTGGCATTTATGTATTTTGCTATCTCTTTGTGTGATCACCTACAAGACTCATGTCTCTTCAGGATCCTGCCTTTTTATTTCTTAACTACTCATATGTTTTTGGTTTTTTTTTTAAATACAGATTGCCAGTCTCATGGTTTTCTTCAGTTATTATTACAAAAGTACTCCAGCAGAGAGTTCAGTTGTAACTTGGGTTTTTTTGAGTTTCAATTTTGTACTTAGTAATCAGTCTTTCATTCAGCTGCACTTCCTCCACTCTCAGTGTCCAAATCCAAGCTCACAATCCTGACTGTGACCACTTTCAAATCTCTGAAGAAGAGATTCGCTGTGTTTGAAGAATCTCTATCCTGAAAAAAACTTTGGAGGGATTAAATTACTTAATGGTATGATTAGTTTTTAACTCTAAGGTTTCTTATTCATAACTGCTATTTTTAAGTCTTGTTTTAAAATGTGTTAAGTGATACCCACCAATTAGAGTTCAGGCTCTGGCCAAGCTCTAGCTTTACTTAAATGGAGTAATTGACAATCAACCCAAATGTTTTCATCATCAAAAAGTATTCAAGTCCTTTTGACTTAGCAATTTGACCATATATGACAGCTGAACCTATATTCAGAGAGAGTTTGAAGAAACATGAATCCAGACATGATTTCTCCAATTTTCTGTTGTTTTAAGGTTTATCAGCTGTCGCAGACTCTGGGATGACAGTTCAAAGTTGTAGTGCTTGGTAATTGTATGATTTCACATGTATTATTGATTATGTGTATTATCTAATTAATTCCTAATTGCTGTTAGTTTCTTCTTTACTACACACATTGTTTTGCTCTTGATGCTTTCTCCTGTTCGTAACCAAAGAATGTTAGTAATAGCATCTTATGTTGATATCTTATATTTCTCTATGCAATTTTGCAAAACAGAACTGATCAATGTTTTATTTTCACATCAGGACCCATTCTTCACCTCCAGGATTTTAAGAAAATCCTCCATTCCCTGCAGGGACATAGATTTGTTTGTGTTTTAACAAGTACAAAGTCCAGGTAAATTTCAGTGAAGAGTGTGAAACTCTATCAAGTGCAAAAAAACACTAACCACTCCACAAGCAGAGAAGAAGACACACAAATGTAGACTGCACAGAGATTCCAACCCTTGTACTTCACCCACAGAAGATTGTGGACTTTAGGTTTTTTCATAGGTGTGGAAATCAGTAATGTTGTAAAATTTTTGTTAAATAATAGCTTAAAAGAACTATGAGGTGTAGTCAAATGTGTGTCTAACAAATAGTTAACAAAGTTATCAATGCAGTATTTATAGTTCAAACAAGAAGGGGAGTTTGGACCAAATTTCTCCCTGAGGCTCTTTATGAACCTCAAGAATTGGAAATTCTTGGCTCAGTAAAGATGAATTTCTGTATAGTATTTAGTCTTCCTGGGTCAAAACAAAATAAGGGCAAAATAACAGATGTAACCCCAAATCACATTATATATAGAAATGCAACATCTTGGTGCAATTTCACAGCAAAGATTATCACACCGTCCAACAAGGTTCCATTGCAGTTATCGCAAGGAATCTTTTTCATTTGTGGGGACAGAATTTGACCTGCCATCCCCTCCAGTGTCAAAGGTGGTCCATGCAGCATTGGGAGACTTTCTTTACTGGCACCCAACATGACAATGATAAGAGAACAAAGATGTTGAGGGAAAAGATCTGTCAGTTGATACAACCCCAATTGTGATGACAATGTTAATTCATGGAAAAAAGGCCAGAAATTTATAACAGCTCTGCTTCTGCCACAGGCAGCTGCAGGAGCGGCCTTGAAGCAATTGGATCAAATGGGGTGTTGGTTGAGTAAGCACTCTTGTGCTACTTCTCTCACACTGAGCAATTTATTAGATGATGTTCAAGGTGTGAGACAGGTGACTGCAAAACAAAGCGGCAATTGATTATCTTTTGTTAGTGCATGGACATAGATGTGAGGAATTTGAAAGAATGTGTTGCATGAATTTGTCCGATCATTCAAAATCTAGTCATGAAAGCATACAACAATTAGAAGATGGAGTGGCCAAACCCAGGAAAGAGAATGAGTCATGGCTAAATGGTGTGTTCAGTTGATTTAATCTTGCATCAACATGGAGGGAATTTTTTAAGATAGGTGTGTACGTACTGATTAGTGTCGCAGTCCTTTTAATATTTGTGCCATGTCTACTTTAGTGTATCTGACAGATGATGGATGAGGCTGTCAAAAGAGTGTTTTTGGTTCAAAGATAATGGGGAGATGTGGAAACCCAGGGCACAGGGAATATTTCTCTGTCTGCTCTGGGGTGCCCTGACCCCCAGGGGAGCACTGACTTTGACCCTCATTCACGGAGAAAGTTTCCTAGACTTCAAGATAGACTAGAATCCACAAAAGTGTGAGATAGATTATAGAGTAGTGTAGGTGTATCACTTGGTGAGAAATTTAGGTTTTGGGATTTTTAGTATGTTGTGGATGGAAGCAAGATGGAGGGTGCAGGGTGCCATCCTGGGTTTCTTCTTCATGCTTCTTCTTCCTTCTTCTTCATGGATTTGGGTGGCATTTTGTAATTGGGCAGAAAAGTCCACATTGCGGGCTCTTTGGAATCAGTTATTGGGTTAAAAGGGAAAATAATCTAGGTGTCATTTCTTAATAGGATAGTTTAGTCTTAAAAACCCTTGTAACAAGAGATTGTTAGCCATTTTGTGCCTTCTAATGAAAAGCTGCCGAACTCACAGTAATGAGACTCTTTTACTGATAAGAAATAATAAACACTTGAGTCCAACATTAACTGCCATCTCAAGTGCCTTCAATCCAGACACAGAGAAACTGACAACTAGTACCCCCACATTCCCTGACAGAGGCCATGTGCAAGTGGGATGTGGAGCAGTAAAAATCTGAAGGCAGGCCAAGGGGGGCAAAAGGAAAAACAACCTTTATTTCCAGTGGCATGGGAGATGAAGGGGGCAAGAAATAGTTGAGGAAAACCTAGAGGACTGGCTTTCCCCTCTTCTCAGATTTTCCTCCTTGCCTGGTGGCATGGACCACTCATGTTCCAGCACAGAGCAAAAGTTTGGCCTCCCCCAGTACTTCAGGGACTGGGACAGGGCCAAATAGGAGCTGGGTCCATAGCATGGCTGTTCTTTTACGTTGAAATTATGAGAAACAGGAGTAATAACAAAAATAACCCCAGCAGATTTTGGGCAGCCAGACCCTCCAGGCTTGGGCTGATGGGATACAGCCATGCCAAGGACCCCAAAGCCACAAGCACCACACCAGCCCAATGGAGACCAAAGCTCAGGATGACCCTATCTGGGTGCTACCCACACCAGAACTGTTGACTGGGGTGGGTGGCCCCACCACCAACCCCACGTGGTAGCCACTTTGAGCAGCATCTCTCCTGCCTGCCTCATCCCTGCCACTAAAAAAGACACTTGGCACAGCCTGGGATCAAGTGTACATTTTTATTTTTTAATGGAACATAAGCTCCTTTAGAAAAAACATTCATCTGGATGACAATACCCATAGAAAAACCCAGCAATTTCATTCTTTTTTTTTTTTATTTATTTATCATTTGTTAATTGCATTTATATTAAAGCAAAGTACATATTTCTTTTTTTTCTCATTTATACACATTGCACAATACATAAATAATCATGCTTATAAAACGTCTTTATATTTACAAGTAATAATATATTTATATATAACATAAAATGCATTTTTTCTTTAATAAATCTCAGGGGGTCTTAAGGAGTCCTTTTTTGTGTGTATTTCCAAAGCACTACAGTGCTAAAGTTCCAATGAGAATGCTCTCTTGTTCATTTAAACCTTTATATACAGAAAAATAGCTTATGTTAAGGTCTAAACATGCTCATTGAGCTAAGAAGAGTGCAAAAGTATCATACTAGTGTATGATTTCAAGAAGAAATGAAAGCACAACTGCATTATCAAATTGAATGTTACTGGGTTAACCTGATCTAAGAAGTTACAACAGACCGACTATTGTGAACACTTTTTCTTTTTTCTTCCCATTTGTTTTTTATTTGTTTTGTTGGTTTTGCTTTGTTTTGGTTTTTTTAGGATTAGGCTTCTGTTGCTTTATATCAGCTCAAATGATAAAGTGCGGTCCATGCAAGAGGTTTCTCTGCTGTTATTTTCTCCCCTTGCATCAATTCATGACCATACAAAATTTAAAAAAAAAAGCAGTAGAAGAATAAACACAGTGACAAGGTGCCAACTCAGCAACAAGAAAAAATAAAAATTAAAAAAGATGGGTAAAGACCTGGTTGGGAAGATTTTGCACCATTCTTTGGCAACAATGTGGGGTTAGCACTGCTGGGGAAGAGGTCTTGGTGTCATCGTCACCAGGGATGGGAAGGTGGTGCATAAAAAATACAAGTATCTTGTTCGTTTATCCAAGAGAAGGAACTGTAACATATAGCAAGTGGCTTCTGAATCCATTGATCACATAGGATAATCCTTTCAGAGGCATGAAATAATTATCTTATGTGAGCCACACCCTTTTCTCATCCTTCCGAGTTATTGGCCATTTATACTTTAAAAAACTAGGTTTATCAAACTACCCCAAAGCATAAAAAAATATTTCCAAAGATTTTTCTCAAAACAAAGGGGGGGACATACAAACTAAACAAAACAAAACCAGAAAGTTTGCATGAATAGCAAGCACTCAGAAGGAAATATTAGCAGCAAAGTAATATAAATGCCTTGAGTCCACTCTGTCTTGAGTTATCGGTTATTTAAAATAACCTCCAACCAGCATGGGCAACTGCTGATGAACTGTCTAGTGTAGCATTGGCCCCAGCCTTTCACAAAGCTGATCTGAAACGTAAATCCTGTCCATGGCTGCTGCATGAACTCATGGTCATTTGGTCTCTGCAAGCTGTACGCCTTCTCATAGTCAAAAGCCTTGATGGAAAAACCTGGAAACAGTTTGTGAACCAGCAACATCCTGGACTTGGGGTTGTCCAGTGTGGCTGACTTGATGAAGATGGGGTAACTGCTGCGGTTGTACACCCACACTCCATCCACTTCCCTGGTGAGCTGGATGCCGTAGCCAATCTTGCCGCGGACCTTCTGCACCAGTTGGCTTTTGTTTTCTGAGTTGAGCTGTCCGAGGCAGAAACCATTCCCCTGAGGTAGATCATAGAAGATATCCAGGGAGGGCTCTTGGACAGAGTACAGCCGACCCACACGTGTCTTCTCTTCCCAGTATGCCACCACACACCAATGTGACCAATCCCCTGGCTCCTGAAGAACTTGGGAATCTACAGAACAGGAGAAAAAAAGGAAGAAAAACAGAAATTTAGCACCAAAAGGGGTAATACAACCCAAAAGTGACACAATGCTGGCAGGTCATTGCCTGCCAATGTGTTCATGACGCTCTCCACGTACACACCAACACCCATGGCACATCCACCATTTCCAAAAGCAATGTTATTAGGACCATTTAAGTTGACCCAGATTTGGAGAATTCCTGTGCCATTTCAGCACCTAATTCTAGTTAGAATTATGAGTCTTAAATCACCATGTCTACCTTCAAAAGTGGCTTGAGACCTACCAGCAGCAACCATGGTGCAGTCATCCTCACTCAAACCATTACCAGGACCACCTTCAGTGGCACTAGGAGAGATGAGATGCTCTAGCCAGCTGCATTTACCAAGACCAAACACCCTAAATGTCCTTATTTTCACTCACCAGATAGTGGATCCACTTCCATAAATAACTATCTACTCGACACAGATGCTGAGAAAAAATGAGGTGCTGCTAAGAAAACCACATTGAAGGTCACCCCATGGGACCAGAGGGGGCAAGGAATCACCTACTCTAGTTCACAGGGCTTTTCCCTACCTGTAGTCAGAGCCTGGGTGGTGGAGAGAATGGAAACATTGGATGACATCCCAACTTGTGGGAAGCACTGAGAGATGGTGGGGACCAAAAAATCTCATACTTCTCAACAAAAACGGCCTAACCCCTCCTGAAATTCATTCATGTAGCTTTTTTTCTTTTACTTCCTTGCACATAGCTATCCTGTGCAAGAAGCAGGGATACAATGTAGCAGGAAAAAGCAAAGGGAGGCGGGGGGGGGGGAATGTGAAAAGCCCCTTTTCCTCATGAAGGATCCCTAACAGCCTGGCACTGCTCAGCAGGTAATTTGTTCCAGCCTTGGTAGTCATGTTAAGACCTGAGAACTATTTATCTCTGTAATTGCATTTAAAAAAAATCAACCTTGGTATGCTAGTGAGTGCTACCAAAATAATCCCCTGCAGCATGGGAGCAGATATGGTAATGGGAATAGTGGGTAACCCAGCACCCCAAAGCTCTTTCTGTGGACCCCCAAACCCCTTTGCTCAACATAAGCAATGGCAGGAACATGTTGGCTGCCCCGATTTCTTTATTTTTTGGTATTAAAAAGCCCATTTCCCCAGTGCAGGCATTTTTCTTCTGTCTCTGAGTTGTGTTTCAAGCCCTGCACTGTGCTTTTAAGAGAACAAAACTAAAACCCAGCCACACACTTTTAATTTCCTCATTTCTATCCCAGTGGGGGAAATATTTCTCCAGTTGCTGGAGGCAGCTACTAAAAATGGGCCTGGCTGTATATGCTGCATAATAGGGACCCTCCCTCCTGGGTGAAAGTGGGGATGGGAGTTCTGGCAGTGGGGAGGCAGTCCCTGGGACAGCATTCATCAAGGTGCACCCCAGTTTGTCCTTCCATCTCCCCTTTTCAGTGCCTCCCAAGACTTTGTTGCCAATAATTTTATATCCTGCTGAAATCTAGCACCACTCAAGGGAATGAAGGGGAATAAGGTGGGTGGTTTGAGTTACCTCTCTCCTAAACCAAATGGGGTGCCCCCAGTTGGTCAAGAAACATGCCCAGCATAGTGTTTCCTCCACCCATTAAGGAGGGTAATGCTCAGGAAATAGAGGAATTTGGGGGGATGCCCCTCAGTCCATAGAGGAGATACTACTGAATACAGGAGGAGAATGCTCCTTTATCCATCCTCATCTCAACCAGCCATCACTTCCCTCCCTCCAACTTCCTGCTACACATTAAGCATACTGAAATTCTTCTGGGTTTTTATTTATTTGGACATAAAAGCATCCCTTTCAGGAGGCAGCAGGGGGGAGAAGCCTTTTTCACTTGATATTTGTGCTTGCATTAGTGAAGACCACTTAACAAGTAGTTCATTGCTGCTTACAAAGAATTATTTGTCAGAACATTAAAAAAAAAAAAAAACAAACCCAAACCACAAAAAAAACAACTGCCTTGGCAATGAATGCCTTTATGGAGGGCTGAATGAATTCCATTAGGTTTTTCAATTATATGGGGTGACCAGACCTCAAGGACGAATCTTAGGTAATCCAGGATATTTTTTTTTAGGAGATGATACCAGCACACAGTATAAATACGCCAGAGCCTCTTTCATTTGTGGACTTCAGCTGTTGACTGGATGTCTAGTCAAAAAGACATGAGAATATAAGGGTTGAGCTTGGATAAGTAGGCTCAGGCCTCCCTGCTACCAAAGATGCTTTTCATGGTTGTTTGGACCCCAGCAGAGCTTCCCTGCTCCCACCTGTCTCCGTGATTCTGGCATCCACTGGGAAAAGCCAGTAGCATCATTTGGGCAGCAGAGGCAGGAGAGAAGGAAAAAAATTATGCAAAGATGTTTCCTACAGTGATGGATATTTTTTTCCCCAAAAGGCTTTTTTAGTGGCAATGAGCATGGATCTGGGCAAATGAAGCAGATAGATGGATTTTGCCCCAAAACACCCCATTGTGTTCCTCCTGTGCAACCTGGAGTCATGGCACTGACCCACTATCCAACTCCCATCTCTGTCTGCTGCCAACTCTCACAAAAAACCCAGATCCCAGGAAATTTGCAGCCACATCACTCAATGCTTTGGGATTCTTGTTTGAGTTAAAAACATCATGTTTTACAAGCTCCTTGGAGCAAATACATCCCTTTCTAAATGACTGGAAAACTCACAGCAAACAGGGAGTGTTCCCATATTCCAGCAAACTGATAATGTTTAATGCTATAAACATCTGCACTATTATTTCATTATTAAGTATCCCTCCATTTGCTGCTATCACTAGGTTATTAAGATTTTCCATGGTTTCACAGAATCAATTAGGTTGGAAAAGACCTCTGAGATCATCGAGTCCACCCTATAACTGAACACCACCATGTCAACTAGACCATGGCACTGAGTGCCATATCCAGTCTTTCCTTAAACACTTCCAAGGATGCTGACTCCATCACCTCCCTGGACAGCCCATTCCAATACCTATCACCCTTACTGTGAATAATTTCATTATAATATCCAACCTAAACATCCCCTGGCACAGCTTGAGGCTATGTCCTCTCTTCTGGTTGCTAGTTGCCTGGGAGAAGAGGCTGATGCCCATCTGGCTACAATCTCCTTTCAGGGAGTTGTAGAGAATGATAAGGTTCCCTCTGAGCCTCCTTTTCTCCAGATCAAACACACCCAGCTCCCTCAGCTGCTTCTCATAGTGAGACAGAGTAAAGATCCATTCTGAATTAGGTGAAGTGTCTAAGAAAGGTGAAAAGTCTGTGAGGCCAAAGCTGAAGGAAAAACTCGCATGCCGAGACAGCAAGGAGACAGAGAAAGAAAAACAGAAAAGACCACAAGGTCGATTTGCCCCCGACTTAGAAATTCCTTTGATAAAGAAGAACTGGTGCTAGATGTCACACGGAATGAATATGTATGAACTTATTGTGAAACTGTATGCATATGCATTTGGAAGGGGGATAGAAGAAGACCCGAGGTCTTCAGAGGCATGCATGCCTTGTTCGGGGACTTGCGTCCAGTGCGCGTCGTAAATAAACATACCGGGCTTTACAACTTTTATAAAGTTGTGAGGTTTCTTCTTTTCTCCGCAAAACATTATGGCGAGCCAGCCAGGAGTTCTCTGTCCCCGCAGGGGCAGGGGGGATAGACGGACCTCCAAGGCGCGCCCTAGGATTTTTTCCTGGTGGGGCTCCGTTCGTCTCAACTTGCCACCTGCGAGGACAGACAATGACCTGCTGGCCTGCGGAGGAAGATACGGTATGTACTGAGGGGCCCTGGGGAAGGGAAAGGAGAGCAAGGGAGTAAACCACCCAGAGACGTCTGGGTTCAGCTGATAGAGCAGCTGTATTAGAGATGGGGTTCATCGTTCTGATAGAGCAGACCGCAAGCGGTTCTGGGGGTGAGCCGGGTGAACCCGTGTATGTGTGTTGGGGGTTCATAGTTCTGATAGAACAGAACTGTTGAGCCCGTGTGTGTTTTGTTTGTATGCGTGTGTGATGTCCGGACACTGTGTTGCTGTATGGTTAATGTGTGCATTGTGTGGTCGGTGCACTGTGTTTCTAATCGTGCAAGTGTATAAGTGTATGGGGTATAAAAGAGAATAAATCTACAGTGTGGGGGGGTCAGTACTACCCGTGCTTGAAGCAGCCGAGTGAGGCCTGAGGCGCCGGCTGCAGCAGGCTGCGGGGGCAGGGACAGAAGTGCCCCACAGAGAAGCGAGTGGAAGAATGTCAGTGATGGTATTTATCGTGTTTAAATGTAGTGATTTGTGTAGATTTGGTACATTTTAACCGTGAGTATGAGTATGAGCTCAGAGAGTTCCTTTGCCTTGGATGTTTGATTTTGATTGTGTCCAAGAAAATTGATGTGAGTAAATGCTGAATTATGGTATGCTATGTTGTGTTGAGAAAAGCGAGCACTTTGAGAGATATGCCCTTTCCCAGTGGTTTTGTGTGGTGATTTTCTTCCGCTGCATTGTGGTAATTTGATTCTCAGATTGTATAGTAGTGTTTGTGGAGATTTTAAGATTTTGTTGCAACAAGAGTGGCATTTTACATAGGAGAACTATAGTACGGTGATTTATGCTTAATTACGATAGAGTTAAAGGAATTCCAAGAATTCCCCCCCTCAATGCAATTCAAGCCTTGGCTCTAGCAAATTTGAGATAAAGGAGGGGTGCGGGTGCGAGTGTTTGTGTCTGAGGGCATATCAGAGTTTCGGCTGTGACTAGCACAGCCTTTTTGCAAAGCAGTAAAACAAGTGTAAGTAGACACAGGGCTTAATTAGATTGTGCAAGAAGAGAACTAGAAAAGACTGATATTTTGTTTGATCAGAATATAGTGTCTATGTCACGTTTTTGATTAGCATGCTGTGTGAGGTGACAGTGGCTGTCCCCTGGGCACAGGGACAGCTCTGGCTGCCCCGTCTCCCCAGGGAACACGGGAATGGCCTGTGAGCAAAAGCTGGATGTGCAGTTATTATTGCAGTGCGGTGTTTATGAGAAACACTGTTTTTGCTGTTCTAATAAGTGTCAGGGCACATGTAAATTAGAGGTTTCTGGTCAAGTGGATTCAGAACCTAAGGTCTTAGAACTTGTGTGTGGGAACCACATCTGATACCTGCCACCTGGAGCTGTGTGTATAGGAGGAAAGTTGAGAAACTACTGTGAAGGTCTGTAAAAAGGTTTGAGTGGAAGCGAGATAGGGCAAGGAGAAATAAATAATGAGAACTGACCAGAGCAAAGAGGTTCCTAAATTAGCCCCTTTTGGGAAGGGCTCACTGGGAGAAGGCTGCCAGTAGGAGCAGCTCAGAAAATAAAAAGATTTATAATACTTCATTGCTGTTAGTACTGTTTTAAAATAGGAGGATAAATGGGATAGAGTTTTGTATGCTGAAATGTCTTTGTGTTTTAAGAAATCACCCAGATTTCTTGAAAAGGGAAAACAAGGCAAAGAGAAAGCAAATCAAACATGTTGTTCAGCATGCAGCATAAGATAGCAACGTATGAAATCAGGCAAGAATTATCATGCTGAAATGCAAAGCAATCACAGTTCACAAAATGAGTACATATGATTTGCTAAAGGCTCCTCCCAAGGTAAGGGAGGAAGGGTAAAGATGACCTCCCCAAAAAGGAAGAATTTTTGTTGACACAAGGGACATATATTAAGTTTTAAATAAAACTTTAGTACCTGTGGAGAATGTTTATGTTGCAGTGTGGGGAACAACTGAACAACTGGCCAGTCTGAGAAGGCATCCTTGTGCAAACCTTTAAAGTGATATGTGTACTATGTGTACCTAAAAGCTTTTGTACAATTCGCTCAATTTGCTAAACATTCTCAAATGAGAAAGGTTACTCTGGAGGCAAATGATATAAAGATGTTAGGCTTAACATTAACAGACACTGAAATTAAGAAAGACATTAGTAAGGGGATATTAGAATAAGTAAACAAGTGTTTTCAAGGGTATGGGCCTCTGCTGTACCAGGGAGAGTGAAAGATGCTCCCCCATGAGCATCAAGTTTAACGAAAGAACACAACTAGTGAGAACTTAGTAGTACCCTCAAAAGGAAAATATTGAAGGAATCAGCCCAATAACTGATAGTACTGGATTAAGGGCTGTCAATAAGATAAAACAGAATTTATACCCTGTGGTAGCAAATCCATATACCTTACTGACTTGTTTAACACCTGAGCTAACCTGGTTCACTGTTTTAGGCCTAAGAGATGCCTTCTTTTGCCTCCCTATCCACGAAGCCAGCCAGGAAATTTTTGCATTCAAACTCAAGCTCACATAGTCCATGTGCCTGAAGGCTTCAAGATTCCCCACTCCGATTGGAGAACAGCTTGCAAAGACCCAGAGTCCCGGGAAGCTCCACAAGAGGAAAGGAGGCTGTTGCAGTACGTGGACGATCTTCTAGTAGCCACTCGGATGAGGGAAGCGAGAGAAGCCTGGACGGTAAGCCTTTTGAATTTCCTAGGACTCCAAGGACGCAGAGTCTCAAAGAAAAGGCACAGGTAGTGAAACAGAAGGTAATCTACCTGGAGTAAGAAGTGAGTGCGGAGCAGCAGATTTTAAAGCAAAGAAGCCGTATGCCAAACCCTGAAACCCCAGACAATGAAAGAACTCCGAACCCTCTTAGGCATGGTAGGGTAGTGCCAGCTGTGGGTTTATAATTATGGACTGCTCGCCAGACCTCTCTATGCTCTTATTGCCAATGGAAACAGAGATCTCCACTGGACACAAGACACCACATGGGCCTTTCGCCAGCTAGAGAGAGTGCCCTCATGTCAGCTCCAGCTTTGAGACTTCCAGATGTAAGTAAACAATTCTTTCTATTTTTCCCACGCAAGGAATTGCCCAGGGAATATTGGCTCAGGACTCGGACCCTTACTGAAGGGCAGTTGCTTACTTCTCTAAGCAACTAGATGCAACAGCCAAAGGATGGCCAGGTTGCCTCAGAGCTGTAGCAGCAGTCGTGCTGAATATTCAAGAGGCATGCAAGTTTACCCTGGGACAAAAATGACTGTGCTAGTGTCCCACACAGTGTCTGCAGCACTGGAAGTAAAGGGTGGCCACTGGCTCTCACCACAGAGGTTCCTAAATTGCCAGGCCATCATGGTAGAGCAAGACGATGTAGAGATAGTGGTGACTAATATTGTCAACTCAGCTTCTTTTCTCAGTGGACACCATAGTTGCCTAGAGACCACCGAAGCTACCTACTCCCGCCACCCAGACTTAAGGGATGCTCCTCCGGACGATGCAGAGACCGGGTTCACTGACAGGAAAGCGACACTGCAAAGTTCACAGTGACTACCTGCAGAGAGGTAATCGAGTCTGGACCATTACCAACAGGTACCTCTGCGCAGAAGGCTGAGATAATTGCCCTGACCCGTGCCCTGGAAAGGGCAAAAGGGAGGAGAATAACCATCTACACAGACCCAAGGAATGCATTTGGAGTCATACATGCACATGGAGCCATCTGGAAAGAGAGGGGACTGCTGACCTCACAGGGAAAGAAGAGAAAATCCAGCTGCTGGAAGCAGTTCAGCTACCTGAAAAGGCATATTAAGGCACACTAGAGAGTGAGCTTAAAATTGGAGGAAAGAAATGAGCTGGCGGATGGAGAGGCAAAGAAAGCAGCAAAGGGTGAGGTACAGATTTTCCTCGAAGGTAAGCCATAATACAATAATACTAACCAAAAGAGACGTACAACTGCAAGGGGTGGGCTACCATTGAAAGAGAGCTAGTAATCCCTTCCCATTTTCGTGGTTACTAGTGAAGGAAGGGCACTAGAAAACACACTAGGGCCTAACTACTTAGAAGCCTTTTATAGAGTGTGGCTCCTTTTTTGAAATGACCAAGGCTGCGAGTGATACAGAGTGCATTACACAAATCTGATTGAAACAATCGTTGTATCGTTGTCAGGAATTTATATGCCACTATCACTCAGGTAAGCCGACAATGTGATCCTTGCCTCCAGACTAACCCCAAAATACGCCCCCGGCCAAAACTCGGTCAGACTGGGAGAGGCCATGGGCCTGTACAGCAGTGGCAAATTAACTTTTCAGAACTCCCAAGGAAAGGGGGCTATCAGTATTTACTGGTATTGATAGATACATTTTCAGGATGGCCAGAAACATTCCCCACCAGAACTGTCAAAGCTCAAGAGGTGACCAGATTATTTTTATAAGGAATAATACCATGCTTCAGAGTTCCAGGCACGATGTCCTCAGATAAAGAATCATATTTCATTTCCAAAGCAGTGCAACAGATTAGTGGCCACCTGGGCATAGATCAGGAACTTCACACCCCATATCACCCCCAATCAAGCGGCCAGGTGGAGAGAATGAATCATTTGATTAAGCAGCAAATCATAAGACTGAAGCAAGAAGTTAATCTACCCTAGCCCAAGCTCTTCCACTAGCAATATTGCAAATTCAAACTAAACCTTGAGCTAAAGGAATGCTGAGTCCTTTTGGAATGCCTTATAGAAGACCATATAGAATACAAAGGGAATGTCCAGAATGTCCACCTACATGGTGGCATTAAGCAAACAGCTCAGAGTAATTGAGAAACATGTGGCTGGAACTCGGAGCAGGGAGTTAGATAGCCTGGGGATGATGTATATGTTAAGTCTCTTACAGAGAAGACTTCGGAACCACAGTGGGACAGACCACTGCGAGTACTTCTCACCACCTTCAGTGCAATCAAAATCAAGGAGCAGAATGCCTGGATCCATCACTCTCGGGTGAAGAAGGCCCAGAAACCCCTTAAGGAGTGACGCCAGGAGACAATGAACTGAGATTAAAACTTACTCGGGCAAAATGAGTATATTGCGGTCGGGAGTAGCTCATATTTTAGTTTGTAGAATTGTATTGTGTGTAATCATAACTGAAGTTTCAGAACTTGAGAGTACCTCTGTTCAAAGTAATGCTAAATGGCCTTGGTCCCTGGCATTTAATCAGTATACTGGATCCATAGGAAAACCTTCTGAGATAAAAGATTTAAACATATCTACTGTAGTAATCCACGAGAATCAGGTATGTGAGGAGCAAGAATGGCAAGAACAGGAACTGTGGACTCTTCAAGGAATCAGAGGAGAAGAAATCAAAGTAGGGTGCCAGGTCATCAATAGGGTAGCTTATGAGAGACCAGATGTAATTAGTGTCTGAAGTCTGTGATAACCTAAGTGAATCAGACTGTTGGTGTAATTTCACCTTGATACAGCCTGTAGAAGTGACCTGCCTTTGAGCTCGAATTACTATCAGACTTTCATTTGAATTCAAAGTGGACACTGCACTTTTTACCACAGCAGGGCCTTATACACCCCATACTAGTTCAGACTCTACCCAAACTCCAAACTTGAACCTAACGTAGTAAAGAATGTGACTGAACAACCGCTCCTTAGGTCATTTTCCAAGCCGGTTGGCTGAACACTCAGGCAATGGCTGGTAAAGGGTGCTGAACTGCAGGTGGTAAATTAACCCAAGCAAGGAAGGTGATTTTCTTTATTTATAGCTATCCCTTTTCCTACTGAGATTTGGATCAGTGATTGTCCCAGTCTGAGGCAGTTGGATTCTGCTTAAAAGTGGTAGAGAGAGACCCCCCCCTCAGAGCTCGGCAGCAGGCTGTAGGATTTTGAGCATCACTTTTGTGCTGAGTGTTTCAAGTAGCAGAAACCTGATCCCAGTTTCTTCTGAGGCACTGCAATGAATTTAGGCTCTTCTCTCAGACTTCCCCTTCATTGTTTACTTGAGGCTTGGACCTGAAGCTAGGGGCAAGGTGGGTGAGGTTTCGTAGACCAGGAGAGACATTCCTGCTTGCCACACATCTGGGAAATCAGGTGCTCTGGAGGGGGAAGGAGATTCCTGAGGTCTCTACATTTCAGAACAAACATCTGCCTCAGATATGACCTAAACCTCTGTCAGATACACTTGTGAAGTGTGTCTGAATTTGCAGTGTGAGCCCAGCACATCCCTCGGGCAGGGAGGGATGGTCATAAACAGAAAGCAGTTCCTGTTCCCCATAACAAACATCTAACTGTGATATTAGGGACAGAATTAGGAGTTTTAAATGGAATTGATTCAGAAATACTGATGAATCAACTGGCCACTGCAGCAGGTGGCCTAACAAAATTGAAGCAGCCTTTACAGTAATCTCTATTGGCATTAGGAACTAGCCAGTGACAGATTTCAAAAGTACTGCCAAAGTAAGGAAGTATGAAAAGGCCGGGGACCAAGACCACAAGTTGATAGTAGAAGCACTTAGTATAGTTCAAGATAATGTGTCTTTAGCTTTCAGTTGTATACAAGCACAGTTATGGATACAAGCAACAGCAGCTCTGATCATATGGGAAAGGGGTGAAGGTAATTTTCCAGCTGAAATTCAAGAAATTGTGTTGGATAATGCAATTGATTTTGAAAGGAACTTTCAATCCTGGCAGACTATGGTGAATTTCACCTATGATCCTGTTTCTAATGTGGCAACTGCCTTTGTGCTTACCATACATAATGCCACTGTTTATGTTATCCATCCCATCATTGCCCTAGGATTAAACCATGAAAAAACAATACTCTATCCTTCAGAACATAGAGTGTGGGCACGAAAGATGAATGGAAAGTGGCAGACAGTAAACTTGGAATCCTGCTTTAATAGAGAACAGATGGGATTCATTTGTGAAAGCAATACTATTAATGCTCAGGATGTGTGTTTGGACACTGAACAGAGTATTTGTCACTTTGAAATTCATCCAGTCACTGACCAGAAAACTGTGCTCGTATATACTGGAAAAGGGTGTATGCCTGCTTGTGCTGCTGTACAAATTGATAGCAATGATGTTATTCTGTCTAGTAGAAACCATTCCAATCTCTGTATTTGTAATTTTGTTAAGATTATTGGGTGTGATTTTTGGTATTTGGTACCAGTAACATCCCACCAGCTGATTTAAGCCAATTACACAATGTATCACAGACTACCACCTACCCCTAGTGGGATGAACCTTACATTGGTAAAACAATTAATTAAGCACCAAGACCTATTGGAAGGCTTGAAAGGAATCCAAGGATGCGGAAAGAAAACCTTAATTACTGTCCAACATGATACAAAGGAGATAACCAGAGTTCTACAAAGAATAAAACAAAATGTGGATCATCACTGGTGGGATGTGATCTTTGGGTGGTCACCAACTGCAAATGGAATCTTTAATAAGTTGTGCCACCCCATTGTAGTTTTACTAATATTAGTTGGGATAAGATTAGGATTATCTATTATATTGTTAATTTGGAACTGTAGAATGCTACAACGAATAGCTGTACTAACATCTTTGTCAAACGTACATGGTGAAGCACTAAAAGACACTTACTGTCATGAAGGTTTTCATTAAGTAAAAGAATTTACTTATTTCCTAGGAAAGGGGGGAATGAGACAGAGTAAAGATCCATTCTGAATTAGGTGAAGTGTCTAAGAGAGGTGAAAAGTCTGTGAGGCCAAAGCTGAAGGAAGAACTCGCCTGCCGAGACAGCAAGGAGACAGAGAAAGAAAAACAGAAAAGACCACAAGGTCGATTTGCCCCCGACTTAGAAATTCCTTTGATAAAGAAGAACTGGTGCTAGATGTCACACGGAATGAATATGTATGAACTTATTGTGAAACTGTATGCATATGCATTTGGAAGGGGGATAAAAGAAGACCCGAGGTCTTCAGAAGTACGCATGCCTTGTTGGAGGACTTGCGTCCAGTGCGCGTCGTAAATAAACATACCGGGCTTTACAACTTTTATAAAGTTGTGAGGTTTCTTCTTTTCTCCGCAAAACAATAGGACTTGTGCTCCAGACCCTTCACCAGCCTTGCTGCACTTCTCCAGACCCACTCTAGCACCTCAATGCCTTTTTTGTAGTGAGGAGCCCAAAACTGGACACAGCACTCAAAGCGTGGCATCACCAGTGCCGAGTACAGGGAGACAATCACTTCCCTGGTTCTTCTGACCACATTATCTCTGATACAAGCCAGAAGGCCATTGGCCTTCTTGACCACATGAACACACGCTGGCTCATGTTAAACCAGCTGTCAAACAGCACCCCCAGGTCCTTTTCCGCTGAGCCACTTCCCAGCCATTCTGTCCCCAGCCTGTAGCGCTGCATGGAACTATTGTGGCTGAAGTGTAAGACATGGCACTTGGTCTTCTTAAACCTCATGCTCTTGGTCTCAGCCCATCTATCCAGGTCCCTCTGCAGGGCCTTCCTACCCTCCAGCAAACTGACACCCTCTTCCAACTTGGTGTCATCCACAAATTTGCTAATGGTAGATTCGATCCCCTCATCCAGATCATCAATAAAGATATTAAACTGTACTGGGCCCAACACTGATCCCTTAGGGGGCAGTGCTACTGACTGGCTGCCAACTGGATGTGGCACCATTCGCCACCACTCTCTGGGCCTGGCTGTCCAGCCAGTTCTTAATCCAGCGAAGAGTACCCCTGTCCAAGTCGAGGGCTGCCAGCTTTTCCAGGAGTATGATATGGGAAACGGCTTTGCTGAAGTCCAGGTAGACAACATCCACAGCCTTACCTTCATCCACCTGGTCATAAAAGGAGATCAGGTTGGTGAAGCAGGACCTGCCCCTCCTAAATCCACGCTGGCTGGGCCTGTTCCCTTGGTTGTTCTGTAGGTGCTATGTGATCACACTCAGAATGATTTGCTCCATAACCTTGCCTGGCACTGAGGTCAGGCTGAAAGGCCTGTACTTTCTTGGATCCTCCTTCTGGCCCTTCTTATGGATGGGCATCACATTGGCCAGCTTCCAGTCATCTGGGACCTCCCTGGTCAGCCAGGACTGATGATAAATTATGAAGAGTGGCTTGGTGAGCTCTTCTGCAAGCTCCCTTATCACCCTAGGATGTATCCCATCTTGTCCCATAGACTTGTGAGCATCTAAGTGGCCCAGCAGGTCTCTAACTGCTACCTCCTGGATTGCAAGGGGTCTATTCTGCTCCCCATCCCTGTCTACCAGTTCAGTGGGCTGGTTGTTCTGAGGATAACCGGTCTTACTGTTGAAGACTGAGACAAAGAAGGTGTTAATTACCTCAGCCTTTTCCTCATCTTTGGTAACTATATTTCCCCTGTGTCCAATAAAGAATGGAGGTTTTCCTTGGCCCTCCTTTTGTTATTAATGTATTTATAAAAACACTTTTTATTATCCTCTACAGAAGAGGCCAGATAAAGTTTTAATTGAGCTTTTGTCTCTCTAATTTTCCTTCTGCATGACCTAATGACATCCTTAAACACTAACACTTCCTGAGTTATCTGCCCCTTTTTCCAAAGGTGATACACCCTCTTTTTTTCCCCAAGTTCCTGCAAAAGCTTCCTCAGGGCTCCAGCAGGCTCCCCTCAGCATATTGTGCAAGCTTATTTTGAGATGACAAAAAAAAAAAAAAGGAAAAGGACTGAAAGAAAAGTGACTCTGCTCTCAGGAATTTAGGGAATTAGTTGTATTGATCACTCATAATTGGGTCTACAGAGAACGGCCATCTGCAGCAGAGCTCAGTTCTGCACAGAGTGGAGAAATCAAGGCAATGACTTGATGCCCCCAAAGTCTTTGGGGTAACATTGCTTGGAAATTTGGTGCAGATGTTCATCACCAGTAATGCCCCAGCACAACCACATTATTCGATTTTTTTTCCCATTTGTTTTATATCCTCCTGAATTTTCCTGCGTGGCTGACCTGACTTGACCAGTTATTTCCTAATACACAAGAGGTTGTAAGGTTTCCCACCACCTGCCTCAACTTTTATGAACATCAAATCCTGCCCAAAATCACTCAATAAAAGGCCACAGTCAGGATTTCTCTAGCGTTGAGTGTGCTCATGCTGCCTGTGGGCTTGGAGCATCATCCTGCTCTGGGCAGAGATGCTGCAGAAACTGCTACATCCATACAGAAATCCTGGAGGATGAGACACCAAAGCAATAACCACAAAAAATATTAAAAGCTGCTGAAATCAAGAAAGTTCAGATGAAGGTGAGCGTGGGAGATTCACACCATGGAAACACTCAAATTTATCAGTAATAGCTCCATGCTTGGTTCTCCCAAGCTGTGGCAGGAGGACACATCTCCCATCAATTGGAAGTGGCAGAAAAATTCTGGTATGGCTTTTCTCCTCAACACATGAACACTTTTAAGATGATGAAACCATGTCATCTGTACTTTTTTTCCCAAGCTCCACCAGTTTTATTAGGAGTTTGGAAAGAAAAAGTTCTTTTTCTTTCATTCAGGAAAAACCAAAGCATTTTATAAAAATGTAATAATAATAATAACAATAATAACAACAATAATAATAATAATAATAATAATAATAATAATAATAACAACAACGATGATGATGATGATGATAACACAGGTCCTATTCAGTTCTCAGCTCTCAGCCTTGTCCTGGTGCCAAGTTCATGAATGTAGAGGGGAGGTAAGCTGGATATCTTTTGTTTTGCTTGTTTTGTTTTGACATAACTAAAGGTTTTCCTGTAATCAAGGACCTTGAGAGAAAACATCAAGTTTAGCACACAGTGAGCTATCTCACCTGCTGGGACTACTCCCAGCCAATCAAGTCAAGAGCTGTCTAAATCATCATTGATATCTGCAATAATAACTTGTCACTGAAAATGAGAATAGAACTGTGTTCCTGATAAGGTTTTTAAATGTCTGTAATTGGATCTTTCCTCAGTGATATTAGGATTAGACCCAAACTAAATTATCCAATTGCAAAAGTGTTTCAAACTATTACTTTATATATATATATATATATATGCATTTATGGATTTTTTTAAGAGCACACCTTTGACCTAAAGCACCTTCTCATGCCCTTCCTAAACTACTCACCATCTCATCCTCTCTTCTCCTTCATTCCTCTGTGATCTCTAGGGCTGGATTTCCCACCAAACATCAACCCTGACACAACACTCACCATGGTATCATCTACCCATAATTGCTAATAAAAGTCTTCTAATTTTCATAGAACCATTGAATGGTTTGGGTTGGAAGGGACCTTTAAAGGCCATCTAGTCAAACCCCTCTACCATGAGCAAGGACACCTTCCACTAGATCAGGATGCTCAGGTTTTGTGGTACCCTCACCTTGGCCACTTGTGGAGGTGACATTGCACACACAACCAATAATCCAGCATGAACAGGTAAAGGCAACAGATAAATTACTGTAGATGTCCACCAAGAAATCATAGCACCAAAAGTAGATTGGTCTTATGGACCTGTCCTAGAAGGGCCAGGACCCAGATGGGAGCTCCTGGGGCAGCAAGGAGATCATAGCATCCTAGAATGGTTTGGGTTGAAAGGAAACATAAAAATCATCTAGTTCAAACTCCCTGCTATGGGCAGGGACACCTTCCTCTAGACCAGGTTGCTCAAAGCCCCATCCAACCTGGACTTGAACACTTATGGCGAGCAGGTGTCTATCACCTCTCTGGGCAACCTGTGCCAGTACCTCACCACCCTCACAATCAAGAATTTCTTCCCAATATCGAATATAACCCTGCTCTCTGTCAGTTTGAAGACATTCCCCCTTGTCCTGTCACTCCATGCCCTTGACAAAAGTCCCTCTTCAGCTCTCTTGTAGCCCCTTTAGGTACTGGAAGGTACTTTAAAGTTTCCCCAGAGCCTTCTCTTCTCCAGGCTGAACAACCCCAACTCTCCCAGCCTGTCTTCTTAGGAGAGGTGCTTCAGCCCTGTGATTACCTTCATGGCCTCTTCTGGACTTGCTCCAACAGGTCCATGACCTTCTTATGTTCCTAGGAGGCAGCTCTCTGCTGGAAAATGAATGCTGTGGGCACCACCAAAGAAGAGAAGAACCTATGGTCCTTCTTCCTTTATCCATCAGCACATTGTGCTTAAAAAAAGTTGGCTTGACTGGTGTCAGTACAACGTGTTGTTTAACTGGGGCCAAAGCTGAGAGCAAGCTCAGCACATCTCATGCCCAGTAATCTCTCTTGGCTGACCTTAAGCAGCATTTGCAAGCCTGAGGCAGAGCCATGACTCCCATCTTCTCTACTTGTTGAGATGGAAGAGAAGGTGACAAAAACCCCAGAACTTTTTATTAGTTTTTGCATGCTCTTCTGGACTGTTCTCAGGACAGTTTGTGGCATTCCAGTTGCAGTTTTACCCCTCATGCTACTGGCAAGTGCTGGTTTTGCAGGATATCAGGAAAAACACCTCCCTGAACTCTTACTCAAAAGCAAACATCAAGGCAAGGAAAACACCAAGTATGATGTGCAACCACACAACTCATCAAAACAAGGAAAAACAGGCACAAGAAAGGAAATTTTACTTCCTTTCTAGTTTCTCAGATAATTTGCAGGCTATTTGGGTAGGAGAACAAAAAATAAAAAAACAAAACAAAACAAAACAAAAAAAAAAAAACCCAAGAAAAATCCTTAAAGACAGATTTCCAGGTATGCTTAAAAAAAAAAAATTCAAATTAAAGAATATATCCTGCTGCAGAAAAGGATCTTTGTGCCTTTAACAGAGTTTGTGGCAGCCTAGAGATACCACCCATAGCAATATTTGCCCCAAACTTTTTATATCTCCCTACACACATTAGACACTTTCACCTCCCAGCTTTTGATGGCTGGGATGGTTTCTGAAAAGCTAATTTAGAGGATGGGATGGTCATTTGTTAAGCTCCTGTTGTTTGCAAAGAAAATAAACCCTTACATACTGCAGGGATGCCACCACCCAAGGTGGCCCATGGGGCTCCTCCTCCACACCAACACAAGAGCCCCCAAAGAGCTGAGGCAGTCAGTGACATCAACATATACTTAGAGAGTCTTTAATCTGTGGACTATTGACATGATAGACCATAATATCTCTTCAGGAGCTATTACAGCCCATTGCGTCCATAGGTACTTATGGAGTCCTTAATCTGCAGATTGACAGGATAGACCATAAATTTGTGTCTATGTCTAACTAGGCAGCTCTTATTACTCATCATAGTAGTCATGCAGGCTAAAGAGCCTTAAGATTATTTGTTAAATTTTCTAACAACTTGTCCACTCAATCATTTAAATGGCTCCTTGCTCCTAGCAAAATCAGTCAACCTTGCACAAAAATAAATGTCCAACTGATTTCCCCCATGAATTCAGTTGGATGATATTTTCTAAAGACTGGCAGCCAGAAGCCAAGATGTTGCCAATGGATTTGTAACCTTGCAAGTCCAATGGAAACAAAGGGGATAAAATGTGGCAGAAGCCAACAGGGGAAGGAGTCTGGGATTTCCTGATATTTCTAGGGAAATATTTCTTTGGTTCAGACTCATGCTAGTGGCAACCTACAAGCTTGGGAGTACTCTGCTCAGTCCCCTTGTGACCCAACCAAGAACTTCCATCACCTTTACCACAGCTGGGAAACTTTCTTGTGAAATCAGGACAAACACAAGGTTGGGTTAGACAGTGGGCAGAGATGACTGATCCTCTCAGGTTCCCACCCCAACTTGGTGGTGCCTTGAGTCAACCTTCTCCCAACCTGGAACCCAGGCCTGACCTTTGAGGGTTAATTTAGGGATAGGATAATAATAGCAAGAAAATAAAGTGAGAAAGGGTCCTTGCAAACATGTTCTTGCAGACCTACAAAGCCTCACAAGTGGGCACGAGTATGGCAAATGCCAAGGCTGGCCCAGGAGGAATGTCCAAGATTGGAAAATATGGGGTGATTGATGTCCCCTGCATCAAAGGATGATAAAGAAAGAACCAAAGAGAAACCACTGATTTCATGGAGTCCACCAAACTAGAAATTTGATTCATAAACATCTTATTAGTCACTGCTACTGTCTAATTACAGTGATTAATCAATTACCACAGCTAAAAACAACTTGAGAAGAGAAGAACCTTTTTTTTTTGTGCCAGCCAAGTAAAGCTGGAGCTACAAGGTGAGGCAGAGAATACACAGGCACACACCAAAAATGCCTGTCTGCCTGTGTCCAGCAGTTAGAGAGGAGCCAGCTGACTCCAGTTTCCTCCATACCAGGCTTTGGGCCTCATCAGTTATGCAAATTATAGAGTACCATGCTGTCTGAAGGAAATATTTTGACTCAGCCCAGAGGAAAGCCTTAGAGGAAGGGTGGGGGTAAAGTAGCCTGCCAAATCCACTCATAATATTTACAGTAAATGGGCTTCTTTGCTGTTGTTTAGTATACAGTCAGTCTAATTATTTTTTAAGTTTTCATTTAAAGAACCTTCTTTATCTGCATCTCCTTCTATTCCCCTCAAAGGTGTGGGAAAACTTTTCCCTTGTTTCAAAAAAGCAGTAGGATAGGAATCCCTTCCCCAAACCTCAACATGGCAGTCAGTTGGGATAAGGGGATGCTTCAAGAGGGAACACCCTTCCAGAAGGTTGCTGCTAACATCCACAGGGGTTTTTAAGATTCCTGGACCACCCCAATAGGCGCAAGGGCATGCAGATCTATGTGGAAAATCCCCAAAAATCCTATTTTGATGTTGAAGCCACAAGAAGCCACTGGGCCATGCCAACCCTGGGGTCACAGCCCCCCTCAACACAGACACCAAGCTTGGGTTTAGAGGATGAAGACCTTAAAAAGCTTTTGAAATTAAAAATAAAGCTCCACTGTCACAAGGTTGCCTATTACCCAGTGATGCCCTCGGGAGGGCAGGGATATAGTCCCTAGGAAAGCCACAGCTCTCCACAGACAACATATGACTGTGTGGGTGGCAAGTTAAAAACCTTGTAAAGACCTTAATAAAAACCGAAGCAGAGCAGTCTAAGATATCCAAACTGTCATGGTTATAGAGAAAAGGGGTGAAGTTTCTAACACTGTTTGATTCCATACTGCCCACATCATGGTGGCAGCATGGTTTCAGCAGGAGAAAGCCAGGGCAGAAGGGTAGTCATCTTTTTTTGGGCTCAAGGGAGGGGTTTTCAGGTTTTGGGGTCAGCCCAGCATACCTAGTCCCTCTCTGCTACCGGCAGTCCCTTTCCTGTTTCTCCAAGCCATGTTTTTTCTGGTTTGGTGTTGAAAGACAGCACTGGTGAGCCTAAGATGCTGCTCCTAGAAAAAGAAAAGGGAGCGAGCAGCAGCAGCATGGAGTGGAGCCCAGCCAAGCCATGTGGACTTCAAGCTGCAGCAGCTGCCATAGCTGCAGCCAGAACCCAAGCCACAGACAGAACCACGAAGCACTCCAGTCCTGCTCCAGCAAAGTCAGGCACAGGAGAATGGTCCCCTGACCTGTTTCAGAGCCCTGTCATGTCCCACCAGGTTTTGTCTTGTCCCTGTTTTTTCCATTGTTTTTGGCTAGGGTAAGAAAGCTCAGCAGCAAGCCTACCCAACATTTTGTCTTCCCATACACCACATGGCTCAGCAGAGGGCCAGTCGCCATTTTGCCTTTGTCTGGGAAACCATGCCGGGCGCTGTCTTCGAGAAGCGTTTTTGTTTGTTCAGTGGTGAATACCCTTTTGTGGGTAAAAGACTCTTTCTTTTGCACACTCTTTTATTAATATTTTTGTTGTTATTACGATTTTTCAGTAAATTGCGATTCCATCGTATAATCTCTTCTAGTGTTTCCTCCACTATCAGAAGGGGGGCAGGGGAAAAAGGGCAGCTTGAGTGGGTTTGATTTTCCCACTGGGTTTTAAACCACAATACAAACTGATACCTAATACACAGATGTGTGTTAGGATATCCCCCCAAATGCATTCCATGCAACACACATGGCATTACTGCCAGTCTCATTTCAATACAAAAAAAAATCTCTCTGCTCAGTACACCAACCAAGAATTCTTCGCAAAGACTGAAAACAGACATAAAAACATGCTTCCCTCCCACACCAAAAAAAGCCTGCCTCCCCCATGCTGCTCCCTGTGAGCAGTATCCCTCTAAGGGATGTAAACACATGGTAAAAGCAGGGTTGGAACAAAAGTCCTTCTCATGCTTGTTGTGCCCTGATCCATAACAATTATGAAAACTGTTTAGCTGGGCTGGCATTTGGAGCATTTACTGCATTCCTGCCGATAAATTCCAGTCATGAATCTGATGAAAAGGTCTCCCTGCCACCCCCTTCTCCCTCCCTCCTTCCTTCCCTTCATTCCTCCTGGCTTTCTTTACAACCTAATACCCTGTCGATGTGGGGCCAGGGCCTACTTAGGGGAAAAAAACCACCCAGTGCCAGACTGGAGAAAGCATGCAGACTGAAAAAGTTTGACTTTATAATCTAATCACACCTATTCCTAAAATCAGGCAGTGAAGCACGCTGGTGTACAGACAGGGTTGCTACCCAGGGATGGACCAATGGACAAACAGCATCAGCCCCTACCCAGGTAGGGAGAAAGCAAGGGATGGACAGACAGAATGGACAGTGTTTGGATGGAGTTCACAAGCTTGACCATGCACACATCCCTCCCCTTGCCTCTCACTTTGCTCTGGATTAATAACATGTAGAAATTATAGAGAATATTACATTCATTAACTAATTAACCCTCCTGATGCTCCGTCAGAGCTGGCACCCTCTTTTTGCAGATGGAGGCTGGCAGAGGTTTGCCCTGGACTATAAATCAGGGCAGGTGGGCAGCACACAGATTAAGAAAGAAAAAAAACAACCCAAAAAGCTCTTTGTGGCTCATCCCACCCCACTTTTGGGTGCAGCAGCTGAGGTGTGACCCAGACATGGACTGTGCCACTGCCAGCCAGGGTGGCACCACTGAGACCAAGCAGCATCCTCCCATGGTGTCCTAGGGTGACATTATGATGCTTGTATCCCCATCTGTATGTTCTGTTTGTTCTGGATATTATGTACTGTACCTTCAAGACTGGCTGTGAAGACCAAATGTTTTCTTTTGGTTTTGTTATTAGCCCGCTCCCCCACAGCTGGCGGAACACACAGACGGGGCAGTACATAGTGCTGCTTTTGCTTTTTGCTTGGCTTTTTGCTTTGCTCCTGCTTTGCTCTTGCTTTTTGCTTCTGCTCGTTAGTTAGTTTAGCTAAGCAGCCCAAATTTTTTCTTGGACTGTTTTTCCTTTCCCTTTTTTGGGACTACTCAAACCTGCTCCGGATTGGGACCTGGGAAACACCAAGTTTGCACCTTGTGGCCTGCAGCAGCTGCCCCTAGCACTGGAGGGACTGATAACAGAATGACCAGTCCCAAGAGAGACTTTCTGAATTTGTCATCTTTTTCAGAGCGGTGAGTGTTGTCATCCGGTATTGTTCATTTTGTGTGCTGGGGGGTGCTTTGCCTGTTAAATAAACAGGTTCTTTCCACTTCTCTCTGAGGAATCCTTCCCGAACTGGTTGGGGGGAGGGGCCGTGTGGGTTTGCTTTCTGGAGGGGCCCCCTTTTGGAGGTTTTCCCCCAAATTTGCCCTAAACCAGGACACATGGGGGCAAAGATCAGGTAATTTGGGGTGTCACCAACATCCAGCAACATCATCCTGCAGGGACAAAGCCCCAGGGGATCTGTGGCTCAGCACCACCCTTCAGCAAACCCAGCACCAATCACACTGGCTGCTCCAGAAAATAACCTTAGTGCAACATCTCAGGCAAGCCAAAGCTTCATGCTCTTGACACCCAGGATACATTTTCTATGCTTGGCTGTGACAAAGAACAGGAAAACTACAGGTCACTGTGTATGACTTATGGGTTTGTTCCTTTATCATGAGCTAAAAAGTCTCAGCCTGGCTTACAAAGAAAATAATTTCATCAGTTCAAACACAGTGATGTAACTTCAGGGTCCCAACTCTTTTTCCAAATAAAACTCCTGTTATTTTATTCCCACTCAAAGGATGATTTTATGGAGTTATTTACTCTGTCTGCTTTGCCTGGGAAGGTACTGCCAGAGCCCAGCTACAGGGTCATTGGCAGCTGTCCTGTGTGGGCAAGTAGGATCTCATCTTATGGTTTAATTTCTCAACTATTTTGTCATTTCCCCTGCTTTTCTACTCAAAATCTCACCTTGTACACCAACATGCAGACATACAACCCCTCTTGTATTACTTTGCATCACTGGCAGTGATCCCCAGCAATTTTTAGTATCCATAAATTCAACCCATTGCTTTCCATCACTTAAAATCATTAGATCCAGAGCCAACTTCACAGGTTGTAAAACTGAAGGATGTTTGAACTTCTACCACCTTCCCAACACCTGAGTTTCTCCAACACAAAGCAAACTCTTATTGATGCAGATTTGGCAGCTCTACAAACAAAATCTATTCAACCTTTATATGTATTATATAGAATTCTATAAAAATATAAAATATTTTCAATATACAGTGAATATATTTAATATATTCAACCTATATAAAATATATATTATATATTCATTATATATTGAATATACCTATATATTATATATAATTATATATATAGAATATATTTAGATATATATATAGGCTGAATAAATTTTGCTGAATATATAACTATCCATAGTCTCATTCATTATGTACACATATAGGTACATATTTGCAACAAGGCTTAACAGCCCAAGTGCTTCTGAATTATTCATTTAATAGCAATATTTGCCTTTCCACCTGCTCAGGAATTCAGGGAAAAAACAGGAAAGCCCATGGGAGCCAGAACTTTACCTCAAAGATAGCTCACCAAATCCCAGCACTCCACCAGGCATCTTACTTCATCCCCAAGGATGGGGCACAGAGACGGGTATTCACCATTGCACATGGAGAAGCATCACCAAAAGCCCACTGGGCATTTTACTTCATCCCCAAGGGAGGTTGAGGAAGCACCACAGAGCCCGGTACTCGCCATTGCACATGGAGGAGCATCAGTGAGAGCATTATCAGGACCTCTTGCAACCACCCTACAGTGCTTTGGCATTGTCAGCACAAGCCAACTGGGGAGCTGAAGCCAGGAAGTTTTTTATACAGAGGTTAAAAGGGTAGAAAAGGACTGAGACAGCTCTTACAGGGTGGGAGGTTTTTCCTCCTTGCAAGTTAAAACCAAGATAATGATACTGTGTGTGGACCAATTTGAAGGGTTGAGCAGCCAAACCAAAATTAGTCTCCCAGGCAAGAGCTTCCTAAGCCTCACAGTTTAGGAAAGAAAGCTGAGAAAAAGCATGAGAAAAAAAAAAATCCTTGGGAAGCTCGAGTTCACACTCAAGCAAAGGTGATCCAGCTAGTCAAATATTTTTCTGGCATAATAAAAATAAAATCAAGTGCTGGAACAGACTCCCTTGGAAAAGCAAGGCCTATAGGATATATTTTTCCTCCTTTTCTTTCTCCTCCTCCCCCAGCACTTTCTTTCACTAATAACTATATTTTCTTGTATTTTCTTTTTCTTGTCTCTTTTCTCCTAAAAGACTGATGCAATTTTCTGTCTTGTCCCAATGTTTCCTGTTAATTAATAGGGTGAAAGTTATCATCAGGCATTTAAATGACTACCCAAAAGAGGAAGGGAAAAAACACAGGAAAAATAAAGAGAAAAGAAAAAAGAAAGGGGAGAGAAAGACTGTCTATTAGCAAGCACCATGTCACATCCCTAACAGCACAAAATCCCCTGGAAAAAAAATTTTGGACCCAACAACTGAGACAGAGTAAAGATCCATTCTGAATTAGGTGAAGTGTCTAAGAAAGGTGAAAAGTCTGTGAGGCCAAAGCTGAAGGAAAAGCTCGCATGCCGAGACAGCAAGGAGACAGAGAAAGAAAAACAGAAAAGACCACAAGGTCGATTTGCCCCCGACTTAGAAATTCCTTTGATAAAGAAGAACTGGTGCTAAATGTCACGCGGAATGAATACGTATGAACTTATTGTGAAACTGTATGCATATGCATTTGGAAGGGGGATAAAAGAAGACCCGAGGTCTTCAGAGGTACGCATGCCTTGTTGAGGGACTTGCGTCCTTGTTGAGGGACTTGCATCCGGCACGTGTCGTAATAAAAGCATACCGGGCTTTACAACTTTTACGAAGTTGTGAGGTTTCTTCTTTTTTCCGCAAAACACAACTTGAGTCCATCAACAAAGACCCCCCCCAGGGGTGGCTGCCACAGCAGGTCTGTGTACAGGGGATGTGAGCCTCCACTCTTCCCTGGATGAGAATGGAAAATTCCTGCAATGCTTTCCCAGAAAAGCTCTTTTCTGGCATTAGAAGGAGGATGAGGAGAAAGAGGAGAAGAAATGAAAAAAAAAAAAAAAAAAAAAAGGAAAATAAAATTTAAAAATAAATAAAATAAAGTAAAATAAAATAAAATGCAGAAAAAGAGGCAGCTGGCAACATCCAAGATGTTGCTTTTATTAAAAGAAGTTAAAAGAATAAAAATCAAACAGAACAAAGTGAATAATCCAAAGCAAGTGAATAGAAATCCTGGGAGCTGCTGCGCTCCTTCCCTTCCTTGACCTTAGCCCCATGCAGGATCAGGCCACTGTCTCCTCTGTACCTTCCTCTTCCTCAGCAGCAACTGTGACTCAGCCAGTACCCCGGCAGCATCAAAGCCAAGCCAACAGGCTCAGCACGCTGATGGGGGGTGAAAACAAAGCAATTTAGGCAAAAAAGTGAGGGTGGTTAGAACAGAGACTATGCCTCAGCAGTTAATATCTCAGTGCTGAAAATAAACTGGAAAGGAAGCTCCTTTGTGACAGTAGGCAAGTGGCCAGGCAGGGGGTGGCAGAAGGACCTGGCACCTACCCGTTGCCCAGCCCATCACCCTCCTAAAGCACCTGATTGGGGCTGAGGAGGGAGTCCTTACACACCATTTATTCCATGTGCACTCGAAAATGGGGTGTATCTTTTTTAAAGTCAGCATGGAGGTTTATGATCTTGGCTGCTGCAGTTCAAAATAGACATTTCCCATGCCAGCAGCAGGGAAATGCATGTGGTTAGTGGCACTGGTTCCTCTAGGGTAAGTAATATCCACTGGCAGACAGTGGAGATGGAAACGATACAGCCCACATCCCTGCCAGCCTGGGGCTGCTTCTCTACAAGTGTTTTTGTCCCATCGAGTTTTAAATGTCCCCAATGATCTAGTTGCCAATGTTCATGGGGACAGCTTTTGCAAGCAGAGCATGGTCTGAATTGACACCTAACCTCCAAAATTCACCTTTTTATCCTCATTCCTCCCCAAAAAGTGTCAGGTTGCAGGATAAAACATGAGTGGTCCCCATCATGAAGGACTTGCTGGTGGTAGGGTCTTCTGCATTTTATTGTCAGCTGCTCTCAAAGGACCATTTGGTTGGGAAAATCTATCAGCATCCAGAAAAATGGATTTAATGGAGCTATACAGGGATGGATTGAAATACCCAGCATTTAATGGGGGGCACCACCTCTGACATAATTTCTGTTTAAAACCCATCATAGAGGAGTATCTAGGAAAGGTTCATAAGGCCCTAAAGCATTTAAAAAGTAATTATTAAATGGGTCCTATTTGCTTTGGGGGAATTTTAATTGGCGAAGAGCCCAGAGCTGGCAGGAGGATAACCTCAGCATCCCCACAGCAGCACAGGGGTTATCCCAGGGTGTTCCTGGGGGGGTCACTGCAGGGTGAGAACCTCCTTAAAAAAACCTCACAAGGCTGAAGGAGCCAGAGAGGGTTACCAAGCCAAAAGTCCCAGGGTTGGTGCCAAGCTCCTGGCTCCCTCCTCCCTGTCAGCCACAGTCAGATGATGTGCAAGGCAAGTTGAGAGGTTCCTAGTCTAACCCCTGATAACTGTCCTTTCCAAGACGGGATGGTGGGTTTTTAGGTAAGCAGGGAGGAGAGGTTATCTCTCCAATGAAGCTGGGAAGGAAAGGATGCAATGCCCTGTGATGCTCAAAACAAAACAAACAAAAAAACCCAAAACAAAACAAAACAAAAAAAAGTAGAAAAGTATGCATGCTCAAAAATAAACTAATAAATGACTTAAAAAAAAATCCCCAGCAATTGTTTATCCCTGGGACAAATATGGAATCCTAGTTCCACAGGAAGATGTCAATTTCAGATTATAATAGAATGCCAATTTGTAAAAAAAGGCACTTCACAGGTGGTTATAAACTCCATACAAAAGGGAGGTGGAAAGAGGGGAAATGGGAAAACACAGGCAGAACTCTGCCAGAGAAACTGCATGGGATGATCCTGTTTACATGGGGATATGTAATGAGGAGCCACTTTGGAGCACAAATAGCTCTGGATTTGGGCAAGGTGCTTCTTCCCTAGTGAGCAGATACCAGCAGGGATCAGAGCCATAGTGAAACATTTCTGACCTGTTTGCAATTTTGAAATGAAATATCATTCAGCCAAGTGGTCCCTTAAACCTGATGAGGTCCCACCACCAGAAGAACCAGAGAAGGGAGTGATGCTGATGCTTCTTCAGACTCCAGAGGTCTTTTCCTGTCTTTTTGTTTCAGAGGAGTTGGGAGGGAGAAACTGAGGCTGGGCTTGCTGCAAAAGAGCCCCATGGGTCTCCCATGGTCGAGCCTTGCAAAGCCTTACTTGGTCCAGCATCCACCAAGAACTGTCACTCAACATCCACTGGCTCCAGGAGACCCTGGGGCAGTTCCAGAGTCAGGAAAAGTCAACAGGATTGGGCTGAAATCTTGGTAAACTTCCAGGTTTGGTATTTTATGAATAACCCCTTAAATGGAGGAGGTGAGGACATAAGCCAGTCATCTTGCTTTCCCTCTGTGATGGCCAGTTCTGGGCTTCTTGAAGAGCTTCACTTTGCCAGCAGATCCAGCATCATCCATTTATCCTGCAAGAGAGACATCTTCTCACCCACCATGAGCACCATAACCTTCCATCAGTCTCACGCAATGCATGGGTCAAGAGGAAGATGTCCAGGGCTGAGTGAAGATCATAGCATGGAGAGCCAGCATTGACACAATCAAGCACCATCAGCTCACTTCTACCCTTGCAACAGAACTTTCTCCACGGGTCATATGGGAATTCAGCTCTGACTAATCCAAGGTCTCCAGACCACAGGCCAGCCACATCCAGGGTCTCCAAGCATGACTTTACTTGTTTGAAAGAAGAATTAGAACCAAAGATATCTGCCAAGAATGAGTCAGCTTAAAATACAGGGAAAACTCCCCTCTGTCTCCCATTTACAGAATTTATTTTTATCGACAATGGGATATTTTTGCTTTTTTTTTTTTTTTAACCACATTGAGGATAGAAAGGATCTAGGCTGAGCACAACCATGTCAGTGGGAGACACCATGAGCGAGGAGTCCTTACCTACCCACAGAGTGACCACCAATGAAAATAAATAAAGGTAAGGATAAGTGGAGCCAGTGCCTCGGGGAGAGCAAGGGGTACATCAGCTGGAGAATGGGATGGCTGGGGAAGAGACAGCAGAGGTGGGATGAGAAGAGGACACCAGCACAGCATGAAGGACTATCCAATATTGCATTCCTGGGCCAGGAAGAAGAACAGAAAATAGGAGGGGGAGGAAAAGAGCAGCTCAGATCAGTTATTGCAAAGGAGAAACACTTCCCATACATACCCCTGGCCTCACTGCTCCCCCTCCCAAATCCTCCAGTGCCTCTGGTATCCATCAATGAAACTGCTTTCAGCCTCCAGAGACTGAGACCCCAGTAGTGGCTGGATCTCAGACTCCTGATCATCAAAGGAACTTTGTGGAGAGATGCAAGGGCACTCATTTTGATCCCCTTTTTAATGCTCCTCTTGTCATCATTCTTTCAAACCCCCCCACCATGTGGTTTCCCTGACAGAATGGCTGTGAAACCCAGTCTGGCTGCATTCCCAAATTCTCATTGCTGAGAGCAATCTGCCTCACTAAATTGTGCTGTTCCAGCTTCAAGACATTAGAGGTCTACTGGCCTTGAACATTGCTACTACACCAGCATCCACTGCCCATCACTGGTGGTCAAAGCCTATGGTGCTATAGGAACCCACTACCACCAATTGCCCATAATGTCTTCTTCCTCAGCCACCTACTCCAATTTCCAAATCTACCAAAATTGGCTTTTTTTTCTGGCTTTTATAAAGCCATCCTTTAATCAAGGAGCATCAAGAAGAGTGTATAGCCCTGGTCTGGAGAGGATGAGGGATGCTGGATTCTCCAACCGGCATTATGGATCCCCATCTTCCCAAACTAGATAAGACCAAGCCAAAGCACTCGCCACATACCCTGCCAATAACCCATTAAAGCCCTCTTCAAATACATTTTTCTGCTAACTAAAATATGCAGGAAGGGGTAGAAAAAAAAGCAGGAGAAAGTCAGTTTTGGAGTATTGCAGCAAAGTGCATTTATTTTCCTTTCTTGACTGGGTCTCTCTGGTTGGGAATTTTCAGCTCTGCACTTCTGCTTGCAGAAGGGAGATGTCAGTAAATCAAAGCAAATTAAAAAGAAAATGCTCTTTCATGTGGAAGCATTCAGCTTTGTTTCAGGGCTTCAGTAACTAACTGTATTCCTTCATGAGTCAACTCTCCTATCAGCTCCTCATTAAATTAAATGGCTACAACTACATTTGGAGAGGAAAAAAGAGCAGGTAATGATCACAAAGAGTTCTGTTTCCAGACCTGGTGGGAAATGAACATTTCATAAGACCAAAAAAAATGCAATACAATGAAATTATAAAAATAGAATAAGCTTAAAAAGCATTTTCAGGGCCAAATGTGCTTTCTTTTGGGGAGAAGGCTCTATTGAGGAGCTGGAGGTTCCCTTTCCAGAGGCCTTTGGGAGGCACCCAGAACAAGCCATGTTATTTCCGGCAGCCCAAGCCCTCACTTCCCACCTTCCCTTTGGAAGCAGAGCAGCCAGACAAGATGTTATCAATAGGTTAACCCTTATAGAAAACCCCCTTTTAAAAGTGTGTACTTCTTTTGCTTATTTCATGTGGTATCCTGTGGAACTGAACTCTCTCCTTTGCAATGAGTGTATTTCAGAAGAAAAAAGGAAAAAAATCTAACAACATCCTTATTGTATTGTTTTGCTTCTTGTCTTTTTTCTTTTTATAGTCTCTTTTTTAATTCCCTAAAGCTATAGGCTCCAATAACAGTAACAAAAAAACCTCAAAACCCAAAAGTCTTCTGTATCAAAAAAAAATAGTGTCAAGTTTCTCTGTTCCCTCTCCCCCTTCTTTTGATTAATTCTCATTAGGGCCTTTGAGCAAACAATATGCTCTTCTCTCAAATAACAGACAAGGTATATATTAGACCCAAATGAAAACAAACAAGACTCACTTAAAGACATCCACACCAAATGCAATTCCTGAAGAGAGGCAGGGGCAGATGCGTGCATGCAGTCACCAACGACCTATTTCTGAAATTTGTTTCAGGGCAATGAATAAAAATAATAAATAAATCAAGGAGACATCAGCACAAAAAGAAGGACCTTCAAACATCAGTCAGTACATACAGGTATATGGTTTCAGACACTCTAATTCTGGTAGAGACAGAGCCCATCCACCAACTTGGCCCATCCAGGATGGAAGATGAGGTGCTGAAGACATCACACCTTGGAAAAGGGGTGGGAGTTGGACTAGATGACCGTTAAAGGTCTGCTCCAACGTAAAGCCCAAGAAGGGTGGGGAAACCACCCTCCAAACCTCCATCCCATAACAGCACCTGGAGGCTAAAGGAAATGGCAAACAGAAAAAATTATTAAAATCATAGAGTATCTCAAGTTGGAATAAATCCATAAGGATCATTGAGCCCAACTCCTTCTGCAATGCCCTCTGCAAAAAATGGGGCCACCTTTCCTTGCCAGGCACCATGAGCCTCACACAGATGCAGGATACTGGTTACCCTACCAGGAGCAAAGCCCAAGCACAGCTCTCATCCCAGAGACAAGAGGTGCCACCACCACCAAGTCAAAGAGACCTTGACACCAAATCCTTCTGCAAGGCACAACTGCACCTGCTCCCATAATCCATGTATCTGAACAAATCATCAGCCAACATCACTTAGCCTTCCCCAACAGGCCTCTTCCTGCCTCGGTCCAAAAATTAATGGGGTGTAAGTCTGAAATTCAAAGGAAATATGGGCTTTCGGGGATGGAGAACCTCACCTGGGATTTCAGCACATCCTCTGCATGAGAGGTATGCGACTGCTACTGAAATAAAACCTAATTTCCCCTTCAAGCGTGCCTTTCTCAACAAGGCACATCCCCAAAACTCTTCAGCATCACTTCGCCTTCTGTTGGGACCCTTGGTCAACTCAACCCACATCCAAGATCAAGAAAAAAAAGAGATGTCTTACCTGAAAGCCTCCCAGAGGCTAGACAATTAGTTCTCCCTGTTTCAGTGGAGGAAGGCACAGAATCTGGACAATCTGATGGAGCAGAGGCAAAGAAAAAAAATTCCAGTATATAAGCAGTTCTTCGCAGGTTCCCAGCAATGCCATGAGCAGAACACACATTCCAAAGGGCTTAGCAAAAAACAATTACTAACTGTCCAGCGCAGAGACTGTAGTTCATCAAGAAGCATCCACCCTAACTTGTTGCCTCAGTCAAGTCTGTACACTGTGCTTCCTCACCATCCAACACTGACTATAGACTGGCAAAAATTACAGACTGGCTGCCACCTCTCCGCCCAAGTCACTGGGTAACAAGATCAAGGTTGTCACCATTCTGATGCAAGCAAGCTCCCAAAAATGTTTAAATGCATTAGATACTTAAATATAGAAATGTTTTACACTTCCAATTTAGTCAACACCTGTAACTCACCAAAATGGGAACTAAAAAGGAAATGTATCATTGCTGCACTTTTGCAGCAAACAGTCTACATTTGCATTTCTCCACTCAATTTTTGTCACCACCAGTTGCTGGTCAATTTTATACCCTGCTGTCACCTCCTAAGGCAGGTGGGCAACTGGATTTACTCCTCCATACACCACCAAAGGGCAGAGTAAGATTGCCAGCCCTATTAAAAGTTCCTCCTGATGCATGAATGTAGTTGAGGTCAAGATTTGGAACTTGGCATCCCAAGCCTGTTCCTCCAGATGAGAACAGCCAGAAGCCAACACCAATCCCCTTGTCCTGCAGGCAAACTTCAACTTTTTGGTCACTACCATGTGTGGAACAAGCTCAAGGACAAACCTGAGAAGGCCTGTGAAGTTCACAAAACCTTCTGCTCCTCAGCAAGTTCCCAGAGACTTCGGGTTTTGTCAAATTTGGGCTCCCTAATGACATCACTTTGCTCACAGCTGTATCTCAAAGCAAGGGCCACCACCAGGAATCAAGATAATTTTCTCCCTACTGATAAAGTAATTTTTCAAGATTTCATCCCTGAAATCCAAATGGACAAGAAATTCCTGTCTGTAAAACCTCATTTTATCAGAGTAAAGCCCTAACAGGAATATACAGTTTAACAGGATATACTTAATCAAACCAAAAACAATAGGGGAGACAGGAAATGGACTTACTTGCAAAATACTGTATATGATGCCTTGTCATGAGAAATATGGGTGGTTAGTTGTGTCGGTGTGTTTTTTCCTTTGTTTTTTGGGTTTTTAACCCTTTATATTCCGGGCAGAAGATTCCCCCTGCCCCTCTCCTGGGATGGCTGCAACTGCTTGGGCAACAGATGCTTCCTGAATGCAGGCTGGACCACCCTGCTCTGCACTGGGCTCCTGCCCCCAGCTACAGCTCCCTGAAGAGTCCCTGTGGGATAGAGGACATAATTTCTCCTTTCCATGTTGTCTTGTTCTAGGGATCATATGCAACCAGGTCCCCTGTTAGCACATCAAACAGGATGGCAGGAGAGAATCCTATCCCAAATTAAAATGCATAAATTAAAATGCATAACCCTAGCAACGGGGTGAAGTGCTTTCATGACTTATCAGTTCCCTTCTTGTATCTCATCATCCACAGCCAGTTCTTCTCATCAATGAATTATCTTCTGAAGTTGCTTTAGAAATGCAATATTTCTCACAATATAAAACCATTGCAGAGACATACAATTAATCCTGGTGGCCACCAGCATAACTTTGCAACATGTCCAATAGCTCCTGGAAGCTGCCTAACCTTCAGCTCCCCTGAAATTCAAGGCCACAGGAAGGCATTCAGCTCTTCAATGACGTCTCAGTGGGTTTCCTGAACTCTCATACTCCAGCACCACCATGACTAGCCACCCAGGAGCATGATGGACACAGCAACTTGCAGCCCCTTGTCCCACTTAATGATGGGTCAAAATGCCTGCTTGAATTATGTGGAGGCACTGCTGTCCACCTTGCTTCCAACACAGCTGCAAGCAGCAGCTCCTGCAGGAACATCAGGGATGCTGAACGCCCACATGCCTCCAGGCTTGCAGGGTGAGACTAGCCCCGTGCAAACCACTGTCACCCATGCCTGCAAATGTCCCATGTAAAGAAGAGGGGAAGTCCTCTCCTTGATGAATGTCCTCCCCATCCCTGGAAGTGTTCAAGGCCAGGATGGATGGGGCTTTGAGCAACCTAGCCTAGTGAAAGGTGTCTCTGCTCATGGCAGGAGACTTGAAACTAGATGATCTTTAAGGTCCCTTCCAACCCAAACCATTCTAGGATTCTATGAATGAGCAAGCCAGCCTGGACCTCCAACCTTCCCACAGGTAACCTGGCCATCAAGGGCAGATCTTTCCACTCTGCCAGATCTAGTCTGCCAATGTACAAACTGATGTGGCATTTCACTGCCTGAAGCAGACTTCCAGCTTCTTGTCCACCCCTGCTTTCCTTCAGACAGTGACACAGCCTGTATCAGCCTCCATCACCTCCAAAAAAAACAGTTGAATCCCCATCATAATGGTTCTAATCTAAAAGAGGGGAGATTCAGACTACATAGAATAGAGAAATTTTTTACAATGAGGGTGGTGAAACACTGGCACAGGTTGCCCAGAGAGGTGGTAGATGCCCCATGCCTGGAAACATTAAAGGTTAGGTTGGATGGGGGTCTGAGCAACCTGGTCAGGTTGAAGATGTCCCAGATCGTGGCAGGGGGGTTGGACTGGATGAGCTTTAAAGGTTCCTTCCAACCCAAACCATTCTGTGATTCTATGATCATGGGCACTGGTGACCACTTTGAGAGCCCATATTGGTCCTGGTATTCCTGTCTGTCTCTCCATATCAAACACAAGACATGGCACTAAATACTTAAATATTTTTGTTACCACTATCACACTTGATGGAAAAGCAAAAGTTTCTTGCTGAATGCATATTCCCAGCTCTATCAGTAGATGCAGCTGCCCAAGTCTAAATGGAGGGACCATCCTCCCCCCAAGGTCCCAGGGGAGAAAATGGCTGAGACAGGAAACTCTTGGTCCCTCCCCAGAAGAAATGCCAAGAAACCCTGAGCTTGGAAAACCCACCTGCAACAACAGACTTCCAGGCTCCACTTCAGCCTGTTGCAGCCCAGTAAAGAGTTCAGCTGTAAAACAGATTTTTCTTTCAAAAAGGAAAAAAAAGGAGGATTTTTTTGGTGAGTAACCCAGTTGTTCCTGTGTTTCTGATAAGCAGCATTAATCACTTCCTATTGGCCAATAGGAATAACTTTTCCTTTCAAAATGGCACATTCATGTTCTGCAGCTTTTCTGTTTACACACGTTTTGCTACTTTATGTCATCACTTGCTGATTAATAAATATATCACTGGGCTAACTGAAAATGAGGTCCTAGCAGAGGCAGATTGGATGTTTAAACCCTGCTAACAGGTTTATCCTAACATCTTTGCAGGAAACTAAAATCAAGCTTTAAACCTTCTCTCCTGCAGCTCCGAAGCTCTTTACACCCCATGCCAGGATCATTGGTGAGTGGAAAGAAAAGCAATAAAGGCAGAAGAAATAGAAACTTTTGGGGAAGCACTGCAGGGATGCAGGCAAAATAATGCCAATCTCACACAAACCCACAAAATTTCGCAACCTGGCAGATCCTCAAAGTCTATTACAGAGCAACCATTCTGCATACCAGCACATGCTCAGGATGTTGAACCTACTCCAGATATCCTTCTTTCATTCATGACTCTTTATCTCCTGGCTTTTTCAAGCTGAGGCAAAATAGTTCATGCTTTGTGACCTGTTGTATTGTGTTCTTATATGTTTTAGTTGCATTAAGTTGTACTTTGGTTTATCCCAGTTTCTCCCCTGTTATAATGGTTCTGCCCCTGCTGCCTCCTCCCTTCTTGTTAATGTCAATCTCCCTACCTCCTCCCCCTGTTCCGCAAAAGTGGCTGAATCCTTCCCTTAACCCCTCCCTGGTGTCCTGTCCTTCACTCGATGGTCCATCCCCTCCCTCTAGAAACTTCTACCAAGGGCATCAAGCGATAGGTTCAGGCACCAGGGCCCCTCCCTCGGGTGGCTCTTATTGGTCCCCCTACCTGCCTGTTTCCCTGGTCCCCACGCCCTCCTGTATCCCCATTGGCAGGCAGGCAAACCCCTCCCTGGTTTACTCCCCTCTTTCTAACACCCTGCAGACCCCCAAATCGGGTGTCTTCAGCTGGCTGGTTTCCCTGGGTTTGGGATCTCTTTTGAGCTCTGGAAAAAACCTGGACTTTGCCCCCAACTGGAGTCCACTCTCCTTCTTCTGCCTACGTCGTGCTGCTGTCTCATCTGAAAGGTGAAAGCCTTAGCTGCTCTCCTGACCTCCCAAGGAACGGGAGAGTGTCTGTAGCTGCTCGCTGTGCCAGAGCAAGCCGGGGTGGCTCCGAGCACACACTCGGAGAGGCACTGCGACAGTAACCCAATTTTGAGTTAAACATCTTTGCCTATTTCCACAAGTCATAAAAGGACTTATAAGTGTTTCTTTAAAAGTGTGCAGAGGGGGAAAAAACAACAGTCCAGCCTCCAAAGGAACAGTATGCAAGGTGGGACCCCACACAGTACCAAAGCAACCTCAAAGGTGGGGTTTCTTTTAGTCCCAAAAAACTGATTAACAACAGTGTAACAAACTGTTCTTTTGGCAAAAAAAAAAAAAAAAAACAAAAAAAAACAAAAAAAAAAAAAAACCAAAACAATAACTTAGTATTGGTCTTCTTTGCCTCCATGTACCACCATGCCCTTCCTGACTGCTATGGCCATGGGACATGATCACAGAGACCACTGTGCTCCAGCCAACACTCCAGATCCACTAATTCTTGAGGAGCCAGGAGCTGCTCCTTCCTGACCTGCTCCCCTTTCTGATTCTCCCCACATCTCCTCCTTCTTCCAGACTGATTTATCTCACACCCGGCAAGCTCACTGCCAACCAAGCGTTTATGCAATCACAAAAGAACTGGTGCCAGCCTCAAACGGGCTTCTCCCCTGGCACCCTGACATTCAATTACAAGCAACAGGCATGCAAAGCTGTGCTAAAAAATAAGAAAAGAACAAGAAAAAAAAACATTTCAACCCCTTTTCCTAATTTTTTCAACCTGACAAGGTGGGATTAAGTTCCTTTAAAAAGACAAAGATTTCTAACAAGTCCATTTATCAAGGTTCATTTGGATTCCCAGGAATCAGGGAGATGAGGTGCTGGTTCCTAGCACAAATCCCTACAAAATTCACCTAGGGGTGCGGGACCACTGCCATTTCCAGCTGGGTCCCATGATTTTCCTGGCTGATTCGAGCAATGCAGGCCTGTGCTGCAGTGCAATCCCTCCTAGAGTTTCTTGTCAAAGCTTTAAAATCCTACTTTATGCAGAGGGTGTCTTAGATAAATTATATGTTAATTATATGTCTTCAAGAAGTGGCAGGATGCATAGAGGCAAGCAGCCCAAAAGCAAAATGCATAACAAAGGCTGGAGATGTTTCCCTTAGTTAAGAAAGGGATTGTTTTCCCTTTTATCTGTAGTCTGCATTGCAAAAAGTCCACTTACCACTTGGCTTGAGAAAATCCATTGAATATCTGGAGTAGGGTGGAGGGGGAGACTCTGGAATTAGAAAAGTACAGAGAAAATAAAGGCAGAGCCATGAGAAAGAAAAAAAAAAAAAAGATGAGAATTTATGATAAGAGTGGTATTCTTTTAGCAAAACTGTCTTAGCTCTGGGGGTTGGAGGCAGGGCAGAGGCAGTGATTGCCTTGATATTTAGCTGTCAGATAAACAAAAGGGGCCGTCTGGCGCCAACCTCCGTGCTATCTACTCGGGCTGTCTAAGCAGGGCCTCCTTGGCTCGGCGGAGCCACAGCAGCGCTTGGGCCGCTCGGCCCTTAATCCCCAGCACCGCGCGGAGACGGAGGAGAGACTGCTCCGCCCGCCGTGCCGGGGCGGGAACTCACCCCCTCCCCTCTAAACAGAAAAAAAATTAAAAAATAAACCAAGGCAATGGAAATAAGGTTTCGTGTGTAGGTTCGTTGGTTTGGTTTGGTTTTTTTTTTCCAGAGGGGGAAAAAAATTGGTGGGCTGGAAGGCGAATGGGGCTTCATCCCTCCATCTTCCCGTACCCCTGCTCCCTCCGCCGCCGTACCTAGCTCGCACAGCCGGCTGAGGTGGTGCGGGTTGCAGCAAACAAGCTCGGGGTGAGCCTTGCTGTAGGATTCACAGCAACATAATCGCTTCACTTCGGAGCAGTGGCGGAGGTCGGGCCAGCGGAACACCTTGCAGAGCAGCATCGGCAGAGGGTACCAGTGCTGGCCCAGCCGGGAGTCAGCCTTGGCGGGCAGCAGCAGGCAGGGGGTCCGCAACCCACCGCGGGACTCCACGGCGTGCAGCAGCTCCTCCAGCTGCCGCTCCTTCAGCCGTTTCAGCACGGCGTGGATCAGCGCCTTCAGTTCCGCCTCCGCGCCCGCCGACGCCCGCCCGCCGCAGCCCGCCTTGCCCGGGCAGCACCCGCACTCCCCGCCGCAGGCAGGCGCCCGGGCCTCGGCCTCGGTCACGGGCGCGCCGGAGTCGCCCGCCGCCACCTCCTCCTCCTTTCCGCCGGGTGCACGGCTCCGCCAGAGCCGCCGGACGAGCACAGAACGTTTGGTCCTGAACATACGGGACGAGAGGAGGGGGCTCCAGCTACAAAACGGGCATGTCGTCCGCCGAGCATGAAGGGGGCCGGGAGCCGAGACGTGGCGGCGGCCAGCGGCGGGCGGCGGCAGGGCCAAGGCGGGCTGTGACATGCGCCAGTCTCCGCGCTGGGGCCGCGGGTCCCACCGCCTCCTGCGGGGGGCTGCACTGGTCGCGCCTCCGCCCGCTGCGAGGGCGCAAGGGAAGAAAAAAATCAAATTAGGGAAAAACCGGGAAGGAGTGGGGAGCCGCTGCTCGCCTCGGCTTTGCACTTAAAAGAAAAAGCCCGTTTAGAACCTGCGGCGCCCGACACGGGAAGAGGGGGGCGGAGGCTGTCGGCGTCGCGCCGCCCTGTGAGACGGCGGAGCGCGGCCGAAGCCGCGGGAGAACCTTGGCTGCCCGGGAGCCGCAGTGCCCATCAACCCGTTCGCCGAGGAGGGAGTGCGGGGGGGGATAAGGAGGCAGGGATACGGCAGGGCAGTATCAAAGGATAAAAAATAAAAAGCGATTCAAAAGGGTGTGTAGTGAAAAAAAAAATTAGAAATATTTAAAAAAGCTGAAACACCAACCCTAAGTTTTGGACGTCGGTTTAAGCATCTGTCACAAAAGAGACGAACAAGCGCATCCACTGTTGTATCCCTTTTTAAAGCCCGGATCGTCTTGAGGGAGTGTTCGAGGTGGACTCTTTTCCTTCTTTTTTCCAAAGATTTTAGTCCACATGGACACACACATGGAATCATGATCCGACTGCTACGAAAAGAGAAGGGGGGGGGGGGGGGAGGAGAGTGGGGCTGTGTCCCCTCCTCCTTGCCTTCCCCAGCAGCGTGCCGCGGCGGGGGGAGCCGCGCCGAGCCAAACCAGCCGCCCGCAGCTCCCGGCGGTGCTTACGAGTGCGGGGCTGCCCATCGCCTGGCGACCCTCTCCTTGCTGCCAGCGCCTCTGTTTCGGTGTTTAGGGTTTTTTCCTCCTGTCTCCTCCTTCCTGCCTGCCTTCCTTCCCCCCCCTCCCACTTCTTCCTCTTCCTCTTTCTCCTCCTCCTCCTTTCTTGGCTTGAGTTGTTTTTTGTTTTTTTTTTTCTCCTTCCCTCCACTCTCTGCAACGAGCCTCCATCCCCGCACGAGCGCCTCCGTATTGTCCTTGCTGCCGGAGAGAGGAACCCCAGCGACAGAGCGGGGCACGGCGGGAGCGGAGCCGACAGCGGCGCGATGCCTGCGCCCCCTCTCCTCCGCCCAGTCCTCCGCTCTGCTCCCCCCCTGGCTCCGACGGCGACTCGCAGTGCGCAGCGGCTCCGCCCAGGCTTGGCCCCGGCCCGGCCCCGTCACGTGGGCGTCTAGACGACGTGTCGCTCCAGGGAAAAAAAAAAAAAATCTATATATTATATTTACCTCCAACCGCCTTGCACAATCGACGACTGGGGTCGCTGAAAGGTTGTGGGTCCCCCCGTCCTCGTTCCCCCATCCCAAACTCCATCCGTGCCCCAGGATGAGGGAGCCCCTTCCGGGAGCACGGCGAGGGTGCGCAGAGGCTGCTCTCTCCCCTAGACCCAGTGGGGCAGAGCAGAGGGAGCCTCCGGGGCCGGGGTGTGCCGGAGCCCACTGTAAGTATTGAAATATTGAACTAAATCAGTCATAAAAATGAAAAAGTTTATTTATATATATATATATATCGTTCTGGGCATCGAAAGAGGACACGGCACAAAAAGCAATAATAATACTTTCCACTTTTACAGCACTGGTCGCCAAAGGATGGGAAAATATTTCATAGAAGGTTGGTACACTTCAATTCTCACCAAATGCAAAGCAGAAATGATCAGCACATAGCACTCTGATATTCTCATACTACTAGTGGTAATAATCCCTTGCACCCTGGGAGCTCTGCAGATCTCACATTCCAATTGTGGACCTGCAGAGTGTTGAGAGTTTTTTGCAAGACAATGGACATATGCAACATATGCACAATCCAGCCTTCATAGAACCTGAGTAAGGTCACCATGCCCTTGAAGGACATGAAAGGAGAAGAACATGCTCAGAAGTAGACAGTTCAGGATGTAAAGGCAGACAAGAAAACCGCAGTGAGACGCATGAAGAAGAAAGACTAACTAAAATTAACTGAAAGCTTAAAACGTGCGCAAAAGGATTTAACCAATCATGTATTAGCTTGAGGTGTGAGCAGTAGAACACAATATAAATATAGCTTGCTTTTTTCAATAAATCGGCTTCACTTGATCATATTGATCATGGAGTGATGTCCTATTCCTGACCCTCTGCAGCAGAGGATGGGGAAACTGAGTCACCAAGAGGCTGTGCAGCTCTACCAGCCCTACTGCACTCTGTGGCAGAGCTGGGAAGTTCAGATAGACTTCCTAGTGCCAGGTTTCGCAGGGCAGAAGCCCCCAAGGGTCCCCATCACACATGCACTCCCATGGAGGAGTAACTCCTTTTTCATATAATAAGTGCAGGTGCATAAGTTGCTTCAAGGTCACTCACTAAGTCAGTTATCACATTGGAAGGAAAAACCAAGGCTTAAATCATGGCTGCTGAAAGCTAATCTAATTCTAAAACAATTGCACCCAACTAAATGCAATAAACCACATAAAACTAATACACCATGCAGGCAGGGCATCCCTGGGGTGCCTGTCCTGAATCCCTGCCTTTGGTGCTGGCAGGAGTACAGGAATAATTTTAAAGCCCAGTCATGCAAACGTTAATGTGAGCAGGTCAGTGGGAACAAACAAAGAGAATCTGGAAAGAAAGGAACCAGGAAAGAAGGAATAGGAGAAAGGCTCAAAGAGCAGGAGGTGCAGTTAGTTCAGATTTTGCCCCTGATCTCATAGGGGAAGAGTTCTTTACCGATGAGCGAGATAAAGAACCGCTTTAAATTAGAGATGCAGGTTTTTGAAAGTCTTTTTTCTGTTAGCTGTAATAAGTGGTAACATCTGTAGTGCAGAAGAAATTAGCTTGACAGGATGGCATTGGCATAATATGTGGCTTACTTGAGCCAATGCTACTGGAGTGGATTCCTTTTGTTTATCTTTAGCCATGCCCAGAGATCCTTTTCGCACATGTCTAATTGGTATCCCAGTGAGTAATTTTACTGGTTTTGCAAAGTGGGTAGGAGCTAGAGGAAAGCCATATGTAGGAACAAATCGATCAAGCGCAGAGAATCATTGGTGTAACATCACCAAAGGTGGTACAGAATTGGACATATGCTAAAGGCTGGGAATTAAGCCAAACGGCAAAGGCTTCCAAGCAGGTATGATAACACAATCACTGAATGAAACTGGACTAGAATCCCAAGAACTAGACCTGTTAGGATCAGTTCCTGGGAATTATTGCTTGTTTTTTAACTACTTTCTGGACCCAAAACCAAATAATATGAGCGATTTTCTAGTCCCACATCCCAAGAATAATAGTGTTGTTCTTAATCCCAATTCTCCATGGTATAAGAACATGGCCAAATGCAGCCACAATTGGACTTACCATGGCAGTGCTGGTGCAAATGCGACTGTAAGAAAGCTTCCACCAGGTATCTTTTTAATTTGTGGGGGTAGAGCCTGGCCTGCAATTCTGAGTAATCCATTTGGTGGACCTTGTTACTTAGGAAAACTAACCATGTTTGAACCTAGCATGCGAGAGATGCTGAATCAGACTATCTGGAGAGCAGGACATAGAACTAAAAGAGCAATCACAAGCTGAGGATCTAATTGTAATGATCATGTAGAGCTTTGGGGTGCTCCAGCAAGAATCATAGCATCAGTCCTTGTTCCAGGTGTTGCAGCTGCTCAGGCTTTGACTACATTGAATAAGTTGGGATGCTGGACAGCTAAGCAACTGAACACAACTTCAGCTATTCTAAATCAAATGCTCACTGGTGTAGGTAGTATTAGACACGGCACACTTCAAAATAGAGCCGCTATAGATTTTTTGTTGTTGGCACATGGGCACGGGTGTGAGGAGTTTGAAGGGATGTGTTGTATGAACCTTTCTGACAATTCTGGGTCCATTCACAAAAACCTCAAACAACTACAAGATAACATGAAGAAATTGACTGTGAATGACTAGGGTTTGGATGAATGGTTCAAGGGATAGGGAATAACTGGATGGTTGAAAGATATGGTAAAAGGAACTTTGTTAGTTTTAGTAGTTATTATTTTATTGCTTTATGTTATTCCATGCATAATCAAGTTGGTGACCCGCTTAGTAGAAAAGACAGTAAAGAGGGTCTGGCTGGTGCAAGAAGAAGAAGGGGGAATTGTGTGACGGTGTTCACAGGGGCTTTTGAATTGGGGAAGAGACAAGGATCTGACTCCATGTTTCAGAAGGCTTGATTTATTATTTTATTATATATATTACATTAAAACTATACTAAAAGAATAGAAGAAAAGGTTTCATCAGAAGGCTAGCTAAGAATAGACTACGAAGGAATGACAACAAAGGTTTGTGGCTCGGCTCTCTGTCCAAGCCAGCTGGGCTGTGATTGGCCATTAATTACAAACATCCAACATGGGCCAATCAAAGATGCACCTGTTGCATTCAACAGCAGCATATAATCAATGTTTACATTTTGTTCCTGAGGCCTCTCCGCTTCTCAGGAGGAAAAATCCTAAGGAAAAGATTTTTCATAAAAGATGTCTGCGACATGTCACCTTTATTTTAGTTAAATTAAAAAGAAAAGTGTTTGTAATTTTCTCTGCTGGGCTCATTGAGAGGAAAGAACAAACACTTGTCAGGTTATCTGTTGCCAATCAAAACCTCAATCAAGTGCTGATGTGGAATGATCAGGGAAATTCTTCACCTGTAGAATATAAAATTCTATCATATCACTTAAAACAATCTTACAATATAAGAAAAAGCAAAAACACTGCAAAGAAAATTCATTGCTCCAAGTCCAGACAGCTGAGTTTCAGGAGAAAGTCCATGGACTGAAGATGTTTCTCTTTGACATCTCTGAAAGTCCCTTTTGGTCCTGAAACAGACTTGCAGAATCCTGAAACAAAGAACTGCTAAAGAAAATCATCAACAGTTATCAAAAATCCATTGACAGTCATCAAACAATTTTGAGAAAATTTCTAGAATGTCTTGGCCACAGCCCTTTATTGAACCACTTGGGCTGAGGCTAATTTTTGGCTCTTCAATGCTTTTGAGCTGCTACTAACTCTTTCAACTCTTTTTATTTAATTTTTTTTTTTTTTTCGGAAAGAGCAGCAGCAGGAGAGGAGCCTGAGAGGAGACCCTGGCCCTCTTGGAAGGATCAGGAACCCCAGACCTGGCCCACAGAATGGTGGCCCAGGTCCTGACGGGGGAAGCAAAGCCCCCAAACCCTACAGCTGGCCGGGTGGTGGCCCTGGCCCAGGGAACCGAGCCAAACGGCCCAGACCCGGTCCGTGAGGCAAGCCGTGTTCTCACAACCTGGCACCCTGCTGCCAATGCCTGGGCAGCACGAGTGACCAAACGCTTCCTCCTCCCTTGACTACCAGTACAGACCAGCACCTGGGGAAGAGGAGCTTTCCCGAGAATCGTCATCTCGGATCTGGGGATGTTTTGTCCCCACAGCAAGCGAGCGATGGTCGCTTTCCGCTGTTTCTCTTGCCTCTGAAATGCAAATGCAAAAGGTGTTCCCGCTTCCTGCCCCTTGGCACCACCTCAACCCCCTCTGGGCTGGGGACCAGAGGCAGAACTCCCGGGAGCCACCTCTCCCTCGCCGCTGGGGTGCACGAGGGGACTCAGCCACTCAAACCCCCAATGAGAACCTCCCGACCAAACACGAACCGGCCCGCGAAAAACACTGAGTTGGAAAGCAGGCAGCCAGGCTGCGCCCACACTCAGCTGTTGGGCCATGCCTCCTCCACGGAAGGAGAGGCCGACGCCTCCTTCCCCTGTCCCAGCTCCCCCCGCAGGGGCAGCCCCAGGACAGCTCGAAAAACTCGGGGAGGAAGTCACCCTGGGTGCAGGTGCCGCGCCACCTTCCGCTGGGGGCGGCGGGACCGCGGGCGGCTCTGATGACAGTTCCGCGGGCTCGGCGTCGTTTTCAGCATCATCTTGAACTGGGACCGGTCCGGCGGAAGGCGGCGAGGCCGCCCGGCGGGCCAGTGGGGGCGGCGAGGCTGGAGGGAGTGCCTCCCCCGCCGGGTAGGGGACAGCAGCCACATGTACTCCGGGTTACGGAAGCTGCGGTGGAGACACAGACAGCAAAACCGGCGGAGCCGGCATGGGAGACAGTGGGACAGCCGGAGGGCGGGGGGGGGGGGGGGGGGGGGCGGGGCCGTGGGGTCGGCCCTTGGGGCGTCTGGGATCGGCCACACAGGTGCAGTCGCTGAAACAGCTGGAGCCGCAGGCGGGACTGGCCAGGGAGGCGGCCACACCCGTGGGGCTGGTTGGGACGGCCCCGCGGGCCCGGGAGGCGGTGCCGCAGGGACCGGCGCTGCCCGCAGGGCTGGGCAGGGCAGGGCCCGCAGTGCCGGGCGGGGCGAGACCCGCGGCGCTGGGTGGGGTGGGACCCGCGGGGCTGGCTCAGATTCCCCCTGAGGGCAACGAGGGGGGGAAAAACTGCTCCGTTTGATCATGCTCCAAAGGCGCAGAAAAAAACTCTTTGGCTGCGGGCAAAGCTTCGCCCCCCCACTGCAATTCAGGGGGGCTGGAAACCAGCAGGTCTTTTTCCCGCAGAGGGTCCTCTCTTGCTGGAAAAGGGGCTTGCCCCCTGCAGTCGGCAATCCACTGAAATGAATCTGCTTTCCGTTTCAAAACTGGGAAGAGCGTTTTGAATGGCGGATGTTATGAACAAAAATTCAGTTGATTTTTTTCTGTGAGAAAAAGGTTACCACTACTGCTGGGCTGCTGCCTGTGTTATAGTAATTACGGGTCGTTTTTGTTAATAGTTGTTTTTGTATCGGTAAAAGCCCTGGCTGGGGCGAGTTAATAGCTCTTCTCTCAGACAGTAAAGGGTGCGGTACCTCCCGAACAGTGAGGAGAAAAGACTTTGGAGGGGAGGGATACGCAAAATAACTCTAAGGACCAGCATGCTATGTGGGACCCCTACTCCAAACGTGCAGGAAGAACCCCAAAAACAACGAGCCACCTAAGAGCTGAGAGACTGGAGTGATGTCTGGACGTGAGGAGCCGAGTGCTGAGCCTGCAGAGATGCGGAACACCTTCGGAGTCCCTCTCGCCCTGACCAAGGGAGTCGTCCCGACGCCGGGAGCCGGCGGGAAGTGGCTGGGAAAACTAACATTGGATGGGATCACCACGCCCTAAAGGCTCCCACGAGGGCCTGGTACCCCAGCTCTGCTCCTAGTGGACAAAGCTGCGCAAAAGCTGTGCGTATCCTCCTCCTCTGAGTCGCCCTGGAAGAGACGACGGGAGACTGCAGCCCCGTTGAGCTGCCCAATCCTGAGCAGATCACTTTTAATAAAGGCATTAAGAAGGAGAAGAAGTCTCCTGGCCCTGTTTTTTTCAGCGGATAAACCTGAGGATATCCAAAATCCTGACACCGAGCCACAATAATGAATTCCATGCATTCCCATATGTACAAATCAAGGGCATAGAGCACATTCGTGAAAAACCCATGGAACTTTGCCCATCAGAAAAACTCATAGAAATGTCTATTCACCATAGGAACTCTGTCCTTATGACCCCATTTTTGCCAGAGGGTAATAAGTCTCTCCTCTGAGGGGGAGAATGGAAGCTCTGCCTCCGTAGGCACCCTCACCCACATGTGCAGCCACATTCTACGAAGGGCAGCATCGTCAGGAAGGGAAGAGTTAACAGTACCTTCTGACAGTGTCCTCCAGGCTCCAGCAGGCTGCTTGGTGCTGCTAAGCTTTCTGGACATCTTCTCTGGAGACATTCCAAAAGGATCTCTTAGTGGTCAGCCTTGGCTGTGAACTCTGCCCAAATTCAGGATCTTCAGTTCTTCAGCTCCTGGCTAGAATCCACTTCTGTGGTCACTTATGAGGTGACCATCAATGCCACACACTCGGGGTTTACCCAGTGTAGCAATGCTCCTCTGGGGTCTCACCAAGTGATGGATTCCTCTTCAGTCACTCGGGGTCACCAATTGTGACGGTGTTCACAGGGGTTTTCGGACTGGGGAAGAGACAAGGATCTGACTCCATGTTTCAGAAGGCTTGATTTAATATTTTATGATATATATTATATCAAAACTATACTAAAAGAATAGAAGAAAAGGTTTCATCAGAAGGCTAGCTAAGAATAGAATAGCAAGGAATGATAACAAAGGTTTGTTGCTCAGCTCTCTGTCCAAGCCAGCTGTGCTGTGATTTGCCATTAATTACAAACATCCAACATGGGCCAATACAAACATCCAACATGGGCCAATCAAAGATGCACCTGTTGCATTCAACAGCAGCAGATAATCAATGTTTACATTTTGTTCCTGAGGCCTCTGCTTCTCAGGAGGAAAAATCCTAAGGAAAGGATTTTTCATAAAAGATGTCTGCAACAGAATTGTTGCAATGTATCTGAACAACTTAGGCCTCAGTGTACACCAGCCATACCATCTCTAACTGTTCTTATCAGAATTTTCTCAGGGCACCATGGAATTCATCAAGGTTGCTAAGATATAAACTGTGCTAAAATAAGAACAAAGAAGCTGAGAGACTGCATACCAGGATCACAGTGACTAGATAACAGAGGACTGTAGAGCACCTGCATGGTAACCAGTCATGGACATTGAGAAATGGAGGCAGAGAAGGAGGGAACAAGATGAAGGCACCAGTCAAGAAGTGTGATCTTAGTAGTCTGTAGAATCTATAAAAGTGTGTGTAATGTAAACAATAAAGGGCTTCTGCTTGATCATATTGGTTAGTTGTTCAGGAGTCCTGGTTTACCCAGAATAATTACCTAACTGGGTGGTATGGGGAAGGACAAAAGGTGAAGAAAACTGTTCCATAATGCCCCGTCCATCCTGGAGAGGAATTTGCCTCTGCATTTAAATTTGCCAAAAGGTTTATGTGAGATTGTGTGCTGTGATTTCCATCAAGTTTAATGGTGCTTAAAATGTAACTGCTCCAACAACAAGATGCTGCTTGGTGAATTTCCTGCTGAAGGTTTCCATTAAATCCCTATAAACAGTGTTATCTGCAATTGCTCTAACTGTTTTTCACGCTCGCAGCCTAAATACCAGAGTTGAGGCATAAAAGGATGATCCCTCAAACTACTACCTTGGACTTCAGAATTCATAATGTTAACCCTGGAGATTGGGTAATAATCAAGTCATGGAAAGACCAGGTTCTGACCTCTCAGTGGGGAGGTCCCTTTCAGGTGCTACTCATGGTTGAATTGGTGGTGCGAACTACGGAGGGGAGATGGTCTTGTGCCCACAGAATTAAGGGTCTGGTGGAAGAACCAAAGGAATGGACCATAACATCCAGACCGGGTGAGACGAGATTGACTTTTAAGTAAAGACTGAAAGGCAACCAGAAAGGCCCTGGACATCCAAGAAATAAGGTCAGGCTTCCACCAGCCATCTTAAGGACTGCTTTGAGTGGGAGATTTGGATTGTATTGGTCACTGATGTAGTCGTCCTATTTAGTAGATGGGGATTGCTGGTGCCTGTTGAGGGGAAGTACATGGGAAACAGTGGAAAGTGCTGGGATGATTCGCTTGGGAATTGACAAGTGGAGTACGACAGGAGCTGGAGGGCAAGACCGGGTTGATCTGTGTGCTCGCCATTGAGAAGATTATATAACTCTGCTGTGGGCAGCAACCCTGTAGGCATGGTAGGTGGTGGTAGAAGCCATACTGGACCTCTATCATTCCCTTTCTGTCTATTCCTCCTGGAATCCAAACAAATTCTTGACCAATCATTTTATGTGGGTACTCTTTTCATTGCTCACACTATTTTCAATTTGCACTGTGTCCTGAATTGCCAAGCAAATTGTATTCTATTTGCCATCTGTATGGCAGTTGTCTTCTTGTTAAGTGGGCAGATTTCCTTATTTTTTTCACAACTAATCCTCCCTCGGGGAGACATCTGCTGATAATAGGCTATTGAATGTCACTGCATGACTGGTAAGAACTATAGCATCCCATTGTGAGATGCTCTGCCCAGAGGGAGGAGCCAAGCATTCCTACCCAGATATAATCTTGAGATTCTGGAACACCAGCTTCTCCAATGGATTTCCCTGAGGAACAGCTGCCTCTTCCACTGGATCTTCAGAGTCAGACCACACCCTTTCTACAGGATCACTGCTCCAACAGAACCACACCTGACACTCCAGGAGGACTGCAGCCACAATTCCAATTGGACTGATACCAACATCCTGACCAACAGCGTGTCAGGTTGTATTCTGACTCTGTCAGTGTTGTTTTGGTTTACTGCATTGTTTATTTTATCTTTTTATTTTCTTCCCTAATAAAGAACTGTTATTCTTGCTCCCATATTTTTCTTGAAAGCCCCTTAATTTAAAATTTATAGCAAGTCGGAGGGAGAGGGTTTACATTTTCCATTTCAGGGAAGGGTCCTGCCTTCCTTAGAAGACACCTGTCTTTCCAAACCAAGACACACTGTTATGACCCATCCAAATTATGCTGAAGAAGCAAAACAAACTAGAAAACCCCACAAAGAAGCCAAAGAGATCTATGAAAAGCATGAGTGGAAAATGGGAATTTATTGCTCTAGCCAAATGACTCTAAAAAGGAAAAAGGGGCATTGTTATAGATGATTAATATGATGATTGGCTCTCGCAATTAAGGGATGAATATTGTGCGCATGTTAAGAGAAGCTTTGTTGATGTATGGTTATGTTATTGTAGTTTGTTGTTTGGACACCTTCTGTTCTCCCCATAGTCCCCTTTTGTATTGTTGCCACCAAACAATCTTGGTTGTCAGAATTTTCAGGGACATGTGGAGAGAGGGTGTGTACATGTGCCCCTTGCATGGGGCAGTTGGGAATGGGAATAGCTTATTGCTGGGGAGGCTTGGCATGACAACACCTCACCTCCAATCAAGTTGCAAGAAGGTCTCCACCAATGGATGGCAAAGAAGAGTTGACTGGCAGACTTTGGGAGGGACCAGGGTTGGCTGATGCAATACCAGCGCTATAAAAGACAGAGCTGCCATTTTGTGGATGAGCCTCTGGCAGTCAGCCACAATCCCAGTGCTGTCCCTTTTTCCTTATTCAGTCCTTTGTTGTATTTGTTGAGGTTTAACGAACCTTTGAAATTTTAAAGTGAGCGGTCGCTTCTCACACTAGAAAAGGAGGATATAAATACCTCTTAGTCCTCACAGACCCTTTTTCGGGTTGGCCAGAAGCTTTCCCTTGTAGAACAAATAAAGCTAGAGAAGTTGTTAAAGCCTTAGTACAATAAATTTTTCCACTATTTGGAATACCTAGGGAAATTAATTTTGATAGGGGACCACATTTTGTAGCCCAGGTAGTGCAGAAAGTAAGTAATTTATTAAGAATACAAGGGCAAAAGCACAAACTTAGAAACAAAATAAAGAAGGGTACTTACTTTTAAGGCATGCAATATTTGTAAAGAATTAAAAATCAACAGAAAAAGGGGGGATTGAAAGGAGTTGATTAATAGCTAACCTATGTAAGAATGAGTTAACTATTAAGAGTCAGCAAATATTAATCATAAGCCTAAGAAGCAGGATGTGCCTTAGCCTTGTCAAGAGAAGAGGAAAAAAAACTGTTGAAACCAAAGGGAAAAAAACCCAAACACTGAACCAGCCAGCGAAGGACTGTGCATGCTTCAGAAAGAAAGGTGGAAAGTGCAAAGTAAGGAAGACTGGCAGCCTTCATCAGAATGGCCGCCGAGGAAGACTCAGAGCCTTCCTCAGTGCAACAACCAAAATACACTATGCTTGCACGCCACATATGCTAATGATATTAATGACTTCTAAGAAGTAATTTGTATAACCACTCCTATCCCAAGGAATGTAATGAATATGCATGAAATTTAACCATATATTGTGCTGTGTAAAGTGCTGAGTGTGTGTGTTAGGAGGAATGATCCCCCAAGTGCCAGGTGCCAAATAAAGCAAATACCTCACTGAGTCATTCTCTGAGGTGACCCTTGGCTCAGCGTTGAAGCGAATCATGGCCAGGGCCCAAGCTTTGACTGGTAAGCTTTCCCTAGAATACTTACAAGCAAACTTTTATTAATATAACCAAAAGAATGCATATAAGTAACATAAAATACTTATCTTCGAGCTAAATCTCTTTATACATACTTTATGTATTAACATTATCTGGATCCAGAAACATATTACAATCACACAGTTAACCTTAAATCTTTCTAATAGATAGTCATGTCAAAATTTACAACTTAGCAAAAACATAAATTAAGTTTTAATTATGAAATGGAATGCAAACATATTGACTTCTTTCAATTATTTATCTCTTCACTTGCTAAATGACATATATAATAATTAAATACACCAGCAGGAAACTTAATATTTAAATTAGCTAATTTTCTTTCACAGAAGATATATATAAGTTTATAAATCCAGGTCTGGAACATTACAATTATATTAACATTAACTCCCTAAGTGGTTTCAAAAGATAGGAACATGACTTCACAAGAGCTGATCTTCCCCTGAACCGGGGGACAGATCAAAATACCCAATAACTGGTAACAACACATCTTTCTCATGAATGGAGACAGTGATTAAACAGACAGAACCTTGGGAAACAATTTAAAATTTCCAGGGAATGTTTCTGCTTAGGGATGAAAGGAATGAGGGACTTGTCTTTACAAACAAACTGTGGGTCTGCTGATAAATAGAACTTGACACTGAGAGATGAAAGAAACAATGAGAAGAATCATAAATTCCATAAAGAATTCCACTGAGTGACACAAGGAAAAGACAAAGTGGTGGGGGCTATACATTAGAAGGGGGTCTTAGAAATTAGGCATTTCAGGAAAATCTGTACCTCTCAAGTACCTCAGCCAATGGGGAAAGAGAGAGGGACGTACGGCTGGAAAAATAGGATAAAAAGGAGGCTGCGTCCCTCAAAAATTTGAGAGACTCCAGGGGAAATGCCCCATGGCCTCTCCCTTTATTTGAATAAAGTAACAGGACTCCTCTGTCTCCTTTTTGGACATAAACCTCTGGTGTTTGTGGATTAATTCTCCTGACAATTTGGGGGCTCTTGTCTGCGATATTTCCACCATGCAGGGGTGGTGAGCAGTGAGTGGAGCTGAAGGCGTGCCTCACCCAGTTTCGGTGATCAGCTCCCCTTGCTGGTGGCCAGCACCAGGTGATAGATGGTGTTCCTGATACTGTCCAGGAGACAGATGAGTGGTGGACTGGGGGGTCTGTGAAGAGTCCACACAGGGAAGGACCACTGAAAATCTCACCAGTGAGTAAAATGGGATCTCTGGGGAGTAAACCTGGGACAGTACCCATGGAGGGTTTCAAAGTAAAGCCGGGAAGAGGTCCCAGCAAAAGGGATGACGATCCCAAAATATCTCCAAAGAATCCCTTGGAAGAATGTGGAGTTGGCTTACACATTCTCCCAGAGGTAATTAAGGACATAGATGCCCAAAGGGGGCAATAAGAGAAAGTCAAGATGGTGTCTCAAGAATCCATGGTCCAGGGCCATTAAGGGGAGTTGAGAAGGGATCTTGACAACAGAGGATGGATGGATGGATAGTGTTGGTGTGTTGGAACAGAATTGGTTGAAGGGGAGTATGGAGAGATATGGTTGAGGCAAGGAGTGGCAGGACTGGGTGCGGAGGTCCAGGATCAGGAACACAGGCTGGGGATCTGTGGGGACTGTGGGGCAGCCAGGGCTCAGCATCAGGCAGTGCCTGATCCTGCTACACCTGGGCAGGGGCGACAGTGGCTGTGGCCCCCATGAGGCTGCGGGACACCCTGGCCCAGTGAGCCCAGTGAGCCTGTGGGAGACCCTGGCCGCCTGTGATGCTGCTGACTGTGCCGACCTGGAGCGCTGGGCGGGGGACCACATTTGGACACTGCGGCAGGATAGACACCGACTCTGTTATACAGTGTGTGATAAAGAGAGAGAGAACAAGGAGGAAGGAACATCTGGGAAATGTAGATAGTACGTGGAAAGATTAGCACTTTCTTGTAAGGATTTTTTTTTGGTTCACTGGAGAAACGAATGGTTTTGAGCTGTGGGAGAATGAATACCCATAGGCAGTAGTGGAGGGGACTGGAGGAAGGACAGAATAAGCCCCTGGATGAACTGGTTAGGAAGCTTATGTAGGAAGGGATGAGGAAAAGGTGAAAGCAAAGGCAAAGGTGAGGGCAGAAGCGCCAGGTTTAAAACTAAAAAGGGGGAATGTATAGGGAGTTACCCTAAGTGAGATTAGATAAAACTGTTTATGTGCTAAACTTTTTACATCCTTTAACTGACTTACAACTACCTCCTGTATTCTATAATTTTTCTTCTTTGAATTCTAAATAGTCAAATGTTTGTAAAAATATTAAGGTATGTATCGATGCCAGGCAACCCCAATGTAGGGAATAATGTGCTCTGACTCCATGATTCAGAAGGCTGAACAATTGCTTTATTAAGCTATACTTTATTACACTAATACTATACTAAATTACACACTAAAAAGATACTAAATATAAATCCGTGACTGTCTGAGACAGCCAGGACACAGCTTTGACCCAATTGGCCAAGGAATCAAAACAACCTTCACCGGTATCCAATTAACAAATCCCTTTGGGTAAACAATCTCCATAACACATTCCACATGTGCAAAACAACAGGAGCAGTGAATAGAGATAAGAATTGTTTTCTCTTCTTCTCTGAGGTTCTCACTGCCTTCCCCAGGAAAAATCCTTGTGAAACTTGTGCCTGTTGCTCTCTGTGAAGAGAGCTGCGGCCACAGGTATGGGTTAAAGATTTGATTCCTGGAAGGTAGACTGGCTCAGTGGAATTAATAATGCAAAGGAAATGACGTATTCTGTTAGAGAATGGCCCTCATTGGGGTTTTGCTCATTGCTAAGTCTTATTTGGACTATATAGGAAGAAATAGGATAGGTGGTTCCACAGCTGAAGTAGAATGAGTCGGTGGCACTGGCCACTAGGTGGATTGAAGCACGGACCTTCAAAGAACATGCTGTGAAGATGATAATTCAAGGCAGAGCAAATGGGGATATTTACTCACGCTGAAAACTCAAATTTAAGTTGGTGGATGTTACCTTTACTTTAGTTCTTTGTATTTTTCTACAGAGAGATTGGTAGTACTGAGTAATGTGTCTTGTACCATTTCCTTTATACGGCACTGTCATTCCCAAAAAAGGGGAATTTAATGTACCTAGGGGAGAAGCGTTGCCTTTGCATAGGGATTTTGAATTAGTAATTTAGGTTCCACACTTTGAACAACTAGGTTAGTTGCCCATTATGACAGCAGCAACCAGTTGTAAAGTTAAGTGGATGCTACTTAGTTCTAAGTGGTGACTAGGCAGATGACTTGGTCTCTAATTCTGTGTGGAGAAAAATCTATTCAACTAAAAGTGAAAGCATCATCCTGCCATAAATGTGTCATTAAGGGAGTGTGGGGTCTCTAACAGCATTTGAAAATTCATTTTCTATGTGCTGTGTTGGTGCATCTTTATTGTTAGTGCATGGTTATAAACATCAGGATTTTGAGGGTATGCGTTGTATAGGCTTGTTAGGGCATAGTGAATCAGTTCATGGGAGTTTTGGATTTGAAGGAAGAAGTTAGTAGTTTGCAGGTGAATGAAGGATGGAAATAGTTGAGTGGTTTCCTTGCAAGTTGGGGTATTGTTAAATGGTTTGGCGGATCCTTGGAAGTTGGGTTGTTAATTTCACTTGTGGTTGTCATCATTGCTTTGTGTTACCCCTGTCTGCTTGGATATTTGCTAGGGCCCTCCAAAAGTCCTTAGCAGTTGTGTTTGTGGTTCAAATACAAACAAGGGGGAATTGTGAAAGAGGTTTTACAGTGACTTCTGTGAGCCAGAGAGAAGTTTGATAAGAGGATCCATGTTTACCCCTGTCCTAGGTTGATTATATGATGTTTTTATCCCCAATCATCTTGTTCTGTTTATGCTGAATAATAAGTTTTGCACCTTTAAGACTTGTTCCAGAGAGTGAAGGGGGGCAGAGAAGAAGCACGCAGTTTGTTTTCAGACACTGCACTCACTCCTCCACATTCCTCCTCCTGGACTGTGTTGTATGCAGATAGACACACAGCAGGATAGAGCTCTCCTTTGTTTTAGTTAGTTTTAGCTCGCTGAGGCAAAGATGTTTACTGGACTGTAGGTTCTTTTTCCTTTTTCTTTGGACCTGTTTAAACCTGCTCTGGACTGAACACCCAAAAGAGCACCGGCAGCTCGCACCTGTGGCCCACCAGACCAGGCCTGGGCCGTGGCATTTCCAGCACCGGAAGCACTGATAAGAGACTGAGCGAGCTGAGCTGCAACCCGGGGAGAGGACTTTCTGAATTTGTCATCTCTTTTGGAGCAGCAAGGGGTTTTATTGCTTAATAAACAGGTATTTTCCCACTTTTCTCCAAGGAGATATTTTCTCCCAAACTGGTTGGGAGGAGGGGCCAATTGAATCTGCTTTCCTAGAGGAGCCCCTTTGGGGGTTCTCTCCCAAATTTGCTCTGAACCAGGACAACCACTGAAAGAATTATCTACCAAGGTCGTTGACATAGAAACCAAGAAAGAAAGAAGGATAAATAAGAGAAACCTGCAACTGTCTATTCCAATAAGCACTTTGTTTGTCTTTCCTGGCCAATGAGTAAAGTGTAAACTTTGAGTTTTGTAAGAATGTATAAAAAGCATGAATGCTATAATAAAACCAGGTTTGAAGCCTTCTGAAAAAGGAGTGTTGCTTTGTATTGTGACTGTCTCAACTATGACAACCACTGGGTGCAGATCCTCTGTAATCTTGTTAACAGCTCTTAGGTCCTGTACTACTTGATCTAATCTATCAGTCTACATGTAATCTATCAGTACTACTTGATGTAACCTATCAGGTAAAATGGGAGTATTAAAATTAAATTGATGCTCTTTTTAGAGTCCAAACTGCAAAAAGTTCTCAATTACTGGCCTAATCCCTTTTCTATCTTCCTTTTTCAAAGGGTACTGCCTGATCTTAAATGGTTGTTTTCCTTCTTTAAGCTTAACTTGCACAGGAAGTGCATTCTTTACCCTCTCCGGTATGTTAGAGGCTCATACCCCAGGAAACACTTGATCCATTATTTTTGCTAATTTCATCCTCATTTTCAATTTTGGTCTCACTAATTGTTAACATTAAGCTTAGTATGTCTACATATTGTTGATCCTTTACCTCCAAAATAATCTCCCTATCTTTTAATGTGATCTTTGCTTCTAGCTGCTTAACAGTGCCTTTGGAATGTTGGGCATATACAAAAACCTATGAATTTCCACTTGTTTTCTAAGTTTATATATTGATGGCTTGCAAAAATATGCTTTTTCAGATTGACCAGTTGCTCCCCTTACTATAGCATAATAATTTGTCATGGACATTAAGGCTTTATTTAACACTGAGTAGGTTGCCTCTGTGTCTACTAAAAATAAACAAACTTAGGGTTCACAAGGGTAGCCCTTTGGACAAGCAACCTCTAATAAACTCAGTGTCTTCTGATTTCTATTTTTATTCATAGGACACTTCAGCTACTTATTTCTCACTCACTCTACTTAAACTTTGTTTCACAAAATTTCCCAGTCCTTTCTTAGTTTTCTTCTCACATAATCTAATCTTCAAAATCAGCTCAATTAAAGCGTTTCCACTGACACAGGGCACACTCACTTTGTTGCTTTGCCAAATAACAGTAATGTTGTCTTGTACAAACTCCTAAAGATAAAGTCCAAACTACTGAGGTAAAGGCACCCCTTCAATCTGTCTAGCCATGGTTAAAATAAATTGCTCTCATACAAAAGGTTGTCTCTGTTACAGTAAAAACTCTCATATGCCCACAAACACAACATAACCCCCCCCAACCTCCCAAATTCACGAGAGTCAAGGCTAAGTTGCTGCAGGAGGGAAATTCCTGGAATTCCTTTAATTTGTTTTAATACAGTTTAGCATACATAAATCATCACACTGTAGTGTGCTGTACTTGTTGCAAACAAATCTTAAAATTTCTACAAACACAACTGTACAGTTCAGAGAATTAAATTACCACAATGCAGGAGAAAAACTGCACAATCCCCTTGTATCCCAAATCCTGGGAATCAGTTATAATAAACTGTCTTTTTTACAGTTCTAACAGCCCACAAACACCTGTTCAAGCTAAAACTGTTGTAGAAAGGTTGCCTAAATGGCCGAACCCTTTCAACTCAGGCTCAGTCTTAACACACAGCTAACAACACAGCTGACACAAAACAAAATTACTAGTTTGTTACAATTATAACTTCTACACAATAACCAGTAAAATCTCACACTACACTAGATGAATCTAAAGTAATCTAAAGTTGCAACTTTACAAACTCCACAAGGAGAGGGACCACAAAGGCACCATGTTACAGCCTTCAACTCTTGCCTCTCAGGTTGCACAGACAGAGGATTGGTTAATACTCAGACACAAGGCATTGATGAGAGATTGTTTATACTCAAACACTAGGTGTCACAGGGAATACGATTCTTCACAACTAGAAAGTTCACACACACAAACTTACGGGGAAAGGGGTGTGTCTTAAAGTGCTCTCTTTTCTCAACACAACACACAGCATGCAACACTTCATCATCTACCTACATTAGCATCTTCTAACATTCACACATTCTGGACACAATCAAAACAACAGTACGCAGTCAAATAGCAGTAATACACTGGAATTTGCCTAGTTCAGGCCCAGAGGTGCTAGCATGTCCCATTGACACGGCCAATTACCCTTTAGCTGGCAAGTAAACCCTACAATGTTTGCAAGCAACCCTATGGTCCCTTGTTACACACAGGGTGTCCCCTTGTAACTTACCAACTGCCCCCTCAGCTATGCGTACGTACAACTTAAAAACTAATTTCTATAATTATAAACATATCCTTTGTTTGTAATGCTAGCAGTCTTGTCTGCCCCCACGATGAGCAGTCAACTCTCCTTTTGTCCCTTAACTTGTCGTATATGCATTAAGTTTCACAATAGGTTCATGCATATTTGTCGCCATTGAGTTAGGAACGGCTAAAAGAAGACAACATTGACTCCAACACTCAGAAGGCATAAAGCAAGGTTTATTAGGAACTACACATATTTATAGATGGGATCATTCACCCAGAACCTGATTGGTCCTTAAACAACATCCCTCACACCACTGGTTAATTAGAAACAACAGTTTCTTGTAAATCTCTTTCCATAAACATCACGTACAAGCATCCCACATGTTCACAAACACCAGGTGCAGAGATTAAGATAAGAATTGTTTTAATTCTTTCTCTGAGCTTTGTCACAATTTCCCCAGGACGATGCCTGGGAAAGTTATCTGTTTCTGACTAAACTGTCAGCATCCACAGGTCCCCCTTTTTTGTTTAAAGCAGAAGGTGGCATTTATAATCCTCTTAAGGGCCCATTTCAGAAAGGAGAACAAACACAGCTCAAGAGGTCCCTTTAGCAATCTGCCGGTTATCAATCAGAACCTCAATCAGATGCTGACTTAGAACGGTCAGGGAGATTCTCCAACACATACCATCGAATTCTTTACAATCATATCCTTTTACCAACATCAAGCCTTGTTGTTCCTTCTTACAAGAAATTCTTACTAATTCTAATACAGTAACAAAACATTCTTAGTTTGCTCAAAGAACTGGCAACTGGCAGTCTAACTTGCCAACAACCCTTTTCCAGAAACAAAGAAAAAGATAGAATGCTCATTCCCTACTTGGAGAGGGACCATCTGATTGATGATAGGCATCTTGATCATTGTTCAAAGGTTTCCTGTTCGCCACATTCTGTTTTTGATGTCGCAAGTCAGGGTAAACACACCTTACAGGTATCCACCACACCCCAGTATCTGTGGAAACACATGCATACCCATGACTCCAAGCAATAAGCTCGCACGGGGCCTCCCACTTATTAGTGGTTAGGTCCCATATCCAGACTTTCGCTCGAGGCAGGTGCGTCCCACCTGAAGACTGCAATGAGAAAAAGTGATTTTAAATTACAGGATTGTTTGAATTTTGTGGCACTGTAAGATGATTGTATATAGAGCTTTTTCCAATCATCTGTGGGGGTTTCTCCAGGCATTCCCCTTTTTTTTTTTTCCAGAACACGCTTTAAAATACTATGAGCATGTTCAACAACAGCTTGATCAGTTGGAGCATGTGGAATAGCAAGTTTATGTGAGACTCCCCATAGGTGCAAAAACTGCTGTGTCTTCTGTGAGAAATAGGCGGGACCATTATCAGTTTTCACAGAAGAAGGTATACCTAAGATCACAAAAGCCATCCTCCAATGGGCAATCACATCCCGACCCTTTTCTCCAGTATGAGCAGATGGCCACATAGCAGAGGAGAAGGTGTCAATAGACACATGCACATACTTAAGTCAGCCAAATGCAGCAATATGGGTAACATCTGTTTGCCAAAGCTGCAAGGCTTTTAGACCTCTGGGGTTTGTTGCATTAGTATTGATCAAGTTATAATAAGCAGCCCAGCTCAGGTCCATGAAGCAGCCTCTGGGCTGACTGACAGAAGTTTACAGCCAATGGGAGCTCTCCTAAGATGCATACATTGTATTGGTTCAGAGTCTGGGGGCACAGAGATAGACCAATGAGCTATCTCGACCCAGGTGTTTTGAATAGGCTATAAAAGGTGCCAGACACAATAAACAATGCTGTTTGCTGATGACCAGAGGGAGTTTTGTTGTATGTTATATCTCAGACATATGAACATCACGGATTCAACTGTAATACGTGGTGACCCCTGCTGGTAAAGGTGCAGCATGCCCATGACAGTCAGCACAAGAACTAACAATGTCATGGGCCTCAGTTGGCATTAAATGAAATCGTTTCTGCAGGGTATGTGCACTTTGATGGAAAAAATCATGCAATGCTTTAGCTTGAGCAATCTTGTCAGGCTGAGGCGCTACCCACGCAGGGTGAGCCAACCTGTCAGCCCTGGCATTAGCTTCTATTATGAAACCTGGTAAATTGGTGTGACTCCGAATGTGCAAGATGTAATACAAATGAACTCGGGGCTAAATTGCACACCACAAAGTTTTCAGTAGCTGAAACCAAGCTGCGTTACTGACTTCTTTCAGAAGTGAACAATCCAAACATTTGGTTATGTCTGCGACATAAGCAGAATCAGTGACCAAGTTCAGAGGCACCTGAGAAAATTTCTGGAATGCCATGGCAGCAGCCTTTAATTCAACCAATTGGGCAAAGCCTTATTCATGGCCTTCCAGCACTTGCCACCCAGATTCATCCTTCCAAGTAACAATGGCTTTCCCAGTTTTTCCTGAGCCATCAGTGAAGACGGTGGGTCCTTGCACTGGCACACAACTATTTTTTGGCCACAAAGATAGACTGGGTAATTTTGCCAACTGCAATAACTTATGACTGGGGAGATTATAGGCAATCTGCCCAGAAAAGTTTTTCAGGGCACTTTGCAGAGGAGCACTGTTAATGAAGCTCAATTCAAAGACTTCCCGCTCTATTGGAAGAACAATTTTTGTGGGATCAGCTGCCATTAATTGCAAACACCATTGATGGCATTTGATTATCAAATGAGCAATCAATTCAAACAACGTGGGTGCTGTCTTTTTTGGTTGATGGGGCAAGAAGACCCATTCCAAAATGTGCAAGGATCAAACCATTTTTCACTCCATTGGCCAATGATACCTGTAGGATGAAAATCTGGATTGGTAATGAAAACAGTGATATCAATGGAAAGATCTACTTGATAAACCTGATGAGCAGAAACAGTTTGTTGGACTTCCTCCAGCGCTCATTGCCCCTCAGGAGTCAATTTCTGAGGTGAATTCATGTTCAGGGTCCCCCCTTAGAATATTATACAGTGGGGACAATTGTGTCATGGTTAGCCCTAAATAAGGACGCAACCAACTGATGGTACCCAGCAATTTCTGGGCATCATTCAGAGTCTTAATGGAATCCATGAATTGCACCTCTTGATGCTGAATGGTTTGATCCAGAATTTTGACTTTTAAATATTTCCAAGGAGGATGCTGTTGATCCTTCTCCAGAGCCACTTGCTCCACTAGGACCTAGCACAGAAAATCACCGCTTTCCCAGTTGAATACAAGTAAGGAAGGAACGGTGGGGAATCTAATATTAAGACATGGAAAGCGATTTCGAATAAGGAACTAGTGCAATTGAGAAATATAGCCAAGGAACATGGACGTAGTTCGCATATCTTTAGAAATTTCTTAGAAGCCATGTTCTCTGCACGTCTTGCTTCCTCACGATGTAAAAAATATTTCACAATGCCTCCTGTCACCGGCAGAATATTTGTTATGAGATAGGCATTGGAAGAAACACTTAAAAACGTTATCAGATTCATATACTGCCGATGCTACTAAGACCAACTTTACGGTAGAACAGCTGGCAGGCTAAGGAGACTTACAAAAGCCAGCTGAACAAATGGAAACTCTGAATAAAGAAGCACTGCAGGATGTAGCAATTGCAGCTAAAACCTCCTTGCTTCTTATGCAGGATGAGTCAATGCCAACAATGCATTTTTCTACTAATAAACAAGGCATTGAAGACAGCTTTATAAAATTTGTGGACAGGCTTAGGGATGCTCTGGAGAAACAAATAGAGAGCACAGAGGCAAGGAAGGAACTCTTATGTAAGCTTGCTTTCAGCAACTGAAATGAGAAATGTAAGGCCATTTTGAGGTCTCTACCTGTGGATTCAAACCCTAATATAGAGCAAATGCTAGAATGCTGTACACATCACATGTCCACTGAAAATACAGTGGCCCAAGCAGTTGCTAAGGGTATTGCTGAAGGAGTTTCTGGTGCATATGCAGTCATAGCCTCTAAAGAACAAGCTAAATGCTGTCACTGTGGGGATCTTGGACATTATATAAAGGACTGCCCGGAGAGATCACCCCCCCCCGATACCACCGTAATTCTTATCAAAGACCCCAAAATCAGCAACGCTATCAGCCGTGTCCTTTAAATTCCTTGAGCCGCCCGCTGGACCTTCGGGAGCAGCATATAAATCAAAGGCCACCCAGACCAAATCACACACCAACCCAGGCTGCTCCAGACACAAAGAAGAAGCTCCAACCCATGGGACAGCCCAGATGGGTACCTGCTGGCAACTGGTAACTGCTTTGTCCATTGACTTTAATGATAAGAATGGTCACCATGTTCCCACAGGCAAATATGGACCTAAAGGGAGTCCTTCAGACATTTTAATTACAGGTGAGTCTCTTAATACTCCAAAGGAAATCTTCGTTGTTCCGGAAGTGCTGACAGTGCAGCCTGGACAAGAGATCCTCGTGCAGGTATACTGCATAGACTTACCATTTTTTCTTTCTAAGGGGACTCCAATAGCTCAGGCCTTCTTACTCCCAAAGAATCACAGGGAACAGATACCTCTCAACCCTACAGCTATATGGGCACAAGTCATGGGACCATCCAAGCCCACCATCGAGTGCGGCCTCTCCTGCAAAGGAGAGAATACCCACCTACCGGGGATGCTGGACACCGGTGCTGATGTGACCATCATCGCCTGTTCAGATTGGCCAGCACACTGGGATCTACAACCTGTTGCAGGCATGATTTCCAGGATTGGTGGAGCTACAGTATCCTTGAGAAGCAAGAACACTGTCATCGTTGAAGGGCCTGAAGGCAAGCTGGCAACCATCTGTCCATTTGTGGTAAGGGCCCCCATCACCCTTTGGGGCAGAGACATTTTATCCCAGTGGGGAGCTTCCCTACGTATTCCCATCCAGGATTTCTAACTGGGGCCACTGAGTTAAGCGTGCTGCCAGAAACACCCCGTCTCACTTGGAAAAACCACAAGCCAATCTGGACCCAGCAGTGGCCCCTATCAAAAGCCAAGCTGCGTGCCCTAAACACCCTCGTGGAAGAACAGCTAAAAAAAGGCCACATAGTGGAGTCTGACAGCCCTTGGAACTCTCCAGTCTTCATTCTACCAAAGCCTGGGACAAACAAGTGGACGTTTCTCCATGACCTTCGCAGAATCATGAGGTCATCAAGGACATGAGCCCTCTTCAGTCTGGCCTGCCCTCCCCATCAATGCTGCCTAGAGACTGGACACTTGCTATCATAGACATTAAGGACTGTTTCGTCAGCATCCCACTGCACCCTGAGGATGCTCCACGGTTTGCTTTCTCCATTCCCTCTATTAACAAAGAGACACCACTCAAAAAAAAATCATTGGCATTTTTTGCCTCAAGGCTTAAAAAACAGCCCCACTATTTGCCAGTGGTACGTGGCTCACATCCTGCCTACCATTCGGAAATCATTTCCAGGTGCTATCATCTATCACTATATAGATGACATTCTGGTGTGTGCTTCAGACAAAGCTTACTTGGACAAAATGGTTAAAAAGACTATTGAAGCCATTGAAAAGGCAGGAATGGAAATTCGTGAGGACAAAATCCAGTACACTGAGCCATGGACTTACCTTGGAGTCCAGATTCAGGAAAGAACAATCGTACCTCAGCAGATCACCATCAATGACGACCCAAAAACCCTCAGGGACTTACACAGCCTGTGCGGATCCATCAACTGGGTACGTCCACTGCTAGGAATTACATCAGAGGACCTTGCTCCCTTGTTCAATCTTCTTCGTGGACCCAAGGAACTGGACTCCCCCTGGCACTCTCACAGAGGAAGCCAGAGGTGTCATCATCAAAGTCCAGGAAGCCCTGTCTTCACGCAAAGCCCATCGCTACGACCCCAGTCTGCCTTTCCAGTTCATCATCCTGGAAAAAGCACCTCGATTCCATGGACTGATTTTCCAATGGGACCCTCAGCTGTGAGACCCTTTGTTGATACTGGAATGGGTTTTTACAAGTAGCCAGCCTACAAAGACACTTACCACCTACCAGGAGATTATAGCACACTTAATAAAAAAGGCTAGGACTCGCCTTTGCTCTCTTTCAGGTTGTGATTTTGAATGCATATATTTGCCAATAACCCTTAAAGACTTTGAGGATTTGATCAAGACCAATGCGAGTCTCCAGTTTGCTCTGGACAGTTATACAGGCCGAACTTCAGCAGAGATCCCACAACACGATCTTTTTAACCAGAATGAAACTTTCCATTTGATTCCAAAACAAATCCAAAGTAGAAAACCTCTCAAAGCTCTAACCCTCTTTACAGATGGCTCAGGGTCTTCCCACAAGTCGGTGATTACTTGGAGAGACCCCCAAACACAAGATGGGCAAACTGACATACAAATAGTAGAAGGATCGCTAAAAATTGCAGAATTAGCAGCTGTTGTCAGAGCCTTTGAAAAATTTAAAAATGAGCCTTTCAATCTGGTCACAGATTCAGCTTATGTTGCTGGACTAGCTACGAGAGCAAAATATGCTCTTCTCAAAGAGGTCTCTAACCCAAAGTTATACCAACTGGTCTCTAAATTAATACAACTGATATCCCACAGAAAGCAACCTTACCACATAATGCATGTGAGGTCTCACATGGACCTCCCAGGTTTTGTTGCAGAAGGCAACAGGAAAGCAGATGGATTAGCAATGGCAGCAGAAACTGCTAATATTCCTAACATCTTTGCCCAGGCAAAGTTGTCACAGGCGTTTTTAATCAAAATGTACCTGCCCTTATGAGAATGTTTAAGCTCTCAAAGGATCAGGCAAAAGCTATTGTGGCTACATGTCCGAACTGTCAAAACTACCAGATACCATCTATGGGGACGGGAGTCAATCCCCGAGGTCTGAATAGCTGCCAGCTGTGGCAGACAGATGTAACTCACTTGGCACTTTTTGGAAGGTCAAAATATGTGCATGTTTCGGTCGACACGTTCTCAAGAGCAGTGTTTGCATCATCACATGCAGGAGAAAAGACTATGCACACGATAAAACACTTTCTCCTCACTTTTGCCACCCTAGGTGTACCAAAGGAGATTAAAACAGATAATGGACCAGCCTATACCTCCCACAAGTCAAAGGAGTTCTTTAATGAATGGGACATAGCACACAAGACGGGCATACCTGTAAACCCCACAGGACAATCCATTGTGGAAAGGACACATAAAACCCTCAAAAGAGTCCTCGATCAACAGAACAGAGACACGAGAATCACATCTCCAGTGGAAAGACTTTGCAAGGCTCTCTATGTCATTAACTTCCTGAACTGCACAGCATCAGAGCCTGACCCACCAATTCTTCACCACTTTGCAAATACTACCCAAGCAAAGCTCACTGAGAAATCACCAGTGCTCGTGAAGGACCCTGAAACACACCAAATTTCTGGGCCTCATCAGTTGATTACCTGGGGTAGAGGGTATGCGTGCGTGCTACTACCATCTGGTCCAAGGTGGTACCCAGGAAAATACGTAAAACCATACTTAGGCAAAGCGAACACTACTCCAGCAGACGAAGGCAAGAACTCTCCTGAGGCAAACACAAGACCACCTCAAAACCAAACCAGCTCAGCCTGGAGACGAAGATGTCGCCAAACACCCATAAACACAAGGACAGACCGCCTCATTACAAGACAGCAGACAAAACAGAAAGCTAAACAACAGTCTGCTGCACCAGGCCATATATAGCCTTAACACAAAAGTGTTCTCTGAATTATGTATTTTAAAAACCTTATTATTCCCTCTTCCTAACCTTTAAACTCCTTAACCTTCTACACGCTCGTCCTCCCTTAGTGTAGCTTAGAAATTAAAAGCAAAAGGGGGGGAGGAGGAGAACACACAAAAGAACAAGGCAGAAATCCCTCTCATCATAAAGTTAATAAATTCTGCTTATAATCCCTATCAGAAGCCCTATTCCTGCACAAAGATGAAAAATATCTCCGTCGGTGATGTCCTCACCGCTGCCTGGATGCTCTACACCTTACCGCGTGCCTTCGGCTGGATTAGCCCTCAGCCCAGCCATAATGTTTGGGTAATCTTAGCAAAAACACTAAAACAAGACAACATGTGCTTGTCCATGGGGAGCATTGATAATCCACTTTCTACATGTCTAGTAGGAATTCCCTTTGTAGCAGATGACTGGCCTGTCTATAACTCCAAGGTTCTCCGCACCACAGGTAAGAGACCCAATGTGGCTGATACTTGGGACGAGTGGACAAAAATTCTGCCAGATGCTCGAGAGAAACTCCAAGAATTGGATCTATTGGGATCCTCCAAGGCCACATATTGTGTCAAATTTTACTTTAGGAGTCCAAAAAACAATTGGCAAGAAAATGACCAACACAAAAACACATATCAAAAACATGTTTCACCAATTAACAAAGCCTATAACCCTCACGATTGGTGCAATTACACGACTCTTGTGATTTCTGCGTCCTCCCTCCATCCCAAAGTATTACCCAAGGGAATGTTTCTCATCTGTGGTGACAGAGTATGGGCTGGGATCCCCTCCTGACTCCAGGGAGGTCCCTGTATCCTTGGAAAACTTTCTACCCTTATTCCAAACATCACCCTGTTATGTAATTGGAAAAAAGAAAGCAAATCAAAATGCCATTAAAGGTCCTACACTGAATTCGATGAAAATTGTGATCCTAGATTATATGATTGGAACAAACCAAAAAAGATTGCTGTCTCCCTGTTTTTACCCTGGGTAGCTGCAGCTAAAGTCCTCGGTGAAATCAATCACCTTGGGTGCTGGCTCAGTAAACAAGCTAACGCTACATCTGCAGCCTTAAGTGATCTCTTAAAGGAAGAAGAAACCACAAGACAGGCTTCGCTCCAAAACCGAGCAGCAATTGACTTCCTGCTGCTTGCCCACGGACATGGATGTGAAGACTTCGAAGGCATGTGCTGCTTCACCCTCTCTTCGCGTTCGGAGTCCATTCATGCGAACATCCAGAAACTGAAAGATCTCATGAAGGACTTGAAAGTAGAAAGAATTCCAGACTGGGTCAATGATCTTTTCAGGCAATGGGGACTAACAGGATGGGCTGCATCTTCGGTTAAGGGAATGTTGTTGATTCTCCTTGTAGTTGTTTTTGTGTTAGCTATGTTCTTGTGCCTTGTTCACTGTTTTAAAAGAACTATCGCGAATGCCTTTTTTGTAAAAACAGAAAGTGGAGTTGTAGTAAACCCCACAGGTTTAGAAAAAGCCCCATGGAGAATTTAATAATAGAAATGCTGACGCAGCAGCAAAGAAGCTTCCTGACTCCATGGACATCCACCCTATAACCTATCCCTATAACCATGTAAGGCAATATCTTGTTAACACTACTATTGGTCACTTATGGTCCCTCTAACCCTTTGCCATTGGTCAAGATTGGACTTGGGCCAAGGCTATAAAAGTAGCATACTGTACCCCTACTAACTTAGAAGAAGAAGAGCTGAGACCCTTCACGGACCCCTCCAATAAAGCCATATTCGTGGAACATCCAGCATCTTCTCCTTCTCCTCTCTCTCTCCGTCTGCTGAAGCCTCAAGCCAAGGGCAAGCTACCTAGCAAGCAAAGCTGAAATCATAAGAGCTGCCTAATCACTATAAGAGCTGAATATCCCCCTGCTTGGTAGGGGCTGACCCGTGGCCTTGGTCTGAGTGAGCTAGCCTCTGGCACTCAGTCCCCTTGGGGGCTGAGCTCTGGAGCTGTAATAGCTTGCTTTAGGATAAGACCAATTAAGGCTTCTTAACCATCAATGCCACACACTCAGGGTTTACCCAGCGTAGCAATGCTCCTCTGGGGTCTCACCAAGTGATGAATTCTTCTTCAGTCACTCAGGGTCACCATTTGTGATGGTATTCAAAGGGGTCTCAGGTTGAGGGAAGAGATGAGGATCTGACTCCATGTTTCAGAAGGCTTGATTTATTATTTTATGATACATATTACATCAAAAGTATACTAAAAAAATAGAAGAAAGGATTTCATCCGAAGGCTAGCTAAGAATAGAATACGAAGGAATGATAACAAAGGCTCTGTCTGAGACAGCTGGGCTGTGATTGGCTATTATTTAGAAACATCCAACATGGGCCAATCAAAGATCCATCTGTTGCATTCCACAGCAGCAGATAATCAATGTTTACATTTTGTTCCTGAGGCCTCTCAGCTTCTCAGGAGGAAAAATCCTAAGAAAAGGATTTTTCATAAAAGATGTCTGCAACAGTTAGATACGCCAATGATAAGTTGATGATTATTCAATGCTTAAGCTAAAGCTAATTGTTATATTATGAGCTCATTTATAGAAGGAAGTAGGGCAAGTGAACCATTATAGGAACATACTGAGACCAGTAGAACAATGCCCAGCACCTGGACTCGATGTCAATCCATTAGGAAGCAGGGGGCCTTGGATCATGTCAGAGGGTCACAGAGACCTGACAAAGACATTCCTGACTTCATCCCTGGGACCACTGACCCAATTCAAGACCACCAACCCAATTCAAGAGAAGAACCACGCACGCCTGAAGGACTAATAACCTCACTTTAATACGAGTGGGGATGGGAGGTGCTGCGGTTATGCATATGTATTATTTTGGGAAATAACTAGAAGGCAAAAATCCTTGTGTGGTTGGTCACGCATTTCTGGAACTACCCCCCCCCCCCCTTGTGCTGCCTGCCAGTGTAATAAGCATACCACTTTCTAACTTTAACTAGTAAGAGAGTCTTTGTCCATGACTTTTGGTTTAAACGATCAACACTTCCACGGCATACCTGGGATCATTCGGAGGCAATCACAGGTTCTCTGCTGCAGCCGTATCAGACATCTGCCTTCAGTTGTCCTTACAAACTTTAAATTGCACAGTTTGGAACAATATTTGAGCTATATGTTTACTATCAAATGGAGCAAGCAGGTCAGTGTTTAACACTCTGATAATTTGCATAACTTGTGAAGAAACAAGCCCATAATTTGCTACCTTATCTTGCAAATCTTGCACAACTCAGCATGCTATGACACTGTCCTTGTCAGCTTGTCCTGTATTTGGGACAGCTTTATACACGGGAAAGGCTTGGACTCTCCTTTGTGATGGAACACTGACTCCCTGATCCACCTGTGTCTCCTCCTCAGATGCTGGATTAACTACTTAACTGTCCCCTGTGGCCCCTTCCTCTGAATTTATCCTGTTGATGAGTCCACTTCCTGGCATTCCCACCTTCGGGGCGGGGGACCCAGCCATGGCGGACGGTGCGGGCTGTGGCAGTAATGCTGCAAGAGACATGCTGCCCGCTGATCTGCACGCAGCAGAGGGAGGAGGAAGAGGAGGCACTGGCAGTTGTGCCATTTCTGCAGATGAAAGTGGAAGGGCGGAAGAGACCACGACTCTCGTCACGTCATTTGTCGATCGTGAAGCTGTTGCCACCGCCACTTGTGCCCCAGAGGAGGGGTGGACTGGCAGGGGGAACGAAATCGGCAGGAACAAAGGTGCACTGGCAAGCACTGGCAATGTGGGGGAGGAGATGGGAACAGAGGAGCCACGTCACTCGCCAGCAGTGGAGGCAGTTGCGCCGCCACCTGCAGTGCAGGGAAAGAAGGAACTGGCGACGGGGCAGGGAAGCTGGCTGGCTGTACAAGGGCATGCCGCTTACTGCTTGTGGAGCAGAGAAAGCTGGTGCCACTTGGGGGGGCGAAACCAATCGCTGCAAGGGCCCTCCAGCGGTCTCGCGTGGTGCAGGGGGAGCCAGAATCATCGGCTGTGGCAGGCACACCCCAGTCGCCACCTGCAGCCCTGGGGAGCTAAAGGTGGCGTGAATGGAGGGGGACACTCCGCCAGGTCCAATCGAGATGTAGCTACCAAAGTCATTGGGGTTGGTGTTGGAGAAGGATATTTTGACTTTATATAATCACGGGGGGAAGGATATTTTGGCGGAACATAGTCCCTGGGTGAGGGGTAGATTCTGTGGGGAATCCCCATGTTTCTCGGGGGACTGGGTGGAACCGAGAAAGAGCAGGCAGCCGCCCGCCCAGCCCCCTCTTCCCCCGGGGTGTCTGTGTCCATGGAGAGAGCATCTTTGCTTTCTGAGTTCTCCATTTCACTTCCCCTTGGGGTCCAACCTTGCAAAGCTCTCGAAAGGACTCCCCAGATAACTGCTAACTGAAGTGCGGTCTTATCTCTGCTGATGACCTCGTTCCACAGGCAGTTGCCTAGTAACTGCCAAGTCTCTGGATTAAATGCAGTGTTCGCGTCTACTGAAAAGTCATGGGACCTTTCTCAGGCAAGTAAAGCACACAGGGAATGATCTGACACAGGAACCCCCATACGTGGCAAAGCGTCCTTCCATGTAGAAAGAACTAATCTCTCTTCCGTAGAAAGTTGGTTCCCCATGTTAAAGGAAACCTTTCCCAGCAGCCCGCCATGAAGCAGTAGTCTACCCCTGGATGTAGGCACTTCAGCTATGCTAGGAAAAGCCGTTCCACCCTAGCTCTTTGGCCTTGGGCTGCCACCTGTGGTCACGAAAAGACCAGCTGTCTTAAGGAGGCACAGGGAAAATCACTGTTGCCTCTCTTAAATGGAGGACAGAGGGTGTCCAGTCCATCCTGCAAGGACTGGCAGGGCCACCATGGCATCTCCCGGTGGGATAGATCCAAAGCATCCCGTTCGTCCTGCAGTTTCCGTAGGGGTGCCCAGATGTTGCCGTTGAGTTAGGAACGGCTAAAAGAAGACAACATTGTGGAGAGCCTGGTTCAAACATGGCTTAAAGAAAGAGGCCATGAAGGTATACAGCTGATGGAAAAGTAAAAGGCAGCTGTGAAGCAGCAGTTCCCAGGCTTGATTCCGTAAATAATTAGATTCTCAGCCACCTTTTTTATAAACAGCAGGATTCTCAGACAGTCTTCTCATAACAGTCCTTGGCTGCTCTGGGAACAGATATGAAGGTTTTGAGAACAGATATGAAGGTTTTGAGAACTTTTCATATCACAGTGAGAACACTAATTTTGGTTTCAATAAACAACCACGAGGTATTGTAAACAAAAGGAGGGGTTAGAGTTTTCTCTGTAACCTATCGTGAGCTCGGATTTTGCAATATGCATGAAGTTAATTAACACTATTATAAAAGGTGACTGATTTGATCAATAAATCGGAGTCGATGCTCATCAATCGGATGGTCGTCTCCCTTCACTTCAATACAACATTGACTCCCATGCTCAGAAGACATAAAGCAAGGTTTATTAGGAACTACACATATTTATAGACAGGATAGTTCACTCAGAATCTGATTGGTCCTTAAATGACCTCCCTCACACCACTAGTTAATTAGGAGTAATAGCTTCTTGTAAATCTCTTTCCATAAACATCACGTACAAACATCCCACATGTTCACAAACACCAGATTAAGATAAGAATTGTTTTAATTCTTTCTCTGAGCTTTGTCACAACTTCCCCAGGATGATGCCTGGGAAAGTTATCAGTTTCTCTCTCTGACTAAGCTGTCAGCATCCACACATATTCATTTCCCAGCCTGTTTCGCATCACAATTATTTCTTATCAGTCCTTGTGCAGAGAGCTCTCTGGTTGTCCTTCGGTTTCTCAGTATCTTGGTAGCCTCAGTTTTGGTTTGCTTCTTGTTTCAAGGTCTAAGGGGCCCCTCTTATCTCCCTCTAGCTTGGAAGTTCACATTCTTTTCACCTTGTTTGAGGTAGTTTTGCGAGCTACAGGCTGTTGCCGGGCTTCCAAGGGTTCCTCAGGGGTGAAGAGATAGACGAGAATCTTGACTCCATGATCAGAAGGCTGGATTTATTATTTTATAAGTTACATTAAGACTATACTAAAAGGAATAGAGAGAGGAGTTCAGAAGCTTGCTATGCTAAGAATAGAAAAGGAATGAATAAACAAAGGAGCTCTCTCTGATGATGTCCCAGAGAGAGCTTGGTCTTTGATTGGCCCTTAATTGTAAACATGCAACATGGGCCAATAACAGGTGCACCTGTTGCATTCCACAGCAGCAGATAACCATTGTTTACATTCTTTCTCTGGGACCTCAGCTTCCCAGAAGAAGGAAAAATACTAAAGAAAGGATTTTTCACAAAAGATGTCTGTGACAACAGGCTTTTGTGAGCACTGCAAATTAACAGACAAAACAAGTTAAAAAAACACACTTCATCTATGCAAGCAAGCTACAGACTAAAAAATTCAAAACAGCACACTTCACCTAAATCTGAAATGGATTTTGACTCTAAGTTAAGAATTAACTCCATGTCTCAGTTCCTTTGTGTGTCCGAAAAGATTTATGCTTAAAAGATGAAAATCTGTCTCTGTTAAAAACAAAGAGAAATTTTCCCACCTCCAAAGGCACAGAGGGTGCTCTTTAAAGGGTGCCACAATGTCCTCATCCCCACCGTGACATAATTCCACAAAGAGAGACCTACAGGGGAGTCAGGGCCAAGAGGACTGTAAGAGAGTGCTGAATATATGTGTGCTGATGTGAGCAGCTCTGTGTGCCCATGTGTTTTCTAGTGTGCCCAGGTGTGAGTGTACATATCCTGCTTTCCAGAGTATACATATGTGCTAGTGTATAGTGTACACAGCACTGTTCACATAGATGTACTGATGTGTACACGACATGCACTGCTGTTTACATGTATGTTAAATTACACACTCTCAAGTGTGAGTGTGCACAGCTCTGTGTGTACGCAGAGTGTGCACAGGTTCTATAAGTGCAAGCATGACTGTTTGGGACGTCAGTGTGTTAATGTGTATGATGACACTGCACATATTGCTGTGCACAAAATACATGCAAGCAGATCTTGTGCTTGTAGGTATGTGTGCATTAGTAGAGACTGTACACAGGTGAGTCTCTGTGTAGCACACGTGTGTGTGTGTGGCAAGTTGGGTGTACACAAGTGTGTGCTACTGACAAACACCACCGTGCACAGGGGCTCTGTGCAGGTGAGCAGGTATGTGTGTGTGTGTACTAGCTCTGCGCATGTCCCTGTGTGCACACACAGGCTGGGCATGCCCAGAGACATAGCTCTAGATACACAGCTCCATGCATCCAACTGCTCTCCCACCTAGAAAAGCAGACATGTGTGTAAATATGTATTTGTGCGTGTGTCACTACCTAGCTCTGCTAACTGAGGTAGCCCCTGACTCTCTGTGTACACTCTGTTCTTGTAAGGAGAAAACAATTTGCCTCTACGTTTGTTTGCCGAAAAGTTTATGTAAGGCTATGTACAGTGATTTCCATAAAATTTAATAGTGTTTAAATTTCCATTAAATCTCTATAAACAGAGGTATCTATAATTGCTGTAATTCACTGTTGTTCTAACCCACGTTCCCTAGAAACTGCTTCCATCAAAACAAGATGCCCAGCTAAGTGCTAAACCTCTCAGTGATTGTAATGCTTCCTAGGCCACACAGTTCCCTTGTGTCAGCAGTAGTAAGTTCAAATAATGAAACACATGAGGCAGTACTATGTGCATTGTCTTTAGTTTAACCCCTCAGTGGGGAAGTCCCTTTCAGGTGCTACAAACCCATGAATCGGCTGTGTTAACCACAGAGCGGGAGTAGACTCATGTCAACAGAATTCAAACCCCAGTGAAAGAACCCAAAGAATGGACTATAAGATCCAGACTGAGTGAGAGATAACCAAAGAAGCTTGAAGACATCCAAAAAGTAGAGTTGAGCTTTCACCAGTCAGCTAAAGATTATTTTAACTAACACTTTGGGTGAGGAGTTTGAACTGTATCATTTATTGATGTAATTATCCTATTTTAGTAGATAAAAATTACAAGCATCTGTTGAGGGAAGGTACACAAGGAACTGTGAGAAGTATTGGGACAGTTACCTTAAGAACCAATAAGTAAGGTAAAACAAAAAAAAATAGGGAAAGATTGGGTTGGCCCCTGTGTTCACCACCGAGAAGATTATAGCCCTGCTGCAGGTGGCAACCCCTAGGCATGGTAAGGTGGAAACAAGAAAGCCATAACAGACCTCTATCATTCCTCACTTGTCTCTTAATCCAACAGAGACTAAACGGCAAGACTGAATTGGCCTATATAATCTCATTTTGTCAATTTTCAAATAAATTTTTTTCTTGTTCCCACTGTCCTTGCCCACATCAACAGATGCTAGTAAAAATTATTTTTATTTATTTTTTGAGAAGTAAGGGTAAATGATCTGAATCAACAATAAGAGTTAATTGTTCGAGCCAAATGACTTACTGAAAAGGAAAAGGGAGGTTTGTTATAGATAAGTAATGTAATAGTTGGCTCTCACAATTAAGAGATAGATATTATGTGGATGTATAGTAATGTTATTGTAATATGTCATCCCATAGTCCTCTTTCCCCTCTTCCCTTTTAATAACCTTAGTAGTCTAGACATTTGGAGAGGGCCAATTTATTACCAGAAGGTACAGTGTAACAACACCTTACCTCAAATCAAGATGTAAGAAAGTAATCTCCACTAGTAGACAGCAGAGGAAGAGTTGACTGACAAAACTTTGGGAGGGACTAAGGATATAAATAGCAGAGCATCCATTTTGTAGATGAGCATGTGGCTGATAGTCACGGAGACTCCCAGTGCTGAAAATGTTTTCCTTATTCAGTCCTTTGTTGTAATTTTTGTTAAGGTTTAATAAACCTTTGAAATTTTAAAAGTGAGCAGTCATTTCTCACAAAGGGAAGGAAAGAAGGGATTACAGTCTGTTGCTTAGATAAGGTGTGGAGAGTTAGGGATCTGCGTGTGGAAGAAATCGGGATGTACGGTCAGTCAGGACATCCCCCCCCCTGAAGTCAGACCTTTGCTCCGTACCTGGCCGCATCCAGCCGGACGTGAGCAGAAGGAAATGACACTGACTGCCCAAACTATAAAAACCCTTGTGACCCCTCAATAAATGCCATTTGCTGTCCACCACGTTGGTGTCAGGAGCATATGGACCGAGTGACCCTGGGGTTAGGGCCACCGTGCCGGACTAAGAACCAGGTCACCACACCTTGAGAAGGCAACATCTGGTGCCGAAAACCCGGGTCATGATTACTGCCCGGGGTTCGGGGATCGCCTGGACGAGGAACCGGCGGATGCATAGCTGGGCTAGTGCAGCGGGGAGGACTCCCCTGGACCAGCGAGGAGCATGGACGTTATCGCGAAGGTTGTAAGTCAGAGCCACACGCAGTGGGGTATCGAGTGTAAGCTTAAGGATTTATTTCTCGCAGTTCCAAGACTGATTAAGCTAGGGGCTATAGAAAGCCCGGTAGAAATTCTCCATCCGGAGATATGGGATAATTGCACGAAGGCTCTGGCCGAGGAAACCATGTCCTCAGGCTCAGGGAAAACCCTCAAATCGTGGGGCAGAGTTATCCAGGCTCTGCAAAAAGCTCGGCAAGAGCAAGAAACCTGGAAAGCCGCGCGAACTTGTTTATTAGCCATGCCGCAGTTGGGGGTAGGGGCAGCGACGCAAACCGCGGAGGACTTTGACCCGGTCGGGCGCACGGAGACGCACACGCCAGAACCCCCTCAGCGACCGGACTCACCATCGGAGGGGGGGGAGGCGGGCAGACGTTTTGGCAGGAGCTAGCAGAGGAGGCGCGGAATGCTGCTATAATATAGGACCCCGAAGTGGTTGATAAAAAGGCACCCCCGCCATATGTGTTTGAAAATGGCGCCGGAGGGCATGACCAGGGCTGGAAGGATGATACGGGGGGTGGAAATGCAGAAGGCGCACTGAAAAGCACAAGCTTGGGCGAGCGGGGAGGACGGGCAACCCCCGAGAAGGAACGTAAGACCAATCAAACTGCTCAATTTAAATTAGGTCCTTATAGGGCAAGGACCTCCCCCAGCAGGAGGCGGGGGGAGCCCAGGGGGAGGGAACGGCCCGACCCCCACAAGAAGGGGCGGGGTCGAAGCCCGAGAAAACAGCAGAGCAGCCCGGAAATGTCTGGCCAGTCGACTTCCAGCTCAGATTCTACCTCGAGCCGGGACGGGCTCGAAAAGTGGTCAGAGGATTCCAACACCGACTCGGACTTTAACGAAAAGGGAGCAGCGGCATACAAGGTCACTAGCTGCAGCGCTCCTGCGTGGGTTAAGGGGATATCAGAGAAAGATTGAACCCCACTTACAGACTGGCGGAAAATAAAAATGGCTTGCGCGGAGTGGGCTCCGTCTGCCACACTGGTGTTCCCGGTCCGTGTGGGGGGGGCAGGCGGAAATCAAAGAACCTACTCCCCGGTAAACCCGAAAGACGTGCAGGCAATTGTTAAAGCGGTTGCAGACAAGGGGATTAATTCTGCCATGGTTTCCACACTCATTGACAGCGTTTTTGGAGGCGATGATATGCTTCCCTTTGATATCAAACAGACTTGCAGGCTAATTTTCAATGGGGCGGGGATGATCGTTTTTAAACAGGAATGGGAGGACAATTGTGTAAAGCAGCTAGCCTTAGTAACAGGGGCAGACCATCCACTGCACGGCTCCAGCATACAGAGGCTAATGGGCACAGACCCCACTATGATCACCCCCCAGGCACAGGCTGAGGGCCTGCGGGCCCATGAGGTTATGACAACAACCCGTGCTGCCCGAGAAGCCATCCATGTTGCCTCCAAAGTAATAGCCCAACCATCACCATGGTCCACTATAAAGCAGAGTGAGAGTGAGAGCTTCACTCAGTTTGTGGACTGCCTTCAGGCAGCATTAGATTCCTCTGCATTACCCTCAGAGGCGAAGGGTCCTGTGCTAGCAGACTGCCTACGCCAGCAATGCAACTCAGCCACCAAGGACATTTTAAGATCACTGCCACTTGGGTCCAATGTTGCTGCCACGATCAGACATGTTGCAAAGGAAGAACACCTAGCTCCCATCCAAGCAGCAGTTCACACTGCAATAACCAGTGTGATGGCATGCTTTAAGTGTGGCCAGGCAGGCCACGTGGCAGTAAAGTGCCCCTAGTCAGGACGTCCACCAGAAGGGAATCGCAGCTAACGGTAGTTCTAGCCACAAAACACAGATGCTAAAACTTACCTCCTCCTCATCCGATCTCTTAGCCAAACCAACCCTCTCCAATCCATTCTTAAGTGTGTTAAATGCTACCTTCTTATCGTTAAACCAATCCAACCTGAACCTCACAGAGTCATGCTGGTTATGCTATGATGCACAACCCTCTTTTTACGAAGGTGTTGCCCTCGATCTCCCATTCATCTTCTCAAAGTCAGACAATCCACGCCAATGCAGATGGGACACCCCTCGGAGAGGCATTACCCTAAGTCAGGTTATGGGCCAAGGCAAATGCTTTGGCAATGCAACCTTGGCAAAGCAGATGGGCGACGTTTGCCAGGAATTCGTCAAACTTAAGGGAGGGAAGTTGCAGTGGGTGATCCCAGCTGCATCGGGAATGTGAGTCTGTCAACGATCCGGGGTAAGCCCATGTGTACTCCTTGACAAATTCGATCATTCTACTGACTTTTGTGTCCAAATTTTAATTGTCCCCAGAGTCCTGTATCGCCAGGAAGAAGAGGTGTACCGCTTGTTCTAGGAACCCGACCGGCTCCACAAACGAGAAGTGATAATAGGCATCACCATCGCAATGCTCCTCGGTTTAGGAGCTACCGGCGCTGCCACAGGCATCTCAGCCCTTGCAACACAACATCAAGGACTGGCACAACTGCAGATGACTGTCGACGAGGACTTGCAGAGGATCGAGAAATCCATTTCTTCCCTAGAAAAATCCCTTTCCTCGCTCTCAGAGGTTGTCCTCCAAAACAGGCGAGGACTGGACCTTTTGTTCATGCAGCAAGGAGGCCTGTGTACTGCCTTGAAAGAGGAATGCTGCTTTTATGCGGACCACACCGGAGTCATTAGAGACTCCATGGCCGAACTAAGAAACTGACTAAACCTAAGAAAAATGGACAGAGAAGCTCAACAGGGCTGGTTCGAGTCGTGGTTCAACCGGTCCCCATGGCTCACCACCCTGGTTTCTACCCTAACAGGCCCACTCACTATAATCTTACTAACCCTAATCTTCAGGCCTTGCATATTAAACAAACTGGTGCTATTCGTTAAAAAGTGTTTAGAAACGGTTAACTGTTTGTCGAGCGCTGACAATTACTTTAAGGCATGCCAGTTACTAACACACTGACAATTTTATACTAATTTCACTAACCCATGAAATTTTGTAACCTCTACATTTTATAATCTTATACGATTTTTACTAATCATGAGGGAGGGGGGAAATGTGGAGAGTTAGGGATCTGCGTGCGGAAGAAATCGGGATGTACGGTCAGTCAGGACATCCCCCCCCCCCGAAGTCAGACCTTTGCTCCGTACCTGGCCGCATCCAGCCGGACGTGAGCAGAAGGAAATGACACTGACTGCCCAAGCCATAAAAACCCTTGTGACCCCTCAATAAACGCCATTTGCTGTCCACCACGTTGGTGTCAGGAGCATATGGACCGAGTGACCCTGGGGTTAGGGCCACCATGCCGGACTAAGAACCAGGTCGCCACGCCTTGAGAAGGCAACAATAAGGGCGGGTCTTTTGGAACCATGTGTGTCCCCCCACTAACACTCTTATCCTGCCGTTTATAGTGCAGGACCTGAAAATAGGTGAAACTAATAAACCCAGGAACTCCACGGTCCTAGATTCTTGTACCATCTTGAGCTGGGTTCCCTCCTCACACTGATGCTATTCAGTACTTGATTTAATGTAGGAGAAGGGATTACAGGCAACCTCATTCCGATGAGTCACAGCTATGTTAATTACCTAAAACAACCTTGCTTTTCATGAGTCACAGATATATCCAATAAGGATGAGCGTGATAAAAGGGTAGGTTGTGTGGTCAGAGGAGGATCCTGAGGAAGAAAGGAGTGAAAGTACTGAAATAATGATCCAGAGGGACTAGAAGATTGACCAAACAGGAAAGAGAATTGCTGCTGTAAAAGATCTGCTGTGAGGTCAGTCTAGGTCTGTAGTTAGAGCCTGCAGTCAGAGCCTGCAGTCAGAGTCTGCAAAGAAATATCTGCAGTCAGAGTCTGCAAGGGAAGTCTACACTGAGAGTTTGCTGTAATCAGAGTCAGTGAGTAGTCAGTCTGTGTGAAAAATGCATATATGATTGGATCTTCGCAAATATTAAAAAGAATATTATGTGTGGTATGTTCGAAAGTTATTTTGTAGTACTGTATTAATCCTTTTTAAGTAGTGTGTTAAATATAGTTTTAGGCTATAACATAATATTAACAGAGAAACTATGTGATGTAAGATACTTTTTTCAACTAGATCAAGAAATAGATAAGATAATTAAGAAATTCTTCGCACAGAAATATCAGCAACAAGACACCCAAAATCTCAAGAGAAGAATTATTGCCTCCTTATCGGGAAGAACCAGACTTCAAGGAGCCAAACTTTGATTTACAAGATGAGGAGGGAAGTTGACAATAACCAGAAAACACCCTTTGTTTGAAAAGAATTTTTGAATCATGTATGAGATATATGCATATGCAACAGGCTATTGCTTTAAGGGTTAATCCTTTGTAAGCGAGTCATGCTTTTTGGGGGCTTAATGCCCAGGAAGCATCCGGACATCCATAATTCTTTGCTTTTATTGTTCTTTATTGTCCTAACTCTGATTGTCCAAATTCTTATTGCTCTAATTTTATTACTATTTTTATACTATTTTATTACTATTAAACTTTTAAAATTTTAAAACAGACTGGCATTTTTCACAGTCTGTAAACAAAGTCATTTAAAAGAATTAACCAAGACCCATTTCACACTAATAAACAAGAGTGTGTGTCTCAACTAATTTCTGTCTCAAACAGGAAGTCTGCTTCAACAATTTAATGGATGCTTCCTGGGGATGCCATCTTACAGAGCATAGTAAACAATATTTTTCCTTTGAGTGGGAATGAGAGGGAGAAGAGGTTAAGTTACTCCATCCCTAGGAATTAAGTTATTGCAATATGTGAAAGGCTTGCTCCTATCGAGAGAATGGGAGGAGGTGGTAAGGGAAGCCACTATAAAATTGTTCAGTTTTCCGGCTGGAGGGGAGGCTTGAAGTGTCTGAAGGGAAAGCACAGGTGATAAAGGTTGAATGCTCGGGGTGCATTTTGACTTAAAGCTTGGGGTGTGTTGGCCCAGAGGGAGTCCAGGGAATTTTGGAGGTGCTGTTTCCCAGGACTGAAGGGGAGCTGTAACAATGTTTAGGATTAATAGGATATTACAAGACTGTGGTATTCACATACTCTTTGAACAGAGAGAGACATTGTTGTCTCTCCCAGGATTTTTCCTGGGGAAGGCAGTGAGAAAGCTCAGAGAGAGAAGAGAAAACAATTCTTATCTATTCACTGTGCCTGTTGTTTGGCACATGTCGAATGTGTTATGGCAATTGTTTACCAAAAGGGATTTCTTAACTGGACACTGGTGATGATGTTTTGGATTGATTGACCAATTAGGTCAAAGTTGTGTCGTGACTGTCTGAAAGGGTCATGAGTTTTTCTTTAGTTTAGTATAGTTTAGTATATAGTATACTATGCAGTGTAATATAATATAGTATAGCTTAATAAAGCAGTTGTTCAGACTTCTGAATCATGGAGTCATTGCACGTCATTCCCCAGCTGGGGGCCATCCTGCATCGATACAAGACCTGGATTAAAGACTTTTTATTCTGTGGCTTTTTAACCCAGCATAGCCCCAATGTTGTTGTGTAGACAACAGTAAGAAAGCAGAACTTAAAAAAAATAGGGGAAAGGTTGATTAATGCCCCAGCTTTAGTTCTCCGATGCCTGGAAAAGGAATTTGAATTGTATGTGGACTGGTTGCAAAGACTGATTTCTCCTGTGTGAATCATTCATGAAAGTGAAAATACTCTTTGCGTGATCCCATGCCCAAATTTAGGAATGATGAAAGAATTTGCAGAGCAGAGAAAATGCATAGGCTATTTCTAGTAACTTCAGGTTATGCTGAAGGTACCCAGAATGGTAGTGGACAGCATGGTCCTCTGATATGGGGCTGTGCCAGGGGAATTCTGGTGCTGGTATGTTTGCAAAGCGGGGTGATGGCCCCATTGTTTGCTCTAAGGGTAACTGAGGCTCTGTTGTCTGCAGAATTGTGCAGCCATGGCTGTGATGATAACTGATGGCAGGATTGTGTTATAGATGAGTAATGTAATAGTTTGCTCTCACAATTAAGAGGTAGATATTATGTGGATGTTAAAATGTATAGTGACATTATTTTAAGATGTCCTCCCATAGTCCTCTTTCCCCTCCCCCTTGTAATACCCTTAATAGTCAGGATGTTTAGAGAGGGCCAGCTTATTACCAGGAGGCGCAGCATAACAACACGTTACCTCCAATCAAGATGTAAGAAAGTAATCTCTGCCAATAGATGGAAGAGAAGGAGTTAACTGAAAAAACTTTGGGGGGGGATAAGGTTATAAAAGGAAGAGCATCCATTTTGGAGATGCTCCTGTGGCTGATAGTCATGGAGACTCCTAGCACTGCAATTTTTCCTTATTCAGTCTTTTTGTTGTATTTTTGTTTAGGTTTAATAAACCTTTGAAATTTTAAAAGTGAGCAGTCATTTTTCACAATTGTTAAAGTCTGGCACTGTGAAAAACGCCAGTCACTTGTTTTAGAATTTTAAAAGCTTAATAGTATAAAATAAAATAGTCATAAAAATAGTAATAAAAATTAGAGGAATAAGAATTTGGACAATTAGAGTTAGGAGAATAAAAGACAATAAAAAAGCAAAGAATTACAGACATCTGGGTGCTCTGCTCTGCCACATAACACACTTTGCTAACAAAGGATTACCTCTTAAAAGTAATAACCTGTTGCATATTCATATATCTCATACCTGATGCAAACATTCTTTTCAAACAATGAGTGTTTTCTGCTTATTGTCAATTTCTTCCCTTGCAGCAATTAGCAGAATAAATAGACACTACCACCTGATGTAGTTATGAAGTGAGGATGTATTGTCGGCGCCGGGCGCAAGTGAGATACCTCTCATGAAAACTTGTGCCCCGAGCCCTGGTCTGAACCACATCTTTATTCACCAAAGTGTTTCATATGCATTATATTGCCCAATCTTTCCATGCATATTCAACCCTTGGTCCCGCCTGTTTTCACCTCTCATGGTTATTAGATCCATGCCCTTCTGAGCATGCATTGGTCACAGTGGTGGTCTCATGGGGGTCTCTTGCTGGTCTCTGAGGCTGAAGATCGTGGTCTTCTTCACGACTGAACTTTTGAACTTTTCTCCTTTGCGCGTGCGCTTTGGTCCCTTGGTGCTTATCTGAGTACGTCTGTCGGTCTTGATGAGCTTGGAGACAGAGGACCCCCTTTATCTGGGTTTCTTGCATCCCTTGGTCTTCTCCTGATATTGTTCTTTATGCAAGAAGCTTCAGAAATTTGCATTTTCCTATTCCCTTTGTACTACAGCAGAGGATTCTTAAGTAAAAGGTTAAAATTCAACACATAATTCTATAAGCTAAAATTTAAATGCTTAATTCATATTGCTGTTATAGATGGATAATAAAATGATTTGCTCTCGCAATTAAAAGATAAATATTGTGTAAATACTAAGAAAAGCTTTAGTGATATATAGCTATGTTATTGTAGTTTAGACGTCCTCTGTTCTCCCCATAGTTCCCTTTTCCGCCCCTGTATTGTTGCCATCAGACAGCCTGGGTTGTCTAGGATAAGTAAAAAGAAGGCATGCACATGTGCCCCTTGTATGGGGCAGTTGGGAATGGAAAAGCTTGTTGTTTGGGGGGTGCGGCATGGCAACACCTGACATCCAATCAAATTACAAGAAAGCAGTTTCCACCGATAAATGACAAAGAAGAGCTGACTGACTGACAGACTTTGGGAGGGGCCAGGGTTAGCTGATGCAACCCCCAGGGGTATAAAAGGCTGAGCATCCATCTTGAAGATGAACTGGCCACGTGGTATGAACGAGGGGCAGTTCCCAGTGCTGCAGCTTTTTCCTTATGTAGTCTTTTGTTATATTTTTGTTAAGGTTTAATAAACCTTTTTAAATTTTCAAAGTGAGCAGTTGTTTTTCACAATGGGGGCTAGTAAACCGTGTGGTAGATAGGGAAAGGCGCTGCGGAAGATCTCGCGATGTCACGGAAAGCCAGGACCCCCTGTTCCTCTAAGATAAGAGATTACCCTAGGGGTGTGGCCCCACTAACAGTAGTGCTAGTAACTTTCCATTCCTTACCCAGTACTTTTCCATTCCTTACTAACCATAGATAAGAAGGACAAACCCCCTTTTGACGTAGAGAACCCCTAAGACTATAAAACCCCACGAGAAGAAGTAATAAACGCTTTTTGACCGTCCACCATATTGGTGTCTGCGTGTGTCATTGGCCCGAGCGACCCTGGAGAGTTTGGGTCGCCGTGCTGATCCTCATAACCAGATCGCCTGCCTTGATCCAGAAGGCAACATTTGGTGCCGGAACCCGGGTGCCGATCAGAGCCCGGGGAACGGGAATTTCTCCTGGACAGAGGACAGCGGCTGTGGCAGCAGGCCTGACCACAGAGGGAGGGACGTCTCCAGACCAGCGTGGACCATGGAAGCCATATCGAAGGTCATAACAGAGATGCATGCACAATGGGGTATAGAATGTAAACTTAGAGATTTAACTCTCGCATTGCCGAGACTGATTAGGCTTGGGGCTATTGAAAGCCCTGTGGACGTCCTACATTCGGACGTGTGGGATAATTGTACAAAAGCTCTGGCAGAGGACACTATGTCCTCAGGCTCAGGGAAAGCCCTAAAATCGTGAGGCAGAATTGTCCAGGCTCTGCAAAAAGCTCGACAAGAGCAAGAAACCTGGATAGCCACGCGAACTTGTTTATTAGACGTGCCACAGTTGGGGGTGGGCGCGGCGACACAAACCGCGGAGGTGCTTGACCCGGGCAGGCGCGCGGAGGCGCGAACGCCAGATCCCCCTCAGCGAGCGGACTCACCATCAGAGCGGGGGGAACACATGCGGGCGTTCTGGCGGGGGCTCGCGGAGGAGGCGCGGAACGCGGCCGGATTGTCGGACCCCATAGGGATTGATAAAAACGCCCCCCCATCATATGCATTTGAAAATGGCGCCGGATCGCGTGGTCAGGGTGGAAAGGAGGAGGCGGGGGGTGGAAACGCAGTCAGCCCGCTTAACAACGCATGCGCGGGCGAGCAGGGAGACGGGGCGGCCCCCGCGGAGGCGCGTAAGACCAATCAGAGCGCTTTATTCAAGTTAAGTCCTTATAGGGCAAGGACCTCCCCCAGCAGGAGGCGGGGGGACCCCAGGGGGAGGGAATGGCCTGACCCCCGCAGGAAGGGGCCGGGTCGGTGCCCGAGGAAAAGGCAGAGCAGCCCGGAAGCGTCTAGTTACTCGACTTCCGGCTCGGACTCGGACTCGAGCTCTGAACCCGAGATAGGGTTGGAGGATTCCAACTCAGATTCTAGCTTTAACAGAGAGAGAGCAGCGGCACGTAAGGTCACTAGCCACAGCGCTCCCGCATGGGTGAAGGGGTTACCAGAGAAAAACCGAACCCCGCTTACAAACTGGCGGAAAAAAAAAATGGCTTGCGCAGAATGGACTCCGTCTGCCACTCTGGTGTTCCCGGTCCGTGTGGGGGGGGCGGGCGGAAACCAAAGGACTTATTCACCAGTCAATCCGAAAGATGTGCAGGCAATTGTTAAAGCGATTGTGGATAAGGGAATTAATTCTGCCATGGTTTGCACACTTATTGATGGCCTTTTTGGTGGGGACGATATGCTTCCCTTTGACATTAAGCAGACGTGTAGAATGATATTTGATGGTGCAGGGATGATCGTTTTTAAACAAGAATGGGAGGATAATTGCATCAAACAGCTAGCCTTGGTAACAGGGGCAGACCATCCACTGCACGGCTCCAGCATACAGAGGCTAATGGGCACAGACCCCACTATGATCACCCCCCAGCTACTGGCTGAGGGCTTGCGGGCCCATGAGGTTATGACAACAACCTGTGCTGCCCGAGAAGCCATCCGTAATGCTTCCAAAGTGGTAGCCAGACCATCGCCATGGTCTTCTATAAAACAGGGTGAGAGTGAGAGCTTCACTCAGTTTTTGGACAAGCTTCAGGCCGCATTAGATTCCTCTGCATTACCCTCAGAGGCGAAGGGTCCCATGCTGGCAGACTGTCTACCCCAGCAATGCAACTCAGCCACCAAGGACATTTTAAGGTCACTGCCACAGGGGTCTAATATAGCTGCCATGATCAGACACGTTGCAAAGGAGGAACATCTAGCTCCCATTCAAGCAGCAGTTCACACTGCAATAACCAGTGTGATGGCGTGCCTTAAGTGTGGCCAGGCAGGCCACTTGGCAGTAAACTGCCCCCAGCCAAGGCGCCTATCAGCAGCTGCTCCACCACTCCAAGGGGGAGGTAGGGGGCCGTGCTGGGTGTGTGGAAGGAAGGGGCATTTAGCTAAGGAATGCAGATCCAGGCCCCAGGGAAACGGGAGAGGGAGGGGGCACCTGGGCCGCAGCCAGCCCCCTCCCACCTGGAATATGCAGCGGCCCAGCTACAGCAACCCCCAGTGGGGCAGGGGACCCTCATACCCTATGCCCCAACAGGGAGCAGTCAACTTTGCATCCCCCCCAGCAATACAATGGCAGAGTTGTGCAGCATCCTCAATACCTTTGTGTGGGATCTCAGCACCTCAGGATGGAGGTGCAGAGTGGCCAAGAACACCCTTGGGGGGCTCGGGAGTCCTGGAATGTTGCCAGAAGTGTCTGGTGGCTGGACTTTGATCCTACACAGGAGATGACACCTGTATGAGGACTGGGAGGATTTCACTGGGGTGAATGGTGAAGGGATAAGTTAATTAAGGTGTAGAACACAGGGTTTAGGATTTCTGTACAGGGGGGTCTAAAGAAGTAAGATGGAGGAATTGGGGCGTGTCCTGTTCTTCTTCTTCTTCTTCTTGGCCTCCATCTTCTGTGGTGATGGGGGCACTTTGAGATTGGTCTTTACTAGAAGTGCACCGGTTAATAAGGGTAGAAGGTATTGGGGAAAAATTATAAATATTGTATACGTAACTTCGGGTATAAAGATAAGTGACCGCCCTGGGGGCTCTCAGTGTGTGCCCATGGCTGACTTGCTGTGCAGACCTCTGTCGGGCTGAAAGAAAATCTTTTAGATAAACAATTAATAAACACCGAGACCGAAACAAGATCAGAAGTCTCTCCTCGTCCTTTGAAGCGCCGGGCTGTCCAAGGCCACCCTGGGCCTTTCCAGGCCACCTAAGCAGCTGAGAAACGGAGCAAGTGGCATCCCTGAGCTATCTCCGGACATAAATCAGTCGAAACAGAACAGGAAATCTACACCTTTGCACCCCCCACCGCCACAAGCCACGCCGGTGTCACAGGAACAGCAGGGGACGCCCCAGAGAGGGATCCCTGGGTGGCCTTGGTCATGAAAATAGGGAAGGAACCCCTGATGGTGTGGGGGACATGCCGCCTTTACGGCAGCCAGGATCCCCACGTCATAGGGTTTCAGTTTTGGGCGGACACGGGATCAGACTGCACGATTTTTCCCCAAGCACATTGGCCCGGACATTGGCAATTCAAGGAAGTCCCCCCAGTGAACGGAGTGGGAGGGCAGTCCCGGGCATGGAAAAGCACCCAGCTGGTGGCTATAACACTTCACACGAAAAAGGGACCAGAACAGACAGTAGCAATCTACCCCTACATTTTGCAAAATTCTCCACCCCTGTTAGGAAGGGACGTCCTTTCCATGCTCGGATTTCGGATTACAAATTTATCATGAGGGCCACTGCCGTACACCCTCCGCTGCCAATCAAATTGACTTGGAAATCATCAGACCCTGTATGGGTTGAGCAGTGGCCCCTGACAGAGCCTCGAATGGCAGCTTTGCTGGAACTGGTCGACCGCGAACTGCAAAAGGGTCACATAGAACCCTCTACCAGCCTATGGAACACCCCTGTATTTGTGATCCCCAAAAGGTCCGGAGAAGGCTATTGCCTCGTCCACGACCTGAGAGAAGTGAACAAGACGATCCGACCCATGGGTCCAGTCCAGACACTGCTACCCGCGAACTCAGCCATCCCCGCAGGGCAGCCGTGCGCAGTACTGGATATCAAGGACTGCTTCTTTTCAATACCCCTGCACCCTGAGGACAGAGAAGGATTCGCCTTTTCCGTGGCGTTTCGAAACGGCAAGCGGCCCAACCTTCGCTTCCAATGGAGAGTACTTCCACAAGGCCTTGTCGACAGCCCGACCATATGCCAAATCACCGTGGACAAAGCACTGATGCCAGTCCGACACTCCTATCCCACCGCAACCATCATCCAGTACATGGACGACATCCTGGTCGCAGCAACATCGACAAGCCAAGTAGATCACCTGGTGTCCACAATCACGGAGCCCCTTCAGGCCAACGGCTTCGAGATCGCGAGCGCAAAGATCAAGAGAGGACCCAGCGTGACCTTCCTGGGAGTAGGAATTACAAGCTCCTACATGACACCCCCAGAGATGAAGGTCAACCGAGACGTCAAGACGCTCCATGACGTGCAACGCCTGGTGGGATCACTGCAGTGGCTTCACAACATTGTCCTGATTCCTCCCAAGGTCATGGACCCTCTGTACGACCTCCTGAAAGGAAAGAACCCCTGGGAACCCAAGGAGCTGACGCCGCAAGCAACGAGCTCCCTCGACTTCATCGAAAACCAGATGTCCACTGGCACGCTTGCCAGGTGGAACCCAGCCGTGCCACTGGACCTGTACGTCCACTTTACACCGAAGGGGGGAGTGGGAGCACTGGCCCAAGGACTTGCTGAAAAGGCCCGACCGATCCAATGGGTGGTCCTCGGAAGACCCGCTCGTGCATTTTCCCCAGGAATCGAATGCATCGCCAGCCTCATCATGAAAGGCAGGAGACTCGCCTTGAAACACCTAGGGACCGAGCCGACAAGCATCCACCTTCCGTTTCGCAAGCAGCCGACCTCGTAGTCAGCCACAATATTGGAGTACCTGGCCCTTGCTCTCTCTGGCTTCGGAGGAGAAATCTCCTACTCCTCCAAGCCACCCTGGACTAAGCTGCTGACCGTAGTCGACATGGACATGCCACCGAAGGTCAAGAACAGACTGCAGCCTGGACCAACGGTCTTCACAGACGCTTCCTCCACGACTTCAACCGCAGGAGCAGTGTGGCAGGCAGGAGAGCAATGGCACTGCGTCAAAGCGTGTGACCCCACACTGTCAGTGCAACAGCTGGAGGCAGCAGCAGTGGTTTTGGCATGCGGACTCTTCCAAGAAGAGCACCTCAACATCGTAACAGACTCTATATTCGTGGCAAGGCTCTGCCTAGCCATGGCAGGACCAGGAGTGTCAACATCAACAGCAGCCCTAATGCTGGAAGAAGCATTCTCCTCACGACAGGGCACCGTGTCAGTCATCCACATCAACAGCCATGACCCAGTCAAAGGTTACTTCCAGATCGGCAACGACAAAGCGGACGCCGCAGCAAAAGGCGTTTGGACCTTGCAAAGAGCTCGTCAACTGCACGAGTCGCTCCACATCGGAGTCAAAGCACTGGCGAAGAGATGTGAAATCTCGACGGCGGACGCAAAACATGTGGTAGCCACCTGCCCTCATTGCCAGAAGTCACCCCTTTGGACCTACGGGGTCAACCCGAGAGGTCTCAAGCCCTCAGAAATCTGGCAGTTGAACTTCACCTGGTGCGAACTGCTGAAGCCCCGAGCATGGCTTGCAGTGACAGTGGACACTTATAGCGGAACGATCATAGCCACACAGCACCCCAAAACTAACTCCAAAACCACAATTCAGCACTGGCTGACAGCCATGGCTTGGCTTGGTATCCCCAAGCAGATCAAAACGGACAATGGCTCCAATTTCACCTCCAAACCAATACAGGAATTCGCCTCGAAATGGGGCATCTTGTTAGTGCAAGGCATCCCATATAACAGTACCGGGCAGGCCATAGTTGAGAGAGCAGACCAGACCCTGAAAACCAAGATAGAAGTGTTGGCAAAAGCAGAGGGCTTTGCCAACGCCATTCCCCCAGGAGATCAGGCACGTATGCTGGCAACCGCTTTGCTGGCACTGAATCAATTCCCTAGGGGAGATGAAACAAACAGTCCCGTCCAAAAACACTGGGTCACTTGAACGCTAGAAGAGGGCCCACAGGTGGTAATTAGAAACGAGCTAGGCGAGTGGGAATGGGGTTGGAGGCTGATGCTCACGGGGCAAGGGTACGCAGCTGTCAAAAAGGACGGCAAAATCAGGTGGTGTCCACTTAAGTCGATTAAACTGGACCTTCATAGCGAGCAGAATGAGACTGACGAGAATTGCGAGTCTTTGTTTACAGGACCTGCTCGTGGGACGTCCTCGTGACGCGTACATCCCGGTTCCAGACGAAAGTGACAGATCATCAAGCCGTCAGGCAGCACCCGAGAGACCTGCACGGGTGAGACCCAAGCACCAAGGGTGTTTCTGTGTGATTTTGCTGTTGGGGCTTGTCGCCAGAGGGCAAGCCAGCCCAGACCACTACCCCCATCGGCCCTTCAGGTGGGTCATGCGACACCTTAGTAGTGGCAAAGTACTCAGAGAAATCACCACACCAACACCCCATCCTTCGTGCTCCGCATCATCGACCTGTTTCCAGGACAGCCAAGGGTAAACCCCTATTCCCCACACGTCACACACTCATACCTACCCTACTGGTGCCCAGCTTCAAACCCTGGGAAAAGCTACTGCAATCACCCAGGGTGGGGATATTGTGGGCACTGGGGCTGCGAAACCATAGTTACAGATGCCAGACCATCGGGGCCTGGGTGGGATCCATAAGAGCCAGACAAATTCTTACAGTTCACCTGGGCACCCATCGGCTGCAAAACACCCTTCTTCTCTCATGGAAACTTCCATCGAAACCAACATAAAATCCCTAGATCTCGGGCATGCACTGATTACAACATGACGGTCTTGCAGCCAGATCACCCTTGCTGGGCCACGGGCAAAACGTGGACAGTGGTCCTTCAAGGGTCAAAAGAGAGGGTGAACGTGCAAATTATCAGGCTCCAACCGTCGGCACCCCAAGCGATCGGACCCAACAAAGCGATTAAAAGCGTGCCGAAAGGGAGAAACGCGACCTACCCCAAAACCTTACCCACAGGGGTCAGCAATGTCCCGACTGGTCAAGCGGAAACCTTTCAGATGAGCCGCTTAACCGAGTCAGACTCAGACCCAATCCTTCGTATGTTAGAAGCTACCTTTGTATCCCTGAACGAATCCAACCCTAACCTAACCGAATCCTGCTGGCTTTGTTACGATGTCAAACCCCCCTTTTACGAAGGAGTCGCTCTAAACACTCCCTTCAGTTATTCCTCAGCCGATGCCCCTCATCAGTGCAGATGGGATACCCCTCGCAAAGGAATCACCCTGAGTCAAGTCACAGGCCGAGGCAGATGCTTTGGCAATGCAACCCTAGCTAAGCGGGGAGGCAACATCTGCACCAAAATTGTCAAGCCTAACAGGAAAAACAATAAGTGGATAGTCCCATCCGCATCTGGGATGTAGGTTTGCCAGCGATTCGGAGTGAGTCCTTGTGTGTTCCTTCCCAAATTCCATTACTCTAACGACTTCTGTGTCCAAGTTCTGATTGTTCCTAGGGTCCTGTACCACTCAGACGAAGAAATATACCATCTTTTTTAGGGACCCAGCCGGATCCACAAAAGAGAAATAATGACAGGTATAACTATCGCAATGCTGCTCGGCCTGGGAGCAGCCGGAACGGCCACGGGTGTCTCAGCCCTAGCAACCCAGCACCAAGGACTGTCTCAGCTGCAACAGACCATTGATGAGGACCTGCAAAGGATTGAGAAATCCATCTCCTTTCTAGAGAAGTCGGTCTCCTCACTCTCAGAAGTGGTCCTGCAGAACAGGCGAGGCCTGGACCTCCTGTTCATGCAGCAAGGGGGCCTGTGTGCCGCCTTGAAAGAGGAGTGTTGTTTCTATGCAGACCACACGGGAGTCGTGAGAGACTCCATGGCAGAACTCTGGAACCGACTGGCTCAGAGACAGAAAGACAGGGAAGCCCAACAGGGCTGGTACGAGTCCTGGTTCAATCAATCACCTAGGCTAACCACTCTGATTTCTGCCCTGATAGGTCCATTGGCGATGCTGTTTCTAACAGTTACCTTTGGACCATGCCTGCTGAACAAGCTGGTCTCGTTCGTTCAGAGCCGCCTGGAACGGACCAACATCCTGTTCTTAGGCCGACGACAGTTGCTGTGAATTCAACCAGGGAACACTGCCAGTCACAAGATTTTCCAAACTTGTCTGGCGAAAGCTTACTCAGGTTTTCCAAAACCCCTTCCCTTGTCAAGTTACAACCTTATACCTCATTTTAGTACCTATGTATATGACTACCTCATTCATTTGTGAAAAAGGGGGGGGGAGATGTGGTAGATAGGGAAAGGCGCTGCGGAAGATCTCGCGATGTCACGGAAAGCCAGGACCCCCTGTTCCTCTAAGATAAGAGATTACCCTAGGGGTGTGGCCCCACTAACAGTAGTGCTAGTAACTTTCCATTCCTTACCCAGTACTTTTCCATTCCTTACTAACCATAGATAAGAAGGACAAACCCCCTTTTGACGTAGAGAACCCCTAAGACTATAAAACCCCACGAGAAGAAGTAATAAACGCTTTTTGACCGTCCACCATATTGGTGTCTGCGTGTGTCATTGGCCCGAGCGACCCTGGAGAGTTTGGGTCGCCGTGCTGATCCTCATAACCAGATCGCCTGCCTTGATCCAGAAGGCAACACCGGAATAAAAAGCCTCTTCACCTGTGACCCAGGAGATTTCAGACTAATGACACTGCTGCTGATTTCAGCAGATTGAACGACTTCTCTTGGGACCATCAGCAATTGCAGGTAAACCTGGAGACTACAAAGGGCTGTATAACAAAAAAGAAGAAGGAGAAGGATCTAGAAGATTGTGATTATAAGTGTGTGTATGCCCGAAGTGTGAGTGAAGTAGTGTTGGGAGTGTGATTAAGATAAAAGATCCTCATAATTGTTTTGGCCAAAATATAGTTCCGTAATTCCAGTATATGAACATGAGCTTCACGTTAGTAATATAGGGATCCATCCTGGTCTGTTAAAGCTTCAGGATAGTGGATGGTGGGAAACAGAGCGGGACGCGTATGAGAAGAAGGGGAGGGAACCTGGTAACTGGCTGGACGCATGGAAAAGAAGGGCTGAAATGCAGTGGGTGAGATGTGTAAAAGACAAAAGCAGGAACCCCCGGCTTGGCGGGACGTGTAAAATTAAGGAGTTTGTAAGAGCTCAAAAGCACTTGGAAGTCGCCAAGCTGAGAGCTACAGTATTAAAGTGATAGCGAAAATCACTATTCAGCAGTGTTTGCGGTCGTGCAGTGTCGCAGACATTTTTCCATAGAAATCATTTCTTTGGGATTTGTTCATCTTCTGGGAAGCTGAGGCCCCAGAAGAAGAATGTAAACAATTGTTATCGGCTGTTGTGAAATATAGCAGGTGCCCCTGTGATTGGCTCATGTTCCGTGTTTACAATTAAGGGCCAATCACAGGAGCAAGCTCGGGGACAGATTCCCTGGACATAGAACTTTGTTATTCATTCTTTCCTATGCTATTCTTAGCTTAGCAGCCTCTGAAACTTCTCTCCTTATTCTTTTAGTATAGTTATAATGTATTATATATCATATATCAATAAATCCAGCCTTCTGATCATCAAACAAGATTCCGTCTCTGTCTCACCCTGAAGACCTTCATCAGGTCGCTGTAATAGCGCAGGACACGGCGAGTTTAAAATAGCGTATGTTTTAGAACGACTAGTCTAGGTAACTTTCCCAGCCCACGACGGGGGGGGGGAAGAAAGGGGGAACGACCACGTGTGTGAAAAATGCATGTATTTTATGATTGGCTTTTCGTAAATATTAAAATGAATATTATACGTGTTGTGTTAGAAAGTAATGCTGTATTAATTCTCTTAAGTACTGTGTTAAATATAGTTTTAGGTTATAAAAATTGTTAAAATAGAAACTATGCTATGTAAGATACTTTGTTTAAAAGAAAGGACTCGCAGTGAGATCGCAGCCACAGGACACCTAAATCTTTCAGAGAAAAAGAATTTATTGTCTTCTTATCAGAAGAAACTAACTTCTTCCCGCCTCAAAGGCGCTGTTAGGATTCAGAGGAAGAAGTTCACGATGACCAGACAGAATCCTGTATTTGAATGGAATTTATGCATCATGTATGAGGTGTATGAATATGCAACGGGCTATTGTTCTTAAGGGTCAATCCTTTGTTAACGGGTGTCCTTTTTCTGGCTCGTGATGCCCAGAAAAAGGTAACCAGACGTCTGTAACTTTTTGTCTTTTTTGTCTCATATTGTCCTAATTCAAATTGTCCAAATTATTATTACTCTAATTTTATTACTATTTTTATAACCATTTTATTACTATTAAACTTTTGAAATTTCAGAAAAACAAGTGATTGATGTTTTCCACAATTTGGTAGCAGAGGATGGTTACTAACACCTCGCTGTCAGGGTGAGGAAGGCGTGCCTTGCCCTATTTGGCAGCCTCGCTCTGTTTCCCCTGAAGTAACCGACAGACGCAGGTTACATCTGTGGACAAAAGGAGGCAAGAAAACAAAGAGAAGGGAAAAAGGCTCCCTACAACCGCGGTAATTGGTCCCCTAAGACTAGTAGTGCGCACAAAGAACCCCGGAAGGAAAAGGGATTGGTAAGTATTTCTCAGGGGGGGCAGATACGGGGAGATGAATGTGTGTGAATGAGAGGCGGGCTGGTTGTCCCAGACCTGCCAAGTGACTGAGGAGTCTCCCATGCTGCGTTTCCGTCTTTTCACGAGAAAAACGGCCACTAAAGAGACAAAGTGAGTGATAAGACAGTGAAAGAATCCCCCGGGGTAACTGGGACTGGGTCTCAGGGAGGGGTTGGACCCCTCGGAGGTAGAGAGCAAGGTTTCCTAGCCCAATCCACAAGGAAATGGGACCAGAGGAGGCCCTAAAAAATACCTGCTGGGTTGAGGGATTTATATTCCAAGAGCATCCAAGAGCAGGGTTGAGCAGAATTCTGTCAGAGTGAGGATATGCCCGAGAACACTCAGGGGAAAAAAACACAGCTAGATTGAGGGATGAAAATTTTGCCCAAAAGTATCCGGGGTTGAAAAACACAGCCAGACTGAGGGATAAAAAAATGCCCAAGAACATCCATGTTGGACAACACAGCAAAAGAAATTAAATGCCCAAGAGCATCTGTAGTTGTACCCACACCACTGGGTTGAGGGACAGAAAATGCCCAAGAGCATCTGGGGTTGGACAGCACAGCTAGGTTGAGGGATATCCAATTGCACCAGGACTGGCCAGTAACACCTAAACTTGTAATAGGTGATGTGAAAGTAAAAGGTACCTTATTGTTGTTTTGTTGTGTGTGTCAGAGTGAGACACACACAAAGTCAGTCTCAACTTCCCGGGCAGGTGGGAAGGGGGAGACAGTGGAAAGAGGAGTGAGTGACCTGCACACCAGGCTATAGTTCCTGGGTAGGTGGGGACTTTTGGGCTGAAGAGAGTATGTGACCTGCAAACCAAGCTAGTGTTCCCTGGGTGTGTGAGGGGGCCATAGCTGAAGAGTGTGAGAGACACGCAGACAGCCTCACAGGTGAACAGGCACCGGAGGCTGCCAGAGACAGGGCCCTTCTAGGGGGCCTGGTGACACTGAGACCTGGAGGTCAACCCCAAGGCAAATGAGGGGGCCACAGGGACCTGTGATTTTCTAGCAATAAGGATCCACTTTGTGTCTTGAGGGTGTGAAAGAATGTGTGAGAGTGAATGAGAAATAAAAGTGAGTGAATGTAGACAAATGAAAGTATAGGTAATGTGGATTGTGCATTTTAAGCCTTACCATATCTCCTTGGAGGGAGGTGGATTGTATTGAAAAGCAGTGTGAGAAAAAGGGGGTTTTTGGGGTGTAAGTAGTTGAAAGAAAAGTGGTATTTAAATTGTTAGTAAAAAGTGAAAAACAGAAGCAGGGGACAAATAGATAAAATATTGAAAAATGAGACAGAAATTCAGTAAGGTGGATACAGGAAAGAAAAGCGGGAAAATATTACCAACAGAAATACCCCAAGACAGCCCTTTGGGAGTTATGTTAGCAAACAGAAATACAACTCCTTGCAAAATACAGGGTATGAAGAAGTTGAGAAGAAAAAAAAAACATGCAAACTTATGAATACATACTCTAAAAAGAGCATTAAAATATTTAGCACAAAAGAAAGGAGTTATATATTGATTCAAGGTATGCCTTTAGAGTAGCACACACCTTAAGAAAAATTTAAAAAGGGAGATTACTTAATTCAAGAGGAAAAGGATTAGTACATGAGAAACTTATTGTAGAGGTTTTAAAAGCATTAAAATTACCTAAGAGAGATAGCTATAGTACATATTAAAGGACACCAAAAGGTAAAGACCCCAGAAATAAGAGGGAAAATTTTGGCAGATCTAGAAGCTAAAGATGCAGCAGAAAATGGAGCTGAAAGAGTTAATATTAACTCCAAATGAGGAAAAATTGGAAATGTCAAAGTTTAGGGAATCAAAAAAGGGGAAATAAAACAAGGTAGGTGGTGAACAAGATAAATCAGGAAAATAGAAACATCTTGATGGAAGACAATTAGACAATAAAATTCTTACTAGGGAATAGTAGAGGACATGTATCAAAAAGCCCAGTGGGATACTCAGGCTTGGTGTGTTTGGTTTTTTTTAGGAACTATGGGTGCATTGAGATTTTTTGGAGTAGAAAAGCAAGTAACTGAAATATGTATAATTTCCCAAAGTATAAATAAAAGGGCGATGAGAAAAACAACATGAGAAGGTCATGAGTTAGCTCGTCGACCATTTCAAAGTATCAAAGCAGAAGTTTGGATTTGTTAAGCTCTGGATTTATTTGTAAAAACCGTTTAATCCAGAAGAAAAAGAGTATATCACATGCTGGGGAGGGGGGAGGCTGTAAGAAAATCACATTTTTGAAAGGCAATAAAAGAAAAACGGTGAAAGTATAAGGCTAGGAACAAAATACTGTCGCATCCATTCCCATCTGTTCCCCCACTTGTTCGCAGATGCACCACCCCACCCCCCCAGTCCTGTGCCGGCTCTGGCACAGTCCATCTGTCCCAGTCCGGCCACCTGGCCCGTGGCCGCTCCCCTGGCCGTGCCGCGGGGGGTAAGGGTCTGTCCTGCCGTGTGGAAATGTGGTTACCGTGCTGACCGCACCGAGGGGGGTCACGTCTGTCCCGTTTGTCCCATCCCCAGCTGCTCTGACTCTGGTCGGCTCCCGCCACTGCAGCTGGGGTCAGTCGCCGGCTTTGTCTCTGCCGGATCAGCACCCGTGAGCCATGTGAGGCCATCCACGCTTCAGCTCGGTCTGCACTGGAACATCCTTTAGGGGGATTCCGCCTGCAGACCCGGCCTTTGGAGGACCAAGACTCGGAGTTATGCCGAGTCTCTCCGTCCTGCCCTGATCTCCGTTCCCTTGGTAACCACAGCTCCGGCTGCTCAGGGAAACTCTCTAAAGGAATCACCTTATCGAAACACTAAAAGTTCAGTTAAAAGAAAGTCCTCTCCTGATTCTTCCTAAAAATACGGGCAAAAGGCTATAGAAGATGAATAAACTTAAGAGAAATAGGAAAATGGTCCAAGTAAGCAGAAGATCTGAAAATCTTTAAAGAGATGGGCACAGAAGAGGAGTAGGGAGGTCATAAGTTCTAATTTTTTCTGGGGACAAATACCATCTAGAGCCTGTTTCAGTGTGTTATAATAGCCTGTTTAAAACTTCCGGGTCCCTTCCCAGGTGTGCCTATACCTCTCTCCCTTCCCCCTCGCCCCCTTGCTGAGTGAGTCCTGTCAATCAGGCTTAACATTCCAGGAAGGTTGGTCAAGTTCAAAAGATGCCCCTATGCCCAGAGGTCATTGGCCTGTCTAGGTGTCATCTTCCCCTGAGACCCTGCCCCTTCCACCAGGTTGGTAGCTCACCTGCCCCTTCCCTCCCCCTCCCCTGGGAGCTTAAAAGGTGAATCAAGCCATACGGTCGTGATTCTGTTGGAGCTGTTGCCAAGATTCAGACCTCTGTGACCATGGAATAAAGCTCTGGATATAACCCTCCGGCAGAATCCGTCTCCTTCTTCCTCACCATTAGCCTGAAGCCTTCCCTCCTGAGGTAAACGGAGTTCCTACCAAGCCTGGACTTGTTCAGCTGCCCAGCTGCAACCACCAGCAAGCTAAAGGTGTCTCTGGGGTGATACACCACAGTTGCCGCCTTTGGCCTAGCAGCAAGGGTCAGACTGGCCCAGGCACAATCTACCTGGTAATATTGGGATTCATATTCCAATAGAGCCTGTGATAATTTTAAAAGTGGGTCCCCAAGAAAAAGAATTAGAATTTGTAATAGACACAGGGGTAGAGAGAACCTGCCTGTTAAATGTTCCAAAAGGTTATAGTGTGAGCAAACATATAGTGAAAGTAACAGGGGCAAAAAGAGAAAGTTTTACATTTCTGATCATTAAAGATGTGGTAATTGAGGGAAGAAACTAAAATTTGGATAGGAGATATGTTATTGGTCCCAGGGGCAGGTAGCAATTTATTGGGAAGAGTCTTACAATTGCAATTAAGAATAGGAGTTATATTAGAAAACGGGAAAATGACAGCTAGAGTTTTGAAATCAGGCCAAGAGAATGAAGAAAAAAAAATCAACAAAGAAGTTTCGGCTGGAGAATGAAATAGAGGAAGATTAAATATCGACCCCATAAGGGTTACAATTGAGAGAGAAGATTGTCCCATACGTGTACGTCAGTATCCTGTATCTTTAGAAAGACAGGAAGGTTTGAAGTCAGTAATAGAAAGACTAATAAAGGATGGGGCATTAGAACCTTGTATGTCTCCTCATAATATCCCTATTCCCCCAGAAAAGTCTGATGGGAGTTATAGACTAGTACAAGATTTAAGGGAAGTTAATAAAAGAACTCAGACTCACTACCCAGTGGTAAAATATCTTAGACGCGTAATAAATAAAAGTAGCTAGAAATCCAACCATGAGAAAATTGCAAGAATTTTATTCCTTCTCCCTCCCTCTTTAAAGAGGGAGATCAGAAAATTACCTAGATTATTGAAATATTTTAGATTATAGATTGAGGGGTACACACAGGTAGCAAAATTTGTGTATGAAAAATTGACAGAAGGAGATGATATAAAACGGACCAAGGAAGATATTGTTAAATTAAAAGAGTTAAGTTAAAACTAGTCTAAGTACCAGCTTTAAGCTTACCCTTGTTTGAAAAATCCTTTATCATTTATACATAAATGCAGAAAATGCAGTAGCTCATAAAATTTTAATTCAGGAGTGAGGAAGAGTAAAAAATATCTAGTAGTTTATATATCAAAGATGTTAGACCCAGTAAGCCACAGCTAGCCAGTATGTATTTAAGTTATAACAGCTACTGCAATCCTAGTAAAAGAAAGTTGTAAGCTTACTTTTGGAAATAAATTAGTTAGGTTCACGTCGTACCATCTGAGGTGTGTTGAATCAAAAAAAAAAAAGTAACAAGAGAAGAAAGAGAGAAGTTGAACTAGGGAGGTGGTTAGGAAACTCTGAGATGTTAGAATGTGAAGTGATGACATCTTGGTGCTAGAAGAGAGCAGAAGTGTGAATGCAGGTCTTTTGCACAGGGAAGTGTCTTAACACATGGTTGTTAGGGGGTTATTCAAATGCCGAACTGAGGTTCAGAAAGGGTTTAGCAGAACGGGCCCTCCTTGAAGAGAAAATAGGACAAGTTGACTAGAGAAAGAAAAAGAATGTCAGGAGCACCTGGGGACGCCAAGTTTGGAGTTGTCAAGGTTGGGAGGTGTCTGACCGCTCCCTACGAGCGGCAGGGTCTCGGAGGCTGCGGCAGGGACCGATTAATGGAGGTGACCTGGCGACGGTGCTGGGAGCAGAGGATGTAGGTTTGCCGGCCAGGAGCGGGCTGGCTCCGCGGTGGAGCTGCCCGGGTGGCTCCCAGACTGTCGGGGTCCCGAGTTCAGGATGGCAGCGTCGGCCCAGTAAGTGGGCCGAGAGAGAGAAGGAAAGAGAAAGAGAGAGAAGAAGAGAGGGAGAGGGCAAAAGGGACCCAGGGCATGCCCCCAGGGTCCCCATGTCCGTGGCTCTTCTCCCCTGCTCCGGCCCTGCAGCGACGGGGCAGCACCGGGAGAAGGGCGAAGAACAGCATTGACAGCAAGGCTGTGAAAAGAGGGGGAGTGAGCCAGGACTAAAAGATAAAATCAAAGCAGAGATTGCTGACTCTCCAAACCTCACAAAGTGGTTTGTTTTTCTTAAGTAAGAAGTTGGTTTTTTGGTTTTTTCTTTTGTGTGTTTTGTTTGCTGTTAAAGAGAAGGTTTTTCCAGAAGAATGGGTTTGTAAGGCAATAGATGTGATACATCTCGGGTTAAAATTGGTCTAGCTTTTCTTATTTAACTAACTGTAACTCACAGAAAGAAGAATTTGCCTCTGCAGCTATTAGCACTGCTGGATAGAAGAAGAGGCTGCTGTGGAGAAAGCTTTTAGCTAAACCCAGAAAGATTGGAAGAAAAGCGAATGGTAAAAGTTAATGCAGTATTATCTTTCTTTTATTACTATGCTATTAAGAAGTCCTTTCCAGGTACTACTGAAGCAACGATCAGAGTCACGGAAAGAGGGTGAATTCATACCAGCAGAATCAAAGGACTTGGAAGAAACCTGAGGAATGGACTATCACATTTATACCAGGTGATACCGAACTGACTTTCCAATGGAGACTGAGCGGTAATAGTTTAGAAAAACCCAAATGATCCAAGAAATGTACAAAGAATAACACTGAATTAAGAAGTAAGACAATGCTTATACCACTGGTTTCAAGCACTGCCTGAATAAAACATATCCTTCGGGGAGGAATACTTCAGATAGAAAGATCAAGACTGTTTTTGTATTTTGACCTTAGCCTGAGAATTGTACAGGGGAGAAGGGGAATTACCATTTCCATCAGTAAACTTTATTTGATTCATTCCAATACTGGACATGCTAGCTGGGTTATAAGTAAATACTTGAATTGTGAGAATAATTAGTATTATAGTTCACAAAATTTATGCTCTTATTGCAAAAAGTGTTAAAGTAATAACTTAGTTTTGTGAATGGGAATTATTAGTGCCTGTTGAATAAGAGATACCTGAAGAATGGTAAGAGATCACAGTTAAAGGGTGTCAAAAACAATTTGCCTGGAAATTAGTTAAGAGAAAGTGACAAGGAAGTAGAGAGCAAGACCAGATTGGCCTCTGTATTTCGCCACTGAGAAGATCAAATACACCTGCTGCGGGTTGCAACCTCACAGGCATGGGAGGTGGGAGTATAAGCCATACTGGACCTCTGTTATTCCTGTTTCTGGCACTCATTTGTTGTCTTTTCCCTTTCGGGATGCCAGCAGGATTGTGTCACAAATGCTACAGAAAGCATCACATGGAAAGAAACCAAAGTTCCTCTTTTATTACACACACCTATGTCAACAGCCACTGTTATAACCCATCCAAATTAGGAACCTGTAGGCAAAATGGAGTAAATTATTAGATTACAAGAAACTTAGGAAAAAGTGGTAATAGATTTCGAATTGAATGTCCAAAAGGAGAGAGATGGATTTGTTTTAAATTTAATCTTGAAGATACGGTTCAAGATTTGGTAAAAAACCAAATAGTAAACAAAAAGGTAAAACCAGTACAGCAATTGTTCTGGTTTGACCAGGAAGTGGGAATTCTGGGATGCTGTGGTCAAACCAATGGGTGCTCAGATTTTGATATCAGCACCTGATGTGGCCAGTGGGGTTTGGACACACCTCTGAGAACACACAGGGGTTAAAAACCAGAGCTGCAGCCCTGGAAGGCTCTCTTTGGGACTTCCGTGGGGAAAGGCTTTGGATCTCTCCCCCTGTCCCAGCTGTTGGCTGGGCGGGGGGAGGGGAAAAGCCACGCGGCCATGAGGTAGGCCCAGCCCAAGGATGGAAGGGTGGAAGAGACCAAGAGACATAAGACAGCCCCCCCCCCCCCCCCCCCCCCCAGGGAAGAGAGAGAGAGAGAGCCAGTGTCTGAATTCGATAGCGGCACCGGCCCAGGAGGAGAAGGGGGGAGTGTGAGGGCAGTGTGGGAGTTCCGGAGCTCTGGGACAGGCAGAGACTGAAATTTTTAACCCTTTTCTTACATGATTGAGACCTTGCAAAATGCTGATCCTCCTGGAGCTGAATGAGAAGAGAGATAAGAGATAAGATAAGAGGGAATGGGCCACGAGGGAAGTGCAGAAGACTCTTGAGTGGGGGAGAGATGACGGAGTGGCCTTTTGGCTGGACTTTTCTTGTGTGGCCATAGACTGAACCATTTTTTTTTCCTGTGACACAGAGACTGCATTTAGGGGGAGGCAGTGCCTCAGAACCGGAAGGGTTCTGTCCCAGACATTTCTTCACAGAAATCCTTTCTTTCGGATTTCTGCATCTTCTGGAGGCCAGAGGCTTCAGAAGACAAGGTAAACAATTATTATCAGCTGCTGGGGAATGCAACAGTGACACCTTGATTGGCTCATTTCCTATGTTTATAATTAAGGGCCAATCACCAGTGCAAGCCAGGGGACTGAGTCCTTGGCCACAACTTTGTTGTGGATTCTTTCTATCTATTCTTAGCTAGCCTAGCTGCTCTGCAAACCTCTCTCTATATTCTTTAATATAGTCTTAATGTATTATATATAATATCTTAATAAATCAAGCCTTCTGATTCAAGAAACGAGATTCACCGTCTCTCTATCACCAGCAGCGCCCACTCAGGTGCGGTAATAGGGTTCAGTGTGAGTACCCCTCGGCCCCAGGGGGTGAAAAATTGGCGGGGACAGATGTCCCGAAGGAGAGACTGTGCCTTTTCTGGAGGAGACAAGGCATCCTTGAAAGACAACCCTAGAAGCAGCTCTGGTCCATGCACAGTGGTGAGAGCACTGGGCATGGAAGGAAAGGTGTCACGATGGCAAAAGGACTTTCCGGGCGGTGCTGAGTGACATGGAAGCACACGAGGTTTCAACGTGTTTCCAGGGGAAGCCTATGGTGCAAGAAGGACTCCTCTCCTCTTCATGAACTGAAGATTGAGTATTCTAAAGGGTGGTGCCAGACTGAGAGTTGGTGATTTTGGGGGAATGTATTGCATTGGGAAATTTGGTGGGGGGAGGAGGAAAGTGCTTTTGTAAGGTTTTGCATTTTTTCCCTTATGTTTTTTTTTTTCTTTTTCTTTCTTTCTTCTTTTCTTGTAATTTAGTTAATAAAGTTTTCTTTATTTCTAAGCAGGAGCCTGCTTTGCTTATTCCTGGTCGCATCTCACAGCAGACACCAGGGAGAAGGTATTCTCATGGGGGCACTGGCTTTGTGCCAGGGCTAAAGCATGACAGCAATTCAACTCTGAATCGACCCCAAATTATCTGTTGAGTCGTATTACAAGACTCCAAGCAGTTACAGAAATGATAGCAAATAAAGCCGCCCAGGCATTAGAATTAATATCAAGTCAGCTAAGCCAAACAAAACCTGTAGTGTATCAGAATCGGTTGGCTTTAGACTATTTATTGGCCAGAGAAGGGAGTGTTTGTGGAAAGTTTAATATATCAGATTGTTGAAAATTGAAGACCACAGAAAAGTCATTCTAGAAAAAGCAAAAGAAATCAAAGAAGAAATATATATATATGCATATAATAACCCAGGTACCAGTCCAAAAATTAGAAAACAATGTTAAAACATATCTGGTGGGGTAATGTATTAGAAGAAATTAGGATCTTTCTTTTCTTCCTTGTGTAATCCCGTTTTATTTTGCCAGCATAGTCCAGAAGATGCCAGTAGATAAGAAATATTGCTCAAGCCAAATGATTTACAAAGAATAAGAGTGGGGATTGTGAAAAATGCATGTATTTTATGATTGGCTTTTCGTAAATATTAAAATGAATATTATACTTGTTGTGTTAGAAAGTAATGCTGTATTAATTCTCTTAAGTACTGTGTTAAATATAGTTTTAGGTTATAAAAATTGTTAAAATAGAAACTATGCTATGTAAGATACTTTGTTTAAAAGAAAGGACTCGCAGTGAGATCGCAGCCACAGGACACCTAAATCTTTCAGAGAAAAAGAATTTATTGTCTTCTTATCAGAAGAAACTAACTTCTTCCCGCCTCAAAGGCGCTGTTAGGATTCGGAGGAAGAAGTTCACGATGACCAGACAGAATCCTGTATTTGAATGGAATTTATGCATCATGTATGAGGTGTATGAATATGCAACAGGCTATTGTTCTTAAGGGTCAATCCTTTGTTAACGGGTGTCCTTTTTTGGGCTCGTGATGCCCAGAAAAAGGTACCCGGACGTCCGTGACTCTTTTTCTTTATTGTCTCATATTGTCCTAATTCAATTTGTCCAAATTTTTATTACTCTAATTGTATTAATACTTTTATAACCATTTTATTACTATTAAACTTTTGAAATTTCAAAAAAACAAGTGATTGGCGTTTTTCACAATTTGAGTCATAGACAATGAAGCAGGAGGGACCCCAGGCATGGCCATTAGGGCGGCCGTGGACCAGGCGGCCAGAACTGGGGCAGACAAATTCACCAGTGGGCCTGGGCCGGGGTGTGGGCAGGGGCGGGGGGGGGGGAGGTGAGGCACTTGGGATCCAGGTTGGGCGGAGCTGAAGCAGGCAGCAAGCCGGGACCCGGGACAGACGCCTGGCTCGCGAAAGGAGGGGGCAAGACTTGTTAAGGATCTGAAATAAATAGGGCAGGAGATCTTTCTCCTTTTTAATGCCTTTATTAAAAATCAGCTCAGGTGGGAAGAACCAATGGGTCGCACTCAAGCCGCCGCTGCTTCCAGGAGTGGCACGAAGGAGGAGGAAAAGTGCAGCTCTGTCCGCTGGTCAGCACGCAGAGCTGGGGCTTCCGTCCTAAGGAGTGCATCAGGAGATTCTTGCTCTTTCGGTTTCACATTCGAGGTCCTCTGTCCAGCCGACATCTTTTTAGGTTAGGGTGAGGGGTAAAAAGGGTCTTAGCGGATACTGGATTCTGTTCCTCACGTCTAGACATCACTTTGATCCCTCAATTCTGTGTTGGCTCGTTGTTTTTAGGGGTTTTTGCTAGGTTTGGTGAGGGGTTTCTTCATTTGCATGCCAACCCCGATGTCCCCTCCTCTTCACCATCCCAGGTGCCATCCTCCAGGAAGCAGCAGGGTGCCACTCAACAAAAAGGGGGAATTCTTAACCATCAACAACAGGTAGTTAATGAAAACGACAGGTGATGATAACAACAAATAGTTAGAACTCCACCCTGGCAGCAACTAGCCCAACCTTTTAAAAAATGGGCAACTTTTCTACTCATAACAGATCCCACTCTTTTTTCTGTTTTTTCCTCTTGTTCCCCTCCCTTTCCTTTTCCCTTTATCTTCTCTTGTTTTTTCACAGTGGTTTCTGATAATTTAAATATTTTTATTTTCCTGAAATCTCCTTTCCAACATATGGCATATTCTCTTTCTTCTAGATTAAAAGGTTCTTTTGACTTTACAAATTCATTTAAAGCCTGACAAATCCATTTTTCAAAAGAGCTGTATTTAGGCCAATAAACATGGTCAGATCGTATTTCCTTTTTTGGCCATTCAAGCATACAGAATTGTATCATCTTTACCTTGTCCTTTTTCCTTGTACAAGGTTTTTTTTTTTTTTTTCCCCAGTTGGCTAACATTACTCCCAGAGGGCTATCTTGGAGTATTTCCGTTGGTAATTTTTTTCTCCCATTTTTCTTTTCTGTATCCACCTTACTGGGTTTCTGTCCCATTTTTCAAGATCCTATCTATTCATCTCCAGCCTCTGTTTTTCACCTTTTTTTCAACAACTTAAATAACACTTTTCTTTCAGTTACTCACACACAAAAATAAAAAAACCCGACCTTTTTCTCACACTACTTTTCAATACAATACACCTCCCTCCGAGGAGTTATAGTGAAACTTAAAATATACAATCTACATTACATATGCTTTCATTTGTCTACATTCACTCACCTTTATTTCTCATTCACTTTTACACATTGTTTCATATCCTCAGGACACATATTGTATCCCTGTCGCCAGAGAATCGTGAGTCCCTGTTGCCCCTCTCGTCTTGGAGTTGGCCTCCAGGTTTCAGTATCACCGGGCCTCCTAGAAGGGCCCTGATTCTGGTCACCTCAGGTGCCAGTTCACCTCTGAGACTGATTTGCGTGTCACTCACATGCTCTAGCCATGGTCCCCTCACTCATCAGGGAGGACAATAGCCTGTTTGCAGGTCACCTACACTTTATGCCACAGCCCCCACCTGTCGGGAGGGGGGGGGGGGAACAACGGCTCGTTTGCAGGTCACTTGCACCTCTTTCCACAGGCCCCCCCTCCCCCCCCTTCCCACCTGCCTGGGAAGTTGAGGCTGATTTTGTGTTTGACTGACTCACACACACAACAGGATAACAATAAGGTACCTTTCACTTTCAAATCACCTATTACAAGTTTAGGTGTTACTGGACAGTCCTGGTGCTCTTGGATATCCCTCAACCCAGCTGTGTTGTCCAACCCCAGATGATCTTGGGCATTTTTTTAACCCTTAATCCAGCTGTGTGGTACAACTACAGATGCTCTTGGGCATTTAATTTTTTTGGCTGTGTTGTCCAATCCCAGATGCTCTTGGGCATTTTTTTATCCCTCAATCTAGCTGTGTTGTCGGACCCTGGATGCTCTTGGGCGCATCCTCAATCCAGCAGAATTTTGCTCAACCCTGGATGCCCTTGGAATGTAAATTCCTCAACCCAGCAGATTTTTAGGGGCCCCTCTTGTCCTGTTTCCTAGTGGATTGGGCTAGGAAACACTGCTCCCTACCTCCAAGGTGTCTTTACTGGCTGATATTCTTGCGAAAAGTTGGAAACGCAGCATGGGAGACTCATCACTCACTTGGCAGGTCTGGAATAACCAGCCCGCCTCTCATTCACACACATTCATCCCCCTGTACCTGACCCCCCGAAAAGTACTTACCAATCCTATTTCCTTTCAGGCTTCTTCATGTGCACTACTACTCTTAGGGGGCCAATTACCGGGGTTTTAAGGAGCTTTTTTCCCTTATCTTTGTTTTATTGCCTCCTTGTGTCCAGTGATCGTAACCTGCATCTGTCGGCCACACCAGGGGAAACAGAGCGAGGCTGCCAAAGAGGGCAGGGCGCACCTTCCTCACCCTGACTCTCTTAAAGCACTGGCAGCGAGGTGTTAGTAACCATCCTCTGCTACCATAATTGTGAAAAAGGCCAATCACTTGTTTTTAGAATTTCAAAAATTTAATAGTAATAAAATGGTTATAAAAATAGTAATATAATTAGAGTAATAATAATTTGGACAATTTGGATTAGGGCAATATGAGACAACAGAAACAAAGAGTTACAGACGTCCGGGTACCTTTTACTGGGCAGCATAAGCCCGAAAAAGGACACCAGTTAACAAAGGATTAACCCTTAAAAGCAATAGCCCATTGAATATTCATACATCTCATACATGATGCATAAATTTCATTCAAACAAAGGATTCAGTCTGGTCATCATCAACTTCTTCCTCTTATTCCTAATGGTGTCTTCATGACTGAGCATGGTGGGAAGAAGTTAATTTCTTCTGATAAGAAGGCAATAAATTCTCTTTCTCTGAAAGATTTGGGTGTCCTGTGGCTGCTTTGTGGTGCAAGTACCTAATTCCGTTCTTTAAAAAATATCCCACATACATAGTTTCTATTTTAACTGCAAAAGTTACCTTTTAACTACAAAACTACATTTACCATACTATTAAAATGTTAATACAGCACTACTAATCAATACAACAAATTACATATAGTAAATATCTGTGTAGAGCCACATAATATGCACTTTTCACATTACTATTTTCATTACTATTAAACTTCTAAAATTTTAACAAAAGTGAAGGGTATTTTTCACATTCAGGACCCCAGCTGTTGCTGCCCAGCCCTGCCATTTGTCTGTTGCTTCTCTGGGTTTTTGCTACACTGTAGCCCTGCACCTCCTGCCTGCTAGGACACACCTTGGCTCCTGCAACAGCTGCAGTTTCTGCTACCTTTTGCTTTCTACCCAGGGTAAGCCCACCATGCCATTCCAGCTGCTGCTCTGAGGTTCATGCTACAGCTCATTCTGTCATCCAGCAGGGCACTGGGATCGGCTGCCCCAGGGGTTTGTAAAGAAAACCCCTTTTCTATCTGTTCTGCCATTTGTGCCTGCCATTACCCATGTGAGAGAGATGTGACTGAGCTCGTGCCACAGCACCCCCTGCAGCCGTGGGGGAATCATGGCACCCGCCCTACCTGGCCTGGGAGCCAACAATGCCCCTGCCAGCTGTGACCGTAACAACACCAAAGGGGAAAGTGCCTGACAGACAACAGAAAGCTGTTGTTGGGTTTCTGGTTTTGTTTGTTGCTGCCATTGTTGTTATTTGTTTGCCTTGTTATACATACTAGTAAAGAAGTGTTACTCCTTTTCCCATATCTTTACCTGAAAGCCCGTTAATTTCAAAGTTATAATAATTTGGAGGGAGGGGGCTCATATTCTCCATTCCAAGGGAGGTTCCCGCCTTCCTTGGCAGACACCTGTCTTTCAAACCAAGACACATGCCATCCCAAGTTGTGGAAGTGGCACATATTCTTCATGAATTCCCGGGGTTTGGACTGTATAAGAGTGGTACCTCCAGAAGAACACTGGGGACCCCCACCACCAAGATCAGAAAAAGAGCTGGCAGAATGCCACAGGGACACATGTGGTGGTGACTATCCTTCTACCTAATCTATCTCTCTGTCCTGTCGCCCCCTCTCCCCCCATTTACTGTTAAACAAAATCCATACTATTGACTTTGGCATATGATCTTGTTTGCACCTTAATTCAGGCAGAGGCATCTTTTAATAATAGGACCCTAACATTATTTCAGGGTACCAAAACATTTTTTTTTGGTGTATGAAGTGGGATCATAACAGCCATCTATTTTGTTTTTCCCACTGCAAAAACAGGTATATGTCATGGTTTGACGCTGAGGCAATGCCAGTGCTCTCGTGAAAATATATTTTCCTTAGTGTCTGCTGTGAGACGTGACTAGGAATAGGGCAAAGCAGGCTGTAACTTAGGAATAAAGAAAAAAAAACTTTATTAACCTATAACTATATGTAGAAAGAAACACACACAGAACTCAGAATGAAAACTTTCCAAAACATTCCTCCTCCCCCCACCAAATTTCCAACACATCACAGTAAGACAAAACTGTGGATTCTTAATTCATTTACCACCTCTCAGATCACTAACTCTCAGTCTATCACCACCCTTCAGATAATCAATTCTCAGTTCATCAAGAAGAGAGGAGTCCCTCTTGTACCATAGGCTTCCCCTGGAAATACAGTTGAAACCTCTTGTGTTTCCATGTCACACGTGGCACCGCCCAGAGAACATTTGCCATTGTGACATCTTCCTTCCATGTCCAGTGCTCTTATCACTGCACATGGACCAGAGCTGCTTCTAGGGTTCTCCTTTTAATGATGCTTCACCCAGTTCCAAAAAAAGCAACAGTCTCTCACTTCCGGGACACTTGTCCCCCTCAAATTCACCCCCTGGGGCCGAGAGGTCTTGAGAACAGAGATTTTCTTCTTCACTGAAGACTGAGGGCACTAACCACCCTCCTCACCCGTTGTCTCTGTTCACGCCACTCCTTCACATAATACCACTGCACTCTCTTGGCTCTGAGCCATTTCCTCCCTCTGAATACAGTTTCTGTGTCACAGGAAAAAAAATGGTTGTGTTCATGGCTATACAAGAAAAGTCCAGCCAAAGGCCACTCCATCATCTCCTCCTGTCACTCTTGCGCTGAGGTCAGGGTAGGAACAGGCGAGAGGCAGGATTGTAGAAAAGGCAAAGAAGGCTTTATTCAAAAGAACTGCGTGGTTTTTATAGAGTGGTACTATAGATTCTATTCTATTGGCTAACTAACAGAAACATCTTTCTCACACACTGTCCTTGAGAGGAACAGAAAAATAAAGTAGAAAAACACCACCTGTAAATTGTTTATAGTCAGCAAGTTATCACATCTTTCTAGCTCCCTAAAACGACTCACAAGCTGCTGTGAGAAACACTTGCCATTTCTCTCTCTCTGTCCCACGGCATCCATATCCTCCCACCTGGGATTCTTCTCAACTTCTTTCGGACATTTTTCACTTGCACAAACTTGCATCACACTGGCTTATTTCTTCTTATTTCATGTCTATCTCTCTTCTCATTCAGGTCCAGGAGGATCAGCATTTGTAAGGTTTCCATCATCGCACCCGGCTGCGTGGCTTCCCCTCCCCCGCCCAGTCCGCAGCTGGGCGGGGGAGGTCTGACCTCTTTCACGGACAAACCCAAGAGAACTCCCCCCTGGGAGTTGTCTGCTTTTAACCCCCCGTGCTCTGAGAGGTGTATTCATGTCCTCAGCAGCCACACCCGGTGCCAATATTCAAATCTGAGCACCTATTGGTTTGACCACAGCATCCCAAAAAACTCACTTAGCTTTCAAACCAAGACATTCCTGCAGTTTGGACTGTATAAGAGTGGTACCTCCAGAAAAACACTGAGGATCTCCACCACCAAGATGAGAAAAAGAGCTGGCAGAATGCCACAGGGACACATGTGGTGGTGACTATCTATCTACCTAATCTATCTCTCTGTCTTGCCCCTGCCCCCTCCCCCCTCCCCCCCATTTACTGTTAAACAAAATCCATACTATTGACTTTGGCATATGATCTTGTTTGCACCTTAATTCAGGCAGAGGCATCTTTTAATAATCGGACCCCATCATTATTTCAGGGTACCAAAACATTTTTTTGGTGTATGAAGTGGGATCATAACAGCCATCTATTTTGTTTTTCCCACTGCAAAAACAGGCATATCAGGAAAGGGCACCTGAAAACAACAAAAAAGAAGTATTTTACATTCAGATAAATTCTACCATAAATTATCTGAAATCCAGATAACTTCTGCCATAAAACCTTTAACAGCAAACAGGAAATTTTCAACATAGAACTTTGCCAAGGATACCCATGACACACTGTCACCATCATGCACAGTTTTACAGGACACTGTTTTTTTTTTAACCCTAAAACTATTTTCTTTGGACAGCTTTTTTTTTTTCTTCCCTATGTGTTCAATTTCCAGGAACAACTTTTGCACAGAAGCACAGTAAAAGAAGTCTGTAAAGGACCTGACTCTGAAAGCTGGTGTTTCTAGCCCTCTATGGAGTATTTGCCAGTCAACAACAAAAAGACTTGCTATTGAAAATCCTCCCACAAACATCTAAATCAAGCCTCAGAGATAATCTGATTAGGATGCTGCTTGCTTGGTTCACTCAGATAACAGTGTAGACACCAGTTTAAGGGCTGCAGCCTTGATAGTGCCACTGGAATGAAGGGGTATGAGTGAAAGCACAGGATTAGGTAACAAGCAAGCCATGGCAGAATTCAACAGATTATAGAAAGCCTGACCCAATGAAACTGCCTCGCATGAAAGAAATAAAAATACAAATGCTGCTTCCAAAACAAAGTCCACAACCTCTTTCCTCATTTTACCCTGTTAAGGCTGTTAAAAGAACAATCAGGTTTGTGGTTCGTAGGAACATCATACCCCATGCATAAAGACTCATTTTTATCAACAAACTCTAGGTTATATGATTATAAATACAAGGTTGCATACAAACTGTCAGTTCCTCACGCCAGTCTGTTGCCACTGTGTCAATAGAAATCTGCTTCCAAAATGTTGATATTGAGCTGTTCAATAGAGTTAAGCTTCATTCTCCATAAGCTTTAGGGTCAGAGGGCGCAAACTGGACGGAGTCATGTATTAATGTTGCAGAATGAGCCATTTGTTGGCTGCAGGGAAGACTCGGACACTCACTATGAGATCAGCAAGTGCTGTTTATTGAAGAGAGCATCAGACACTTATACAGCAAGTAATAAGCTCATGAATATTCTGTAATTTACACCGTCCATTGGCCACACCACAACATCAGCTCTTCTTCATTCCTTAGGAGTTACATCTCTCTTTTCTCATGTCTCTTTCACTATTTGTTATCATACTGCAGCTAGGCCCAAGGACACGCTATCTTGAAGGTGCAAGACTTAGAATTAGCCACAGCCTTGTACTTTTCCAATTCTTAGCTACTCTCCCAACAATTCCCCTGTTTTTCTTTTTGCATAAGCAATGTTTGATTAAATGCAGCAGATATCATCTTTTGTACTATATTTTGTAATCACATGCAAAAGCAAGACAAAACTACTACTAACAAAGCTATAATGTTTACTATAATGCTGGCTTTATCGGTTAATTGGGTTACACTCTTTTTAACACAAGAATAGACAATTCTAATAACTACTATAATTGCAAGCAGTATTCTTAACTAGCAAAGTCATTCTTTTATAAGGGATTTGAGTTAGGGAGATAAACAGAAAAGAGACTGTCACTATCTACAGGATATGCTATAAGACAGATACAAAAAGAATTTTGTGCTGTTGCGAGGCTTAACTAAAATTCAGGTATGCTATTAGAATTTGCAAAAGTAAGCTAAATATTTTCACTAATGGGGTTTTGAATTTCTTTAGGAGTTAACTGATACTAAGTATAGAATGAGGGTAAGGCACAAATACATTTTTGTCACACTTAAAAGTGATTGCATGAGATCTTTTACAATAAGCTAAAGGAGTAATATATGTATAGATTTTGTTAGCATTGATTGCTTGGTAAGCTTGTTCTCTATTCTCAAACAATAGATATATATTTTAAACAGGAATGGTTTTACTTATAAATGCTTCTAATTATCTTTTCTAATTAGAGTTTCTCTGATGTTCATGATAATATTCTGTACATAAATCATAAAATAAACTTCAAGCTTAAATCTATTTTTGTTTTTTACATTTACTACATTCAAGCAAGACTTGAGGGATACAAAAGGCACACTTATTACATCTTACTTATACAATCGTTTTAACCCATCTTTAACATTTTTAAATTTTTCAAAATAAGGTTTCAAAGTCTAATTAGTTTCTTCTACTATAGAGCACTCATTACAGCAAAACAGCTGGTCAAAATGACGAGTTACATAAGAGGTTTTTTCTCAGTCTTTTAGTCTATTTGTGGCTTCTGATGTTTTCAAAGTCTATGCAGAGATTAAAAAGGCAACATAGTGGATATGCTAAGCCAAACCAGCTGAAATTTGGCCCAATGCATTCACCATGCTGATTTCTCTTTCACAGTCTCTGCCAGGAAGAACAAAAAGTCTTTTTTAATCTAAATGAAGAGCATCTTGATAGTAATGCTCTTTGGTGTTGCTCATCTATCATCACTGGTCTCTTAACTGCTTCATGTGCTGGAAAGGCTGGGCTCGCGTAGACTCTTGAGTTGTCCTTGCCGCCGAGCAGCACTGAGCCTTGAGCGTCAGAGACACTGTCCATGGCAGTGCCGGCTGAGCCGGGGAGCTATACTTGCAATCTGTTAAGGTACATTTAGGTTGCCAAGTCGAAACTAAGGCCCCCGCTGGCCGTGAGGCAGAGGGAGAAGCGCTCACGCTGGAAAAGTGCTCCAGTCTGCGCTCTGCTTGTGTCGGAGCAGGGCGACCCCCCTGCGCTGGGCTTCTTGTTAAGCAAGACGCGCCGGCAGGCTGAATCACTGCGTGCGCCGGACCCAGCGCAGCATCCGCGGCGGGGCGGGTTGCTCCCCCCATGGCAGGGCTCTGCTTCCCCCACCGCTGCCGCCGCTACCGCCGCTGCACCGCAGCATCTCTGGCGGCTTGGGTCACTCCCCCCGCGGCGGGGCTCCGCTCCCCCCGCCGCTGCTGCTGCCGGGAGAGCTCTCTACTCATGCCCACCACCGCTCAGAGCTGCCACTGCCACCTCAGGAGAGCTGTGGCTGCTCCTCATGGCACAGCGCTCATGCTGAGTTCCGAGTGGCACAGCTTAGCAGGCGCCCCAAGCTGTGACTGCTGCCGCCATCACAGCACGACTGCTGATTTATTGTGTGTGTACTTGCAGCGCCAGCATCACAACACACATTTTTGCAAGTCTATATGCAGCAATCTCAGGAATTCTCTTCTTAAGTCGACAGTTTATAGTCCCCGCTTTTCTAAAAAGCACTTAAAAAGTTTATACGCTGCTTGTCTGCTTATTACTTTCTAACTTGAATTTTCAGTGCTCTGCAGCCTTTTACAAGACGTCGGCAGCATTCAGTCAGTTGGACTCTCTTATGAGGTCGCCAGGGCACTGCAGCCCGCCCTTTCACCTCTCATCGGGTCTCTTGTATAGGGTCGCCTGAGATGCGGGGCCTGCTGTTTGTGCCTCCCGGGCTGTGCCGGGACTGACATCGAAATACTGCACTGGACTGTGGCTCGCAGGTTCAAACTTCTTTTAGGTCCCTGTTCAGGCGCCATTTGTTGCAGAATGAGCCATTTGTTGGGTGCAGGGAAGACTCGGACACTCACTATGAGATCAGCAAGCTCCATTTATTAAAGAGAGCATCAGACACTTATACAGCAAGTAATGAGCTCATGAATATTCTGTAATTTACACTGTCTATTGGCTACACTACAACATCAGCTCTTCTTCATTCCTTAGGGGTTACATCTCTCTTTTCTTATGTCTCTTTCACTATTTGTTATCATACTACAGCTAGGCCCAAGGACATGCTATCTTGCAGGTGCAAGACTTAGAATTAGCCACAGCCTTGTACTTTTCCAATTCTTAGCTACTCTCCCAACATATTAACACAGTGTGGAGTTTTGTTTTCTGTGAGAAGATGGAGTTGAGTTGGCTTGGCTGAGGCATCTCCTTCAGCTGGAGTCCAGAGGGAAGACCTGGATGTCAGATGGGTCCTAGTACAGGGCCACAGCAGAGTTGTAGACCAAGGACCAAACACAGGGGATGAAGAACTCCTCAGGTTGCTCCTCCTCCACATACTTGAATTCAGCTAGGGGAACTTCTGTTACAAGAAACCAAAGTCCAGTGAGGGAAGGTTTGCATGTCTTTGTAAACATGCAGCCCATGCGAACACTGAAGAAAGAGGTCTGGTGAAAAAATTAATGGAAGGAACTGAACTGTTAGACCTGAAAGAAAATATTTATGAGACAAAAAAGAAAATTATAATTTCCGCTTTGAACTGAATGCTACATTAGCATATTGTATTCAACCCTTTTACCAACGGTCACACTCAATTTGCCTCTTAACAAAGACTAAACATGTGAATCCTTTACAAAACACGAAGGTTTTAAGAAAAACTCATTTTTAGCAGCTCCTCAACAGCTTTCTTGCCTGTGCATGTACTGCCCTGTTTATTCCAGTTTTCCCTAAAAAGCACTGTGCTATTAATTGTACTCAGCTCCTTAGCAGGACAATCCTTCGTAAAGACTATAAGAATAAACACAGCCTTTGATATGCTTTCAGGAACCCACTGTTATTGCAAACTGACTTTTCCCATCTAAGTCTCAAAGCCTTTATGTATGTAGGAGTTTCCAGGAGAGGAATGCTCTTCCTCCAGGAAGCGAGGTGGGAAGCATGTTTAGGCTCTGTGGGTGGGCCACTGGGGTCCGGGAGACCACTTTCAGTTTTGCCACCGGTTCTTCTGTACTTTGGGATAAGTCATTACCTTTGTTCCTTGGTTTTCCCGTGGCTGAGGAGCATCACTATGGCAATGAAAGTGTAAAAACTCTGTCAAGTCAACTGCAATGCATCACCCATCAATCCCACTTCAGCCTCTAAGGCTGTAGCTGCAAGACCTGTGCACATAGACCTTATTGCCCATTGTTGTGGTTTGGAATGGGAGAAAAATTTAGGGAAGTGAGGTAAAAGCTTTTTGTGTAATTGATAGTCTGTTGAATCACTGAGAAGCTGAACGCACCTCTGTGAAAAACACATGTTAAAGGTGGAAGAAACCAGGGAACTCTCTTTCCCTTCCGGTCAGGAGTGTGGTAACGCAGCTGGGCACCCCCTGACATGGGGCCGGCCCAGCCGGCACTGCCGCGGGGTTGAGCCCCTTCCCTGGGGCCCCTGCCGGCCCCCAACATCAGCTACTAGGCAGGGAGAGGGGGAATGCCGCAGGGCCGAATGGAGCTGGCCTTGCTAACATCTAACTGCCTACTACACCCTCCCCCCCCTCCCAGTCCAGGGCTCAGCCATGCCCACCAGGCCCCGGGACCAGCCCCGGGTCAGTGCCGGGATTTTACTCCCATAGAAACCACCCACAGTCATCAAGCAGGGGCAAAGATAATTCACCCCTGGTGTGTTGCTGCTGCTGAGTTCTAGCCTGGCTGATTCAATCCAAACCACTTCCGTAATTACAACTCCCACCATCCCGACCGGGCTCCAGGTGGGATATCAACCCTTTCAATGCTTCAATCTTCCCTTGAGTGAGAGAAAGAAACAAAATAAAAGCATGTAAAGGAACAACATAAAAACATCATGGTCAGTGAAAAAGAAGTTGTCCCAGATGAGAGGGAAGAGAAAATACCTTGATCTTGGGCCTGAAATCCTCTTGTAAACTATGGAGAAAAAACTCTTTTTCCCTATAACACATAAAACTATGGAGAGATGAAAATGTTCAAATTTTAGATATTGAGTAAAGGCCTCTATACTAAAGTAAGCAGAAAATAAAGTAACTGTAATCCCACAAGAAGTTTAAACAGAGAAAAACAGAAGAATAATCCTGCATCTCCAGGAGAAGATCTCTATTTTGTTTTGTGGAGAAAGAGAAAAAGAACTCCACCACTTTGTGAAAGTTGTAAAGCCAGTATGTTTATTATTACAGCTCCGGACGCATGCGGGGACTGCTGTCCTCAAAAGGCATGCGTACCTCTGGGAACTTCTGGTCCCTTTTTATCCCCCTCTCAAATACATATGCATACAGTTTCACAATAGGTTCATACATATTCATTTTTACGAATTTCGAGTGACATTTGCCACTAGTTCTTCTTTATCAGAAAGAATTCCTAGGTCAAGCTGACTTGCTCTCTCAGCAGTTTCTGTCTCTCTTTATCTCTCCCTGTCTCCCCTGTCTCTCCCCCCCCTTATCTCTGTCTTTCATTGACACAGTTTTCCCTTTAGCCTCGGCCTTGCAGCCAGGCTACACAGGCTTAAAGATGTACCTTTATCCTAAATCACAATGGATTTCTACTCTGGGGGATTTTTACTTTGCCTCATTTCCCAGAGATGATTTTAGAGATAGATAATAAGAACTTTTGCCTCTGAACAACTCATCTTTAAAATAATACCTCATAAGTTAACATAACCCATCAACAAGCTGTGGGAAGGCTTGTGGAAGAGAAAAGAGACTTCATGATAACAGGTTCCCTGGGTGGCTGTTATTCATGACAAAATTAAAAACCATGAGAAAACTATTTTTTTCCTCTTGTGGAGAAGTCTCCATAACCTTAACAAGAGAGATTTCTCTACTTAAGTAAACTGAAGAAAGACTATTTTAGAAATAGTAAACTAACTGAAAAATTTAAGGTTTATTTCTTTACATTATCAGTGGGAAAGAAATGGTTGTGGGGGGAGAAGTATTTTGAAGGGTTTGTTTTGATTCTTACTACCTTTTTTCCTTTTAATTACTTTTAATAAAATTTTCTTTATACCTTTCTAAAGGTTTTAAGCCTGCTTTACCTTTCTCCTAATCCTATCTCACAATCAAATAAAAGTACACTAGCAATTAGCCAGCACTGAAACCCACCATACTCATCAACATATTAATTAAAAAATCTCAAAATTAGGGAAATCTGAAATTAATGAACCAAAACCACTACACCCATCCATATAGACACCTCTCCCTCCTGGAACTTACAGGCTAGACAATATAGTTTCCATGAAAGCCTAGTTTTTTAGCTTTAAGCAAAGCACGTCCAGAATTAGAGCACATCAGATGTGCCAACAAAGCCCATCCTAACTGGATAGACATGCTGCAACCTCGATTTTCCAATTTTCTAATTTCTTCCCTCCCAAAACATCATATACACTGCAAGCCCACGGTGTTCGCTCTCAGCAAGCATGTGTTTTGGGGAAGACATGAGCCTACTTTTGTACTGTGCTTTTTACTTCATCCACTTCTAAATGTTGACTGTGTCAAGAGCTTGACAGATTGTCCTGGGGTGACTTTATGATGTTCGTATCTGCATTTGTCTGTTTAGCCCAGAAATAAGTTTTGCACCTTTAAGATTAGTTCTGAGAGCGAAGGGGAGGGGGGGGAAAGACGAAGCACTCCATTTGTTTTCAGAAACTGCACTCACTCCTCCACATTCCTTTGGATGGACAGAGCTCTCCTTTGCTTTTACTTAGTTTCTACCTAGCTGAGGCAGAGAAGTTCCCTGGACTGTGTTTTTTCTTTTTCTTTGGAACTGTTCAAACCTGCTCTGGACTGAACACCCAGAAGAGCACCGGCAGCTCACACCTGTTATCAAAACCACATTACAATGATCACTGGGGTAAGATAAAACACAACCCATTTTATTATTTATAAAGTTGTGGCTAAGACTAAGAATAAACTCCATGGTGTGACATGATCAGAACAAGCATAGCAATGGCTAAGAAGCCTCTTTGCCCATTGATAATGAACGGATACCCTATCATCTTTCTTGAGGTCACAGTGTTCTCTTTCCTTGTGTAAGGGTACAAGACCCTTCTGAATGGAAGCGTCTCCTTTGAAGGGACACTTCTTAGCTGCTTGGCTTTCAGGGTTATGTATTTAACATCTATGCACTCAGGTTATTTGTATTCTTGCAGTCAGGAAACATGGAAACTTGTATAAAACTCGTAGAAATGGCTCTCGCTAGCCATTCAGGCATAGGGCGGAGCTTCTTCTGGCTATCGGAGATGGGACTAAAGGAAGGCTCTAGGGAGCATGATGACCCGGAGGGTGGTGGCATGGAGTAGGCAAACAGGGGAATGGCATGTCTCTGAGGGCGTGGCATGGCAGTTTGTGCAGCAGTTCTCGCAGGTAGGGCAAGCAGGCAGGGTTGCAGGTATCCTCCTGCTAGTGGGGTTTTTATTTTATTTTGCTTCATTTTTGGGGGGGGGGGGGTGGAGATTGTTTGGGGGTGTTTTGGTTTTTTTTTTCAGCAATGGCCTCTGAACGACCCAAACCTATAGCTAGTAAAAGTGTACCAAGTCAAACAGAACCCTCCAAGAAGGATGCATCTGTCCAGACCCCTTCCTCTACGGAGTGTTTGAGCCTGTCAGCAATACCAGGGGCCGGTGCAAAAGATCCCTGTGTGCAGTGCGAACAGATGAAGGATCTCCTCTGTCTAGTGGCCAAGCTTAAGGAAGAAGTAGAAAGACTAAGGAGTATTAGGGAAAGTGAAAGGGAAATAGATTGGTGGAGTTTCACCCTTCCATCCCTGAGAGAAGCCCACCAGGAGTCAGAGGACTCCCATGCCTCCTACTGTCAGGAAGGAGGAGGAGACCTAGTAGATGAAGGGGAGTGGAAATAGGTCCTTCCTCGAGGAGTTAATAAAAATTCCTCCTGACCCCCATCCCTTACACAGGTGCCACTTCAGAATAGGTATGAGGCCCTGGATCCAGAGGTTCAGCCAGATGACATCAAAGAAAATAATCTGCCTGGAGAGCCTCCCAATTATGCTTCATCTGTCAGATGGATCACTACCTCTAGGATTAAAAGAAAAGAAGGGTAGTCATAGTAGGTGACACCCTTTTGAGGGGAACAGAGGGCCCCATATGTCAACTGGACCCATCCCACAGAGAGGTCTGCTGTCTCCCTAGAGCCCAGGTACGGGATGTCATGAGGAGACTCCCTGAGCTGATTCAGTCCTCTGATTATTATCCACTGCTGATACTCCAGGTTGGCAGTGATGAGTCTGAAAAGAAGAGCACCAGGACAATTAAAAGGGACTTCAGGGCTCTGGGTCAAGTCGTTGATAGGGCAGGAGCACAGATAGTGTTTTGCTCAGTCCCTTCAGTGGCAGAGACAAATGATGAAAGGAACAGGAGAACCCACATTATCAACAAATGTCTCAAGGGTTGGTGCCATTGGCAGAATTTTGGGTTCTTTGATCATGAGGAAACTTTCATGGCACCTGGCCTGCTGGAGCCAGATGGGCTCCATTTCTCTGTTAAGGGCAAAATGATTTTAGCCCATAAACTGGCAGAACTCATTGAGAGGGTTTTAAAGTAGGTTTGAAGGGGGAAGGGGATGCAACTAAGCTCTCCAGAAACAAGTCCAAGGGTGGCAAGCCAGTCAGGGGAAAAATCAGCAGCCCAGCTGAAGTGCATGTATGCAGCATGGGTAACAAAAAAGAGGGGCTGGAAGCCATGGTATAACAGCAAAGCTATGATGTAGTCACCATCACAAAAACATGGTGGGACGACTCGCATAACTGGAGCCCTGCAATGGATGTCTACAAGATCTTCAGAAGAGACAGGATAGGGAGAAGAGGTGGAGGGGTTTCTCTTTATATTAGGGAAGCTCTTGATACCATGGAAATTGAAACTAATGACGATAAAGTTGAGTGCCTATGGGTAAGAATCAGGGGGAAGTGTGGAGAGTCTGGTTCTAGCATGGCTTAAAGAAAGAGGCCATGAAGGTATACAGCTGAGGGAAAAGTAAAAGGTAGTTGTAAAGCATTTCCCAGGCTTGATTCTATAAATAATTAGGCTCTCTCAAGCACCACTTTATAAACAATAAGATTCTCAGACAGTTTTCCCATAACAGGCAAACATTCTGTCCTTGGGCTCTCTGAGAACACTGATCCTGTTTTCAATAGACAAACCACAGGTATTGTAAACAAAAGGAGGGGTTAGAGTTTTCTCTGTAACCTATCATGAGCTCGAATTTTGCAATATGCATGAAGTTAATTAACACTGTTATATAAAGTGGCTGATTTAATCAATAAATTGAAGTCAATGCTGATCAACGACATGGTGGGTTGGCTTCCTTCGCTTTCAACAGGGAAGGTTAATAAGGCTGACATCCTGGTGGGAGTTATAGACCACCCAACCAGGAAGAAGAGGTGGAGAACTTATTCTACAAGCAGCTGGAGGATGTTTCAAGATCACCAGCCCTTGTTCTTGTAGGTTACTTTAACTTACCAGACATCTTCTGGGAACTCAACACAGCAGAGAAGAGGCAGTCCAGAAGGTTCTTAGAGTGTGTGGAGGACAACTTCTTGTCACAGCTGGTGAGCAAGCCTAAAAATGCGGTTGTTAAAGTGGTAAGCACTGCTGCCTATCTCTTGTCCCCAGCAAGCCTCTCCTGTCAAAATGCAGGCTGAGTTAACATTCAGGCAATGCAGTCAAACCTCCACTCAACACTCACCACAGCTGACTCAGCAGTAGAGGCAAGAAAGGCTCTTTTGCAAAGTTTTATTCCAGTAGAGTTACACAGTCGCTGAAGGACAAACCCGGGGAAAAGAGAAAAACTACATGGAGCAGGCAGCTTATAAAGGGGAAGGGGTGGGGGGCAGAGCTAAGGGGTGGGCAGAGGGGCCTGGTCTCCAGGGGTAGGGGGTGGCCACCAGGGGTACCAAGCCAGTGACAGGGGAAGGAGAAACCTGGGGAAGTTGCGACACCAGGTCCATGGGGGAGACTGTTTTTCCCTTTGGGAGGGATGACTCTATGGTAAGTAGTTAATGTTTCCAAGGCTGAGGGCTTGGGGATTGACCAAAGGGGAAGAGTTCATGGATGCTACACAAGCCTACCAGCAGAGGGACTATGCAAGATCATCTGTTTGCAAACAGAGATGGGCTGATGGGAGATGTGGTGGTTGGAGACCCTGTGGGGCACAGTGATCATGAAATTCCGGTTTTCAATATTTGGTGAAACAAGGAGGGGCATCAATAAAACTTCCACACTGGCCTTCTGGAGGGCAGACTTAGGCCTATTCAAGAGACTTATTTGAAGAGTTCCTTGGGAAGCAGCCCTTAAGAACAAAAGAGTCCAGGAAGGATGGGCATGCTTCAAAACAGAAATCTTGAAGGCACAGGAACAGACTGTCCTATGTGCTGAAAGATGAGTCGACAAGGAAAACTACCAGTCTGGGTGGGCAAGGAGCTCCTGAAGGAACTAAGGAAAAGAAAAGGGTGTATCACCTTTGGAAGGAGGGTCAGATATCTCAGGAAATGTTTAAGGGGGTTGCTAGGGCATGTAGGAAAATAATTAGAGAGACAAAAGCCAGGTTAGAACTCAAACTGGGAACTTCTGTGAAGGACAATAAAAATATTTCTGTAAATGCATTAATGGCAAAAGGAAGGGTAAGGACTACCTCCATTCTCTATTAGATGGGGAGGGAATTTAGTAACTAAAGATGAGGAAAAGGCAGAGATACTGAACACCTTCTTTGCCTCAGTTTTTAACAAAAAGACAGGTTGTCTTCAGGACAACTGTCCTTCTGGGCTGGTAGATAGTGTCAGAGAGCAGAATAGGCCCCCTGTTATCCAGGAGGAAGCAGTCAGAGACCTGCTGAGCCACTCAGATTCTCATCAATCTATGGGACCCGATGGGATCCATCCTAGGGTGATGAACTGGCAGATGAGATTGTGAAGCCTGCCTCCATCATTTACCATCAGTCCTGGCTCACTGGGGAGGTCCCAGATGACTGGAAGATGGCCAATGTGACGCCCATTCACAAAAAGGGCTGGAAGGAGGATCTGGGAAACTATAGGCCAGTCAGTCTGACCTTGATATCTGGCAAGGTTATGGAACAAATAATCTTGAGTGCCATCAAATGGCACCTACAGGATGGCCAGGGTATCAGACCTAGCCAGCATGGGTTTAGAAGTCTCTTTTTATGACCAGGTGACCTTCCTGGTGGATGTGGGAAAGGCTGTGGATGTTGTCTATCTGGACTTCAGCAAAGCCTTTGGCACTGTCTCCCATAGCATACTCCTGGAAAAGCTGGCAGTCACAGCTTGGACAGGTACACTCTTTTCTGGGTTAAGAACCATCTGGATGGCTGGGCCTAAAGAGTAGTAGTGAATGGTGTTGCATCCAGTTGGTGGCCAGTCACTAGTGGTGTCCCTCAGGAATCTGTGTTGGGGCCAGTTCTGTTTAATATCTTCATTGATGATTGGATGAGGGGATTGAATCCACCATCAGTAAATTTGCAGATGACACCAAGCTGGGAGCATGCGTCAATCTGTTGGAGGATAGAAGGACTCTGCAAAGGGACCCGGACAGGCTGGATAGATGGGCTGAGTCCAATAACATGAAGTTTAACAAGTCCAAGTGCCGAGTCCTGCATTTTGGCCACAATAACCCTCTGCAGTGCTACAGGTTGGGGACAGAGGGGCTGGAGAGTGCCTAGGTAGAATGGGACCTGAGGGTAGTGGTCGACAACTGACTGAACATGAGCCAGCAGTGTACTCAGGTGGCCAAGAAGGCCAATGGCATCCTGGCCTGTATCAGGAATAGTGTGGCCAGCAGAACCAGGGAAGTCATTCTTCCCCCGTACTTGGCACTGGTGAGGCCGTACTTTAAGTACTGTGTCCAGTTCTGGACCCCTCGGTTTAGGAAGGATGTTGAGATTCTTGAATATGTCAACACATACACAAGCCCTATGAGGAACGTATGAGGGAGCTGGGGTTGTTTAGCCTGGAAAAAAGGAGGCTCAAGGGAGACCTTACCACTCTCTACAACTACATCAAAGGTGATTGTAGTCAGGTGGAGGTTGATTTCTTCTCCCAGGTGACAACTGATAGAACAAGAGGACACAGTCTTAAGCTCTGCCAAGGGAAGTTTAGGTTAGACACTAGGAAAAAATTCTTCACTGAAAGAGTGATAAAGGACTGGAATTGTCTGCCCAAGGAGGTGGTGCAGTCACCATCCCTGGACATGTTTAAAAAAAGACTGGACATGGCACTCAGTGGCATGGTTTAGTTGATGAGAAGGTGTTAGGTCAGAGGTTGGACTAGATGATCTTAAAGATCTTTTCCAACCTAGTTCATTCTGTGATTCTGTGAAAATATGTAGATGTGGCACTTAGAGACATGGTTTAATGGTGAGTTTGGCAGTGCTGGGTTAAGGGCTGGACTTGATGACCTTAGAGGTCTTTTCTAACCTAGATGATTCTATGATTCTACTCCTACCTTGTGTTGCTGCTGTTACTAGAGTAGTTTGGTGTAAATACTGAGCATACAATTACACCAAGCCACAAAGGTGTCACCTGCATTATGCTTTACAAGGAAGATGCCTCCATGGACAGCATCATTCAACCCCAGGTGACTGTGCCATCTCCTACATGTCTCCATAGACAGCTTTTTCAGCTTCACTCAATCACAGCCTTGGGTGACAATGTGCCATCTCCTCCATTGATGAGGATGTCAGTGTCACCTTCCAGTATGCTCCAACATTCTTGTGCTGATACAGTGTGGCTTATGTGGGGGTCAGGCCCTTCACTACAGCTCTAACTTAGCTAGATGCCAATATTTAGGCTGGGAGGAACATTTTAGCCACGGGTGTAGCCATCATTGTGTAACAATGTATCTGAACAACTTAGGTAACATTGTGCCCCAACAAAACTATTTCTAGTTATTCTTATCAGCACCCTCTGGAATTTGTCAAGGTTACTAAGACATAAACTGTGCTAAATTAAGAAAGAAGAGGCTGAGAAACAGAATACCAAAACCACAAGAACTAGATAACAGAGGGCAGTGAACCACCTGGACTGTAACCAATCACATACTCTGAAGAGTGCGTGCAGAACGGATGGACAAGATAGAGGCACCAATGAAGAAATGCATGACTAGTGTGTGCAGTAGTTTTAGAATGTATAAATAAGTGCATAATGTAAACAATTAACAGCTTCTACTTAATCATATTGGTTAGTCATGCAGAAGTCCTGATTTCCCGCATCATTGTACTTGATTCTTTTGGTAGGTTAAACCTCATCCCAATCAAGCCTTCATGTACGTTTGTATTATTAATTTTTTTTAAGAGCTGATATTCTATTCTGCTTATCCTCAGTGTAATCTTCCCCACTTCCCTCCTGACTTGTGGTCAGACTAGACAGGAACATGTTCCGTTCAACATTACATCAGCAGAATGAATGACTAACCCTCATGATTAAACCATTGCAACATTTCTTAGAAGAGAAAAGCCCTTACACAGCTGTCATTCTTCATCCAAAAGGTGGCTGCACCCCAGTGCTGCAGCCTGTAGTAGTCCTTCTGGGATAGAATGGGAAAAAAAGTGATCAAAGATGCTGATTTGAGTTGAATTAAACACAGATAACTTTTTTTACCTTCAGGTCACAGATTCTAGCTACTGGTTTTGCAAACACTATGGTGGAAGACTGGGACCATTTGGGCTCTTGTGCAGCCTAGAAACATCTTGAGCTTTAAAACAGTAGGTAAAATTGTATTAGAAATTCCAATAGCTATATCTAAGATGTTCAGCTCTTACTATCCCATTATGTCTCAACTCAAAGGACAGCATAAAATAAATAAGTTAGCAGTCATATTTTCGGGAATAAGTCATGCATTGATTTTATTATTAAGCCTTTCTTCAGACTGATCAGTGTTGCCATATATTGTGATTGTATCATAGTAAATTAATAATCAATTTCATATGGATGGTGTCAAAAGATGGAGCACCTCTCCTATGAGGACAGGCTGAGAGAGTTGAGACTGTTCAGCCTGGAGAAGAGAAGGTTCTGGGGAGACCTTAGAGTACCTTCCAGTACCTAAAGGGGCTATAGGAGAGCTGGAGCGGGACTCTGGACAAGAGCATGTAGTGATAGGACAAGGGGGAATGGCTTCAAACTAAAAGAAAGTAGGCTTAGGTTTGATATTAGGAAGAAATTCTTTCCTATGAGGGTGGTAAGGCACTGGCACAGGTTTCTCAGAGAAGCTGTGACTGCCCCATCCCTGGAAATGTTCAAGGCCATATTGTATGGGGCTTTGAGCAGCCTGGTCTAGTGGAAGGTGTCCCTGCCTGTTGTGAGGAAAGGGTTAAAAGTGAAAGAAAGCTGAGGAGGATGGTAGATTGGCTCAACTGACCTTGCAGCTGGGAATGCCAAGGCCTGGAGAAAGGTGTGGGAAACCTGCTGTTTATCCTGTTTTGAGAAGTCGAATTCCTGTGTAGGGATAATGTAGGTGTTTGTAGAGACTTGGAGGGACTCTCATGGACATCCTTGAGCTTCCCGTTTTGGAAGACAGAAAACCAAAGCTCAGAGATCATAAAAAGCACAGATGAGTGCCCAGGCCCTGAATAAACTGGTGCAAAGAGTGGATCTGCTGCCTGCTTGCATGGACTGGGCCTAATGGTGCCTCCGTTCCCACTTGCATATCTCTGCCTGGGTGTTGCTTTGGGATCCTCTTGTTAAAAATGATCAAATCAGTAGCCAAATTTATAGAAAAATTTAGCAAAGATTTATTAGATCGGTAACAAAAATTAGAATTTTGAAAAACCACCACAACCAAGAATGCGTCTGCCCCGGACACAGGCGCTGGGTGAACTAGGGTCCACGGACAAAGTGGCAGCGTTTCCCCAGGAGTTCACCCTGAGTGCTTCCAGTGGCCAGCTTATATACAGTTTATTCTGCCTGGGGCAGGGATGACCACATAATTCTTTGTGTCCCTTTGCATGTAAAGTTGGATCCATAGATGTGTAGAAACAAAGAGAATGTCCAAAGCCTAGACAAATGTCTGAATGCCCAAGAGGAAGAGCCATTCATATGTAGTAAATGATGCCATCTCTTTAGTAGCAGAGATTTCATCAAATCCAGGTGCATGATCTCATGGGCTTCCTGAGATGTCCCATTGATCATCACCCAGGAAATTCCAGATGATATCTTCCAGGTGCTGGTGTCAGAGGAAATCCTCTCTGATGGCTCCAGCCTGTCTCCTACATCTGATAACAGGTCTGGTATAGTCCCAGAGCTTGTCCAGGAACGGGTTACAGTGTGAATACCTCTAGCCTCGACCAGGGCGATTGCAGACATCCTGGCTCAGGGATACCCTTATTCATATGATAACAGGGTTTGATTTTATCTCAACTCTGGGAATCAGTTATAATGTGAATAGGACTCTGTTCCTGGACAGAATGGTTTCACAAGCATGGGTTTAAACTTTACTAATATTTTATACACACATATACCTATTTCTATAGCATGAATTATCTCTACTACATATAGCACTCTGGTTTGTGAAGTCATGAAATAAATTTACTCTTTGCATTTCAGACGTGTTTTTGTGTTTGTTCCAGCTATATGCCTGTGTCAATTCACACTCTGCCCATGGCAGGGGGGTTTGAACTAGATGAACTTTACTGTCCCTTCCAACACAAACCATTCTAGGATTTTATGATTCTATGTACAAATACAATTCACTTTGTTGTTTAAGTTTTTTAACTCATTGCCCTGACATAATTGCGTCTAGTGGATGAAATAAACAGGGTATGAGACTTCTTCTCCTTTTAATGCCTTTATTAAAAGTGATCAGCTAAGGATTGGGCAGCTCGGATGGGTCTGCAGCTTCCCGTCTTTTCTCCCAAGGCGACGAGGAGGAGGAGGATATTGGCAGCTTTGTCCACTAGGGGCAGAGCTGAGGGTCCGGTCCTCGTGGGAGCTTTTAGGGTGTGGTGACCCCTTCTGATGTTACTATTTGCCGCCTCCCTCTGTCCGGTCCCTGCGTCGGGACGACTCCCGTGCTCAGGGTGAGAGGGACTACGGGGGTCTTCCGCATCTCTGCAGGCTCAGCACTCCGTTCCTGACGTCCAGACATCACTCCAATCTCTCAACTCTTAGGTGGCTAGTTGTTTTGGGGTTTTTTTTAGCAAGCTAGAAGCAGTAGCTTCTCATGGCATGCTGGTCCTTGGAGTTATTTTGCATATCCCCCCCCCCAAGTCTCTTCTCCTCACTGTTCGGGAGGTCCCCACCCTTCACTGTCTCAGAGAAGGGCCATTAACTCGGCCCCAGCCAGGGCTTTTACTGATACAAAAACAACTATTAACAACAACGACCCGTAATTACCATAACACAAGCAGCACCCCAGCAGCAACCGTGGTCGTGGTAACCTTTTTCTCACAAAAAAATTAGCAGAATTTTTTTTCATAACAGTGGAGCCATTATTTGCATTTCTCTCTAATTGTTACCAGAGGACATAAAACTGCAGCTAGTTTAAAACAAACCAACCTGAGACAGTACTTGAAAACCTGAGAGCTGGAGGTAACACTAGGATTTGAATTGCACAATTTAGATACAGATACCACTTATTAGCTCTGGTGAATCAACCTACCACAACACCCTATCTCCTTTTCTTCTGCCAGAGAAAGCAAAAGTCAGATTTAGTGGTCAGGATGAGGGTATAAACGAGACAGACCAAGAACTCTGTAGACTGTCTGCACTGTCAATCATGATTTGATAAAAAACCCACAAGAAATCCAAAGAACAGATGCAGCACTGAACTTGTTTGTTTTTTGGGGTTTTTTTTTGCAGTTAATGATTAGGTAGATAGCATCACAGACAGCCAGCAGCACCTGGCACTGCTCCAGGCAACACAGTGGCATTTGAGCAAGACTTGAGTCATACATTAATCAAAACATCCTCTTCCCTTCACAAATGAACCACCAGAGCTGCTTTCACGCTTCAGTGTCATGTCAGGGAATGATCTCCACTCAGATAATGCAATCAAGAGCAGATAGAGCTGCTTCAAGAATGATGGAATGAAGCTGTCTTTGCTTCTTCACTGATCTAGATGCTTTACTGGATGAAAAACTGACCTCATCAAAGAAATGGGGCAGTCACTGGAAAAGAAAGAAAGCAAAGAACTGGATTTACATAAAATTTATTATAAACAAAAATCTGCCAATTTTTTTTGTGAAAAAAAAAGGGTTGCAAAACCAGTCAAACAAGTTGCTGCTAAACTGAAGTTCTACCTGTTTGTTATTGTAATCACTGGTCATTGTAGCTAATTGCTCCTTTTGTATCGGTAAAGCCTGCCTGAGGCTAAGTTGTACTTCTCCCCAGACAGTGAGGGGAGGGGAGGGGACGTGGGAGGGGGGCATCAGAAGATGCAAAATAACTTCGGGAACAGCATGCCATGGGAAGGAACCCTGCCAAACTTACTGAAAAGACCCCAAAAACAACTAACCAATACAGAATTAAGAAATTAGAGTGATGTCTGGACGTGAGTAACAGAGTGCTGAGCCTGCAGAGATGCTGAAAACCTTTGTTGCCCCTCGCCCTAAGCCAGAAGACTTCGGCTGAAGGCAAAAACCTGGCTGGGGTCACTGGAGAGTTGCAAAAGACGGGGTTACACACACTGCTCTCGTGAGGACAGCACCCCTGGCTCTGCCCCTAGTGGACAAAGCTGCACATATCCTCTGCCTCCGAGTCACCGAGCTCCCCAATCTTGAGCTGATCACTTTCAATAAAGGCATTAAAAGGAGAAAAAGTCTCCTGCCCTGTTTATATCAAAACTGAAGAATTCTCTTTTCAAGTCCTCAGTTAGGAACATTGGTTTCTGAAACAGCAATCCAATGTGAGTCAGTATTTCCAAAACCAGATGACTGGTTGAGGAGAAAAGCACCATTTCCAAAGGAGTCAACCCATTTGAGAGTCAAATTCACATTAACTTTTCATCAATCTAAAGCTTCAAATTATTTCTGAAAATGGGATTTGGGTGCATTTGAAAAGCTTATCTTGTTTGGTAACCTAATGACATGCTGGCAAATTATGTGCCTTGTTATAGATTGAGCCGACAATTTGCCAAGTAAAATCAATTGAGAATTTATTGATTACAGCAGGCAAGGCAATAAGCAAATCAGCGCTGGGCGACAGGGGAGTCTCCGCTCCGCCACTGCTGCGCTCTTCTGATATTTCGTGGAGTTTTTATACAGTCCTGCTTCCAGATTGACGTGGTAGTACTCTGGGTATTCTTCTCTTGTTTCTAGGTGGTCGTAGTCCACCTCCCGGAGGTCTGAAGATGAAGGCCGGTATTTTCCTTATTTGATAAGTTTATCTGATTCCTGGAATTTTAAGCTGAGTTCCTGGAATCTTAAGTTTACTGAGTGGATAAGCTAATACTGTGCTATCAATCATAGCAAGCCCACCATCCAGATAAACAAATGTTGTGAAACCCATTGTCTTTGGTTTCACCTTCCTTATCCTTTTAAGTCTGGAAATTTCTTCGGCAAACAAATGGAAGTGGTGCAACAGTCTTACTGGAATAACTCTGTCAGATTTGATGAACAAACTTAAAGTTTTAACCCATTACAATTCCCCCCTTTTTCTTTTTAACCATTTTGTTCATCAAATCGTTTCTGTTTGTTTATTTCTGTTTATTAAATCTTTGCAATTCTCGTCTAGCAAGTTCCAACGTTTCGTCTTCTGAGTCTTGCTCGTACTTAGCCCTAATGAGCATAAGATGTGCAGCTTCCAAGCATCCTCTTACTATAGCAATCAACTTATTGAATATATATGGCCCAAATGTAAGCCCAAGCACTAGTAAAATTAAGGGCCCTGCAATGGTAGACAGTAGCATGGTTAACCAGGGAGAGTGGCTGAACCATGACTCGTACCAACTCTGGTGTGCTTCCCTTTCTTTCTTTCTTTGTTCCAACCGTTTTCTTAGTTCTGCCATGGTATCGATAACAACTCCGGTATGATCAGCGTAAGCACAGCATTCTTCCTTAAGCGCTACACATAGTCCACCCTGCTGTAAGAACAGCAGATCTAATCCTCTTCTATTTTGTAACACCACCTCTGATAAGGACCTACGGACTTTACTAATCCATCAATAGCTTGTTTGATTCTGCTTAAGTCCTCGTCGTGATGCCGAATTTTGCCCCAAAAGGCAAGAATAACTGCTTAAGAGACTCAGTCTAAGTCAGATAAGCAGGAGGTATTTTATTACGATGCGTCGGAGAAATCACAAAATGGATTTCTAAATTATGTACAGCAAAAGCGGGTTTTTATACAATTTTAAACAAGGATTACATCATTTATTACATGCATATTCATAGGTAGGTGGAGTCTTCTGGGAATTCTTGGTCTTCCTTAGTTAAATTTTAAGCTTTTCCTAATTTGGGCTTCTTCCTGTTATCTTTGGCATGTTTTTCCATGGCTTGGCTGAAGTTGCTGTTGTACTTGGCTTGATCCTAGCGGCTTGGCAGGTCACTTTAACTTATTGGCTTCCACTTCTGTTTCTTCAAATACTCTAATTCCCAAGTTTCTTCTGTGAGTGTATTTTAGATTACCTTATCCAAATATTGTGAGTGTATTTTACATTGCCTTATCTAAATATCTGATCAAAGTTCTTCCTGAAAGTGTATTTTAGGTTATTTATTAACTGCTGCGATTCCCTTGATATATTTTTGAGTGTCTTTTAATTCTTTTATTTTTCAGAAGCTATTAGCCATTATAGTAAATGGCTTCATTTCCCCCCTTTTCTTATAACTTACGAATTCTTTCGTCAAATTCTAACCCTGTAGGGCTCTGATATGCTCGTACCATAGCCCAGATCATTTGGGTTCTTTTCATTATGATTCTCAGTCTCCACCACATACAAATACTTGTGAGAGTTAATAGTAACAGAACTATGATTATTATTAGCGTTGGGTGCACCAGATAGTTAAAGACTTGTGTAGCTGTTGGGGAGTATCCTACAAAGATATCCCACCAATGATGCTGGCCTACTTGTTCTACTTTAGTCAGGACATTCTTTATTTTTTCTGAATTATGTTCTACCTGCCATACCATTCGTTTGGTTGTTTGATTTACCTTTTGTATCAATTCCTTTACTTTAGGATGTGTGAGCATGGCTTTAAGAACTTCGACGTCCATCCCTATTTGTAATTTCGGTATCTCTTGATATAGGTCGAAATCTGCGTTAATTAGCTGTTGAGTAGTTATTGGGACAGTATAATGAAAATCACAACCTACTATCTTGGTGAAGTTGCATACACAGAAGTTAGTCTTGTTAGTCTCTTCTTGGCAATTATCTATAGTGACGTTGTCACAAGCTGTCCTCACGCAAGCACACCCATTCCCTATATAGTAAACTTGTGATTGTGTTCTATTATGCGGAAGCATTTCAAAGGTACATACACTATTTTCGGCATCTAAGCATAGATCTTCTGCTTCTACTACAGCGTTTTCACAGACATAGCCTAATTGTCCTCTAGGAATACATGCTTCTGTGCTAACCGATTGCCACCTATTTTTGGTATTATCATAACTAGCCCAGACATTATGGTCTATTGGCTTGACAATAACATCTTGATGTATTGTCCCTAGAGTGAGGATAGGAAAGATAGCTCTTTCCTCTGCTGCACTAATGGTGAGGACATAGGCTTCAATGTGTTCCTGTTGAGGCTCATAAGTGAAATTTACTAATTGCCACCAGGCTTGGTGGTCCTTCTCAAATTGTGTAGTATGATTGTCCTTTAATATTGTTTCTCTTATTTCTTGAGGTAATATACCTGACGTTCCTTCTCTCATTATTCCTGCCGCTACTGATTGTACCCATTGTTGTGTCTGAGGGCACTGGATAGCTAGTGCAATTTCTTTGCTAAGTTCCCCTGTATAGTTAGCGAACTTCAAAAAATCCTCTTCAGTGTGGTTTGCTACTATGGTTAGCAATTTTACTACTAGCGATTGTGTTTCTGCTAATGTAAGCATGGATGAACTGAGGGGCATTTTTAGTTTTCCTAAGTTCGACGTGACGGTACTTAATTTATTCACTAATACTTCTTGATCTATCGTGTTTAATATACCAAATCCAGTGCCAATCCACCCACTTAAATCTCTTTGTGCTCTTCTACGATGAGACCTTGTTGCTAACCATGCATTCCATCCCTTAAGGCTTTGCTGTATAAACGGTTGGCAATCCTTCTGCAAATACGTAATATCGGTGTGGAAGTTCATCTGCACCTTTTTCAGGGAATAAGTGGGGTCTAACAATAATTTTTGTTCATTAGATTTTCTTATCACCTGAGGCCCTATCAAGGTTAGGTTATGTACTACTTTACATACCACCGGTGGAGTGGTTTCTTGGGGCAAGTCTAGATCTGGATACAATGGAATCACGTCTTCCGGTAATGCTACCTTATATGCGACAGCACGCTTAGGGAAGCCAAAACCCATTTCCAGGGCTTTCAGCTCCCTTTCACATGTGAACGTCATCGACTGATCCAATCTAAATGCCATCTCACACTGTGCTTTCCCTTCCTCAGGACCATTAGATGCTACAATCTTTCCCGCAGAGAAGAGAAGAGGGTGTAAGTCAAGGGTTATGTTTTGAGGATGTAGTTCCCCAAGCGGATCTTCTCTATAAATTACTGAATTTCGGGGTTGTGATCCGGGTGGATCTTCCCTGAAGTCACTCCACTGACATGAAATTGGGCCCTTCTGCTGAATCCAGACAGTGGGTTTCCCCATTTTCAGTGGACTAAAGGTGATTAGGTTGTGTTCAGAGGCTGCCATCAAGGGTTGAATTGTTAATACTAGCCGCCTAGTTTTTCCTTCTACTGGGTCAAGCTCTCGACACCCAATTTGGATTTGGTCTCCCTCGTACGCTACCATGGAGGGCTGATCCCATACTTTACTCGCGTATGGCTGATTGTTACGTAAGGCATAAACCTCAAAGTAGGGCCCCTTCGGTCCCGTTTCCAACTCCGGGTGGATACACTGGTGTGCATTAGACCATGGGTCTATTGAGACAGAGCCTTGGGGAAGAACTATACTTATCATTAGTCCAATGATCAGGGTTGTAAAGATCTGAGGTGGAGTCAGGATCATGATGTCTGCTCCTCTTGTTTATTCTCCGGAGCTTTCTTGACTCGTGAGTAATGGATCCACGTAGGTCGCTCCTTGATCCGAACCGCGGTGAAGGTAGTCAGCAACACTTGGAAAGGTCCCTCCCACTTTTCTTGTAGGGGTTTTCCTAAAAGATTCTTAACATACACCCAATCACCGGGATTAAACGGATGCAACTTACAATCAGGTTGTTTAGGTTGGTGCCCTATCACCACAGTAGCATTCTTATCGAACTGTTTCCCCACCGTAATTACATAATCATAAATGTACTGATTACCGATTTGGTCTATAGCGTCCCCATTTACAACTTGCATAGCATAAGGTCTACCATACAAAATTTCAAATGGGCTTAACTTTTCTTTTGATCTTGGTTTGACTCTCAGCCTAAGCAGAGCAATAGGCAAAGCCTGATACCACTGCAAATTAGTCTCCTGGCATATTTTGGCAATTTGCTGTTTGATGAGATGATTCATCTTTTCCACTTGCCCACTGGCCTGTGGACAATAAGGTGTGTGTAGTTGCCATTTGATTTGTAATGCTTTGCTTATTGCTCTCACCACTTTTGCACAGAAATGTGTACCTCTATCCGAAGAAATGCTTTTCGGTACCCCAAACCGTGGAATAATTTCATTCAACAGTACTTTAGTCACCTCTCTTTCCTTATTTGTCCTACAAGGGAATGCTTCAGGCCACCCAGAAAATGTATCAGTTAATACCAACAAATACCGAAACCCCCCTTTTCTTGGGAGTTCAGAAAAATCAATTTGCCATACTTCACCTGGGAATTTACCTCGATTTATGGCTCCTTGGTGTACCTTGGTTCCCGTGTTCGGGTTATTTTTCAGACACCGCTCGCACTGGGATGTAACGTGCTTTACAGTAGTAAATAATTTCGGTCCTGCTATCCTGGCTCGCAAATGTTGATAAAGCGGATCTAGACCCCAATGGGCCTTTTCATGCTCCTTCTTCACAATCTGCCACATTAGGTTCCCTGGTATTATCAACTGTCCTGTCTCTAATTGTCCCCATCCACTGTCTAACAGTTTACCTTTATTCCTTTGAATCCATCTATGATCTGATTCCTGATAATCTGGCTGGATATTGGTATCCAGCTCTCCTGGTATTAGGGCCACTATTTCTACTTCCCTAGTTCTTGTGGCAGCCAATTTAGCTTCTGTATCTGCCTTCCTGTTCCCTATTTCTGGAATAGTGTTACCTTTCAGATGTCCTTTACAATGCATTATGGCCACTTGTGCTGGGAGTTGGACCGCCTCTAGCAATCGCAGAATCTCTTCTGCATGTTTGACTGTTTTTCCTTGTGTAGTCAATAGTCCTCTTTCTTTCCAGATGGCCCCATGAGCATGTACAATGGAGAAGGCATATTTAGAGTCTGTCCATATATTAATTTGCATGTTTTCTGCCAATTCCAGGGCTCGAGTCAGAGCTATCAGCTCTGCCTTTTGGGCTGAAGTCCCTGCAGGCAAGGGGTTTGACTCAATTACCCTTTCTGTAGTAGTGACTGCATAGCCAGCCATTCTTACTCCTTGCTTCACGAAGCTGCTGCGATCTGAGAACCAGTTGTCCGCATCTTCGAGCGGCTCTTCTTTGAGATCTGGGCGACTGGAGTAGACGGCTTCAATTGTTTCCAGGCAGTCGTGTTCGATGGGTTCTGCTGGGGCTCTCCCTTCTAGAAATGAAGCTGGGTTCACAATGTTAGTTACCTGGATGGTTACGTCATCTGATTCAGCCAAGATGGCCTGGTATTTTAGGAATCTGGAAGGCGACAACCAATGGTTGCCTTTCTGTTCCAGCACGGCCGATACAGTGTGAGATACTAGCAGTCATCTTTTGGCCCAGCGTGAGCTTTCTGGCCTCTTCTATGTTAATTATCACTGCAGCCACTGCCCTCAGACAGCCTGGCCATCCTTTACTTACTTCATCCAATCGCTTGGAGAAGTAGGCCACAGCTGCCTTGTGTGTTCCCAACTGCTGTGCTAGGACTCCTAGGGCCATCCCTTGTCGTTCATGGGAGAACAGCCAGAATGGTTTTGATACATCTGGGAGACCTAAGGCCGGTGCTCTCATTAGCTCCAGCTTCAACTTCTTGAAGGCCCCTTCTGCCTCGGGAGTCCAAACTAGAACGTCCTTAGTTTCTTTCAACAGATCGTACAGTGGTTTAGCGAGTATCCCGTACTGGTAGATCCATAGCCGACACCAACCTGTCATTCCCAGAAAGGCGTGCAGATCTCTCACTGTCTCTGGTTTAGGCATCTGACAGATGGCCTCTTTTCTAGCTGCTCCCAGGGATCGCTGTCCTCTGGAGACTTCGTATCCCAGGTACACCACTTCTTTTTGTACCAGCTGTGCTTTCTGTTGAGAGACTCGATATCCACTTAAACCCAGGAAGTTTAACAAGGAAATAGTCCATTCAATGCATTCTTCCTCTGTCACTGTTGCTATTAGGAGGTCGTCTACGTATTGCAGAAGGGTGCCATCTCCCAGCGGCCTTTCCCACTGTTCTAATTCTTTGGCTAACTGATTCCCAAAAATCGTAGGAGAATTGGTCCATCCTTGGGGCAATACCATCCAGGTAAGTTGGGTCTTTCTTCCTTTATCTACAGATTCCCATTCAAAGGCAAAAATCCTTTGACTCTCGGGAGCTAAGGGAAGGCAGAAGAATGCATCTTTCAAGTATAATACAGTGAACCAGGCCAAATTATCCTTAAGTTTAGTTAAGAGCGTGTATGGATTAGCAACTAACGGATGTAGTGTCTTGGTTATTTCGTTTACTGCTCTCAGATCCTGAACTAGCCTATAAGCTCCATTAGGTTTCTTTACTGGCAGGATTGGTGTATTAAAATCCGATTCACATTCTACCAATAACCCCAGTTCCAGAAACCTTTTGATTATGGGCTCAATCCCCTTCCTGTCTTCTATTCTCAAAGGGTATTGTTTTCTTACCACTGGTCTTGCCCCGTTTTTAAGTTCTACAACAATCGGTGCTGCTTGTTTTGATTTTCCCGGTATATCAGTAGCCCATACTAATGGGTATGCCTCGCTCAGGATTCGCTCAAAATTGTGATTCTCAGGTTTAGGTTCCACACAACTGATTGTTAGGCTTAGGGCTGTAATCAGTTGTTCTTCTTTTACTTGAAATTCCAATCTGTCCTTATTGAACTTTATTATGGCTCCCAAGTTCTCCAGTAAGTCTCTCCCTAGTAGAGGCTTTGGTGAATTTGGTAAGTACAGAAACTGGTGAATTCCCATTTGTTTCCCAATTTTGTATTTGATAGGTTTCAAAAAGTAAGCTTTTTCTGGTTGGCCTGTTGCTCCCACAACTTGTACAAATTCATCACTTTTAGGCACCAGTTCTTGATTTAAAACCGAAAAAGTTGCTCCCGTATCAATCAAAAAGTCCAATTCCTTTTTACCTTCCCCTAGCTCCATTTTAACCAGTGGGTCTGCTAGGGTACGGCCCACCGGTCCCCCTCATTCACTTTCTTGCTGTGTGGTGGTAGTAGTGGCCATTAGCCTTCTCTTTAACTGGGGGCATTCTTGTTTCCAGTGTCCCGTCTGTAGGCAGTATGCACATTGATCTGGCCCTACTCTAGCTGGGTGGGGTTGGAACCTCCCTCCCCCTCTCACTGGGTAGCCTCTACCCCTACCCCTGGCTCCAGGTTCCGAGTAACCTGTCTTCTGAGCTGCTACTGCCACAGCCACTACTCGAGCTATCCTCCTGTCCTCCCTTTTCTTCTCCTCAACTTCTCTATTATTATATACCTTCCATGCCTCATTCAGCAAGGCCTCCAGGTTTTTATTTTCTGGATGTTCAAGCTTTTGCAATTTCTTCCTGATGTCTGGGTTACTCTGTCCCATCATTAATCCTAACAGGTGTTGTTTCCCTTCTTCCGTTGCTGGGTCCAGGGGTGTGTATTGTCTCATGGCTGCCCTAAGTCTATCCAAAAACTCTGACGGGGTCTCATCCTTTCCCTGCCTAATGTCATATAGCATCGACCAATTGATAGCCTTAGGGATCGCATTACGCAAGTCCATCGCTATCAGCTTTCTATACTGCACCAGTCGTCGATAGTGCTCTTCGTTGCCCGGGTCCCATTCTGGTTTACTGCTGGGGAAATTATCTTCTAGTCTCCCTGATAATACTTGAGCATGTAGTTTTCCTGTTTCCAATACGAGTTCCCTTTCTGTATCTGTCAATTCTGACAGCATCACCTCTATATCTTCCCAATCAATATCTAAATTCTTTGCCATTAATTCAAACCTCTTCGCTACTCCCTCTGGATTCCTCCTGAAGTTCCTTGCCTCATCCCTCCAATTGTTCAGATCACTCGTGGAGAACGGCACCTTTACCCTAGTCCTTTCTCCTACCATTGGCATAAGTTGTCGGAGAGGAGCTATTGTATGGTTCCCTTCTTCTTTTTGCTTTGCTTCCCTCCGTGCCACAGATCTGGTATAATACGAGTGACTGGTCCCTTCCCCGGGATCTTCCTCCTGTGCCTCAATGTCTTCCCTATTCTTTCTCTTCTCTTTTCTCTTTCCCTTTCCCTGTTCTTCATCTTCACCTTCTATTTCTGTTAATTCTTTTCCTACTACTCCCCTAGCGTGGTTTACACAGTCCAACCGCCTCTCGCTCTGCATCTGTCGCCTTTCTTCCCGCATCTGCCGGCGCCTATCCTGTTCCGGGCTACTGTCCTCATCTTCTGTTCCCCTTCCATCTCTCTTATCCTCTATCTGAATTACTATATTCAGCTTCTGTGAGTTGTTCTCTGCCTCCCTTTCACATGTCTCATTGTCATTCTTCTCACTATACTTCAGCTTAGAGACGTCGCCTCCTAGTGAGTTACTTTTATCCCCAGTCCTCGGTGTGCTGGTTTCTATTCTACAGGTACCTGATTTCCTAAAACCTCCATTCCTGGGTGTGCTACTATCCCCATATGAACTTAGTTCGGGCAGGCTGCGTGTCTCCCCTCGACTCTCTGCTCCATGTGGACTGCCTTCTTCCCTCTCAACTTCTAGTCTGGGTGGGCTGTCAGCATCCCTGTAGCTCCCCGACCCCTGTAGACTATCTGGTCCCTGTGGACTGCTTTCCCTCTTGTCAATTCCCGATTTTAATGGACTATCCTCCTCCCAAGTGTTGTCTAGTTTCTGAGGGCTGTGCCCAAACTTAGATTTCCACCATCGTTCCAGCTCCTTTAATGGGCTAGGATCCCCTTGTTCCTCCTTTGGCCTGGGAAGAGGCCCTTCCCGTCCTGGGGCGAATGGATGGTATTCCCACAGACTTATTTCACTCTCCTTTCCACTATCCCTTCTTGTTAATTTAAGACATTGTTGCTCAATGCTACATGCATCACAGCAATGTTCTTTAGGCTTTGAACCTTTCTTATCTTTTTCCAGGGCTAGTACTAGGGGGTCCTGAGGTGCTACGTTTACCCCGCACTCTTTTTGCCTCTTCGGTTTATTTCGTAGGGTAAAGAACATGTCAGCATACATTACTTCGTCCCATTTATTAAGTCGGCGGAGGAAAAGCATCAATTGCAAAATAGTGTTATAATTAGTTGTTCCCTCCGGCGGCCATTTCTCATAGTCATCTAACTTATACAACGGCCACCACTGTGTACAATATTTAAGGAGTGTCTTTTTACTTATGTTTCCCCCCGGGATCCCTCCCAAGTCCTTCCAGTGCTTTAGGATACATCCTAAGGGGGTTTTCATATTTACGTCCTTACTCTGTTGGCCTCCCATTGCTATTCCCTGTGTCTGTCTAACCAGATCAGTCTCTTTCTTGCATGTACTGTTACTAATTTATTTTAACACTTCATACACACAATCTCCAATCGCTTTGTCCTTTTCCAACCTGGCTTCTCGCAAAGAACAGGAAATGCGGAGTGGGACTCCCTCTCGCTTCGCAGCGATGCTGCGTCTCATTCACTCTCACTCATACCCACACCTTTATGAAATAGTTCCTACCTTATAGTCTATATCAGAACGGACTGTTTTACCAGGTTTGGTCACGAGAGGTCGCCTACAGACCGCGAGATACCGGTTTGCCAGACTCATGCAATCACAACTGTAGACAGTATAACAATTGCAGGGGGTGACAAATTTCTTCCCGGACGTCTATCAACTTATTCTCTTCTAAAAGATTACAGAAAGAGCGACAAGATGTTTCCTGTAAGATTTTGCAACAGACACATAGAATAGTCACGAAAAGATCACCGGCTGACAGACCCCTCAGAGAGCAATCCACAGTGTTATAACACAGTGCACAATGTTTAAAACAGTTCCCACACAGTAAAAACAGATCGAAGATACCAAGATAAACAAATACTCCCTCCAGCAGGACTTTAACCTGCGTTTTCTCTTTCTCTTTTTTTTTTTTTTTTTTTTTTTTTTTTTTTTTTTTTTCTTTCACAAAACCAATGCTGGGATTTTAACCCTAGCAAACCAATGCTAGGACTTCAACCCAGCTGGGATTCTTTACTGGGGCGTCCCCCAGCTTTCCCTTCGGGCGGTCACGTCTGACCCCCGTTTCCCAACAAAACGCTTTATTCCAAAACCAATAAAGAATTGAAATACCTCTTAATTGGAGCAAGAGATGCAGGGTACTCTTCGTCCACCGAAAGCACTGGTCCGGGGGGGAGTCTCTTCTGACAAAAATTAGTCAGGGGCGCCAGAGGGTCCCGACCCCGGACTCGGCCCTGGGAGGACCCCTCAAGGCCTGGATCTCCTGTCTGGTCCCATCTGGGTCGCCAGAAAATGATGCCGAATTTTGCCCCAAAAGGCAAGAATAACTGCTTAAGAGACTCAGTCTAAGTCAGATAAGCAGGAGGTATTTTATTACGACGCGTCGGAGAAATCACAAAATGGATTTCTAAATTATGTACAGCAAAAGCGGGTTTTTATACAATTTTAAACAAGGATTACATCATTTATTACATGCATATTCATAGGTAGGTGGAGTCTTCTGGGAATTCTTGGTCTTCCTTAGTTAAATTTTAAGCTTTTCCTAATTTGGGCTTCTTCCTGTTATCTTTGGCATGTTTTTCCATGGCTTGGCTGAAGTTGCTGTTGTACTTGGCTTGATCCTAGCAGCTTGGCAGGTCACTTTAACTTATTGGCTTCCACTTCTGTTTCTTCAAATACTCTAATTCCCAAGTTTCTTCTGTGAGTGTATTTTAGATTACCTTATCCAAATATTGTGAGTGTATTTTACATTGCCTTATCTAAATATCTGATCAAAGTTCTTCCTGAAAATGTATTTTAGGTTATTTATTAACTGCTGCGATTCCCTTGATATATTTTTGAGTGTCTTTTAATTCTTTTATTTTTCAGAAGCTATTAGCCATTATAATAAATGGCTTCAGTCGACTGAAATTCTAAGCTCCCTAAATTCTTTATGCTGAGTGATCAGTGAAGTCACCCCTGTTCCAGCCCCTACCCCCCCAACTGTGAGGAGGGCAGCTATTGTCAATGCCGTAAATGGTTCTCTTTTGACTAAGTAGTGTTCCCTTGTGGTGTGTTGGTCAATTACATAATCCATGGAATGATATATAATTCTAGGTATGATAGTCACTTGGATACAGTAGTCATTTGAGTGGTTGAACAATTTCAAAGATAAGCAGGGAGTTATTCCGATGCTCTGGCATACCCATTGTGTATTAGCAGCAGGCAGGAGCCATTCTGCAGGAGGTGTGCTGTCTTTTACTCGGATGATTTCCTCGCATAAGTGCTGCTTGTCTCTTGGTATAGCCCCTATACATCGCCCTTTCCCTGTTACCTGGGAGAGTGTTATTCCCTGAGAATTAGTATTTTCTTTGTCCCGTTTCCAATGACACTGACTAGGATTTGTCCCATTCACCCTTCTAGCTTTTGCAGTTACCCCAATTGCTTCATAGAAGGGAGGCTGGATATTATAACATAGCCAACGCCCCTCAGTTATGTTCGGGTTGGTCTTGTTTAGAATTCCAAAACTGGCCTGCATTACTTTCCACAAAGTGTTTTGCTCTGTTGTTTTATTCACTTGAGTGTTATCGATCTCTTCCCCAACTGTATTTAAGGGGTTGTTTTTGATTGGGTCTGAGGTTCGACCTACACTCACTTCTGGATTCAGTACCGGATTCGGTCCCACTGGTCTAGGATCCGATGGAGCTATTTTCTTTTTTATTAAGATGAGTTCTCCCCTATCTGTTCCTGGTTCCCACAATTGAATTCCCCATGTTTTCCCAATCAGCCATGCTGACTCTTCCGGCCGACTCACATTTAAATATAAATACTGGCACCAGTTCTCAGCCTCAGGACAGCATTCTCGTACTGCTCCAGAATGATCATATTTTGGAGGCGTACATCCTGGAGGCCCCTGGCCTACTTGCAAAAACTGATCATTTGCTATTCTAGCCCATGCCCAAGCAATTGTTTCGCAGCCCCAATATCCACAGAAATTGTACCCAGGATAATTACAGTAGCTTTTCCCAGGATTAGAGGCGGGACACATATAGAATGCTTTATATCTTCCGTCGAGATTCAAGGGATCCTGAGGTCTATCCCTTCCTCCCCAAAAGGTGACAAGTTCTGTTAGATAAACTTGGAAGGATGGTCCCCCCGGGGTAGTGATTGTTTTAATCACTTGCTGATCTTGCCACCTTATCAATGACCATTTAAAAGGTTGGTGTTCGGTTCCTTTTGCACCAACCCGCTCAGGCTGTAACAGACATAAGAGGAAAACCAGAACCTGCCAGAACAGACGGTAGGTGTCGCCTACGGATTGAAATATTTGCCAATTCATTCCCCGATTTAGTGACTGTACCCCTTTTCCTCTTAGGAGCTCATGTTCCCTCTGTTCCATGGTATTTCTTTTTGTTAGGTTAGAATCCATTCCTCCACAGGTACTTACCACTCTGCCTTGGTTCATCAACTCGGTTGCCTCGAGCTACGAGAGAGGTAAAGTCTTCTCAGCAGCAGGGGTATTTCTTCAGGAGGGTCTAACCTATCACCCTTATGCTGTTTCAGAGAAAGAGCTCATTTCCAAGGGGTACCAGGAATCGAATTCTAGGGGCACAATCTATGATTTTTGCCAAAACTTTACTCCCCCCTTTTTCTCTTATGGCTGATTCCACCGTCTATCCTGACAAGTTTTACATCGACACCATCAACAACCCTCCTATTGTTTCTGGAGTTTTACTTTTAATTCTCCTGGGGCACTGGTTACTTTCCAATCCGTAGTAGGCTTAGGCACTGGTCCTTTGATTCGGCTAGCATGCGTCCAGCCTCTCTCTGCTGACCTCACTGCTGTCTCTGTAGTGAGTAAAACAAGGTAAGGTCCTTCCCATTGTGGCGTTAATGAAGTCTCTTTCCATGATTTAATTAATATCCAATCACCCGGCTGGATCTGGTGCAACCAGAGTTCCAGTGGTGGTCTTTGGGCTATCATGCCCTTTTTCCACAGTTCTTCCCTATATCGTATTAGGGTGGTCAAGTATGTGTTAATCTGCTGGTCCCTGAGGCTGGGGTGGTCTTGGGGTGTATTTAAGTTGTAAGGCATCCCGTACAGCATTTCGAAGGGGGAAACCCTCACATCAGCCCTAGGCTGGGTTCTAATATTTAAGAGTGCCAATGGTAAACACTTGATCCATGACGACTTTGTTTCTATCATCACTTTAGTGAGTTGTTTCTTTATTTCCCCATTCATCCTCTCAACTCTTCCTGAGCTTTGAGGGTGCCACGGAGTGTGATGGTCCCATTGTATCCCCATTCTTTTCATTACTTCCTGAATGACTTTAGACACAAAATGTGGTCCTCTATCAGAGTCAATTACTTCCGTGACCCCATATCTTGGTATAATATTTTCAAGCAAAATTTTAACTACTGCTTGTGCAGTTGTCCTGGTAGTTGGAAAGGCTTCCACAAAGTGCATTAGGTGGTCTACTAGGACTAGCAGGTGTCGGTATCTCCCTACCTTAGGTAATTCAGTAAAGTCAACCTGGATGTGTGAGAATGGCCTATAAGCAAGAGGTCTGCCCCCGAAAGGACGTTCTCGAAGATAAGCTTTGTTCACTTTTAAGCAGGTTACACATCCTCTGACTACCTGTTTTGCTATGTTATATACCCCTACACACATATATTTTGTTCCAAATTGATCTACCAAGGCTTGTGTACCCCAATGTGTCTGCTCATGTAGTTTCTGTAGGATTTCCCGTGCCACTGCCTTTGGAACAATAGTTCTACCGTCTGGAAGTTTCCACTCGTGGTTAGAGTTCTCTTTTAAGCCCATTTGCAACAGTTTTTCCTTCTCTGTTGTAGCAAAACTATAAATATAACACAATCTTTCCTGATGGCATTGACAATATTCTGCATCTGGTTTGTAACAAATGCATTCTATGCCATCTGCCCCCCATGCTCCATAACATCTGCCACAAGACATTTCTTCTAGGCGGTCCCCACAGGCTTTGAACTTCTTCCTTTCCTCCAGGGGGTTCCCATTATAGTAGTCTGGGCAGCAGAGGCAATACTCCCAATCTTCGACTCCACACAATTTATATTTCTTTTCCCTCACTCTCAGTGTTAATACTGATACTGCTGCACGTTTTGCCTCTTGATCTGCTAAATAATTTCCCTGGATTCAAAAATCTAATCCCTTCTGATGTCCCCTTAAATGTACTACTGCAATCCTTTTCGGTCCCCTTAGAGCCTGGAGCACTTGTTTAATTAGTTCTTGGTGTACCAAATCCTTTCCCTGCGAATTAATTAATCCCCTTTCTTCCCATATTTTCCCAAACATGTGCACCACCCCGTATGCATACCTTGAATCAGTGTAAATCGTGCCAGTTTTATTTTGCAATCTTTTAAGGGCCCGTAATACCGCATACAGCTCACATGCTTGAGCTGACCAAGCTTTATTCAGCTGCCCAGATTCCAGTACCTCATAATTCTTTCCGCCAATTACAGCATACCCAGACATTCTCTTTCCCTCCACCACTCTAGATGACCCATCTACAAATAGTTTTTCCCCTTCTTCAAGTTCCTCTTCTTCTAAATCTGGTCTAATCTTGGTCTGTTCTTCAATAGTCGTCATACAGTCGTGGGTCAACTGATTCTCCTCGGGTTCCCCATACAAGAATTGAGTAGGGTTTTGCAAGCTCGTAACCTCTAAAGTTAATTTTGGGGAGTCCAACAAGATTCCTTCATATTTTAATAACCTGGAGTCTGTAATCCATTCTTCTGCTTTTTGTTGTAGTATTCCTCTAATGTTGTGCAGAGATAGGACTTTCAATTCCCCACTAAAAGTAATCTTATTTGCTTCTTCCACTAGTAATACACAAGCCACTATTGCCTGTAGGCAAGTAGGCCATCCCCTACTTACAGGGTCCAGTAATTTAGACAGGTATCCTATGGGCTTCTTTTTCCCTGCCCATTCCTGTGTAAGTACCCCATAAACCGTGCCATTCTCTGTGTTAATGAATAGATAAAAGGGCCTTTTTAGGTCTGGCAAACTCAATACTGGGGCTGTGACTAGGTCTTGTTGCAGTTCCTCTAATTGTAATTGGTCATTTTCATCCCATTTCAGTAAGCCCTCATGACTTAATTTGTTGTACAAAAACTTTATTTTACTACTGTAATTTTCGATCCATTGTCTACAGTACCCCACCAGACCCAACAACTGCCTTACTTGTCTCTTACTTTTTGGGGAAGGGAGTGAGAGGATCCCTTTAACCCTCTCAGGGTCTATTTTCTTCTCTCCCCTTTTCAAGTAATGTCCTAAGTATTTTACCTCCTCCTCCACAAATTGTAGTTTTGATTTTGAAACCTTGAGCCCCTTTAGAGCCAAAAAATTCAATAGTTAAACACTCTCTGTTCTAACCATATCTTCCTCCTTTCCTGCGATGAGGAGGTCGTCCACGTATTGAATCAAATTTACCCCCTCTCCTAATTGATATTCCTGGAGTATTTGCTCTAAAGCCTGGCCAAATAAATTCGGGGACTCAGTAAATCCTTGAGGTAATACCGTCCACCTCAACTGCTGTTTTCTGTGCGTCTCTGGGTTTTCCCACTCGAAAGCAAAGAAATCCCGACATTTCTCGTCCAGCGGACATGTTCAAAATGCATCTTTGAGATCGATTACACTATACCAAACATTCTCGGGTCCTAATCTACTTAGGAGGGTGTGGGGGTTTGCTACTACTGGAAACCGAGACACAGTTCTTTTGTTGATTTCCCTTAAGTCATGGACTAGCCGGTATGTCCCGTCAGGTTTCTTAACTGGTAAAATGGGAGTATTAAAAGGCGACATACAAGGTTCTAAAAGTCCTTTGCTTATTAGTCGGTCAATTTCAGCTTTTAATCCTTTTCTGCCTTCTGGGGGAATTAGGCATTGTTTCACCCGTACTGGGACATCGGGGTCCTGTATGGTAACAAAGAAGGATGGAATATTTAACTGCCCCACACTATCAGGGGTGTACCACACCTCAGGATTAATCCTCTTCTCGTCCTCCACTCTGAGGGGGCACAATCTGACCTTTAGTGCTTCGTTCTTTACTTCTATAGTTATTCCCAATTCGACAATTAGATCTCTCCCGAAAAGGTTAAAATCTGCCTCAGGAACCAAAAGAAAATCCCCCACCCCTATCCTGGATTCTGTTTCTATTAGAACTTCTTTGATAATTGGAACTTCAAACAGTTCCCCTTTTGCCCCTTTTACTACAACAGTTTCCGGGGAAATTTTACACCCCGCAGATAAACTTTGAACAGTTGATCTTTCAGCTCCCGTATCTACCATGAATTCATATTCTTGACGCTGGGGACCTATTCTAAGTTTTACCAAGGGCTCTTGATGTTTATTGTATGTCCCCAGCAGATAGAGGCCCTGACGCCCCTAATCTTCTTGAAACATTCTCTCACCCCTCTTCTTCTTGCGGCATTCTCTCTTAAAGTGTCCGTTATTCCCACAGTAAAAACAAACACTCTTCCTTCGTTCAATCCTTGAAGCTCCAGCTCCTTCCCTTTTGTCTCCTTGGAACATTCGTCCCTTATAATTCAGCTCTCTTCCTTCCCTGACAGCCACAGCCATCATCCTAATAAGAATCCCAAGATTACCAGGTAGATTGTGCCTGGGCCAGTCTGACCCTTGCTGCTAGGCCAAAGGCGGCAACTGTGGTGTATCACCCCAGAGACACCTTTAGCTTGCTGGTGGTTGCAGCTGGGCAGCTGAACAAGTCCAGGCTTGGTAGGAACTCCGTTTACCTCAGGAGAGAAGGCTTCGGGCTAATGGTGAGGAAGAAGGAGACGGATTCTGCCGGAGGGTTATATCCAGAGCTTTATTCCATGGTCACAGAGGTCTGAATCTTGGCAACAGCTCCAACAGAATCACGACCGTATGGCTTGATTCACCTTTTAAGCTCCCAGGGGAGGGGGAGGGAAGGGGCAGGTGAGCTACCAACCTGGTGGAAGGGGCAGGGTCTCAGGGGAAGATGACACCTAGACAGGCCAATGACCTCTGGGCATAGGAGCATCTTTTGAACTTGACGAACCACACAACGACCTTCCTGGAATGTTAAGCCTGATTGACAGGACTCACTCAGCAAGGGGGCGAGGGGGAAGGGAGAGAGGTATAGGCACACCTGGGAGGTGACCTGGAAGTCTAAAACAGGACATTACAACACACTGCAACATCTCCCCCTAGTTTTGTTTAAAAAGAAGAGGACTGGGTTTGTGGTGCAGAATGCTTGCCAAACCATGGTTGGTAAATCGGTTCTTCCTCTACAGGAGGGTCAGTGTGTTCCACTGAGGCTTCCAGGTCATCCATTGGAGCACTGAGGGCTTCCAAATGGTAGACCTCAGGAGGGGGAGATGAGCTTGAAATTAACTTGAGGACCATGCGTTTGATTAGTCCAAAAACAATGCTAACAACTACAATAACTAAAATAAACAGCACTAAAAACACAGTTTTCAGAATAGATCCCAACCAGCCCGAGAGTCCTCAGCCTTTGAACAGTCTATTCAGCCTGTTGTCAGTTTCTCTCTTGATGTCCGAGAACCTTTGTCAAGGTAGTCCATATGTGGTTTGGGCTGCGGCACTATGTAGAAGATCGCAGGTGGGATGATCACGAGTAGGACGAGAAGCAGGCTCGGTCTCATGGCGTCTCGAGGCTACACACGAACAGTGGGATCTAAACTGGTACAAGGAACTTGAGACAAACATATATTACAAACTATTCCAAATAGGAGGCTTAAAAGGAATTTCCTCCAGAGAACACATGTGACGTTTCCTTCTCCAGGCAGCATGAGCAACCTGGGGTGCTTCTGTAGATTTCTCTGAGACTTTGGGAACATAGGGCTTTACCCATTTGGAAGGAACTCACCTTAAACCAGAGGGGGTGGACACACAGGCATATCCACGTCCCCAAGTAACCAATTTGTAAGGTCCGATGATTTTCCAAGTCTCAGGGTCCTTTACTAAAACTGGAGGTTTTTCTTTCATCAACCTATGACTGCTCCCCCCAAAGTGGCGTAGGATGGATGGGTTCAGGCTGTCAAAAGAACAATTCAGAAAATTGATTGTGAATAGCGCCCTGGATAACCGGATGTGGGGAGGTTCCACCTTCAGAACCTGTTGTTGCCGGTCTAGGACTCTTTTAATATCATGGTGAGTTCTTTCTACAATGGCTTGACCTGTAGGGGAGTAGGGGATGCCAGTTTTGTGCTCTACTCCCCATTGCTGCAGGAAGCTCCCGAATTACTTGGATTTATAAACAGGCCCATTATCAGTTTTCAGCTCCTTGGGGATGCCCATGAAAGAAAAAGCCTGTAAGAGGTGCTTAATAGCATCGATAGATGATTCTCCTGTGTGGGCAGAAGCATAGATCGCTTCAGAAAAGGTATCTACACTAACGTGAACATATTTCTGCCATCCAAAAGACTGCATGTGTGTTACATCTGTTTGCCACAGTTCACAACTGTTCAGTCCCCTTGGGTTTGCTCCCGTACTCACTGTAGGGAGTGCATGTTTTTGGCAATTTGGGCATGTGGCCACAATCGCTTTGGCCTGTTCTCGAGTGATGTCAAACTGACGAACCAGGCCAGGTGCATTTTGGTGGAAAAGCTGGTGGCTGATTTTTGCCTGTTCAAAAACATTTGGGAGAGTGGCCATCACTGCAGGTGCATCAAGAGCATCTGCCCTTCTGTTGCCTTCAGCGATAAACCCTGGCAAGTCAGCGTGTGACCTGACATGCATCACATAAAATGGTTGCTCTCGGTGAGTGACTAACTTTACCAGTTTTGAGAGCAATTCGAAAAGTGTGATGTTAGACACTTCTTGCAGTATTGCTTGATCTGCCCTGGATACTACTCCTGCCACATATGCAGAGTCTGTAATCAGATTAAATGGTTCTGAGAACCTTTCAAAAGCCCTAACAACCGCAGCCAATTCAGCAACCTGAGGTGAACCTTCCACCTCAGCAATGTCCGTCTCCCACTGCAGGGTTTGAGGATCCTTTCAAGTCATAACGGACCTGTGGGACCTCCCGGACGCATCTGTAAAGACAGTCAGAGCCTTTTTTAAAGGTCTCCTACTTAGAGCACTTCTCAATTTTAAAGTAAATTGAACATCTTGTTTGAACAATTTGTGAGCGGACCGCGCTACCGAAATTTGTCCTGAGTAGGAATCTAGAGCAAACTGCAACACTTCATTTTCTTGAAACAGTTGTTCCAGTATTTTCATAGTATTTTGACCCGATTTTAACTCACCTGGAATGTGAATGCACTTAAAATCACATCCTGCTAACTCCCTGATCCGGGTCCTTGCTTTCCGGATCAGTTCTGCTACCAGCTCCTGAGGCTTTGTCAATCTCTTGGACCTTTTATGACTGAGGAAAACCCATTCTATGATCAAGAGAGAGTCCCTCTGGTCCTGGTCCTTTTTTGGTGTATCCTTTGCCTTAGGTGTTTCTTTTACCTCCCACTGGAAAATAATTCCATGGAGGTGTGGCAACTTACCTAGGATGATAAATTTGAATGGCAGGTCAGGCCGGCATCGGTTGGCCTGTCTTGTGGACATTGCAATCTGAACTTTTTCTAGAGCTTTCCGTGCCTCTGGGGTAATAGACCTAGGAGCACCTGGGCCCTCTCCCCCTTTCAATAAATTGAAAAGAGGGGCAAGGTCTTCATTAGTCAGACCGAGCCATGGCCTTACCCAATTCAAAGACCCACACAACTTGTGGACATCCGCAAGGGTCTTGATCCTTGGATTGATTTCTAGTTTTTGAGGAACAATGGTCCTATTTCAAATTTCTAAGCCCAAATATTTCCAAGGTGACATCTTTTGAATTTTCTTTTCTTGGAGCTCAAACCCTGCAACAATCAATGCATCGATCGTTAGGTCAAGCGCATGTGTGAGTAAATCATCATTGGGGGCACACACAAGGATATCATCCATATAATGATAGATGATGGCCTTCTCTGTGGCTGCACGCACTGGGGAAAGCAGGGAAGAGACATACCACTGGCAGATAGCTGGAGATACCTTCAATCCCTGAGGAAGAAAGGTCCAATGGTACCTTTTCATAGGGGCTTCTAAATTAATGGAAGGGACGGAGAATGCAAAAAGCGGTGCATCGTCAGGGTGCAAGGGGATTTGGAAAAAACAATCCTTAATATCAATAACAGCTAATTTCCAATCTTGGGGAAGCATTGTTGGGGATGGCATACCAGGTTGGGGAGAACCCATATCTTCAATTACATTATTAATTTGTCGGAGGTCGTGAAGAAGTCGCCATCTCTTTTTGTCAGCTTTTTGGATGACAAACACTGGAGAGTTCCATGGGGACATGGTCTCCACAATGTGGCCCTTTTTTAGTTGCTCTTCCACTAGTTCCTCAAGCGCCTTTATTTTTTGTTTACTGAGCGGCCACTGTTTCACATCAACTGGTTTGTCTGTTTTCCAGTTCAGTTTTTGGGTGGGGCGCTGTTGTTCAATGACTGCTGCACAAAAATGCTGTGGAGAGTCTGGAATATCAATTGTGACACCCCACTGGGCCATTAAATCTCTCCCTAACAAAGGTTCTGAATAATCTAACACAAATGGACAGATATTTGCCCATTGTCCGTTTGGTCCCTCGATTTGAATGATGCTTTTGGATTGTCTTGCCAATTGCAGACCTCCTACACCTCTAAGGTGACCAGCAACATTTTGCAAAGGCCAATGTGCTGGCCACTCTTGTATTGGAATCACTGTGCAGTCTGCACATGTGTCTACAAGCATCTCAATGCGTTTTGACTCCCCACCCCCACTGACATTACACCATAATTTGGGTTTGTCTTTCCCAATAACTTGGACCCGGGTGACTGTGGGCCCTTGTTTTTCAGTACTTTCAGGTAAAGACGGCACAGGGATAGCTTGTGCAACTATTTGTCCCTTGGGAAGAAACAGGGGTGGGTGGAAACAGTGTAGCCCAAGAACGAATTGCTCAGGATCTGATGTTGTCATTCCTGGAGCAATTTCGATCTCTTGTGGTGTGTGTTTGGTGTCCCCAATGACGATGTGCTTACAACAAATTCGGTTCCAAGTACCCTTCTGTTCAGGATTGACAGAGACAAAATGCCAGTCAGTGTCCTTCAGGTGGAGTGACTCTGTCAGCTGCAACCTGTAAGGCTCATTGACAGAAGACATGGTTAACACAGGATCACCTAAATCATAACAAAGGTTACTTTGTTTCACTTTCAACAGTGGACCAGCAGACCTGGTCTTTGAAGCACCTGCTTCACTTACACAAATATTAATATTATCGCGCACTTGATTTGTTTTGCTACCCTTATTCCCTTGGCCTGCTCTTTTTGTGTCTGCACGCCTGGCAGGCGGGCGCTCCCTTTTCAGTTTTTTGTTGTTGTTGACCCCCGGGGAGGGCTTGTAGTTCTCCTCCCCTGCCATTTCTAAATTCATCAAATTGCCTTTTCAGGGGGCACTGGTTACTCCAGTGCCCCAGGTTATTACAAAGCAGGCATGGTTTTGTGGGCTCAACCATTGCTGGTCTCCGCTGCTGCCCAGGGTACTGCTGTGCTGAGGGAAAAGGCGCAGGGCTGGCAACGGCGACACGCTGAGGTGGTCTTGGCAGCAGCCTTGGTCTGGTGTCTTCAGCCACACTCATCAGAGGCACTTTCCTGTTACAGACTAGAAGCATATCTTTTAGGGTAGGGGGAGGTTCTATAGGAAGGCTCAGGATTGCCAATCGACACTGTTCATTTGCATTTGTAAATGCCATTTCCTCTAAAACCGCTTCCCTAGCATTCTCTTTTTTAACTTGTATTTCAATGGCTCTAGTTAACCTTTCTACAAATTTCAAAAAAGGCTCTGATGGTAGCTGTTTAATTTTACTATAGGGCTCAAAAGGCCCCTCAGGTTGGAGGGAAAAGAATGCTTTTTCAGCTGCTTCTTTTACTTTCTCGAGTGTTTCTACAGGAATTGCAGTAGCTTGGATTGAGGGTAAAGACCATTGGCCCTCACCACAGAGGTGCTCAGTGGTGATAGGGGTACCACTGTTGTCCTTCTCTGTGTTTGGATCAGCATGCAAGCCTGGGAGAGCGTCTTTTAGCAGTTGTTTCCATGCTAATTCCCATAATTTGAATTCCGTGGAAGTCATGAGACAGGAAAAAAGCTGTTTTAAATCATGTGGGATCACCACAGTCCTACTCAGTTCAGAATTTAAAAGGCCATGGAAATATGGACTGTGTGGACCATATTCTTTATGAGATTTACAGATCTCTTTAATCAATTGTCGTCCAAAAGAACTCCAATTAGCAGTTGGAGCTGCCCCTCCCTGTGCTGCAGGCTGAAACATAACAGGAGCCAGTGACAACATGGGACTATGCATTGGGTCTGCTGTTCCCTGCTCTGTATCCCTTGAATCAGAAGCATTGGGATCACAGATACAGGTCTGGGGACAGGCAGTGGGTGTGTCCTCACCGTGGGAACTCGGGGAGGGGGCGGGGACACAATGGGCACAGGGGGCGGGGACAGGGGGCTGGCAAGGGGTAGGGATACTGTGGGAACAGGGGGCGGGGTCAAGGGGCTGGCAGGGGGTGGGGACACCATGGGAACAGGGGGCGGGGTCAAGGGGCTGGCAGGGGGCGGGGATGCCTGGTGACATCACATCAGCAGACACCCCTTGGGAGGAGTAGAGGGGCGGAGCTGAGGGTACTGCAGGAAAGGGTGGGGGAGGGGGAAAGGTGTCACGAGGAACAGGAGGAGAGGGGGATGGGGCTGGAATTTTGGAATGCTTAAGAGGATTTTAGGAAGAAGAAGACCAGGTTTGGGAAGATGCCACGTGGCATCCACCATCTTGTGGACCCCCTAGGGACTGGGGGCCATTTTGGGCATCACTGCTCTCTGGAAAGCTGACACGTGCTCTGGGTTTCAGAGGAGGGGAAACAGGGGATTGGGAAAGGTTCCACACAGCCTGGCCAGGGTCTTGTGGACAGGGCTTCTCAGGCATTTTAACAAACTCTGGGAGATGACTTCCCAATGAGTGTGCTCTCTTTAAAATACCAAGTTTTGGGGTAAGAAGTTTAGGGGTTTTAGAGCTAGGAGAGGGAGAAACCGGGAGAGCAGAGGTACATGGCTTGGCATTTGGCTTTTTCTCCAATTCCTTTTGTTTGAGCAAGGCTGTTCGAATTTGTAAACTCCAGAACACAAATTTAGCTGAGGGTGTATTCCCAGATTGTCCTAAGGTTATCAATTCATTCCCAACGTTATCCCAGAATTGAATATTGTGGATTTCTTCAGGGGAGATTTTTGGGAAGTGTAGAAAAAGCCATCTTATAAACTGTTTCAATTTTCCTTTTGAGAACTTCACATTACCACTGACTAAAATGCTAACAATATGATAATACACTCCTTTTTGTACAATGCTGAGATTCAAACCTATGTTAGATGTAAAAGGTAAAGTACTAAATCCTGCCTGACCAAAAACAAAGCCAAAATCAGCTACCGATTTCTAAAAAAAAAAAACACAGATAGGAAAGCAATATTGAAGAGACAAAAGCCTTACAATGCAGCTGTATATACTGCTTTAAAAATTCCCGGGCAGCAGCTGCAGGGAGCTGGGACACGCCCTGCCGATCCGCGGCAGACAAAACCTCCCCCGCAGAGCTGAGAGAGAGCAGCCTCCCCCCACGCCACGTGGCGAGCCGATACCGGGGCTGCCCCGCACCGCGTGTAGAGAACACCCCCCACCCCGCACAGAGAGAGAGTCCCCCGCGCAGAGAGGGCTCCCCCCCGCACAAAGAGAGGGCAGAGTCCCCCTCCCCCACCGACGCGAATTCCAAAAGACGGCAACACGCGGCAGAAAGCTAAAGCCTAGAACACAAGGGATTCCTTTGTGGGGCTGCGCAACCGAAATGCAAAGGCAAAAAAGGAACAGAACTCATGGCAAAGTCTGTTTTTGAGCTTCTGCTCCACCGAGAGCAGAGATACTCACCCGAAATGGAAGCTGTAGCTGGCTAGGGTCCAGGCAGGCAGGTCTCCTCACCGGAACAGGACCTCTCTATGGGCAGGAGAGGCTACCCTGTCCTTCCTCTGGAAAATCTGCTCACCAAAATGGAGCTGGGCTTTCCAGAGGCGCTGAACCATCCACAAAACTTCTTCTGGGAATATTCCTAAAGTCTCTAGCTGAGAGCGATGCAACCAAGGCTCCTTCAGCTGGGTGCAAGGCAGCCGAAAGCCTGCCCGAGGTACTAAGAGTCCATCTGGGGCTGCAGAGTCACTTTGCCCACCCAGGGACGCCAAATATTGGAATAAGAATCCCAATATTACCAGGTAGATTGTGCCTGGGCCAGTCTGACCCTTGCTGCTAGGCCAAAGGCGGCAACTGTGGTGTATCACCCCAGAGACACCTTTAGCTTGCTGGTGGTTGCAGCTGGGCAGCTGAACAAGTCCAGGCTTGGTAGGAACTCCGTTTACCTCAGGAGAGAAGGCTTCAGGCTAATGGTGAGGAAGAAGGAGACGGATTCTGCCGGAGGGTTATATCCAGAGCTTTATTCCATGGTCACAGAGGTCTGAATCTTGGCAACAGCTCCAACAGAATCACGACCGTATGGCTTGATTCACCTTTTAAGCTCCCAGGGGAGGGGGAGGGAAGGGGCAGGTGAGCTACCAACCTGGTGGAAGGGGCAGGGTCTCAGGGGAAGATGACACCTAGACAGGCCAATGACCTCTGGGCATAGGGGCATCTTTTGAACTTGACCAACCACACAACGACCTTCCTGGAATGTTAAGCCTGATTGACAGGACTCACTCAGCAAGGGGGCGAGGAGGAAGGGAGAGAGGTATAGGCACACCTGGGAGGTGACCTGGAAGTCTAAAACAGGACATTACAACACACCGCAACAATCCTAATCTGTCTTTTATGTCCTTCATCATCCCTTCTTACATACACCTTCTGAGCTTCCCTTAGGAGTTCATCCAAACCCCTGTCCTCCCAGTGATCCAGTTTTTCAAGTTTCTTCCTAATATCCTCCCATGATTTAGCTACAAAGTGCATCTTTAGAAAAAATTGTCCTGCTGGACTATCTTGGTCCAGTCCTGAATACATCTGCATATTTCGCCTAAGTCTTTCTAACCAATCTGTAGGGGTTTCGTCTTTCTTCTGCCTCTCGTGGATTGCTTTGTCGATATTTTGTCCCCTCGGGACTGCCTCCCTTTCTCCTTGGATAATTATGGTTCTCAAGTCCTGCATATGAGTTCTATGCACCGGGTCCTGATGGTTCCAATTAGGGTTCTGCAGGGGCCATTTAGTATCTGCAAGCGGACCCTGGACATGTTGTGCGTCCCAAATGTGCATTCCTGCCCTCCGAATCATGTTTTTCTCCTCAGTAGTAAAAAGAATACTCAGAATTGATTGTATTACTTCCCAAGTGTAGGTATTAGGGCCTAAAATTTGATCCAGTCCTTCGGCTACTCCCAATGGGTCTTCCAATAACTTGCCCATTTCCTTCTTAAATTCTCTGACATCCTCTGAATTAAGGGGAACTGATATAAACCTAATTCTAGCTTGAGCACCCCCCATTGGCATTTCCCTTAGGGGATAGAGGTTGAGCCTTTTGGTTTTACTTCGAGTCAGTGGTCCCCTTTGCTCACTAGGTGGCTCCCTTTGCTCGGGAGTCTCTGGGCCGTCAGGATAACTGTCTGGGAAGGGGAGGAGATCTTCATCCTGTCTTTCTGTTTGAACAGGGGGTGCATTTGGTGGAGGGGTATATGATGGCGGTATTAAGAGAACCTCCTCCTTTTTCTTATTTTTCTTTTTATAATTTACGCCACCACCCCTCTCCCTTAGAGGGTACATTTGTATTAAATTACTTGGTCTTTCAACCCAAACCCCTGCATAATCAGTCTCTTTCTTATTAAGATGGGGCTTTGAATTCACCCATATATTTAAATCCTGTCGGACCCAGTCCTCTTCGATCTGAATATGGGCCAATATACCCCCTGGGATATTTCCTTCCCACCCCAGATTTCTACACAATAGTGAATCATCCTGGTCTTATCTTTACCCTTCGTGCTAGGGTAATGTTCCCAATTATTTAACATGAATCCCAGCGGACTGTCTCTAGGCACTGGGGGAAGTTTACCAAGTTTATCAGATACAGACGGCTTACTTCTCGCCTGTCCCATCTTCTGGAGTACGCCCGCCCCGTCTCATGGAGTACACTCACACAACAAATCTGCTTTCACTTCCCCTGGTTCGTGGCCCACGTTCTCGCGAACAATAGGAAATGCACTACTGAGGGTCCGCAATCGCTTGGGGAATCTGAGCTGCCGGTTCCCCTCTCACTCGCAACACTCCAGGTTACCCAACCCAGACCGAACGGTTACTGCACGATACTCACACGTCCTGCGTCCTGCGTCTTCGTCCGGACCTTTGTGCACAAAGTTTACAGGGTCGACTGGTTCCCTTTGCTTAATGCCCTAAATTTGGGTTCGTCAGTGGGGTAGAAGCGAAAGTCGGACCCGAGGCCACCAGAGGTGGGGCGCCTCCTCGGTAAATCTGCCCTCCGCAGTTATCCCATCCGAGTCACGGCATCAAATTTGTTATAGATTGAGCCGACAATTTGCCAAGTAAAATCAATTGAGAATTTATTGATTACAGCAGGCAAGGAAATAAGCAAATCAGCGCTGGGTGACAGGGGAGTCTCCGCTCCGCCACTGCCGCGCTCTTCTGATATTTCGTGGAGTTTTTATACAGTCCTGCTTCCAGGTTGACGTGGTAGTACTCTGCGTATTCTTCTCTTGTTTCTAGGTGGTCTTAGTCCACCTCCCGGAGGTCTGAAGATGAAGGCTGGTATTTTCCTTATTTGATAAGTTTATCTGATTCCTGGAATTTTAAGCTGAGTTCCTGGAATCTTAAGTTTACTGAGCGGATAAGCTAATACTGTGCTATCAATCATAGCAAGCCCACCACCCAGATAAACAAATGATGTGAAACCTATTGTCTTTGGTTTCACCTTCCTTATCCTTTTAAGTCTGGAAATTTATTAGGCAAACAAATGGAAGTGGTGCAACAGTCTTACTGGAATAACTCTGTCAGATTTGATGAACAAACTTAAAGTTTTAACCCATTACATGCCGCATATTGCTTCAGCTAAATATAATAATATTGCCTGTGGGACATCTGTAGGATTGGATGGTATTAGCAAAATACATCAATTGGCAAAGAAAAAAGAGGGGACAGATTCAGCATCATACCAAGTCTTTATTATAAAGGTCATAATGAATATTTACTGCAGCAAGGATAAGTCCTAAAACCTGCCTTGCAGTAAACATAACCTATAAAGAGTTTGGGCAGAGGAAGGACATTTATATTTGTCTGTTCACAATGCCACTTGGAACTCTGGTCTCCTAAATCTCAATCTAGAGTCAAATTAATGGCCGATGATCTTGAAAAATACTAAACAGTCATGTCTGGTGAAATGGGCAGGAGACTTTTCTCCTTTTTAATGCCTTTATTAAAAGTGATCAGCTCGGGGGGGGGGCGGGAAACCGACGGGTCCGCACTCACGCCGCCGCTGCTCCCAGGGTGACTTGGAGGAGGAGGAAGAGTGCAGCTTTGTCCACTGGTCTGTGGGCAGAGCTGTGGATTCCGTTCTCACGAGAGCATCGGGAAAATCCCTTGTTCGCTTTTTCGGTTTGACTCCCAGGGTCCTGCCTCTAGCCGAGGTCCTTCCTTGGCTAGGGCAAGGGGCAAAAAAGGGTCTCAGCATCTCTGCAGGCTCTGGACTTTGTTCCTCACGTCCAGACATCACTTTGATATCTTAATTCTGTGTTGGCTCATTGTTTTTGGGGTCTTTTGGTAAGTTTGGTGGGGTGGGACTTTCCCGTGGTATGCTGGCTCCCAGGTCATTTGACACCCCCCCCCCCCCCCCCCCGCCGGATGTCCCCTCCTTTCACTGTCTGAGAAGGGTCATCCACCTGGCAGCAGGCAGGGTGGTACTGACAAAAGAAGTAGTTAACGAAAACGACTGGTGATTAAAATACCAAACAGTTAGAACTCCACCCTGGCAGCAACTGGTCCAACCTGTTCACTCTGCAACCTTTTAAAAAATATTGGCAGCTTTTTCTACTTATAACATCTGGAACCCCGTTAATGGTACAGATATACAGGTACACATGCAAACATTGACATAGTTAATTTTTCTATGAATATAAACTTTCAAGTGCTTTGACAAAACAGAACATAGGGAAGAAAATTTCTCAGTGATTGTTCTAAGATACTGATAGATTGAATTTTTTGCCATTACTTAATTGTTCCATGGAGATAGCACCATTTCATCTTTCTCCAGTTCTGTTTGTGTCTACAATGCTTCTGTTTGACTTAAGACAGAAAGTCTATGTGGCTTTGGTGACATATCTGTATGGGCTACACCACATCTGCCTGATATAATTTTTTTCTCCTCCTCAGGCTTGAAGCACTGACAGCTCAGCAGATGATGGTGGGGAAATGAAGGAAGCAAACAGGAAATCTAGAGTTAGCATGAGGCCCCACATCTCGTTCAAAGACCTGTGTAAGGAATAGGTGCAAATTCAAAGACAGAGAGGAAAACAGTGGCTTAGAGCACGCCAGGGGGTTTTGAAAAATAAACAAAAATCTCAAGGTGGTAAGAAGAGGTTCAAAACAATGTATGCATGGGCTAAATACAGTAAATATAATATAATAAAGACAATATTATGTATAATAATATGTCACAATCAGCTAGTGCTAGCAGGGGTCATGATGGTTCATTACATGATCTCAGAGTGCAAAAACAACACAGAGGGGATTACAGTATTGATCAAAACAAATACGCCTTTTATTGAATGACCACAGCAAATGCGATAGAGGGATTAGAAAAGAGATAAACTATAAAGAGAGAGAGAGAGAGAGAGAAAGGTGGTATAGCTACCAAACATAGAGACAAAATCCTTGTGGTCCAGTCAATGGGAAATTCGCCTAGTCACATTGGGGAGAATCTCAAAGTCCTGGTTAATTCAGGGGTCTATTATAGTCCTTCATCAAGGGGGGAGCAGGTAAAAGACAATGAAGAATAAGTCCATTGGAAACAGGTGTTTTGCGGAGAAAAGAAGAAACCTCACAACTTTATAAAAGTTGTAAAGCTTGGTATGTTTATTTACGGACACATGCGGAGAATGCTCTCCTTAAAAGGCATGCGTACCTCTGAGAACTTCAGATCTCCTTTTATCCCCCTTCCGAATACATATGCATACAGTTTCACAATAGGTTCATACATATTCATTTTTATGGGTTTCGTGTGACTTTTACCACTAGTTCCTTTTTATCAGAAAGAATTCCGAGGTCAGGCTGACTTGCCCTTACAGCAGTCCCTGTCTCTATCATCTTCTGTCTCCTCCCCTTTATCTCTGTCTTTCGCTGAAGTAACTTCACTGAGCTTAGGCCTTGAAGCCTGACTAAATAACATGATTTCTAACCACAGACTCAAAAATGTACATTTCACTTAAATTAAAATGGATTTCTATCCTGGAAAATATTCACTTTGCTTCATTCCCCCCTTTCCTAAAAGGAGGAAGTAAATTCTTTTACTTCGTACAAATTCCTATGACAACAAGTGTACTTAAGTGCTTTACCATGAACGTTTGATAATGGATAATCCTGAACCTATTCTAACTAATATTAACAAAACTACAGTAGGATGACACAACTTATTAAGAATTCTATTTGTGGTTAGTAACCACCTAAAGACCACATCCCACCAGTGATGATCTGCATTTTGTTCTATTCTTTGCAGAATTCTAGTTATTTCTTTTGTATCATGTTGGACAGTAATTAAGGTTTTCTTTCCACTTTCTTGGATTTCTTTCAAGATTTCCAGTAGGTCTTGGTGCTTAATTAATTGTTTTAATAATGTAAGGTCCATCCCAATAGGGGTAGGTGATAATCTGAGTTACATTGTGTAATTTGTTTTAACCAGCTGGTGGGATGTCACTGGGGCTGAGTACAAAAAATCACACCCGATAATCTTAACAAAATTACAAATACAGAAATTAGAATGATTTCTACTAGACAAAATAACATCATTGCTATCAATTTTTACAGCAGCACAGGCAGTTCTCAGGCATAAACACCCTTTTCCAGTATATACAAGCACAGTTTTCTGGTCAGTGACTGGATGAATTTCAAAGTGGCAAATACTCTGTTCAGTGTCCAAACACACATCCTGAGCATTAATAGTATTGCTTTCACAAATGAATCCCATTTGTTCTCTAGTAATGCAGGACTCCAAGTTTACTGTCTGCCACTTTCCATTCATCTTTCGTACCCACACTCCATGTTCTGAAGGATAGAGTATTGTTTTTTCATGGTTCAATCTTAGGGCAATGATGGGATGGATAACATAAACAGTGGCATTACGTATGGTAAGCACAAAGGCAGTGGCCACATTACAAGCAGGATCATAGGTGAAATTCACCATAGTCCACCAGGATTGAAACTTCCTTTCAAAATCAATTGCATTATCCCAAACAATTCTCCGAATTTCATCTGGAATTACCTTCACCCCCTTCCCGTATGATCAGAGCTGCTGTTGTTTGCATCTATAACTGTGCTTGTAGACAACTGAAAGCTAAAGACACATTATCTTGAACTGTACTAAGTGCTTCTACTATCAACTTGTGGTCTTGGTTCCCGGACTTTTCATACTTCCTTACTTTGGCAGTACTTTTGAAATATGTCACTGGCTAGTTCCTAATGCCAATAGAGATGACTGTAAAGGCTGCTTCAATTTTGTTAGGCTACCTGCTGCAGTAGCCAGTTTATTCACCAGTATTTCTGAATCAATTCTATTTAAAACTCCTAATCCTGTCTCAAATATGCCAGTTAGATCTTTTCTTATTCTGCTCCTGAGATATGCCTTTCTTTGTAACCACGTTTTCCAGCCCTTGAAGGATGTTTTTAGGAAGGAGGAGCAGGCTGTTTGGATTTTTGAGATGTTAATTTGCATTATCAACTCCACATGTTTGAGAGACCATTCTGGATTGAATAATAGCTGTTGTTCACTCACATTCTTTACTACGTAGGGACCTATTTCATACACTTTGGTTCAAGTTCGGGTAGAGTCTGAACTAGTATGGGTTGTATAAGGCTCTGCTGTTGTAAAAAGTGCAGTGTCTGCTTTGAATTTAAACGAAAGTCTGATAGCAACTCGAGCTCAAAGGCAGGTAACTTCTACAGGCTGTATCAAGGTGAAATTACACCAACAGTCTGATTCACTTAGGCTATCACAGACTTCCTGGTGTTCATATACACCAGGGGAGGTTGAGACACTAATTACATCTGGTCTCTCATAAGCCGTCCTATTGATGACCTGGCACTCTACTTTGATTTCTTCTCCTCTGATCCCTTGAAGTGTCCACAGTTCCTGTTCCTGCCATTCTTGCTCCTCATATACCTGATTCTCGTGGATTACTACAGTAGATACGTTTAAATCTTTTATCTCAGAAGGTTCTCCCATGGATCTAGTATACTGATTAAACGCCTGGGACCAAGGCCATTCAGCATTGCTGTGGATAGAGGTACTCTCTAGTTCTAAAACTTCAGTTACAATTACATACAAAACAATTCTGTAAACTAAAGTATGAACTACTCCCGACCGCAATATACTCATTTTGCCTGAGTAAGTTTTAGTCTCAGTTCATTCTCTTCTGGTATCACTCTCCAAGGGACTTCTAGGGCTTTCTTCACTCCAGAGTGATGGATCCAGGCATTCTGCTCCTTGATTTTGATTGCAGTGAAGGTGGTGAGAACCACTTGGAACGGTCCCTCCCACTGTGGTTCCGAAGTCTTCTCTGTAAGACACTTAACATATACATCATCCCCAGGCTATCTAACTCCCTGCTCCGAGTTCCAGCCACATGTTTCTCAATTTCTCTGAGCTGTTTGCTTAAAGCCACCATGTAGGTGGACATTCTGGACATTCCCTTTGTATTCTATATGGTCTTCTACAAGGCATTTCAAAAGGATTCAGCATTCCTTTAGCTGAAGGTTTAGTTCAAATTTGCAATAGTGCTAGTGGAAGAGCTTGGAGCCAGGGTAGATTAACTTCTTGCCCCAGTGTTACAATCTGTTGCTTAATCAAATGATTCATTTTCTCTACCTGGCTACTTGATTGGGGCAGTATGGAGTGTGAAGTTCTTAATCTACGCCCAGGTGGCCACTAATCTGTTGCACTGCTTTGGAAATGAAATATGATTCTTTATCTGAGGATATCGTGGCTGGAACTCTGAAGCGTGGTATTATTTCTTGTAAAAATAATCTGGTCACCTCTTGAGCTTTGACAGTTCTGGTGGGGAATGTTTCTGGCCACTCTGAAAATGTATCTATCAATACCAGTAAATACTGATACCTCCCTTTCCTTGGGAGTTCTGGAAAGTTAATTTGCCACTGCTGTACAGGCCCATGGCCTCTCCCAGTCTGACCGAGTTTTGGCCCAGGGGTATTTTGGGGTTAGTCTGGAGGCAAGGATCACATTGTCGGCTTACCTGAGTGATAGTGGCATGTAAATTCCTGACAACAATTCTTTCAATCAGATGTATGTTCTAGAAAGCCTGTGGAAATTACTACTTCAAAGTCAACACTTCATTTCAATGCACTCTGTATCACTCGCAGCCTTGGTCATTTTGAGAAAGGATCTACACTCTATAAAAAGCTTTTAAGTAGTTAGGCCCTAGTGTGTTTTCTAGTGCTCTTCTTTCACTAGTAACCACGAAAATGGGAAGGGATTACTGGCTCTCTTTCAGTGGTAGCCCACCCCTGGTATTTGTATGTCTCTTTTGATTAGTATTATTGTATTATGGCTTACCTTCTAGGAAAATCTGTACCTCACCCTTTGCTGCTTTCTTTGCCTCTCCATCCGCCAGCTCATTTTTTTCCTCCAATTTTAAGCTCACTCTCTGGTGTGCCTTAATATGCTTTTTCAGGTAGCTGAACTGCTTCCAGCAGCCGGATTGTCTCTTCTTTCCCTGTGAGGTCAGAAGTCCCCTCTCCTTCCAGATGGCTCCATGAGCATGCACAACTCTGAATGCCTTTTGCTGTTTCTAAGGCATGGGTCAATGCATTTATCTCAGCCTTCTGTGCACAGGTACTTGTTGCTAAGGGTCCAGACTCTATTACCTCTGCAGGTAGTCACTGTGTACTTAGCATGTCGCTTTCCACTGGCAATGTAGCTGCTCCTGTCAGTGAACCAGGTCTCTGCATCGTCCAGAGGAGTGTCCTTTAAGTCTGGGCGGCTGGAGTAGGTAGTTTCAATGGTCTCTAGGCAATCGTGGTGTACTGCTTCTTCTTGATTTCCACTGAGAAAAGAAGCTGGGTTGACAATATTAGTCACCACTATCTCTACATCATCTTGCTCTACCATGATGGCCTGGTATTTCAGAAACCTCTGTGGTGAAAGCCAGTGGCCACCCTTTACTTCCAGTACTGCGGACACTTTGTGGGACACTAGCACGGTCATTTTTGTCCTAGGGTAGACCTGAGTGCTTCTTGAATATTCAGCACAACTGCTGCTACACCTCTGAGGCAACCTGGCCATCCTTTGGCTGTTGCATCTAGTTGCTTAGAGAAGTAAGCAACTGTCTTTCAGTATGGACCCAAGTCCTGAGCCAATATTCCCAGGGCAATTCCTTGCGTGGAAAAATAGAAAGAATGGTTTACTTACATCTGGAAGTCTCAAAGCTGGAGCCGACATGAGGGCACTCTCTAGCTGGTGAAAGGCCTGTGTGGTGTCTTTTGTCCACTGGAGATCTCTGTTTCCATTGGCAATAAGAGCATAGAGGGGTCTGCCGAGCAGTCCATAATTATAAACCCACAGCTGGCACTACCCTACCATGCCTAAGAAGGTTCGGAGTTCCTTTGTTGTCTGGGGTTTCGGGGTTTGGCATATGGCTTCCCTGCCTTAAAGTCTGCTGCTCAGCACTCACTTCTTACCCCAGGTAGATTACCTTCTTAGATTACTTTCTGTTTCACTACCTGTGCCTTTTTCTTTGAGACTCTGTATCCTTGGAGTCCTAGGAAATTCAGAAGGCTTACCGTCCAGGCTTCTCTCGCGTCCCTCGTCCGAGTGGCTACTAGAAGATCATCCACTTACTGCAACAGCCTCCTTTCCTCTTGTGGAGCTTCCCGGGACTCTGGGTCTTTGCAAGCTGTTCTCCAATCAGAGTGGGGAATCTTGAAGCCTTCAGGCACATGGACTATGTGAGCTTGTGTTTGAATGCAAAAATTTTCTGGCTGGCTTCGTGGATAGGGAGGCAAAAGAAGGCATCTCTTAGGCCTAAAACAGTGAACCTGGTTAGCTCAGGTGTTAGACAAGTTAGTAAAGTATATAGATTTGCTACCACATGGTATAAATTCTGTGTTATCTTATTGACAGCCCTTAATCCAGTACTATCAATTATTGGGCTTATTCCTTCCCTATCTTCCTTTTGAGGGTACTACTCAACTCTCACTGGTTATGTTCTTTCCTTAAGCTTGATTGCCATGGGGGGCATTTTTCACTCTCCCTGGTACAGCAGAGGCCCATACCCTTGAAAACACTTATTTACTTATTCTAATATCTCCTTACTAATGTCTTTCTTAATTTCAGTGTCTGTTAATGTTAAGCCTAACATCTTCATTTGCCTCCAGAGTAACCTTTCTCATTTGAGAATGTTAAGCAAATTGAGCGAATTGTACAAAAGCTTCTAAGTACACATAGTACCCATGTTACTTTAAAGGTTTGCAAAAGTATGCCTTCTCAGACTGGCCAGTTGTTCAGTTGTTCCCCACACTACCACATAAACATTCTCCACAGGTACTAAGGCTTTATTTAAAACTGAATATATGGCCCTTGTGTCGACTAAAATTCTTCCCTTTTGGGGAGGTCATCTTTATCCTTCCTCCCTTACCTTGGGAGGAGCCTTTAACAAATCATATGTACTCATTTTGCGAACTGTGATCACTTTGCATTTCAGCATGATAATCTTTGTTTGACTTCATACATTGCTATCTTATGCTGCATGCTGAACAACACGTTTGATTTGCTTTCTCTTTGCCTTGTTTTCCTTTTCAAGGGCCAAGACCAGAGGGCGGTCTGATCTCACAGTCTCTTTGCCATTCTGGGTGATTTCTTAAAACAAAAAGACATTTCAGCATACAAAAACCCATCCCATTTATCTTTTTATTTTAAAAAAGTACTAACTGCAATGAAGTATTATAAATCTTTTTATTTTCTGAGCTGCTCTTACTAGCAGCCTTCTCCCAGTGAGCCCCTCCTCCCAAAAAGCGGTTAATTTAGGAACCTCTTTGCTCTGGTCAGTTCTCATTATCTATTTCTACTTGCCCTATCTCACTTCCAGTTTCTCAGTCTTCCTCCTACACACACACAGCTCCAGGTGGCAGGTATCAGATGTGATTTCCACACACGAGCCTTAAGATCTTACGTTCTGAATCAGCTTGATCAGAAACCTTTAATTTACATTCGGGGCATGTGCCCTGATGCTTATTAGAAGAGCAATACCAGCGTTTCTCGCACTGCAATAATACCTGCAAATCCAGCTTTTGCCCACAGGTCATTCCCGTGTTCCCTGGGGAGACAGGGCAGCCAGAGCTGTCCCTGTGCTCAGGGGACAGCCACTGTCACCTCACGCAGTGTGCCAGCCTCTTGATGCACCAAAGGCTCTGAGGAATTGCCTGCAAAGGCAGGCTATTCTGTTTATTACAGAGAACTCTAAATCCCTACAGCAGACTGTTCCCAGTCCAGACTTGCTATGGTACCAGCTGAAGTCTCATTAACTAATTCATCTCATTCATCTCTTCTATCTAAACTCTGTTTTCCAAAATATCAGTCTTTTCTAGTTCTCTTCTTGCACAATCTAATTAAGCACTGTGTCTGCTTACACTTGTTTTACTGCCTTGCAAAAAGGCTGTGCTTGTCACAGCAAAAACTCTGATATGCACACAGACACAGACACGCATGCACCCCCCCCCTTTATCTCAAATTCACTAGAGCCAAGGCTTGAATTGCTGTGAGGGGGAGAATTCTTGGAATTCCTTTAATTCGCTTTATCGTAGTTAAGCATAAATCACCATACCATAGTTCTTCTGTGTAAAATGCTACTCTTGTTGCAACAAAATCTTAAAATCTCCACAAACACCACTATACAATCTGAGAATCAAATTACCACAATGCAGTGGAAGAAAATCACCACACAAAATCACTGGGAAAGGGCATATCTCTCAGAGTGCCTACTTTTCTCAACACAACACAGCATACCATAATTCAGCATTTACTCACATCAGTTTTTCCTGGACACAATCAAAATAACAGCACACAGTCTAGTGATCAAGTCCAAACATCCAGGGCAAAAGAACTCTCTGAGCTCATACTCATGGTTAAAATGTACCAAATCTACACAAATCACTACATTTAAACACAATAAATACCATCACTGACGTTCCTCCACTCCCGTCTCCGCAGGGCACTTCTCTCCCTGCCCCCACAGCCTGCTGCAGCCAGCTTCAAACACGGGTAGTACTCACCCCCCCGCACTGTAGAGCACTGTAGATCTACTCTCTTTTATACACCGTGCACTTATACACTTGCACGATTACAAACAGTGCACTGACCACACAATGCATTAACCATACAGCGACACAGTGTCCGGACACCACACACACAACACACACAAACAAAAACACACACGGGTTCAGCAGTTCTGCTCTATCAGAACAATGAACCCCTGTTGCAGACATTTTTTCACAGAAATCCTTTCTTTCAGATTTCTGTGTCTTCTGAAAGGCAGAGGCCTCGGAAGAGAAGGTAAACAATTATTATCAGCTGCTGTGGAATGCAACAGGGGCATCTTGATTGGCTCATGTTCCTATGTTTATAATTAAGGGCCAATCACAAAGTGCAAGCTAGGGACAGAGTCCTTGGACACAACTTTGTTCTAGATTCTTCCTTTCTATTCTTAGCCTAGAAGCTCTGCAAACCTCTCTCTTTATTCCTATTTAGTATAGTCATAATCTATTATATATCATAGATCAATAAATCCAGCCTTCTGATCAAGAAACAAGATTCACCGTCTCTCTCTCTCACCAGCAGCGTCCCACTCAGGACGCTGCAATAAACCCCCAATACACACATACACGGGTTCACCCGACCCAGCCCCAGGGTCACTAGCGGTCTGCCCTATCAGAACCATGAACCCCGTCTCTACTGTAGCTGCTCCATCAGCTGTACCCAGATGTCTCTGGGTGGTTTACTCCCTTGCTCTCTTTTTCCTCCCCCGGGGGCCCCTCAGTACATACCGTATCCTCCTCCGCAGGGCAGCAGGTCGTTGTCTGTCCTCGCAGGAGGCAAGCTGAGACGAGCGGAGCCCCACCAGGAAAAAAATCCTAGGGTGCGCCTTGGAGGTCCGTCTATCCCCCCTGCCCCTGTGGGGACAGGGAACTCCCGGCTTGGCTCGCCATAATGTTTTCCGGAGAAAAGAAGAAACCTCACAACTTTATAAAAGTTGTAAAACTCGGTATGTTTATTTACGGCACTGGACACATGTGGAGAATGCTCTCCTTAAAAGGCATGCGTACCTCTGAGAACTTCAGATCTCCTTTTATCCCCCTTCCAAATGCATATGCATACAGTTTCACAATAGGTTCATACATATTCATTTTTATGGGTTTCGTGTGACTTTTACCACTAGTTCCTTTTTATCAGAAAGAATTCCGAGGTCAGGCTGACTTGCCCTTACAGCAATGGATTTCTATCCTGGAAAATTTTCACTTTGCTTCACAGGCACAGACAGTCTAAGTTCCAAATCAGGATAAGTCAATATAAGCAGGACCCATTGTTTCAGGACTGGTTTCCATGGGAAACCAGTCTAGGTCCAGTGAACACGACTGCGGGCAACACTTGGCAGACATTCCGCTTCAGTCAGGCCAGCACCCTAGGATCAAAATTATAGGGGTCTCAGTTTCAGTCCTTGAAAGGGGGCCTTCAATCTCTGCCCATCATTGTGATAGTGAAGCAGATGAAGGATTTTCTGAGGGGCACCACCAAAGTTACCCCAGCATTTGGCCGAGAGGTGGGGAAATTCATGTGCCATTGTCATGAAGCAGGTGCAAATATAGGGCAAGCTGCTACTTGAAGCAGTGTACCATGGCAGCAAACGCACCTGCAAACAATCACTTGGCAGGCCAGAACTCTGCTCAGGGTCGTCAGGATCTTGGTGAGCATCCACCTCAACCAGGCTAGTCCCATTAGGGTCTTCAGTGGTCCCGGTCTCTGTTCTTGCGACAGTCGTGAGGCAACTGAGGGAAACTTCAGACTGTCTCTTTCATAATAGAAATAGAAAAGTTTAAACAATCACATGAACTGTAGAAGAAAACAACATTTTTCCAAGGGAGTAAAATTCTGTAAGCCATGTAACCCTTACTCATGTAATGAGATACAATCTTCCTGGTCCAATAGGGCAGAGAAATTTATCTATAGAGTGACAACTGGTTTATCAAGTTAGGATCATTGAGACGTAATTTCTGTTTTCAGATCCCTCCAAATAAAGGTTTGTACAACCACAGCTGCAGGAAAATAAATGTTTAACAGTGAATTTGCAGTATAAGATGTGAACTACCACTAGAGAAGCAGATGTGCCTCTGGTGAGAGTTCAGCAATTATAATTTTTTTTAGACAATACTGAGAAGCCAGGTCAGTTTGGGAAAAATCAACCAAATAACTGTACCTAGATGTTTGTAGGTAAAAACACAATGATTATAAGAAGTGAAATATTTGCAGTAAGCCTGCTAGGGCATAAAGCTTTGCGGAGTACCAGAAAAAGAAAATTACATTTCTTCCTGAGATAGCCTCACAAACACTGATAGCTTTAAAGTCCTAGAAATTCAGGGATGCACATGCATATGAAACAGAGTAGAAATTTACCAGGGTAGAAATCCATTTTGGATTTAAGTGAAATGTGCCACTTTGAATTATTAAGTCTGTAGCTTGCTAGCATGGCTGTGAAATGCTGTTTTAATTTGTTTAGTCTGTTAGCTTTGCTGCGCTCACAAAAACTGCCTCAGCAAAATGCGAATTTCCAAGCTGAAGAGATAAGAAGTCCCTTGAACTTTGAAATGAAGGCAAGAGACAGATAAGATGACCAGAGAGTTTTCTCTATACAAAGACTAGTTGCAAGTTGTAACGCTAAATCAGTAAAATGAATATGCATGAACCTATGGTGAAACTCTATGCATATGTACAAGTAAGGGAATGCGCATGTCCTTTAGGGGGAATGATCCCCACATGCATCCAGGGCTGTAATAAACATACCAGCTTTATAACTTTTACAAAGTTGTGGAGATTTTTCTTTCCGCAAATCACATATACACTTGTTTCTTTTCTTTCCAACTAAGAAATATTGCTAATAAATGTCAGTAATTCCAAAACATGCCATAGAAATTATTTTTGTCTTCATACCAAGTCATTAATCTGTACAAATTCTAAAAGCACTGTATAAAAACATAAATTTGAGCATATGAAGAGGCCAGGTACTCACTTCAGGCTGCCCTGTGTCCACCTGTCATGGTTTGGCATGGGTGGAATTTAGGGAAGGGATGCAAAAGCTTTTTGTGTAACTGACAGTCTGTGGAACCACTGGGAAGCTAAACACGCCTCTGTGAAAAACACGTGCTAAAGACAAAAATTCCGGGAAAGCTGTCTTTCCCTTCCAGCTAGCAAACAGGTAACATGGCCACATTTGTCTGGGCCAGGGCGGGCAGGCCCTGTCACGGGGACAGGCTTCTTTCCCTGGGTGCCCTCCAGCCCCCCCATTGGCTGCCAGGCTAAAGAGAGAGTGCCACGGGACCGGACCCTTTCCAGGCAGCCCACTGGGCCCCATCCTGGCCGGGCTGGGCAGGCTGTGCCACCCGGCTGGATGCCTCTCCAGGGGTCCAGGGGACTCAGTGGCCGAAGCAGGGCCGCAGTTGTTAAGATCTTGCCATCAGGTCCCCTCCCCCAGCGCGGCCACCGCATGAGATCATGTGGCTGGCATCAGAGGCTGCCCTGCAACCCGTGCAGAATGGCCTTGTGGCTAGAATTGAATGCAGAGAAAACCAAAGCCCAGCCATGGAGCCAATCCTGACACAGCCCCAGCCGCAGTTCCTGGCGCGCCCCAGGCGAGATGGCAACCCTTTAAGTTCTTCAATCCCCCCTTGAGTGAGAGAAAGGAACAAGATGCAAGCATGTAAAGGAACAACATGAAGGCATCATGGTCAGTGAAAGAGAAGTTAACTCCCAGATGGTAGGGATGAACATATGCCTTAATTTTAGAACTGAAATCCTCTTATACGCTATAGAGAAAAAGAATCTTTTTTTCCCTATAATGCATGGAACTATGGGGAGATAAGTTCAAATTGATATTGAGCAAAGGCCTCCATGTTAAAGTAAGCAGATATTAAAGTAGCTGTAACCCCATGAGAAATTTGAATAAAGAGAGGAGTGATGAGACCCAGTGCCCCCAGGGAGAGAAGAAGACCTCTGTTCCCAGGAATAAACATTGTGACGGTGTTCACAGGGGTTCTTGGATGAGGGAAGAGACAAGGATCTGACTCAATTTTTCAGAAGGCTTAATTTATTATTTTATTATATATATTACATTAAAACTATACTAAAAGAATAGAAGTAAAGGTTTCATCAGAAGGCTAGCTAAAAATAGAATCAGAAAGAATGATAACAAAGGTTTGTGGCTCGGCTCTCTGTCTGAGCCAGCTGGGCTGTGATTGGCCATTAATTACAAACATCCAAGATAGGCCAATCAAAGATCCACCTGCTGCATTCCACAGCAGCAGATAATCAATGTTTACATTTTGTTCCTGAGGCCTCTCAGCTTCTCAGGAGGAAAAATCCTAAGGAAAGGATTTTTCATAAAAGATGTCTGCGATAAAACATGATTTTAGAAATAGATAATGTAATATATGTTATAAAGTAATTCATGCTTAAGGCAACAATGTATAAAATAAAAATTGTAAAAAGAATCTAACATCCAGCAAGCCTCTGACCATGAGCAACCTGGAGACAGATTACTACATTGGAATTACGAAACTCCTGCTGGTAGCAGGAGAACAATGTCTCATTTAGTAGTAAAAGAACGTGGCCAGGGCGGAGATGGGCTTCCTCAGGAGCCATCAGGGAACACCCAAGGGTGATCATTGCTTGGTAGATATCATCTATCAAGATAACCGAAGTCGCCAAGGAACATACATCTGAATACACTACTTCCCCTGACATGATCAGAGCCCGCCACTACCCGGGAATCAGCAATTGTCCAGCCCTGCACAATGAAAGAAACCTCCATACATATGCAGGGTTACAAAAGAAATTGGGGCATCTCTGCCTCAGGCATAAAAACTGTACAAAACAGCCTTGCTGGAAACTGGCATTGGTGAACAGAGGGAGATCTGGAGAGATAGAGGTCAGATCTTGGTTCACCCAGTGCCGATCCCGGGCTTGACACTGTCTCTGTGGTTTTTGAGGACCGTATTTTGGTCACGAAAATAAAATCTTTTCGCATTTATTAATTTGGCTTTCTGACTGATCATTTATAACAATAATGAGACCTTTTGCCTTTGAACAGCTCATTTTTAGAACAGAACCCCATAACTTAACACAACCTATAAACACAGCTGTAAAAAAAAAAAAAAAACTTGTAAAAAATGAGAAAGACTTCACAATTACAGATTTCCCCAGGTGGCTGCTAGCCATAAAAATTAAGAACCACGAGAGAACTAGCTTTTTTCTTGTAGAGAAGTCTCCATAACATTAACAAGAGGGACTTCTCTCCCTAAGTGAACTTAAGAAAGATTATTTTAGAAATAGTAAACTAACTAGAAATTTTAAGTTTTGTTTCTTTACATTGCCAGTGAGAAAGAAAAAGTTGTGAAAGGAAAAAAAGCGTTTTAAAAGTTTTGTTCTGATTCTTACTACTGTTTCTTTTGGTTACTGTTAATAAAATTTTCTTTATACTCTTTTAAAATTTTGAACCTGCTTTACTTTTCTCCTAATCCTATCTCGCAACAATAAATAAGTACACTAGTAATTAACCAACATTAAACCCACCACACTAAGTGCATTAGCCCAGAAATATAAAAATTAGTAAATACAAATGGTGCACTGAACAGAGACCTTTTCTCTTAGAAAACATCTGCACTTGATCACCCAGAGAATTTCATTGTCTTACCCCAATGTGGTGAGTTTGAAATTTTGATTCCTTCCTCCTTTTACTCTTGGGTGTTGGGAAGAGACTGGGTTAAGATGGAAGCAACATTGATCCACACAGGACAAGAAGTTTACCTCCACCTTAAAAAGTCTTTTCTTCAAGAAGATTTTGGTTTTTCAGAGGGGGAGTTGAAGTGTTTTGTACACTGGTTATTTAAGCATTTTCCTTATATTTCACGGAACGTAGTCTTAACTGATAACCTTTTGGAAGTAGTTTGGGAAAGATTAAGACCTGAGGAAGAACTCCATAAAGAATTCTATCCTTTATTTATTATGATGATGACATGTGTTCGTAATCTTGAGGAACAGTTAAAAAATAGTGAACCCCAGCTGAAAACCCCTCCTCCAGGTTCTCCTGTTTTTACTCCTGCTGCCTAGGTTGGCTCTCACGACTTGGCTGCGGCCACATGGTCGCATTCACATGCTGAAGATGGCGGAGACCACATGGCAGGAGTCACGGGGTCCCCCCATTCGCCCTCTGGTCCTCACGCCTCCTCCCACAGCTTTCACAGTCCCATGAGTGAGGGAGGGGGGATCAGAGGAGCTGCCCCTGATTGGAAAATTACAGCTGCACCAGTCTCTTACAATGAAGGGGAAACCCCACGTGCACTTGCAGTGCTGGAAAGGACAGTAAACAAAAGAACAGATGTGTTTACCTCGGTTGCTATAGCACCACAAGACACGTCAAAGGTGCTGAGACCCACTCCTTGCCCCGAACTGCTGCCCCCGCAGAAAACTTGTGGCCGCCTGTCGCCGCTCTGCATGGCCAGAGCGAGCTGACCGATGCAACCAAGCCTGGGTCGCGGCAGCCCACAGAACTGGGGCCGAGGGCGGGTGGGCGAGACCAGCGGGCAGGCAGCCCTGCCAGGGGATGGCTCAGAACCACAGTCCTGGCAGTGAAACTGATGCCTCCCACCCACCTGTGGGGCCTGCGCCACCGCAACTGCTCTGGAAGTCCTGCGCCTGGCATCAGCTCAGAGAGATCCCCAAAAAAATCCAGGTCTCAGCGTGGTCACCAGCACTGGGAGCAGGATGAACCCTGCACGGCAGTGCACCAATCTCAACACCAACATCAACAACAGATCCAGCACCAGCAACACCAACACAAACCCACTGGCCAAGGTAAAAAAGTCCTTGCCATGAACGTTTTGGGGACAGTAAAATGGTTCTATGTAAAAAACAGATACGATTTCATCACCCGGCATGATAACAAAGATGTGTTTGTTCATCAGACTGCTATAAAAAAATATAACCCCAGGAAATACCTCCGCAGTCTAGGAAATGGAGAAGTTGTGGAATTTATTATAATACAAGGAAGAAAAGGCCCACAAGTAGCCGATGTAACAGGACCCGGTGGAGTTCCAGTGCAAGGTAGTAAACATGCACCAAACAGCAAACTTGAGAAATATTACTCACATCATAGAAGGCCTCCACACTCCTACCAAGGAAATAAAACCCAAAACCAACAACCAAGCCCCAGCAACAGCCTAACAGCTGAAAGAGCACAGAACACCAATGAGCCGCCCTCAATCCAAGAGTCCACCTCCATAATTCTAATACCCTTCCCCAATTCCTGTGACCTCCCTGCCCCCCCTCCCACTTTCCCCTTTTCCTTTCCATTGTCCTATTACCCCTTTTTTATGTTCCCACAAATTCCTACCACCTTTTCCCCCTTTCCATGGCCTCCCTCCACTAACCCCTTCCCCCAGAGTTCCTTCACAATACCAGAGGGAGGGTGATTGGGAAGGAAAGAAAGGAAAGTTTCCTTAAAGTAACCATCTTTTTCTTAAAAGTTAATGATTTCTATTTGGAGTTTCCAGCAGACACACCACCACCTACACTACCTTGTACAGCCAACAACACTGCATCAGGTGGCAGAGAACCAGTCCTCTCTGAAGGAACCTTCTCCTGACTCAGTTTCCTCATAAACTGTACTAAGAAAACCCCACATCCATCCTGCCAGCTCTAAGAAAATCTGTTTGGACATTGGGGACTCAGAATTGTTTGCATTTTGAAAATTGTCTTATGGGCACTTCTGATTGTTTTTGTCATTTTGTGTTGATTCAGTTAATCCTTCAGAGAAGCTTTCTTAATAATATCGAAAGGAGGAATTGTGGAGACCCTGGGGGTCATTCCCTGGTTTAGGGAGACACAAGAAACTTACCTCAAAAAGCTGTTAAGACCCCATTGGCTCGTTCCCCTGTTCCTATGTCCCTGAGCTATTCCCTCCCTATTCCCTGATTGGCCCTCATCTTTGTACTGCCCCGAGACCAGGGTCACCTCCAGGCCCCTTAGAGATTGATAAGCTCAGACCCTCCTTGTGTGGTGCTGGGAGACCTGATCATCTCACCGCATGGCTGAATAAAACATCTGTGGATATTATGCAAAGGCCCTTTTTGCTTCCTTACCCTGGACTTTACTAGCAGTAATTCAGGCTGCAACAGTACACTAGTAATTAACCAACACTAAACCCACCACACTAAGTGCGTTAGCCAAGAAATGTAAAAATTTGTAAAATCTTTAATTAGCAAACCAAAACCACTACACCACCTCAGAAACATCTGACTCTGGGCTGCTTCTACACAGGACATTAAATAAATTGTACCACTGGTCAGCAGCTTCTTCAGCAAATCTGTCGGGAAAGGTGCCATCTGAAGAGAAGGCTCTGGGGAGACTTTATTGTGGCCTTTCAGTATCTAAAGGGGCATATAAAAAATATGGAGAATGACATTTTATACAGGAAGATAGTGATAGGACAAGGGGCAATGTCTTTAAAGTGACAGAGGTCAGGGTTAGATTAAACATCAGCAAGAAATTCTTTCCTGAGAGGGTGGTGAGGCACTGGCACAGGTTGCCCAGAGAAGCTGTGGATGCACCATCCTCAGATAATGAGGCCTCCGCTGGGCTTCAAGGTGTCCCCAGCGGGCTGCAGCAGGGTCCAGATAGCGAAGTCCTGTTCAGCACAGGCCTGTCCGCCTGTCTGAGTTCCCAAGCAGTTCTTAGCTGCAGGCAACCTTAGCAAGCTTAAGTGATATCAGCTCTTTTAGCGATTATCAGCTAATTGTGATTTCAGCTCTTAGCTTGCTTGGTGCCACAGGCAGGCAGATGCAGGGAGAGAGAGGAGAAGGCTGTGTGAGGTTCCACAGTGATGACTTTATTGAATCTTCTGCGAAGGTTCCCAGGGACAGCTCTTCTGCTGAGCTGGGCAAAAGTAGCTCTCTATATAGGTTACAGGGGTTTTGGAAATTGTCCAATAGGGTCAAAGGAAAGTGACCTATAGTCTTACAGAGAGATAAGCAAGGGTCCGAAGGCAGAAGAGAGGGGCTTCTAAGGTCCAGTCATCATGACTCAGCATTTCCTATCTTAGGCTGCTGAACACCAGGGAGCCCTTGCAGGTCCCGGGCCTGCTACACTTGGAAGTGTTCAAGGCCATGTTGTATGGGGCTTTGAGCAATCTTGTCCCAGCACAGCTGGTCTGTAGCTGGACAGATATATCTGGCCATAAACAGAAATCCAATTCGGCTAAGCCTAGTTAATTATAGAAAAGAAATAAACAAGTCCCTGGGTGAGCAATGGTGGGATGGATTTGAACTCAGACAGGGACCCCAGCCAATCTCATTCAAACCAGAATGCAGACATATCATTTGTCGTTATAGAGCACGACACAGTACAAAGTACCACGACTCCATCAGAAGAGTGCAAGAGAGATTTATTACAGCAACATGTTGCTTTTATACTTTTTCAAGATATTTACATTCACTTAACATATACATTCACTGCCCATTGGTTATAGGAAAGAAACAAAATTCTCAGTAGGTGATCAAGGAGTCACGTCATTCTGTGAGCCAGCTAGAGTCTGATCTTAACTTTCTCTCCTTCATCACATCTCCATGGTGACAACCTTGGTGTCTTCCTCAGGAGAGATATGGGGTTTTCCTTTATCTTCAGGAGGCCTTTGCTGGCTCACAAGAACAGCACAGAATGTCTCTCCAACAATCACTGGCCAGGGAGCTGGGCGGTACAGAGACCCTAACCAATTAACTGTCCAAGCACAGAAGTTTTGAACCCCCCTATAAAAGGGGACGCCAAACAATAAACTGAACTGTTTGTTGCTGACCCTTGGTGAGTCAAGTTGTATATCTGTCTCCAACCAATGACCTAATGTAATAAAATTTCATCTAGTGGAAGGTGTCCCTGCCCATGGAAGGGGGATTTGAACTATGTGATCTTGAAGACCCCTTCCAACCCAAACCATTCCAGGATTCTATGACAGTGTATGATCTGTCAATTTAAGTACGCGCAATGTAAACTTTAAAAAAGATGTGAGAAATGACTAATCACTTTTTAAAATTTATTAAACTTAAACAAAAACTACAAAAAAGGACTAAATAAGGAAAAATTACAGCACTGAGAGCCCCCATGGCTACCAGCCACGTGCTCCTCTTCAAAATGGATGCTCCCCCTTTTATATCTCTAGCCCCTTCTAGAGTCCTGTCAGTCGACTCCTTCCTTACTGTCTAGTGGTGGAGATCACTTTCTTACACCTTGATTGGAGGTCAGGTGTTACTATAGTAACAAGCCAACCCTCCCAAATTCCCTGACTACCAAGGCCATGCTGTGACAACAATGCGGGGGGGGGGGGGGGGAAGGACATATTACAGTAACATAACTATACATCTACAAAACTTCTCTTAATATATATATAACGTTCAACCCTTAACTGTGAGAGCCAACTGTGTCATTACTCATCTATAACAAACCCCCCTCTTTCTTTTTATAAGTTGGCAGCGATGGAGAGAGAAGGGAAGACTGATTCAGTGATCAGTGAAATAAACAGGGCCAGGAGACTTCTTCTCCTTTTTAATGCCTATATTAAAAGTGATCAGCTCAGGATTGGGCAGCTCAGCGGGGCTGCAGTCTCCCACCGTGTCTCCCCGGGCGACTCAGAGGAGGAGGAGGACATGCACAGCTCTGTCCACTAGGGGCGGAGCTGGGGGATCTAGTCCTCATGGGAGCCTTTAGGGCATGGTGGTCCCCAACAGGCCTTCCTACTTTTGCCAGCTGTCTTAGCAGGCCCTCATCTCCGGGGACTACTCCCATGGTCAGGGCGAGAGGCTCCAAAGGTGTTCCGCATTTCTGCAGGCTCAGCACTCGGCTCCTCACGTCCAGACATCACTCCAGTCTCTCAACTCTTATTTGGCTCATTGTTTTTGGGGTTTTCTCCGTGGGTTTGGAGTCGGGGGTCCCACAAAGACTGCTGGTCTTGGAGTCACTTTGCATAACCCCTCCCCTCTAGGTCTCTTCTCCTCACTGTTTGGGAGGGTCCCCACCCTTCACTGTCTCAGAGAAGAGCCATTACCTCGCCCTAGCCAGGGCTTTTACTAATACAAAAACAACCATTAACGACAACGACCCGTAATTACCATAACACAGGCAGCAGCCCAGCAGTAGTGGTAACTTTTTTTCTCACAGAAAAAAATCAACTGAATTTTTGTTCATAACAATCAGAATTTGATTTTATTGCAGTATACAAACACTTATATACTATTTCAGGGAGACTAGTAATGTGTACTACAATAATTAGGTTAAAATCACATACACAAACTTATGCATATAACAACACCTCTTGCTTGCAGTTTAATGGGATTTTCTTTTTCTGGTAAACCTGTTTGATTTAAGCTTCTTGCAATCTAAGTCTAATTTTCAAAGTTCCGTTTGTTTTTGCCCAGCCATCCTGTTATCAAATATCTTATGTTAACCAGGTCCAAAGTCCATCATCTGTCTTGTGTCCCCCAACATTCCAACATCTCCCCCCTTCCTTTGGACCAAAAATACTCTTTTAATGGCCTTAATTAATCTCTGCACACATTGAAAGGTATCATGATTAATAAAATTATTATCAAAATTACCACATACATACCTATCCTAAAGAGAATCTTTTTGTTAAAAGTTGCCGCCACTAAAAGGCTCAGGCTTGATCTTTATAAACGAAAAACATTCCTGATGGCAGTTGCATTACTGGATTTAGAAAGGGTGCCAAAAGTGTAATTGTACCAAAAGTTTTGATTCTTATACACAGGGTGATAGGGAGAAACATTTTTAGACTGATTCCTTACCATTTCTATAAAATTTACACAAAAATCCAATTTCACTGAACCCAGGAACTTTAATTCTTGGGGTTCCACCAAGGGTGTTTCAGGAGTGTAAGGGATCCAATTTGATATGATTTGGTTTGCTTTCAAAATTTTTTAGTGTAAATATTAGTGTAAAAATTTGAAGGGGCTATATTCCCCCATAAGTTTGTTTTTTTTTAATAACATGTGCATTTCTCATTATGAACATGAAGGTAACATAAAAGCATAACACTATGTTAACAAAAAAAATAAACTTCTAGTAAATAAAAATAAATCAGATAATAGATAACAATTAGTAGCACATGAAAAATAAAATGGTGATTTAAAACAATACATTATTAATTATCTTAAATATTGTACTATTACTTAGAGTTTGTAGTAATTGGCAAGCTTTATTTTTTAAAGTGAGGGCTTGGAAAATCATTCCCGGGTAAGATTTCCAAGTTCACCTTAAAAGGAGGTTTAGCTATTATAGGTCCAAATTTGGTAAGTCAAAATTACTTGAATATAATTTTGGTGCAGAAAATTTTCTCTACCAGTTGAGGCCAGGACTTGGCCGGGGTGCAGGCTTTTACCTGGAAGAGTCTTTTTAATATATTTTAGAAAACTCTTAGTAATAATTGTTAGAAAAGTAATATGTCTTATAAATAGTTATACAACAAGTGAAGGTTTGTAAAGTAGCTAGCTTTCTCATTTATCCTTAGTTAGTCAATGGTACCATAGACAAATAGCAAATGAATAAAGTAATGCTTGTTATAAAAAGTCAGTGAATTCACATAATAACATCAACAACATAATCAGGGTTACTAATATATCAGTAGAAACTGTCATAAGAAATTGAGGTTATATTTTCCTAGACATTTATGCATATAAGACATTAAAGCAAAAAAGTAAGAAAGAAGCCATTAAATAACTCATAATCAATAATGGTCATAATGTTGTTAAAAACAAGACCAGACTCCTGGTACTAAAAGTGATTTCAGCATTTATTATAATAAAACAGAAAGGCCTAAAGCATGGGGGCTTGCGGGCCAAGCAGGAGCATTCCTGTCGAGGATGCTGCAGCGCCAGCGCTTGGTCTTCTTCAGCAGTGATGTGTCCAGTGTTCCAGGTGGAGCGGCACAGATTCAGTGGGTCAGATGCCCCTTTTTATCCTGTTTTTTGTCCCTTTGGATTGGTTTCTTTTTGGATCCTTCATTTGCATGAATGTTTAAGGCACTTGATTGGCCCATTACAGTTCTGTTCAGGCTGGCTCGGTTTGCTTGGGGGGTGGTGCACTTTACTGAAGTATAAGATGATATATTGAGTACCGTATTTCTTATAACTACCTTTTAACCCCTTTTACAACATAATAACCAAACTTTTTAACAGTACATACTTAACAATTATCAACTATTTTACAACAGTTTCTGTTATGAACAAAAATCCTGCCAATTTTTTTCTGTGAGAAAAAGGTTACCACTGTTGCTGCTGGGGTGCTGCTTGTGTTATGGTAATTACGGGTGGTTGTTGTTAATAGTTGTTTTTGTATCAGTAAAAGCCCTAGCTGGGGCGAGTTAATGGCTCTTCTCTGGGACTGTGAAGGGTGGGGACCTCCCCAAACAGTGACGAGAAGAGACTTGAGGGGAGGGATATGCAAAATAACTCCAAGGACCATCACGCTGTGGGGGAATACTGCTCCAAACGTACTGAGAAAACCCCCAAAACAACGAGCCACCTAAGAGTTGAGAGATTGGAGTGATGTCTGGACGTGAGGAGCGGAGTTCTGGGCCTGCAGAGACGCTGAAAACCTTTGTTGTTCCTCACCCTGCATTCGAGAGCCCCTGGGCCGAGTCTCGGAGGGAGCGAGACTGGGACCAATTCAACATCGGAAGGGGTAACCACGCCCTAAAGGCTCCCACGAGGACCTGACCCCCAGCTCTGCCCCTAGTGGACAAAGAGGCGCATATCCTCCTCCTCCTCGTCGCCCTGGGAGAGACGACGGGAAGCTGCAGACCCTTCCGAGCTGCCCAATCCTGAGCTGATCACTTATAATAAAGGCATTAAAAGGAGATGAAGTCTCCTTGCCCTGTTTATTTCAGTATCTAACCTATTTGTAACAATATGGAATTGCTTCTCATTCTTCAGTATTACTTATGTTATAAATGAATATTCTAATTTAATAATTAAGGAAATTTATGAAATAATCAAAGTATAAATTTGGAAAAGGCCACAAGCAATTCGACTCTGAGCCAGGCGATCAGAGGTGGGGAAACCCAGTATTTGGCTTCTATCACACCAAAGTCCCCGTGGGTGTCCATATGTCATTTCTAAGGGGTTTGTTTTATGCAGTCTTTTGGGCTCTGGAAGGCACTCTTATTTAACGTATTATCATAGTTTCTTTCTTTCTTTCTTGCTGCCGCATTTCCCGGAACTGGTGAATAATTGCTGAAATCCTGTCAGGTGAAAATCTTCTGGGATAAACTTCTGGCATCTACTCTTATCCTAATGATGATGCCTATGAAATGCCTCCTGCTGGGGTCTTGTCAGATGAAAAAAATCCCTTGAAATATACATCTCTGGAGACAGTCGTCCTCCTGGCGTTTGAATCTCCATCCTTATCACTTAGCCTATTACTGCTTGTTGCCCGACACTGGCTTTAGTACACAAAATGCTGTGGTTTTTAATTTCCTTTAACATGAATTATTTTATAACATATATTTCACTTATAAAAAATAAAATAGCAAAAAATTGTTTTAATTTCTATAACAAAAATAGTGTTATCTTGCAATTTAAATGAGCAAATTTTGACAAAAATTCCCTCAGACTTTGTCATTCACTTGTATAGCAAAGGAATTATATCTTATAACTCAAATAGGTATACTTCAGCAAAACTTAAAATCAAGTTCACTAAAACTTAATCTTAATAAAGTATCTCTAAAAGAACTTAAAGTTAGCATCACTTGAGACTAAACAAAAATCAATCTTAACAAGAATTAACTTATTTAAAGTCTATTATTACAAAAAGGTTACTGAAAATTTGTCATATAACAGTTAAACATCAAAGTTATCAACATGCAAGTAAACAACTGTACTGAAATCTTTACAATAAAATTACCTTGTTAGAACTATGGAGTAAAAAGCAAGCACTTAACAAAGCTGACAATGGAGTTGAGTCTCAAAAAATCAGTACAGATAAAGTTCAAGGTTTGTCTTGAATTTGAGCTAAAGAATCTTGAATATATGACTTATCTAATTCCTCTTAGTGAACTATGTAGTTTTGCTGTTACTAATATGTAAAAAGACACCGCCTCTATACCAACACCTTTGAATTTGTGGAGGTGTCAGTGTCCCAATGACTCCTATACAAAATTTGAATGCATAAAAATTCCCCACCATGTTAACACATCCCTCCCCCACAAAACCAGGGGGACAGACAGCACAAAAAGTTTAACTGTGGCTATCTGCCCACCAGGCTCTGTTATTTGCACCAAGTGTTGGCTTTGCAGGCTTTCACGATTCCCACCCATGCCTGGGAGTACCTGGGGCACAGTCATTAGTGGCCACTCACTGGGCCACTGGCTTTTTGAGATAACAGTCACATTGGCTCCTGTAGCAGAGTCCTGTTAGGAGTGTCTCTGCCTTTCAGAATCACTTAGCATTGGCATGTTGGATGCTCATATGGACTATGTTGTGTCCATAAAATCTGTGGGACCCCTGTGGTATCAAAAATCCCCCCTCCCTCTTCTCAGTTATGGGGGGTGCAGATAGGGGTTGAAAGGAATAGTGGATTTGTCTTTACAAACATCCTGTGGGTCTGCTGGTAGATAAAACTAGCACTGGGAGATAAAAGAAACAATGAGAAGGATTCCACTGATTCTGTAAGAATTAAAAATTAAAAGGGAGGGTTATACATTAGAGGAAAATCTTCGGGAAATCTTCGCTATCGGGGAGTCTGTACCTCTCAAGTACCCCAGCCAATGAGGAAAGAGAGAAGAGAAATGCAGCCAGGAAACTGAGATAAAAAGGGAGGCTGCATCCTCCAAAAATTCGAGAGATCCCAGGGGAATGCCCCATGGCCTCTCCCTTTATTCGAATAAAGCCAGAAAGGACTCCTCTGTCTCCTTTTTGGACATAAACCTCTGGTGTTTGTAGATTAATTTTTCTAACAACTGTAGGCTCATCTGGGATCTTTCCACCATCTGGGGCGGTGGGCAGTGAGCAGAGCTGGAGGCATGCCTCACCCAGTTTGGGTGATCAGCTCCCCTTGGTGGCTCTGAGCGATTGATTGGGTTCTCGAGACTGTCCAGGAGACAGATGAGTGGCAGACCAGGGGGGTCCATGAAGAGTCTACAGGGAAGGACCACTGAAAATCTCACCAGTGAGTGAAATGGGATCTTTGGGGAGTAAACCTGAGAAAGCACCCATAGAAAGTGGCACAGGTGAAACAAGTACCCATGGAAGGTAGCACAGGTAAACCTGGGAGAGCACCCACAGAGGGTAGCACAGGTGAAACAGGCACCCATGGAAGGCAGCACAAGTGAAACAGGCACCCATGGAAGGTAGCACATGTACACCTGGGAGGGCACCCATGGAGCATAGCACTGGTGAAACAAGCACCCATGGAGAATAGCATAGGTAAACCTGGGAGGGCATCCATGGAGGGTTGCAAGAGTAAAGCCAGAAAGGGGCTCCGGCAAAAGAGATGACGATCCCATAATACCTCCAGAGAGTCCCTTGGGGACAATGCTGAAGTCTTAGAACAGATTATATATTCACCCAGAGGTAACTATAGAGATCATGGTAAAATATTGCTATTTTGTGTAGCCAGAGTATGAGTTGCCAAGGGGGCATATATGTCCACCTTACAGAACAGATATAATTCATTTGTGTTGAATTTTGTAGAAGTATTTAGAAAAAAATTGCAAAGGAAGGATTGAAAGGGAATGTGGGTTGATATAGAATAGACAATAAACAAGAGAAATCTATGTATTAAAGGAAATAGGAGAAGAAGAAAAAAAAGAAGAAAACAGTAAAGATTGAGATGTTTTTCAGCACCTTCCCCCATCTCATCCTGCAGTGTTGCCAGCTGACCCAAAGACAGCTGCAGCTCCCCTGTATCCTCAACTGCCAGTGCAAGGGGAGCAGGGAAATGTTGTTCCTATGCCTTCATCTGAGAATAATGATGGTGTGGGGGGAAAGGAGCAGCATATTGTATCTCCCCCTAGAACTAGAAAAAGAACTCAAGACATCAGAAGCCCCCCAGACCCAAGAGACAGGGGTACACCAGATGCCACTCCGCCAAGTTTCTTTAGAGAGTCAAGGGAGAGGATTTAAGTTTGTAATTGTACCACTTACTACCCAAGATATAAGAAGACTGAAAAAAGAATTACTCCCATATTTAGATGATCCCATAAGGGTAGGAGAAAAAGATAGAGGAATATTTGAGAAATGCAGATTATACATAGAAAGATTAAAACTTTCTTTTAGAGATTTTGTTTGAGTCATCGGAGAAATGAATGATTCTGCAAAAAGCTCGGCAGCTGTGAGAAGATTATGCATTTTATTCAACCCCTATTAATAGATATGAGACAAGTTTGAAATGCATGAATTCCTGTTTGTTCCTAATTGTGATTGTAATTTACTGAGAAAAGATTTAATAGCTAAAGTGAGAATGCAAATTAGTATTGTAAAAAATTACACAGAGTCCAACACTGTAATATCTTTATGCAAAAGGTCTGAGAAAGCTTATGCTGAAATAAATCCGGAAGTGTATGCAGTCCCAGAGAAATATGGAAAAACTAGACATAAAGCCTCTCCAAATTGCTTTGAAACAACCAAGACAAGTAGTGTCTAAAAGGCAATACCCTCTTTCAAGGGAGGGAAAGAAGGGGCTACAGCCTGTCATTGAGTCCCTGCTAAAGGCAGGTCTCTTGGAGCCTTGTATGTCTCCCTATAACATCCCTATCCTGCCAGTTAAGAAACCAGACAGAACCTACAGAATAGTGCAAGACTTAAGAATAATAAATGAAATTGTTAAACCAAGGCACCCACAGTTCCAGATCCCCATACAATCTTGAGTCAAATCCCTTTTTCACATCAGTATTATTCAGTACTGAACTTAAAAGATGCTTTCTAGAGATGTCAGATTACAGAGGACACTAAACAGTATTTTGCCTTTGAGTAAGAACAAGAAGAAAGAAGAAAAATGGTAAAGCAACAATTGACATAAGCAGTTCTTCCGCAAAGATACACTGAGTCGCTGGTTTTGTTCGAGCTAGCTTTGCAGAAAATATTAAAGAAAGTTTACTCCACCCTCAGGTTGTTGCAGTATGTAGATGACTTGCTTTTATCGGAAGAACAAGAAAAAGTAGCTGAAGAGACTACTGTAAAGCTGCTTAATTTTCTTGCTTAGATTATCCGAAAAGAAAACACAGTTAGTAGAGAAAAAAGTCAAATATTTAAGACACATTCTAACTAGAAAGTTACAGTGTATTAATCCAGACAAAATACAAAAGATTTTACAAGTACCATTATCCCAGAAAAAAAAAGAGTTACAGCAGTTTTTAGAGTTAGTAAGATACTGCCAAGCATGAATTGAAGATTTTTCTGTTGTGGCCAGACCTTTATATGACTTTTTGATGCAAGATACTCCTAATGTTGTGGTATAGACACCAGGAGAGCAAAGCTTTAAAAACTTAAATTAGTTAAAGCTCCAGTCTTATCTCTTCCAGACTCTGAAAAGAAATTTGAACTATATGTAGATGTTTAACAAGGTCATGCTAAAAGAATTTTGGTGCAAGAGCATGAGAGAACAAAGCGGCCTGTTGCTTATTTTTCAAAATTGTTCGATCCAGTAGCCAGAGGCTGGCCTCACTGTCTGCAGAACTGTGCAGCCACAGCCCTGATGGTGGCTGAGGCCCGAAAGCTGTCAAGGAGAGGGTATCTGATTGTTAAAGTTTCACATCAGATTAAAGCTTTGTTAGCTGAGAGAACCTCTGAGTAGATGACCAGCACTCAGTTGTTACAGTGTGAATCTTGTTTGATAGAACAGGAAGATTTAGAATTTAGAAGTAAAGAAAAGTTTAACCCAGCCTCCTTTAGATGGCCCTGGGAAAGGGGGCCCAGAAGAGACCCATGGCTGTGTTCGAGTGGTTAGCCTCCAGACCTTAGCTGGAGAAGATTTGCAAGATGCTCCCTGGACTGAAGGGAAAAAAATGTGTGTACTGATAGGTCTTCAAAGGTGATAGAAAAGAAACTATTTACAGGCTACTCTATTGTAAATAGAAAGCAATTAAAAGAAGGAAAGAAGTTACCACTCCACTCACCTGATCAGCTCAGACAACTGAACTGTGAGCGCTTGTGAGAGTCTGTGAATTATACCAGGACAAAACAGAGAATGTTTTTACTGATTCTAAATATACATATAGAGTGACACATGCATTTAAGAAACTATGAAAAGAAAGAAGTTTATTCACCTGCAAAGGAAAAACGTTAGCTCATGAGAGCTTAATCTCTCGGCTATTAGAAGTAGTGAACTCACCAAAAAAGTTATCAATAACACACATCAAGGAGCACCAGGCAGGGTGCTCAGAAGAAGTAATAAGAAACCAACTGGCGAATGAAGAAGCTCAGAAAGCTGCATTATTGCCAAAAATCTCTAAGATGCTCCCTTTGCTCCCAGTAACTGCACCGCTGCCAGAGAAACTGTCTTTTCCACCAGAAGAACTTGAGATAATTTGAAAGAGTGAAGCAGAGGAAAGAAAAGATAATTGGTTTACAAGGGATGGTAAGCAGTGGATACCAAAAGCTCCGGCCTTACAATTGTTAAAACAACTTCATGAAGAGAGTCATTGAGACTCCCAAAGACTGGCAGAAGCCTTCCTCAAAATGTATGCTGCTGTGAGTATTTTTATTCTAGCTAAGCAAGCTATTGAGGGTTGATTTGTGCTAAAACAAATAACAAGGTTACAAAAAAACTTGCCAGAAGAGGGAGACCTTAAGCTGCAAGTCCCTTCCAGAGATGCCAAGTGAATTTTACTGAAATCCCCCAAGTGGCAAGATTCAAATACCTTCTAGTAATAATATGTCAGTTAACAAGGTAGCCAGAAGCATTTCCAGCTGTTTCAGCAACTACAAGATAAGTTATTAAAGTATTTTTAGAACAAATAATTGCAAGATATAAGATTGTAGAAGAAATAGACTCAGATAAGAGTACTTATTTTATGAGAAAAATTCTTCAAAGAGTTATGAATGCCTTAGAGATACAATTAGAATCTCCAAACCCCCTAGCACCCCCAGAGTTTGGGCCAGGTTGAGAAGACAAATGAAGAGATAAAGAAACACCTCCTGAAACTGGTGATTGAAACTGGTGATGCTGTGAGTGTGGCTCTTGCCACTAGCTTTGGCAAGAATGAAGTCCAGACCTGTGACGGTGTTCACAGGGGTTTTTAGGTGAGGAAAAAGACGAGAATGTTGACTCCATGTTCAGAAGGCTTGATTTATTATTTTATGATATATATGTATAACATTATAACTATACTAAAAAGAATAGAAGGAAAAGTTTCATCTCAGAAGTCTAGTTAAGCTAAGAATAGAATGGAAAAGAATGAAAACAAAGGTCTGTGGCTCAGACAGAGAGAGAGAGCCAGCTTTGCCGTGACTGGTCATTAATTCCAAACATGCACACGAGACCAATCACGGATCCACCTGTTGCATTCCACAGCAGCAGATAACCATTGTTTACATTTTGTTTCTGAGGCCTCTCAGCTTCTCAGAAGAAAAAAATCCTGAAGAAGGATTTTAATGAAAAGATGTCTGCGACACAGACCCAAGAGAAATGTTCAATTATCTCCCTTTGAATTAATGTTTAGACTTCCTTACCCTTGTAATTCACAGCCTAGTGAGGGGGTAGAAATAAGTGATGTATATTTGAAACAATATGTAGCCAAGATACTGTCTCTTGTGAAATCTTTTTGACAAGAAGCTCAACTAGAACAGACCCTACCTTAAGACTTTGCTGTTCACAACATCCAGCCAAAAGACTGAGTCCTAGTTAGAGTAGAAAGAAGCACCCCTAGTAGCGAAGTGGTATAGACCTTTCCAAGTGTTGCAGACCACAGAAAGAGCTGTCAAAACAGCTAAACACAGGTAGACCCATCACACTCAAGTCAAGGTCTCTGAGGCCCTTAAAGTTTAGACATCTCAGCTAGAGGAGAAAGATGAGAAGCCGCGACTGACACTCCGCAGAGATAGAGCAATAGCCAGTGCATCAACATCGGGGGAAGCCCTGTGTGCCTACCCACTGACTGCCTGCTGAAATAATCTGTGTAGGCATCCCTCCTCTCAGATGTCCAGTCATTAGAGGCCAATCTTTGTTGTCATTTTTTTCTTTATGTTAAGCTGTTTCTGTGCCTTCTCTCACCACAGGTGGTGTAAAAGAATACGTGAAAGTGAAAATTAAATTAAGAGATTAGATTACACCATTAGAATGTTTCTCTCAATAATCTTACCCTTATATTGTCAGTTAAGTTAGAGCCAAAAGTGAGAAAGTAAATTTTAACCTTAAGAAGTAGCAAAAACCTTTAACCTTAGCAATAGTTAAGTCTGCAGACAGCCAAAGAGATCTAAAAGCTGGCCATGATTGGCCAATTCAGTCAAGCCTAAATAGTGAGTTAGTACCCTGAGTGAAGTCCACAATAAAACAAGATTTTGAGATGAAGAAAGAAGTCCATAGCAGCTTCATTCTTCTGAAAGAAGCATTGATTGTCTAAATAGAACAAGAAACATATATGTGAGAAAAAGCATTTGTGACTCGACTTTAAGTTTAGATTGTTAGACCCCCAACTGCTCTCCTTATGATTGTTCCAGATATCAAAGCAGATAGAATCAAACACATGTTAAGCTCACTAATGGTAGCTAAGTAAAGTGTTCCTTCAATAATTTCCAAAAATATTTTGAAAGCTGTAAAGCAATGAAGAGAGATACATTTTTTTTGGTGAAGAAAAAATAACAAAAAGAATAAGCAAGTTATCTCATGCACCAGTCCAAACATAGAAAAGATGAGAATAAGAAAGAGACATGTTTTTGTGGCTACCTGGTAGACTGAGTTAACTAGTCTTTTGGGGTTTTTTTCGTCATATGTGCTGTAGCAACTCTAATCTTTTTACTATGCATGATCCCTTGCTTAGTACAACTTATTCAACATTTGATCAAAGAAATGCAAGTAATAGCCATGCCTACTGATCCAGAGAGAGTTACAAAAAGACAGAAATTGATGTCTCTGCAAATAATTGCAAAACCAAAAAAAAAAAAAGACCCAAGAACAGAAAATTAGGTCAATGATACCTAAAGTTTGTAAAGACAAATATTAAAAAAATAAAAGAGATTGAGAGGAATAGTGGATTTGTCTTTACAAACAAGCTGTGGGTCTGCTGGTAGATAAAACTGGCACTGGGAGATAAAAGAAACAATGAGAAGGATTCCACTGATTGATGAATGGGAAAAGATATTTGCTTTTACAAATAAACTTTAGGTTTGCTGATAAATGAAATTAGACATTAAAAGATGAAAGAAACAATGGGGAAGAAAAACCCCTAAATTCTGTAAGAATTAAAAATTAAAAGGGAGGGTTATACATTAGAGGGAAATCTTCGGGAAATCTTTGCTATCAGGCGTATCGGGGAGTCTGTACCTCTCAAGTACCCCAGCCAATGAGGAAAGAGAGAAGAGAAATGCAGCCAGGAAACTGAGATAAAAAGGGAGGCTGCATCCTCCAAAAATTCGAGAGATCCCAGGGGAATGCCCCATGGCCTCTCCCTTTATTTGAACAAAGCCAGAAAGGATTCCTCTGTCTCCTTTTTGGACATAAACCTCTGGTGTTTGTAGATTAATTTTCCTAACAGGGTGGTGCCAGGGAAAATATGAGTTGAGCTATATGGCTCCTGGCTGGGACTACACAGGTCAGCTGGGAGGTCCATGCCATGAGTCAGAGTCAATAGCTCCTGGGAGAACAAGCAAAGTATGCATACGCTGTCCAGGTGGTCTGAAAAACTCCAGTGGAAACCAAACGAACAGGTAAATGAACGAACAGGCTGCCTGTGGTCCGGTGAAGGCTGCCTGGGGCGGTGGCTGGGCTGAGACTTGCGGTGGTCCCTCTGAGGCATTGGCTGGGGCATCTGTGTCTTTGCGTGGTGCCACACTTTGCACTTTGGCTCCGGTTTCCTGATATCGGGATGCCCTTCAAAATCATACTTGGCATTGATTACAACACCAAGAGCAAATAGTGGGAGTTTTGGATCTGGTCTCCCCCTTATCAAAACAGTTCTTTTCAAATGCCAAGATTTACCACAGGTTTGGGGGTCCCCCTCCATAGGGGCCTTTTTCTTTAGTTGAATCCAGTTATCATGAGGGTCAGGAGGGAATGGATCAGTCTCATGATCTGAGTCTATCGGCCCTGGATCGAAGGGCTCCCCCTCCTCACTGCTAGATCTGCGGTCAGCGATATAAACTCCTAATGATCGTGAGAAAGGATGCTTCCCCCTCCTTTGTCTGGGCAGGGGCGAGGCTGATGGCTGCAGCCACTCTTCAGTATCAGAGGTGCCAGTTTCAAGTGGGCAAGGAGAGTCAGAGCGAGGAGAGACAGAGCGGGGTAGGGGGCCAGCAGCATCCAGCCATTCTCACTTTTTCAATGTCTTAATGTCCTCCTTTAGGATGGGGGAGTCATGCTTGTCCAGAAGGGCAAGCATGGTTTCATAAATGTTTCTCTCTTTGGACATTTCCTTTCCTATTTTTAGTTCCTTTAGTAGTTCCCCTGGCTCACCTGTCAGACGCAGCAGACAGGTGGTTGTGGGCCCAGATGCAGTTCTCTCACCGTCACAATCAGTTCCAGGGGCTTGTCAGCTGCCACCAGTCAGGCCGGTTCATTTCCTCACATGGAGGTACCAATTGTCAGCGATGGAGAGAGACGAGGAGACTGACTCAGTGATCAGAATCCGATTTTACTGTAGGATACAAATGCTTATATACTATTACAGTGACTTGATGAGGGTTCCTCAGGGTGAGAGAGATGGATGAGAATCTTGCTTCATGATCAGAAGGCTGGATTTATTAATATATGATATATAATACATTATGACTATACTAAAAGGAATGGAGAGAGAAGTTGCAGAAGCTGATAAGCTAAGAATAGCATAGGAAAGAATGAATAACAAAGTTCTGTGTCCAGCAGAAAGCAAGGACAAACTCTCCCGTGAGTGGTCAGCAAATCCAAACACTCACAGAAGCCCAATCACAGGTGCACCTGTTACATTCCACATCAGCAGATAATTATTGTTTACATTCTCTTTCTGGGGCCTCAGCTTCCCAGAAGATGAACAAATCCCAAAGAAAGGATTTCTATGAAAAAATGTCTGTGACAATATACTATTTCAGGGAGACTAGTAATGTGTACTACAATAATTAGGTTAAAATCACATGCACAAACTTATGCATATAACAACACCTCTTGCTTGCAGAGTTTAATGGGATTTTTTTTTTCCGGTAAACCCACTTGATTTATTCTTCTTGCAATCTAATTTTCAAAGTTCCGTTTGTTTTTGCCAAGGCATCCTGTTATCAAATCTCTTATGTTAACCAGGTCCAAAGTCCATCACCTGTCTTGTTTCCCCCAACATTCCAACATCAAGTCATTTGGCTTGAACAATTAACTCTTATTTGATTATTTACTCTTAGTTCTCAAAAGAAAAATTTTTGAATGAGTCATGCTAGCATCTGTTGATATCGATGAGGACAGAGGGAACAGGAAAAAAAATCTCAGGTTCTCCTTAGGTCCACTTATTGATGAATTGGTTGGACAGACAAAAAAGAATCATAGAGTTCCGGTACAGCTTTTTACCCTCATCTACCATGCCTATGGAGTTGCTACACATAGCAGGTGTATCTTAAGGGCAAATAGAGAGGCCAACTCAGTCTTGACCTCTAGTCCCTTGTCCAGGTTTAGAGCAAATTTGGGGAAGAATCCCCCAAAGGAGCTCCGGTGGGAAAAGCAGATCCAATCGGCCCCTCCCCCAACTGGTCCGGGAGGAAAAAATACCTCCTTGGAGAAAGGTGGAAAAAAACTGTTTATTAAAGAGTTAAAACCAAAACAATATCAAACAATTAGACCCCTTGACACTCTAAAAGAGATGACAAACTGAGAAAACCCCGGGTTGAAGCTCAGCTCACTCAGTCTCTGATCAGTCCCTCCGGTGCTGGAAATGTCGCAGGCCAGGCCTGGCCCGGTGGGCCACAGCTGCAGCTGCCGGTGCTCTCCTGGGTGTTCAGACCAGAGCAGTTTCAAGAGGTCCAAAGAAAAGGGAAAAAAAACAGTCCAGGGAACTTCTCTGCCTCAGCTAGCTAACACTAACTAAAAAGCAAAAGAAGAGCTCTGTCCCGCTTGTCTGTCCGCAGACAACACAGTCCAGGAGCAGGAATGTGGAGGAGGAGTGCAGTGTCTGAAAACAAACTGCGCGCTTCTTCTCTCCCCCCCTTCACTCTCTGGAACACTCTTAAAGGTACAAAACTTATTATTCAACATAAACAGAATGAGACGATTGAGGATAAAAGCATCATATTGTCAACCCAGGACATTCCAACCCTTATCCCCATATCGTCTGCTTACTACCAAAACTAATATAAATTCTAACTCTACAAGTACATACACGATACATCCATTATACAGCTATACACAGACAATGGTAATAACATTCAGCAAACAGTGATATTTACACAGGTTTTATCCAACAATGAGATCTCTCTGAGGTACACATCATGTTCTTCCATCTTTTTGCATTATCCACCATGTGCAACCTGGTCCCTGAGCAAAATCCCCACAAATGGGTTTGTCTGTATTCGAGGCAGGATTAATCCAAACTGTTCCCTAATAAACCTCTGACACGTACCACTGGGACTTTGTCTCCATCTACTCTCTGCAAAGGCTCAGTTTGGGCAGGGTCCACTCGGTTAGTAGAGCCTCGGGTGTTAACTAACCAGGTGGCTTTTGCCAGATGCTGCTCCCAGTTTTTGAAAGATCCCCCACCTAATGCTTTCAATGTGGTTTTTAACAGTCCGTTGTACCTCTCCACTTTGCCTACAGCTGGTGCATGGTAGGAGATATGGTACACCCACTCAATGCCATGTTCCCTAGCCCAGGTGTTGATAAGGCTGTTTTGAAATGAGTCCCATTGTCTGACTCGATCCTCTCAGAGGTACCATGTCTCCACAGGACTTGCTTTTCAAGGCCCAGGATGGTGTTCCAGGCCATAGCATGAGACACAGGGTGGGTTTCCAACCATCCAGTGGTGGCTTCCACCATGGTCAGCACGTAGTGCTTGCCCTGGCGTGTCTGAGGCAGTGTGATGTAGTCAATGTGCCAGGCCTCCCCATACTTGTACTTGGACCACTGCCCACCATACCAGAGGGGCTTCACTCGCTTGGCCTGCTTGATGGCAGCACATGTCTCACAGTTATGGATAACCTGAGAAATACTGTCCATGGTTAAATCCACCCCTCGGTCTCGTGCCCACTTATAGGTGGCATCCCTGCCCTGATGGCCTGAGGCATCATGGGCCCATCGAGCTAGGAATAACTCTCCCTTATGTTCCCAATCTAGGTCTATCTTTGACACCTCTATCTTTGCAGCTTGGTCTACTTGCTCATTGTTTTGGTGCTCCTCGTTAGCTCTACTCTTGGGAACATGAGCATCCACATGGCAGACATTCACAGGCAGTTTCCCTACCCTGGTAGCAGTCTTTCCACTCTTCATCAGCCCAGACTGGTTTTCCTCTACACTGCCAGTTAGCCTCTTTCCACCTCTTCAGCCATCCCCACAGAGCATTGGCTACCATCCATGAATCAGTATAAAGGTAGAGCTTTGGCCACTTCTCTCTCTCAGCAATGTCCAGGGCCAGTTGAACAGCTTTGAGTTCAGCAAGTTGGCTTGATCCACCTTCTCCTTCAGTGGCCTCTGCCACCTGTTGTGTGGGGCTCCATATGGCTGCTTTCCACTTCCGGTTCATTCCCACAATGCAGAAAGAACCATCAGTAAAGAGAGCGTATTGTGTATCTTCTGCTGGCAGTTGGTTATATGGTGGAACTTCTTCAGCCCGTGTCACTTCTTGTTCCCCTTCATCAGCGAGACCAAAGTTTTCACCTTCCAGCCAGTTTGTAATTATTTCTAGAATCCCAGGGCGATTCAGTTTTCCAATACGGGCGCGCTGTGTGATAACAGCAATCCATTTGCTCCATGTAGCACTGGTGGCATGGTGCGTAGAGGGAACTTTTGCTTTGAACATCCACCCCAATACTGGTAGTCAGGGTGCCAGGAGGAGTTGTGCTTCAGTGCCTATTACCTCCGAGGCAGCCTGGACTCCTTCATAGGTGGCCAAGATTTCTTTCTCTGTTGGAGTATAGTTGGCTTCAGACCCTCTGTAGCTTTGACTCCAAAATCCTAGTGGTCAGCCTCAAGTCTCCCCAGGCACCTTCTGCCAAAGGCTCCAGGACAAGCCATGGTTCCCAGCTGCAGAGTAGAGCACATTCTTCACCTCTGGTCCTGTCCTGACTGGGCCAAGGCTACTGCATGAACAATCTCCTGCTTGATCTGTGCAAAGGCTTGTTGCTGCTCAGGGCCCCAGTGGAAAGTGTTCTTCTTACGGGTGACCAGGTAGAGAGGGCTCACGATCTGACTGTATTCGGGAATATGCATCCTCCAAAAACCTATGGGGCCTAGGAAAGCTTGTGTTTCTTTCTTGCTGGATGGTGGAGACATTGCTGTGATCCTGTTGATGACATCGGTGGGAATCTGATGCTGTCCATCTTGCCACTTCACTCCCAGAAACTGGATCTCTTGAGCAGGTCCCTTGACTTTGCTCTTCTTGATGGCGAAGCCAGCTTTTAGGAGAATCTGGATGCTTTTCTCCTCTTTCTCGAACACCTCTGCTGCTGTCTTCCCCCACATAATGATGTCATCAATATATTGCAGATGTTCTGGAGCCTCACCCTTTTCCAGTGCAGCCTGAATCAGTCCATGGCAGATGGTGGGGCTGTGCTTCCACCCCTGAGGCAGTCGGTTCCAGGTGTACTGCACGCCTCTCCAGGTGAAAGCAAACTGAGGCCCGCATTCTGCTGCCAGAGTAATGGACAAAAATGCATTGGCAATGTCTATAGTGGCGTACCACCTTGCTGCCTTGGACTCAAGCTCGTACTGGAGTTCCAGCATGTCCGGCACAGCAGTGCTCAGAAATTGAGTCACTTCATTCAATGCACAGTAGTCCACTGTCAATCTCCATTCTGCTTCAGATTTACGCACAGGCTAAATGGGACTGTTGAAGGGTGAGTGGGTCTCGCTGACCACCCCTTGGCTCTCCAGCTCACGGATCATTTTGTGGATGGGGATCACAGCATCTCGATTCGTTCGGTACTGTCAGCGGTGCACTATTGAGGTGGCAATTGGCACTCGTTGCTCTTCTACCTTTAGGAGTCCTACTGCAGATGGGTTTTCTGACAGTCCAGGCAAGCTGTTCAACTGCTTAATACCCTCTTTCTCTACAGCAGCTATTCCAAATGCCCATCTGAGTCCCTTTGGGTCTCTGAAATACCGACTTCGAAGGTAGTCTATGCCCAAAATACATGGGGCCTCTGGGCCAGTCACGATAGGATGTTTCTTCCATTCATACCCAGTCAGGCTCACATCAGCTTCCACCAAAGTGAAATCCTGGGATCCCCTTGTCACACCGGCAATGGAGACAGACTGTCCCCACATGTCTCGACTGAATTAATGTACATTGCGTACCAGTATCAACCAAAGCTTTTTACTCTTGTGGTTCCGATGAGCCAGGCCAACGAATCCACACAGACCAGAAAACACAATTTTCCCTGGCCTCTACCTGGCTAGAGGCAGGGCCCCTCTAAGCCTGGTTATCCTTCTTTCCCTGAGCATATGTCTTGGATGTTCCTTCAAGGGGATTGGACATGTCATCATCATCATACCTGGCAGTTCGGCTACGGGCAACTGGAGCTGCTTTCCTTCTGGTGACTTCCTTCAATTCACGCACCCGTCGTGCCAGAACAGCAGTAGGTTTTCCATCCCACCTTCCCAAGTTTTCTCCACAATCACGCAGGTAGAACCACAGCTCATTTTGTGGGGTGTACCGTCTCTCACCATCTGGGAGACGTCTGCCTTGGATACCAGAACCTCTGATCCGTACTGCCAAGATTTGGAGAAGGTCTTCTTTAATCTCCTCTCTGAGCTTCTTGTGATTCTCCTCTATCTTATCCTCTAATTTATGCAGACGTGTTTCTACTGCTGCAATTCTGGCATGTGTTGGGCCATGCACAGCATCTGCATATGCTCAGAGCTTCCTTGCCATGTCAAGCACAGTCTCATCCCTCTCATCCCTCTTCATTATGGCTAAGGCAGAAGCATATTCATGCGGTCCAAGTCGCACAAGTTTTCGCCACATCACAGGCGTGCATGGTACTAAGTCTGGGTTCTTAGTTGTCACATCCTCTGAGAAGATAATTGCTGCCACTGCCATTTCTCTCAGGCGTTGGATCCCTTGCTCTATGGTCTTCCACTGAGTTTGTTGCATATAAAGATCATCTGCACACAGGTATCTTTGTGCAACACTGTCCAAGACCGGTGACCAGTGGCTGCGTGGATTAGCCCCACTCATCATTCCTTGGTTGATGACAGGATCCTGTGACAGGGATCCCAAATGCCGTGCTTCAGGGCCATCCAGAATTATAGCCTCGCCTGCAGCATCCCAGAGCCGAACTAACCAACTAATTATGGATTCATCAGGTCTTCGGGTGTAATCCTTCCATAAGCCATGAAGGTCCTTCAGGGAAAAGGACTCAATATTTGCGTCTGATCTTGCACCTGCTGCTTGGACTCCTGATTTTATGTCAGGAGGCATCGAGGTTCCTTCTCCTGTATCACCATCATCATCCACTGGTCGATTAGTTTTTTCCATGCATTTCCCACTTCTAGTACTGGTAGCAACAGCCATGGGTTTAGATGCTGGCTTAGGTTCACTGTCTGGTCTGGCTGCTGGCTTCGTGCCTGGGCTGTTGGCTACAGCTTGAGTGACTGGGATAGCTGATTTATCCCCCTGCCCCCCTGTCTCTGTCTGCTGCCCTACACTATCTAACAAAGTGCGATAACCATAGGCCAGGGCCCAGCTTATTGCAATTAGCCTTTTCTCCTTAGAATCGTCATGGCACTTCTCTTTTAGGTATTTCCCCACTTCAACTGGGTTCTGAATTTGCTCCCGTGGAAAATCCCAGTCTACAGGATCAGAAAATTCCTTCAGGGCTTGGCCTATATTTTCCCACTGTCCACACCACTCAGGATTTTTCACGCCTGCATCTGCTTCTGGGTCAGGGGTCTCACCAGCTCCTCTGGATATCTCAGCCCTCATTCTAGAGAAGCTGCAGACCATATAGAGGAAGCCTACCAGATAAAATACCAGAAAGATGGTCTCTTTAACATTCAGGGGAAACTGAACATTCTCAAAAAGTGACATAACCGATCCAAAGGAGAAGAAGGAAAGGGAAGGCTGGAAAGTCTTATTCTTGGCTCCTCCTCTAACAGACTGAGTGTAATTACTAATAAATTCCCAAAACGTACTACTGGAATTGGGATGCAGGGTAGGATGAAGAAACCATAAACCATACATATCATAAACAGACGCCAGTATCTTTGCAAATGCTTTATAAATCATTATCACCAAGGCCACCACAACAGCTATTCCAATCCGTACCACTCTACTGTAAAAATTACTTGTTATGGACAATAATCCTAGCGACCAGAAAGGTATTGAAACCTCAAAAAGGTCTAGAACCCAGAGCCACACGAAGGCTTTCACACCCAGAGACACCAGGGATTCAAGCAGCATGGCTACTAACTGCTTTAACAACAACAAACACAAAATTAACAGAGCTTTTTTCCACCTTTTCCAGCCACGTGTTGGGCGCCAATTCATGTATTTGTCCAGGTTTAGAGCAAATTTGGGGAAGAATCCCCCAAAGGAGCTCCGGTGGGAAAAGCAGATCCAATCGGCCCCTCCCCCCAACTGGTCCGGGAGGAAAAAATACCTCCTTGGAGAAAGGTGGAAAAAAACTGTTTATTAAAGAGTTAAAACCAAAACAATATCAAACAATTAGACCCCTTGACACTCTAAAAGAGATGACAAACTGAGAAAACCCCGGGTTGAAGCTCAGCTCACTCAGTCTCTGATCAGTCCCTCCGGTGCTGGAAATGTCGCAGGCCAGGCCTGGCCCGGTGGGCCACAGCTGCAGCTGCCGGTGCTCTCCTGGGTGTTCAGACCAGAGCAGTTTCAAGAGGTCCAAAGAAAAGGGAAAAAAAACAGTCCAGGGAACTTCTCTGCCTCAGCTAGCTAACACTAACTAAAAAGCAAAAGAAGAGCTCTGTCCCGCTTGTCTGTCCGCAGACAACACAGTCCAGGAGCAGGAATGTGGAGGAGGAGTGCAGTGTCTGAAAACAAACTGCGCGCTTCTTCTCTCCCCCCCTTCACTCTCTGGAACACTCTTAAAGGTACAAAACTTATTATTCAACATAAACAGAATGAGACGATTGAGGATAAAAGCATCGTATTGTCAACCCAGGACATTCCTGTTATTAATTACACCTGTATTGGGTGTTGAAGGGAAAAGACAGACGAGGAATGATAGAGGTCTGGTATGAACTTTTTGCCCCCACCTTACCATGCCCATGGGATTGCTGCCTGCTGCAGGGCTATGGAACCTTCTCGGTGGCAAACACGGGCCAACCCGGTCTTGCCCTCTATTTCTTGTCTTCCTAAGCAAACCACCACTTCTTAAGGTTCTCTGTCTACCTCCCCTCAACAGATGCTTGGAATCTCCATCTATTAAAGCAGGACAATTACATCAGTAACAGATATGGTTCAAACTCCCTGTCCAAAGTATTACTTAAGAGAGTCTTCAAGCTGGCTGGTGGGAGCTTGACTCTGGTTTTTTTTTCTTCTTGGGGCTTCTTTGGTTATCTCTCTGTCTCTGCTTGAGAGTGGCATAGCCGATTCAGTGGTTAGCAGTACCTGGAAGGGACCTCCCCACTGAGGGGTCGGAAGCTCGTCTTTCTATTATTTGATCAGTACTTAATCTCTAGGGTTACCATTATGAATTAATGCTTTAAACCCTTCTCCTTTTGTACCCACTACTTGCAAGGTATTTTGACTCTTCTCATATCCCTTTTCAATTGTATAAACGCAAGTTCTTTGTTTTTAATTCCCATGCTCACCACATATTTAAATTCTTCTTCTTGGGGACTTATTTTATTAAGGGCTCCTGATGATATTCTGTTTCCAGGAGACAGAGTCCTTGACATCTCTAGTCTTCTACCTCCCCTCTTTGCTCGTTCTTAGAAACCTTCAGATCCCTTTCAAGGCAATTTCTCTTGAAGTGTCCGTTTTCCTTACAATAAAAACAAATTTGTCCTTCTCTAATGGCAGTTAGCATTACTCTGGCCTTTGCCTTCTCTTCATCCCTCCTGATGTATACATTCTGACCTTCTCTTAAGAGATCCTCCAATCCCCTTTCTTGTCAACTATCTAATTTCTCTGGTTTCCTCCACATATCTAGACACGCATGGGTGACAAAATACATTTTTAGTAAGATCTGTCCAGCTGCTGTTTCAGGGTCGATATATGAATATTGCTTCATATTTTTCCTCAGCCTTTCTAGCCCCTCTGTTGGGGTTTCTTCCCTCTTTTGCTGTTCATCAAATGCTCTATGAGCATTTTGGCTTAGTGGGGCCACTTCTTAATTACCCCTTATAATTAATGTTCTCTACTCCTCCATGTTTTGCCTTCCCCCGGGGTTGTTGTGGTCCCAATTAGGGCATACTGTGGGCATTTTCAGATCCCCAGGAGGTCCTTGCATGTGTTCCCATTCCCATATCTGCATCCCAGCTGCCCAGATCATCTGTCTTTCCTCTGGTGTAAATAATATGGCCATTGCTGATTGCATTTCTTCCCATGTATAAATATTTGGGCCTAAAAATTGGTCTAACTGTTCTGCTAACCTGATGGGTTCTTCTAGTAATCCTTTTAATTCTTTTTTGAACATCCTCACATCAGAGGAATTGAGTGTTACAGTTACAAACCCATTTCCCCCATGCACTCCACCCAGTGGTACTTCTGTCAGAGGGTACAAGCCTATTGCTTGCTTCTGAGACAGAGTGAAATTCCCCCCCAAGTAAAGATCCATTTTGAATTAGGTGAAGCGTCTAGGAGAGGTGAAAAGTCTGTAAGGCCAAAGCTGAAGGGAACACTGCAGGACAGAGATAGTGAGGAGACAGAAAAAAAAACAAACCAGAAACGGTTACAAGGCCAGTCTCCCCTGGCCTAGGAATTCTTTTTGATAAAGAGGAACTGGCGATAAATGTCACGCAGAATTAATATGTATGAACCTTTTGTGAAACTGTATGCATATGTATTTGGAAGGGGAGATAAAAGGAGATCTAAAGTTCTCAGAGGTACACATGCCTTTTTTGAGGAGAGCCATCTCCGCATGCGTCCAGCGCTGTAATAAACATACCAAGCTTTACAACTTTTACAAAGTTGTGGGGTTTTCTTCTTTTCTCCGCAAAACAGTTCCTATTCCTGAATTTGTTCTCCTCCTCCTGTGTCATTCTGTTTTTAGTATTTTGACTAGGCCCACCAGAGAGCAAGGGAGGTGCGGTCAGAGCCAGTGAAGGAGGAGGCTAATAGTCTAACTGGTCCCATTCTTTACTCTGTTATTTTAAACTCACCCACCCCTGAAGGTGGACTTTCTGCTTCCCAACAGGCAGCATAGTCACTCTCTTCTTGATTAAATGGCTTCTTAGTCTTTACATAAATGTTTAAAGCCCGACATACCCACCCTTCATCTGACCCATACCTCGGCCAGTATACATGGTTGCTCCTAATTTTCCTTCTGGTTCATTCTACCATGCAGTACTGAATCATTTTGTGTTCATCTTTATCTCTAGTATTGGGGTCATATTTCCACTGGGCTAGTTTCCTTCCTAGTGGGCTATCTGGGGAGATACCTATCGGTACCTCCTCAATTTCTACTTATCCCTTTGGGTATTCCCTACTTGCCCATAGTCCCATCCTGATCAGCTGATCACAGGTCCTCCCCTGACAGACCCCGCCTTTCCAACCACAGGCCCTCCCGACAGAGCCTGCCTCTCCAATCGGCCAACTACAGGCTCTGCCAACAGAGCCTGCCTCTCCAATAGGTTAGAAAGAAAGAGAAAGTAGAAAAACAGAGAAAGGTATAGAGAAAGAAGGAAGAAAAACTCCTTACTTTTACCCTGGAAGGCTGGAACAAATAAAAAATCCCGCCTGCAGTCTAGGAACTTCCGTGTGATTGGGTTGGCCCTTCTACTCTTTCACCACTTGGGTCTCATACCCCAATGCCTTTTGGCGTGCTAGGGTAACTGCTGAAAGCTCCCCCCCCCCCCCCCCCCCATGGGCTCCCACTGCCCCGCGTCTTTTATGCTGGCAGATTACTGCAGAGAAGTCTCCGCAGTCCGGCAATCCCGGGTCGGTCAGTCCGCCGGGCGCCACCGCTCCTGGCACCCCTGAGACACTGTGGCCAGCCCAGCGCCAGGGATTTGCCATGAGGCACCCATCACCAGCTGCGCCGCGTGCAACCGTGCCTGTGCTTCCAAGCTGCCACCCCACTCCCAGCCGAATTTGCAGAGCTGGAGATTATAGTGCTGGGTTTAGCCACTCCAATCACACTCTCGCATTCTCACACACATGCAAATACTCACAATTTTCGTCTGCTTTTTCTTCATTTAGTCCTCTATTGTCCCCGATGCTGACCTGCAATCACCGATGGTTGCAGGAGAACTCGACAGACCTGCCGAATTTGTGGCAGGGCATGCTTCTCCTTCGAAATCTCCTACAGCCACGGAGACTATGTTTTTGTCTGGGATGAGCTCCCAGTGTGAGAAACGACTACTCACTTTTTAAAATTTTATTAAACTTTAACAAAAACTACAATTAAAAGGACTAAATAAGGAAAAATTACAGCACTGAGAGCCACCATGGCTACCAGCCATGTGCTCGTCTTCAAAATGGATGCTCTCCCTTTTATATCTCCAGCCCCTTCTAGAGTCCTGTCAGTCGACTCCTTCCTTACTGTCTAGTGGTGGAGATCTCTTTCTTACAGCTTGATTGGAGGTCAGGTGTTACTATAGTAACAAGCCAACCCTCCCAAATGCCCTGACTACCAAGGCCATCCTGTGATAACAATGCAGGGAGGAGGACATATTACAGTAACATAACTGTACATTTACAAAACTTCTCTTAACATACATATAATGTCCAGCCCTTAACTGTGAGAGCCAACCATCTCATTACTCATCTATAACATAAAGAAATTGGCATTAATAAATCAGTTGGGAACATCTCACTTTTAAGTATTGTGTAAATCGGGGGGGGGGGGGGGGAATCAACTATTTGAAGGTCTCAAACTGGGCAAAAGCTTAACTTGTCCTAAATCTATATGGTCACTGTTTGGACCACTCTGCCACAGGCAGAAAAAATATATATTAAGTTTAGCAAGCAAGCAAAGGCAGGAGAAGATCAGTTATGCTGTCAACCAGCAGATCTGAAGCAGATAACCATCCCTGGAGGTTTTTAAAAGACATGATATGGCAATTAGAGGCATGGTTTAGTTGTGGGCTTGGCAGTGCTGGGGTAAGCATTTGACTTGATGATTTTCGAGGTCTTTTCTGACCTAAATGATTCTATGATCTGCAAAATGTTGAGATGCTCAGTCCCTCCAGAGGAAGCTCATGGTGCCTTCAGAGCCCCAGCATTATCTGGTCAATGGAGAAACCCTTATACAAAATGTGAAAAACACCAATCACTTGTTTTTAAAATGTTAAAAGTTTATTAGTAATAAAATGGTTATAAAAATAGTAATATAATTAGAGTAATAAAAATTTGGACAATTTGGATTAGGACAATATGAGACAACAGAAAAAAAGAGTTACAGACGCCAGGGTACCTTTTTCTGGGCAGCATAAGCCCGGAAAAGGACATATGTTAACAGAGGATTAACCCTTAAAAACAATAACTTGTTGCACATTCATACATCTCATACATGATGCATAAATTCCATTCAAGCACAGGATACTGTCTGGCCATTGTCAGCTTCTTCCTCTTAAACCTAAAAGCGTCTTCATGTCTGAGCGAGGCAGGAAGAAGTCCGTTTCTTCTGATAAGAGAGCAATAAATTCTTTTTCTCTGAAAGATTTAGGTGTCCTGTGGTTGCTGTCTCGCTGCGAGTTTTTTCTTTAAAAAAAGTATCTTACACAGCATAGTTTCTATTTTAACATTTTGTTATAACCTAAAACTATATTTAACACACTACTTAAGAAAATTAATACAGCATAACTTTCTAACATAACACATATAAAATTCATTTTATTATTTGTGAAAAGCCAATCATAAAATACACGTTTCACACAAAACAAAAATGGCTTGTGATGGTTTGGACTTGGCAAAGATCAAAGTAATTTCTCCCATACAATTTGATTATTTGCAACAAAGTGAAGGAGTCTAAAGCAGAGCGAAGCAGGCATGAAAAAGGCAAAGTGTTGTACAAGAGAAGCCTGATAGGTGAAGACAGCAGAGAAATAACTTGTGTATCTGGGCAACAAATTCTGTTCCAACTTCTAGATAACAGTTACAGATCTGTATTCCCTTCATTAATCTTTTTTAAAAACAAAGACAATACTATAAATACCAACCAATATTCCAGTTGTCACATCAGAGACAATTATCTGCTAATTATTGCACACTTTTAATCTAATTGATATATTAAACTTTAACAATGAAGAAAACCTAACCAGAAAATTCTTAAAAAGGCATATGAAGCTGTTGTGCTTTAGGAATGCTACTCCCTAATTTAGTGTTCCCACTGAAACTCCAAACCACACTGCTGCTCACTCCCTCCCCCTTCAGTAGGCTGGAGAGGAGAATCAGAGGCACAAAAGGTGAAGATCACAAGTTGAGATAAGAACAATTTACTGGAAACATCAACAATACTAATGACAGAGGGTACAAGAAAAAGAAACATTATTGCTCACTTTCACTTTGGAACCCTCCCCTCCCCCCCCCAGAAAATATCCAACTGCAGTCTCATGTCAACTGAACCCCTCCCTCTGGCTTGGGACCAATGTTACCCTACCACTCTTTCTACCATGCTTGCTCAACCAGAAGGAATCCCTCCTCCTCAGCAGAGACTCACTTCTCCTCTCCCCCAGCAATGAGGTGAGGTGGGAGGTGGTATAGAATAACCTCTGGGTCATAGCCATGTTCCCTACTGGCTACTGCAAAAATGTAACATCGTCCTGTCTGGAAACAGGACAGAAGCACATGAAAGGTTTGGAGAAAATTGTTGCAGCAGACCTCTCGTTAGGGGTAGAAATGAGCCAAGACACAGACTCTCATTTAACAACATGAAAAGGATCCCAGTTTATTCTATTTTACAGCTTAGCCATCCTGACTCCGACTACAGCAAGCTCCTACTGTTGGCTTCTCTGACAGATTCTGACTACTGGCTATTTCCTGATGGCATATGATGCAAGTATTTCCTTGCTGCCTCTGACCGCATGCTTTTAACTAGCTCGACTATGACTGCAGGCTCCAACAGCAGGCTCTATCAGACTCATACTGACCTCATAGCAGGTCTTTTGCAGCAGCAACTCTTTTCCTTGTTTCATTCTTCTTTGTGTCTCTCTGGATTGTTCCTTCTTTCTCAGAGCTCCTGTACCTCAAGATCTTCTTCCTCAAGGCACTCCCTGCCGCACCAACTGACCCCTTTTATCACACTTATCTTTATTAGTCAAGCTGTGACCCATTAAGGGCAAGGCTGTTCTTCTACTTTGGTAATTAGTACAATTGTGATTTATCAGGGGTGAGGTCACCTGTAATCCCTTCTTCTACACCTACAAAAATAATCCTGCTAAATAATGAAGGTATACTAATATGTATAGCTACTCAAAGACATGGTGAATCTACTCTAGACAAATCTTAGAGACAACTATATATTATATATTTTGAGCAGTAAGTGTTATTGTTTAAGTCAGAGCTTTTAATAGCAGACTAACCTAAAATAGGAGGAATGTTGTTTACTGTGGAAATGTTTAGTGCTCCAGATAACATCACAGAAAATTGCTTCACCTAGGCTAATACACCATGCAATTGTTCTGAAACAAACCCCCGATAAAACTCTCACTGTTGCCTCACCCCCTCTACTCCCATCAAAACCTCAGCCATTGATCAAATAAAACTCTTCCCATGATGTGTGCCATGCAATCAGCAATGCAAAACAAGCACAGGGTGTTGGATGAAAGTGTGGCAATGAAGGAAATACCTAAAGACCATGAAACACGTTCTTGTGTTTCATTAAGGCACCAGAGCAAGCACTCTGCCTTGCTGCAGGAGGGACTCACCTCGGGAACCCTGTCTAGGCAATGTCAAAATTCTGACCCAGTAATATTTATATATTACTCTTTTATAATTTTTTTTTTTTTCATAGGAATTGTCATGCCCAGGGTTAGATTTTTCTTCCCTCACCCTGGGAAATGAGCTGGAAATATCACCATCTGTCTTTACTGACTCAGTCCCACCCTATGCTTGTTGGTAGAGTTGGTCACCACCTATGAAGTCTAGCACTGACCTCCCTGCTCTTCAGGATCTAAGCTAGTGTCCTAGGGTGACGTTATGATACTTGTATCCCCAGTCATCTGTTCTGTTTATGCTGGATATTATGTTCTGTACCTTCAAGACTGTCTCTGAAGTGCGAAGTTTTATTTTGTTTTGTTATCAGCCTGCTCACTCCCACACAGTCGATGGGACAGAGAGGAGCAGTACATAGGGCTGCTTTTGCTTTCTTTTTTGTGCTTGCTTTCACTTTGCTCTTGCTCCTGCTTTACTTTTGCTTTTGCTTCTGCTTGTTAGTTTAGCCAGGAAGTCCGAATTTTCCCTGGGCTGTTTTTCTTTCCCTTTTCTTGGAACCACTCAAACCTGCTCTGGACTGGGACCTGGGAAACATCGAGAGTTTGCACCTTGTGGCCTGCAAGAGCCATCCCCACCACCGGAGGGACCGATAACAGAGCAACAACTCCCAGGAGAGACTTTCTGAATTTGTCATCTTTTTCAGAGCGGTGAAAGAGTTTTGTCATCTGGTATTGTTAATTTTGTGTGCTGGGGGGTGCTTTGCCTGTTAAATAAACAGGTTATTTCCAGTTGTCTCTGAGGAATCCTTCCTGAACTGGTTGGGGGGAGGGGCCGTGTGGGTTTGCGTTCTAGAGGGGCCCCCTTTGGAGGTTTTCTCCCAAATTTGCCCTAAACCGGTACAGCTAGGAAGGGACTTGCCTTAGATTAAGACAATTATACAGGGTGGAGACTCCAAAATGAGTTACCTCTCCCTTAGTTTTAATCTCTCCCCTTTCACCTATCAGGAGAGACAAATATGAGAAGGCATAAGGGAAAAAAGTACCAGTTTACTAAAAATAAAAAAAAAAACCAGCAATAACCAAGATAATAGAAATAACTACAAGATACAAAGGTGCTGAGTCACGTGGCTCCCCTGGAAACAAAGAGAACAAGATGTTGGAGAAACCCACTCCTCCCAAGATGACAGCCAGTGTAGCAGCTTGCATGGCCCAGAGGACAAAGACACGATGGCAGAGAAGCCCCTTTTGGTTCAACCTTCCCCTTGGAACAAAAACCCAGGAAGGTGGGAACTTACAAAGCAGTTCTGGTGGTAGATGGGGGGTGAACAGGGCAAGTGACTTCAGCGGCTCCTCATACGGATTCCCTTCAAGGTCCTTCACCATCTTTGTTGTCCTCCCTTGGATGCTCTATTATAGCTTTATATCTTTATTATATTGTGGTAACCAAAACTGCACACAATATTCATAGTGAAGCCACACAGTGCAAAGTAGAGTGGAACAGTCCCCTCCCTCAACCAGCTGGCAATGCTTTGCCTGATGCACCCCAAGACACAGTTGACCCTCCTGGCTGCCAGAGTACTGCTGACTCATATTCAACTTGCCATCTGATGCCTTAAAAATCTAGAAACAAAACATCCCACATTTGAGACAATATTAATATCGGAAGTAATAGAAAAGATGCTCTTTAATTGGAGGCCTCCAGGTGCAAGTATGGAAAAATGCCCCCGTGACATAGACCAAGTACATTTTTATTAGTTTATCAAATTAGTATAATTTACAAAAATCCCCAATTAGAAGCACAGTTAAAGAAGTAATTCCCCCTCTTAGTTCAACCTCTTGTGTAGACCCCCCTTCTTGCTATTAGCTTTACATTGTTTATGAGAAAGTGTCTTGGGAGGGTAGTTCGTCCTTGGTTCCCAGAAGAAGCAAGATTAGGACTGGGTCTTTGGAATGTGTTTTGTCTTTTGGTCTAATAGGGTAGGAAAATACTGGAGTTTGCTAGGAACTATATAACTATACAAAAATAGAATGTTAGGTTGGAAATGGGGATGTGTATTCTATTCCTATCTGTTAGAAGTGGGGCAGTTATCTTCTGTTAATTGGGCAGTTTTTTTTATCTCTTCCACAACCAATACTCCCTCCAGAGAGATATCTTCTGTTAATGGGCCATTGAGTCTCACTGCATGACTGATAAAACTACATCATCCCATTGTGAGAAGCTCTACCCAGAGGGAGGAGCCAAGCATTCCTAACTGGATATAATCAGAGATCTGGAAGGCCACAGCAAGCCTTTTCCACTGGATCCCCAGAGGAAGACCAGGCCATCTACACCACCACTGAATCTTCAGAGGAAGACTACACCCTTCTACAGGATCACTGCTCCAACAGAACCACATCTGTCACTCCAGGAGGACTGCAGCCACCATTTCAATTGGACTGCTACCAACACCCTGACCAACAGGGTGTCAGGTCATATTCTGACTATGTCAGTGTTGTTTTGTATTACTGCATTGTTTATTTTGGTTTTTTATTTTCTTCCCTGATAAAGAACTGTTATTGTTGCTCCCATATCTTTGCCTGAGAGCCTCTTAATTTCAAAAATTATAACAATTTGAAGGGAAAGGGTTTACATTTTCCATTTCAGGGGAGGCTCCTGCCTTCCTTAGCAGACACCTGTCTTTTCAAACCAAGACAAATAGTCTACAGAGCTACAAATATATATGAAGAAAATATAAAAGCAAAAACCATTTTGGCATCACATCAACCAGGACCCTCAGGTCCCTTTCCGTGGCACTGTTTTCAAGTATTTCATTCTCCAGTCTGTACATATATCCAGGGTTGCCCCATCCCAGGTGCAGAATACAGCACTTGCCCTTGTTGAACTTCATATACTTGGTGATTGCCCAGTCCTCTAACTTGTCAAGGTCTCTGTGCAGGGCCTCCCTGACTTCAAGGGAGTCAACAGCTCCTCCCAGTTTTGTACTGTCTGCAAACTTGCTCAGTATCCCTTCCAGTCCAAGTCATTTATGAAGATGTTGAAGAGCACAGGGCCTAAGATGGAGTCCTGTGGAATCCCACCAGTGACAGGTTGCCAGTCTGATGTCACCCCATTCAATATATCTCTTTGTGTCCAACCCGTGAGCCAGTTGCTCACCCAGCGCATGATCTGTTTATCCAGATATGTGCTGGACATTTTGTCGAGAAGGATACTGTAAGAGGCAGTATCAAAAGCATTACTGAAATCCAAAAAGATTACATCAACTGACTTCTCTCAATCAGCTAGGTGGGTAACCTTGTCATAGAAGAAAATCAGGTTTTTAGTGGGGCTTCTCTCTCATGAAGCGGTGCTGGCTGTGACTGATGACTGCATTGTCTTTCAGGTGTTTTTCAATACCTCCTAGTATAATCTTCTCCATAACTTTATCAGGCACTGAAGTGAGACTTACAGGCCTGTAATTTCTGGGGTCCTTCTTCTTGCCTTTCTTGAAAATCAGGACAATGTCCACCATTTTCCAGTCAGCTGGGACCTCTCCAGATTCCCAAGACCATTGAAAAATCATTGAGAGGGGTTTCACAATGCCATCTCTTTGAGGATTCTTGGATGAATCCCATCAGGCCCCATAGATTTGTAGGGATCCAGCTGGAGCAGCAGATTCTGCACAGTTTCAGGGTTGAGTGGGAGTTGATCATTCTTGCAGTCATGGTCCTCCAGCTCAGGGTTCTGAGATCTCCTTGATCCATCATCAATGTTGAAGATGGAGGTAAATAAAGCATTTGATACCTATGCCTTATCCATGTCCCTGTTTGTGAGGTGACCATCCTCATCCTGGAACGGGATGATGTTATTTTTACACTGCCTATTTCCATTAATATATATGAAAAAACTCCTTTTATTGTCCCTCATGTCTGGCCAGATTCAACTCCAGTTGCAAGGAGAAAAACTGTGTAGAAGAGAGTGTAGTAGGGCTTGATAGAGTAAGGATTCAACATGAGAACACAGTCAAGAAAAATCAGTCTTTGTTTGCAAGCTCAAAAGATTGTGGCTTAAAAGTTACAACCTTAGGAATCATAAACCTAGACTAAATCCCCATGGATTCAAGATTCAGGATTGAACTCATTCATCTGATTCTGCACAACCACAACCCCAGCTACAGGAAAGATATGGTGACCTAAACCAGCTGCCCTCTAAATCCTTACAGCAGAGTTCTCAGCAGCAACACTGATTTACATGAGAAATCCCCTGCTCAGCCAGGAAAAAGCCAGCTACATCACTAATGATCCTAAGCAGGAACAAAAAGCCTGTAAATCAACTGGAGAGAAGCTTTGCAACTTGTAACAAAGGTTGTGACAAAATAAGTATGGTAATGTAGTGGAGGCAGCCATCAGCTGACAAAGTACATCTCTTCCTCATTCTCACTTCATGGTGTAGTTGTTGTAAACATTCAAGATGTTTCTCTGATTTATGCATTTAATTAAAGATATCTGTAATATCCCAGTTGTTTACATTTAACCCTATACTGCAATGAAAGTTGTAATTTTGTCTGGGATTTATATTCTGTACTCACATTTATTATGATTCTTTGATTAAAACATTCCTACAGAAGCGAAACTGTGTCAAAATCATGAAAATGGAAAATATTATAGTCCATCATCTATTTCATTCATCAACCAGGGCAGAAATTTTCTGAGGACTGTTTTTCTCAATCTTCCACATGTTAGAGTATCCTGGGTAATCCAAAATGTTATTGTATTCTGTATCTATGTGCCCACATTTTTTACTGTCTCTTTAAGACCTGGAACCACAACCAGAAACAGAACGACAAGCAATGGGGATTTGCTGGGGTTCCTTTAAAAAGTCAGATTTGCCCAAGCAGACCTCTTTTGCCTCATGGTTTTTGCTCAAGGCAAAGGCTTTGCTTTTTTTTTTTTTCTTTTGTTTTTCTCTTGCATCTTGGGCTGCCTCAAGATGAATTTCATGAGTACCTAACTGTAGCCACAGCATTGCACTGGAAGGAGTGGAGCAGCCTCACTCTGTGCAGTCCTCAGCCCATCAGCAGTGCCTGGATGAAGCGAGAAGGCAGTCGCCCCAGCCCAGTTTCCTTGCTTTCCCTTGCTGTCTCCTGACAAGAGGAAGGCCAAGACCCTCCATGAGTTCTAGCCCTTGACCAAGTACCAGCTGCCAGTGAGCCAGCTGCATTTGCTGAATGACTTGTCACCACCAGAGATATAAGAGGGGTGAGGGGAGGCCTGTGGCTATTTTTTTCCCTTTGTTTTTTGAGCCATGCAGGCGACTGCAGAGGCTGCCTACCTGGGCGGGGGGGGGAGGGGGGGGGTGTCACTCTGCCATTTTAAGTGTCTCTTTGTTCCGGGGGAGTCTGCAAAATTTCAGCAACTTTGTAACTAGTGACTACTACTGATATTTTTTGCCTATGGCTGCTTTGAGGGGTTTTTTTTTGGTAAACTTATTTTTTCACTTATATCTGCTCACACTTGTTTTTCCTTATTGGTGGAACGGGATTGGTTAAAAGTAAGGAGAGGTAACTCATCTTAGTGTCCCCATTATATTGTCTTAAACCATGACAAATTTGGCACCCAACTAAAAGGGGCATGAGAGAGAAAGTAAAAAAATAACAATTTCGCCTGAAACAGTTGTTGTGGTATTTTCAGAGACCCTCATCGTTGGAAGGAATGAATCTGACTCCATGTTCTTAGAAGGCTAATTTATTATTTTATTATCTATATTATATTAAAGAATACTATACTAAAACTATACTAAAGAATAGAGAAAGGATACAGACAGAAGGCTAAAAGATACTAATTAAAATCTCATGACTCTTTCCATCATTGGAAACTCGGACTCTTTCCGTCATTGGCCAATAAGTAAAAACAATTCACATGTTGGATAAACAATCTCCAACCACATTCCAAAGTAGCAAAACACAGGAGAAGCAAATGAGATAATATTGTTTTCCTTTTTCTCTGAGGCTTCTCAGCTTCCCAGGAGAAGAATCCTGGGCAAAGAGATTTTTCAGAAAATATGACAGTGACACATTTGTCTATTGGGTACAGAACTCACTGGCACTGTGCTACTCGGTCTAATTATAGGGGTGTGGCACCTAAGCTTATATACTTCTCCATATATATGGTACAATTTGCCTGTGGTTTGGCTCTTTTTTGGATCAGGGACACAAACCAAGATTGCTTTGTTGAAACACTGCAATATCAGCTTATGTAGAGATAACATCAAAGGCAATGAGGATTATCTGGGATGTGTATCCATTGCTGTGTCTGTCCTGGTCTCAGCTGCTACTTCTGGATGTTTATCAATAATCACACCCAACCTGTTGGGGGAACAGTAGGGAATGATTTTTCCCTGGCTTTCATCTCCTTCTCCCCCTTCAGGTCTGACACATCACCTTTTGAGAATGTTCATTTCCCTCTGAATGTTAAAGAAACAATATGTTTGTTGCTTATTCTGCTATGTCTCCTCCATATGGCCTACAACACATTTAGAATCAGGGCTGAGATTTCCAGGGATGTTGCCCAGAGATCTGCCCCACTGGTGGAAAATCCTGAGTGGCATGGGATGTGGGAGGATATAGGCCAGGGTCTGAAGAAACACTCTGCCCCAATAATTTGGAAGTTTCCCTTGGAACAAATTCATAACCCAGATGAGGTAGCAGAATATCTGAAAGAAAATTGCAGTGGCAACTCCAAAGAGGGGGAGCTCATTGCACTGTTCTGGGCCCTGGGTAATGCTTATAGCATGCTGCTCATTACTGTACAGCAGTAGCTACAGCCAGAGGGGAAGGACAACAAATCTACAGACACCATGGTCACAGGCTAGCATAAAGTCAGAAGGGCAGCCTAAACTAATAGCAGTTGCCCCTGTCCAGAGGAGAAAATACAAGATCAAATCCATTCACCCAATGGATGACAATGGGGAGGCAGGACCCTCACAGCCAGCAGAGGAATCAGAATCAGAAATAATCACTGAATCTTTATCCTTAGAAAGCCTCCACAATCTGAGCAAAGACCTCACCCCACAAACCCACAAGTCTATATTGAGCTGGTTGATTCAAGTCTGGGACAATGCAGGTAATGGTAAAATTCTGGGTGGTACTGAAGTGAGGCACTTGGGGTCTTTGTTGAGTGATGTAGTTATTGACCAGGGGATTGTGAGGAGGCCAGAAGCTCTCAGTCTCCAGACACAACTCTTAGCAAGTGTGAAGGAGAGATACCTTTGGCAAGAAGATCTCCAGCTGCAGCAAGGCCCTTGGAAGACCATGGAGCAAGGAACCTAATGCTTGCAAGAACTGTCTGTGATAGAGATTGTTTTCTTAAATGTCATCTACAGCACTAAGAGTCCAGACCTTGTAAAATGTACAAAACTGATGTGGCTCAAACTCGCATTGCTCAGGACCCAAGTCTACACCCAATTCCTAGTGACACTGCAGTGAAATGAGGGAAACAAGACAGTGGGCACTATGACAAGAAGGCTCCAGACACATGAAGACCCTGTCCACACCCTGACACAAGCCCAAGTCTTGGCAGTAGAAACAGACTTGACCGAGCATATGTGGAAATTGGAAGAGAGGATTGAAGAGAGATATCAGAAAGTCAGAAAGGACCATAAGGAGGGTCTTTTCCAAATTTTGTCACTACAGACCAGATCCCCTGTTCTCAGAAGCAGGTGTCCCCCAGCAAGGGAGAGAGACTACACCCCATGAGGTGATCTGTGGTTCTTCCTGTGTGAGCATGGGGAAGATATGAGAAGATGAGATGGAAAACCTACTTCTGCCCTGGCAGCACAGGTGCATAAACTAAAGGAGGAAACTACTAACAGAAGGCATTTTACAAGAATGAATGTAGCTCCAGTTTCCCATGACCGAGCTGCTAGGCATAACAGAAAGGAGGATGATGTCTGATGCCCTTGAAGCTGTTGCCTTTTTTGGCCCCTAAAATCAGGAGCTAGACATGGTTAGGTTATAAAAATGCGGTTACCTTTTATGAAGGGTCTCCTCAGGTGCACCACATGCTGAAATACACACTGAAAATACGCCAAAGGTGCACACATTCCATAGAGCAAGTGCAGTTTTATAAGTTTAGCAAATTAGCATAATTGACAAGAATCCCCAAGTAGAAACACAGCTGATAAGGTAATTCCCCCCTTTAGTTCGACTCTCTTCTGAAGTCCCCCTTTTGCTACTAGCTAAACTTTGTTTATGAGGAAGTGTCTAGATATGATTTGCAGAAGAGAGGATAGGGCCTTAGGAATGTGTTTTATCTTTCTTTCTTATAGGGTAGGTAAAATGCTATCTACAAATCTATATAGTTATACAATAATAGGCTACAGAGCTACAAATATATGTGAAGAATATATAAAAGCAAAAATCACTTTGGCATCAAAGGCATCTCCAGAATGCATACCCAGGGAGGGAACAATAGCCAGAATTAGAGGGGCCTCGCCTCTAGCCAGGTAGAGGCCAGGGAAAATTTGGTTTATTGGACTATTTAGACCTAATGGCCTGGTATATCAGAACCACGAAAGTACAAGGCTTTGGTTGACACTGGCACACAATGTACTCTGATACCATCAGGACATGGGGACAGAACCTGTTTATATTGCTAGGGTGACAGGGGGGGTCTCAGCAGTTGACTGTTGGATGCTGAGGTGAGCATGACTGGGAAGGAGTGGAAAAACCACCCTGTTGTGACTGGTCCAGAGACCCTGTGTATTCTTGGTATTGATTACCTCAGGAGTGTGTATTTCAAAGACCAAAAGGACACTGATGGGCTTTTAAAACAGGTGCTGTGGAGACAGAAGACATTTGACAATAGAACACCTTGCCTGCTCTCTCTCAACTCTCCCTTATGTTGCCAGTCTAAGTCTATCTTCGACATGTTTATCTTTGCAGCTCAGTCTACCTGCTCATTGTTTTGGTGTTCCTCATTAGCTCGACTCTTGGGGACATGGCCATCTACTTGACAGACTTTCACAGGTAGCTTCTCTACCCAAGAGGCAATGTCTTTCCACTCTTCATCAGCCCAGACTGGTTTTCATCTATGCTGCTAGTCAGTCTTTCTCCACCTTTCCAGTCAGCCCCACAGAGCATTGGCTACCATCCATGAACTGGTGTAGAGGTATAACTTTGGCCACTTCTCTCTTTCAACAATGTCCAGGGCCAGTTGAACAGCCTTGAGTTCAGCAAGTTGACTTGATCCACTTTCTCCTTCTGTAGCTTGTGCAACCTGTTGTGTGGGGCTCCATATGGCTGCTTTCCACTTCTGATTCATCCCTACGATGTGACAGGAACCGTCAGTGTAAAGAGTGTAGTGTTTTTCCTCTGCTGGTTGTATGGTGGAGCTTCTTCAGCACATGTCACTTGCTCTTGTTCCTCTTCATTGATGAGACCAAAGTTTTCACCTTCCAGCCAGTTTGTAATTATTTCCAGAATCCCAGGGTGATTCAGGTTTCCAATACGAGTGTGCTGTGTGATGAGGGCAATCCATTTGCTCCATGTGGCGTCAGTGGTGTGGTGAATAGTGGGAACCTTTCCTTTAAACATCCAACCCAGCATCAGTAGTCGGAGTGTCAGGAGGAGTTGTCCTTCTGTGCCAATCACCTCCGAGACAGTTTGAACTCCTTCATAGGTGGCCAAGATTTCCTTCTCTGTGGGAGTGTAGCTGGCTTCAGACCCTCTATAACTTCGGCTCCAGAATGCCAGTGGTCGGCCTCAAGTCTCCCCAGGCACCTTCTGCCAAAGGCTCCAGGATAAACCATTGTTCCCAGCTGCAGAGTAGAGCACATTCTTCACCTCTGGTCCCGTCCTGACTGGGCCAAGGTCTACTGCATGAGCGATTTCCTGCTTGATCTGAGCAAAGGCTTGTTGCTGTTCAGGGTCCCAGTGGAAATCATTCTTTTTGCAGGTGACCAGGTAGAGAGGGCTCATGATCTGGCTATACTTGGGAATGTGCATTCTCCAAAAACCTATGGAGCCTTGGAAAGCTTGTGTTTCCTTCTTTCTGGTCGGTGGAGACATTGCTGTGATCTTGTTGATGACCTCAGTGGGAATCTTGCCACTTTACTCCCAGGAACTGGATCTCTCGGGTAGGTGAGACAGAGTGGAAATTTTCCAGAGTAGAAATCCATTTTGATTTTGGTGAAATGTGCATCTTTGAATTAAGTCTGTAGCTTATTACTGCGCCTGAGTGGGTCGCAGCTGGTGAGAGAGAGACGGTGAATCTTGTTTCTTGAATCAGAAGGCTTGATTTATTAAGATATTATATATAATACATTATTACTATACTAAATAGAATATAGAGAGAGGTTTGCAGAGCAGCTAGGCTAGGCTAAGAATAGATAGAAAGAATCTATAACAAAGTTGTGTCCAAGGACTGAGTCCCTGGCTTACACTTTGTGATTGGCCCTTAATTATAAACAAAGAAAATGAGCCAATCAAGGTGCGTCCCATTACATTCCACAGCAGCTGATAATAATTGTTTACCTTGTCTTCCGAGGCCTCTGGCCTCCAGAAGACACAGAAATCTGAAAGAAAGGATTTCTGTGGAGAAATGTCTGCGACAGTAGCTTGCAAACATAACTGTTTGGTCTGACTGCCTGTTCTTGCAAAAAACCTATGCTCTAAGAAACTGCTTCAGCTGAAGGACAGAGATAAGGGAGGGCCCCTTGAACTCTGAAACAGATGGAGAGACTGTGGGAGACAGGGCAGGGTGACCCAGGAGTTTTTTCTGTACTTTCTGATAAAAAAAATAGCTACAAGGGTACCTAGCTGCAAGTGTAATGCGAAATCAGTAAAATGAATATGTATGAACCTATTGTGAAGTTCCATGCATACAGATTAGTAAGGGAGATAAAAAAAAGAATCTGGAGTTCCCAGAGGTACACGTCTTTTTAAGGGGATCGATCCTCACATGCGTCCAGAGCTGTAATAAAGATACTGGCTTTACAACTTTTACAAAAGTTGTGGAGTTTGTTTTCTTTTTCCGCAATTCATAGGTCCCTTGACTTTGCTCTTCTTAAAGGCAAAATCTGACTACTAGCAGAATCTGGATGATCCTCTGTTTTTTCTCCAATACTTCCATTGCTGTGTTCCCCCACACAATGATATCATTGATATACTGCAGGTGTTCTGGAACTTCACCCTTTTCCAGTGTAGCTTGGATCAGTCCATGGCAGATGATGGGGCTGTGTTTCCACCCCTGGGGCAGTCGGTTCCAGGTGTACTGCATGCCCCTCCATGTGAAAGCAAACTGAGGCCTGCATTCTGTTGCCCGAGGAATGGAGAAAAACAGGCTAGCAATGTCAATAGTGACGTACCACTTTGCTGCCTTGGACTCCAGCTCGTACTGGAGTTCCAGCATGTCTGGCACAGCAGAGCCCAGCAGTGGAGTCACTTCATTCAAGCTACAATAGTCCACAGTCAATCTCCATTCTCTGTGAGACTTGTGTGGAGGCCAAATGGGACTACTGAGGGGTGAATGGGTTTTGTTGACCACCCCTTGGCTCTCCAGCTCATGAATCATTTTGTGAATGGGCATCACAGCATATCGATTCATCTGATACTGCTGGTGGTGTACTTTCGAGGTGGCAATTGGTACTTGTTGCTCTTCAACCCTCAGGAGTCCTACTGCAGATGGCTTTTCTGATAGTTTAGGCAAGGTGTTCAACTGTTTAATGTTCTCTGCCTCTACAGTAGCTATTCCAATTCCAAAAGCCCACCTGAGTCCCTTTGGGTCTTTGTAATAGCCATTGTGGAGGAAGTCTATGCCCAGAATACACGGGGCCTCTGGCCCGGTCACAATAGGATGTTTCTGCCACTCCTTCCCAGTCAGGCTCATCTCGGCTTCCAACAGGGTCAACTGCTGTGATCGCCCTGTCCCCCCGGCAATGGAAACAGGTTCCGCCCCCACATGTCCCTATGGTATCAGGGTACACTGTGCACCAGTATCAACTAAGGCGTCATATTTTAGTGTTTCCCTCCTTGAACTGCCAGGACAGAAGTAGGCTTCCCATCCCACCTTCCCATGTCTTCCCCATGGTCACGCAGGAAGAACCACAGGACAGCTTGTGGGGTGTACCCTTTCTTTCTAGCTGGGGGACATTGGGCTCTGACTTTGGGGCCTGTGACTTGCACTGGTGCCATATGGGAATTGTTCCTCCTTGCCTCCTCCCTCATCTCTCTCATCTCCCCTTTGAGATCCTTTGGTGACACAGCCCACTGTCTCTCGGTTGGTGTCAGCATTAATTGTTGCATTGAAGGTGGTGTATTGAGATGGCCATAGATTTGCCAGACTCCACAACATTTGCTCTGTGTACCTGACCTTGTTGGGGTCATTATCATGCTATCCATCCCTCCTAAAGAGTACTTCTAATACTGCCACTTCTCTCAGCTATTGGATCCTGTCCTCAAGGGTCTTCCAACGCATTCTATGATGGTGCTCCTGCATTCTGTCCCTGTGGACAAACCTCTCTCTGACACTCATTAAAAGCCGCTCCCAGAGGGAAAGGGACCCTGACTCCGTTACAAAAATCTGATTCCTACCTGAGTCCTGGGTCCAAGGGTCCCAAATTTTTTGCCTCACCACCACCCAGTTGCACGCCTGTACCCATAGGGTCCCAGACCCGAAATAATCAGATTGTATAAGCTTCACGTCCCTGTCGTACAATGTCTTTGTGCAGATTATGGAGATTTTCATACGTCAGGGACTCAGTGATGATCACAACCTATGGAAAATATGAAAGTTAAAATCCTAAGGCATCAGTCTTGATGAACTTCTGGGACAAGGTGCATATGCTGCCCCCACAGCCCAAGGTAATATGTTTTGCGCAATACTACAGCAGAGCTCTGAGTTAGCCAAAAAGGCTCTTAAAAGACTTCCAGAGATCGGATGAAAGGACTCTTCTTTTGCATCCATTCAGAAAGACCCTCAGGAATCATATGTTGCATTCATTGATAGGTTGCAGCCAGACATTAGTAGGCAAATAGAAATGGAAGAAGCAATCACTATATTGTTAATACAACTAGCCTTTTAAAATGCTAATACAGATTGTCAGAAAGCACTGCTCTCTGTAAGGAATGAGTGCGCTAATTTACCCAGCTACATTAAAGCCTATCTGAATGTGGGGACAGAGGAGTACAGAAAATCTGTTTCAGCTGCATCCTTCGAACAAGCCTCTAATACACATTAAAAAATGGGCTCTGCTGTTTTAATTGCCGCCAAGAAGGCCATTTACTGAGAAATTGTCCCACTCAAAGGAAAGGACAGCTTCAGCCCTGGTGTGTCCTGTCCCGTCCGTCCCCCCCCCACCGCCCCCTCCATGTCTCCAGTGAAAAAAGGTTATCACTGGAGTGCAGCTTTAGGGCAAAATTTGATAGACGGTAACCCTCTCAGCCCTCAGCAGGGAAATGGGGGAGGTGGCGCAGGACCAAGTGCCCCTCAAACCAACAGGGTCTTTGCAATCCAAACCCAAGAATCTCAGTCTCCTCCCTTCTTGCCAACACCCGTGGGAGCTCAGGTTTGGACTTACCCCTCTCAGACAATGCCCTAATTACAGACTTGACTAGTCATGTGCTAAATACAGGGGTTTATGGACCTTTACCAGAAGGATTGCTTGGACTTTTAATTGGTAGATCGTCTGCCACACAGTCTCATAAAACATGTTGGTGCAATTGATTCAGACTATTTAGGGGTGTCCTGGTTTAGGGCAAAATTTGGGGGGAAACTTCTGAATGGGGTCTCTTTAGAAAGCAGACTTAAGCAGGTCCTCCCCTAATTGGTCTGGGAAAGGATTTCCTTGGAGAAAAGTGGAAAAAAATGTTTATTTAACAAGCAAACGGTTTACAAGCATAAAAAAAAAACTGTCTGGGGAACTTTTTTGCCTCAGCTAGCTAAAAACTAATTAAAAGCAATGGAGAGCTGTTGGGAGTTTTTTGCAGGACAATGGACATCTGCAACATATGCACAATCCAGTCTTCATAGAACGTGAGTAAGGTCACCATGCCCTTGAAGGACACGAAAGGAGAAGAACACGCTCAAAAGTAGACAGTTCAGGATGCAAAGGCAGACAAGAAAACCACAGCAAGATGCATGAAGAGGGAAGACTGACTAAAATTAACTGAAATATTAAAATGTGTGCGTAAAGGATTTAACCAATCATGTATTAGCTTGAGGCGTGAACAATAGAGAACAGTATAAAAATGGCTTGCTTTTTGTAATAAATTGGCTTCACTTGATCATATTGATCATGGAGTGATGTCCCATTAATGATCCTCCACAGATAGCTCTCTCCTGCTCTCCATGCTGCAGACAACACAGTCTAGGAGAAGGATGTGGAGGAGCAAGCGCAGTTTCTAAAAACAAACTCTGCACTTCTTTTTCTCCCACTTTGATGTCGGAACTAGTCTTAAAGGTGCAGAACTTAATATCTAACATAAACAGAACAGACAATTGAGGATATAAGCATCATAAAGTCACCTTAGGACATTCCACCCTTTATCCTTATATTGTCAGCTTACTACTAAAGTTAATATATATTTTAACTCTATAAACATATACACTTTTATATATATATATGGTATACAGCTAGATATAGGCAATGGAGGTGACATTTAGTAAATAGTGATATTTATCTATGGTTTTTACTTAGTAAGTAGATTTTTTTGTGGTACACATTGTGTTGTTTTATTTTTTGCATTATTTACTATGTGTGATTTGGTTTTTGAGTAAAGACAACTTTACGGATGGGTTGATTTGTATTTGAGGTAGAATTTATTTAAATTTTATTTTTTAATAAAGTTTTGATATGTATTATTGGGACTTTTTTTTTTTTTTTGTTTATTGTATGTAGGGGTTTAGATTGGGTTGGCCCTGCTCAGTTGGTGGAATTAGGTGTTTTTTGTTAGATGTTGTTATTAATTTCTGAAAGATCCCCCACCTAATGTTTTTAAGATGGTTTTTAATAGCTAATTTTATTTTTTGACTTTATTTGTACTTGGTGTATGATAAGGAATATGGTACCCTTAATGTTCTGTTTTTTAGTTTAAATTGTTTTTGAAATGAGTTTTGTTGTAAATTTTTAGGGGTACTATGTTTTTAAAGGATTTGTTTTTTAAGGTTTAGGATGGTGTTTTGGGTAGTGGTGTGAGGTATAGGATAGGTTTTTGTAGCCCCACATTTGATTGGCAAGGGATAAACCTCTCAAGATGTGTTTGTTCTCTCTTCTGCAAGGGCCCAGCAGAAGAATTACAAACGTAGTCTCCTTTTCTTTTTATTATAGTAAGAGGGGTGAGATGTCACCCCACATTTCTCTTCACAGAGAAAAGCAAGGCACATCTTCCCAAGAATATCTCTGGGTTTCACATTCTCTGAACCTCAGAGAAAGGAAAAACAATTCTTATCATTTGCTGTGCCTGTGTTTGTGCTAAAGTAGAATGCAATATGGAGATTGTTTACCCAAAGTGATGGTGTTTTGTTTCCTTGGCCTATCAGGGCCAAGTGTGTGTGTGTGTGTGTGTTGGGACTGTCGGGTGACAGTCACGAGATTCAGTGCAGGAGTGCAGAGTTGTGTGCAGGGTTGAGTGCTTGGCAGGTTCCATTTTAGATGTATAGAATAGTATAGTATAATAAAGTAATTAATTAGCCTTCGGATAACATGGAGTCAGATGCATCGTTCCTCCATCATCGGGGACTTCTCAGCACAGCAATAGGTTTTTAATTAGTGGTGGCTTTTACTATTGTGAGTATATAGTGTTTATTTTGGTGTGTTTGAGGTAGTGTAATGTAATAACTTGCTAGGTTTTTTATATTTATATTTCGATTATTACCTACTATATTGTAGGGATTTTATTTGCTTAGCTTGCTTGATTGCAGCATATGTTTTATAGTTTTGGATAGCTTGAGAAATATTGTTTATGATTAGATTTATTCTTTGGTTTTATGTTTACTTATAGGTGGCATTTTTATTTTGATGACTTGAGGCATTATGAGTGTATTGAGTTAGGAACAAATTTCTTTTGTGTTGTTAATTTAAGTTTAGTTTTGATACTTTTATTTTTGTGGTTTGATTTATTTGCTTTTCAGGTGTTTTGTATTTGCTTTATTTTTTGGGATATAGGCATTTACATGGTTGACTTCTATTGATAGCTTTTTTAATTTGGTAGTCATGTTTTTCTATTTTTTAGTAACTTAAATTCGTTTTTTTTATGTTGTTAATTCTCAGGACTTCTGCTGGTCAGAGTGACCCCGAGATGCGTTAGAAAGTCTCTTTTCCCAGCCCAGTGGTCAAAGGAGTCAGAACTCTTCAGCTCTTGGTCTCAAGGTTGTTTATTGTTTCTTATCTATAAAATTCTTTCTCTGGCCTGCCAAGGTCCGTTCAGCAGGTCAGACAGAGGCACACTGACACCCTCAGGGCAGTGTTATCTTTTTATACTAAAAACTACATGTACATTATTTACAATAACTTCCCAATACCTATCACCTATGTCAGAAAGTGAGCTCCTACTCTAAACCAATCTAAAAGTGCCAGTATCACAGCAGAAGATGGAGGCCAAGAAGAAGGAGGAGAAAGGCCGAACATGCCCAGATTCCTCCATCTTGCCCCCTGAACTCCCATTCTAAAAACCCCAAAAAATCTATTTTTCACCCCGTGACAAACTAATTATTATTCTACTTAGACTTTTGTGGCTTGCAGATCCTCATATAAGGATGGTAATTTTTTCCATGGGTCATAATCAAAATCACAGGTGTCTTGGGCTCTGTGCCAGGGTCTCTGAGCCCCCTGTTAGGGGTTCGAGCAATCCAGGACAGCCAGAGGGATGTCCTGAATTCCAACAGTTAACGAGCTTTCAAAATTTTTTTATTAACCATCCTCACGGAGTAATAGTAATTATTTATGAATTAGTGTAGAGGTAGAGTTTTGGTTACGTTTTTTTTTAGTAATGTCTAGGTCTAGTTGAACAGCTTTGAGTTTGGTAAGTTGGCTTGATTTAGGGTATTTTTGTACTTTTTGTGATTTGTTGTGTTGGATTCTATATTGTTGTTTTTTGTTTTTATTTTATCTTTATAATGTAATAAAAACTAGGTGTAAAAAGAGAGTAATGTGGGATTTTTGTGGGTAGTTGGTTGTAAGGTGTAGGTTTTTTACTATCTGTTATTTGTTTTTCTTTTTTGTTAGTGAGACTAAAGTTTTTACTTTTAGGCTAATTTGCAATTATTTTTAAAATTTCAGGGGAATTTAGTTTTCTAATATGGGCGTGCTGTGTGATGAGAGTAATTGGCTTGCTTTATATGGTATTGGTGGTATGGTGGGTAGAGGGAACTTGTTTTAAATATTTACTTTAGTATTGGTAGTTGGGGTGCTAGGAGGAGTTGTGTTTTAATGTTTATTATTTTTGAGTCAGCTTGGATTTTTTATAGGTTGTTATGTTTTGTTTTTTTTTTTTTTTGTTGGGATGCAGTTGGCTTTAGACTTTTTGTAGTTTTGACTTTCAAATTTGAGTGGTTGGCTTTGGACTTTGGGATAGGTTATGGGTTTTGGTTGTAAAGCAGAGCACATTTTTTATATTTGGTTTTGTTTTGATTGGGTTAAGGGTTATTGTCATAGACATCTTTTATGAAAAATCCTTTCCTTAGGATTTTTCCTCCTGAGAAGCTAAGAGGCCTCAGGAAAAAAATGTAAACATTGATTATCTGCTGCTGTGGAATGCAACAGGTGGATTTTTGATTGGCCCATGTTGGTTGTTTCTAATTAATGGCCAATCACAGACCAGATGGCTCAGAAAGAGAGTCTGATACAGCTGCCTTTGTTATCATTCTTTCCTATTCTATTCTTGGCTAGCCTTCTGATGAAATCCTTTCTTCTATTCTTTTAGTATAGTTTTAATGTAATATATATCATAAAATAATACATCAAGCCTTCTGAAACATAGAGTCAAATCCTCATTTCTTCACTCATCCTGAGGGTTATTGTATGAGTGATTTTTTTGTTTGATTTGGGTGAAGGTTTGTTGTTGTTTAGGGTTTTATTGGGAGGTGGATTTTTTTGTGGGTCATTAGGTAGAGAGGGTTTATAACTTGGCTGTATTTAGGAATATGTATTTTTTAAAAGTTTATGGTATTTTAGAAAGTTTGTAGGTTTTCTTTGTTGGTTGGTGGAAATATTGTTGCAATTTTACTGATGATATTGTTGGGAATTCGATGTTTAGTTACTTTATTTTTAGTAAGTGGATTTTTTGAGTAGGTCTTTTAATTTTGGGGGTTTTTTTGATTATGAAACTAGGTTTTAGGAGAATTTGGATAATTTTTTTATTTTTTACAAAAGATTTTTGTTGCTGTGTTCTTTTACATAATGATGTTCACAGAATTCACAGAATGACTAGGTTGAAAGAGACCTTCAAGACCATTGAGTCCAATCCATGCCCTAACACCTCAACTAAACAATGGCAGCAAGTGCCATATCCAATTTTTTTTTAAACACATGCAGGGATGGTGACTCCACCACCTTCCCGGACAGGCCATTCCAGAACTTTATGACTCTTTCAGTGAAAAATTGCCAAAGTCCATCGGAACCTGGGCTAGCTCTGTACGCTCCGGTAGCCTGGGGTTTGCCCACAGCTGAACCTGAAGAGCTGCAAGCTCTACAGTGCACGCTGTTACAGCCATGGCAGGGACCAGGCGAAGGAGGAGGCTCTTTGTATTGAGGTTCCATGGGAAAGTTTATTCCAGGTGAAGGGAGTAAGGCAGAAGAGCCCCAAGCACCTCAGTGCAAGGGGTTAAATACAGCTACAAATCAGGGCGTGGATACAGAAAATCAACCAATAGGGGGATTTCAAGGGTGGAGCAAGGGGATTACATCAACACTGTAGTGTGGGAACTCAGCACATCCCTCTGGATGTCCAGAGTTGCTGAGAAACCTCTCGGGGGGGCTCGGAGACCCTGGCATGTTGCCCGGAACACCTGGTGGCTTGCTTTTTATTCTTCTAATGAATTGCCACCTGTCTATGAGGACATGAGAGCCACATGGGTTTGAATGGTGTGAGAATGATGTGTTCACAGGGTGAAAATACAGATTTTAGGATTTTTGGTATAGGGGTTATGGGGACAAGATGGAGGAATCAGGGCGTGTCTCGTCCTTCTTTCTTCTTGTTCTCCATTTTCTGCTGTGATGTTGGCACTTGGGGATTAGTTTAGAGTAGAAGTGCACTGTCTAACATAGGTGATAGGCATTGGGAATTAAAAGTAAATATGATATACGTAGTTTGTAGTACATAAGGACGACACCGCCTCGGGGGTGGTCAGAGTGCTTGTGGCTGCCTTGCTGAGCAGATCTCGGCTGGGCAGAGAGAAAATTTTGTAGATAAGAAATAATAAACAACCTGAAGACCGAAAAAGTGAAGAGTCCAGACTCATTCTTCAAAGCGTGGGCTGCCCCAGAACCATCCCACGCATCTCGGGGCAGAGACTAGACAGCTGACCCCAAGACTGTGGGACCAATAAGGATAGGGGGAGGAGAGGGAAAGGTCACATGGGCCAATGGGGCATCATGGATTAGGGGATTTCCAAGTGAGTGTTTCAATCAGGGATTGGCCCAGGGGGTGAGTAGCAGGGAACATTCAGGAAAAAGGGGCAGGGTTGCCTTGACAGGCAGGGAAGGAGGGCAGGGTTGCCTTGATAAGCAGGGAAGGGACTAGAACAAAGGGAGGGGAATAGCTTGAGGGGAAGCTTTAAGGAAGAGTACAACTTAGGGAAAAACCAACTTGGGGAAAACGTGGGGGGATAACAGAATGAACCATTTAACAATAATTTAATGAAATAAACATGAACTGCAACAAAATACTTTTTCCTAATATCCAACCTGTATTTCCCTCGGTGCCGCTTGAGACTGTGTCCTCTGGTTCTGTCAGTTGCTGCCTGGTGAAAGAGACCAACCCTCACCTGACTACAACCATCTTTCAGGAAGTTGTAGAGAGTGATAAGGTCACCTCTGAGTATCCTGTTCTCCAGGCTTAACAACCCCAGCTCCCTCATTCATTCCTCAGAGGGCTTGTGTTCCAAGCTGTCATGGTTTGACACTGGCACAATGCCAGTGCCCCCATGAGAATACCCTCTCCCTGGTGTCTGCTGTGAGATGTGACCAGGAATAAGCAAAGCAGGCTCCTGCTTAGAAATAAAGAAAACTTTATTAACTAAACTACAAGACGATAACTAAACTACAAAGAGAAAGAAGGGGAAAACAAAACCCACACAAGGAAAATGAAAACCTTACAAAAGCATTTTCCTCCTCCCCTGTACCAAATTTCCAATACAATACCTATTCCAAATCACCAACTCTCGGTCCGGCACCACCCTTTAGAATACTCAATCCTCAGTTCATCAAGAGGAGAAGGAGTCCTTCTTTGTGCCATGGTGACCTCTTCCTTCATGTCCAGTGCTCTCAACAATGAACATGGACCAGGGCTGCTTCCAGGGTCGTCTTTTTAAGGATGCCTCGTCCCACTCCAAAAAGGCACAGTCACAACTTTGGGACATCTGTCCCCCCCATATTTTTCCACCCCCTGGGGCCGAGGAGCACCAACTCTGAACCCTTCTGGCTCTGGGGCATTGCTCCCCCTGGACGCAGTCTCTGTATCACAAGGAAACATGGCTCTGTCCATGGCTCCACAAAAAAGAGTCCAGCATAAGCTATTCCATCATCTCTTCCCACTAAGGCTCTTCTCTCTCTCCCTTGCTCGGACCTCCATCTCACTTACTCAGTTCCTTCTCCATCTTCTGCTCCATTTCCTCTGCAGGAAAGGTCAATGCTCTGCAAAGTTTTCATTATCCACAAAGGGGTTATAAACTCCTCCAAGCAGTCAGACACAGCATCCCCACCCTCTTCTCCGCTGGCCAGCTGTGCGGCCAGCACAGGATATCAAATTTTGAGATAACAGTCCCCAGCACGGCTCTCTCCTCTCTCTCTCTCTTTCTCCGATGGGGGGGTTGCCCGGTGCATGGCTATACAAACTCCTGGTGCTTCTCCCTCTCCTCCACCCTTGGGCCGGGCCTACCTCATGGCCGCGCGGCTTCCCCTCCCCCCACCCAGCCGACAGCTGGGACAGGGGGAGAGATCCAAAGCCTTTCCCGCCAGAAATCCAAAGAGAGCCTCCCAGAGGAACAGCTTTGCTTTTTAACCCCTGTGTATTCTCAGAGGCGTGTCCAAACTTCAGTGGCTACACCAGGTGCTAATATTAAAATCTGAACACCTATTGGTCACCACAGCATATCCCAAAAAAAAACCCTACTTCCTGTCAGTCAAACCACGACCCTCACCATCCCTGTTGCCCTCCTCTGAATGTGCTCAAGCATCTCAATGTGCTTCCTAAACTGAGGGGCCCAGAACTGGACACAGTACTCAAGGTGCAGCCTCACCAGTGATGAGTATAGGGGAAGAATGACCTCCCTTGTCCTGCTGGCCACACTATTCCTGATACAGGCCAGGATGCCGTTGGCCTTCTTGGCCACCAGGGCACGCTGCTAGCTCATGTTCAGCCGGCTGTCAACCAGTACCACCAGGTCCTTTTCTGCCTGAGCACTGTCCAGCCACATTGTCCCCAGCCTATAATGTTGCAGGGCGTTATTGTGGCCAAAATGCAGGACTCGGCACTTGGATTTATTAACCTTCATCCTATTAGACTCTGCCCATCCATTCAACTATTCCAAGTCTCTCTCTAGAGCGCTCCTACCCTCCAACAGATCAGCACACGACCCCAGCTTAGTGTTATCTGCAAATTTACTAATGAAGGACTCAATTCCCTTCATCCATGTCATCAATAAATATATTGAACAGAACTGGCCCCAGCACAAACGCCTGAGGGACACCACTGGTGACTGGCCCCCAGCTGGATGCAGCACCATTCACCACCACTCTCTGGGCCTGGCCATCCAGCTGGTTCTTAACCCAGCAAAGAGTGCTCCTGTCTAAGCTGTGGGCTGCCAGCTTTTCCAGGAGTATGCTGTGGGAGACAGTGTCAAAGGCCTTGCTGAAGTCCAGGTACACAACATCAACAGCTTTTCCTGCATCCACCAGGTGGGTCACTTGGTCATAAAAGGAGATCAGGTTGGTCAAACATGACCTACCCCTCCTAAACCCATGCTGGCTGGTTCTGATACCCTGGCCATCCTGTAAATGCTGCGTGATGACAGTATAAACTGTTCCATAATCTTACTAGGTACTGAGGTCAGGCTAACCGGCCTATAATTAACAGGATCCTTCTTCCGACCCTTTTTGTGAATGGGCGTCACATTGGCCAGCTTCCAGTCATCTGGAACCTCACCAGTGAGCCAGAACTGTTGGTAAATGATGGAGAGAGGCTTTGCAAGCTCCATCTGCCAGTTCCCTCATCACCCTGGGATGGATCCTGTCGTAGTTGAGATGGTCATGGTTGAGACTGAGAAAATACAAAACAACACACTCCATTTTCAGAAGGCTTCAAAATCCCATTTTATTTTATCATGCATGCTTTTTATACATTCTTACAAGACTCATAAGTTTACACTTTACTCATTGGTCAGAGGAGACAAACAAATGCTTATTGGAATATACAGCTGCAGGTTTGTCTTTTTTATCCTTCTCTCTTTCTTGGTTTCTATGTCAAAGACCTTGGTAGGAAATTCTTTCAGGGGTAAACATGGATCCTCTTATCAAACTTCTCTCTAGCTCAGGGAAGCCGCTGTAAAACCTCTTCCACAATTCCCTCTTTTTTTGTATTTGAACCACAAACACAACTGCTAAGGACTTTTGCAGGGCACTTGCAAAAATCCAAGCAGACAGGGGAAACTCAAAGCAATGATTACAACCACCAAGCAAAATTAAGAGTCCACCTTTCACCAATACGCCAAACCGTTCAACAATACTCCAACTTGCAAAGAAACCACTCAACCATTTCCATCCTTCATTCACCTGCAAATTACTAACTTCTTCCTTCAAATCCAAAACTCCCGTGAACTGATGCACTATGACCTAACAAGTCCATACAACACATACCCTCAAAATCCCGATGTTCATAACCATGCACCAACAAGAAAGATGTGCCAACAAGGCACATAGAAAATTAGTTTTCAAATGCTATTACAGACCCTGCTGGGGCTGCATTTCTCTTCACAGAGAAAAGCAAGGCACAACTTCCCAAGGATATTTTCTGGGAATCGCAGCAAGGAACCTCAGAGAAAGAAAAAAACAATTCTTATCTCATTTGCTGCTCCTCTTGTTGTGCTCATGTAGAATGTATTCTGGAGATTGTTTACCCGAGGTGACCAATTGCATCCACGTGTGGTTGTCGGGACTGTCAGCTGACAGTCACAAGTTTTCAGTAGTTAAGTAGTTAGAAGTGAGAAGTAAGTATGATATAGTATAGCATGTATCTCTTTAATATAGTATAGTATAATAAAGTAATTAATTAGCCTTCTGATATTATGGAGTTCTGTGCACCATTCTTCCCTGCAGCTGGGGTCGCCCTGCAAATTCGATACCCCACAGTCCCTTAAGGATACATTTATGGCAGGATGACGCTTTCACTTTTAGTTGAATAGATTTTTTTCCACACAGAATTAGAGACCAAGTCATCTGCCTAGTCACCACTTAGAACTAAGTAGTATCCACTTAACTTTAAAACTAGTTGCTGCTATCATAATGGGCAACTAACCTAGTTGTTCAAAGTGTGGAACTTTAATTACTAATTCAAAATCCCTATTCAAAGGCAACACTTCTCCCCTAGGTACATTAAATTCCCCTATTTTGGGAACATTGGTGCCATGCAAAGGGAAATGCTACAAGACACATTACTCAGTACTACCAACCTCTCTGTAGAAAAATACAAAGAACTAAAGTAAAGGTAACATCCACCAACTTAAATTTGAGTTTTCAGTGTGAGTCAATATCCCCCATTCGCTCTGCCTTGAATTATCATCTTCACAGCATGTTCTTTGAGGGTCCGTGCTTCAATCCACCTAGAGGCCAGTGTCACCCACTCATTCTACTTCAGCTGTGAAACCACCCATCCTGTTCCTTCCTACATACTCCAAATAAGACTTATCACAATGAGCAAAAAAACCCCAACAAGGGCCATTCTCTGTCAGAAAACACATGTCCTTTCCTTCACATTATTAATTCCACTGAGCCAGTCCACTTTCCAGAAATCAAATCTTTAACCCATACCTTAATATTTTTACGAACATTTGACTATTTAGAATTTAAAGAAGAAAAATGATAGAATATAGGAGACAGTTGTAAGTCAGGTAAAGGACGTAAAAAGTTTAGCACATAAACAGCTTTATCTAATCTCACTTAAGGTAACTCCCTATACCTTCCCTCTTTTTATTTTTAAACCTGGCACTTCAAAACACCATGAGCGCATTCAAAAATTACTTGGCCTATTGAAATATGGGGAATGATCAACACTCCAGGGATGAAAAATCATCTGCAGTTTTTGTGAAACATATGCTGGGCCATTATCTGTCTTTACATATGTTGAAACACCTAAAATAGAAAAGGCATGGCAAAAATGATGAATAACATTCCAAGCTGCTTTACCTGCCAATGCTAATGCAACCATGGCATGAGCAAAGATGTCAATTGTAGCATAAACAGACTTTAAATGGCCAAACTCAGGCATTTTTATAACATCTGATTGCCCTTCTTACAAAGGGAGTAGGTGTCTAGGATTGGTACCATAATATTATGAAATATGAGTCATATGCCAATCAGGACAAAAAGAAATAATTGATTTTGCTTAACTTTGTGACAAATTATTGCCATCGTGCCAAAGCACCTTGGTGAAAATTGATGAGATAACACATTAAGTATAGGAATGTGCCTCTTGTTGACAGAGTGACAAAATTATCCTTTGTCCCCTTAAAAAGGAAATAAGCCCAGAAGTTTGTCTCCTCAATTTGGTAAAAAGACACCTCAAAGGACCTTTGGGACTTCACCTCAAACCTGGGGCTGCCCAATTGGACAGAAGCCAAAAAGTTCCACCTGAGCAATTTACTAGAAAAAGAAGAGAACAAAGAAACTAATCACTTTTGTGAGGTGTTTTACCAGGGGCAAGGATCTTGCACCTGGCTCAGTTTTCCTCTGTAAAGAGCTTTGTTATTTTGCCTTTTATTAAAACCTTTTTGTTTCCAACACTAACACAGAAGCAATTCTGCTGATTTTATGCCTTCTAAGGTAGCTGAGCTATCTTGGGTATGAAATAGATCTCCGAGAGCTTTAGACCAGGCTCGAGGAGACCCATATTTCAATTAGGTACTGCTTTTACTGCCAAAGCAGCCACAAGGTAATCCACATCGACCAATTAAGGAGACACTTGTTGAATCATAAATTCATATTCCCAACAATCATCCTAGTTCCAAGGTACAGCAGCTTTTCCAGTTTTTCCACAATTCATCTGTAAAAACTGTTATACCTTCCACTGGAACAGGAAAACAAATTTGTTTTCCCTGAAAAGGAATGTCCCTAGTCAAAGTCAAAATAGGATGAGAAGGTAAATGATACATTATTTAACCTGTAAAGTAAGATAAAGCAGATTACAATTCATGATTGTTCTGAAAACACCATTCAAAATACTATTATACAAGTATCACAATAGTTACAGGATCATGGCCTAAGATTTTATGACAATATTTGCGACCCTTGATAATGATATCTGCAAAAAACTCATGAAGTCCTGAAACTGTTTTTTGAGATCTGAAAGATAAATATATCCATTTCAAAGTATACAATTTCTCTTTCCAATCATCATTCCATTGACACAATATTCCATGGTATTTTTCTTCTTTCAAAATAAATAAACACCAACAAAATTATTTATTCTGTTAACAAGTTTGCATGTCAAAGCTAATTCAACTTCTTCCATGACCTTTTTTTTACTGCATCAATCAAATATCTCTTATTAGTAGAAGCAATCCCTGACAATAATTCAAACAAAGGTTGCATTTGATGATTAGTTATCCCTAAATATGACCTAATCCAACCTACCGCATCAACCAATTTTTATACATCAGTAACAGTTTTAACTTCAATATCTAATTTTACAGTTTGAGACATAATCTGAGTATTGGTTATCATAAACCCCAAATATTTCCAAGGCATCTATTTTCGTACTTTCTCTGTGGCAATAACTAAACCTAAAAGTTTTCAAATTTGTTACAGCAAGATCTGACAACTGTTGTTTATTATCAGAAGACAACAAGATTTCATCCATGTAATGACTGCAATAGCAATTACTAAATTGCTCTTGCACCTTTGATAAGGCCTGTGCCAAAAAAACATTAGAACTTTCCATTGTATCTTGTTCAGCCAATGGAATGGTAAAAAAGCAATCTTTTAAATCAGCGATAATTATCTCCCTTCCCTGTGGAATCACTGCAGGTGTTGAAAGACCTGGTTGTAAAGCTCCCAGTGTAACCATTTCAGCATTTATCTGCTGTAGATCATGCAAAAATCTCCATTTTCCTGATTTCTTTTTTATCACAAAAACAGGGGTATTCCATGAGCTAAATGACTCTTCAGTATGTCTAGTTTACAGCTGTTCTGCTACTAATTCTTGCAGGGCAGTAAGCTTTTCAATTGGAAGGGGACACTGGTCAATCCAGACAGGTTTATCTGTCAACCATGTCAGGGTTACAACTGGACACTTAAGGCCCTGCATCACAGTCATCCCTACTAAAATTCCATAGTAATTTTAATGCCCCATTGAGATAAACAATCTCGTCCCCATAAATTACATGGGGCTTTCGCAACATAAGGCCTGGTGTTAGCTTGTTGGCCATCAGCATTTTTTACATTAATCACAATGGCAGACAGACCACCTGTAGTAGAGCCACCCAGCCCCATGATTCCAAAACCTGCTTGAGTGAGAGGCCATGACTGAGGCCAAAAAAGCTGTGAAGTTATAGTTACATCTGCTCCCATGCTAATCAAACCTGTCATTATTATGGTCTCTGGATGATGTCTATTGGCTGTAATGATGCATTCCTTTTCTGGGCATTGATCTGTCATTTTTTGAGTCCAAAATACCTGAGGTGCTCCTGTAGATCCAAGAACTACTGTATCACAACTCCGATTCACTGCAATTGGAACATAACTCACAAAAAGAACAAGTTGAACAATACAAATGCATTTTGAATAGTAACAGGGGGTTCACTAACAGATACCATAGCATAAATTTGTCCCACTGTCGTGGTTTGAGAGGAAGTGAGTTTTTTGGGATGCTGTGGTCAAACCAATAGGTGCTCAGATTTAAATATTGACACCTGGTGTGGCCACTGAGGACATGGGTATGCCTCTGAGAACATGGGGGGTTAAACGTAGAGAACTCTCAGGAAAACTTTCTCTTGGTTCCAGTCAGGGAAAGGTTCAGAGCTCTCCTGCCCAGCTGCTGCTGGCTGGGCAGGGGAGGGGAAGCCACGTGGCCGGGTGAGGTAGGGCCTTGGACAGAGGGGAGGTGAAGAGGCCCTCGCAGGATGGAAGGGTGGAGGAACATTGGAGAGTCATCGGGCAGCCCCCCCCCTCTCAGGAGAGAGAGAGAGCCAGGCTGTGTCTGTGCCACCTTGAAATTAGCATGGCCGGCCGAGAAGGAGAAGGGGGGAGTGTGGTGAGAAGGTGCCCGGCAGGGCAGGCGTGGGAGTTCTGGACAGGCGGAGACTGAGACTTTTAGCCCTTTTCTTGGATGATGGAAACCTTACAAATGCTAATCCTCCTGGAGCTGAATGAGAAGAGAGATAGAGATGAGATAAGAGGAAATGAGCCATGAGGGAAGTGGAGAAGACTTTTAGGTGGGAGGAGGTGATGGAGTGGACTTTGGCTGGACTTTTCTTGTATAGCCATTGACGGAACCATTTTTTCCTGTGACACAGAGACTGCATTTGGGGGGGAGGCAATGGCTCTGAGCCAAGAGAGTTCAGTGTTGTTATGTGAAGGAATGCGTGAACAGAGACATCGGGTGAGGAGGGTGGTGGTGCCCTCCGTCTTCAGGGAAGAAGAAGATCACTGTTCTTGAGACCCCTTGGCCCCAGGGGGTGAAATTTGGGGGGGACAGGTGTCCCAAAAGTGACAGACTGTGCTCTTTTTTGAACTGGGCAAAGTACCCTTAAAAGGAAAACCTTAGAAGCAGCTCTGGTCCATGCGCAGTGGTGAGAGCACTGGGAACAGAAGATGTCATGATGGCAAATGATCTGTGGGCGGTGCCACATGTGACATGAAAACACAAGAGGTTTCAACTGTGTTTCCAGGGGAAGCCTATGGCACAAGATGAACTGAGAATTGATTATCTAAAGGGTGGTGATGGACTGAGAGTTGGTGATCTGAGGGATGGATGTATTGGAAATTTGGTGGGGGGAGGAGGAATGGCTTTGGAAGGTTTTCATTCTTCCTGTGTGTTTCTTTTTACATATAGTTTTAGGTTAATAAAGTTTTCTCTTCTTTATTCTTTAGTTGGAGCCTGCTTTGCTCTATTCCTGGTCACATCTCACAGCAGACACTGGGGAGAATGTATTTTTATGGGGGCACTGGCATTGATTTCAAAAAGGGAAGATGGACATCACTATCATAGATTAATGGTCCTAGAAAATAGAAGCTGGACCCCACCATCTGGGATGCACATCTTGGGATGTACATCCTGGAATATTGAAATCTGGAATAGATCACAATAGAGTACAGAAATTGGAAAGGAATCAAACATCACCATTGTTATAAATGATCAAATCTGTAGCCAAATTTATAAAAATTCTACAAGGATTTATTAAGTCAATTAGCAAAAATAGAAAATTTGAAATCCCACCACAGCCAAGACAGCGTCAGCCCTGGGTGCAGCCGCTGGGTGCCCTTGGATTCCTAATGACAGAGAGACAGCGTTCCCCCGAAGGTACATCCTGAGTGTTTCCAGCGACCAGCTTATATACAGTTAATTCTGCCTGAGGCAGAGATGACCACATAATTCTTTGTGTCTCTTTGCATGTAAAGTTGGATCCATAGATGTGTAAAAACAGACAATGTCCAAAACCTAGACGAATGTCTGAGTGCCCAAGAGGAAGAGCCATTCATATGTAATACATGATGCCATCTCTTGAGTAGCAGAGATTTCATCAAATCCAGGTGCATGATCTCGAAGGCTTCCTTGAGATGTCTCATCGATCATCACCCAGGAAATTCCAGATATCTTCCAGGTGCTGGTGTCAGAGGAAATCCTCTCTGATGGCTCCAGCCTGTCTCCTACATCTGATAATGGGTCTGGTATAGGCCCAGTCCAGCAGTCCGGGAACTGGTTACAATGTGAATACCTCTAGTCCCAACCAGGACGATTGCAAACATCGTGGCTCAGGGCTACTATGTTCGTATGATAACAAGGTTTGATTTTATCTCAACTCTGTCCGGGAATCGGTTTTAATGTGACTAGGACTCTGTTCCTGGACAGGGTGGTTTCACAAGCATGGGTTTAGACTTTACTAATATTTTATACATACACGTACTTATTCCTTTAGCATGAATTATCTCTACTACATATAACAACCATCATAGATTTACGATCCTGAAGTACAGAATTGTGACGTAAAAAATTGGAAATAGAAACTGCTGGGAAAGCTTATGAATATGCATGAATATGATCAATAAATACCAGCAAGCCCAGCAATCAGTGTGCAGTTGGAGGGAAAAAACCCCACCACTGTACCCAGTGCTGGTTTTGCTCATATGTTAGCATATTAATTAATAAATTTATTACTGCTTGATCTATTGGCTGAGTTGTTTCTCATTTCTAACAGTGAGGGAGGGGTCCAGGTTCCTCTAGGTGGAGCGGCAACACAGATCTCTGAGCAGCTATCAAGCCTTTCGAAAGTCCTGAGAGGAGCCTAAGGCCGCCATCAGCCGAAGGGAGGTAGGGAAACGGCACAGGACGGCTCCAGCCCTGCCCCTACAGATTTCCTCCAACTGCAGCAGACACGGCCCCCACTGTCTGGGCGCAGCTATCGCCCCGCCTTGCACAGCTTCTGAAAGGACAGCAAGGGCGGGGGGAGGGGGGGCTGCCAGGGGGGTTCGAGGCGGGCCTCGAACAGTCATGTCCCTCCCCCACAGCCGCAGCACCCCATCCTGGGTGCTGGAAGCCCCTAGGCGCAGGGTGGGGAGGGGGAAGGGCAGAGGCTCCTCCAGGAGATCTTATCACCGGCTTTTCAGGCAACGAGGAATACAGAGTTAATTAATCCATCCATCTGTTCAAGCCAACGAGGAATACAGAGTTAATTAATCCATCCATCTGTTCGGGAGTGGAGGGACAGATGACTGGGGGGGGAATGGGGGGACAAACAACACAGCTTGTTCTTAAATTTGTCTCTTCTATGAATGCATTTCGGCAGAAGTAACATATTTCAACTTAGCATTGAGTTCGATTAATTGCTGTGCTAAATGTGAAAAACACCAATCACTTGTTTTTAAAATTTTAAAAATTTAATAGCAATAAAATGGTTATAAAAATAGTAATATAATTAGAGTAATATTAATTTGGACAATTTGGATTAGGACAATATGAGACAACAGAAACAAAGAGTTACAGACGTCAGGGTACCTTTATCTGGGCAGCATAAGCCTGAAAAAGGACACACGTTAAAAGAGGATTAACCCTTACAAACAATAACCTGTTGCATATTCAAACATCTCATCCATGATGCATAAATTCCATTCAAACACAGGATTCTGTCTGGTCATCCTCAGCTTCTTCCTCTTAATCCTAAAAGCATCTTCAGGACTGAGCGAGGCGGGAAGAAGTTAGTTTCTTCTGATAAGAGAGCAATAAATTCTTTTTCTCTGAAAGATTTAGGTGTCCTGTGGCTGCTATCTTGCTGGGAGTCCTTTCTTTAAAAAACATATCTTACATAGCATAGTTTCTATTTTAACATTATGTTATAACTTAAAACTGCAATAAACAGGGAAGGAGACTTTTTCTCCTTTTAATGCCTTTATTAAAAGTGATCAGCTCAGGATTGGGCAGCTCGGACGGGTCTGCAGTCTCCCGTCATCTCTCCCAAGGCAACGAGGAGGAGGAGGATATGCACAGTTTTGTCCACTAGGGGCAGAGCTGGGGGTCTGGTCCTCGTGGGAGCCTTTAGGGCGTGGTGACCCCTTCCGATGTTGGTTTTCACCGCTTCTCCCCGTCCACTCCCGGTTTCAGGACGACTCCCGTGCTCAGAGTGAGAGGGACTACGAAGGTGTTCAGCCTCTCTGCAGGCTCAGCACTCCGTTCCTCACGTCCAGACATCACTCCAATCTCTCAACTCTTAGTTGGCTTATTGTTTCAGGGTTTTCTCAGTACGTTTGGAGCAGTAGCCCCCCACAGCATGCTGGTCCTGGAGTCACTTTGCATGCTCCCCCCACCACGTATCTTCACTCTTTGGGGAAAAGTACAACTTAGTCTCGGGCAAGGCTCTGCTAATACAAAAGGAGCAATTAGCCACAACAACCCGTGATTATAATAACAAAACAGTCAGAACTCCAGCAGTAACAGTGATCTGGCTGATTTTTGTAACCTTTTCTCACAAAAAAAATTGGCAGAATTTCTGTTCATAACAATAACTATATTTGACACACTACTTATGAAAATTAATACGGCATAACTTTCTAACATAACACATACAAAATTCATTTTATTATTTGTGAAAAGCCAATCATAAAATACGCATTTTTCACACCAAAGAAAGGCACAGTCTTTCTTTCTGTGAAAAACAGAATTCACTGCTTACAGTTTTTAAAAGTTTAATAATAATAATAGTAATAGCAGTAGTAATAGGATAAAAAAGGACAATATTTCCAGTGCTGAGGTGCTCCTGGCCAACAGCCAAAAAACACACTGGGGTATACAGACAATGTTATCATTCTTCTGTTACATAGCTGAGATACATGCATTATTCAAACATTCCTGTGAACTTTCTGATGCTTTGGGAACTCCTTTGTTTGAGTTCTTCACACTCTGGCTTATCTGCATCACATCCTGGGTGTCAGGCTGAAATAGAGATTTTTGGAGTTCACTCGAGTTAGCAATATGTAATAAGCATTTAAAGTTTAGTCTGCAGAACTATGTGTTGAATTTTAACCTTTTTACTTAAGAAACCTCTGCCATGGTACAAAGGGCATAGGAAAATGCAAATTTCTGAAGCTTCTTGCATAAAAGAACAATACCAGAGGAGACCAAGGGATGCAAATAACCCAGATAAAGGGACTCAGTCTCCAAGGCCGACAGACATACTCAGATAAGCACCAAGGGACCAAAAGCGCATGCGCAAAGGAGAAAAGTTCAAAAGTTCATTCATGAGGAAGACTACAATCTTCAGCCTCAGAGACCACCGAGAGATCCCCGTGCAACCACCACAGCAAACAACACATGCCCAGAAGGGCATGGATCTGATTACCATGCGAGGCGAGAACAGGCAGGGCCAGGAGTTGAATATGCATGGAAAAGTTGTGCAATGTATTGCATATGGAATACCTTTGTGAATAAAGATGTGGGTCAGACTGAGGCTCAGGGCACAAGTTTTCATGAGAGCTATCTCACTTGTGCCGGGCACTGACATACATACCCACTTCATAACTATATCTGGTTGTGGAGTTTATTTATTCTGCATATCGCTTCAAGGCAATATATTTTATTTCTTCTTGTGTCTCCATCCTGCTGTTTCACATCCTCTGATAAGGATTCAGTATGCCCTCCTTAAATTTAATATGGTATTCTCTAATTGTCCTCAGGTGCTCTGGTTTGTGTCACAGTTATCACTTGGACAGGTTCATCAGCGGATGGCCTTACACTGTTTTTTAGTTACACAAAAGCCATTTTTTTTATGTTTTGCTAAGGTCCATATTACAATACATTCACTACAATATTATTTCCATAAGTGATACATAGATATTATATTTATTACACTACTATTTCTATTACCGCGCCTGAGTGGGTCGCAGCTGGTGAGAGAGAGACGGTGAATCTTGTATCTTGATCAGAAGGCTGATTTATTAAGATATTATATATAATACATTATGACTATACTAAATAGAATATAGAGAGAGGTTTGCAGAGCAGCTAGGCTAGCTAAGAATAGATAGAAAGAATCTAAAACAAAGTTGTGGCCAAGGACTCAGTCCCCTGACTTGCACTGGTGAGTGGGCCTTAATTATAAACATAGGAAATGAACCAATCAAGGTGTCCCTGTTGCATTCCACAGCAGCTGATAATAATTGTTTACCTTCTCTTCGGAGGCCTCTGGCCTCCCGAAGACGCAGAAATCCGAAAGAAAGGATTTCTGTGGAGAAATGTCTGCAACATCTCACCTTTCTAAATTGTATAAAATAAAAGAAAAATGCTGATGTGGAATGAACAGGAAATTCCTTCACCTATAAAATATAGAATACTAACAATTCACTAAAACAATCCTACAATATAAGAAAATTGCAAGAAACAATGCAAAGAGAATTCAAGTCCATGCAGCTGAGTTTCAGGAACAGTCCAAGAGCCGAAGTTGTTTCCCTTGGAATATCTGAGACTCCTTTTGGTCCTGAAACAGACTTCTGCAAAAGAGTTCCATCAATAGTTATCAAAAACAATTGACAGTCTTAATACAATTTTAAACAATTTAAAACAATTTGTACAATTTTGAAATGTCCTTTCTGGCCTTTCAGTGCTTCAGTGCTTCAGAGCTGCTGCCCGCTATTTTCAATCTTTTTTATTTAATTTTAATTTTTTTTTTTTTTTTGATCAAAAAGCAAAAGAGCAGCAGCCAGCTGAGCAGAGCAGTGCCAGAGAAGGAAAGGCCCTGGGGGCCCTGGCCCATGCTGGGCCAGGAACCCCAAAACTGGCTCACAAAGGGGGACCAGGACCGGTAGGAGAAACCAGAGTCCCCAAAAACATAAGGAGGCCAAGTGATGGCCCTGGCCCAGGAACCTCCTGAGCCCAACGGCCTAGGCCAAACTCATAAGAAAGGCTGTGCATATCCACAGGCCTGAACCCTGCTGCCAGCACAATGGCAGCACGGGTAGTGAGATGCTTCCTTTTCCCTAAACCACTGAGGCATGCCAGCAGCAGGGAAATAGAAGCCTTCCCCAGCAATCCCATCTGGGGTCTGGAGATGTTTGTTTCCCACAGCAAACCAGCTATGGTCTCCTCCAACTGTGCCCTCTCCCTCTGCAATGCATCGGGTTTGTCTCTCATCCGCCCCGCGGCATCATCCCCATCCCCTCCGGGCTGGGGATCAGAGGCAGAACTCTCTGGATGCACCTGCCCCCCCATGCCACTAGGGCACAAGAGAGGCGGCGGCCTCCATGGGACAATCCCCGAAAAACCACCCCCCAAACCGCCGAGAATGCTGATCTTAAAAACAGGCAGCTGGACTGCCGCAACAGTGAGCTGGCGGGCAGCCCCCGCTCCACGGAAGGAGAGACCCCCCGCCAGGGCGGCTGCTACAGCAGCCAGTCTGGGATGGTCCGAACTAGAACAAGCAGCCGGTTCCAGGGCAGTCTCTGACGCCGACCCGGAGGGCAGAGCCGCTGGGACGTCCGGTGGAAGCAGCGGGGGGGAAGCCGGAACTGGGGAGGGAACCACGCTGAGCGTGGGATCCGCCGCGGGCTGCTCCGAGGGTCCTGCGGGCTCAATGCCGTTTTCAGCCCCATCCTGAACAGGAACTGCCTCAGCTTGAGGCGGCGGGGTGCGTGGGAACACGCTGTTGCTGCGTCCCTTGGCTCTGGAAGCGGCGGCGGGCACGGCACGGGCAGCAGCGGAGCCGGGAGAAGCGGCGGGGCATCGCTGTTGCTTAGCAACAGGTCAATCGCCGAAAGAGCTGTCTCTTCTGCCTTCTCCGACACAGGCTCTGGCGGGGGCAGGGAGGCCGGTGAAACCATGGGCGGGACCTCCTGGAGAGGCGGAGACGGGATCTCCTGGAGTGACGGCTCTAGCAGGGGCGTGGAGGAAACCTCAGAGACCGGTGCCGCTCCCATGTCTGAAGGCGGAGTCTGAGAGGCTGGCGCTGGTTTGAGCGGCCACTCCCATCCCCCCGGAGAGAGAGAAGGGGGGGAAGGAGAAGACTCCATCTGAGCATGCTCCGGAGCAAGAGTAAAAAAAACTTCTTCGCCCGGCGAAATTTCAGCCCCCCCCACCGCGAAGCAGGGGGGGGGAAAAAGCCCAAACTCATCACCCACCGGGTCTTCTGCCAAGGGTGGTGGAAACGGAGCTTGTCCATAACAGTTAGAGATCCATGGAAAAAGAGCTGCTCTGCGTTTCAGAACTGGGAAAACCTTTATAAATGCTGGGTAGGTAGAAGGCAGGACACGTCCTTGGCTCCAGATGAACTGGAAAATGGAGTCCATGCACTCCCAGACAAAAACATCTAAAGCATACAGGACATCAGTAAAAAACCCAAAAAGCTTTGCCCATCTAAAGAATTCATAGATATCTGTTTCTGACAAAAGGAAACCGTCTTCCCTGCATCAATGTTTCCAGAGGGCCATGAATTTCTTCTCTGAAGGAGTAAAACGAACCACGTACTTCAAAGGGTATCTCCCCCATATAAACAGCCATAATTTTCTTGCGGCTGAACCCTCAGGGATAGAAAAGTTAACAGTACCTTTTTCAAAAGTCCAGCTTGCTCTGGCCAGCTCTGCAGGTATGCTGCTCTTGTCTACCATGTTTCCTGAAGGTTTTCCAGAAGAAGGTTCTGTTGTGGTCAGCCTTGGCTGTGAACTCTGTCCAAATCAGGATCTTCAGCTCCTGGCTTGAATCCACTTCTGTGGTCACTTCAAAGCAACCATCAAATGCTACACATACAGGATTTTTACCCAGTGCAGCAATTTGCTCCTCTGGTCTTATTAGATTAATTTTTGCTCTTACACAAGGGGTCACCAGATATTACCGCGCCTGAGTGGGTCGCAGCTGGTGAGAGAGAGACGGTGAATCTTGTATCTTGATCAGAAGGCTGATTTATTAAGATATTATATATAATACATTATGACTATACTAAATAGAATATAGAGAGAGGTTTGCAGAGCAGCTAGGCTAGCTAAGAATAGATAGAAAGAATCTAAAACAAAGTTGTGGCCAAGGACTCAGTCCCCTGACTTGCACTGGTGAGTGGGCCTTAATTATAAACATAGGAAATGAACCAATCAAGGTGTCCCTGTTGCATTCCACAGCAGCTGATAATAATTGTTTACCTTCTCTTCGGAGGCCTCTGGCCTCCTGAAGACGCAGAAATCCGAAAGAAAGGATTTCTGTGGAGAAATGTCTGCGACAATTTCTATGAGTAACACAGTGCATACCTAAGCTGATAGATTATATTAACAAGCAGCTAAAAAGAGTTATAGTTGATGCTCATTCTAAATACTTATAATCGCTAGCAATGTGCATAAGCTAATACATAAATGCGAAAGCCAATATTATCTGGTCATTTTTCACAGCAGTTATATATTAAACCTCCTGAAGAAGCTTTTGCTGATGGGATGAAAATCCCGCAAACATCTTTATGTTAAAAAATTGACAGAGCTTCCATTTAACTTTGTGAAAAATGCATGTATTTTATGATTGGCTTTTCGCAAATATAAAATTAATATTATATGTGTTGTGTTAGAAAGTAATGCTGTATTAATTCTCTTAAGTGCTGTGTTAAATATAGTTTTAAGATATAAAAATTGTTAAAATGGAAACGATGCTATGTAGGATACTTTCTTTAAAGAAAGGACTTGCAGCGAGATAGCAACCACAGGACACCTAAATCTTTCAGAGAAAAACAATTTATTGCCCTCTTATCAGAAGAAATGAACTTCTTCCCACCTCGAAGGCACTGTTAGGATTCGGAGGAAGAAGTTGACTATGACCAGACAGAATCCTGTATTAGAATGGAATTTATGCATCTTGTATGAAGTGTATGAATATGCAACAGGCTATTGCTTTTAAGGGTTAATCCTTGGTTAACATATGTCCTTTTTCAGGCTCGTGCTGCCCTGAAAAAGGTACCCGGACATCCGTAACACTTTGTCTTTATTGTCTCATATTGTCCTAATTCAAATTGTCCAAATTATTATTACTTCAATTGTATTACTATTTTGATAACCATTTTATTACTATTAAACTTTTAAAATTTTAAAAATAAGGGATTGGTGTTTTTCACAACTTTTAAAGGTAAATATGCGTTTATAGCACTTAAGTACTTCTTTGTCTAATTTACACAGATGCAACAAAACATATCTCTAGTTCATTAATATAAAATTCCACAAGATCTATTAGGGACCCCTTAATTTTTTTCATGTCTAATGTTGCTAGCTATGCTTCCACACTGAAACACGGCATTTGTGGCCAAATCTCCCTAATGTTCAGAAGTCTCTAAAATTTATAATGAATTAACAAAATTTAAAGCTGCAAAAACTACATAATTTTTTCTGACTACCTACATAAGTCCTAAATAACATTTTATGAAATAATTACTGCACCAAGCCTACGGTGAGAAACGATAGTCACTTTTTACATTTCAAAGGTTTATTAAATGTGAAAAGTGCATATTATATGGCTCTACGCAGATATTTACTATATGTATTATGTTGTATTGATCAGTAGTGCTGTATTAACATTTTAATAGTATGGTAAATGCAGTTTTGTAGTTAAAACGTAACTTTTGTAGTTAAAATAGAAACTATGTATGTGGGATATTTTTTAAAGAAAGGAATTAGGTACTCGGCAGCAGATAGCAGCCACAGGACACCCAAATCTTTCAGAGAAAGAGAATTTATTGCTCCCTTATCAGAAGAAACTAACTTCTTCCTGCCTTGCTCAGGCATGAAGATGCCGTTAGGATTAAGAGGAAGAAGCTGACACTTACCAAACAGAATCCTTTGTTTGAAGGGAATTTATGCATCATGTATGAGATGTATGAATATGCAATGGGCTACTGCTTTTAAGGGTTAATCCTTTGTCAACGGGAGTCCTTTTTCGGGCTTATGCTGCCCAGAAAGAGGTACCCGGACTGTCCATAACTCTTTGTTTTTATTGTCTCGTATTGTCCTAATCCCAATTGTTCAAATTTTTATTACTCTAAGTATATTACTATTTTCATAACCATTTTATTACGGTTAAACTTTTAAAATTCTAAAAACAAGTGATTGGCGTTTTTCACATTATGCCTTAACAAAAATACAACAAAGGACAGAATAAGGAAAAATTACAGCACTGGAAGTCTCCATGACCAGCAGCTACATGCTCATTTACAAAATGGATGCTCTGCCTTTTATACCCTTAGTCCCTCCCAAAGTTTTGTCAGTCAACTCCTTCTCTGCTATCCATTGGTGGAGATCACTTTCTTACATTTTGATTGGATGTCAGGTGTCATCATGACGCGCCTCCTAGTAACAAGCCAGACCTCCCCAAACGCCCTGACTACCAAGGCTATTACAAGGGAGAGGGGAAAGAGGACTGTGGGAGGACATATTACAATATCATCACTATACATTTACAAAACTTCTCTTAATATACACATAATATCCATCTCTTAATTGTGAGAGCCAACCATCACATTACTCATCTATAACACTACTAATCTGAGAGTAGAATGGTAGCATCAGTTCATCAGTTTTAGAAATACATTCTATCATAGTGGGGAAGGAGAGGTGGTATGGGAGAAATTAAAAAAAAATTACCTCTATCTTTACTCTTACATCCCAAGTTTAAGTCAGAATTGAACCAAAGCAAGTATTTTCTGGAATACATACAGAAATAATTTCTTTAATCCAATTAGAAAAACACCATTAGAAGACTTAATTTCTCTCCACCTGTTAAATAACTATTTAAGTATATAAGATATTTTCCAAAACCTTCAAGAAGTGAACAGTCAAATACTAATTCTGCTCTTCACAGTGGGCAGATATTTTTTAAAAGTTTTGTTTGCACTCACCAGTGAGATTCCTGCTGCTTGCAGGACAGCTGTACTGGAGCTGTAAAATTATAAGAACAAATTGAATTTTAAACAAGAATCTCAGGGGAATGTGGACATTAAAAAAAAGACTAATCAAAATTATGCACAACCCATACTGATATCTGACTTTACAGCTTAAGAATATACTGCATATCAGTACAACTACTACTGGTTTAACCATATCTTCTTCCAGTAGCCAAAGAGACTTTTATCACAACAAATACAGAAATGGTTTTCAAAATCATAATTTTACACCAGCTACCCGATAATGTATGATGGATTATATAGTGCTGGAGATTCTGTTTGATATGAAGATGTTTTATGATTATTAATTTGTCCCTTACCTAAAAACAATTCATAGTAACTGATTCAGTTTCTACCACAATTGGGCAGCTGAGCTGGATGTGACACAAGTCATGCTAAACCTAGCACAATTTTATAATCTAAGTAGCTACTACCTTGTTAAAGTTAATGCTTTATGGAAGGGGTGTTAAGATTACAATTACACATAAAGATTTTCTCCCTATTTCACTCTCAAACATAAATAAAAGCTGTCCAATTGCCAATGTGATGTTTCCAAAAGAAAAATTCAACTGCCTTTTAAGCCTCAAACAAATGCTTACATGTTAATTAGAAGGTCTGCATTTCTTTGTATACTGGTATATTTTGCTCTATTTCAAAGATTTTACAATTGTTTTGGCATCTGTACTCTTCCACAATTGGTCATTATGCATATTTTTACAACAGAGCTACCTACCTCTGCTTTAAATGTTTCCCACAGCTAGAAATCTATGTACAGCATTAAAAATACATATTGCACAGAAGGCAAAATCTGTTTTCCATGTACACCTAATTTTGTATTATACTATATATCATGATTTACATTGCCTATCTTCAAGATCTTTTGCAAATGAAATTATACTTGCCAAAGCGTGCAATAGGCTTTCCACTCTAGAGAATACACTTTGAAGAAATATCATTATCATCTTTAACCATCCACTTGGACAACAGTTCATTGGCCAGGAAACAGAATTTCTTCCTTTGAACACCTTCAGTCAGTCATCAGCATGTTAAAAACATTCTGATATCCTCCATTAATCTGGTAAAATCACTGGAAATACCAGAGCCACTCAAGTTTAGTAATAATTTGCTATAAATACTTTTCTACTAAATTTAGCAGAAAATATTAAGCATTAGAAGCTGTGCTAGTAAAGCATCAGCACAGGACTGGAAGAGGAGCTGATGGTTCCTTCCGCCAGGTGAGAGTGCTGAGCAGGGCCCATTATTCCTCGGGCTGTCCATAGGCTTTTCCTGATGCAGCAGCAATGTAAAGTGAGAAAACAGTCCAGGGAGAGAACAGAAGGGGGCCTTTCCAAGATCCTGGCAATTTAAGGAGCAATAACAATTTTTCAGTCACCCCAAATGGAGCAACTTCAACATTTTTTTACTTGGGAATTGACAGTACAAAAGAACAAACAACAGCGCTTGGCATGAAAGTATACAAGATAATACAAAGCCTACTAATTAAGATACAAATTCTCATTTAAACTATTTACCACTTTTGTTAAATATTAGCTTTCAGAAGTATGAAAACAAACTAGCAAGAATGGACAGGAACCAAAATGAGCCTGAACAGACCTGTTGTACTGCAGCAGTAACCACTGAGAACTAGAAAATGTTGTTTCACAAAAGCAGAATGGAAATTATGTCATTTTATAGTCTTTTCATTAATAATAAATGCTACTAAGAAAACAAAATGAGAAATACAGGTATGAACCCCTCTCGTTCTGTATTTGAGCACATACAAAGGGACAGCAAGCACAACCTCCAAACCCTGAAAGATTCCTGGAGTCCCTGGCAGGGAGCACCCAGGTGGGAGCACAGTATGTGCCAGTGCCCCTTAAAATAGAAACTTTCTCTTCCCCTGGAGTTGCTAGATAGAGCTTAAAGACTAGTTAGCAAAAACGATAAAAGAATGTAAAGGTGTGCACACAGGATGATAAACGTTGCTGAAATCAGTGGAGAAACAGATGAGGACTACAGTGGGGGTTTTTTTGCAAGTTATGTAACAAGAAGCAACAGCGCATGGCCAAAGAAAAAGTTCAAGGAAAGGTCGTCTATAATATCGAGGGATTCAGTGATTACGACGACCAGAGACCCCTTTAGATGACCCTCTAGGACCATAAAAGGACTTCCAGTAGGAAGCGGATACATGCAAATTAGTTCTAGGAAAAGTGATGTTTATGTATTAGCTAGAAGGTACATTGTAATTAATACGTATGATTATGATGGAATAAATACCCCGTTGTCAGGTTTCCCCACACACATCAGATTAAAGGAGATACCCAGCACTGATAAATAATGCCTGCTTTCTAATGCTTCAAATTGTGTTAGAAAGTTTATTGTCTGGCCGACATCAGTATCATCCCGGGAGTGGACACCCTGTAGAGCCGGCGGCACCGGGAACTCTCTGCAGCGACGGTGCTACAGCACAAGTGCAAGCCTCTGTCGTGATATGGTGCGAGCCACGAGGTAACGGTGGCCACCAGGACAATCAGGATATTGCGGGGAGTGTAGCAACTCCGTGCACTCTCGCCCCTTTCGGAGCTGGCACTGAACGTCAGGAACGGAGAAGAAACCCGGCGGTCCACCCGCCCACGCACCTTGGCCGCCCAGCCAGCCCCTGCGCTGGAGCGGACCCAGAGGTACTGCCAGTGCCCCGCTTACCCCGTCTACGGCAGCCGTCCGCTCGTCCTGTCACATCTCAACGCTGAGGTGGTCAATACCACGGCCCTAGTACCTCAGCAGGCCTGGCTTGCTGCCAAGACGGCTTCCACGGGTGTGGTTAGCCACGCCCCCGCCACAGAGCCCATTCCTCGCAACGGTCGCCACCCACAGCCCCCGCACAGCGCAGGCGCGCGCCACTTCCAACTACTACGTCTCCAGCGCGGCCCGCTGCACATGCACAGATGAGGCACGGAGGGTGAGGCGGCAGCACCACCACGAGGCATGCCGGGAAGTGTGGTCTGGGGTGGGCAGGCTCAGCTTCCGCCGCTACTCATCTCTCCGGGCATTACCTCTCCCCGGGGAGATCGTCGTTCTCCAGATGAACCCTTCTGAGGGCAGGAGGCTTTCCTCGATAACCCTGGGAAGCTCAGGGACATGGGCTTGCGGTCATAGCCATTGGTGCTGCACCTGGGTCAGGGCAATTCCAGACATGAGTACAGACTGGGAGGAAAAGTCATTGAGAGCAGCCCTGAGGAGGACTCAGGTGTTGGTTGAGGATGAGCTCAACATGAACTGGTAACGCCCACTCACAGCTCAGAAAGCAAATCGCGTCCTGGGCTGCATCAAAAGCAAGGTAGCCAGGAGGTCAAGGGAGGTGATTCTCCAGCTCTACTCTGCTCTGGTAAGACCCTGTCACCGAAAACTTCAGCTAGCTTTTTATCTTGGGCTTGCTATTCTGGGGTTACATTTGAAAGGTTCACACATTTTGAAGGAACAACTATTAGGATGCTTTTCTCTGCCACCTCTTTAGCAATTTTATCTGCTAATCAATTTCCTACATTAGTTGGCATATTTCCAAACTGATGAGCTACACAATGTGTGAGAGCCACTTTAGTTGGTAATTGAACACTTTCTGGTAATTGTCTAATAATGTCTCCATAATTGACAGGAGATCCTTGTGCTGGAAAGGAGCCCTCTTTCTTTTCCATTGGCACGTACTACTCCAAATGCATAGTTAGAATCAGTCCATATGTTGACCTTCTTACCTTCAGACAATTCTAGGGATCGCCACAGAGTGATTAACTCAGCTTTTTGTGCAGAGGTGGTAACAGGTTGATTTCAGTTACCTCGGTTTGGATCATTACTGCATACCCACATTTCCACTTTCCTTCACACACAAAACTTCTCCCATCTGTGAACAGTTCCCAGTCTGAATCTTCTACTGGAGTATCCCTTAAACCTTCTCTGCTGGAGGAAACCTGCTCAATAGTTAGAAGACAGTAATTATTGGAAAAAGGCTCCCAATATTACCAGTTAGATAGTGCCTGGGCCAGCCTGACCCTCGCTGCTGGGCCAAAGGCAGCAACTGCGGTGTATCACCCCAGAGATACCTTGGCTTGCTGGTGGTTGCAGCTGGGCACTGAACAAGTCCAGGCTTGTTAGGAACCCCGTTTACCTCAGGAGGAATAGCTTCAGGCGATGGTGAAGAGAAAAAGGAGAGGATTCTGCTGGAGGGTTTAATGTCCAGAGGTTTATTCCATGGTTACAGAGGTCTGAACATGAGGAACTGCTCCAACAGAACAAAGACCGCATGGTCTCATTCACCTTTTTAAGCTCAGGGACAGGGGGAGGGGAGGTACAGGTGAGCCACCAACCAGGTGAGAGGGGCAGGGTCTCAGGGGAAGATGACACCCAGAAAGGCCAATGACCTCTGGGCACAGGGGCATCCTTTGAACTTGACCAACCACACGACGCCTTGCTGGAATGTTAAGCCTGATTGACAGGACTCACTCAGCATGGGGGCAAGGGGGAAGGGAGAGAGGTATAGGCACACTTGGGGAAATGACCTGGAAGGCCAAAATGGGACATTACAGCACACCACAACAAGTAATGTTGTAAGGCTTCTTGGCATTCTGGTACAGATTCAAGGAACATAACTAGATTCAAGACAGTAGTAATTTTCAGTTCCACATCATCCTGTTCCAACGGGAAAACTTGATATTTAAGCATTCGACTTGAGGATAACCAGTGACCCCCTTTTGTTCTAAAACAGATATAACCACGTGTGGAACATAAACAATTATTTTCTGGCCCATGGTCAATGTCTGGGCTTCTTCTATTAAAAGGGTAGTTGCCGCTACAGCTCTAAGGCAGGTGGGCCATCCTTTACTTACATTGTCCAGTTGTTTGGAAAAATATCTCACAGCTCTTTTCCACGTCCCCAACCTCTGATGTAGCACACCTAATGCAAGGTATAAGCATTAATGTGCAAACAGCTCAAAAGTGTGGAGAGGGCTGACAGCTGGTCTGTGAGCCAAAAGACTGAGTTAGCAGAAGAAGTTGATAAAATTTGTGTTTACCCCAGAAAGGAAGAAGACAAGGTTATTTTCATGGGAACCGAGAGAACAGAGATAAAAAAGGATATTTGCAGTTAGAGAAACAGAACGAATATGTGCCTTAAAGATTTTTGTAAATGCTTGCCAAATATGTTCACGCAAATTGCTTTGTACCAATGAACACAATGAGCAATTTTATTGTGACCAGTGATTTAATTACACACTTTGTTAAGAAACGTGCTTTGTTAATAAATGTATAAAAAGAGAACATGCAGCAATAAAAGAGGTCTTTAATATGTTGCTCAGTGTATGTCATGTCCGTCTCTACAACAACACAAAAGGTTTGGTCAAGTCAGGTAATACCAACACAGGGGCTCATATTAGAGGTCTCTTTAGGTCTCCGAAAGCTATATGGCATTCTGAGTCCACTGTAATACCTCCTTAGAGTTTCTCAGGGACTCATATAAAGGTCTTACTAACAGTCCATAATTAGGAATCCATAGCTGACACCAACCAGCCATTCCTAAAAAGGTTCTTTACTCAGATAGTCTCAGGAAATGGTAAATCCTGGATATGTAACATGCTCTTTTGCAATTTGGCCCTTCTTGGATACCCTGTAAGCAGCTTGTCACAAAAAGTTTAGTAAACTTACAGTCATTTCAATGCATCCAGCGTGAGTTCCTGTAGCAATTAAAATATCATCTACATACTGCAGCAAGTGATTTCTTTGTTCTCCTTTTTCTCTATCTCCAATTCTTTTGCCAATTGGTTTCCAAGCAAAGTGGGACTATTTTTGAATCCTCAAGGGAGAACAGTCCATGTTAATTGGGTTTTATGTCCCATTCAAAGGCAAACAAAGGTTGACTTTCAGTGTCAAGGGATATGCAGAAGAAAGCATCCTTAAGATCCAAAAGTGAACCATTTATCAGATTCCTTAATTGTAGTTAAAAGTGTATAAAGATTTGCTACCACAGGGTGTATGTCTTGCAATATTTTATTAATAGCACTGAGATCTTGCATTGGCCTGTATTCATTAGTATGTGGCTTCTTTACCGGTAGGATAGGAGTATTATATTCTGACTCACATTCCCCTAGTACAAATGTAGCAATTAATTCTTCTAACCCTTTTCTAGCTTCTAATTTCAAAGGATGTATTTTCTGCCTTACTAGTCTGGTGTTAGGTTTAAACTGTATGGTGTTAGGTTTAAACTGTATTCTTACTGGTTCTGCTGCTTTTGATTTCCCTAGAACTCCAGCAGCCCACACCAATGGAGTGACAGTATTTTCCACCTCCTCTGAGATTCCTTGTTGCTTTTGGTTGCTGTAGGAACATAAAAAAACCTGGGCCTCCAGGGCTTTACTTACTGGCATACTTGTATTTGTCCATTTTCAAATATTTGTGCATTTAATCTGCTTAAAATATGTCTCCCTAACAAAGGCATTGGGCATTTAGGCATATATAGAAATTGAGGTGTTAACCACTGTCTACCTACCTTGAATTTTAAAGGCTGGAGAACCAGCAGATTTTTATTCTCCCCAGTGGCACCAATGGCATTTACAGTATCTTGCCTAAAAGCTCCTTTACATGTATTTAGAACAGAGTAAATTGCCCTGTATCCACCAGAAAATCCACCAGTTCATTCCCCAGCATCAGGGTAACCAGGGATTCAGCTGAAGACTACTCCCCCAGTTCCCTTCATGCTTCATCTACTGTTAAAAGCCTTGCAGCCTGATCAAGGTTGTGCCTATTTCTTCATAGGTAGTCACACTTCAAATTAACTTCTTTTTTACATCTTGCACACTGATTTCTACCTAGAGGCCGACTATGAGAGCCACTCCTCTCTGGGTTCCCTTGATCCCTTATTTCATATCCTCCCCCCTGGGCTTTCAGGCTCATTAAAGCTGCTATGAATTTCCTATCCCTGCTTTCCTTGACATTCTCTCAGTTATTATATACTTTGCAGGCGGTTTCCAATAATCTGTTTATGTTTCTAGAATCTTCCCCCTCCAGTCTCTGAAGTTTCTTTTTAATATCTGGAGCCGACTGTCCCATGAATAAAGCTGCTAACTGTAACGCATCTCCCTCCCTTTCTGGCTGCAAGTTAGTGTACTTTCTGGCCACATCCATTAATCATTGGTGAAAATCAGAAGAGGATTCATCTTTTCCTTGGACCACTTGATATGACTGACATATTTATAGCTTTTTGGAATAGCATGTTTCACCCCAAATATAACTAGACTTTGATATAGCATCAATAATTCCCTTTGACTCAGGATTTAGGATCCCACCAGGGATCTGCAAGAGGGAAATGCCAATCCACCATTCCCTGCTGAACATTCTGGGCATGCATTCTCTCAACCTCTTCCCTTGCTTTTGCTATTACTATAATTCTTTCACCCGGAGTTAGCAGTGTACCTAAAACTACCTGTATGTCGTTCCCATCCAGATCCTGAGTCTTGATGATGGTTTCAAGATTTTAGCCACCTTCTCAGGATCTTCCCCAAATGTTCCTGCCAATTCTTTTCAAGATCTTAAATCTGTCATTGAGAAAGGTCCCTTAACTGTAATCAGTCCTTCTGTCCCCATTGCCTGCTGGAGAGGGACTTGGATCACTGCCTTTTCCTCATTCCTTCTCTTTCCTCCTGCATGTGTTCTCCCTGCCACCTGACTAAACCCTTCATTGTTTTCTGAACCCTAAATCCTTTCTTCCACTCCTCTGTCAGCTTGACCACTTGTGCTTCCTTCACCTGCAGCTGGAGGGAGGAACCTCCTCAGCTGCAGCCTCAGCTCCTCTCTACCTCCTTCCAGGGCCTATAACAGTTCCATTTCTTCCCCTGCACAACCATGCTTCATACATCACTTCCCAGTTTTACATGACAACCATGTTCAGGAGATTTCTGCCTATTGTACTGATAGTGGGGCCCTGGGAAAATGTTAAAGATAGACTCTGAAAATGTTAGGCTTTGTGTTTTGTCAGATCACTGCACCTGCGTAAGCAGTATGATAAATGATATAATTGTTAGATGTGATGATTGTTTAGTAATTAAATATAATTACTGTATAATCATAAGAAGAATAATGAGAAACTATGTTGGAAATTTAAAGGGAGCTATGCTTGGCTAAAATCTATGTATACAATAGAACAATATAAGTTTAATAATTAACATAAAAGTTATATAACGATAGAATATAAAAACATGTTCATCTCAAATGTATAGTCAGAATCAGATTTGAGTTGAAATACCCCAATTCCCAGAGCTCTTAATAAAAGCACCGACATAATCATTTTTGTGATTATGTGTTTATGAACGCTAACAGTACTTCTCCAAAACTAACACCATAGAATCAGTCAGTTCCCTTGGTATCAAACCACACATCCTTCTCAAATCTTGACTGTTTCTCAATTCGAAGAACAGATCTACATAAAGCACTTTGTTCCACCTCTCTTTTCTCTGGCAATATTACATTAACTGTAAAACCATATAATAATCCACACTACCATTAACAGGCCACTTCTCTTGATCATCTAATGGATACTCTGGCCACCAACAATTACAGCATTCTATTAACTGTTTCCAAGTTAAAGGGCTGCCTTTAAACTTTTTTCATTGTTGTAAAATACAACTTTAAGGTGAACATCTTGGTATTCCCCCTTCCCGGGTTTGTGAAGACAAGCCTAATCCCATTATGATACCAAATCTCTAATTCCCTGACAACCACTTTAGTGTCAGAGCCACAATTAATGCAAATCCAGACCTTGCATTTACTAAAAAATAACTGAAGATTAAAGACACTCTCAATAATTAACACTAAAGCAGTAAGTCTCACTGTGCCAACATTTGAGAGCACTCTAAACACACAAGTCTAGCTTAGGAGATGCTTTGACAATTTATGTTCTAACATTCACAATAAACAAACATTTAATACACATCAAATACTTTTAAACTTACACAATAAACAAGCACTTGCATTTAACACTCTTACAGCGAATGAATTTTTCTTTTTTAAATATATATACACTACGGGCATCCCCAAGTCAGGCAGGCTCAATAATACTGTAACACACATTTACAAAATAATTTACATTTAAGGCATTAATGCTTATCATAGAGTTTTAATAGGTGCAGAACACCTGGCAAACCTCTCTACAATGTGGCTGATGTGCATGCAGCACTGTGTCCAACTAATGCAAAGGCAAGTAGGACTTGAACCCATGTCTGCACCTTCTGATTCTTGCTCATAATAGTTTTCCAACTAGACAGTAGGACTCAAACCCACACCCTTTGACACTCACAGTTTTACAATTATATTTAATAGAAAATAGCCAATTATATCATCACTAGTGATTCCTTTTTATAACCCAAATATCGCACTCCTTTTTTACGGTTGTATCACCACTTTTATAACCCAATTGTATTATAGAGCTCAATTTCTGCAGCGATTTTCAGCTGCAGCTTATGGTTAGTTATACCTTTTATGCCTTCAGTAATGCTTTAATAAAAGCCATGGGGCCTTGCCCTGAACTCACTAGATCAGATCAGAGGACCTCCCTGAAAAACCTTTGGTGCATGCTAAAGCCTCTCTCAATCGTATGAATCCGTGGCACGTCAGAAGCAGTTGTCTCATCTGGGTCACCAAAAATTGTCGCGAAAAACATTGGGATAAATTAAACTCTCTAACATTCTTTTTTAGTATTAGGGAGTAAGCATTACTTTATTCTGGCCAGGGTGCATAGGGATGGCTCCACCTACATGCACACGACTTTAAAAACTTTTCATTTATTTATACATTTTTCGCAAACAAAGAAATTAATGTTCAGTGGTTCTAAATTACATAATTCTCTTCATTAATTAGTATTCTGTCTTCTATTGGTTATTGATTTCTCACTTCTCGTGCTAATTAGTCCACATTTTTCGTTCTTTTTATTATCTTTTTCCCAGACAGGGAGTCTCCAGCAGATAATGAATTGACTTTGTTAGTCTCTTCTTTATCTTCTGGTTACTTCAACATATCCTTGGAGGGCTATATATTCTGGATTCCAGATGTTCAGACTTTAGCTGCCCCAGCCGTTGTTCATTGAAGCTTGTCAGGGTTAGTTTAGCAAAACCTAAAGTTTCAGTAATCTAATAACCACACTCTAGCACTCTGTGGGAAAAGCTTAGCTACGTGCTGGCTAAAATGGAAAATTACACTGCTTAAGACTAATACACTGATTGTGATTAAAATAATTAATTGAAAAGTTAATTAAACAATTAATTAGAAAAATTAATTAGGACGGTTATATAATTTCAAACAACCTCACCTGGAAGCATAGAGGCATTTAAGTTGGGCCCCCAATGAAAATAGCTGATTTTCAGTTGGGAGTGGCTGGAAGAAGGAGAAAACTGCACAAGGAAGATGATCCCTACTTTCATGTCTTAGGTAGATTAATGCAACAGAATTACTTCTCAGTGAATGCAGATTTAGTTAATCTAAGTGTAAATTAATTTTTTCTTCATTTCCTTTACCTGCAGCCTCTGAAACAACTGTTCTTTCAGCAATAAAATTCTGCATTGTACAGAGATCAAGAAGGAATGACTCCAAGGACTGAACCTTAGCAGTATGCCCAAAAGCTCCCAGAAGGCTGGGGTGTGATTGCTATATTTCAGTAATAACAACAAATTGTAATACTGTCTGTCCTGGATTGCCAAGCAAATTGTGTTTTATTTGGCATCTATATGGCAGTAGTCTTCTGTTAACTGGGCAGATTTCCCTATTTCTTCTACAACTAATCCTCCCTCGGGAGAGACATCTGCTAATAGGCTATTAAATGTCACTGCATGACTGATAAGAACTATAGCATCCCATTGTGAGATGCTCCACCCAGAGGGAGGAGCCAAGCATTCCTACCCAGATATAATCTTGAGATTCTGGAACACCAGAGCAGCTTCTCCACTGGATTTCTCAGAGGAACAGCTGCCTCTTCCACTGGATCTTCAGAGGAAGACTACACCCTTTCTACAGGATCCCTGTTCCAACAGAACCACATCTGTCACTCCAGGAGGACTGCAGCCACGATTCAATTGGACTGCTACCAACACCCTGACCAACAGGGTGTCAGGTTTTGTTCTGACTCTCTCAGTGTTGTTTTGGTTTACTGCATTGTTTATTTTATCTTTTTAATTTTCTTCCCTAATAAAGAACTGTTATTGCTGCTCCCATATTTTTGCCCAAGAGCCCCTTAATTTAGAATTTATAGCAATTCGGAGGGAGGGGGTTTATATTTTCCATTTCAGGGGAGGCTCCTGCCTTCCTTAGCAGACACCTGTCTTTCTAAACTAAGACATTGTCATTAGATCAGCTTTGTGGGGAGAATTTAAATGTGTTCTATGAACACATCTGAATGAAGATAATTTTGTGCAGAATTCATTATTAGTTTAGTCATCCTTAGGGGCTGATCATGTTCAATTCCTTGCTTTCAGAATCAGGCCTATGACAATAATCAGCAACATAAAACTTTCTCAACTTTTAAGATTTTTTTGCATATACTTGCAGTTTCTAAAACATGTATTTAAATTAGGTCCTTGGCATCCAGCTACCTTTGCAAACCAACACATGGAAGGTACCATGACATTTAGACCTGCCCATAAAAAATATATTCAAAATTAGTTGATTTGAATTATTTTTCAACTATTTTCAAGTACTGATTTTTTTGATCCCTTCCTCAATAGTATTTAAACAGAACCAGACAGCTTTAGTGCTGAAGATCTTAGGACTAGATTTGCAGAAGTACTTTGAGCCCTAAAGATGCCTACTCTGCAATTTTCTAAAAGTCTTTGGTATAAATGAAGCTGCTACATCATTATGTGCCTAAGCCCTTTTGTAAATCTTGGTTTTAGTGAGTAACAAAAATATGGGAATTTTCTCAGTTAAATTCAATTTACTTGATATATATTATTTGTCCTGGTTTAGGGCAAATTTGGGAGAAAACCTCCAAAAGGGGCCCCCCCCAGAAAGCAAACCCACACGGCCTCTCCCCCCAACTGGTTCGGAAAAAAATTTCCTTGGAGAAAAGTGGAAAATTGTCACCCTAGGACAATTATTTTCTCATGTAATTATTTCTTTAATTTCTGTCTACTTATTTTTCTTAAACAAGGCTTTGACCACTTCTTTGCATCCCAGCAGATGATCAGGTTCAGGCAGTTCCTTTGCTGTCACCTGATTGTTTTACTATTCACAACACAATAGGATTATTGACCTATTTTTGGAAAAGAATAGGAACAGAAGAGTTGCAACACCAATCTGCCGGAACTTCCAATGAATTATCTTATTCAAGAAAGTTGCATGATGTAGAATACTCAAGGTAGAATTTAACTGCAGCTGATAAAAGTACTGAAACCTCATTCCAGAAAGCACAAAATGGTATAATTTTACTCACATTATCTTCCTGGCTTGCTTTTTGCAGTCTTTTCAGTAGGCCTGGTGTTTACAGTGCTGGCTGGCACACTGCTAGAAACTGAGTTCACCCTACAGTCTAATTTACTATACACTTTATTTTCCCATGTTAGTCTGTTGTACTTCCTCGTATAATATCCTAAATAACTCAATGAATTATGTACACTTTCTAAAATGACTGCATACATTTACAAAATGAAGGAGCCCTGGTACAGCTCTTGCTCTACTTTTTGTTGTGCTCACATCTGTTAGGGGTAAACATACTCTAAAATTTAGGCCTGTTTATGAGATGCCCAACATTTTAAAACAGCGGCTGAGGTTACCTGCCCAGGGACAGGAAGCACAGAGAAGGGACAATCTTTTCAGATATCCTCACAATGTCAGAACACGTATTTCTGTCCAGCTGCACACTTGCCATCAATCTCAATTTCTACAGCCATTTGAAATACATGGGAGTGACTTTCTCAGGCAGTTTACTCCTTTCTCATTGCAAGGTGATTCCAGACCCTTAGAAAGTTCCCAGTTTTCAGATTTAGAGCATAAACTGTGAGACTAGTGGTAGCAGAGGAACTTATTGTTTAGGGTGAGATGGGGGTTGATTGGTTTAGAAAACCCAATCCACACCAGCAAAGATTACACCTACCATTTACCAGGTGAAGTTCTCATTGATAAAGGTACAATTTGTTGCAACAATGTGGGCAAAATATCCAATGATACAGAGATCAAAAACAATGGGAAAACAGCATAGCCTTTTAATACATATCTTAGGTAGGATTTTAGGGAAAACAAATCTTAAATAACAATCAAAAACTACTGAAATGGTTTTGATTTTGAATCTTTTAAAGAGCACTCTGTTTTGGCAGAGAGGACAAAGCAGGAATTTATTGAAAGCGAAGGGAGACGACCCATCCTTTGATCAGCATCGAACTCCAATTTATTGATCCAACATGCACGTTTTTATAACCGTTTTAATTAAGTTCATACATATTGCAAAACCCGAGCTCATCATAGGCTACAGATTAAACACTAACACCTCCTTTTGTTTTCAATACCTGTGGTTTGTTTATTGAAACCAAGATTTGTGTTCTCACCCTGATATGAATGGTTCTCAAAACCTCCATGTCTGTTCCCAAAACAGCCGAGGACAGAATGTTTACCTGTTATGAGAAGACTGCCTGAGAACTTAGCTGTTTACAGAAACAGGCTGTGAGAATTTGCTCCTCACAGCTGCCTTTTACTTTTCCATCAGCTGTATATGATTAGGGCATGTCTGAACAAAACTCTATAAGCCAATTCTGAGCAAAACTCTCCAACAGGAATTAATTTTTATTCCTTACTAAACACAGGGACATCTAAAATGTTTCACAATTGGAATGCAGGTCATTAGCAGAATGCATCTTCTCAGGAGGAGGCAAAGCTGGTCTTTATTATGAAGTCAGTAGTTTTATGGTCTCCTTCTGCCTGGGGCCTGTCTCCAGGTTTTCAAAAACTTTGTTACCACTTTATATATTTATAGCTCAGAAGCCTAAGGACAATTTTATGAAGCAACTTATTTTTAAATAAAATCCTGGTTTATTATAATTCAAATTCCTCAAGCATGTTAAAGAGATTTTAGTTGGAGGGTAGGGTTTTTATGAAAGACAGGTCTGCAACATTCTAAACCACTGCAACACAATATAAAGCAACAATTCTCTTGCATCATGCCTCTGCTGCTTTGCTTCAGGAAAGAAAGGCACAATATTTCCAGGAAAATTATTAATGGAAGTATGATATCAAGACTTTCTGCTTTTAGTAAGTTAATTTTACATATAGCGTAACTCCTTTAGCTCATCCCCAGATTTGACATGAAAAATCTAAACTCTTCATAACTTAAATGTGACACTTCTGTCACCACAATGCAATCCATAATTCTTAAGCAAGGTCAAGAACTGCCATAGCTTTTAAGGTGAAAGCCTGAAAGAGTACACTAGCAGTTAATTAAATTAGGATGCTAAGATACATTTACCTTTCAAAGCTAGATTTATTCAGAAGTTATTAAACATAAACTCCAATCACACCAAATAGATGATAGATGAAAAGCAGTTCCAGTGAGAAAAATAGAAGAACTTGATTTTTCAAACATTTTAAATTAATGTGCTAGCCGCCGTTTAGTGATAAGGGGTTTTATTCAGCTAAAACAGAAAAAGAAGAAAAGTCTCAGCACGAGAGGAAAAATACCACCAGTTCGTATTGGACACAAGGGAATAAAATCCTTAGGATTGAATTCTTTTAATCCATTTTCTTGTCACAAACTTTTCTGTACCTCTTTGTGGCAATTCCAATTGCAACACCATTGCTTTCAAACTGCAAATAAAAGACAGCATGATAAATGGGATGTTAAAAAAGGACTTCACACCCCAAACAGTAACAGCTGGTGATGAAAATGACTTTTAGAAGCAGGGCCAGTGATCTATGAAATCTGCAGCAAAAACCAAAGTGTTGGTGTCTCTTTAGCTTTACAAATAGTTATTACTTCAGGAGGGGAACGAGGGCAGAGTCAAGATATATAAATCTTTGCATTTTGATAGAGGAGATAAATAATAAAAGCACAATTTAGATGCACTAAACATTTTCCTCCATTACAAGAGGCAGAGGTGGCTAAAGAGTGTATTTTGGGGTTTTTTTAATTCTGCTTCATGTATCTGGTGTAATGTACCAATTATTAAACTTTTTTCTTCTCTTTTTTCTTCTCTGAAAGAACAGCCAGTCATTAAAAAAAATTAACTAAGCTGTTTCAGAAAACAGGTGCAATTCCTATCTTTCCAAGACCTACCAGAAGCTGTCTTGAAGTATTTCTAGTTGGCTCAGTACCAGCAACTCCCTTTCATAAGAAAATAGCCACAAAAATGTCTAAAATCATGCAACAATTTACTCTTTTGCTGTGCTCCCACTTAACTATGGCTGGGTACTTTATCTGCAGTTTCCCTGGTTAGCTAAATGCATTAATCTTACTTTATAAATTCCAGACTCATCTTCCTGATCTCTTTTCGTGGCTGAAGGTGCCTGTGGATTTCCACTGCTGCCTCCTTGACCTTGTTTTGTGGCTATTGTTTCTTGCACAGCTTTCTTGGGCCACACATGCTTAATTAAAGGTGCAATAATGGGATAGATATAGGGTTCCAGGAATTTCTTGTAGACCCAGAGGAGGACCGGAATGACAATGCAAGGAATACACACCATAGCTTCCTCTTGTTCTGTGACAAAGCTGGTGAGGAAAAAAACCAAAATAACTTAGGATGACTGTTTGTATGCCAAGAGCTAAAAAAAGTGTCTTTAAATAATGAAGAAAGATTTTAGTTGATATCCAAACATAAAAGATTCTTAAATTATAGACTAGCTGTTAATGTTTCAAAAATGCTGTGTGTTTCAATTTTATAAAGTTCTCAACAAGGAAAACATTCTTGATATTTTAAAAAAGAGCTTGCTATTAATTCATCAGTTCTACAGCTGCAACTCTGAAAAACAAATTCAGAAAATAAAGGTTTTTGCTTAAACCACACAAAAACAGTTTAAGCAGCAAGCTGCAGATATTGCAGATATTAGCCCAGTTCTTACTATATTATAACAGTGGGTCCAAAAGGTTTGCTTTTCATATTCCCTTTTTATTTAAGGTGAAATTAGACAGCAGGACTCCAATCTACCCAATGGCTGGCTATCACTGAAGGGCAAGTCAGTGGGAGGGGAAGAGAATCCCAGTCAAGATTTGAGAGAAGCAAAATATGGGTTACTTCTTCCTGTGCAAGAGGAATCACTTGATCCCACACCAATCCCATACAACTGGACAAATGATTAGAAAATTAATCCTTCCCTCTCTCCCCAAACCAGGAGGAACTCTTCAAAAACAGGAGCCTAAAGTCTGTGATGAAAAAAAGGGGAAAACCAAAGCACAGGAGCAGAAAAGTTCAACTGGGAGAGGAAGCAGTTAAGTAGGATTAGAGCTGTCCCTCTCAGTGCTGATGAGCAATATATATTGTATTATATTATATATATCACTGCTGAGCAATATATACACTCTGCTGCACAGCAGCAACTTTGCCCTTTACATTCCACCTTTCTAGGCTGCTATCTGAATTCTTACATTAAGAAGCAAAACAAAAGCTTTCCAAGATGGAGAATGAAGACAGATGTGCACACTTCATCTGGGATCAGTTTAACTTTTCTTTGAACTTTCCTAAAGATTTTTAGCCCTGTGGAAGAACAAAATATCAATTTTCAGTTGACTACTTCAGAGTGTAACTTTGGCTGCTTCAAATATAGTTTTACAGGATCTACTTTATGAAGTCAGAGAGAAATCTTCAGTCAAAAGAACACAAATGAGTTAATCCTTTAAAACGATTCAAAAAGATAATTCAGATACTTTCTCTGCCAGAACTTCCTAGATACAAAATTTACAGCAATATCTTGTGAATTCGTCCACCAGCTAAAGAACGTGGCTGGAGGGAACACCCCAGGCTGGCCTTCTGAGCCAACTGTACGTGTCTCTGCAGCCAGTTTCTGTGAAGATTTCAGACCAAAAAATAAGTCGTACCTCTGCCAGATGTAAAAGCAAGCCATTGGAAGTATAACACCTATCCTAATGGACTGAAATACCGTTTACAAGTTTCTTCTGTGATTCGGTGATGCTCTGTTCCTTGATTAGCAAGAAAAAAACCAAAAACGCACAAAAAAACCCCCAAAAAACAAAACAAACAAACAAAAAATCCCCTGCGGTGGCGTTTCCCTCTCCCGCTGAATTAAAGCCGGGAGCACAAATATTTTTCCGAATCGGTGAAGTTCCACTCAACACTCAAACACGTGTTGAAACCTAAGAGCTCCACACCTTAACATAGGCTATCACATTTCGCGGTTCGTCCGCTCCCGGTTAACGGAGCCGCTCTGGGCCCATAGAAGGGCAGACCCCAGCCGAGATAGAGAAGCGGCAGATCACGAAAGGACCCTGGGGGAGGTCGCCCACACTCACCTCCGTCGGCACCAATCCAGCGCTTCTACCAACACTCGCAGCTTCCTCTACCACACCGGAAGTAATCCCACGCTTCCGACTCACTCGCGGCCAATAGGAGAAGGCGGCGTTCGCGTCATGTGGCCGACGCCCCGCCCCCAGGAGCCGCATTAGCGCCCGGCGGTAGCCGCTAGCAACCGCGTTCCGGCTGCAGCCACCATCAGCCACCCCGAACGGGCCAGGACAGTGGGGCAAGAAAAGTGAATGCCTGCGTGTGTTCCAAATTATCTCGCTTTATATATGAATAATAGCGGTAAGTCAACAACATCCCCAGCGTTGCAACAACAAGCGTCCCGACTACTGTGCTCACTTGCCTGTGGCTGTCCCACAGCAGCACCCTTCTGAAGCCAAAACAGAGAAACACACAGGATAAATCTAAACTTTCTCATTTTATTTATGTACATCTGGCAGAGCAGATTTAATCCCGGGCCATTAGCTTTTGCTTCTTCAGCTTCTTCTGGGATATCTGAAAAACAAACACAGAAATGAGAAAATGGCAAAATGAGAAAACACCTTCTCAAAATATGTTACAAATAAATTTACAGTTATCTTTTGAAGATACTGAGAACTGTTCTCCCTACAAGTACTACATTGCTTACAGGCTCGCAATTTAAATCTTATTGCGGCACATCCCAGTTTCACACACATGGACTGAGGAAGGGAAGAACAAACTCCCTGTACTATATAAACCCCTGAAAATCATTTTCTGCAGTTATCCATGTGGTGTTCACAATAAATATTGAGGTTGCTCAGAAAGAACTTAGTAGGTTTTTTCATAGGTATTCCAAAGGTGTTCTAAGATAGTCATCGCAGCAACCCTTCTGCCTGAAAAATGCCAAGAATGAACTCTCAGCTCTCCTGCTGCTGACATTAAAGAGGACTTAAGGGTATGATGCTCTACCTTTTTCTTTTGAGCAACTTCCTCCTCTGGCTTGGGAACGATCTGCTCCTTCTCGGTGAGGATCATCTCGATGTGGCAGGGGGAGCTCATGTAGGGGTTGATCCTACCATGTGCTCTGTAGGTGCGTCGGCGCATTTTGGGAGCCTTGTTGACCTGGATGTGCTCAATGACCAGAGAATCCACATCAAGACCCTAGCAGGGAGAGGAATAAAACTTTTGACTTGTTTTTTATCTTCAAATAAATAGTCTCCACAGCAAAATTCTGAATAATCATGCCCCCTCCCCAGACACATACCACTGCTGGCAAATAAAACACCTGAATTCTGCAGTGTCACAGAACTGAGCAAGCTCCCAAGTCAGAAAAACAGAGACCTCCCCTCTACACATCACAATTTATTTAAAATTATGCCAGTGGCTCAGAAAGAGACAATTATTATTTCACAGTTACTCCAAAGGTGTCCTAAGACAGTCACCACTACCATCAAAATTACTAAATTAAGCACTAAGTATATTACAAAGATACAAACTGACCAAGAGTTCACGTTTTGCTTTGTTTTGTAGTTTTTAGGAGACCTAAACACCACTTAAACAGTTGATAACCACATGCAAACTATCTCCCAGTGAAAAATTATTACTCTCATTTTAACTTGAAAAATGCACACAGCCTAATTCAAACAAAGAGTATACCAACACCTTGATACAATTCAGTTTCATTGACAAAGCAGGCATTACCTGGCTTTCCATGCCAGAGACACCCAGTTCAGGAGTGCTGACACACAGCACAACATGAACACTTTGCATTCACTAATACTGACACAGCCTACCTTGAGCTCAGCATTGCTCTCTGCATTTTTGAGCATGTGCAGCAAGAACTCTGCACTCTTCTTGGGCCAGCGTCCCTGCGTCCAGCCCCACTGTTTGGCCTGGAAGAAGACAACAATTAATCCCTTTTTGTCCCAGTACAATACAATTTACCCTTCAGGCACCATTAACTTGCCATTACATCCCCTTCTATAAAGATTGCATACCAAAACAATTAAATTTGATCAATTACTTGACACTGCAAGTAGATGCAATGCTGTACTGGAATTAAAAGCAACTTTTTTCTCCCTCTTGAGCAACCTGGTCTAGTGGAAGGTGCCCCTGCCCATGGCAGGGGGGCTGGAATTAGATGATCTTTAAGGTCCCTTCCAACCCAAAGCATCCTATGATTCTATATTTTAATACAAAGTTATAATCAACAGTGACACACTATTCTCCATACCATCTCAAATTCATCTTTTCCTCTTAACCAGACACAGCATCCTTCTCACATTTTTATCTTGAGCCTCACCTGGGCGCATCTACCAACTCCCCCGTTGTAGCGCTGGAAGGGAACACATTGCTTCTTCAAGGTGATGTCCTTTAAGTACTTGGTGGCCTTGCGGATGTGCATGCCCTTGATGGCCTGGGCAGTTTCTCGAGTGTTCTAGCAATATTGAGTACAGTGAAGTTGTTAACACATCTGTACAAGTTACAATGTGAGCAAAACCACTCCTCTGTCCTGGATCCTATTATTATTGCTACAAACTCAATTTAAAGGAAGCACTCACACACATACAAAAGCTCCACGCCTAAATTAAGAATGAAGAATAATTAAGAAGACTTTTTTTTTTTGCTACCTACTTTTCTAACCCTTGGTGTGACTGCCATTACTGAATTTGCAGCTCTAACACATCTTGATTGTTTTTTACCTAATGCCTAGATCTTTCCAACCAACAAAAAAATTTGAGTAGTTATACTTTTCATAGCTCCTCCTTGGTCACTAATCCAAAGAAGCAGGAGCCTGAAGGATAAATTCCTACTAAAATGTCAGATATGGCACCTCAGAGGAAGTGATGAGAACACAAGATAGAAACAATCTAAATATCTCTGTAAGTGAATTATAAAGGGGAGAAACAAAAGAAAAATTAAAGGTAAAGTATTAGTGCTTAAGACATTAAATGCAGGTCAGAGAGTAACTATAACCCTACCTGATCATAGTAAAAAAGCAAATCAAGACAACTGAAATATCTTTTCACATGAATTATGTACCACTATGGAGCAGAAAAGCATATGCTCAGGCTTGGTTTCATGGTTAACTCAAACGTGTCCTGGATTTACTGCCACACCTAAACTTTTTCCAGAGGGACCTATGCCCTCATGCCAAACATCGCATGCCTCCCCTGCCATACTTCTTGAGCAGTAGCATAAGCAGGTGAATCCAATGTTCCTTCCAAACAACCAGAAAGGCAGAGTAAGTCAAATGAAACAAATGTCACATCTCACTCTAGCCCCATTCCTCCTGGTAAATTCACTGTAACTGTTTTCCTAGTGTATTTTATTATCTGTATCAGAGGGAAAACTCTTTAGGACATGTTATCTTATTTTTGATCCTGTGGATGAAAACCATTACAAGCAGCTAAAGCAAATATAGGCCATAACCTACACTACACCACCCTTAAGTAACCATGTAATGACACAGAATAGGAGGCACTTCCTCCAAAAAATGCCCAACAAAATATAACAAAAGCAAACCAAAACCAAATGAAATTGCATTTCTTACTATGCACACACTGCCTACCTTGAAATGCACTCGCAGGTTGGATCCCCGTGATTTGCATGCTGCAGAAGAAAAAGAAGATGAACTTCAAGATTTAAAATCTCAATTGCTTTGGTCAAGTTCTACTCGAATATTCATGAAAACAACTCACATTTCGTGGGATTGTCTGGATCCAGAGAGTAGCGCACCATTTTTGGATCTCAGCTGCAAAAAAAAAAAATTAAACCCCCCCATAACAAAGCTTCTAACACTGATAAGAAGAACCTGGATTGTTTACCTTACTGCCGATAACTACAGGAGCTGCTCAGGAATTACACTGTCATATCACAATTTAATCCAAAGGTGTCCTAAAAAAGTCATCACTACTACCATAGCCTCTCCCTAGGGCCTGTTTCCACCTCACACCGGACCGCTACCCCCAAGCTCACTATCTCCAACCCCTACCCGTCCTCCCCCGCACCAGCCCTGCAAATACCAAGGGTCAAATATATTGAGGCAGACCGAGACTTCAAGACCTCGCCCCCTCATCGCCTCTCCAGGGCGCCCTGAGCAGGATGGAGGCGGATTAAGACGGCTCACTAACGGCCGTAAGTCCTCACCTCCAGACAGCGGCAGGGAAGAGGAAATGTAGGAGGCGTCGCGAGCATCTAGAGCCGCCTGCTCTCGCGAGAATCCTGGCGAAATTTCGGCCAGGGAGCGCAGCGGAGGTGCTGCGCTGCGCCTCGCAGAGCGAATAGACTCGGAGAGACTGTCGGTAAAGGCGCGGCGACGGTGGGGGGTGAGGGACCGGTCAGGACGGCATATGCCCATGTGCGAGCCCGAGGTTTGGAAGTAAAACATGCGTGCGCATCAGCCAGCGTCCTTGTGTCTGTGCGCGGTTCACACGGTCTGTTCACTCTCAGTTCAAGGTCACTGTTGTTTGCAGATTTGAAATCAGCCGAAACCAGACTCGGGAGCAAGCCCAAGGGCTGCAGCTAGATGGCAGCTTAGGATGAGAATAGTGAAGAACATCGTTTAACAGATTTCCAGGAGACGAGACCGAAGAGATTCATGTTTATAAATCAAAACTGGTATTTAGTGCACCATTATAAAAAAAATTTCAATTACTTGTTAAAGTAAAAAGCTTTGGGGTTTTTTTTTTTGGTTTTTTTTTTTTTTTTTTTTTTTCCATTTTAGGCAGCGTTTGCAATTAGAACTGCCTGGGAAATCTGACAAAGCAGTGGTTCAATAAAACCACAACGTTTCCTGAAAGTGGAACCCAGCTCCAGCAAAAGGCTCATAAAGAAAAAATTGACCGAGTGGGAAGAAAAAGGGAAATTACTTCCCAAGTAGCCAGTAGTCCAGGCACCTCCCTGGCACGAGAGTCTGGATTTAACTCTGTGTTTAGAAATATGCCTTACTGTCTGTATAAATGCTTTGAGCAGGAGGCTATTTTTGAATCTCTTGTTTAGGGCTAAAATCTCCCATAGCTCTGAAGCTAGAATTTCACCCAGATGGAAAAAAGAAAATATCTGAACTATGGCAAATATTTACATGGCTGGAAACTGTAGAGCTCTAATTGTGGCTGCAGCTCTCTTATTTATCTGCCTTAAAATGTGCCTTTGCTTTCAAGGGAAAGCTTTCTACAAATTAAATGTACTGCCAGTGGAGGATAGGGGCCTTTTCATGGGAAGTACCTTCACATGCAGCTTCTTGTTAGCAGCAGATCACAGAAACAACAAAACATTCAGAGAAAGCTGGAATAGAGGTGTGAAACATAAGTAGTTGACAGATGGTGGGAATTATTACCTGGTCATTGTGTTCATCAATTAAGTCCAAAGCAAATGGCACATTTTTTGTTACTTAATTCTGCTTCCCCAACACAAGGAACTGTTTACACTCAGCTGCTGAGGGCATGCAGTGGAGGAAGCATAAAGGTGGGAGCTTCTGCTGATGGTATCAGGAAATGAGATGCATGTTTTCAGCTTTGTTGGGAGGTTAACAACTGCTCTCAGAGGCAGCCTAGCACATATCTGGTGCTGAGATGAGGATTGAGTCAGCTGAGCATTCACCCTTCTTGAGATTTACCCAGATTATTCCCCTAGTGCACCAGTTGCCTTGGATATTTAGCTTGTATGAGCTGACTAGAAAAGAACTTTTGTATCTTAAGCAGAAAATATAGGCATGTAAGTCCAAAATCATGTTCCTGAAAACTGTGTAGGAGGCAGCCACCTCCTAATTCCACTGGAATCTCAATTCCACAGGCTGTGCTGTGCATGCCCAGGAAGACCTCAGTCTTTTAGCAGGCATTGAATGCAAAGATCCAATGCTGTTCAGACATGAACTGTTCCTCTACTTTGTGTTTTGAAGCTTCTGCCTGTAGCATCCTTCTGTAAAGGGCTCATCACAAGGGTGGTGCCGTCTTGAGTTTTGCCTTTTTTTTCTTTCTATATTCTCTGTATTCTTTACACATATATTTCTCTCTCTGTAGCCTATTATTGTAACTTAGCTTCAGTATTTTCCTAGGCAGAAAGACAAAACTAATTCCAGGATCTCTATGCTATTTCATTTCTCATTAGAAACCAAGGCTGAGAGCAGCTCTTCAGACATATTTTTTTATAAACAGAGTTTAGTCCTCATCTGAGGGGAGAGGATTAGAAGGTGCTAGAGCTGGGAGCCATGACTTCACCGAGTGTGCTTCTAATTGGGGACTCTTTTCAGATGCTAATTTGCAAAATCTATGAAAATTTTACATGTATCATGCGAGTTATGCATCTTCAGCATTTTCCACCTGACGAATTGTGCACCTAAGGATCCTTATCTAAAGCTAACCCCTTTTTATCACCCTGTGTCTGGCTCATATTTCTAGAACCAGAGAAAAAGGCATCAAGGGCAGTAAAGGTTTCTACCATCTCCTCATGGTAAAAAGGGACAGTGCCGATCTTAACCCAACAGCATGGTGGCCACAGCACACTACCAAGACACAGGAGACCCATTTTCAATTTTCTTCCCTTGAGAGGTTTCAAAGCTTCTCCTTAACCACAAGGCTAGAGACTATTCTAGGGCAAAGATGTTCCCACCCTGCCTGCTGCAGGTTTTCTGCAAAGCAGCCCGCAATGTGTCTGCTTCAAATGTCTTCTCTGGATGTGCTCCTGGGGCTAGAAGGGGGCTGCATCCCTTAACCTGCCCTGGAAGAGCCCAGCAGGCAGCAGGGAGTATAGAGATACAGGATTGTTGTCTCATATTAAGTCTTTTTGTGGCTTTAGTTGTAAATAAACAAGTGGCTTTATCAGTCCTATTGAAATTGCCAAGCCCAATGTCATCCTAAGTGACAATCAACGACCATCCCTCCTGTCCAGAGTGAGAGGTGAGCTCCTAGACTGGCCAGGATTATGTTTTCATGGCAGGTCTGGAACCAAAAAGAAAACTCAGTTCCAGCCTGTCTTGGTTTGAAAGATAGCTGTCTGCTAAGGTAGGTTGGAACCTCCCTTGGAATAGAAAATATAACCCCCTTGCCTCCAAATTATAACTTTAAAATTACGGGGCTTTCAGTCAAATATATGGGAAAAGGAATAACAGTTCTTGAGTAGAATGTATATGTATAACAAGGCAAACAAACAACAGCAACAACAAAGAGAAAAACCCAGAAACCAAATAACAGCCTTCTGTTGGCTGTCAAGCACTTTCCCCTTTGGTGTAGTTATGGCCACAGCTGGCAGGGATGCTGTTGGCTCACAGCCAGGCAGGGCAGGTGTGAGAGACTGAGGCACAGATTCAGACTGGCAGGGAATCTGAATCGTTTATTCAAAGAAACAAGCTGGTTTTATACACTTTTTCAGTGCACAGTATTTCCTTACATGGTAATTCTCACTATGTGACCTATCCCATTTTACCACATCAGCAACACGTGTTCTAAATGTCCTTCTGCAGGGTGATCATGTGCTGTTCACCTGTCAGTCAGCTTCCAGCAGGCTTCTCTCTGTAGGGGTCTGCCGCGTGACACCTCCTTCCCCCTCAATGTCAGACAGAGACAAGCCTCTCTGTGTTGCCATGTGCTTCTGCAGATGCATCCCACAGCCTTCAGCTCAATTCCATCCCACCTCTTCCTACAACTCCCTCTTTTATGTTTTATTCAAACAGGAATCATAAAACAAAACACTTCTACCATTAGAATATGTTTGGCCCACTGTCTAAACCAAACAAGCTCAATTCCTCACAAAAGCAGTATCTTTCCTATGAATAAGGGGATAAATGAAAACACCCAATAACTGGTAACCACACACATCTCTTTCCCATGAATGGAGACAGTGATTAAACAGATAGAACCTTGAAAAACAACTTAAAATTGTCTAAAAACTTTACCATCACCCAGACTCTGCAATTGCTGGAGAGTCCCATTTCACAGTGAAGACTCAGAGAGCCTTTCCTGGGGAGGACTTCCAAGTTTACCTTGAAAGGGAGTCCAGCTTTTATAAGATCAGATTAGCAAGTCAAAGTGACTTGATTACACTTTTAGGGCAGAAACACCTGGATCTGATGGTATAATCCCCAGTCAGCCAGGGCTAGGGCTTGGCCAGAGCCTCAAGCCTTGACTGAGACGGTTTCCCTAAAATACCTACAAAATTGCCTAAAAACTTTATTAATATCAGTTAGAAACATGACTTCAGAAGATTTATCTTCCCCACAAGATGATTATGAAGCTGAGGTATCCAAGGCTGGTCGGACTACTCTTGCAGGTACCCATCTTGGTCTGGAATCGGTGGAAACACAAGCATATCCTCACCCCCAGGTTATCAGTGGGAAGAGGCCTTCCCTTTTTTCACTTTCAAGATTCCTAACAAGTACCTTAGCTTTTTCTAAGTGAGCCTGTGATTCACCAAAACGTTGTTGGATGGGATTTTGGTTGTTCTGAATGCAATTCAAAAAATTGACAACATAAAGGGCTTTCTGCAGTCTTTTGTGGGAGGTATATCCCATTCCCACACTCCCTCTTTTTTGTTTTACCATCACGGACTTGAGAGTGCTGTGGGCCCATTCCACAATGGCTTGATCTGTAGGGGAATGTGGAATACCCGTGACATGACACATCCTCCACAAATGAAAAAAGTTGGCCATCCATTTGGATGTATAGGCTGGCCCATTATCGGTCTTTATGGAGACAGGTATTCCAAGGGCTGTAATAGCAGACACAAAATGATGCTGGACTGTTGCATTAGCATTAATCAAGTTATAATAAGCAGCCCAGCTCAGCTCCATGAACCAGCCTCTGGGATGACTGACAGAAACTCACAGCCAATGGGAACTCTCCTAGTATGCAGGCATCTTTATTGGATCAGGGTCTGGGGGCACATGGATAGACCAATGACCTGTCTCGACCTGGGAGTTTTGAATGGGCTATCAAAGAAAGCCCTGGACAATAAATTGTGTTGTTTACTGATGACCAACAGGAGTTTGTCGTGTGTCATGTCTCAGACATACGAACATCACAGGAATTATTAATGTAATACGTGATGACCCCCTGATGTGAGGACAACCAGTCCAAGGACCCATGGAAATTGCAGAGAGAGACGGAGTGAAAAGCTGAAAAATCAAAAGGCCAAAAAGACCCCGGAAATAGGCAGCAAAGGCTGCAGGAGCTAAGTCTTGTGACAAAGATTGCAGAAAATCACAGCTAAAGGGCTGTGTGGAAGAGAAACCAGAAAATCTGGAAAAGGAAGAGGCTTGAAAGAGCCCAGAAGCTGCAGCAAAGACTGCAGGAATTAAGCTGTGCAACAGTTTGCAGAAAATCACAGCCAAAGGGCTGTGTGGAAAGGAAACTGGAGAAGTTGAAAATAGAAGAAAAACCCCACGGGAGACATGGAAAATCTCATCTTTAAGCAGGAAACCCCCATTTTGAAGGTATGGAAGGATTCTTTTATGGCATGGGATATAGATTATGATGAAAAAGCATTATCGGTATTAATTAACTGGTCGGAATGTTATGGATTTAAATTAACTAAAGACACTGCTTTTGACTTTAATATCTGGAAACATACGGGTAAAATTATCCTGCCAGCAGCATCCAAAGGTGATGAAAATGCAATAAAAGTTATAAAACCATGGAGGCTCTTTTGGGATTTAATAAGACTATTAAATACCGAATTATATGGGGAGGAAAACACACTGGATGTGTTTTCGGGGGGAATGCATACTGTGAGAAATAGCTACTCACTTTTCATAGTTTAGGAAGGTTTATTAAACCTTATCAAAAATGCAACAGAAGACTGAATAGAGAAAAAGGTTACGGCGCTGGGAGTAAAGGATTTTTCCCGCCATGTGCTCAGCCCCCTCACAATGGAGGTTTTCCCTTTTTAACCCTATAACCCCTCCCAAAGTTCTGTCCATCAACCTGTTATAAATTATCAGCCAGAAATCAAAATTAATAAATGCAAAAGATTTTATTTTCGCGATCAAAATACGGTCCTCAAAAACCACAGTCAAAGAGACAGCGTTGAGCCTGGGACCGGCGCTGGATGAACCAAGATCTGACCTCCATCTCATCGGATATCCCTCTGTTCATGAATGCCATTTCCAGCAGGGCTGTTTTATGCAGTTTTTTATGCCTGAGGCAGAGATGCCCCAATTTCTTTTGTAACCCCGCATATGTATGAAGGTTTCTTTCACTGTGCAAGGCTGGACAATTGCTGTTTCCTGAGTAGTGGCAGGCGCTTATCATGTCAGGGGAAGTAGTGTATTCAGATGTATGTTCCTTGGTGACTTTGGTTATCTTGATTGATTATATCTTGATTGATTATATCTACCAAGCGATGATCACCCTTGGGTGTTCCCTGATGGCTCCTGAGGAAGCCCATCTCCGTGCCAGCCATGTCTTTTATTAGTAAACAAGGCATTGTTCTCCTGCTGCCAGCAGAAGTTTCGTAATTCCAATGTAGTAATCTGTCTCCAGGTTGCTCGTGGTCAGAGGCTCGTTGGATGTTAGAGTCTTTTTACAATTTTTATTTTATACATTTTCCCCTTATGCATGAATTACTTTATAACATATATACAAACCCCTTCTTCGCTGTCCAGGAGTGGAGATCTCTTCCTCAAATGCTGATTGGAGGTCAGATGTCGCCATAGTGACAAGCCAGCCGTCCCAGATGTCCCAACCCCAGATGTCCCTCGATAATCATGCGAGGGGGTTAAACATAACTATAAATCTATAAAACTTTTCTTAACCCATATACATGATGTAATATATGGTAGTGATAATTCATGCTAATAATGTATAGTATAAAATATTGTGAAATCCAAAAGCATGTCTTTTGACCATCCCAGCCGGGAGCAGCTGTCTATTTAGATTCTACTAGTTCCCAGACACAAGTTAAGATAACGATTGACGCCCTTAAGTAAGAATAGAAGCTTCCAGGGTGTTGATCACCGGTTTTCCGAGTTGGGAGCCACCCAAGAGAAATTATCGCCTTGCCGATTGCATCTATCAAGATAGTCAGCGGCGCCAAACTGATACATCTGCATACATAGCTTCCTGGAGCCTATTGCTGCTGACTACACACCTGTGGGATCTCAGCACCTCGGGACAGAGGTGCAGAGTAGCCGAGAACACCCTTGGGGGGCTCGGGAGTCCTGGAATGTTGCCAGAAGTGTCTGGTGGCTGGACTTTGATCCTACACAGGAGATGACACCTGTATGAGGACTGGGAGGATTTCACTGGGGTGAATGGTGAAGGGATAAGTTAATTAGAGTGTAAAACACAGGGTTTAGGATTTCTGTACAGGGGGGTCTAAAGAAGTAAGATGGAGGAATTGGGGCGTGTCCTGTCCTTCTTCTTCTTCTTCTTGGCCTCCATCTTCTGTGGTGATGGTGGCACTTTGGGATTGGTCTTTACTAGAAGTGCTCTGGTTAATAAGGGTAGAAGGTATTGGGGAAAAATTATAAATATTGTATACGTAACTTCGGGTATAAAGATAAGTGACCGCCCCGGGGGCTCACAGTGTGCCCATGGCTGACTTGCTGTGCAGACCTCTGTCGGGCTGAAAGAAAATCTTTTAGATAAACAATTAATAAACACCGAGACCGAAACAAGATCAGAAGTCTCTCCTCATCCTTTGAAGCACCGGGCTGTCCCAGGCCACCCTGGGCCTTTCCAGGCCACCTAAACAGCCGAGAAACCGAGCAAGTGGCATCCCTGAGCTATCTCCGGTCATAAATCAGCAAAGAGAAACATGGAAATCAACAACTGGCGTTCGCTGCGTGGGCTACTCCCCACCAACCCTTTCGGGGGGGGATCAGCCCTGAAGAGCTGAAGAGCTAAAGAGCTGAAAAGCCAAGAGGGCAGCTCCAATCTAGGACGAGTTCCCAGGAGAGGGAGAGCACTGATAGCTCCTGAGGAGAGAAGCCTGAAGAAAAAAAAAAAAAAAAGAAGAGAAAAAAAAAAACGGCCAGAAGAGTCTGCAAAAAAACAGCAGTCACTGAGAATTACATCTCTCAGCTTCTACCGAAGACAGTTCGTAGCAGAGCAGCCCAGAAAGGAACCAGGAAAGGCGCCCCTGGATCCACCCCTCGTGACCCGCTGGACGGACACTGGGAGCCTTCGGACAGCTCTGACGACAGATTCAGTGAGAAGGTCAAAAAATAAGAACATAATTGCACACTCTCCCAAGAACGACGGGAAATTTTGTCCGCCTTACAAGGCGTGGCTCAAGCACACACAGAAGGGATCCCAAAGAAAGAATTAAAACAGTTATTGTTGTGGGCAAGGCTTAATTACCCACTTGCCGAAACATGCCTGCTATTCGAAGTGGGGTTTTGGCAGGAAATCAATAGGCACTTATATTTCTCAGCGACAAAAAAAGACGAGACAGCGTTAAAGCTGCTCTCGCCGGCAAGAGTAATGCTAGAAAGGCATTTCGGTACAGTCGAAAAGACTGGGAGAGCAACGAAAAGTTGCGGCACCCTCAGAAGGAGGGGGGGAGCAACGCTCCAGGAAAAAAAAAATTAGCTCTGGCCTCAAGAAGCCAGGGGGAAAGGGCTCTCGAGAAAAGAGAGCAGGAAAAAATATTAAAGCCCCGGTCCCAAAACCCAGAAACCCCAGGAAACTCCTAAAGCGTCCTGAAACTCCGGAGAGTACAGGGGAGTCAGGATCGGAAGGGGGGGTGAAGGGGGGAGAGAAGGGATCGGGGGGGGGCGCTTCCTCGCGGGGGGCACGGCGCGGCAGCGGCGGAGCCGGCGGGGAGCGTGGGTGAAGAGATACCGGGAGACACATGTCCCGGTGCGGCTTTTGTCAGCGCGGCGCCGGGGGGTGGCGGCCGCCCTGGCCGGCAGAATAGCGGAGACGCGCGCGGCGGGCAAAACTCGCAAGAACCGGGGGGGGGAGTCACATACCAGCGCGGGGGCGGTAAACACGGGCGGCGAAATGGGGGAAAATTGCGCAGCCCCAAAGGGCCACCGTAGTGAGACGCGGGAGGCACGCTGTTGTGACGTCAGACCCGGTGCGGGGGTCGGCTCGGATCGCGGAACGCGCCCGGGGGCCAGCGGGGGGCGGGCTGTACACACCGGTGGGAGGAATGGACACAGCGTCGGAGGGGGAAGAGACAGAATCAGGGACAGACCGAGGGGAGGAAGCCTCGGAGGTGGAACAAGAGGGGGAGAGTGACGTCAGCTCGGGAGAGACAGGGAGCGGCTCGGAGAGCACGCATGCGCAGAGAGTAGAGCGCGGGCGGGGGCGGGCCAGGTCCCCTGTGACGTCTCGGGCGAGGAGGGGCCGTGCTCGGGATCCTATGTCCGAGGGGCTCCACACCCTCTTCAGACTTGGTACCTCTGGATGAAAACCCTCGGAGTCCCAGTCCCTTCCCTTCAAGGGAGACGTTCTGGTGTTCAAGCTCCATTTCCAGCTGAATTAAAAGCCAGACAGACACGGTCTCAAAACGAGATCACGAACACGGCAGTCGACAGGACGAGGGGCAGTCGAGCTCATGCTGTCATCCGAGCTGGGGAGGCCGGTGACAGCGCCACCTAGTGGGGGGCAAGGGTTTCGCTTGTATCTCCACAGAGCGAGGTCTGACGTGGGTGTCGGCACGACACGTGAAACCATTTCGAGTGCGAGAACATGAAAACGCGGATCCGAGAAAAAAGATCCAAGAAAGAAAGAGACGAGTACTCAAACAGGAGTCGAGACTCAGACTGCACAGAACGATTCAGAAGAAAAATAAAAAGAGGCTAAAGACTTTGGGGGAATTTTCTCTAGGGTCTTGAATGACAAGCAGAACAATGATTTCACGTAAAATCAGTTGTGGGTTTCATGATGCTTATGTGCATCATTCTTTCATTCATTGCAGTAAGCAATGGGGGTAATTTACCTATTACTCAACCAAGGCAAAATGTATGGGAGACTTTAGCTCAGGCAGCAAATTTAGATAGTATTTGCCTGACACATTCAAGGCCAGTTCCAGGGCACTCCGCAGTTAACATTTCGCAGGTCATTAAAGATCCTGTGAAAGAGTGGTGTGCTTGGACACATCTACTTCCTGTGGCTTCTACAGAACCTCAGGAATTGGAGATTTTTGGGTCCATGACAATGGAACTCTGCATGCAGTTTGAGGCTCCGAATGTCACAAAGGCGAAAACTGTTGATTTGACTCCCATTCATGAATTCTATAAGAATGCGTCAGCATGGTGTAAATATACAGAAAAAACTACCAAAGGATCGATCCAAGTCCCAGTGCAATTGCCACGGGGTTTGTTTTTAATTTGCGGGGACAGAATTTGGCACAGCATTCCTGCTAATGCCACGGGAGGTCCATGCAGCATTGGGGAAATTTCAATGCTATCGCCTGATTTGAACATGTTAAGGGAGAGAAAACGCAGAGAAAAAAGATCAATAGAACAATGTGCAGCAGATTGCAATGATAAAATATTTTCTTGGGACAAGAAAGCGAGTATTGCTACAGCAATCTTCTCACCTCAAACAGCATCAGGGGTGGCCTTGACTCAAGTCGACCGCATGGGTTGTTGGTTGAGCAAACATGCACGGTCTGTGTCTGTCGCATTGGATGGCATGTTAAAAGACATCAGTGGTATAAGGCAGGCGACTCTTCAAAACAGAGCGGCGATCGATTATCTATTGCTCGCTCATGGACATGGGTGTGAAGAGTTTGAAGGGATGTGCTGCATGAATCTCTCAGATCATTCAAGGTCAATTCATGAAAGTATCAAAAATATAAAGGACAGCATAAATAAGCTTGGCGAGATCACAGGATCATGGATCGATCAGCTGGTAGACTTCTTTGACATCTCTCCCATTTGGAGAGGAATTTTAAGAGTAGGATTCTATGTTTTAATAGTTCTCTTAGTCCTCATACTTGTCGTCCCATGCATATTTGCATGTTTAAAACACGCTATGAATCGGATAGCAAAAGAGGTCTTCCTGGTGCAAACAGAAGGGGGAGATGTGGGATCTCAGCACCTCAGGACAGAGGTGCAGAGTAGCCGAGAACACCCTTGGGGGGCTCAGGAGTCCTGGAATGTTGCCAGAAGTGTCTGGTGGCTGGACTTTGATCCTACACAGGAGATGACACCTGTATGAGGACTGGGAGGATTTCACTGGGGTGAATGGTGAAGGGATAAGTTAATTAGAGTGTAAAACACAGGGTTTAGGATTTCTGTACAGGGGGGTCTAAAGAAGTAAGATGGAGGAATTGGGGCGTGTCCTGTCCTTCTTCTTCTTCTTCTTGGCCTCCATCTTCTGTGGTGATGGTGGCACTTTGGGATTGGTCTTTACTAGAAGTGCACCGGTTAATAAGGGTAGAAGGTATTGGGGAAAAATTATAAATATTGTATACGTAACTTCGGGTATAAAGATAAGTGACCGCCACGGGGGCTCGCAGTGTGCCCATGGCTGACTTGCTGTGCAGACCTCTGTCGGGCTGAAAGAAAATATTTTAGATAAACAATTAATAAACACCGAGACCGAAACAAGATCAGAAGTCTCTCCTCGTCCTTTGAAGCGCCGGGCTGTCCCAGGCCACCCTGGGCCTTTCCAGGCCACCTAAACAGCCGAGAAACCGAGCAAGTGGCATCCCTGAGCTATCTCCGGTCATAAATCAGCAAAGAGAAACGGAACTGAAATCGACACACACCTGGACCTGGCTTTTGTCCAGCTCTGCACATGGAAAGAAACAGCGATGCATGTGAAGAGATACAAAGGAAATTTGGTCATCTTTGCCTCGGGCAAAATAAACTGTATAAAACCTTTCTGCAAGAAGCAGCATTTGTGAACCGAGGGGGAGACTGACACTCTGGAGGTCAGATCCCGGTGCATCCGGCGTCGACCTCGGGCTCCACGCTGTCTCTTTGGCTGTGGTGGTTTTGAAGACCGAACTTCGGTCTCGCAGACAAATTAATAAATCTTTGCTAAATTTTTGATAATTTTGTCTCACGATTTGATCATTTATAACAATGATATTTGTCTATTAATTGTGAGAGTCAATCGTCGCATTACTCATCAATCCCTTTTTAAGCCCAAAAAGCACGTGGCTGAACACAATGGCCGGCTATGCCGCCTCACATGGCCGAGCTGGACTGAATAATCCCCCACATCGGCATTGTTCCCGGGAGAACCGTCCCCCGCAGAACCCCTGCAGAGAGAGACAACCACCGCACAGCGAGATGGAGGGGAGCGGCGGGATCCTGACCGGCAGCGGCGATGCGCCCATACCAAAGTGCCATGCGGAGCTGGGGTGTTCGATACCAGCATCCTGAAAATGCCACCCAGTGTCTGCCCCGCACAGCTGCTGCAGGGGCTCGGACAGCACCGCCAATTCGGCTGGGCAGCCAGTGAGCATGACGCAGCTCCAGCTCCGTGCTGGCCCCGGGATCGCACCCCTGCCACCGGGGCCGACCGTGCCCCTCATCGCCATGGAAACAGCCGGACCGCCCTTGCCCGGAGCTGGTTGGCTCAGCCCACAAACTGCGCCCACAGCCCCACTTCCGCAAACCACGCCTGTCTGCCACTGCAACACGGGGGTGGAATCTGAGATGACATCGCTACAAATGCCCGGATGTTACCACGTCGTCACACCCGGAAGCACACCAGAAGCAGGAAGCTCCAATACCATGATACAGAGCCTCGTTCCCAGCACCAGCCCCCGACATGCAGCTGTCACTGCCGCAGCACCATGGCAGCTACAGTCAAGGTCTCAAGGCGAGGAAGCCCCTACAACCCTGCTGACGCCAGCTCCAGCCCCTTTGATGTTCCGAGCAGGAAACATTCCCACCCGAGACCCGGTAATCTTCTGGACAGAGGTAAAACAAAAGGCTGTAGATTGTGGAGATATAGAAGAGGCTGAACTAATTTCTGTACCCATGAGCTCACCATCATCCGAGAACTGGCAACAGGTTGAGGGAAAAGTTACAGCATTCCCAGTGGTGCAAGGTAATGGGACAACACCTGTCAAATACATACCCTTTAATTGGCAAATCCGCTCAGAGCTATGCCAGCTAGCTGCTAAGCATGGGTTAGGATCGCCTGCTGTTGCAAATATGCTTTGATTTATAACACCTAGTGAATTAACTCCCTATGATATGAAGCAGCTTGCAAAACTCTTTGGTAGTCCAGCGCAATATATGTTTGAATTGAGCTGGCAAGCATAGACAGAAGATCAGGGACTAAAAGGCTCAAGAGCTTTGCAGCAGAACCCATGTTTTGTGGCAGGGATCTCTCAGCTTATAGGACTGTCTCCCATGGAAGACCCACAAAGCAAAGCACGTTTAAACCCCTTTATTCTAGCCCAAGCAGAGGATTTAGCGATGAAGAAGCAAACAAAAAATCCTAACAGCTCCAGCCCAGACAGGAAGCTTCTACCAATCAAACCCCAACAAAACTTCACAGACACCCTGCCTTCTGGTATTTTGACAATAGGAAAGGTTCCGTATTCCAAAAACTATAATAAACTGATAATGTATGGTGAAAGTAAAAATATTGAAAAGGTACCACAAAAGAATTACAAAATTGTTCAACTGTTTGTTAACTATGCCTTAGAATTCATAGTACAATATCTGTCATTACTGTTTGTCGCTGACGGACACGAAAGAATACAAGCACACCACCTCTCTCAAGGTGAAGGAAAAAGGGGAAGTTTTATTCTCTGACTCCAATATTTATAGTTTTACAAAAGTGACAGTGGATTGGAAGGTGACAGTAACACCTCTGCAATGGCACAGGTCAAACCAACAGTCCATCAACTCTCTCCTCCTCCATAAAGGAATGAAAACCAATGAGTTATTTACAGAAAGTGTGTGAGAAAGTTCACTACAAGAATGTCAACATCAGAAGGCTTAGAAAATCTCAAAAAACCAGGGCGACATCTCACCCTTTTCCGTTTAAAAAAGAAAAAGGAAAATGAACAATGTGAAGAGGAAAATAGGAATAACACTCAGTGTCCACTTGCAGAGGAATCATCGGAGTGATCACTCTCAACGTCTGCATCCGAATCATCACTCAATGATTCCCCTGCTTGATGCCTTTCAGGTTGGTCACGGTTTCCATCCTGCTCATCAGCTGGATTCTGTCTCTGGGGTCGCAGATCAGGGCGAACACATTTGGAAGGTACCCAGCGTACCCCAGTATCTGTGGATACACAAGCATACCCGCGCCCCGAAGCGATAAGGTCATAGGGGTGAAGCCCTAAAGCAGATAGCCTTCCAGAAGTAATGGGTTAAAACATGGAATGAGAGGCATGTAAAGAAGGGCCTAGCACTAGAACACACGGAGAAAGCACAGCACTAGGAAAACAGAGCAACAAATTAGATAAGAGGTAGAGCATCATGACAGGGGAAGAGATAGGTATAGGAGAAACTAATGGGCTAAGCAGGTGTAGAGTCAGCAATGTCGAAACGACCCTAAGGGTTTTGCCAAGCCACGGGATCTAAGCCAAATACACCGGGAATTGACCAAATTAGGAAAGGAGTTCAAAAGTTTAAAGAGGAAGACTCATCGGAAAGACCCCGTCTATGATGAAGGCAACAGGAACGACCACCTGAAAATTCCCCAAAAGAGATGTCTCCACCTACGCTCCGCCCACGCTCCGCCTACACCATGCCCCATATGAATATGCATGATTATGTATCTGATCTGATGTAATCCTATACCCAAAATTGTATATAAGGCTTGCTTTTGCTATGTGAACTCAGAAATCCATTTCGTGATTTCTCCGACGCGTCGCTAATAAAAATACCTCCTGCTTAATTGACTTCAGCTGAGTCTGATTAGGCAGTCACTCTGCCTGTTTGGGGCAAAATTCGGCATCATTTCTGGCGAGCCAGCCAGGAGATATGGCACCAGACAGGAGATCCAAGCCTTAAGGGTCCTCTCCCGAGCCGGGTCTGGGGCCGGGGTCTTCTGGGCGCCCCTGACGGCTTTTCGTCGGGAGAAGCTCCTTCCCTGGACCGGTGCTCTCGGATGGACGCTGGCTGCATCTCCTGCTCAATTAAGAGGTATTTTAATTGCCTATTGGCTTTAAGAGGTATTTGAATTGTTTGTTGGTTTTGGGATAAAGCGCTTTGTTTGGGAAACGAGGGTCAGACGTGACCGCTCGCAGGGTAAACCGGAGGGACGCCACGGTAAAAATCCCTGATTTTACGGGTAAAGTCCCGTAAATACGGGTTAAAGTCCCGTAAAAACGGGTTAAAGTCCCGTAAACACGGGTTAAAGTCCCGTAAATACGGGTTAAAGTCCCGTAAAAACGGGTTAAAGTCCCGTAAACGCGGGTTAAAGTCCCGTAAAAAGAGTACAAAAGGAAATGACTAGGTTATGGTAGAGAAGAGTTGAACTTGGTATCTTTGGTTTGTTTTGCTGTATGGGAGATTGCCTACTGTTCTTTGAGAGCAGGAGAAAGATGTGTTAATTGGTGGTTTTATGTGTTTGTTTTATGTGTCCGTTGTAAAATCTTATAGGGGACGCTTTTATTACTTTCTATGTAAACAGATTGGAAATGTATGTGCATGAACTTGGGAACCCGGTATTTCACGGTCTATCGGCGACCTCTTGTGACCAAACCCGGTAAAACAGTCTGTTCTGACATAAGACCATAAGGTAGGAACCTTTCACTATACGGGTGTGTGTGTGGAGTGAGTGAGACGCAGCATCGCTGCGAAACGAGAGCGGAGTCCCGATCCGCATTTCCTGGACGAAGCGAATGGAAATTGTGTGAATGAAGTGTTAAGGTATATTGGCATATAGTACTTGTGGAAAAGAGCACGAATACAGAGAATAGCCATGGGAAGCCAACAGAGTAAAGATATAAATATGAAAACCCCCTTAGGATGTATCCTAAAACACTGGAAGGACCTGGGAGGGATTCCAGGGGGAAACATAAGTAAAAAGACACTTCTTAAGTATTGTACACAATGGTGGCCCCTGTACCGTCTTGATGACGGAGAAAAATGGCCACCAGAGGGAACAACTAATTATAACACTATTTTGCAACTAATACTCCTCCTCCGCCGGCTCAATAAATGGGATGAAATAATGTACGCAGACATGTTCTTCACCCTAAGGAATAAACCTGAGTGGCAAAAAGAATGTGAAATTAACGTAGCCCCTCAGGATCCCCTAGTACTAGCCCTGGAAAGGGATAAGAAGGGTCTAAAGCCCAAGGAACGTTGCTGTGATGCATGTAGTGGAAATGAGAAAAAGAAGGGTGTGGGACCTACCTGTTTTTATTGTCATAAAAAGGGGCACCTGCAAAGAAATTGCAAAAAGAAACAGCAAGATGAGAAAACTTCTCAGGAGAGTCAGAAAGGGCAAGGGTTTTGTCTAACGAAAAAGATCGAATTACACCTAGAAGAGCCCTTGATAATAAAGCTAAGAGTAGGTCCTCAGAGTGAAGAATTTGTATTTTTAGTAAATACAGGAGTTTCTTGGTCAACAGTGACAAAATTACCCCAGGGATGTGAAGTGAGTTGTGAGCAAGTTTCAGTAGTCGGAATTACAGGAGAAGCTTTCCCTGTTCCTATAATAAAAGGGGTAAAAATTGAAACAAATAACAAATTTGGAGTAAATGATTTATTGTTGGTACCAGAGGCTGAGGAGAATATGCTAGGCAGAGATCTAATAGTAGCCCTAAATTTACAGATAAAACCCTGTGAAGGAAAACTTGAAATTTATTCTTTACCTAAAGAAGATGATCTAGAAATTGATGACATGGGTTGGCTTTCAGGTGAAGTAGAAAAGTTTAGAGTGAAGGAGTCTAGTCCCTTTAGTCCCTCCTGGTCAGCGCAAGCTTGTGGATTTTAAAAGGGCAAAAAGGGACTATTTATACAGACTCCAAACATGCTTTTAGTGTAGTACATACTTTTAGAGAAATTTAGAAGGAAAGGAGACTTATAAACACTCAAAGGAAGAGGTTAATATATGGGGGGATAGTTCATATAAAGGAACACCAGAGAGGGAGGGATATTAAAGTCAGAGAAATAATTTGGCTAATAAAGAAACAAAAAGCAACCTTAAGAAAGAGAGATATTGAAATCATGACCTCACAAAAAAAAATAGAAATTCAGCAAGAGACTCTTTCCCTTCCGCTAGTAGAATTGACAGCTATAAGGAAATTAGGAGCAACATTTAAGGAGGAGAAGTGAGTTTTTTCCTGATGATAGAATTATGATGCCGAAACCAGTGGCACATTAAATCTTAGATAACTTGTATAGATGGACATATTGAGAAGCAAGAGCCTTTGTGATCATTTTTTTTTAAATTTTTTAGATGTATGAAGATATTTGAAATTTAAAAAAAAAAAAAAAAAAAAAAAAAAAAGCAAATTACCCAGGGGTGTCTCACCTGTTAAAAGGTAAATAAGAAAGTGCTTAAGAGCCCTCCCTCTGGAGAATGCAAAACAGCCTAGCGGCTATTTCAAAAGATCCAGGTTGATTTTGTAGATTTGTTTAAAGTAGGTCGGTGGAAATATTTGTTATTTATAGTAGATCAATTAACTCAGTGGGATAAAGCACAGTTTAAACAGTACTTTTGATTAATACGGGAGCAACTTTTTCAGTTTTAAATCAGGAATTGGTACCTAAAAGTGATAGATTTATACAATTTGTGAGAGCAACAGGCCAACCAGAAAAGCCTTACTTTCTGAAACCCATTAAATACAGTATTAGGAAACAGATGAAATTCATCAGTTCTTATATTTACCAAATTCACCAAAGCCCTTATTGAGAAGAAACCTATTGGAGAACTTAAGAGCCATAATAAAATTCAATAAGGACAAATTGGAATTTCAAGTAAACGAAGAACAACTGATTACAGCTCTAAGCCTAACAATCAGTTGTGTGGAACCTTTACCTGAGAATCACAATTATTACAATTTCAAGCAAATCCCGAGCGAGACTCACCCATTAGTCTGAGCTACTACTCGAGCGAGACTTACCCATTAGTCTGAGCTACTACTCGAGCGGCAGATAAAACAGCTGTTAATTTAGCAGTAACCTAGAACTCGCTCTTTGAAGTTTTAAAGGAATAGAGAATAGAGAGAGAAACGGAGCAAAATGCAGACAAAAGTCAAGGCTGAAGTAGAAGGGGGCTCTGATGGGGAACTTAGTGAAGAAAGTTCGGATGCCATGGGAGTTACCTGGCGTGCTGCCAAGGCTTCTGGGAAAGCTGCCAAGGCCTTGGGGAAAGCTCCTTATCAGTCTCTTCTTCTTACTTCTCACTCCTTTAGCTAACAGGCCCACCGCTAGCCCCTTTCACAATCCCCCTGAAATCAAATAAGCAGCACCGATTGTTGTTAAACTTAAAATTGGGGCAGAATCAGTGGTAAGAAAACAATACCCTCTGAAGATAGGAGAAAGAAGGGGATTAAGCCCATAATCAAAAGGTTTTTAGAACTGGGGTTATTGATAGAATGCGAATCAGATTTGAATACACCAATCCTGCCAGTAAAGAAACCTAATGGAACGTATAGGCTCGTTCAGGATCTGAGGGCAATAAACGAAATAACCAAGACATTACACCCGGTGGTTGCTAATCCATATACGCTTTTAACTAGGCTAAAGGATAGCCTGGCCTGGTTCACCGTATTAGATTTGGAAGACGCATTCTTCTGCCTTCCCTTAGCCCCCGAGAGTCAAAGGATTTTTGCCTTTGAGTGGGAATCAGTAGATAGGGAGAGAAAGACCCAACTTACCTGGACACGGTTGCCCCAAGGCTAGTCTAACTCGCCCACGATCTTTGGGAATCAGTTAGCCAAAGAATTAGAACAATGGGAAGGGCCACCGGGAGATGGCGCCCTCCTGCAGTACGTAGACGACCTCCTAATAGCGACAGTGACGGAGGAAGAATGCATTGAATGGACTATTTCCTTGTTGAATTTCCTGGGTTTAAGTGGATATCGAGTCTCTCAGCAGAAAGCACAACTGGTGCAAAAGGAAGTGGTGTACCTGGGATACGAAATCTCCAGAGGACAGCGATCCCTGGGAGCAGCCAGGAAAGAGGCCATCTACCAGATGCCCAAACCAGAGACGGTGAGAGACCTGCGCGCCTTTCTGGGGATGACAGCTTCATTCTTAGAAGGAAGAGCCCCAGCAGAACCCATCGAACATGACTGCCTGGAAACAACTGAAGCCGTCTACTCCAGTCGCCCAGATCTCAAAGAAGAGCCGTTCGAAGACGCGGACAACTGGTTTTCAGATGGCAGCAGCTTCGTGAAGCAAGGAGTAAGAATGGCTGGCTATGCAGTCACTACTACAGAAAGGGTAATTGAGTCAAACCCCCTGCCTGCAGGGACGTCAGCTCAAAAGGCAGAGCTGATAGCTCTGACCCGAGCCCTGGAATTAGCAGAGAACATGCAAATTAATATATGGACGGACTCTAAATATGCCTTTTCTGTCGTACATGCTCATGGAGCCATCTGGAAAGAAAGAGGACTGTTGACTACACAAGGAAAAACAGTCAAACATGCAGAAGAGGTTCTGCGACTGCTGGAGGCGGTCCAACTCCCAACACAGGTGGCCATAATGCATTGCAAGGGGCATTTGAAAGGCAATACTATTCCAGAAATAGGGAACAGGAAGGCAGATACAGAAGCTAAATTGGCGGCCGCAAGAAATAGGGAAGCGGAAATAGCGGCCCTAATACCAGGGGAGCTGGATATCAATATCCAGCCAGATTACCAAGAATCAGATCATAGGTGGATTCAAAGGAATAAGGGCAAAATACTAGAAAATGGTTGGGGTCAATTAGAAACAGGACAGTTAGTGATACCAGGAAACGTGATGTGGCAGTTTGTGAAGGCAGAACATGAGAAGGCCCATTGGGGCCTAGATTCGCTTTACCAATAGTTGCAAACCAGAATAGCAGAACCAAAATTATTTACTACTATTAAACACGTTATGTCCCAGTGTGAATGGTGTCTGAAGAACAACCCGAATACAGGAACCAAAGTACACCAAGGAGCCATAAACCGAGGTAAATTCCCAGGTGAGGTATGGCAAATTGATTTTTCTGAACTCCCAAGAAAGAGGGGGGTTTCGGTACTTGTTGGTATTAACTGACACATTTTCTGGGTGGCCTGAAGCATTCCCCTATAGGACAAATAAGGAAAGAGAGGTAACTAGAGTACTGTTGAATGAAATTATTCCACGGTTTGGAGTACCGAAGAGCATTTCTTCGGATAGAGGTACACATTTCTGTGCAAAAGTAGTGAGAGCAATAAGCAAAGCATTACAAATCAAATGGCAATTGCACACGCCCTACCGTCCACAGGCCAGTGGGCAAGTGGAAAAGATGAATCATCTTATCAAACAGCAAATTGCTAAAATATGCCAAGAGACTAATTTGCAGTGGTATCAAGCTTTACCTATTGCTCTGCTGAGACTGAGAGTCAAGCCAAGATCGAAGGAAAAGTTAAGTCCTTTTGAAATTCTGTATGGTAGACCTTATGCTATGCAAGCTGTAAATGGGGATGTCATAGACCAGATCGGTAATCAATACATTTACGATTATGTAATTGCGGTGGGGAAACAGTTCGATAAGAATGCTACTGTGATGATCGAGTACCAACCTAAGCAGCCTGATTGTAAATTGCATCCGTTTAACCCCGGTGATTGGGTGTATGTTAAGAACCTTTTAGGAAAACCCCTACAAAAAAAGTAGAAAGGACCTTTCCAAGTGCTGCTGACTACCTTCACCGCGGTTCGGAGTCGACGTCCCTGGATCCCCGGCTGGCCCGTGATCCGCGGATGCACAAGGTCAGCGAGGGCGCCCATCCCGGCCCCTCCCTGGCTGGGGCCAAGCTGGATTTGCACCACGCCCACGCCGGAGTGAAGGTCAAGCAGAAAGGGCTGGATGATGATGAAGAGGACTTGGAGAGGGAGCTAAGGGAACGAGCTTTCCTCATTCCCTTGGAGCCTCTGCCGGGCGTTACGTTACGGGATCCCCGCTCCCAGCTGCGGCAGTTCAGCCACATTAAGATGGATGTGACCCTGATGAAACCCAACTTTGCCAAGCACATTGTGTGGGACTAATTGGATTTCTTTGTGGAGGTTGTGATAGAAAATTTTGGAACGTACAAAGTTGTTTACTAGACCTCCAATGTTATGAGTGTAGCTGCAAAGAAGCAAGGGAAAACGACCATTATTTGGCCTTAAAGAAATTCGCCAACAGACCCATTTTAGAGGCTAGGGAATTGTTTGAAGCTCCCGAACAAATTGTATTAGGGTGGTGCCATTGGAAAGTACACCGCTAGTTACAATATTGTTTGAAACTTAGTCGTTCTAAGGTTTTATCAACCCGTTGCTATTCTTCTGTCCCACGACATCCACTAACAAGTGACCAAATTGGGCCCTTTAAAAGACAAAGAGATTTAGACACTGAACTAGAAAAGGTTATTTTACAGGTAGAACAAATTCACATCAAGCAACGAGAGCGCCAAAAGAAACAAAATTGACAGCTAGACATCATGACCCCGACTCCACCTCAAACCTTTACAAATAGGGATGGACGTCAAGATTCTCAAAGCAATGCTTGCACACCCTGAAGTAAAGAAATTGGTGCAAAAGGTGAATCTAACAACTAAACGAATGGTATGGCAGATAGAACACAATTCAAAAAGAATAAAAAATGTCCTGACTGAAGTAGAACAAGTAGGCCAGCATCACTGGTAGGACATCTTTACAGGATATTCCCCAAACAGCTACACAGGTCTTCCATTACCCGGTGCACCCAATGCTAATAGTAATTGTAGCTTTGTTATTACTAACTCTTACAAACATTTGTTTGTGGTAGAGACTAAAGAGCATAATGAAAAGGACCCAAATGATTTAGGCGATGGTACGAACCTATCAGCGTCCTGTGGAACCAGAACTTGACGAAAGAATTCGTAAGTTACAAGAAAAAGGGGGGAAATGAAGCCCTAAAGCAGATAGCCTTCCAGAAGTAATGGGTTAAAACATGGAATGAGAGGCATGTAAAGAAGGGCCTAGCACTAGAACACACGGAGAAAGCACAGCACTAGGAAAACAGAGCAACAAATTAGATAAGAGGTAGAGCATCATGACAGGGGAAGAGATAGGTATAGGAGAAACTAATGGGCTAAGCAGGTGTAGAGCCAGCAATGTCGAAACGACCCTAAGGGTTTTGCCAAGCCACGGGATCTAAGCCAAATACACCGGGAATTGACCAAATTAGGAAAGGAGTTCAAAAGTTTAAAGAGGAAGACTCATCGGAAAGACCCCGTCTATGATGAAGGCAACAGGAACGACCACCTGAAAATTCCCCAAAAGAGATGTCTCCACCTACGCTCCGCCCACGCTCCGCCTACACCATGCCCCATATGAATATGCATGATTATGTATCTGATCTGATGTAATCCTATACCCAAAATTGTATATAAGGCTTGCTTTTGCTATGTGAACTCAGAAATCCATTTCGTGATTTCTCCGACGCGTCGCTAATAAAAATACCTCCTGCTTAATTGACTTAAGCTGAGTCTGATTAGGCAGTCACTCTGCCTGTTTGGGGCAAAATTTGGCATCAGGGGCCTTCCCACTGTTTGGTGACTAAATTCCGCACCCGAACCTTCGCTCGAGGCTGATGTGCCTCGTCTGCCGCCTGCAATGAGAGATGGTGATTCAAAATGACAGGGTTATTTGAGTTCTGCGGCACAGTGAGATGATTGATTGTACACAAAGCTTTTGCCAATCCACTGTGCGGGGTTTCACCCTGCATTCCCCGTTTTTGTTTTTGAAGAACCTGCTTCAGAGTACCATGAGCGCGTTCTACAATAGCTTGACCAGTCGGAGAATGAGGGATACCAAACTTGTGCGAGACACCCCACAACTGCAGGAACTGTCGCACCTTTTGTGATGCGTAAGCAGGACCATTGTCGGTTTTCACAGCAGAAGGTATGCCCAGAACGGCAAAGGCCTGCCTCCAGTGGGCAAGGACATCACGGGCCTTCTCCCCAGTGTGAGCCGAAGCCCGCATCGCAGAAGAGAACGTGTCCACAGTGACATGCACATACTTGAACCGGCCAAACTCGGCAACCTGGGTGACATCGGTCTGCCAAAGCTCCAAGGCCCTAAGGCCTCTGGGATTTACCCCTGCTGGCAGAGGCGGAGCAAGTGCATGGCAGTCATCACATGACTCGACAATGTCACGAGCCTCAGTTGGCGTTAGCTGAAACTGCTTCTGCAAGGTATGTGCATTTTGGTGGAAAAACCCATGCGATGCTTTGGCCTGTGCGAGTGTATCAGGCTGAGGCGCTACCCATGCTGGGTTGGCCAACTTGTCAGCCCTCACATTACCTTCCACTATAAAACCTGGCAAATCGGTGTGACTCCTCACATGCAGAACATAAAATGGATGAACTCGGGCCTGAATGGCACACCACAAGGTCTTCAGTAACTGAAACAAGGCAGGATTACTGACCTCCTTCAAAACGGAATGACCCAACCGCTGTGCGATATCAGCCACATAGGCGGAATCCGTGACCAAGTTGAAGGGTTCCTGGGAAAATTTCTCAAATGCCATGACAGCAGCCCTCAGTTACACCAATTGAGCTGACCCATTCTCATGGCCTTCCAGAACCTGCCACTCAGACCCATCCCTCCAGGTAACAATGGCCTTTCCTGTCCTTCCTGAACCGTCAGTGAAGACGGTGGGTCCTTGCACGGGTTCCTGACTATTCTTGGGCCACAAAGAAATTTGTGTGGATTTCGCCATATGCAACAGCCTATGGCTGGGCAGATGATAAGTGATCTGCCCTGCACCAGGAGTATGATCTTTGCAGGATCCGCACCCATCAATTGCAAACACCGTTGTCGGCATTTGATTATCAAGCGAGCAATCAGCTCAAGCAATGTAGTTGCCGTCTTCTGCGGCTGATGGGGCAGGAAAACCCATTCCAGAACGTGCAAGGAATCAGACCATTTGTCACTCCATTGACCAATGATGCCTGTGGGATGCGAATCTGGAGTGGTGATGAACACAGTGACATCAACGGAGGGATCAATGCGATAAACCTGACAAGCCGAAACAGCTTGCTGAACCACCTCCAACGCCTTACGCGCCTCAGGGGTCAGTGTGCGAGGCGACTTCAGATCAGAGTCCCCTTTCAACAAATCATACAGAGGAGACAGCTGTGCGTTGGTTAGTCCCAAATAAGGACGTAACCAAGTGATGACACCTATCAATTTCTGAGCATCATTCAGTGTCTTCACAGAATGCACAAATTGCACCTCCTGGTGACAGATTGTCCGTTCCAAAATTTTGACCCCCAAGTACTTCCAGGGTGGTTTTTGTTGAACCTTTTCTGGAGCCACCTGCAGTCCATGAGCATGCAAAGCATCGAGCAACCGAGGCTGAATCCTCAGCAGCTCATCCTGGGTGGACGCGGCCACCAAAATGTCGTCCATATAATGATTCAGACGCGCATCAGGAAACTGCTTGCGAACTCCAGACAAGGCACGGGCCACATACCACTGGCATATGGCAGGAGAATTACGCATGCCCTGAGGCAATGTCCTCCATTGATATCTCTGTGCGGGCTCAGCCTCGTTAATCGCTGGCACCGAGAAGGCAAACTTCTGTCTGTCATCGGGATGCAAAGGAATCGAAAAGAAACAATCCTTCAGATCCACAATGAGGACCGGCCAGCCTGCAGGAAGCATGGTAGGCGATGGCATGCCCGCCTGCAATGGTCCCATGCTTTCCATCACGGCATTGACCTTCCGGAGGTCTTGCAACAACCTCCATTTCCCAGATTTCTTCTTGATACAGAAGACAGGAGTGTTCCAAGGACTGTTGGAAGGCTCCAGATGACCCTGGTCCAACTGCTCCTGCACCAAATTCCGAAGGGCAACTAATTTATCATCAGGGAGGGACCACTGCTTCTCCCAAACGGGTTTGGCCACCAGCCACCGTATAGGAGGCGTAGGACACTCTGCGCCCTTCACTGCAGTGGCCCCCATTAAAAATCCGTCCCGATACGCACCCCCCAGGCAGACAGAACATCCCTCCCCCAAAGGTTGGCAGGAGTAGAAGTAACATGAGGCCTAACCCAGGCCATCTGTCCCTCCGGGTTGGTGACCAGCACAGGCTGCTGGGCCACGTAGCATTGTGCCGTCCCTCCCAGGCCCGCGACAGACGTCCCCACCGGATCCAGGGGCCACTCCGAGGGCCAGGCGGCAAGGGAGAGAACAGTGATGTCAGCACCGCTGTCGAGAAGCCCGCGGAGGTGGATTTCCGACGGTGTCGCACCAGGAACAGACAGGGTACACAGCATCTCGGGCCGGTCTTTGGTCAGGACAGCAGTCCAGTGAACCTGAGGCTGCCCAGTGGATCCAAAGCCACCAGCTCCACGTGACCGGTCAGCTGTCCTGCGAACAGAAGACTTAAAAGGCACAAGTTGAGCAAGCCGTGTCCCTTTTGGGATTGTGACAGGGGGAGTGAGTGTGGAAACCATGGCACAAATCTGCCCTGTAAAATCTGCATCAATGAGCCCCAGGTGCACAATGATGCCCTGAAGGGTGGCACTAGATCTCCCCATAAGGAGAGCACTCATGCCCCCACCCAAGGGACCAAAGGCATCCAGGGGAACCTTGCGTATCTCAGACGAATCTAAGACAACTGTTGCCGCGGTGCAGACGTCCACGCCTGCTGGTCTGCGGGTGCTAGCTGCAAGCCGGCAAAGGAGACCTCCATCGGCACCTCGGTCTGGAGGGAAGCTTGTGTCTGAGCACGCCCCTCCTGCTGCGCGCTCCGCCTCACGTTTCCCGAACCTGGCAACGCCTGGCCATTTGCATGAACAGTCTCCTTACAAACGTTAGCCATGTGATTCAGGCTACCACACCGACCGCACAAGAACATGGGGAATTTGACCTTCTGATCCTTCTTCCCCCGCTTCCTGCTAGTCTGTGCATTCGCCTGCTGCGGCCGCCCGCCCTGCGGTGCTGCCCAGACGGGCTGCACAGCGGCAGCCACAGCGGCCAACTTCCGACGTGAGGGGATGATGTTCGCACAGGCTTCTGCCATCTCCCAGATACTAGGATCACCAGTCATAGCTGCTATAACCTTATACAAGCTTCATTACAATTGCACTTGACAAGGTTTGCAATTGTAACGTCCCTCGCCACAGGATCAGGCACCTGCCTCTCCATGGATGCAATCAACCTCGCCGCAAATACCATAAAAGGCTCATCATCCCCCTGGACAACAGTTGAGAACGACTGCTTCGGAGCAGCCATTTCCAGGGTCTGCACAATCGCTCCCATGCCCAGAGTGTTGCATTGCTGAAGCACAAGGGGATCATATCCAACCTGCCCCTGAACATTCTCATAACGCCTTGTCCCCAACAGCATATCAATAACAACTGCACGCCTGGGGTCTTCCGGCGCCAGCGCAGCATTCCGCCTCACCACTTGGGCTGCCAGACGAGCCCACTTGGTCTCAAAAACACCAAATTGCACAGGGTCAAAAAGAGAATGTGCCACACAACGGACATCGTGAGGTGTCAGCACATCCTGATCAAGCCTCTGAAGAATGTGCATAACCTCAGCAGACCCCAAACCATGCTGAGCAACCGCTTCACGGAGTTCCTTCTCCAGCTTATACACAAGGGGTTCCTAAGTGTTATGAGTGACGCCCCTGAGCACAGGGAAAGCCTGGGGACCCCCTGGCAAAGCCACCGCACCTGCCGTGCCCCGATCCTTGGGCCCCCCAGAGACAGGAGGGATTGATTGACTGGGAGCCGGGGCAACACCACTCATCCCTGCGCCCCCTGCAGCACCGGCAGAGCCAAAGGAATCCATCCCCCGACCCTGCAGATGCCGTGAGGAGAGATGTTCATTCATCTCGTCAGTCTTGGTTTTTGCCTCTGGCCAAAAACTTTCAGGGTGCCTCGGACGCACAGTCACCTGGCACGCAGGAAGCGTCCAAAGACCTGACGAGAAAGGGCCATGGCCCCGGGCACCCGCCGGCCTCCCGCCGGTCGCGTCAGCAGTTGCACTAAAGGTAAACACTCCAGTCCCCTGCTGCGCTGCAGCTCCGGCCGGAGCCGCCTCGGCGGCCGCAGCTGCCAGCACAGCCAGCACATCTGGCACAGCGCCTGACGCAGCCGGCGCGGGGCCCCCATCCCCCGATACGGGGGCGGGGTGGAATGCCGAGGGAGGCGCAGCCCGCGGAGCCGCGTCACTGCGGGGCGGCACAAGGGAGCCGGGCAGGCCCCCTATGAGAGCCCGCCCCAATCTGCAAGACCCCGTAGCGGGCACAGCCCCCACCGAACGGAGAGGAACAGGCTGCCCGCCCACCGGAGCGGGGCTGGGCGGAGCACCGACCGACACCCCGCCCCCGGCTGCCTTCACCGGCTGCGCAGACACAGAGGCGGGCAACGCCCCGCCCCCGGCTGCCTTCACCGGCTGCGCATGCCCAGCAGGCTGCACAGACGCGGAGGAGGGCGAAATCACTCCCCCCGCTGAGGAACTCGATTCGGAGGTGGGAGAACCCACCCCCACCTCGCTCAGGGGAAACGTGGTGGACACACCGCAGTTCGGACAACAGGTAGTCACCGAAGCAGCCTCAAATCGGGGCGGAGGCTGACCCTTAAAGGCCGGGAAGGCACACAGAGAGGGCAACCCGTCCCCCGCCCCGCCACCCGCATAGGACGAGGCGGGGCGAGGACGGCCCGCCGAATCCAAAGAGCCCCCCGGACTCGGGACCAGCTGGCTGTGAGCCCAATCCACCCCAGGCGGATAATGGCCACTCCCCAGCACACCGTCATGAGGCGGGGAGGGGGGGTCCACATCATACAGGAGCTCAATCTCCTCCTCATCCTCATCTGAAATAGAAGGGCTTCCCTGGGAGCTCCGAGGGGTACAAGAACCGGACCCCCGCCAAAGCTCCTCACATTGCCTCCACTGCAGCAGCAGCGGTCCCACATCTACAGTGCAATCATCAAAGAGGGCCTCCATAAGGTGGTCCCCCAAGCAAGACCACTCCTGCCTATCGAACGCCTTCAGAACGTCCGAAAAAAACCCCCGCTCTCGGGCCCACAGAATCAATCTCTCCAAACCATCCCAGGAAACAGACACCTGTTTCCACTCCAGAACCACCCTCCAGAGATCCAAAATGAGGGAATCGTCCTGGAAAGCCACAGAGGTTTCCATTGCCCGAGAACAGCAGGCAAAACACCAAAAGGAGGAGGGGAAAACCTCACCACAATCCGCTGTCCGTGTTTCAGCCTAGGCTGCAATACACTTCGGCGGTCACCAGATGTCGCTGACGGACACGAAAGAACACAAGCACACCACCTCTCTCAAGGTGAAGGAAAAAAGGGAAGTTTTATTCTCTGACTCCAATATTTATAGTTTTACAAAAGTGACAGTGGATTGGAAGGTGACAGTAACACCTCTGCAATGGCACAGGTCAAACCAACAGTCCATCAACTCTCTCCTCCTCCATAAAGGAATGAAAAACAATGAGTTATTTACAGAAAGTGTGTGAGAAAGTTCACTACAAGAATGTCAACATCAGAAGGCTTAGAAAATCTCAAAAAACCAGGGCGACAACTGTTTACATTTATTAAAATCAAAATCGTTAAGCCTATGGTAGCTGATTTTACTAAAGTTATTAAGAAAGTATTATATTCCTCTCTCAGGCATGGGCTGCTGTGTATCAAAGAGATCATAGGATATATATTAATAATTAGTCTCTTAGAATTCCTAATAGCCCTGCTTGCATTATTTCTAGATCAAACCTGAAGATTCAAAGAATGTAATCATCTTAACATTCTAGGTCCATTGACACATACACAGAATATTAATTTACTAACTTCATAGGCAAATTTCAACTACAAAGTCTCTAACCAAGAATTTACCACCTATCATCATTTTAAAACCTAAAGTCGCCTGTTCAAGTCAATAACAAAATTTCTAACTCCTAACAAAAGGGAAAAAGTAGATTGCTTGCACTGTTATTCATATTAACAAAATTTTCTTACACTAGAATATTGTTCAAAACCAATATTTTGTTCCTATTCTTATTTAGTATACAAAGAAAAAAGGGGAAAAAAGGTTGGGGTGAATACATACTCCCTTTTGAGTCTTAAGTAATATCACGTTCTCATGTTTTACAATGAATCATGTAACAGTACAGTGATCCTATGATAATTCAGCTGCCTAAAAAAACAAGGTAAATGCTTTACAATGAACACTGAAAACCAGACACCAGCCCGATGTCCCTCCAACAGACATTACAGAGCTATGTAACCAAAACAACTGATAACTGCCTCATAGAAATCTGTGACTTTTGAAATAACAGTTCATGTAAGGACTCTGTTCATTTACGAATTGCCTTATCTGTTAAGCTTGTTTTTTGTTACAGTACTAAAGTTGAATGTTTCGAGGTTTTCTAATTTCACTTCAGAGTTTAGATATAACTTACAGCTTTGTTTACAAACTAGTTTTCATGTTTACAGACTGTTTTCTGTTTACAAATTGTTTTGCTAGGTTTCTGTTTACAAATTGTTTTCTCTAGTAGTTAGACTTTCTTCAACAGTTTTAGGAGTTCAGTAGCTTGTTGCTGTTAAAATAAGCTATGATTTGTAACCTAAACACTAAGAAATTCTTGCCTACAGACTCTAAACCAATATACTGCACCTTCACTAATACATCTCATGCAAATTTAAACCATGCTGTTTCTTTCACCCTGTTTGCTAGGGACTCCTACAAATAGATGACAGAGCAAAGATCACAATTTTTAGTAAAGACAAATGGTGAAATGTTGCATTAGCATTAATCAAGTTATAATAAGCAGCCCAGCTCAGCTCCATGAACCAGCCTCTGGGATGACTGACAGAAGCTCACAGCCAATGGGAGCTCTCCTAGGATGCAGGCATCTTATTGGTTCACGGTCTGGGGGCACATGGATAGACCAATGACCTGTCTCAGTCCGGGAGTTTTGAATGGGCTATAAAAGAAAGCCCTGGACAATAAATTGTGTTGTTTGCTGATGACCAACAAGAGTTTGTCATGTGTCATGTCTCAGACATATGAACATCACAGGAATTATTAATGTAATACTGGACATCTTTTGCGTGTTCACCTGTATGTGTGGAGGCAAAAATACAAGTCAAAAAGGTATCAATGTAACATGAATGTGTTTCAATTTAGCAAACTCAGGGATATGTGTAACATCAGTCTGCCAGATTTCTAGAGCTTGGAGTACCTGGGGATTAACTCTGAGGGCAGGTAAGGGTGCCACCTATTGACAGTTGGCACAGGCTTGCACAATTTGCCGTGCTTGTTAGTGTGTAAGCTGAAATTGTTTTTGAAGAGCTGCTGCACTCTGATGAAAAAAACCCATGTGACAGACATGCCTGAGAAAAAGCATCTGGCACAACAACAGCCCCTGCTAACTTGTCTGCACGGGCATTACCTTCAGAGATACCAGGAAGACCAGTATGGGAACATATGTGGAGGATATAATACCTCTTAGTACATAACTGCACTGCAAAACACAAACACAGTAATAAAGAAAAGAGCAGTGGGTTAGTTACTTCCTTGATAGAAGCTTCTTCTATTCTTGTCACTCTACCTGCAACATAAGCAGAGTCAGTAACAATATTAAGTTCATTTTGAAATTTTTCAAAAGCCCTAACCACAGCTGCTAATTCTACCAGTTGAGAAGAACCATGAACTACTTTTATATCTTGTAGCCACTGCCTGTTACTTTGCCACACTATCACAGACTGCCCGGTCTTTCCAGAGTCATCTGTAAACAGTGTAGGCACTGGCAATAGGAATTGGGGAACAGTAAGATTTTCCAATAAAATTAAGATAAAAAATGACAGGGATACCATCAAATTTTCTGCGAGCCTGTCAAGCACTTAACACCTGTGTGATCTGTTCTAAGGTTCCTGTTGCTCTGGGTGTCAGGGTGCGAGGGGAAGTAAGTTCAGGGTTCCCTTTCAATAACTGGAAAAGGGGGTAGAACTGATCAGTTGTAATACCCAATTAATTTTTCTCAAGAGCTTTTGCAAATCATTCTGCATGGACACTCGAGATAATTGAAGACACAGAAAATGTAAATCGGGGGTATTGTGTTCACAAAGTGGTACAGTAAAAAAAAGTAATATTTTAAATTAATAACTATGAGGGTCCAGAATTGCAGTAACATTGCAGGAGACGGTAGCCCTGGCTGTAGGGCTCCCATAGGTAAAATAGCATTACTGATTTTTTCAAGATTGTGCAGCAATTGCCATGTTCCCTCTTTTTCTGAATAACAAAAACAGGAGAGTTCTACGGGCTAGTTGTGGGAACGATATGGCCAGCATGAAGCTGCTTTTGTACAAGCTGGTGTAAATGTTGCATCTTTTCCCGAGATAAGGGCCACTGGTCCACCCACACAGGACGATCTGTCGTCCAGGTGAGGGCTGGGACGTGCTGCTCAGAGGTTGCCCCTATGATAAATTTGTTCCCAGCACGAGACCCCATTGGCTAAGGCATTCTTGTTCCCCCAAAGTAACAGGGAGTGATAGTACATAAGGTTTCATGGTGGCACTGTGACTTTCAGAGCCCTCTATTGTGACAAAATTGACACTTCTTTGGAATAGAGAGGCTGTTGCAGACATTTCTCCACAGAAATCCTTTCTTTTGGATTTCTGCATCTTCGGGAGGCCAGAGGCCCCCGAAGAGAAGGTAAACAATTATTATCAGCTGCTGTGGAATGCAACAGGGACATCTTGATTGGTTCATTTCCTATGTTTATAATTAAGGGCCAATCACCAGTACAAGCTAGGGGACTGAGTCCCTGGACACAGCTTTGTTTGGGATTCTTTTCTATCTATTCTTAGCTTAGCTAGCAGCTCTGCAAACCTCTCTCTATATTCTATTAGTATAGTCATAATGTATTATATATATTATCTTAATAAATCAAGCCTTCTGATCAAGAAACAAGATTCACCGTCTCTCTATCACCAGCAGCGACCCACTCAGGTCACTGTAATATCTGGTGACCCCTCGTGTAAGAGCAAAAATTAATCTAATAAGACCAGAGGAGCAAAAATTGCTGCACTGGGTAAAAATCCTGTATGTGTAGCATTTGATGGTTGCTTTGAAGTGACCACAGAAGTGGATTCAAGCCAGGAGCTGAAGAACTGAAGATCCTGATATGGACAGAGTTCACAGCCAAGGCTGACCACAACAGAACTTTCTTCTGGAAAATCATCAGGAAAGATGATGGAAAAGAGCAGCAGACCTGCGGAGCTGGCCAGAGAAAGCTGGACTCTTTCAAAAGGTACTGTTCACTTTTCTATCCCTGATGAACCAGCCCTTCGTAGTTTGTGGCTGTTCGTATGGCAGACCCATGCCTTGCCAGAAGAGATTTAATTCTCCCCTTCAGAGGAGAAAATCATAGCCCTCGGGAAATATTGGTGCAGGGAAGACGGTTTCCTTTTGTCAGAAACAGATATCTATGAATCCTTTCGATGGGCAAAATTTTTGGGTTCTTTGCTGATGTCTTATATGCTTTGGATGCTTTTGTCTGGGAGTGCATGGACTCCATTTTCCAGTTCGTCTGGAACAAGGGACGTGTCCTGCCTTCTATCTACCCAGCATTTATAAAGCTTTTCCCAGTCCTGAAACACAGAGCAGCTTGTTTTCAATGGATCTCTAATTGTTATGGCCAAGCTCTGTTTCCACCACCTTTGGCAGAAGACCCCGTGGGTGATGTTTTTGGGCTTTTTTCCCCCCCCTGCTTTGCGGCGGGGGGGGCTGAAACTTCGCGGCGCGAAGAAGTTTTTTTTACTCTTGCTCCGGAGCATGCTCAGATGGAGTTCTCTCCTTCCCCCCCTTCTCTCTCTCCGGGGGGATGGGAGTGGCCGCTCAAGCCAGCGCCGGCCTCTCAGACTCCGCCTTCAGACATGGGGGCGGCACCGGTCTCTGAGGCTTCCTCCATGGCCCTGCTAGAGCCGTCACTCCAGGAGATCCCGCCTCCGCCTCTCCAGGAGGTCCCGCCCACGGTTTCACCAGCCTCCCCGCCCCCGCCAGAGCCTGTGTCGGAGAAGACAGAAGAAACAGCACTGTCGGCGATTGACCTGTTGCTAAGCAACGGCGATGCTCCGCCGCTTCTCCCAGCTCCGCTGGTACCCGTGCCGTGCCTGCCGCCGCTTTCAGAGCCAAGGGACGCAGCAACAGCGTGTTCCCGCGCGTCCCCACCTCCTCCAGCCGAGACAGTTCCTGTTCAGGATGGGGCTGAAAATGCCGTTGAGCCCGCGGGACCCTCGGAGCAGCCCGCGGCGGATCCTCCGCCTCCCCCCCCGCTGCTTCCACCGGACGTCCCAGCGGCTTTGCCGTTGTCAGAGATTGCCCCGGCGGGGGGTCTCTCCTTCCGTGGAGCGGGGGCTGCCCGCCAGCTCACTGTTGCGGCAGTCCAGCTGCCTGTTTTTAAGATCAGCATTCTCGGCGGTTTGGGGGGTGGTTTTTTGGGGATTGTCCCATGGAGGCCGCCGCCTCTCTTGTGCCCTAGTGGCATGGGGGGGCAGGTGCATCCCGAGAGTTCTGCCTCTGATCCCCAGCCCGGAGGGGATGGGGATGATGCTATGGGGCGGATGAGAGACAAACCTGATGCATTGCAGAGGGAGAGGGCACAATTGGAGGAGACCATAGCTGGTTTGCTGTGGGAAACAAACATCTCCAGACCCCAGATGGGATTGCTGGGGAAGGCTTCTATTTCCCTGCTGCTGGCATGCCTCAGTGGTTTAGGGGAAAGGAAGCGTCTCACTACCCGTGCTGCCATTGTGCTGGCAGCAGGGTTCAGGCCTGTGGATATGCAGAGCCTTCCTTATGAGTTTGGCCTGGGCCGTTGGGCTCAGGAGGTTCCTGGGCCAGGGCCATCACTTGGCCTCCTGATGTTTTTGGGGATTGTGGTTTGTCCTACCGGACCGGGTCCACCTGTGTGAGCCAGTTTTGGGGTTCCTGGTCCGGCATGGGCCAGGGCCCCCAGGGCATTTTCCTTCTCTGGCACTGCTCTGCCTGGCTGCTGCTTTTTTGCTTTTCAGTAAAAAAAAAAAAAAAAAAAAAAAAAAATTAAATAAAAGAGATTGAAAATAGTGTGGGCAGCAGCTCTGATGCGCTGAAGCATTGAAGGGCCAGAAAGGACATTCCAAAATTGTTCAAATGGTTTCAAATTATTTTAAATTGTTTAAAATTGTGTTATGCTGTTTCAGGACAAAAAGGACTCTCAGATGTCCAAAAGAAACAACTTCAGCTGATGGACTGTTCCTGAAATTCAGCTGCATGGACTCAAATTCTCTTTACATTGTATTTTGCATTTTTCTTATATTATAGCATTGTTTTAGTGATTTGTTAGTTATTGTATATTCTATAGGTGAAGAAATTTCTTGTTCATTCCACATCAGCATTTTTCTTTTATTTTATACAATTTGGAAAGGTGAGATGTCGCAGACATTTTTCCACAGAAATCCTTTCTTTTGGATTTCTGCGTCTTCGGGAGGCCAGAGGCCCCTGAAGAGAAGGTAAACAATTATTATCAGCTGCTGTGGAATGCAACAGGGACATCTTGATTGGTTCATTTCCTATGTTTATAATTAAGGGCCAATCACCAGTACAAGCTAGGGGACTGAGTCCCTGGACACAGCTTTGTTTGGGATTCTTTTCTATCTATTCTTAGCTTAGCTAGCAGCTCTGCAAACCTCTCTCTATATTCTATTAGTATAGTCATAATGTATTATATATATTATCTTAATAAATCAAGCCTTCTGATCAAGAAACAAGATTCACCGTCTCTCTATCACCAGCAGCGACCCACTCAGGTCGCTGTAATAAGAGGCCTCCAACCCCAGCGAGACCTTTAGCAGCTTGAGTCAGGGGCCAATGAGTGGGCCACGCTGAGAAAGCTATAACAGTACAATCAGCACCACTATCAAGTATACCAGCAATTTGTCGCTTCTCGTTTTGATGCCAAAGAGTACATTTGAGAGTGGGTCTATGACTGGAAAGTGATTGTGCCTAGAAGATTTGTGGCTGCCTAGTGAAATCAAAGCCACTGTTACCTCTAACTTGTGAAAAACTACTGGGGGGGTTAACATGGAAATAAACAAGTTGAGCAATTTGTGCCCCTTCAGAAATTCGATATTATGTTAGAGGTCATTGGTTGGAGACAGAAATGACATGAACTTACAGAGGGTCCTCAACAAACAGCGCCAAGTTTATTATGGCTGCCTCTTTTATAGGGGGTTTGAATTTCCTAGGTTTAGATAGCCGATTGGTTGGGATTTCTTACTGCCCAGATCTCTGACCAGTGGTGTGTCTGCATCTAGGCTTAAACAGGGTTGGCCAAGGTCTCTGAGTTTGAATCCAACCTATCACCACTTTATCCGGGGACCTGTTTTTGTATCCAGGCTGGTCGAGTTTAGGGGGGCAGCTTCAGACTAGCTGCACTGTGACAATTTGACATGGGGGTACAGGGGTCCAAACCATTATCTGAACCTCCACAGTAAAATCCCTGTCTATAAATCTAGACAGAACAAAAAACCCCTGCTTTTTGGTTGACGCTTGACCAATCAAAAGTGCACTGCACCCCCAGTCCAGCGGTCCCCAGACATCTGAAGGCAAACAGTGCGCATCAATGTCCTGAAGAGTTACTGTGATGGCAGAGGCCAGGTCCATGCCAGTGCCACCTGCTGTCCATGCTCGCAAGGCTTTTGAGGGGATAAGTGCAGCAGGGCTTGATTTGCTATACACGCGCAGCTCCCCCCTCTTCTCTGCTGGCAGTTTCCTGGAGCACCCATTGATGTAGCTGGGAGCAGCCCCTCTTCTTTATTAAATCTAGACCAGCATTGTTTTACATGATGCTGTCCCTTCCGGCAATGTGCGCATACACCTGAGTCCCCAGAACCTCTTTTGTTCCAGGGGCATTTGCATCTCATGTGACCCAGCTTCCCGCACAAAAAACAAACCATCCAGAATGAACGCTCATCATAGCAAGAGCCTCCAAAAGCAAAGTCATGTTATGACCAGCAGTGCCAATTCCGTGACAAGCCTTAAGCCTTTCTACAACAGTGGGGCTTGCAGGGGCTGTAAAACCTTTTGACAGGATTTGTTTTCCACTGCTAACTGCTTCAGTAATATTTCTCGCATGGTGATGTTGCCTATTTGCTTATCTAGGGCAGCTTTTAACTTATCTAGAAACTTAAAAAAAAGTTAAACAGCTCCCTGTCTTATGTTAACAAATGAGCTTGTAGTGAGACCACCATCCGGCACTTTATGAAAAGCCAACAGAGCAAGCTCCTTTGACTAAGAGCTTCCGCAGGCAGCCAAGACTGCATTGCGGTCGGCACATATTGACCCTCCCCCATAAGAGTTTCGTCACCAATAGGTCACAAAACATACCCCAGGGGTTGCTGTAAATTTTCCATAGTTTTAACAGTGCAGAGCTCTCTCCACTCCGACATCCAGACAGTGAATTGTATACTCATCAGCATAAGCCATGCTATTTGCTTCAAGTCTTGTGATGCCAAGTCATACAAGTTCACCACAGTTTCCAAAAGGTTAGTAGTGAATGGGGCACTGATGCCATTGTCTATGGCAGAGCGATGCGGCACTTTTATGACACCATAAGGCAAGCTTTCCCATATAGGTAGTTGGTGGGATTGGTAGATAACTAGGAAGGCATGCAATAAGTCCGCATTTCCTTCTGTGGCAGCCTGTTTTGTCACCACTGCCCACCGATCAGGGGGTGTAAGAGCCTAAATGAGGGATGCAGGACTCCAGGCGGCTCTTCAAAATGCAGTTTATTACATCCAAGACATTACAGCATTCCAGGGTCGTGGGTGACAGAGCTTGTGCCTACAGCTGTCAGCTCCAGCTGCAGACAGGCCTAGAGACCCTTTAATTTTGGTTACAATGCATTATATACTTTGCTGAGCATCTTAATACAGAAGAACTAATCTATACCTTAATTTTTACCTATAGCCTATCATAACTACTATAATTACCATATTCATGTTACTGTTCTCCAATCACTGAAAGTTAGTATGTTACAGTTTAAGCTAGAAGTTATTTTTCAGTTTTCTTGCAGTGGAAAATTCTGAGACCTTTTTTCTACTTGCAACATTGGCAGACTTGTTTGCCTGTGCTTTCTGCTTGCTAAAAACATCTTCTTGTTTGAGGTGGGTTTATCCTTTGCTCTAAGTCATAAAAACTCCTTCTAACTAACATACCCTTTGCCTTCTTAGTTATCCAGTAAGACTGGCTCAGTAATTCTTCTCTTCTATATCAAAACTTGCTTTCAATTCTGTTCCTTCTTCAGATTCTACATTCAAAAATATTTCTGCCAAGCATACATGTCTGTTAAACTTTTTTGTCAAGCTTTCATCCTTCCCAACAGGAGGGAAGATGTTGAGTTCCCTTCCTGATGCAAACAGATCAAGGGACCAGGGGCCACCCACCGGTTCTCCTCCCACGGCCGGGAGAGACTTACGGTTAAAGTCTTGGGTTTCGTGCAACAGCGGCACTGAAGGAGCAGGCAATGAAGGAGCAGGCACCTGAAGAGCCTTCATGACTGTTGCAGTGCCATGAGCGTCTTTCTTTTTCCAGTTATCTGGTGACGTATACGCCACAGGTAAGGCATACACAGTCTGCCACGAATACAAAAGCTCCACCGGCACTCTGCCGCCTCGCCTAACACGGTCCCACACAGCGTCCCCTAAAACGTTCCATGTCTGAGGGTCAAAAACATTGATACTATTCAAAGTTTGATCCCAGTCTTTCCAATCTGAAGGTTCAACTTTCCTGCCATGTTTCTGTGACATCTGTTTCAGCATCTCTGCGACATTCTTCTGCTCCTGGGAAACACCACTCCCCATAGTTCTTGGCTACTACCCATTTGTTGCGTCACATTGCAACTGAGTTCATCGTGTCCAGGGAGGGTGCAGCTGCCAGTGCCGGACATGGGAACAAACGAGATGGGTCTTCATTTCATAAAGCTCGAAAATCCATTTATTACCCCTGGGGAGGAGGGGTGGGACGAAGACAAAAGATCAGGCAAAGGCAGGGTCATGGGGTTTTTATAAGGTATTGCAGGGGTGGAGTTAGGGTTTGGGTCAAGGGAGGAGTTCTTAGCAACACAAGAAGGGTAAGATCAAATTTCTGCCTCTTAGGAACAGGGGAATTCCACACCCTCTGTCCTGCAGAAAGGTCAACTGGCACCATGAGCTTCTTTTCAGCTCCTGGACTTCATTTCAGCTCCCAGGCTTCCTTTCAGCCCCTCTGTAAAGTTCAGCCAAGTCATCCTCACTGGTGCAACTGCTAGTTGCCTTTCAATCCCTGATGTTATGAACAAAAATTCGGTTAATATTTTTTGTGAGAAAAAGTTACAAAGAGGCAGCCAGATCACTGGCCCTGCCCAAGTTCTGCGTGTTTTGTTATTGTAATCACGGGTCGTTGTCGTTAATGGTTGTTTTTGTATTAGTAAAAGCCCTGGCTGAGGCGAGTTAATGGCCCTTCTCCTGAGACTGTAACGGGTGGGGACCTTCCCGAGGCTAAGTTGTACCTTTCCCAGAATAGTGAAGACACCTGAGAGGGTGGGGGGGGTTATGCAAAGTGACTCCCAAGACCAGAATGCTTTGTGGGACCCCCGACTCCAAACTCACGGAGAAACCCCAAAAACAACGAGCCACCTAAGATTTGAGAGACTGGAGTGATGTCTGGATGTGAGGAGCGGAGTGCCGGGCCTGCAAGAGATGCTGGAAACCTTCATCGTTCCTCACCCTGTCTTGGACATCCCCCGGCCCAGGTCTGGGAGGGGAGCGAGACTCAGACCGAACTGACATCTGACGGGAATACCACGCCCTAAAGGCTCCCACGAGGACCGGATTCCCCCAGCTCTGCCCCTAGTGGACAGAGCTGCGCATATCCTCCTCCTCTGAGTCGCCCTGGGAGATGACGGGACACTGCAGACCCATCGAGCTGCCCAATCCTGAGCTGATCACTTTTTATAAAGGCATGAAAAAGGAGAAGAAGTCTCCTGGCCCTGTTTATTTCAGCTGGGGGCTCTCGTCCGGAATAGCTACGCCGCAAGAGGACTCAGGACTGGCCATCTTGGATCTTCAGAGGACAGCTGGCTACCAGGACCAGAGGGATCAGCTCAGGACGGCAACGCAGAGGAGCACCGGAGCACCGGACTGGTAAGAAATCTGGTGGCGGGAGTGGGAGACGTGTGCATGTGTGTGTGAGTGAGACACGGGCCGGCAGCCGGACCCTCGACCTGAGAGTGGACCCCCCCAGTACTGCGTTTCCGGTTTTTCGCGAGAAAACCGGCCAGGAACAGGGGGAAGCGAGTGGAATTAGTGTGAGTGAAGTTGTCTCCCAAGGGGGATAAAGGCCCCCCCCCCCTTCAGGCGTGCGAAGGGAATTTGTGTTTGAGTGGCACGCACCCAAAGTAAGTCCTGACAGAGGGAGGTCAGGCACTTTTGCAAGTCTCGAGAAGGATTCGAGTAAGATTTGTCAGTCCCGAGAAGGATTCGGGTGTTTCACAAGCCCTGCAGGCAAAGTAAGTCCTGACAAAGAGAGTCAGGCACAAGCCCCAGCAAAGGAGGCTGTGGTTTGCTTTTAAGTCCTGATACGGTGAAGCCTAAAAATTGGCGGGTTAGGCGAACTAAAAAATCAGGCAGTTGTTTTTCCTGACTGAGGGAGTCAGGCACGACCCGGATTCTTGGCCAAGGCTTCGTGTGTTCAAGTCCCAATAGATGTAAGACCTGACGTTGGGAAGTTGGGCAATCAAGAGATCGGGCAGTTGTTTCAGTATAAAGTCCTGAGCATCAGGCAGAAATTTGAAGTTCAGTGGAGGAGGCTGAAGCTCCTCAAACAAGGTTTTTTTTTAAATTCCCGGTCAGTAGAGGCACCTTTGGGACTTTTTTATTGAGACCTGAAAAATGGGATGCTGTAATAGTAAAACGACCGGCAAGAGACTGAGAGATATACCTCCCAATAGTCCCTTAGGAGAACTGTTAGTAAAATGGGATTCTATAGAGGCCACGGAGGGATTAGATAAAGTGAAAATGATCCATTATTGTATGGAAGTGTGGCCAGAATTAGAGGTGCAAGGAGGATGGCCTTGGTGTGGGACAAAGGATAAGTGGATGTGCCAACAATTAAATAATTATCTGACAGCTCGAAGAGATACTGATCCTGAGCAATTACTGTATGTATCTTGCTGGGTAAAGAGCGCTGTTGAGGATGAAGGGGTGCGAATTTGTAAGGTACAGAGGAAGAAAGAGGGGAATGAAGGAGGGGATGATAGAACTAGTAAAAGATGGGACCCCCTGGATTATTTGCCTCCTTCTGCCCCTCCACTTTTTAATCCTCTTCTTCAAGCACCTCAAATGGCAGGTCCGGTTCCTCCCCCGGCTGCCATCTCATTACCACCCGCTCAAATTCCTCCTTCTACCTCTTCAGCTTCCCCTATGATAAACCCAGTATCTCCTCCAGTTCCTTCTGCATCACCACAAGGGCCTACTCCACCTGCTGCATTCTCCACCCCTTCTCCGGCTCTGCTTACTGTACACTCAGGCTCTTCTCCCCCTCCTATTGCTGTCCCTTTACCTCCTCCTAGTTGGGACACAAATGCCTCCTCGCCCGATAAACAGCTATCAGCAAATACACCTGCTGATGGGCAGAAAGTTCAGGGTAACCCAGATGTCCCTCAAAGTGGTTTGTCATCTGAAGATGGGCCATACTGTAGCACCAGATCCAAGACCTCCAAGGCAGAGAGACTCTTTCCCCTCAGAGAGGTTCCTATGGGAGGAGTAGCGGGAGGTGTTGGCTTTGTGAATGCTCCCCTAACTGCTTCTGAGGTGAGACGATTCAAGAAAGAGTTGGGGCATTTAGTTGAGGACCCAGTGGGCATAGCCAACCAAGTGGATAAATTTCTAGGTCCAAATATCTACACTTGGGGGGAGATGAATTCCATCCTGAGTATATTATTTTCCCCAGAAGAGGTCCAGATGATAAGGGCGGCTGGCATAAGAAATTGGGAGAAAGATAACAGTCCAGGACCCCAGGTGCCAACAGGTGAACAGAAATTGCCACTAACGGAGCCCAGCTGGAACCCTAACCAGGAGGAGGGGAGGAAGGCCATGAGGGAATATAGGTCTTTTATAATACGGGGGATTAAAGAGTCAGTTCCCAAAGGAACTAACACCCAATTGGCATTTGAGGGTACACAAGAGAGGGATGAAGCTCCTGCTGCCTGGCTTAATCGCCTAAGGCGGAACTTCCAGATGTGCTCTAGAATAGACTCAGACACCCCAGAAGGTCAAATGCTACTAAAAGTCCAATTTGTTACCAAATCTTTGCCTGATATAAGGAGAAAACTGGAAAAGATGGAAGATTGGCAAGAGAAGGACATAAGTGAGTTATTAAAAGAGGCATTGAAGGTGTATTTAAGGAGGGAGGAAGATAAAGCAAAGGCCAAGGCTAAGACCATGGTTGCTGTAGCTAGAGAAAGTGCAGAGTGGGCGGGTCCACCACCAGGAGGAGGCAAGGATAGGCCAGTACTGTCAGGTGCAAGAGGGATGGAGAGACCTCAAGGCCCTTTGAGACAACGACATTGCTCTTACTGTGGAAAGGCAGGACACGTCAGGAGGTTTTGTAGAAAGCTCAGTCTCGATGAGGCAATAGCCAGGGAACAAGATAATTTAGGGAAGATCCTTAAAGGTGACGATTAGAGGGTCAGGGGCTTTACACTATAGGGGACCTGATGTAACATCTAGAAGAGCCCTTAAACTTTGAGGTGGGACCCTAAATGAAGAATTTGAATTTTTGAGTAGATACAGGGGCAGATAAGTCCTGTCTCAACAAAGTACTAAAAAGTATAGTATAGTGAAAAAACATCTGAAGTTAGACAAAAACAGCTAGGTAGAAAGGATATCCAATAGCACCAAAACTGGCCAGTAAAACTAAACTTGTAATAAGTGATGTGGAAGTAAAAGGTACCTTATTGTTGTCTTGTTGTGTGTGTGAGAGTGAGTCACAAAGTCAGCCTCAACTTCCCGGGCAGGTGGGAAGGGGGCAGTGGAAGTGTGTGTATGTGTGACCTGCAAACCAGGCTTGTGTCCCCCGGGCGGGTGGGGGCTGTGGCCAAAGTGTGTGTGTGACTTGCAAACCAGACTAGTGCTCCCCAGATGTGTGAGGGAGCCGTAGCTGTAAGAGCGTGAGTGACACGCAGACAGCCTCACAGGTGAATGTGCACCAGAGGCAACCAGAGTCAGGGCCCTTCCAAGAGGCCCAGGGATACTGAGACCTGTGGGCCAACCCCAAGGTGAGGGGAGCCACAGTGATTATCTAGCAATAATGATTCAGTTTGTGTCTTGAGGGTGTGAAGGAATGTGTGAGAATGAATATAGACAAATTAGAATAGAGGTAATGTAGATTGTGCATTATAAGTTTTATCACATCTCCTTAGAGGGAAGTGTATTGTGTAGAAGAATGGTGTAAGAAAAAAAAAATTAAGTGTAAGGGGTTGAAAGAAGTATTTAAGCTGTAAGTGAAAGTAAGAAACAGAAGCAAGAGATAAATAGATAAGATCTTTAAAAATAGAACAGAAAACCAGTGAATTAAATACACAGAAAAATAGGGGAATAAAAATACTTTGGGAGTTAAGTTAGCTGAGAAATACAACTCCTTGCAAAATACAGAGTATGTAGAAGTTGATGAGAGAAACATGAAAGCTATGGAAAAAAGAGAAATTAACCAATAAATTAAACAGAGAAACTGAGTTTTGATAAAATCATTAAATAGCAGACCATTAATGCCTGTGTTTGAAAGCCCGTTTCAGGTACTCTTCATTACTAATTCGACTGTGCAGACCAAAAGAAAAAGGTTGGACTCACATCACTCTCACCCCCTGGCATTGGACCAGGATTCAACATCAGGGTTTTTTTTCCCTCTGGCATTCTGGCATTGGACCGGACTGCACCCCATTCTTCCTCTGGCATTGGACCGGACTCCACCCCTTTCTCCTTCTGGCATTGGGCCAGACTCCCAGTTTTTCCCTCTGGCATTGGGCCAGAGTCCACACCACTCTCACCCCCCGGCGCTGGACAAGATTCATCTGCTTCACAAGCTAAATCACCTGAGTACACTGTGGTAAAAGGACCAAAGGATTTAAAGTTGACTCTCAGAAGGAAGAGTCAAAAAGACTGACCTGTGTGGGAAAAAAATCGGTATTAAGAGTTCTAATATTGCTTAAAATGTTTCAAAACTGTTCTGTGTAAACTATGTTGGTAAAAAGTTTAAGACTGTAAATAAGTAATTCTGGTTAAGTTCCCCAATTTAATTCTAAAGACTCCAGATTAATCCTCTACAGAACACTCCCCTGGGAGGGGAAACCAAAATTGGTAGGGAACAGACCAAGAGAGGTTTAACCAGAGAAATGGGTAGAAGGGACTCTAAAGAGCTTGGAAGCTTTTCCTCAGTAAAATTCCCCAAGAGGCAAGGCCGGGTGGGCAGGCTGTGTGAGATGACCCATACCGGACTCTTGGGAAGGGTAGTACTGATGGCTCTGATTGCTGGTGGTGCTCAGGGGAGCCCAGCTGAGCCGTACAATGAATGCTACCAACCCCTCTATGAGGAGGAAGTGAGCTCCTTGTCGAGAGTCCACAGCAGTTCTAACCCTGATTGTGTTAACCTCTCCCAATTGGTCCTTTATCAGAAAAATAAGAGAGTGTATTGGATAGTATACAACACTGCCACTTTTAGGCAGCCACTCCTAGGAGAGTGCCCTATAGGGGAAGCCTGGTTGTGCTTTGAATGTGATGCTGCTGAAACAAGCTCAGCAGATCTAGTGAAAAGCAAAGAAATGGTGAAAATGGTAAGAAAAATTGTTTCTTACAAGTATTTATATGAGTGTACTGGAAAAGAGATAAACTCCTTTTGGAACACATTTCAGGGGAGCCTTAAACCCCTAGATTTGATCTCGTCTGGCAGCTGCGCCGCTAGAGTGATAAAACCAATTTTCTTATTACCCAAAGAAACTGGATCAAGTTTGGGAGTTCCTATATATAATGATTTGGGAGAAATTAAACAGAACAGGCACAGTGAAATAGAAATTGAGAAAATCCAAAATTGTAAAAGCCAAATTCGGATCCCAATATCTATGTTAAACAAAGTTATCTGGCTCCAGGCAGTATTAAAGATAAAGAATTCAATTATTAGGAACATTTCAAACGAAATAAAAAGGTTAGCATGTGTAAATAATGAAGAACAAACTCCTACCCTTGATCCCAGTGGGTGGGAGAACCTAAAGATTTTCAAAAAGGATGTATGGGAAAAGGTAGTTTTTCTCGCTGTGTGTGTACTTGGAGGATTGCTCTTTTTACTATGCCTATTTATCTGTTTTAGTAGAATAGTACTTGCCATGCAGACTAACCTGAAGAAACCAAGGAAAGTAACAAGGTTAAGTGACCATGATTACCAAAGTGCACAAGAGATTTATAGTAGATTCAAAACAAAGAATTGTGAGTTGACGCGAGCTTAGGATTTAAGCTCGATCAAAGAAAAAGAGGGGGGACTGTTATGAACAAAAATTCGGTTAATATTTTTTTGTGAGAAAAAGTTACAAAGAGGCAGCCAGATCACTGGCCCTGCCCAAGTTCTGCATGTTTTGTTATTGTAATCACGGGTCGTTGTCTGTGGGATCTCAGCACCCCAGGACTGAGGTGCAGAGTAGCCGAAACCACCCTTGGGGGGCTCGAGAGTCCTGAAATATTGCCAGAAGTGTCTAGTGGCAGAACTTTGATCCTACACAGGAGACGACACCTGTATGAGGATGGGGGGATTTCACTGGGTGAATGGTGGAGGGATAAGTTAATTAGAGTGTAAAACACAAGGTTTAAGATTTCTGTACAGGAGGGTCTAAAGAAGTAAGATAGAAAAATTGGGGCATGTCCTGTTCTTCTTCTTCTTCTTCTTGGCCTCCATCTTCTGTGGTGATGTTAGCACTTTGAGATTGGTTATTACTAGAAGTGCACCGGTTAATAAGGGTAGAAGGTATTGGAGAAAAATTATAAATATTGTATACGTAACTTCGAGTATAAAGATAAGTGACCGCCCCGGGGGCTCGCAGTGTGCTCATGGCTGACTTGCTGTGCAGACCTCTGTTGAGCTGAAAGAAAATCTTTTAGATAAACAATTAATAAACACCGAGACCGAGAAAAGATCAGAAGTCTCTTCTCGTCCTTTGAAGCGCCAGGCTGTCCAAGGCCACCCTGGGCCTTTCCAGGCCACCTAAACAGCCGAGAAACCGACAAGTGGCGTCCCTGAGCTATCTCCGGTCATAAATCAGCCGGGAGAAAATCGACAGTTGTCGTTAATGGTTGTTTTTGTATTAGTAAAAGCCCTGGCTGAGGCGAGTTAATGGCCCTTCTCCTGAGACTGTAACGGGTGGGGACCTTCCCGAGGCTAAGTTGTACCTTTCCCAGAATAGTGAAGACACCTGAGAGGGTGGGGGGGGTTATGCAAAGTGACTCCCAAGACCAGAATGCTTTGTGGGACCCCCGACTCCAAACTCACGGAGAAACCCCAAAAACAACGAGCCACCTAAGAGTTGAGAGACTGGAGTAATGTCTGGATGCGAGGAGCGGAGTGCCGGGCCTGCAAGAGATGCTGGAAACCTTCATCGTTCCTCACCCTGTCTTGGAGATCCCCCGGCCCAGGTCTGGGAGGGGAGCGAGACTCGGACCGAACTGACATCTGACGGGAATACCACGCCCTAAAGGCTCCCACGAGGACCGGATTCCCCCAGCTCTGCCCCTGGTGGACAGAGCTGCGCATATCCTCCTCCTCTGAGTCGCCCTGGGAGACGACGGGACACTGCAGACCTGTCGAGCTGCCCAATCCTGAGCTGATCACTTTTAATAAAGGCATTAAAAAGGAGAAGAAGTCTCCTGGCCCTGTTTATTTCACCTGATGCAGGGCACCATTTGTGAGAGACTGTGACACAGACTCAGACCAGCAGGGAATCTGAATCGTTTATTCAAAGAAATAAGCTGGTTTTATACACTTTTTCAAGGCACATTATTTCCTTACATGGTAATTCTGACAACGTGACCTATCCCATTTTACCATGTCAGCAACACACGTTCTAAATGTCCTTCTGCGGGGTGATCATGTGCTGTTCACCTGTCAGTCAGCTTCCAGCAGGCTTCTCTCTGTAGGGCTTTACCACGTGACAACTCCTTCCCCCCCAATGTCAGACGGAGACAAGCCTTTCTGTGCTGCCATGTGCTTCTGCCGATGCATCCCACAGCCCTCAGCTCAATTCCATCCCATCTCTTCCCACAGGAGGTGCGATGATTCCCCTGCGGCTGCAGGTGGCGCTGTGGTGTAAGCTCAGATGCCTCTTCACGTGGGTATTGGCAGGCACGCGGGTGGGAGAAATAGAAAAGGGGCTTCCTTTACTATGCAAACTCACAGTAGGCAGCCAGTCCCAGTGCCCCTCCAGATGGCAAAATGGGCTGTAGCAGGAACCTCAGAGTGGCGGCTGGAATGGCAGAGGCAGGCACACCCGGGATAGCAAATGAAATGTAGCAGAAGCTCTACAGCTGTAGCAGGAGCCGCAGGGTGTCCCGGCAGGCACAGAGTGCTGGGTTACAGTGTAGCAAAAAACCTGGAGCAGAGGCAGAAAAACAGCAGGGCTGGGCAGCAGCAGCCGGGTTCCTAAACACAGTCTGGAGAGGCTCCATCAGAGTGAGGAGGGGCTCGGGGTCCCAGGTTAGCCCCTGAGGCACCTGAGTAGATGGTGAGGGTCCGTTCCAGTGAGGTAGGGTGTTAATAAGGTCCCAGTCCAACAACCGCTCTTACAAGCAGAACCTCACTCACAATAGGGGAAAATAGTAGGAGATGGACCTCCGCACTGGTGGCAAATTCTTCCCATAGCGACCGCAGCCTGTCTCACCTCTGATCCCAAGACCGAGTGCTTGGAGCTGAGCCCAGCCCCTCACCCCCCAGGCAAAATCTCTGGGTACCTCTGCCCTTCCCAAGAGAAGAGACCCCAGCTAAGGGGCTGCAATCAGGTGCACCTCTTCCCCCTGTTATAGATGACTAATGAGATGGTTGGCTCTCACAATTAAGGGGTGAATGGTATGTGTATATTAAGTTTTGTAGATGTATAGTTATGTTATTGTATATCCTCCCCCTTGCATTGTTATCATGGGATGGCCTTGGTAGGTGGGACATTTGGGGAGGGTTGGCTTGTTACTATGGTAACACCTGACCTCCAACCAAGATGTAAGAAAGTGGTCTCTGTGGGAAAGACATTCTGTGCTGTCCTTGTGAGCCAGCAGGGCCTCCTGAAGATAAGGAGAAGCCCTATATCTCTCCTGAAGGAACGTCAAGGTCGTTACCATGGAGACCAGAGAAGGAGAGAAAGTTGGGAGATATGGACTCTTGCCTGGCTCAAAAGTGACGTGGCTCTCTGGGTGTCTACTGAGAACTTTGTTTCTCTTTATGACCAATGGGCACTGTATATGTGTTAGATGGGTGTCAATATTTGGAGGAACTATAAAAGCTACGTTGGTTCAATAAAATCTCTCTTTCACCCTTCTGATGGGAGTTGTGTATTATTGTACTGTGTCGCGCTCTATAGCGACATCTGGTGGCCATGCTCCGTGATTACAACAGACTGTAAAGAGAAAAAAAAAAAAAGAAAAAGTTGAAGGGTACCCTAAAAAATTAGTGAAGGCAGCAGGGATGCTGCGAAGGTCTGGACCTAATTCAGACGTCTGATTTGAGGTGAGCGACTGGGAGAATAATGGGAAATAATTTATCAAAGGATGAAATGACTGTTTTGTCCACTTGGAAAACTTTATTGAAAACACAAAGTGTTCAAACTTCTGATTATGGGCTTCGCAGTTTACTGATATGGTGCAAATCACAGGACTTTGAAGCTGATACCGACACTGCCTTCAGTGTCCGGGCATGGAAAAAGCTTGGGAAGAGACTATGGGAAGTGATATCTAAGGGGGATAAGACCGTTGTTGATTTGGCTGCTACTTGGAGGCTGTTGTATGAGGCATTCAAGGAATGGAAAGTAGAACAAGAGAGAGAGGAGGAGGTGGAGGAGCAGGAATTGGAGCAAGAAACTGGAGTAGAGGAACAGAAGGAAGATAAGGCTGAGCCTGTCCATGTATCTCCCCCTGAGGAGGCTGCTGCAGCTGCTGTGGAGCTCCCCCTTCGCTCGGTCGGCTGTTCCCCCCTCCCCCTCCCCTCGCTCGGCTGCTCTCCCCGCACCTTTCCGCAGCTCAGCTGTGTCCCCCGCACCCTCCCGCGTGTTACGTGCCCCTCCCGTAACCGTCCCTAGGTCAGCTGTTCCTCCCCCACTCTCCCACGGATCAGCTGCTCCCCCCCCCCGCTTTCCCTTGAGCCGTCCGCCCTGCCTTTGCCCTCCTTCGAGTCCTCTGCCTCCTCCTCATGTTCCCTTGAGCCAGCCACCCCCTCTCTGCCCCACTTCGAGCTGTCTGCCTCCGCTCCACCCCCCGCTGAGCCGTCTGCCCCCCCCCCCTTCCCGAACTAGTCGAACAAATGCAATCTTTAACATTGTGTCCTACCCTATCTAGTGACAGCTCTGATGATGAACTGCCGGTTATGAGTACATCTAAAAAGACACAGGACTCTGTTTCTGTTCAACCTCCTAGCAGATCCAGGTCTGCTGTTTCTTGGACTCTGCCTCCCTGCCTGGTGGCTGTGACCCCTCGACATCCTTTGCATTTTTGGGAGCATGTAAGAATGAAAGCAGCTGAAGTAGGAGATTGGAATTTGTTAGAGAAAATAGGTCCACCTAGAAGGATGGGGATGACTGCTGCTGCTTCTGGTGGGCCTGTGGCTTTTCCTGTTTTCAAAGCTGCTCCTAATTCAGGACAACAAGATAGCCATCAGGTTTTTTCATGGAGGGTTGTACAGGACCTTCAGTCAAAAGTAGACCAGTATGGTGTTAACTCTTCTCAGGTGATGCAAGTGATTCGTGTTTTAAATGCTGATGTACTTGCACCTTATGATATTGTTCACCTTGCTACGATTCTGTTTCAGCCAGTGCAGTATGGTGTGTTTCAAGCTACCTGGAAGCAAATGGTTGAAAGAGTAGCTTTTGACAATATGCAGTTACCTCAGCAGGATCCACATCACGCTGTGGGAGCTGATGCCTTGCTGGGCAATGGACCATTTTCTAACCCGGATTTACAAGCAAGATGGGACCCCCTGGTTCTTGCACAGGCCTAGCAGCTGGGTATGAGTGCCTTGTTTAAGACAATGGAGATGGCAGCTCCTAAACCGAGGTATATGACCATCCAGCAAGGGGTGAAGGAACCTTTTCTGCAGTTTGTGGAGTGGATTGCTGCATCCGTTGAGAAGCAAGTTGAGGATTGTAGGTGCGTCTGTGGGAGTGTCTGTAGGAGTGATGGGGGTCACGCACAGTTGGGATGGACGGAGATGAGAGATCTCTGCAGCCAAGTCGTGAAACTATTGGTTGATTACAAAGGGCGTGGGTGCAGGGCCCTGTTGCGAGCTGCCAGCCACAGCTCGGAGCAGGGCCGAGAGAAGAGAAGCTTAAAGTGTAAGGGAGTTAAAAGACAAAGGTTTAAGAGTGGAGAGCATGTAGAAAGGGGGTGAAGAAGTGCAGAGGTGAGCACGAAAAGAGAAGAGAAGAGGAAGAGCGAGGAAAAAGAGAAGTGGAAGAGAGCAAAGTTCCCATTACAATACAATAAATCATCTTCAGTGTTGAATATTCAGATTCTCACTAACCAATCTACTACAGCATGCATATCCTATAACATTTCCATACAACCTATAAGAATCACTATATTACCATACTGTGTTACATTTTAAACTCTAAATCTTACTGTTTGGGCCCTATCTGCCAAGCTGCAGGGTCTGCTCTGACCCTTGGACCTGCCTGCTTGCAGAGGGTATTGTTTCATCAAGAGGGGATTACCTTCAGCTGGCCACACCATTGTTTTCCAGTTGTTCAGTAACTAAGGTATCTCAAAGCTTGCTTTCATTTCAATCTCGCTTATAGTTTCTATATTCTCAAAATCTTTTGCCAGGCAATCATATTTATAAGGCTTTCCTGTTCCATCCTCACCAACAAGGATGATAAGTTGAGGCAAATTTATGCAGACAGCCAGTACGAGAAAATGCGAATGATGATTGTAGGAGAATTATTGATTCTTTACCAGGAGAACCCTTGCTGTCTGATCTTGTAGTTGCTTGCTCAAAGGTCAATTCGGTTGAACATAAAATGGCTGCTTTAGCAAGAGTCATGAAGTCCTCACCCGGATGTTCTGCTTGTGAAGAATCAGGACATGTGAAGACCCAATGCCATCAAACTGCTGGATGATGTGTACACTCTAGGGAAGTTTGGGCCAGTAAAGTGCCTTGTCATCGATGTGGTGACTTTGGCCATATTGCTAAATTTTGTAAGTTAACATCTTTTTCAGGTGGTCGACAAGCACAGGGAAACTGAAAGCGGAACGCGAAGGGGCACGTGAAGACACAAATCCCCCTACGACAATCACGAACCCTGCCAGCGCTGCAAAACTTTCCATTTGTGACCGATACACAGGGGCCACAAGAGGCTCGGCAGGGATTGATATACCGGTAGCTGAAACAGTCACTATTTTGACAAGAGGTATATGTAAAGTGCCTCTTGATACTCATGGTCCTATAGGCCAAGGTTTGAGTCCTTTTTTGATGGGAAGATCTAGTAGCACTATTCAAGGTATTAATGTCCATTTGGGTCTTATTGATTCTGATTATGTGGTACAAATTCAGGCTATGGTGTCTGTTAGTGAACCTCCTGTTGTTATTAAAAAAGGTACTTGTATTTCTCAACTTGTTCCTTTTATGAGTTGTGTTCCAACTGTAGTGGACCGGAGTCGTGGCACTGGAGGTTTTGGATCTACAGCACCACCTCAGGTTCTCTGGACTCAAAAGGTGACAGATGCTGTGGAAATATTTGAGGTTGATAATCACCAATACACAAATTGTGCCTCAACCTATAAAATTGAACATTGATATTAAAACTGCTGTTGACAGGCAAAAATTGTTTGGTGCAATAGGTTGGCTTAGGCCATACTTGGGGATAACCAATCATCAACTGCAACCTTTGTATGACTTATTATCAGGGATAACTTCCTCTACTGATGAGAGACATTTGACCACTGCAGCAAAAAAGGCAGTAGAAGAAGTTGAATTGGCCTTAACATCTAAATTTGTTACCAGGTTGGATGTTTCTGTTGGTGTGCAATTGTTGATTTTGAGAGATAATGATATACCATGTGGATTGTTGTGTCAATGGAATGACAAATGGGAAGATAAACTGCATATTTTGGAGTGGATATTTTTGTCTTTCAAGTCCCGAAAAACTGCTCCAGGTCTGTATGAGCTTTTTGCAGACATCATTATCAAAGATCGCAGACGCTGCCATGAAATCTTAGGTTGCGATCCTGTAACTATTATCATACCAGTACAGCAATGGTATTTTGAGTGGTGTTTTCGAAGTAATCATGAGCTGCAATCTGCTTTATCTTCTTTTACAGGTGACATAACATATCATTTACCATCTCATCCTATTTTGAATTTTACTAAGGAGATTCCTTTTCAGGGGAAACAACTTTGCTCTTCAGTACCAGTGGAAGGCACAACCGTTTTTACAGATGGATCTGGAAGAACTGGAAAGGCTGCTCTCGCTTGGAAGAAAAATGAACGCTGGGAACATGAAGTAATGGTTCAACAAGGGTCTCCTCAGTTAATTGAACTTTGTGCCGTACTTTTGGCATTTACCTTATTTCCTAGCTCCATAAATATAGTTACTGACTGTTTATGTTGCTAATTTAGTGAAGCAGTTGGATCAAGCTGTGTTGTACAATGTAAAGGAGAAACCATTATTTGTCATGTTGTTGAAATTGTGGACCATTATTCACAATTGAAAGCATTCTTATTTGATTATGCATATTCATAGCCATACATTGCTACCTGGATTCTTTGTGGAAGGTAACGCCTATGTGGATTCCCTTGTGGCTGCCTCAGCAGTAAAAACGGTGCCTAATGTGTTACAGCAAGCTGTTCTATCTCACCAATTTTTTCATCAGGGTGCTCAGGCACTACGGCAGCAATTTAAATTATCACATAATGAAGAAAAGTCAATTATTTCTTCTTGCCCTGATTGTCATATGTCTCATGTCTCACAATATTACGGTACTAATCCTAGAGGCTTACTCCCTTTGCAAGAATGGCAAACAGATGTTACAAAAATGCCTGAATTTGGCCGTTTAAAGTATGTTCACGTCACAATTGACACCTTTTCTGATGCCATGGTTGCTTCGGCAATGGCAGATGAAACAGCTCAGGATGTTATTCGTCATTTTTGCCACACCTTTTCTATCTGAGGCGTTCCATGACATGTAAAGACGGATAATGGCCCGGCGTATGTTTCAAAGGAATTGAATGTGTTTTTTCGTGCTTGGGGTGTTGGTCATTCTGTTGCAGGGCTTGCAAGGGTTTTTCAGGGTGAAGAGAGAGACGAGAATGTTGACTTCATGTTTAGAAGGCTTGATTTATTATTTTATGATATATATTACATTATAACTGTACTAATAAGAATAGAAGGAAAAGTTCTCAGAAACTAGCTAAACTAAGAATAGAAAAGAAATGAATCAACAAAGTTCTGTGTCCAGGCAGAAAGCAAGAAGAGCTGTGCTGTCAGTAGTCGGTAAATCTAAACATCTACAGAAGACTAATCACAGGTGCACCTGTTGCATTCCACAGCAGCAGATAACCATTGCTTACATTTTGTTGCTGAGGCCACAGCTTCTCAGAAAGGAGAAAAATCCTAAAGAAAGGATTTTTATGAAAAGATGTCTGTGACAGTCATTCTACTGTTATCCCTCATGCTTCAACAGGCCAAGCAATTATTGAACATGCTCATGGTGTGTTGAAGCACCAGGTACAAAAAGAAAAAGGGAGAATGCAAAGGGAGTCACCTCAAGTGAGATTAGACAAAGCCATTTATGTCTTAAACTTTTTGTGTCCTTTACCTGACTTACAAGTCTCTCCTATATTCTACCATTTTTCATCTTTGAATTCAAAACAGCCAAACTTTAAGAAAGGTATTAAGGTTTGGGTAAAAGATTTAATCACGGGAAAATGGACTGGCCCAGTAAAATTAGTAACATGGGGAAGAGGATATGCATGTGTTTTAACAGAGAATGGCCCTCGATGGGTCTCTGCCCGTTGTGTAAAACCTTATTTGGAGCACACAGCAAAGGACAGGATGAGTTGTTCTACAGTGAGAGTAAAATGAATAGGTAATTGTATTGGTTATTAGGTAGATGGAAGCATGGACCCTCAAGAAATATGTGGTAAAGATAGTTATTCAAGACAGAGTAAAGGTAGTTATAGGCTTACACTGAAATTCCAAAAGTTAAGTTAGTGAATGTTACTTTTGCTTTTTTCCTTGAATTCTCTTATAGAGAGGTTGGTAGTACTGAGAAGTGTGCCTTGTACCATCTCCTTTTGCAGGGCACCAATGGACCCAAAAAAGGGGAATTTTATGTACCTAAGGGAGAATGAGAAGTGTGCCTTGTACCATCTCCTTTTGCAGGGCACCGATGGTCCCAAAAAAGGGGAATTTTGTGTACCTAAGGGAGAAGTGTTGCTTTTGCGTAGGAGTTGAATTAGTAGCTGAAGTCCACACTTTGAGTAACTAGGTTGGTTGCCCATTATGATAGCAGCAACCAGTTGCAAGGTTAAGTGGATGCTACTTAGTTCTGAGTGGTGACTAGGCAGATGACTTGGTCTCTGACTCTGTGTGGGAGAAAGTTATTTGATTAGAGGTGAAGGTGTCATTCTGCTACAAATGTGTTATCTGGAAATTGCAAGGTCTGTAAGGGTATTTGAAGATCTGTCTTTATGTGCGTTGTTTGTATATGAACCTTAAGACTGTGAGGGTGTGTGTGTGTTGTGGAGTTAGTAGAAGTTGGTTGTCTGTAAGTGAATGAAGAATGAATCCTCCATCTGCTTGGATTTTTGCAAGGGCCCTGCAGAAGTCCTTAGCAGTTGTATTTGCGGGTCAAATACAAAAAGGGGGAATTGTGGGAAAGACATTCTGTGTTGTCCCTGTGAGCCAGCAGGGCCTCCTGAAGATAAGGAGAAGCCCTATATCTCTCCTGAAGGAACGTCAAGGTCGTTACCATGGAGACCAGAGAAGGAGAGAAAGTTAGGAGTTATGGACTCTCACCTGGCTCAAGAGTGACGTGGCTCTCTGGGTGTCTACTGAGAACTTTGTTTCTCTTTATGACCAATGGGCACTGTATATGTGTTAGATGGGTGTCAATATTTGGAGGAACTATAAAAGCTACGTTGGTTCAATAAAATCTCTCTTTCACCCTTCTGATGGAGTTGTGTATTATTGTACTGTATTGCACTCTATAGCGACAGATCTCCACCACTAGACAGCAAAGAAGGAGTCGACTGACAAGACTTTAGGAGGGGTAGAGCTATAAAAGGCAGAGCATCCATTTTGTAGACGAGCACATGGTGGTTTATTCCATGCTCCCAGCTCTATAATTTTTCCTTATTTAGTCCTTTTGTTGTATTTTTGTTAAAGTTTAATAAACCTTTGACATTTTAAAAGTGAGCAGTCGTTTCTCACAAAATGGGGGGTCGTTCTGGGAGAAAAACCTCGTCTCTGTGGCCCTAGGAGATTTCGAAAGAGAAGCATACCCTGCTGCAAGTTTGGCAGCTCAGTCGGGTCTCCTGGGACGATCGGTGATTGTAGGTCAACACCCTGGGGATGGCAGAGGACTAAATAATGAAAAACAAGAGGGGGAAGAAAAAGCAGACAAAAACTGTGAGTGTTTGCGTGCGTGTGAGAGTCCGAGAGTGTGCTTGGAGTGTGTGTGAGATTTGAGCGATTTACCAGATTTGGGGGGGCTCGAGAACACCTGGTGATGCCGGGTTGAGTGTCACCAGATTTTGGGGGGGGGGGGTGGTTGACTGCGCTTGTGTGAGCAGCAGGGTCTCAGATACCAGGCATGAACGCACTTGGGTGATGGCAGGTGGGGACCCAACACAGCAGCTCTCAGCACCCGCTGGCCTGGCAGGAGCAGTGGCAGCAGCGGCAGCGTGAGGCACAGTTTACATGCAGCACTGCTGAGGACTGGGACACCAAAGCCCAGCGTTGTAATCTCCAGCACTACCAACTTGGCTAGGAGCATGGACGGCAGCTTGGAAGTGTGGGCACAGTTGCACATGGAGCAGCCGGCAATTGGTGCCTCTTAGCGAAGCCCTGGCACCAGGCTGCCTGTGGCGACTTGGGGTGCCAGGAATGGGGATGGCCAGCAAGGCTGACCCAGGAGCGCCAGACTGTGGAGACTTCTCTGCAGTATCCGCTGGCATAAAAAGCCACAGGGTCGCAGGACCCCACATGGTGGGAGGGGGACCTTTCAACAGTTGATCTAGCATGCCAAAAGGCACCGGGGTGTGAGACCCTGGTGGCAAAAGAGTAGAAGGGCTGACCCAGTCACACGGGTTTTATTTGTTCCAGCCTTCCAGGGAGAAAGTATGGGTTTGTTTTTCTTCTTTTTATTTTCCTTTCTCTCTCTTTTTCTGCTTTCTTTTTCTTTCTAACCAATCGGGGAGGCAGGCTCTGTCGGGAGGGCCTGTAGTTGGTCTATCAGGGAGGTAGGCTCTGTCAGGAAGGCCTGTGATTGGCCAGTCAGGATGGGACTATGGGCAAGTAAGGAATCCCCAAGGGGAGAAGGAGAAATTGAGGAGATATCAGGAGGTATACCCCCAGATAGCCCACTAGGAAGAAAATAAGCCCAGTGGAGATATTACTCCAACACCACAGATAAAAATAAGTTCAAGATGATACAGTACTGTATGACAGAATGGTCTAAAGAAGAAATTTGGCCTGATAATGTACTTTGGCCAAGGTATGGGTTGGACAAAGGGTGGATATGTCAGGTTTTAAACATGTATGTAAAGGCTAAGAAACCATTTAATCAAGAAGAGATTCACTACGCTGCCTGTTGGGAAGCAGAAATTCCACCTTCAGGGGAGGGCGAGTTGAAAGTAACAAAGAGTAAAGAATGGAACCTGTTAGACCACTAGCCCCCTCCTCCTCCACTGGCACTGACGACACCTCCCTTGCTCTCTGATGATCCTAGTCAAAATACTGGCAACAGAATGGCACAGTAAGAGGAAAAGAAGTCAGGCGACAGGAACCAAGCAATAGGATTGTATCCTCTTGATATGGGAAACATATATGTATATGAAAATTCAGAATTTTAGAAGCATATAATATACTTAGGCGGGTGGAGGAAAACAGAAATATATATATAGCTTCTTTAGCAAGTTTGAAAAAGTACAGAACACAGTTTGTAACAGGAATGTAACCTGCTAGGTAGAGACAACTTGTAACAGAACACATAAGAATTTAGTTGCTTGGTAAAGGCCATAAAGATAAAAAACTTAGTAAAGCAAGACTCAGGTATTGCTGAAACCCATAAAGCAGAACCTTTTGCTTAAGGAGCCCGCAAGAACCAGGCTCCTGGTTTTGGCCAGGACAAACTGACCTGAGAGAAAGCCAAACCTCCACTGTGCCTGCCCAGAAGAAAGGGTCAAGCAGCGAACATTGAGGAAGATGTTACTTCATCAAAGACGCCCACCCACGACCACCAGGAGGTGCGGCACCACCAAAGACTCTGGGTGGGGAATGGGCGGGCAGGGAGGTATAGGCTTGTGAGATCAATGTGTATAAAAAACCTGTAACCTGCCTTAACAGCTACACATGTTTTTGGTGGAAATATCTCCCATCCATCCCAGCTAGAATAAAACATACCTGCTTTACAATTTCTAATTGTAAAGTCCTTACTCCGCATATCACTCTGAGGGAAGTACCACTGGGTGGGGCGCATGGGGGAATTGGGTTTGTAACTGTACCACTCAATTCTTCTGATGTGAAGATGTTCAAGAAAGAATTAAAAGGATTACTAGAAGACCCCTTTGGATTAGCAGAACAGATAGACCAATTTTTAGGCCCCAATATTTATACATGGGAAGAAATGCCATGGTCAATGGCAATAATGGCCAGTAATGGCAATAATGGCCAATAATGGCCATGTTATTTACACCAGAAGAAAGAGAGATGATCCGGGTGGCTGGGATATGAATATGGGAAAGGGACCTCCTAGGGATCTGAAAATTCCCACAGTACACCCTAATTGGGACCACAACGACCCCGAGGGAAGGCAAAACATGGAGGAGTATAGAACATTAATTGTAAGGGGTATTAAAGAAGCAGCCCCACTAAGCCAAAATGCTCTAAAGCATTTGATGAACAACAAAAGAGGGAAGAAACCCTAACAGAGTGGCAAGAAAGGCTGAGGGAAAATATGAGGCAATGTCCCAGACATCTTTTCATTAAAATCCTTTCATTAGGATTTTTCTTGCTGAAGCTAAGAAGTTTCAGCAACAAGATGTAAACAATGGTTATCTGCTGCTGTGGAATGCAACAGGTCCACCTGTGATTGGCCCATCTTGGATGTTTATAATTAATAGCCAATCAAGGCGGAGCTATCTCGGACAGAGTCGGAGAGAGCTGCCTTTGTTATCATTCTTTTCTATTCTATTCTTAGCTTAGCTAGCCTTCTGAAGAAACCTTTTCCTTCTATTTCTTTTTAGTATAGTTATAATGTAATATATATATATCATAAAATAATAAATCAAGCCTTCTGATCATGGAGTCAACATTCTCGTCTCTTCTCTCATTCAATAACCCCTGTGACCACGGTCACAAGGCAATATTCAAGTATCAACCCTGAAACAGCAGACAGCCAGATATTGCTAAAAACATATTTTGTCACCCATGTGTGGCTAGATATACAGAGAAAACTAGAGAAATTAGACAGTTGGGAAGAAAGGGGATTGGAGGATCTCTTAAGAGAAGCACAGAAAGTATATGTCAAGAGAGATGAAGACAAAGAAAAGGAAAATGCCATAGTAATGTTAACTGCCATTAGAGAAGGACAAATTTGTTTTTATTCTAAGAAAAATGGACACTTCAAGAGAAATTGCCCCCTAAGGGAAGGGGATCTAAAGTTTTTTAAGAATGAGCAAAGAGGGGAGGTAGAAGACTATACATGTCATGGGCTCTGCCTCCTGGGGACAGAAAATCATCAGTAACCACTTAATAAATCCCCAAGAAGAAGAATTTAAATTTGTGGTGAGCATGGGAATTAAAAAACAAAAACAAAAACAAAAACAAGAAACAACTTCTGTTTATAGAATTGAAAAGGGATATGGGAAGAGTCAAAATACCTTGCAAGTAGTGGGTGCGAAAGGGGAAGGTTTAAAGCATTAATTCATAATGTTAGCCCTAGAGATTAAGTACTGATCAAATCATGGAAAGACCACCTTCCAACCCCTCAGTGGGGAGGTCTCTTCCAGGTACTGCTAACCACTGAATCGGCTGAGTGACTCTCAAGCAGAGACAGAAAGATAACAAAAGAAGCAACAAGAAGTCTGAAGAAGAAGAAAAAAAAAATAGAATCAAGCTCCTACCAGCCAGCTTGAGGGCTCTTTTAAGTAATACTTTTTGCGGGGCATTTGAACTGTACTTGTTATTGATGTAATTGTCCTGTTTTAATGGATGGACATGGATGGAGATTGCAAGCATCTGTTGAGGGGAAATACACAGAGAACCGTAAAAGGTGCTGGGGTCGTTTGCTTACAAAGACATGAAATAGAGGTCAAGACCGGGTTTGCCCCTGTGTTCGCCACCGAGAAGATTCCATAACCCTGCTGCGGGCAGCAATCCCGTAGGCATGGTAAGGTGGAGACAAAAAGGCCATACTGGATCTCTATGATTCCTCAGCTGACTTTTCCCTTCAATACCCAATACAGGTGCAATTAACAAGAGGGACTAGAGGGTGTCAGAAGGACACTCAATTTTATAATTTTAAAGGGTTTATTAAGCCTTATCAAAAATACAACAAAACGACTGAATAAGGAAAAATTACAGCACTGGGAGTATCTGTGACTATCAGCTATGTGTTCATCTACAAAATGGATGCTCTGCCTTTTATACCGTTAGCCCCTGTTGGGGAAGATGAAACAGGAAAGCCTTATAAATATGATTGTCTGGCAAAAGATTTTGAGAATATAGAAACTATAAGCGAGATTGAAATGAAAGCAAGCTTTGAGATACCTTAGTTACTGAACAACTGGAAAACAATGGTGTGGCCAGCTGAAGGTAATCCCCTCTTGATGAAACAATACCCTCTGCTTGCAGGCAGGTCCAAGGGTCAGAGCAGACCCTACTAGCTTGGCAGAAGGGGTCCAAAGAGGAGGTTTTAGGGTTTAAAATGTAACACAGTATAGTAATGTAATGATTCTTATAGGCTGTATGTAAATGCTATATGATTTGTATATTGTACTAGATTGGTTAGTGAGAATTAGAATATTCAACACAGAAGAAAATTTATCATATTGTAATGGGAACCTCACCCTCTTACCCTTTTACCCTCTTACGCTCTTACCCTTTTACGCTCTTACCCTCTCATCCTCTCTACCCCTCTCTTCTCTCAGGCCTGCTGCGAGCTGTGGCTGGCAGCTCCAAGCAGGGCCCCTGCACCTACGCCCTTTGCAATAAACCACAAGTTCCACGACTTTGCTTCAGAGATCTCTCGTCTCCGTCCCTCCCGACACTCCAACCCCCCCCCCCTCACGCTCCTACAAGCCCCTCCCAAAGTTTTGTCAGTCAACTCCTCCTCTGCCATCCATTGGTGGAGATTATTTTCTTACATATTGATTGGAGGTCAGGTGTTGTTACACTGTGCCTCTGAGTAATAAGCCAACCCTCTCCAGATGCCCTGACTACTGAGGCTATTACAAGGGGGAGGGGAAAGAGGACTATGGGAGGACATATTACAATAACATCACTATACATTTTAATATCTATATAATATCTATCTCTTAATTGTGAGAGCCAATTATTACTCATCTATAACAAACCCCCCTTTTCCTTTTCCAGAAGTCATTTGTCTTGAACAATTAACTCTTATTTTTGATTCTGATAATCTACCTTTACTTCTCAAAAAAGAAAAAAAAAATTAGCATCTGTTGGTGTGGGAAAGGACAATGGGAACAAGAAAAAAATTTTAGGTTTTCTTTAGACATGCTTATTTGGAATGGAAAAAAATGGGATCACAGAACTCCAGTATGGCCTTTTTACTCCCATCTACTGTGCCTATGGGGTTGCTACTCATAGCAGGTATGTCTTAGAGGTGAGTACAGAGGCCAACTTGGTCTTGCCCTTTAGTCTCTGTTGCATTAAGAGACAACTGAGGAATTAGAGAGGTCTGGTATGGCTTTCTTGTTCCCACCTTACCATCCCTAGGGGATTGCTTGCCCACAGCAGGGCTATAATCTTCTTGGTGGCAAACACAGGGGTCAACCCGGTCTTGCCCTCTATTTCTTGTTTTATTTTACTTGTTGGTTCTTAAGGAAACAGCCCCAATACCTCTTACAGTTCCCTGCTTACCTCCCTTCAAGAGATGCTTGTAATTCTTTGAAACAGGGGGGTGGAAATTTAACTCAGGTTAGAAACCAATTCTGGATTTAGCTGGAGTCTGCTTGTTTAGTCTGTTAACTTGTGTGCTCACAAAAAAGACTGAAGAGAGAACAAAGGAGATTCAAGGCTACTTAGAAAGGAATGCAAGCATCCAAGCTGAAGAGAGATAAGGAGGTGGGGGCCCACCAACCTTGGGACTGAAGCAGACAGAAAAACTGAATCTGGGTTAAAAGCACCACATTACAGCTATGTGACTGAAGAACTGCGCAGGCTCATAAAAATTGATAAGACAGTTTAATGCATATGCATATGTCTTTTATGCATATGCAACAGGTTAGGGGATAAAGTAGACTCGGGAATTATCAGGGGCGTGCATGTCCTTAGGGAGCATTCAATCAGAGCTGAAATAAATCATACTGGCTTTACAACTTTTACAAGTTGTGGAATTTTTTTCTGCAAATCATTCTTATCCACTAAAATAGGACAATTTCATCAATAAACGGTACAGTTCAAATTCCCCACCCAAAGTGTTAGTTAAAACAATCTTCAAGCTGGCTGGTGGAAGCTTGACTTTACTTTTCAGATGACTTCAAGTTTCTTTGGCTGTCTCTTACCTGGTCTGGATGTTACAGTCTATTCTTTGAGTTCTTTCACTAGGCCTTTAATTTTGTTGACATGAGTCCACTCTTGCTCTGTGGTTTGTATGGCCAATTCAGTGGTTAGTTGTTCCTGAAAGGGATTTATCTACTGAGGGATTAAACTGAAGATAATGTACATAATATTGTACATGTAACATGTAACATTCATATGTTTAACTGAGTCTTAAAATGGTTACTTACTACTGCTGACACAAGGGGACTGTGCGGCTTAGGAAGTATTATAATTACAGAGAGGTTTAGCACTTGGCCTAGCATGCCGTTTTGACAGCAGTAGTTTTTAGGGAATGAGAGTTAGAATAGTAGTGGGTCACAGTGACTGTAGATACTCCTGTTTATAGAGATTTAATGGAAACTTAAACACTATTAAATCTGATGGAAATCACTGTATACAGCTTTACATAAAGTTTTGACAAACTTATACATAGAGACAAATTCTTCTCCTTACAAGAACAGAGTGTACACAGAGAGATAGGTAATGATACACACACACACACACACACACACACATATATATATATATATACACACACGTCTGTTTTTCCCAGGTGGCACAGCAGTTGGATGCACAGAGCTGTGTATCTAGAGCTATGTCTCTGGGCATGCCCAGCTTGTGTGTGCACACAAGGACGTGCAGAGCTAGTGTACATACACACAGATACCTGCTCACATGTACAGAGTTCTTGTGTACTACAGTACTTGCTAGCAGTAAACACTTGTGTACACTCAACCTGCCACACTAGCACACGTGTTATACAGACATTTATTAATGTACAGTCTTTAATAATGCACATGTGCCTACAAGCACAAGACTTACTTGCATGTAGAACTTCAGCACACCAGTGTGCAGCGTCATACACATTAATAAACACATCTATACAGAGCTATGCTCACACTTGTAGAACCTGTGCACATTCACAAGCACAGAACTGTGCACAAGTTCACTCACACTTGAGAGTGTGTAATTTAACATACATGTAAACAGCAGTGCACATATCACATGTACACGTCAGTACATCTATGTGAATAGTGCTGTGTACACTAACACACATGTACACTGTGCAAAGCAGGATGTGTGCACTCATATTTGAGCACACTAGAAAACACATGTGCACACAGAGCTGTACCCACTGGCACACACATGTACAGCACTCTGTCAGAGCTCTCCTGGCCCCAATGCCCCCATGGGTTTCTCTTTGTGGGATCATGTCACAGTGGGGATGGGGACAGGAGAGGGGAGTATGGGTGGGACATTGTGGTACAGTTTAAAGAGCACCCTCTGTGCCTTTGGGGTGGGAACAGACAGGCTTGTCTTAAAGGAAAAGTCAAAGAGAGACTAGTCTGGATTTTTGCTTTTTGCTTCTCACTCTATAACGGCAAAGCTGGGCACTTTTTACTGTCTTGTTTGCCTCAGGAGCTTGACTAGCACAAAGGAGAGGACTAGAAGGACTTATTGAGGATTACTGCCAGTGCATAACACTCATGGCATTTTTCACTCCTTACATTATCATGGGATGTTGGGGTAGGAACTAACAACAGCCTTATCCCTCTGCCTTGGAAGCTTGTGTTTTGTTAATGGGTCTTAACTGAGGGATACTTGTGTTTTTTATTACTTTGAAGGGTAGCTCATGGTCTTCTGGTGATATGCTAAGGAAAGCTTCAGGCCTCTCTGCAGGGGTGACAGTGACTTTGAGACAAAGTTTTTATTAAGTTGTCATCTTGGACTGAAAGAGGGAAAGGTATCTGTGTCATGCATGGAAAAATATCTAAGTTTTTGACACTTAAGCTCTTCTCTTAACCTGAAAGAGAAGTAGCACTTTGCCAGTGTTAAAGTTGAGTGGAGGCAGCTCAAGACTTTTAGCTAAAGGAGTTCAAAGAGTGACAAACATGTTCTAACAGGACTCTACTTACAGGAAACAGAAGAATATAACACGTTGGGTAAATATAACCCTCTCTACTTCTAGCATGGATGGTTTTTGAGGCTGGAAATGGTAGGACTTTTTTCATTACAGGTACAGGGCTTTGCTGAAGGCTGTTCTTGCTCTTCCTAAAACTTGGCAGTGTTGCAGGGAAGCAGGAAAAGCTTCAGGGAAGGAAAAGAACACAACAGATGAGTTGAGTGATGAAGAAGGCATCAAACTAGAGGGGAGAGGGGGCTACAAACTATAAAACATAGCTTGCCAGGAGCCAGCTACCCCTTTACTCTAAAATAGCAGAGGAAGTTACAAACAAAGGGAAAATGTTACTGCATTAGGACTGCAATGTGCAGTGAGGTACAAACCAGGAAAGTCTCTAATTTCTTTCCCTTCTTTCTTGAGTGTTATGAACAAAAATTCGGTTAATATTTTTTTTGTGAGAAAAAGTTACAAAGAGGCAGCCATATCACTGGCCCTGCCCAAGTTCTGTGTGTTTTGTTATTGTAATCACGGGTCGTTGTCGTTAATGGTTGTTTTTGTATTAGTAAAAGCCCTGGCTGGGGCGAGTTAATGGCCCTTCTCCTGAGACTGTAACGGGTGGGGACCTTCCCGAGGCTAAGTTGTACCTTTCCCAGAATAGTGAAGACACCTGAGAGGGTGGGGGGGGTTATGCAAAGTGACTCCCAAGACCACAATGCAGCATGGGTCCCCCACTCTACTGAGAAGACCCCAAAAACAACGAGCCACCTAAGAGTTGAGAGACTGGAGTGATGTCTGGACGTGAGGAGCCGAGTGCTGAGCCTGCAGAGACGCGGAACACCTTCGGACCCTCTCGCCCTGACCATGGGAGTTGACCGCGGCGGTGAGACCAGGCTGACTGAGTGGGAGGGGTACCATCTGACGGGGACATCACGCCCTAAAGGCTCCCACGAGGACCGGATTCCCCTAGCTCTGCCCCTGGTGGACAGAGCTGCGCATATCCTCCTTCTCTGAGTCGCCCTGGGAGACGATGGGATGCTGCAGACCCGCCGAGCCGCCCAATCCTGAGCTGATCACTTTTAATATAGGCATTAAAAAGGAGAAATAGTCTCCTGGCCCTGTTTATTTCATTGAGCATCTCTGCTAGAAGGAGGAGGCATATCTTTGTGCTGGCAGCTCCTTGACTTTCCCTCTCACTTTGCTACAAGTGATGACTAATTAATCTTCTTGCAGCTACTAGAGTAGGAGGCAGCAGGAGACTGCACAGTAAATCCCTGGTATGACAGGTCTCAGATGCAGGAATGGATCTGAAATTGTGCTCATTTCACAGTTTTATGCTATGATCTCTTGTAGCTCTGCTGTTCTTAAGAGTGTTTGTTCTTGGTTGTGGGAGTGTTATGAACAAAAATTCAGTTGATTTTTTTCTGTGAGAAAAAGGTTACCAATTCTGCTGGGCTGCTGCCTGTGTTATGGTAATTACGGGTCGTTGTTGTTAATAGTTGTTTTTGTATCGGTAAAAGCCCTGGCTGGGGCGAGTTAATGGCTCTTCTCTCAGACAGTGAAGGGTGCGGTACCTCCCGAACAGTGAGGAGAAAAGACTTTGGAGGGGAGGGATATGCAAAATAACTCTAAGGACCAGAATGCTGTGTGGGACCCCCTACTCCAAACGTGCAGGAAGAGCCCCGAAAACAACGAGCCACCTAAGAGTTGAGAGATTGGAGTGATGTCTGGATGAGATGAGCGGAGTGCTGGGCCTGCAGAGATGCTGAAAACCTTCGTTGTTCCTCACCCTGTCTTCGAGAGCCCCCGGACCAGGTCTGGGAGGAAGCGAGACTGAGACCGATTCAACATCGGATGGGATCACCACGCCCTGAAAGGCTCCCACGAGGACCTGATCCCCAGCTCTGCCCCTAGTGGACAAAGCTGCGCATATCCTCCTCCTCTGAGTCGCCCTGGGAGAGACGATGGGAAACTGTAGCCCTGTCGAGCTGCCCAATCCTGAGCTGATCACTTTTAATAAAGGCATTAAAAAAGGAGAAGAAATCTCCTTGCCCTGTTTATTTCAGGAGGAGAGCTTGGAAGGAGAAGCAGAGTGAAGCTTTCAGTATACTGCCCTCAGCTAAAGAAAAACTCCCAGGAGCTGATCGAGAGAGGAAACCACTAGACGTGGGCACAGAGTTGGGCCCAGGGAGTAAAGGAGGGCAGTCTGGTTTGGGTATTTCACATTCTTTCAGCCCCACAGAAATTGGGCTGCACTAGTTTGGAGCAATGGGGAGGTAAAAATAAAGAGGAAACTAGCTTTTTACTATCTCAGTGTCTGCCCAACTTAGGGAGCTTGTGTAGGCCCAATGGTAAGGTGGTCAGTGGCTCTGAGAGGCAGCAGGGATCTAAACTATGGTAGGAAAAAACAGGCACACTCTAGTCTCTAAAACTCATCTGCCAGTGCACTTCTTAATTTGCTTGGCAACTACTACATGAAAAGCTTAAAGATTAAGGAAGAAGAAAAGCTCAGAGGTTTAGCAGCCCAGAGGAGGGTCAAGGGAAGAGGGGAGATCTTCCTTCTTCTTTTGGGGCCTTCTTAGTTGCTCTTGGTCTTATCTTATTTTGGTAACCACAGGCCCTCTCAGCAAGATCCGCCTTCCTAATTAGCTAGGAGAAAGAAAGAAAACAAGGAAGGAAAAAGAGGAAGAAAGGAAAGAGAAACAAAAACTTTAATTTCTGCCTGAAAAGTAAATACAAAATAACAACTTGCTTGTGATTACTACTGGGTTGGCTCTGCTGCTCTTTTCGCTGCCATGTTTCGGCTCTCTGGTGCCTCTCGGTTTACTAGCGCAGAGTAACTGCTGAAAACTACCCACATGGGCCTCTGAGACCCCTGCATAACAGAGAGCTCTCGACTCCCACCAGTGTGGAGGGTAAACCATGCTCCGTGCACCCTGAAGCACCGCATCCAGCGGCAGCCCCTCGCTGCCCATGGCCCCTGTCATCCATGGCTCCCATGGCCAGCAGCCCTGCGCATCCAAACCCCCCTGGTCCACAAATGCAGCTCTCGCCACCGGCAGCCTGCACTGCTGGACTACAGGCTCTGGGCTATAGTGCTTCTGACTGCTGTGTTCACCCTCAGTCTGGTCGGCATCCCTGAAAGTCACCGCACTGGGCGCCCCCAGCCCACTACCACCCATACGGGCCATGCAGTCCCTGGCCTGGAAACTCTGTGCAATCAGGCCTGCCCTGCCAGGCAACTCTGCACTCAGCAAAAGCCATCCTTGTTGATGCTGGCAGCCCTCTCTCTGGCCATGGCCCTCCACTGCTTCCAGGTGTTGCCACCCACGCAGCATCACGATCTCATGGCTTTATGCTGGCAGGTTTTATAGGGGAGCCACTGCGGTTCCATACCCTGGTCTGGGGACACTCATACCTCTTGGCTGGTCCCCAACTGCCAGCAGCACACCGGGCCTCTGCCGCCTCCCCCCACCCTCGTTGGGTCAGCGCACACTGGAATCCTGCCGCGCCAAGTGCGGCCACGCACACCATTCCACATGGACCTGCTCCACGGTGTCCTTTGTGCCGGCAGGTTGGGGAAACCACCACGGCTCTGTTCGGGGAAACCTGGTGCCACTGGGTACCCTGGACGCTCCCATGCCCAGCATTTTTCAGTTGCTGCTACCAGTGGCAGAGCCCCCTCCCATACCTCAGCTGGAAAGCTCTGGAAGTTATCATGCTGACTGAACACCAGAAGCTTACCAGGCTGAGCACTGTGCATGCTGATGCTCCATGTGGAGCAAGTCTCCAGCCCCCCCCCCCCGCCCCCGCGCTGGCATTCTGGGAAAGCTGCTGCGACTCCTTGCACTGACACAAGAACAGTCCCCGCCCCTGAGCAACCCCTGCCGCAAACCTGGAGACTCTCCACACGGCGCCCCATTATGCTCCCTGCGAAAAATACGTATTATATGATTGGCTTTTTGCAAATATTAAAATGAATAATATATATGTTATGCTAGAAAGTTATGCTGTATTAATTCTCTTAAGTAGTTGTCCTGGTTTGAAAAGGAAGTGAGTTTTTTGGGAGGCCATGGTCAAACCAATCGGTACTCAGATTTGAATATTGGCACCTGGTATGGCCACTGAGGACATGGATATGCCTCTGAAAACACAGGGGGTTAAAAGCAGAGAACTCCCAGGGGAATTTTCTCTTGGTTCCGGACAGTAAAGGGGTCAGACCTCACCTGCCCAGCTGCTGGCTGGGAGAGGGAGGGGAAGACATGCAGCCGAGGTGAGGTAGGCCGGGGCCTTGGACAGAGAAGGGGGGTGAAGGCCCCTGCAGGATGGAAGGGTGGAGGAACACTGAGAGGCATCGGGCAGCTGTCCCTCCCCCCCAGGAGAGAGAGAGCCTGTGCCTGTGCTTGTGCCACCTTGAAATTTGATATCATGTGCTGGCAGCAGGCCGAGAAGGAGAAGAAGGAGAAGGAGAAGGAGAAGGAGAAGGAGAAGGAGAAGGAGAAGGAGAAGGAGAAGGAGAAGGAGAAGGAGAAGGGGGGGATGCAGCGAGAAGGTGCCTGGCAAGGCAGCCATGGGAATTCGGGGCAGGCAGATTTTAACCCTTTTCTTGGATGATGGAAATCTTTCAAATGCTGATCCTCCTGGAGCTGAATGAGAAGAGAGATAGAGATGAATTACTAGGAAATGGGCAAGTGTGATGAAAGTTCGTGCAAGTGAAAGATGCCAGAAAAAGTTGAGAAGAATCCTAGGTAGGAGGAGATGATGGAGTGGCCTTTGGCTGGACTTTTCTTGTATAGCCATGGACAGACCCTTTTTTTTCCCTGTGACAGCGACTGGGGGGAGGCAATGACTTGGAGCCAAGAGAGTGCAGTGATATTATGTGAAGGAGTGCATGAACTGAGACGACGGATGAGGGTGTGGTAGTACCCACTGTCTTCAGTGAAGAAGAAGATCTCTGTTCTCGAGACACCTCAGCCCCAGGGGGTGAATTTGGGGGGACAGGTGTCCTGAAAGTGAGACACTCTGCTTTTTTTTGGAACTGGGCAAAGCACCCTTTAAAGGGGAACCCTAGAAGCAGCTCTGGTCCATGCGCAGTGGTGAGAGCACTGTACATGGAAGGAAGATGTCATGATGGCAAATGTTCTCCGGGCGGCGCCACATGAAAACACAAGAGGTTTCAACTGTGTTTCCTGGGGAAGCCTATGGTACAAGAGGGACTCTTGTCTTCTTGATAAACTGAGAATTGATTATCTGAAGCATGGTGATGGACTGAGAGTCGATGATTTGAGGGGTGGTAACTGAATTTAGAATCCAAGGTTTTGTCTCACTGTGTTGTGCTGGAAATTGGGGGGAGGAGCAGGAGGAATGTTTTTGGAAGGTTTTCATTCTGAGTTCTGTGTGTTCCTTTTTTTTCATATTGTAAGTTACTAAAGTTCTTTCCTTTATTCCTAAACTGGAGCCTGCTTTGCTCTATTTCTGGTCACATCTCACAGCAGACACTAAGAAGAATATATTTTCATGGGGGCACTGGCATTGTGCCCGTGTCAAACCATGACAGTAGTGTGTGAAATATAGTTTTAGGTTATAGCATAATGTTAAAATAGAAACTATGCTATGTAAGATACTTTTTCTAACTAGCTCAAGGAGAGATAACAGTAACAAGACACCAAAATAACCCAATAGAAGAATTATTGCCTCCTTATCGGCAAGAACCAGACTTTGAGCTACCAAGACGATTGATTTACAAGACAAGGGAAGAAGTTGACAATTACCAGAGAAGACCCTTTGTTTGAAAAGAATTTTTGAATCATCTATGAGATATATAAATATGCAACAGGCTATTGCTTTTAAGAGTTAATCCTTTGTTAGTGAGCCATGTTTTCAAGAGGAAAGTATCCAAATGTTTGCAATTCTTTGCTTTTATTGTCCTAACTCTGATTGTCCAAATTCTTATTGCTCTAATTTGTAATATTTTTTTATAAGCATTTTATTACCAATAAACTTTTAAAATTTTAAAACAAGTGGTGTTTTTCACACTCCTGAGTCCCTCCAAATCCTGCAGGCCACAGGGTCCTTGCTTCCCACAGGGCTCCCGCTTTCCTCCCCCACATGTCCCACTGGGTTTTTTTGGCTTTTTTTCCCAACTGTCCACTATCCTCAAGCTTCAACAGACCAGGACGGGTCCCATGTATTACTTGTCTGCAGCTGACATTTATACAACCGGATTATGGAATTACAATCTGGCCAGAGCAATTATAAAGATCTTCTAAGTTTCATACCTACCCCAAGCCCACTCCCGGAACTACCCCACTCACACTTCAAGCATACTCTCCACTCTTACATGCACTAATACTCACAATCCTCTATATTTGCAGTTTTCAGGGGCTTTTTCTCTTCTTCCTCCTCCTCTTTTTTGTTATCCAGTCTTTGTTTTTTCTGGGGTGTCGACCTGCAATCACTGATGGTCCCAGGAAATGTCGTTCAATCTGCCAAATTTGGCAGGGGCACGCCACTCATCTGAAATCTCTTAGGGCCATGGAGATGAGGTTTTATATCCAGACCAAGACCCCAAATTGTGAGAAACGACCCTCTCTTTTATCATTTTTATAATTTCAAAGGTTTATTAAACCTTAACAAAAATACAACAAAAGGACCAAAAAAGGAAAAATTACAGCGCTGGGAGTATCTGTGACTATCAGCCATGTGCTCATCTACAAAATGGATGCTTTGCCTTTTATACCCTTAGCCTCTCCCAAAGTTTTGTCAGTCAACTCCTCCTCTGCCGTCCATTGGTGGAGATTACTTTCTTACATCTTGAAAGGAGGTCAGGTGTTGTTATGCTGTGCCTCTTGGTAGGAAGCCAACCCTCTCCAGCTACCCTGACTACTAAGACTGTTACAAGGGGGAGGGGAAAGAGGACTATGGGACGACATGTTACAATAACATCACTATACATTTTAACATCTTTATAATATCTATCTCTTAATTGTGAGAGCCAACTATTACATTACTCATCCATAACAAGGCCAAGACTGAATTTGCCTCTGTACTCACCACCATGATACAACTGCTATGGGTAGCAAACCCATAGGCACAGTAGATTGGGGTAAAAAGCCATACTGGCTCTCTGTAAACCCTTTTTGTCTACCCAACCAATTCATCAATAAGCGTGTTTAAGAAAAACCTAAGATTTTTTTCTGTTCCCCCTGTCCTCACCCACATTAACAGATGCTAGTATAACTCATCCAATTTTTTTTTTTTATTTTGAGAAGTTGGAGTAAATGATCAGAATTGAAAATAGGAGTTAATTTTTCGAGCCAAATGACTTATAGAAAAGGAAAAGCAGGGTTTGTTATAGATGAATAATGAGATAGTTTGCTCTCATGATTAAGGGGTGAACATTATATGTATGTTAAGAGAAGTTTTGTAGATGTATAGTTATGTTACTGTAATATGTCCTCTGGCCTTTGTATTGTTATCACGGGATGGCCTTGTTTGTAGGGGCATTTGGAGAGGGTCAGATTGTTACTATGGTAACACCTGATCTCAAACCAAGATGTAAGAAAGTCATCACCACCACTAAACAGCAAAGAAGGAGTTGACTGACAAGACTAGGAGGGGCTAAGGATATAAAAGGCATCCATTTTGTAGATGAGCACATGGTGGTTTATTCCATGCTCCAGGCACTGTAATTTTCCCTTATTAATCCGTTTGTTACATTTTTGTTAAGGTTTAATAAACCTTTGGCATTTTTGAAAAGTGAGCAGTCCCACCTTGATCACTTCTTTTGTCTCTCTTAAGTACCATTCATTATTATCTCTCAGCAACAAATGGGAGAAAATTCCCCAAGAGAAAAAGGAAAAAGAAAAAAAAAGGAAAAAATCCCAACCTTCAACACAGACGTAGGGCTTGTTCACCTTCCAGCAGCTCTGAAGTTCAACCATTGCCACTGCAGACACAACAAGTAAATCTGTGCTGTCATGAGCAAGCTTGTTCAGAGGCCAAGGCATTACTTTTAGTACCTACTCTGTCACCACTCAAGTGCCTGATGGTTAGCTCAGGCACACATGTGCCTCTGCCACCTTGTTTGGGAACAGTCATTTCTAAGAGGGGCAGGTGGAGCAACAAGAGGGTCTGTGCTAAAATGCTCATGACGGATCCACTAGGGCTGATTGGCCAAGGTTAACTTTGGCTTGCTAAAACACACAACTGCCATTGTGAGAAACCACTGCTCACTTTTTAAAAATGTCAAAGGTTTATTAAACCTTAACAAAAATACAACAAAAAGACTAAATAAGGAAAAATTACCGTGCTGAGAGCCCCCGTGACTATCAGCCATGTGCGTGTCTTCAAAATGGATGCTCCGCCTTTTATACCTCTAGCCTCTCCTAAAGTCTTGTCAGTCGACTCCTTCCTAGCAGTCTAGTGGTGGAGATCACTTTCTTACATCTTGGTTGGAGGTCAGGTATTACTATAGTAACAAGCTGACCCTCCCCAAATGCCCCGACAAACAAGGCCATCCTGTGATAACAATGCAAAGGGGACGACATATTACGGTAGCATAACTATACATCTACAAAACTTCTCTCAATATACATATATTGTTCACCCCTTAAGTGTGAGAGCCCACCATCTCATTAGTCATCTATTACATCGTAATGTAGGAGGAGGGGTTGACCTGTTCTTTGCACAGTAACAGAAGCCAGTTCCTCAAACTTTTTTGTAGATTTCTTGGCATTTTCCTTACAGACCCAGTTTTTTGAGTCGGAGGGTTATATGGGGATATTAACTGCCATTCACAGAATTACATACAAAGGGGTTGCTTTTCTTAATGGTTAAGCAGAAAACCTTGAGGACAAAGACATTTTAAATTGAAAACAGCCTAAATGCTGGAAATACTGAAACTTTCCATCCTTCAGTGTCACAGACATATTTTCATTAAAATCCTTTCATTAGGATTTTTCCTGCTGAAGCTGAGAAGTTTCAGCAACAAAGTGTAAACAATGGTTATCTGCTGCTGTGGAATGCAACAGGTGGATCCGTGATTGGTCTCCTGTGGATGTTTGGATTTACTGACCACTCACAGCAGATCTGTTCTCGCTTCCTGCCAGGACACAGACATTTGTTATTAATTTCTATTCTATTCTATTCTTAGCTTAGCTAGCCTTCTGAGAACTTTCCTTCTATTCTTTTTAGTATAGTTATAATGTAGTATATATATCATAAACTAATAAATCAAAACTTCTGAACATGAGGTCAACATTCTTGTCTCTCTCTTCATCCTGCAACCCTTGCAAGCCCTGTAACACTTCAGACTGACAGTTGCCTAGACATTCTTTCCCTGAAATCTCCTCTCTTGACTAATTTACAGACTCCTGTGTGGAAGGGGCTAACAGCAGGCCTGTTAGCTAAAGGAGCGAGAAGAAGCTGAGAAGCAAGAAGAAGCTGATAAGGAGTTCTCTCCAAGGCTGTAACCAAGCAGACCAAGAGAAGTGAGGAACTGAAGAAAGATAAGAAGAGAACTTTGCAGCTGGAAGAAGTATTTTTAGAAAGTTAATTGAAGTCACTGTAGCTTTTCACCAATAGTGTTATGTTGATTTATTGTAGCCAATAGTTAGGGTAGAAGAAACATAAACAATTGGAAAGTGCATAAAAGGTCAGCCATGTTCAATAATAAATAGTTGCCATCTGAGACTGCTTGTGGTCTCTGCTTTGTGTCATGACCACCTCAGCAGCGACACTCCTGTCCTCCTCCTTCCAGATACATGGGTTCCCCAGGGGCACAGGTCACTCCAGTTATTTGCCTTTTCTTCCCATGGTCAGCAAAACGGTGGCATTTGGACACGTGGTAGTTAAGTTCTCCAGTTAAGCCACTGTCCATAGTCACATCTTAAAATCTACTGAGGAAGGCAGTGAGTCCCAGGAGCAAGATCTGTGGACTTGAAAAAGGAGGAAATGCATCTCCAGAAGATGGACTTAACATCATCAGCCGGATGAGACACTATAGGATTTTTTTTCTGCATCAGTAATTGTCTTGTTTACTTGGAGAGCTCAGTTATGTTATATATTTCTCCCTGTGAGTTTTAGGAAGACACGCTTCCATAGGGGGCCAAAAGTCTCTTACACAAGCAGATAAAGTAATTTTATATGAATATTTGTGTGTATATACATTTGCATATAAATCATCATAAGTGTTTCATCTAAACCACGAGAATAATTTTGATTCCCTGTGAGTCCTCCTAAAATATAGGTGTAGTGGGCTAATCCTGGCTGGGTGCTAGGCACTCACCAAGACTGCTCTCTCACTCCCCTCTGCAGCTGGACAGGAAAGAGAAAATATAACGAAGGGTTCATGGGTTGAGATAAGGATCACAAAAGATCACTCACCAAATACTTTAATGGGCAAAACAAGCTCAAATTAGAGATATGAAATTAATTTATTCCAAACAAAATCAGAGCAAGATAATGAAAAGTAAAATATAACATTCAAAAACACCTTCCCCCCACCCTTCCCTCCTTCCCAGATCTGCCTCCTACACCAGTGGTGCACGGAGACAGGGAATGGGGGATTTTGGTCAGTTCATCACCTGTGGCTTCTTCCACTGCTCAGGGAGAGGAGTCATTCCCCTGCTCCACTGCGAGGTCCCTCCCACAGGAGACAGTTCTCTGTGAACTTCTCCAATGTAAGTGCATCTCATGAGCAACAGTTCTACCCAAACTGCTGCACTGTGGGCCACTCTTCCCACGAGGTGCAGCTCTTCAAAGACGGGCTGCTCCAGCATGGGGTCCTCTCTCCACAGGCCTCTCATGGGGGTCAGAGCCTGCTCCAGGCATCCACTCACTCCAGCGTGGTCACCTCCCCCCATGGGCTGCAGGTGGATCTCTGCATCCCTATGAACACCCATGGGCTGCAGGGGGATAGCTGCGAAACCACCCCTGTTGCCCCCCCGCCGCCCCCGCTACCAAAGCTTGGCCATGCAAACTCAATACAATTTCAGGTGTACTGGACACCCCTCCGGGTGAAAGCAAACTGTGGCCTGCACTCTGCTGCTAAAGGAATGAAGAAAAATGCATTAGCAATGTCAATGGTGGCACCATGTCCTGGTTTAGGGCAAATTTTGGAGAAAACCTCCAAAGGGGACCCCTCCAGAAAGCAAACCCACACAGCTCCTCCCCCCAACCAGTTCGGGAAGGATTCCTCAGAGACAAGTGGAAAGAAACTGTTTATTTAACAGACAAAGCACCCCCCAGCACACAAAATGAACAATACCAGATGACAACACTCTTTCATCGCTCTGAAAAAGATGACAAATTCAGAAAGTCTCTCCTGGGAGTGCTCGCTCTGTTATCGGTCCCTCTGGTGCTGGGAATGGCAGCTGCAGGCCACAAGGTGCAAACTCTCAGTGTTTCCCAGGTCCCAGTCTGGAGCAGGCTTGAATGGTTCCAAGAGAGAGAAAGAAAAAACATTCCAAGGAAAATTTGGACTGCCTAGCTAAACGAACTAACAAGCAGAAGCAAAAGCAGGAGCAAAGCAAAAAGCCAAGCAAAAGCCACACTATGTACAGCCTTGTCTCTGTGTCCCACCAGCTGTGGGGGAGCAGGCTGATAACAAAACAATACTTCGCTTTTCAGAGCCAGTCTTGAAGGCACAGAATGTAATATCCATCATAAACAGAACACACGATTTGGGATACAAGCATCATCCTAGGACATGCACATACAAAACAACTGAGAAGGACCCGGGGATTCCACCCTAGTGGATCCACTGGTTATTACAATGAGGCTGGGGGAAGAAGGGAAAAGATTGGAATTTTTGTTTGATACAGGGGCCACATATTCAGTTTTAAATAAAGCTTTAGTACCTGTGGAGAATGATTATATTGTAGTGCGGGGAGCAACTCGAGGTATGCATTTGGTGTCTTGCATGCACATGGAGCCATCTGGAATGAGAAGGGACTGCTGACCTCACAAGGAAAGTACATCAAACATGAGCAAGAAATAATTGGGCTGCTGGAAGCAGTTCAGCTGCCTGAAAAGGTAGCTATTATGCATATTAAGGCTGTCTTGGTTTGGAAAGACAGGAGTCTACTAAGGAAGGCAGGACCCTCCCCTGAAATGGAGAATGTAAACTCTCCCCATTTCTCAGAATTGCTATAAATTTTAAATTAAGGGAGTCTTAGGCCAAAAATATGGGAGCAGGAAATAGCAGTTCTTTAATAGGGAAGAAAAAAAAAATAAAAGGATAAAATAAACAATGCAGTACACTAGAACAACACCGACAGAGTCAGAACTTAACCTGACACCTTGTTGGTCAGGATGTTGATAGCAGTCTAATTGGAAATGTGGCTGCAGTCCTCCTGAAGTGTCAGGTGTGGTTCTGTTGGAGCAGGGGGTCCTGTAGAAAAGGGTGTATTCTTTTTCCGAAGATCCAGTGGAAGAAGAGGCAGCTGCTGTTCTTCTGGGAAATCTAGTGGAGAAGCCGTGCTGGTGTTTCAGAACCTCTGGATTATATCTGGGAAGCAATGCTTGGCTCTTCCTTCTGGGCAGAGCATCTCACAATGGGATGTTTTAGTTCTTATCAGTCATGCAGTGACATTCAATAGCCTGTTATCAGCAGATGTCCCCTCCCGAGGGAGGAGTGATTGTGATCACTCAGAGAGAGAGATAAGGAAAATTGCTCACTTGACAAAAGACAACAGCCATACAGATGGTAATAGAATACATCTTGCCTTGCAATCTGGAGCAAAGGCACACCAGAGAGTGAGCTCAGAATCGGAAGAAAGAAATGAGCTGGCAGGTAGAGAGGCAAAGGAAGCAGCGAAATGTGAGGTAACTATTCAAAGATCTCTAATTCCAGATGGACAAATTTCCCTTGAAGATAGTCCAGAATATAAGAAAGACAGAAAACTAATCAAAGATCAAAAAGGGACATACAAGCAAGAAGGGTGGGCCACAATTGAAGGGAAGCTGGTAATCCCTTCTCATTTGTTGTGGTCACTAGTAAGGGAGGAGCACCAGAAAACACAATGGGGAATAGATGCCCTGAACATCTATTTGGTTGAAAGAATCATTGCCAGGAAATTTTATGCCATTATTACTCAAGTGACCCAACAGTGTCATCTTTGCCTCCAGACTAACCCCAAAGATACCCCCAGACCAAAACGTGGTCATGGACCTGGACAGCAGTGGCAAATTGACTTTTCAGAACTCCCAAGGAAAGGGGGGTATCAGTATTTACTGGTATTGATAGATACATTTTCAGGGTGGCCAGAAGCATTCCCCACCAGAACTGTCAATGCTCGAGAGGTGACCAGGGTATTATTACAAGAAATAATACCATGTTTTGGAGTTCCAGCCACAATATCCTCAGATAGAGGATCAAATTTCATTTCCAAAGTAGTGCAACAGATTTGTAGCCACCTGGGCATAGATTGGGAACTTCATACTCCATACCAGCCCAAATCGAGCAGCCAGGTGGAGAAAATGAATAATTTGATTAAGCAGCAAATTGTAAGACTGAGGCAGGAAGTTAATCTACCCTGGCCCCAAGCTCTTCCACTGGCACTGTTGCAAATTTGAACTAAACCTAGAGCTAAAGAAAGGCTGAATCCCTTTGAAATGCTTTATCGAAGACCATATGGAATACAAAAGGGAATGTCCACTTACATTGGGGAGGTAACACTGGCCATCTACATGGTGGCTTTAAGCAAACAGCTCAGAGAAATTGAGAAACATGTGGCTGGAACTCGGAGCAGGGAGCTAGATGGACCAGTACATAACATACAGCCTGGGAATTATATATATTTTAAGTCTCTTACTGAGACAGAGTAGAAATTCGCCAGAATAGAAATTCATTTTGATTTAGGTGAAATGTACATCTTTGAGTCCGTATAGCCTGACTGCAAGGCCTGGGCTCAAGGGAAACTGCTTCAATGAAGGACAGAGATAAGGGAGGGGAGACAGAGGATGCTAGAGACACAGAGAGAGAGAGAGTGCGAGCAGGTCAACCTGACCTAGGAATTCTTTCTGATAAAGAAGAACTAGCGGCAAATATCACGCAAAATTAGTAAAAATGAATGTGTATGAACCTATTGTGAAATTGTATGCATATGTATCTGAGAGGGGGATAAAAAGAGACCTGAAGTTCCCAGAGGTATGCATGTCATTTTAGGGGAAGGATTCCCACGTGCGTCCAGTGCTGTAATAAGCATACTGGCTTTACAACTTTCACAAAAGTTGTAGAGTTTTGATTATCTCCGCAAAACATTCTGGCACCCCAAATGGGACTGTCTCTGTCCCCACAGGGGCAGAAGGGATAGATGGACCTCCAAGGTGCGCCCCAGAATTTTCCTGGAGGAGCTCCGCTAGTCTTGGCTTGCCGCCTGCGGAGACAGACAAAGACCTGCTGGCCTGCGGAGGATACGGTATGTATTGAGGGGGCCCCCGGGGGAAAAGAGAGATAGGACGGCTGAATAAGTCACTCAAAGACGTCTGGGTGCTCGGCCTGTGGATGCAGCTTATAGAGCATCTGGACTAGAGATGGGGGTTCACTGTCTGATAGAGCGGCTGCTAGCGACCCTGGGGGTGGGTCGAGTGAACCTGTGTGTGTGTGTAGTGTCCGGACACTGTATCATTGTATGGTTAATGCCTTGTGTGGTTAATGCATTGTGTTTGTAATCGTGCGAGTGCATAGCATATGAAAAAGAGAGTGAACAAGTGAGTTCACCCATGGCACGGGGGGTGAGTTTTACCCATGTTTGAAGCGGCCGAGTGAAGCTTGAAGGGCCGGCTGCGGCAGGATGTAAGGGCAGAGAGTGCCCTGCAGAGAAGTGGAACAAGTGGAGAAATGTCAGTGAAGGTATTTATTGTATTTAAATGTGGTGATTTGTGTAGATTTGGCACATTTTAACCATGAGTACGAGCTCAAGGAGTTCCTTTGCCCTGGTAGTTTGGACTTGATCTCTGGAATTTTACTGTGTGCTGTTATTTTGATTGTGTCTAGAGAAAGCTGATGTGGGTGAATGCTGAATTATTGTATGCTGTATTGCATTGACAAAAGTGGGCACTTTGAAAAATATGCCCTTTCCCAGTGATTTTTTGTGGTTCTTCCCCCGCATTGTGGTAATTCAATTCTCAGATTGTATAGTGGTGTTTGTAGAGATTTTAAGATTTTGTTTGCAACAAGTGCAGCATTTTACACAGAAGAACTATAGTATGGTGGTTTGGTGATTTATGTTTAACTGTAGTAAAGTGAATTGAAGGAATTCCAAGAATTCCCCCCTCCCACCCCCCAGCAATTCAAGCCCTGGCTCTAATCACTTTGAGATAAGGAGTGTGTGTGTGTCTGTGTTTGTAGGCATATCAGAGTTTTTGCTGTAACAAGCACAGCCTTTTGCAAGGCAGTAAAGTGAGTGTCAGTAGAAGCAATGCATTAAGTAGATTGTGCAAGAAGAGAACTAGAAAAGACTGACATTTTGTAAAACAGAGTTTAGATAGAAGAGATGAATGAGTTTATGGGACTTCAGTGGATATTATAGTAAGCTTAGACTGAGAACAACCTGCCTTAGAGGTTAAGTGATAAACACTGAAGTGATAAACGGGATAGCCTGCAGGCAATTCCTTGGAGTTTTTAGTGCATTGAGAGGCTGGCACCTTGTATGCAATGCAGAGTTTGTGAGAGGCACTGGTATTGCTGTTCTGTGTTTTAAGTGTAAATTAAAGGTTCCTGATCAAGCCAATTCAGAACCTGAGATCTTAAAGCTTGTGTGTAGAGAATCACATCTAATACCTGCCACCTGGATGTCTGTGTATGAGGAAAAACTAAGAAAAGACACTGTGAGGCTTGGGAGGAAACAAGATAGCATAAGGAGAAAGAGATAATGAGAACTAACCAGAGCAAAGAAGTTCCTGAACTAGCCCCTTTTTGGAGGGGCTCACTGGGACAAGGCTACCAGTAGGGGCAGCTCAGAAAATAAAAAGATTTATAATACCTCATTGCAGTTAATGCTGTTTTTAAATGGGAAAGTAAATGAGATAAGGTCCCGTATGCTGATGTGGGTTTTTTTGCTTTAAGAAATCACCCAGAATGGCAGAGTAACTGTAGGTTCAGAGTTCCCTTTGACGTACTAGTGTAGCTCTTGGGAAAAAAAAAAGAAAAAAAACAAAGCAAAGAGAAGGCAATTCAAACGTGTTGTTCAGCATGCAGCATAAGATAGCAATGTATGAAGTCAGACAAAGATTATCATGCTGAAATGCAAAGTGATTACAGTTCGCAAAATGAGCACATATGATTTGTTAAAAGCTCCTCCTAAGGTAAGGGAGGAAAGATAAAGATGACCTCCCCAAAAAAGAAGAGGACTCAGGCTCCAAAGGTATACCCATTCACACTCATCCCCCTCCTGGCAGTCCAATTTCATCCAGAACTAGGAAGTAACAGACCCCTCTGCGAGAAGCAGTGAGATCAGAAGAAAGAAAAGGGTAGAATTTTAGTTGATACAGGGGCCATATATTCAGTTTTAAATAAAGCTTTAGTACCTGTGGAGAATGTTTATCTTGTAGTGTAGAGAACAAGTGGCCAGTCTGAGAAGGCATACTTTTGCAAACCTTTAAAGTAACGTGTACTTAGAAGCTTTTGTATATGCTCAATTCACTAAACATTCTCGAATGAAGAGGTTATTCTGGAGGCAAATGATATAAAGATGTTAGGCTTAACATTAGGAGCCATTGAAATTAAAAAAGACATTAGTAAAAAGATATTAGAATAAGTAAATAAGTGTTTTTGAGGGTATGGGCCTCTGCTGTAAAGGGAGGGTGAAAAATGCCCCCCCACAGTAATCAAGCTTAAAGAAAGAACACAACCAGTGAGGATTGAGCAGTACCCCCTCAAAAAGAAGATAGGAAAGAAATCAGTCCAATAATTGATAGTACTGGATTGAGAGCTGTCAATAAGATAACAAAGAATTTATACCCTGTGGTAGCAAATCCATATACTTTACTAACTTGTTTAACACCTGAGCTAACCTGGTTTACTGTTTTAGACCTGAGAGATGCCTTCTTTTGCCTCCCTATCCAAGAAGCCAGCCAGAAAATTTTTGCATTCGAATGAGAAAGCCCTAGAAGCAGTGCAAAACACAACTCACATGGTCCATGTGCCTGAAAGCTTCAAAAATTCCCCCACCCTGATTAGAGAACAACTTGCAAAGATCCAGAGTCCTGGGAAGCTCCACAGGAAGAAGGGCGGCTGTTGCAGTATGTAGATGATCTTCTAGTGGCCACTCAGACGAGGGAAGCATGTGTGGCCTGGACGGTAAGCCTTTTGAATTTCCTAGGACTCCAAGGATACAGAGTATCAAAGAAAAAGGCACAGGTAGTGAAACAGAAAGTTATCTACCTGGAGTTCGAAGTGAGTGCTGGAAAATGGACTTTAGGGCAGGGAAGCCATATGCCAAACCCCGAAACCCCAGACAACGAAGGAACTCCGAACCTTCTTAGGCATGGTAGGGTAGTGCCAGCTGTGGGTTTATAATTGTAGACTGCTCGTCAGACCCCTCTATGCTCTTATTGCAAATAGAAACAGAGATCTCCAGTAGACAAAGAAGCCACACGGGCCTTTCACCAGCTAAAGAGTGCCCTCATGTCAGCTCCAGCTTTGAGACTTCCAGATGTAAGTAAACCATTCTTTCTATTTTCCCATGAAAGACAAAGAATTGCCCTGGGAATACTGGCTCAGGACTTGGGTCCATACCAGAAAGCAGTTGCTTACTTCTCCAAGCAACTAGATGCAACAGCCAAAAGGATGGCCAAGTTGCCTCAAAGCTGTAGCAGCAGTCATGCTGAATATTCAAGAGGCACCTAAGTTTACCCTGAGACAAAAATGACTGTGCTAGTGTCCCATACAGTGTCCGCAGTACTGGCAGTAAAAGGCAGCCACTAGTTCTCACCGCAGAAATTCCTGAAATAACAGGCCATCATGGTAGAGCAAGATGATGTAGAGATAGTAGTGACTAATATTTTCAACCCAGCTTCTTTTCTCAGTAGAATCAAGGAGAAGCAGTACACCACGATTGCCTAGAGACCATTGAAGCTACTTACTCCAGATGCCCAGACTTGAAAGACACTCTTTTAGATGATGTAGAGATCTAGTTCACTGACAAGAGCAGCTACATTGCCAGCAGAAAGTGACATGCTAGATACACAGTGACTACCTGCAGAGAGGTAATAGAGTCTAGACCCTTACCAACAGGTACCTCTGCACAGAAGGCCGAGATAAATGCACAGACCCATGCCTTAGAAACAGCAAAAAGAAAAGAAAATAAACATCTATACTGACTCGAGGTATGCATTCAGAGTCGTGCATGCACATGGAGCCATCTGGAAGGAGAGGGGACTGCTAACCTCACAAAGAAAGAAGAGACAATCCGGCTGCTGGAAGCAGTTAAGCTGCCTGAAAAGGCATATTAAGGCACACCAGAGAGTGAGCTCAGAATTAGAGGAAAGAAATGAGCTGGCAGATAGAGAGGCAAAGAAAGCAGCAAAAGGTGAAGTAATTATGGACAGATTTTCCTCAAAGGTAAGCCAGAATATAATAATACTAATCAAGAGACATGCAACAGCAAGGGGTGGGCTACCATTTAAAGAAAGCTAGTAATCTCTTCCCATTTTCGTGGTTACTAGTGAAGGAAGAGCACTAGAAAACACACTAGGGTCTAACTACTTAAAAGCTTTTATGAAGTGTAGCTCCTTTCCCAGAATGACCAAAGCTGCCAGTGATACAGAGTGCATTGAAATGAAGTGTTGACTTTGAAGTAGTAATTTCCACAGGCTTTCTAGAACACACATCTGATTGAAAGAATCGTTGCCATGAATTTATATGCCACTATCACTCAAGTAAACCGACAATGTGATCCTTGCCTCCAGATTAACTCCAAAAATACCCCCAAGCCAAAACTCAGTCAGACTGGGAGAGGCCATGGGCCTGGACAGCAGTGGCAAATTGACTTTTCAGAACTCCCAAGGAAAGGGGGGTATCAGTATTTACTGGTATTGATAGATACATTTTCAGGGTGGCCAGAAGCATTCCCCACCAGAACTGTCAAAGCTTGAGAGGTGACCTGTGGTAGCTAGGGAAGAGGCGCTGCGGAAGATGTCGCGATGTCACGGAAAGCCAGGACCCTCTGCTTCCCGTAGATAAGACCCTCAGTTACTCATAGATAAGAAACTAACAATAGGAACGTGGCCCCACTAACAATAGGAGTGCTGCCCCACTAACTGTAAAGTCAGCAACTCTCTACTCCTTACTCAGTACTTTTCCATTCCCTACTAACCATAGATAAGGAAGACAAACCCCTTTTGACGTAGAGACCCCTAAGACTATAAGACCCCAGAAGAAGAAGTAATAAACGCCTTTTGACCATCCACCACATTGGTGTCTGCGTATGTCATTGGCCCGAACGGCCCTAGAGAGAGGGCTGTCGAGCTGTACCTTAGAACCAGGTCGCCTGCCTTGATCATAGAAGGCAACAGTGACCAGGGTATTATTACAAGAAATAATACCACGCTTCAGAGTTCCAGCCACAGTATCCTCAGACAGAAGATCACATTTCATTTCCAAAGTAGTGCAACAGATTAGTAGCCACCTGGGCATAGATTGGGAACTTCACACTCCATACCACCCCCAATCAAGCAGCGAAGTAGAGAAAGTGAATCATTTGATTAAGCAGCAGATTGTAAGACTGGAGCAAGAAGTTAATCTACCCTGGCCCCAAGCTCTTCCACTGGCACTGTTGCAAATTTAAACTAAACCTTGGGCTAAAGGACAGCTGAGTCCCTTTGAAATGCTTTATGGAAGACCATATAGAATACAAAAGGGAATGTCCACCCACATTGAAGAGGTAACATTGGCCACCTACATGGTGGCTTTAAGCAAACAGCTCAGAGAAATTGAGAAACATGTAACTAAAACTCAGAACAAGGAGCTAAATAGACCAGTACATAATAAAAAGTCTAGAGATTATGTATATGTTAAGCCTCTTGCAAAAAAGACTTTAGAACCACAGTGAGAAAGACCACTGCAAGTACTTCTCACCAACTTCACTGCAATCAAGATCAAGGAGCAGCATGCCTGGATCCATCACTCTTGAGTGAAGAAGGCCCCAGGAGCCCCTTAGAGAGTGACATCAAGAGACAATGAGCTGAGATTAAGCTTACTCAGACAAAATGAGTATATTTCGGTCAAGAGTAGTTTGTAATTTCATTTACGGAATTGTTTTGTATATAATTATAACTGGAGTCTTAGAACTAGAAAGTACCTCAATCCAAAGCAATGCTGAATAGCCTTGGTCCCAGGCTTTTAATCAGTATACTAAATCCATAGAAAAACTTTCTGAGATAAAAGATCTGAACCTATCCACTGTAGTAATTCATGAAGATCAAGTATATGAAGAGCAGGAGTGGCAGGAAAGAGAACTGTAGACACTTCAAAAGATCAAGAGAGAAGAAATCAAAATAAAGTGCTAAGTGGTCAGTAAGATGGCTTATGAGAGACCAGATGCAATGAGTGTCTCAATCTCTCCCATGTACAGGCACCAAGAACTTTGCGATAGCCTAAGTGAATCAGACTGTTAGTGAAATTCCACCTTGATACAAATGTAGAAGTGACCTGCCTTTAGGCTCGAGATGCTATCAGGCTCTCATTTAAATTTAAAATAGACACTGCACTTTTTACAACAGCAAGACCTTATACAAGCCACACTGAGACTCAAATAGTTCAGACCCAACCCAAACTTGAACCTGAAGTGTACGAAATAGACCCCTATATAGTGAGGAATGTGGGTGAACAACAACTGTTGTTCAATCCAAAATGGCCTCTCAAACGTGTTGAGTTGCTAATGCAAATTAACATCTCAAAAATCCAACCAGCCTGCTTCTCTTTCCTAAGAACATCCTTTGAGAGCTAGACTGCAGTTACAAAGATAAGTATACCTCAGACGCAGAATAAGAAAAGATCTGAGATATTAGAGACAAAATTCAGAGTTTTAAATTGAATTGATTCAGAAATACTGATGAACAAGCTGGTCACTGCAGCAGGTGGTCTAGCAAAATTGAAGCAGCCTTTACAGTCATCTCTATTAGCATTAAGAACTAGCCAGTGGCAGATTTCAAAAGTACTGACAAAGTGGGAAAAGGCCAGAGACCAAGACCACAAGTTAATAGTAGCAGCACTTAGTACAGTTCAAGATAATATGTCTTTAGCTTTCAGTTGTATACAAGCACAGTTATGGATGCAAGCAACAGCAGCTCTGATCATATGGAAAAGGGGTGAAGGTAATTTTCCATCTGAAATTCGGAAAGTTGTCTGAGATAATGCAATTGATTTTGAAAAGAAGTTTCAATCCTAGTAGACTCTGGTAAATTTCACCTATTAACCTGCTTCTAATGTGGCCACTGCCTTTGTGCTTACCATATGTAATGTCATTGTTTATGTTATCCATCCCATCATTGCACTAAGATTAAATCATAGAAAAACAGTGCTCTACCCCTCAGAACATAGAGTGTGGGCACAAAAAGGGAATGAAAAGTAGCAAACAGTATATTTAGAATCCTGCATTACTAGAGAACAGCTGAGATTCCTTTGTGAAAGCAATACTATTAATGCCCAAGATATGTGTCTAGACTCTGAACAGAGTATTTGACACTTTGAAGTTCATCCAGTCACTGACCAGAAAACTGTGCTCGTATACACTAGTAAAAGTGGTTTGTGCCTGAGAACTGCTTGTGCTGCTGTAAAAATTGATAACAATGATGTTATTTTGCCTAGCAGAAATTGTTTTAATTTTTGTATTTGTAATTTGTTAAGATTATCAGGTGTAGTTTTTTGTACTTGGCCCTCATTACATCCCACCATTTGATTAAAACCAATTACACAATGTATCACAGACTATCACCTACTCCTATTAGAATAGACCTTACATTAGTAAAACAATTAATTAAGCACCAAGATCTACTAGAGATCTTGAAGAAAAACCCAAGAAAGCAGAGAGAACTGTCCAACATGATACAAAAAGAAATAACTAGAATTCTGCAAAGAATAAAACAGAATGCAGATCATCACTGGTGGGATGTGGTCTTTAGGTAGTCACCAACTGCAAATTAAATCTTTAATAAGTTGTGTCATCCCATTGTAATTTTGTTAATATTAGTTAGAATAAGTTTAAGATTATCCATTATATTGGTAATTTAGAATTAGAGAATAGTACAGCGAGTAGCTGTCTTAACCTCCTTATTGAACACACATGGTAAAGCACTAAGAGACACGTATTGTCGTAAGAGTTTGCATTAAGTAAAAGAATTTACTTATTTTCTAGAAAAGGGGGGAAATGGGACAGAGTAGAAATTCTCCAGAATAGCAATCCATTTTGATTTAGGTGAAATGTACATCTTTGAGTCCGTATAGCCTGACTGCAAGGCCTAGGCTCAAGGGAAACTGCTTCAATGAAGGACAGAGATAAGGGAGGGGAGACAGAGGGTGATAGAGAGAGACAGAGAGAGTGCTGTGAGAGCAGGTCAACCTGACCTAGGAATTCTTTCTGATAAAGAAGAACTAGCGGCAAGTGTCACGCAAAATTAGTAAAAATGAATATGTATGAACCTATTGTGAAATTGTATGCATATGTATCTGAGAGGGGGATAAAAAGAGACCTGAAGTTCCCAGAGGTATGCATGTCATTTTAGGGGAAGGATTCCCACGTGCGTCCAGTGCTGTAATAAGCATACTGGCTTTACAACTTTCACAAAAGTTGTAGAGTTTTGATTATCTCCACAAAACATTCCAGAAAAGACTTTGGAACCACAGTGGGAAGGGCCATTCCAGGTGCTTCTCACCACCATCACCGCGATCATGATCAAGGAGCAGAATGCCCGGATCCACCACTCTCAAGTGAAGAAGGCCCCAGAAGCCCCTTGTAGAGTGACACCAGGAGACAATGAACTGAGACTAAAACTTACTCAGGCAAAATGAGTATATTGCGGTCGGGAGTAGTTCATACTTTGATTTACAGAATTGTTTTGTATGTAACTATAACTGAAGTTTCAGAACTAGAGAGTACCTTTATCCAAAGCAATGCTGAATGGCCTTGGTCCCAGGCTTTTAATCAGTATACTGGATCCATAGAAGAACCTTCTGAGATAAAAGATTTAAACCTATCCACTGTAGCAATCCACGGGAATCAGGTATATGAGGAGCAGGAGTGGCAGGAACGGGAACTTTGGACACTTCAAGGGATCAGAGGAGAGGAAATCAGGGTAGGATGCTATAGTAGCAGGGCGTCCCCCAGCTGGGGAATAACGAGCCTTGACTCCATGATTTCAGAAGGCTGAAGAAAAGCTTTATTAAGCTATACTATATTATCCTAAAAACTATACCACTATACTAAAACTATACTAAAGAAAAAACCCATGACCCCTTATAGACAGTCACGACACAGCTTTGACCTAATTGGTCAATCAATCCAAAACACCATCACCAGTGTCCAGTTAAGAAATCCCTTTTGGTAAACAATCTCCATAACACATTCCACATGTTCCAAACAACATATGCAGCAAGTAGAGATAAGAATTGTTTTTTCTTCTTTCTCAGAGCTTTCTCACAACCTCTCGGGAAAATCCTGGGAGAGAATTAAGTCTCTCTCTGTTCAAAGAATATGTAAATACCACAGGATGCCAGATGGTCAATAGGACCACTCATGAGAGGTCAAATCAAATTAGTATCTCAACCTCTCCTGTATACAGGCACCGGGAGGTTTGTGATAGCCTAAGTAAATCAGATTGTTGGTGTAATTTTACATTAATACAGCCTGTAGAAGTTACTTGTCTTTGGGCTCATGATACTATTGGGCTCTCATTTAAATTTAAAATAGATGCTATATCTTTTACAACAGCAAGACCTTATACAACTCACACCAGTATTCAAGCAGTTCAGGCCCAAACCAAACTTGAATCTAAAGTATATGAAATAGGCCCATACGTAGTGAGGAATATGGGTTAACAACAACTGTTGTTCAACCCAGAGTGGCCTCTCAAATGTGTTGAATTGCTAATGCAAATTAATGTCTCAGAAATCCAACCAGCCTGCTTCTCTTTCCTAAGGACATCCTTTGAGGTCTGGACAACATGGTTACCAAGACAAGTACACCTCAGGTGCAGAATAAGAAGAGATCTAACTGGGATATTAGGGACAGGCTTGGGAGTTTTAAATTGAATTGATTCAGAAATACTGATGAACAAGCTGGCCACTGCAGCAGGTAGCCTAACAAAATTGAAGCAGCCCTTACAGTCATCTCTATTGTCATTAGGAACTAGCCAGTGGTAGATTTCAAAAGTACTGCCAAAGTGGGAAAAGGCCAGGGACCAAGACCACAAGTTAATAGTAGAAGTGCTTAGTACGGTTCAAGAGAATGCGTCTTTAGTTTTCAGTTGTATACAAGAACAGTTATGTGCAAAAGCAGCTTTGATCATACAGTGTTGTATTGCACTAAATAGTTTATTCAGTTGTTTTGCACTGGGTTCCATATTATTGCACTGAATAGTATGTTTGTATCCTCATGGGATTCCCCTCTTTTATCACATGATCTTTCCCTCCCCCTAAACCCCCAGTGGTAGTGGTTTGTCCCAGGTTTACTCCTCCCCTTGCCCCTTCTTCATTTGTATCCCATTGGCTGTGGGCCCCTTCCTCCGCCCCCCTTCCCCTGAGCTGAAATCTCCTGGGAGGAGACCTCGACCTCTCTCTTCTCCCTGGGATGTTGCCTGAATCCCGAGGTGACACCTATCAAGGAATAAAAATAGGACTTTGGTCCCAAGAAGGAGAGCACTTCATGTCTTTTACTTTTGTCCTTGTAAAGGCTGCAAGGGGCCAAGGGTCCAGAGCTAGTTTGATTGGAGTCAAAAGGCCCCGGGAGAAACCAGCCAATTTAAAGTAGTGTCGCAGTGCCTCTCCGAGTGTGTGCTCAGAGCCACCCCGGCTTGCTCTGGCACAGCGAGCAGTGAGGGACACTCTCCCGTTCCTTGGGAGGTCAGGAGAGCAGCTAAGGCTTTCACCTTTCAGACGAGACAGCAGCACGACGTAGGCAGAAGAAGGAGAGTGGACTCCAGTTGCGCGCAAAGTCCAGGTTTATTCCAGAGCTCAAACGAGGTCCCAAACCCAGGGAAACCAGCCAGCTGAAGACACCGATTTGGGGGTCTGCAGGGTGTTAAAAAGAGGGGAGTAAACCAGGGAGGGGTTTGCCCGCCTGCCAATGGGGATACAGGAGGGCGTGGGGACCAGGGAAACAGTCAGGTAGGGAGACCAATAAGAGCCACCCGAGGGAGGGGTCCCGGTGCCTGAACCTATCACTTGATGCCCCTGGTAGAAGTTTCTAGAGGGAGGGGATGGGCCATCGAGTGAAGGACAGGACACCGGGGAGGGGTTAAGGGAAGGATTCAACCACTTTTGGGGAACAGGAGGAGGAGGTAGGGAGAATGACATTAACAAGAAGGGAGGAGGCAGCAGGGGCAGAACCATTATAACAGGGGGGAAACTGGGATAAACCAAAGTACAACTTAATGCAACTAAAACATATAAGAACACAATACTACAATACAGGAAGGGGATGAAGGTGATTTTCCATCTGAAATTCAAAAGATTGTCTGGGATAATGCCATTTATTTTGAAATAAAGTTTCAATCCTAGTTGGCTGTGGTAAATTTTACCCATGATCCTGCTTCTAATGTGGCCACTGCCTTTGTGCTTACTATATGTAATGCCACTGTTTGTGTTATCCACCCCAACATCGCACTAGGATTAAATCATGAATAAACAGTGCTGTACCCCTCAGAACATAGGGTCTGGGCACGAAAGGTGAATGAAAAGTGCAAACAGTATATTTAGAATCTTGTGCTTCTAAGGAACAACTAGGATTCATTTGTGAAAGCGATACTATTGATGCTCAAGATGTGTGTCTTGACACTGAACAAAGTATTTGCCACTTTGAGATTCATCCAGTCACTGATCAGAAAACTGTGCTTGTATATACTGGTAAAGGTTGTGTATGCTTGAGAACTGCTTGTGCTATTGTAGAAATCTATAACAATGATGTTATTTTTTCTAGTAGAAATCATTTTAATTCCTGTATTTGTAATTTTGTTAAGATTATTGGGTGTGATTTTTTGTATTTGGCCCCAGTGACATCCCACAAGCTGATTAAAACCAATTACCCAATGTATCACAGACTATCACCTACTCCTATTGGAATGGACCTCACATTGGTAAAACAATCAATTAAACACCAAGACCTATTAGAGATCTTAAAGAAAATCCAAGAAAGCGGAGAGAAAACCCTAATTACTGTCCATCATTATACAAAAGAAATAACCAGAATTCTGCAAAGAATAAAACAAAATGCAGATCATCACTGGTGGGATGTAATCTTTGGATGGTCACCAACTGCAAATGGGATCTTTAATATGTTGTGCTACTCCATTGTAGTTTTACTGATATTAGCTGGAGTAAGTTTAGGGTTATTTTTATCTTGCTAATTTGGAACTGGAGAATACTACAGCAAGTAGCTGTGTTAACCTCCTTATCAAATGTACATGGTAAAGCATTAAGGGACACCTATTATCGTAGGGATTCACATTAAGTAAAAGAATTTACTTATTTTCTAGGAAAGGGGGGAATGAAACAGAGTAGAAATTTAACAGGGTAGAAATCCATTTTGAATTTAGATGAAATGTGCCGCTTTGAATTATTAAGTCTGTAGCTTGCTAGCATAGGTGAAATATGCTGTTTTAACTTGTTTAGTCTTTTAGTTCTGCTGTGCTTGTAAAAACTGCCTCAGCTGAAGAAACAGAATATGAATTTCCAAGCTGAAGAGATGAGGGGCCCCTTGAACTTTGAAACAAAGGCAAGGAGCCAAAGCTGAGTCTGCAAGAGACAGGCAAAGTGACCAGAGAGTTCTCTGTACAAGGACTAATTGCAATTTGTAATGCAAAACCAGTAAAATGAATATGCATGAACCTTTTGTGAAACTCTATGTATATGTACCAGTATGGTGGAATAAAAAAGGATCGGGAGTTCTCAGGGGTGCACATGTCCTTTAGGGGGAACGATCTCCACATGCGTCCAGCGCTGTAATAAACATACTGGCTTTACAACTTTCAGAAGTTGTGGAGTTAGGTTTTTCTGCAAATCAATAGGATGGTAGAAGAAATTAGGATTTTTCCTTTTATGTGTTACAAATCTTTTGATATTTCTTCCTTGTTTAATCCCCTGTTTCATTTGATTACCAGCATAGTCCAAAGAATGCAAGTAGACAAGAAATATTGCTCAAGCCAAATGATTTATAAAGAATAAGAGGAGTGATTGTGAAAAATGCATATTATATGATTGGCTCTTCGCAAATATTAAAATGAATACTATATGTGTTATGTTGGAAAGTTATGCTGTATTAATCTCTTTTAAGTAGTGCTGTATAATCTCTTAAGTAGTGTGGTAAATATAGTTTTTAGGCTATAGCATAATATTAAAATAGAAACTATGTAATGCAAGATACTTTTTGTAACTAGCTCAAGGAATGGAAAAGATAATCAGGAAATTCTTCACATTATCCTATCTGGATAGAGATAACAGCAACAAGACACCAAGATTCCACAAGAAGAAATATTGTCTCCTTATTGGGAAAGCTCAGACTTTGAGGAATCAAGAAGATTGATTTACAAGATGGGGAGGGGGAAGCTAAAATTATGCATAAACACCCTAGTTTGAAAGGAATGTTTGAATCATGTATGAGATATATGAATATGCAATAGGCTATTGCTTTTAAGGGGTAATCCTTTGATAGTAAGGTGTGCTTTTTGGCAGAGTGCCAGGCACCTGGACATCTGTAATTCTTTGCTTTTTATTGTCTCTTATTGTCCTGTTTTTATTACTATTTTCATTACTATTAAACTTCTAAAATTTTAACAAAAGTGAATGGCATTTTTCACAATTAACAACAGAATAAAAGCTATATCTTTATAACAATGGTATTTTAATATTTACTAAAAAACAATATTATAATATGTATCTATAACACTTTTTATGGGCCTCAAGGCGGGCTACTCAGTCCATACTGCACATAGTTTTCAGGCGTTCAAGAGTGATTCTGATAAGTAGACATGGTGACAAAGTAATTTTTGAAGCCTTATTTGGCTCTTACAGTTGCCTGGAGCACCTCGTCCCCCTTCTTCTCCACTGACCTTGGTGTCACCATGTTTTCCCTCATATGTTCTCACCACTTCTTCTCTAGTTGGAATTAAAACTACGACCCCTCTTTGTTCTGGTTTTTGTCTTAAATATGTTATCACAGAGGCGTTACCAGCATCTCTAATTGGCTGAGGCTTGGCCAGTGGCATGTCCATCTTTAGAGTCATCAGGGATAGGCTCTGCTGGACATGGTGGAAGCTTCCAGTACCTTCTCACAGAAGTCACCTCCTTGGCCTGTCCCTCCCCTGCTACCAAAAAACAGGCCGTGCAAAACCAATACACAAAGACAAATGGCTGCTGCTTTGCCAAGCAGCCCACATAGTCCACGTGGCCCAGAACAAAGACAAAATGGCAGAGATGTTCTCCCAGCTCAACCCTGTCTCCTCAGCTCAAAAACAATGGAAAAAAACAGGGACAAAACAAAACCTGTAGAGCTAGCTGTAATTAGGAATTATGCTGCCAAGTTTCCTGCTCCAAGCCACCCAGCAGGGGCTTTCCCAGGCTGCAGCGATCTCAGCTGGCAGTTTGAGTTTGTGAAATAATGCTTCCTGGGCAGCAACAATCTCAGTCGGCAGTACTGATGACTATCTGTAGTGTCTCCAGAAGCAGTGGTACTGAAACAGAGGTCAACAAAAAAAAAAACTTTGTTAAAAACACATTTATTAAGTTGGCTGAGAGAAAGCATTAGAGCCCATGCTCTACAAAATGCTTCTCTGTTCCATATGGATTTCAGTGGGTTTATAGAGCATTTTTAATACATTTCCTTTTTTCCTTTCTTGGTTAGTATTCAATGAGCAAGCGGTTAGGTATACATTGCATCAAGCTACTATATTTTTAACCTATTGTTCATGCAAAACCAGCCAGTCTTCCTTATCTCTTCCCTGCAGAAGGGTATAGGTATGCATTACATCCAGCTGTTTGCCTTCCTGTTTTACAAGTTTTCCTTACTAAATTTCCTGCTCATTGTTACCTATTCTGGTATACTGAATTTAAAGTCTTTATTTTCTTAGACTATAGTCATGTCAATACTTTAATTCACATGTGTTAATTACTCACTCCTGTTTTAATTCCCTCCTTGCCTTTATCCTGTTGTAAATTCTCTTGCAACATCTTATTGTGATAAGCACATTTTATGGTTTTGGCTTTCGGAAATATTGAAATGGATGCTGTGTGCTGTGCATTATAATATAATGTTACATTTGCAGAAGTAGCTATAGTTGTGAAATAATAACTAATGCTTTCATTTTTGTAGCTAACTGGCAATAATTAAAATAACAGACATATTTGTGAACTAGTTGATGTTGATCTAGAGTACTTGTAGTTAACTTGCAATAACTGAAATAGCTAAGCCATCTGCACGGTTAGATAACACTTGAGGAATGGGCATGATGAGGACCCCTGCTACTGACTGACTATCAACAACTATTACCTGCTAAAACCACAGAACAGGGGGCCATTGTGGGGGGTGACACACAATCCTCAAAACCACATCCAAGATTACTGCAAATGCTCTAAAAAGATGGATCAGATGAGGGGCCATGCAAAAAAGTTCCTGGAACATGTAAACGAGTTTGAAGAAATGTTCGAATATGTCTGATGGTAAGAATATGTATTTGACAGATGCAATAGAAAGGGTATATAAGAGTTGCTATGGTTAGCTGGTGTGCCTCTGGCTATGGTTATACACCCAGCACTGTTGTTTTTGCTTTATTGATTTTGTCCCCTAGTGTCCTTTATTAAATTTTTTAAAATTCAGCTCAGGAGTGGGCCTAATTTCTTGCATTATTAACAGTCCACAGCACATGAACCTGTTGTGCTACTTGTTTAATCTTCCACCACATCCATCAATTCCTGATGGTCAAGATGAGGGCTGTTATTATTGAAACTAGAACAGGATGGACAAGGAAGTTAAAAAACTGAGTAGCCATTGGTGATTTCAAATTTGTCCATCCCAAGATGTCCCACCAATTATGTTCCCCTTCTTTCTGTATTTTAGTGATGGTTTTGGTAATTTCTTTGACATCGTGTTTGACGCTCGGCGAGATGAATTTTTGACTTCTTTGACTACCCGTTCTATATCAGGATGGTTCAACATTTACTTTAAAATGTTAATATCCATTCCAATTTGAAGTTAGGATACTTCATGATACACATCATATGGACTCTGTATAATCTCCGAGGAAGTTATTGGTGTGGTCTAGTTGAAGTCGCATCCACTTATGATTATGAAATTAGAAATGTAGAAGTTAATACCATTAGTAGTTTCATTATGAGAATCTATTACAATAGTTGTGCAGGCAGTTTTCACAAAGTCACATCCTCTTCCCGCATAATATCCCTATGACTGTGCATGGGCTACCAGGGTCATTTCAAAAACACAAGTACTGTCTCTGACGTCCAGACACAGATCGTCCTTTTCAACCACTGCATTTTTGCACATGAAACCCAGTGCCTTCCTCAGTACACATGCTTCAATACTAATAGTTTGCCAGTTCCTAGTTTTATTGTTGAAAATGGCCCAGACATTATGCTGAATGGGTCTGAAAACTATGTGAGCTCTTCTAACTCCAAGGGCCAAACTCAGAAATATACGATATACTGTTGCATTTTTAATGGTTAATACAAAAGACTGCAGTGTTTTATTCTGTTCATTATATGTAAAACTGACTAATTTCCACAAAATGTGGAAGTCATTTTCGAATTGTGTAGTGGTTTCATTTTTAGCAATGACTTCCTTTAATTCTTGTGGCAATTTTCCCAGCTCTCCTTCTCTAATAATTCCTGATATTACAGATTGTAACCATAGCCGAGACTGTATACATTGCAATGCTCAAGAAATTTTACCTTGTAGACTTCTCACAAATTCAGCAACTACCTGAAAATCCTGCTGTGTATGATTGGCCAAGGTGGTTAATACATCAGCTGCGAGGCTCTGGGTATTGGTAAGTGTTAGCAGGGTTGATCTGAAAGGAGTCTGTACCTGTTCAATATAAGAACTAACAGTGCTTAATTTATTGACTAAGACTTCCTGATCAATTGAATTTAATATTCCCAGTTGAGATTCAAACCATCTCATTAGGTCTCTTTTATACCTATGCTTTGGTGTCCTGGAATGTATCCATGACTTCCATGCTTCTAGGCTTTGCTGTATAAATTAGTAGCATTCTCGTTTAGTTTCAGAAATATTAGCCTGTATTGTTACCTCCAGCTTTTTCAGAGAGTATTGTGGATCTAAAAGCAACAATGCTTCATTTGTTTGCCTTACGACATAGGGACCTGCGAGTGAAAGGTTATATTGTTTTGTATATTGATGCCTTAAAGACCTAGAAATTAAACAACATGCTTTCAAGACAATTTTAGTATAGGAGGTAGTATAAAGGTTGATCTTTCTTGGAGGCCTCCAGGGGCAGATATGGAAAAATGCCCACCCCCGCATGGGGTAAATACAGTTTTATAACTTTAGCAAATTAGCACAATTGACAAGAATCCCCAATTAGGAGCACAAATCATGAGGTAATTCCCTCCTTTTGGTTCCACCTCTTCTGTAGCCTCCGTTTAGATGGGAACTAAACTTTGTTTATGAAAATGTGTCTTGAAGAGCTGGTTTCAACCTTGACTCCCAGAGACCCAATATAGGATAGGAGCCTTGGACCCCCCTGGGCTTGGAGCCTCTGGAATGTGTTTTGTCTTTCTACCTATCTGTGGCAGCAGCTCTCTTCACAGAGAGCAGCAGACACAACTTTCCCAAAGACTTTTCCTGGGGAAGGCAGTGAGAAGCTCAGAGAAGAGAAAACAATTCTTATATCTACTTGCTGTGCCTGTTGTTTGGCACATGTGGAATGTATTATAGAGATTGTTTATTGAAGAAGATGGTTGTTTGGATTGATTGACCAATTGGGTCAAAGCTGTGTTGTGACTGTCTCCAGACAGTCATGGGTTTTTCTTTAGTATCTCTTCAGTATAGTATCTTTGTAGTATAGTATCTCTAGTGTATAGTTTTAATATACTATTAGTGTAATATAATCTATCTTAATAAAGCATTTGTTCAGCATTCTTGAATCATGGAGTCAGAGCACATTACTCGTTGCATGGGGGTTGCCCTGAATCAATACCTATCAGGGTAGGGAAAAGGTAGGGAAAAATACTGGAAGTAGCTAGGAACTATATAACCATACAACAAAAGTCTTTAGAGCTACAAATATATATATGAAGGAAATATAAAAGCAAAAACCATTCTGGCATCAACATGGGTCCAGTGTATCCAATGCTACAGAATTGTTTGTTAGTGTATGGTTATTTGTTTCAATTTTAAATGCCCATACCCTGACACATTCGGTTTGTCTTGTTGTCGAGTACCCAAAGCATGCAATTATGGTTTCTTCAGATATCTTGAATGACTTTAGACAAGCATTTGCAAAACATTCAGAAACACTACTGTCTCAGTTTGGAAAGAGGCAGGTGTCTGCTAAGGAAGGCAAGAGCCTCCCCTGAAATGGAAAAATGTAAAACCTCTCCCTCCAAATTGTTATAAATTTCAAATTTAGGGGGCCTCTCAGGCAAAAATATGGGAGCAAGAATAACAGTTCTTTATTAGGGAAGAAAATAAAAATAAAATAAACAATGCAGTAAATCAAGACAACACTGACAGAGTCAGAATACAACCTGACACCCTGTTGGTCAGGGTGTTGGTAGCAGTCCAATTGGAATTGTGGCTGCAGTCCTCCTGGAGTAGCAGGTGTGGTTCTGTTGGAGGTGGTCCTGTAGAAGGGTGTAGTCTTCCTCTGAAGATCCAGTGGAAGAGGCAGCTGTTCCTCTGGGAATCTAGTGGAAAGGTTGTTCTGCTGTCCCAGAATCTCAGATTATATCCAGCTAGGAATGCTTGGCTCCTCCCTCTGGGCAGAGCATCTCACAATGGGATGCTGTAATTTTATCAGTCATACAATGATAGTCAACGGCCCATTAACAGATGATATCTCGCTGGAGGGAGGATGGGTTGTGGAAGAGACAAGGAAAATGCCTAATTAACAGAAGATAACTGCTACACCTCTAACAGATGGCAAATAAAATACATATTGCTTGGCAATCTAGGAGAATTACACTGACCTCTGGTAGCATTAAAAAGGATACCTTTTTAAATAAAGTTCCCCAATAAAAATAGTTGTGCATTCTGAGTACCTAGGCACATAAAAGAATGTGTTTTAGCCATCAGGATTCCATAGATGTTGTAGTGTGTTCTGTTAGTTTATTTAATTACTCCCCTATTTTCTGTATCACTCCCCCATTTTCTGCCCTCACCAGTTCTTCCCGCCATGGTATTGTCTGTCATTTGGTTACCTTGGTTACTCCCGCCACAGATTATGTCAATCCTCTCTGTTATATAATTTCCCCTCCCCTGTGTTTCCTTATATGTGAATTTGTTCTTCTCCCGGGGCCCAGTCAATCACTCCCCACTCCTCCCAAGCCTCCAGAATCTTCTACCTGGGAGTTATGATTGGCTGTGGCTCCGGGGCCCCTCCCTTATAATGTAACTATTGGTTTCTCCCCAGTGCCTATTATGTTAAGTCCACTCCCCTACCTTCCCCTATTGGTCCTTTGTAAACCCCTCCCTGAGATCCCTCCTCCCCTTTATAACCCTGTTGCACCCTTGGTTCCCGGTCACTCTCTGGCAGACACGTTAGATTCAACACCTGGGTGTCTGTCACTCCCTGGTTGACAATAAATCTGACAAGTCCCCAGTGAGTGTCCGGACTCTTTACTCTCGTTGGCCAGCAGCGATTCCCTCTGCTGTGAGCACAGCCCGAAGCCTTCTGACGCCGAGGGGTGCTCACACATTTGCAGTTGGGTATTGGCCGCCCTTCTGCCAGCCGGACACCTGACTTTAAGGCCACACCTCGCTGAAGTATGGCCCCCACGCGGGGCCTGGATTATGGCCGGACACCTAGCTGTTTGGACCGCCGGACCCCGCAGGCGGATTCCTTAGAGTCCACTGGCCGCCGAACTACCCTCAGTTGCAGCAGACTCCAGTTTAAGAGTAGCGCTCCTGGGGGATCTGAAGTCGGAACTCCCCGCACCCGTGGAGGACTTAGCAGACAAGAGCCACTCGCCTGGGTTTTCTTTTGTGCCGCCACTGGGTCAGGTAAGCCCCAGACTTGGTGGTTTCCCCCCTGCCTTTTTAACCCCCCCTTGGAGTTTATGCCCTGCTCTGGGGACCACTCCCTACCCTTTTCCCTAGAGGGCTGAAATCCCAAGTGGTTTCAGCTCCTGCATGGCGATCACGTACCGTGGGAAGCCCGGCAGACGCCGCCCACTTGGTCCCGGTGCCGCACGGCGGAGCCCTCTGCCGCTTTTCGCGCGTGCGGTTTCCCTGCACGGCAGTGCCGAAGCGGCTTTTCGATGCCGAGAAGCTCCCGCGTTTTTTTTTGGGCGGGGTGGCTTTTCCGCGCAGTTGGGTGCGGCGTGACCCCCCCCCTCCCCCCGTCCCCCGCCGCTTTTCGCGCGCTTTTCGGCGCAGGGCGGCTTTTCTGCACCGAGCGGCTCCCGCGGCTTTTTCGACGAGGGGCGGCGTCGCTGTGGCTTTCAGCGCGGGCCGTACCAGTCTCCCCGGGTGCCGCAGTGGAGCCCCGGCTTTTGGGGACAGCCCTCTCCCCCTTGTTTGTTATTTTTCCTTTCCCGTGGGGTCTAAATCCCCAGACTTGGGGCCAGACCTCACCACCCAACATCCTTCCTTTCCTCGAGTTGAAACCCCAGACTTGGGGATACCTTGGGGAGCAGGGGCCGGTGGCGTGTACCTAAATGTTTTAGTTTTCGTTTTCCTGGTGGGTGGAGTGCAACATCAAGAGTTCTAGCTCCCTTTAAGGTAGCATTGTCTAGTGCTTCTGAGAGGTTAGACCATGGGTGCAGGTCTGGGCAGGACTCAAACGAGAGTCTACTGTGTTGTTAAGGGTTTGTTGCTTGGGGGAGGGTTTCGAGCCCCCAAAAAGGAGTTGAAAAGGTTAATTAAGTGGGTCTTTTCTCAGTTCCCCGAGGTTTCCCCAGAAATTGTGAAGGAGCCACGGTTTTGGGAAGCTGTTGTAGGAAAATTAGAGCAGGCGGTCGATTCTGGGGAAACCCAATTGTCTGTCATGGCATACTGGGCGGGCAGAGTGTTAACCGCACTCCAACCGCCCAGGGAACTGAAGAAAAGTCCATCGCGTTTAAGTTTGGTCCCCAGTTCTCCCAGTTGTCATGTTCCTACCCCTCATTCCTCACCCTCTTCCCTCAGGCAGGAGTCCTCGAGAGGGATTCTTAAGGCCAACAAGAAGCAGGGGGTTCACCTTGCCCCTGCTCCCTCTTGACCGGCTAGGCCACCTCCTCCGAAGAGTCCTGGCCAGTCTCTTTGGAGCCCTCCTCCCTATCCCTCTGCCCCTCTCCCTAAGTCCCCAGTTGCCACTCCTAAGTTTTTCAGATCCGTTGAACTGGCTCAAGATGGCTCACAGGGAGCACAAAATGGCGGAGACCTCGTGGTTTTTCCCGCCACTACCCCTTCTCCCTCCAACAATCCTTCCCTTGATCCATCCCCTTCTCCTGTTTCCCCTCCCTCCGTTCCTCCCCCTGCTCCTCCCCCTACTCTGCCCACGGCTCCGCCTCCTGCAAACTCCTCCCTAAATCCTCCTCCCTATTCCACCCCGCCTCCGAACTCCACCCCGGAGGCGGAGAAAACCAACTTGTCAGGCACAAGCCAGTGCCCCTCCCAAGTGCCAAGCCCCAAGCCCCGCCTCAGCCTCCGTCCTTTCCGGTTCCCAGGCTCCTCCTTCCGGTTCCCACGGTTTGTGTTCCGGGGGGGGGGGGGGGATGACCTGAAGCAGGGGCAAGTGCCTGTATTAGAAGCTGCCCCGGTTACATACCGCCTCAGTGGGGAGGGGAGTTCTCAGGCCCAATGGGTGCCGCTTGCACAGGCCCAGATCAAGGAACTCTGCAAGGCCCAGAGGGAGTTCTCCCGGGAATCGGAGTATTTCTGGGGTCTCCTTCGCTCGGTCCTTGCACCGGGAGATCTGGTGCCGGCGGACCTGAGGGCTCTCTTCTCTAGCCTTTTGGGGCCCATGGAGTTTAGGGTCTGGGCGGCAGAGTGGGGAAGGGAGATTGTGGAGGTTCTCCCAGTGCTCTGGGGGAGCCAGGCCACGTCTCACGATGCAGACGGCTTGGTACTATCCACGGACCATCTGGTGGGAAGCGGGGCTTGCACAAGCGGGGCAGTGCAGGCAAAGGTTTTGTTCCCTGCTCAGCTATTGGAAACCTGCAAGGCCGCAGAGCGGGCTTTTTACAAGCTCCCCTCTGCCACGTCACAGCTAGAAGTGGAAGAGGTGAAGCAGGGCGCACAGGAGCCTTATCTCGCTTTTGTTGAAAGACTGTGTCAGTTTGTAGGGGCTCAGGTTCCGGGAGAGCGGGAGAGAGAGGAGGTTCTGAGGCAGATGGCCTACCTGAATGCCAATGCGGCATGCAGGGAGGCCATCCAATCTCTCCCCCTGAGGCCTCGACCCACAGTCGAACAAATGATAGAAGTCTGTGCGAGGAGGGTTCCCCTTCAGGATCCGAAGATGTGCCCCAAGAGAACATCAGTGGCTTTTGCAGAGTTTCCATTCATCGAATACCCTGAAGCTGAAGCTGCTGCCGCGAACGGACCTTTAACACCAGGTTCCAGCCGGAGGACAAGGGCAATTCACCCGTGCCACCTATGTGGCAAGATAGGTCATTGGATGCCACAATGTCCTCTGTGGCAGAGGTTTCTTGAGTTCAGAAAAAAGGATGGGGAGGGAGGTAGCGAACAAAAAACCTAAGTTCTGAGCGCAGCCCGTCCCTGCGCCAGGACAAAAATAAGGCGGGCCAATTAACATCCAGTGGGAAGGGAGGAGTAAAGGAAAAGCCGCCATACGTGCTACCAGATTTGGCTTATTTAGTATCGGATTTGACATTTAGCACCTGTGAGTTACAGCCTCAACCTGTGCTTACCACCTTGTCCTCTGCTTCCCCTTACAGGCTGCAGCTAACTAGGGAAATCTATCTTCCCAACAGGGATTTTCAGCTGGTGTCTGCCGATCTGCAACATCCCGGTCGCTGGAGGAAATTAGGATGGTGCAGGTGGACCATTGTTGGTGATACAAAGCACACACCGCGTGACCTTCACATCATCCCGGGGCTGGTTACTACAGACCGGGACCGTTTCGCGGTGGGGCTGTACTGTGTCCAACCCCAACTCTTCCTCCCCAAAGGTCAGATTATTGCCCAGGCCATTCCAGTGCTGGAGGAGACACACTGGCAAAGATCATCCAAGGATACATCGCCTCCAACTGTGGCCTGGCCACAGGTAGTGGAGAGGGAGAAACTCTGACTAACTCACCAACTTTCTTTAGGGGGAGATCGAAAAATAGTGAGGGGTCTGTTGGACACAGGGGCAGATGTGACAATCATTCCATCTCGGGAGTGGCCGTCACACTGGGGCTTGCAAAACGCAGCTGGAACCATCCAAGGTGTAGGGGGTCTCCAATTGGCTAAACAGTCGAAGAGCATTGTACAAATTACAGGACCAGACGGGCAATTGGCTTCTGTAAGCCCGTTCGTATTAGATTACACTGAGCCTCTCTGGGGCAGAGACATTTTAGCCCAGTGGGGAGCCAAAATTGACCTCCCCAAGGCTCCCCAGGTTTTTTGGGCAGTGGCCACTGAGGAGCGCCGGACCTGGAAGCTGGAGTGGCGGTCCGATAAACCAGTACGGGTCTTGCAGTGGCCACTAAACAAACAAAAATTAAAGGCGCTCAACGAGCTTGTTCAGGAGCAGCTACGCAAGGGCAACATCGAGGAGACCATGTCGATATGGAACTCCCCGGTGTTCGCCATCAAAAAGCCCAATAAGGACAAGTGGTGGTTCCTGACCGACCTCCGCCAAATTAATGAAAGGATCGTAGACATGGGGTCTTATTACAAGGTCCTGAGTGGGTCGCTGCTGGTGAGAGAGAGACGGTGAATCTTGTTTCTAGATCAGAAGGCTGGATTTATTGATATATAATATACAATACATTATAACTATACTAAATAGAATAAAGAGAGAGGTTTGCAGAGCTGCTAGGCTAGCCTAAGAATAGAAAGAAAGAATCTATAACAAAGTTGTGTCCAAGGACTCTGTCCCTAGCTTGCACTTTGTGATTGGCCCTTAATTATAAACTTAGGAACATGAGCCAATCAAGATGCCTCCGTTGCATTCCACAGCAGCTGATAATAATTGTTTACCTTCTCTTCTGAGGCCTCTGCCTTCCAGAACACACAGAAATCTGAAAGAAAGGATTTCTGTGAAAAAATGTCTGCGACATCTCGCCTTTCTAAATTGTATAAATTAAAAGAAAAAATGCTGATGTGGAATGAACAGGAAATTTCTTCACCTATAAAATATAGAATACTAACAAATCACTAAAACAATCCTACAATCTAAGAAAATGCAAAAGACAATGCAAAGAGAATTCAAGTCCATGCAGTTGAGTTTCAGGAACAGTCCATCAGCTGAAGTTGTTTCTTTTGGACATCTGAGAGTCCTTTTTGGTCCTGAAAACAAACTTGCTGCAAAAAGAATCCCATCAATAGTTATCAAAAAACCATTGACAGTCACAACACAATTTTGAACAATTTCAAACAATTTTGGAATGTCCTTTTCTGGCCCTTCAATGCTTCAGTGCTTCAGAGTTGCTGCCCGCTATTTTCAATCTTTTTTACTTAATTTTAAATTTATTTTTTTTTTTTGATCGAAAAGCAAAAAAACAGCAGCCGAGCAGAGCAGTGCCAGAGAAGGAAAAGCCCTGGGGGCCCTGGCCCATGATGGACCAGGAACCCCAAAACTGGCCCACAACAGGGGGACCAGGTCCAGTATGAGAAACCAGAATCCCCAAATACATAAGGAGGCCACGCAGTGGGCCCAGCCCAGGAACCTCCTGAGCCCAACGGCCCAGGCCAAACCGGGTAGTGAGATGCTTCCTTTTCCAAATACCACTGAGGCATGCCAGCAGCAGGGAAATAGAAGCCTTCTCCAGAAATCCCATCTGGGGTCTGGAGATGTTTGTTCCCCACAGCAAACCAGCTATGGTCGCTTCCCGCTGTGCCCCCTGCCTCTGCAATGCAAATGCATGAGGTGTGTCTCCCATCTGCCCCATGGCATCATCCCCTCTGGGCTGGGGACCAGAGGCAGGGCTCTCGGGATGCACCTGCCCCCCCATGCCACTAGGACGCAAGAGACGTGGCAGAGATGGGAGCCGCCATGGGACCATCCCCCAAAAACCACCCCCCAAACCGCCGAGAATGCTGATCTTAAAAACAGGCAGCTGGACTGCCGCAACAGTCAGCTGGCAGGCAGCCCCCGCTCCACGGAAGGAGAGACCCCCCGCCGGGGCGGCTGCTACAGCAGCCAGTCCGGGATGGTCCGAGCTCGAACAAGCCGCCGGTTCCACTGCAGTCTCTGATGCCGACACGGAGGGCTGAGCCTCCGACAACAGCAGAGCCGCTGGAACGGCCAGTGGAAGCAGCGGGGGGGAAGCCGGAACCGGGGAGGGAATCACGCTGAGCGTGGGATCCGCCGCGGGCTGCCCTGAGGTTCCCACGGGTTCAGGACCGTCTCCAACACCATCCTGAACAGGGACTGTCTCGGTTTGAGGCGGCGGGGATGCACGGGAACACGCTGCTGCTGCGTCCCTTGGCTCTGAAAGCGGCGGCAGGCACGGCACGGGGTTGGCGCCGTCTTCTGCTGCTGACTCTGGGGTCCGCTGAGGAGGCACAGTCGCAGTCTCTGTCGGAGTGCACACGGGCAACAGTGGAGCCGACACAGGCAGCGCTGGAGCCAGGAGAAGCGGCAGCGGAGCATCGCTGTTGCTTAGCAACAGCTCAACCACAGGAAGTGCCTCTTCTGTCTTCTCCAACGCAGGCGCTGGCAGGGGTGGGGAGGCTGGTGAAGCTGTGGGCGGGACCGCCTGGAGAGGCGGAGACAGGATCTCCTGGAGAGACGGAGCTGGCAGGGGCGGAGAAACCTCAGACACCGGTGCCGCCCCCATCTCTGAAGGCGGAGTCTGCAAGGCCGGCTGTGGCAGCACCGCCTCCTCCCATCCCCCTGGAGAGAGAGAAGGGGGGGGAGGAGAACAGCTAATCTGCACATGCTCCGGAGAAAGAGTAAAAAAAACTTCTTCACGTGGTGCAGTTTCGCCCCCCCCCCCCCCCCCCCCGCCGTGAAGCAGGGGGGGCTGGGAAGCCCAAAGTCATCACCCACGGGGTCTTCTGCCAGGGGCGGTGGAAACGGCACCTGGCCATAACAGTTAGAAATCCATTGAAAGGCAGCTGCTCTGCGTTTCAGAGCTGGAAAAAGCTTTATAAATGCTGGGTAGATAGAAGGAAGAACACGTCCCTGGCTCCAGACGCACTGGATAATCGAGTCCATGCACTCCCAGACAAAAATATCTAAAGCGTACAGGACATCAGTAAAGAACCCAAAAAGCTTTGTCGATCGAAAGAACTCATAGAGATCTGTTTTTTCCAAAAAAAAATCCATCTTCTCTACACCAGTTTTGCCAGAGGGCAATAAGCTTCTCCTCTGAAGGAGTAAAACGAACCACGTTCTCCGAGGGGTGTGTCCCCCATATAAACAGCCATAATTTTCTCGCGGCTGAACCCTCAGGGATAGAAAAGTGAACAGTACCTTTTTCAAAAGTCCAGCTTGCTCTGGCCAGCTCTGCAGGTATGCTGCTCTTGTCTACCATGTTTCCTGAAGGTTTTCCAGAAGAAGGTTCTCTTTGTCGTCAGCCTTGGCTGTGAACTCTGTCCAAATCAGGATCTTCAGTTCTTCAGCTCCTGGCTAGAATCCACTTCAAAGCAACCATCAAATGCTACACATACAGGATTTTTACCCAGTGCAGCAATTTTCTCCTCTGGTCTTATCAAATTAATCTTTGCTCTGACACGAGGGGTCACCAGATATTACAGCGACCTGAGTGGGTCGCTGGTGGTGAGAGAGAGATGGTGAATCTTGTTTCTAGATCAGAAGGCTGGATTTATTGATATATAATATGCAATACATTATAACTATACTAAATAGAATAAAGAGAGAGGTTTGCAGAGCTGCTAGGCTAGCCTAAGAATAGAAAGAAAGAATCTATAACAAAGTTGTGTCCAAGGACTGTCCCTAGCTTGCACTTTGTGATTGGCCCTTAATTATAAACTTAGGAACATGAGCCAATCAAGATGCCCCCGTTGCATTCCACAGCAGCTGATAATAATTGTTTACCTTCTCTTCTGAGGCCTCTGCCTTCCAGAACACACAGAAATCTGAAAGAAAGGATTTCTGTGAAAAAATGTCTGCGACAGGGTCTCTCCAACCAGGGATGCCATCCCCAGCAATGCTCCCCCGAAATTGCAATCTGGCAGTGATTGACATAAAAGACTGTTTCTTCCAAATTCCTCTGCACCCAGATGATGCCCCGCGTTTCGCATTCACGGTTCCCTCCATCAACCGTGAGTCCCCAGACAAGCGCTACCACTGGCGGACCCTTCCTCAGGGAATGAAGAACTCGCCTGTGATCTGCCAGTGGTACGTCGCTTCTCTGCTGTCCCCCATACGTACAGCCCTTGGGGATGCCGTCATCATCCATCATTATGGACGACATCCTCGTGTGCGCGCCGAATGATGATCTACTTGACCTGACAACCAATGCATTGGTTGCTGCAGGGTTCGAGCTCCAGGCAGAAAAAATTCAACGGATGCCACCTTGGAGGTACCTGGGCCTTGAAATCACAAAGCGGACCATTGTTCCGCAAAAATTGGCTATCCGGACGAATGTCCAGACCCTAGCGGATGTCCATCAACTATGTGGGTCTTTAAATTGGGTGAGACCCTGGCTGGGTATTCCCACCGAAGACCTGGCCCCCCTTTTCAATTTACTGAAAGGGGAAGAGGAGCTCAGTTCTCCTAGGGCTCTCACCCCAGAGGCTCAGGTAGCATTAGAGAAGATCCAGAAAGCTATTTCGGCCAGGCAGGCCCACCATTACCATCCGGGCCTGCCATTCAAATTCATTGTACTTGGAAAGTTGCCACACCTCCATGGCATAATCCATCAGTGGGACGGGACTCTAAAGGACCAGGGCTCGGGAGATTCACTCTTAATCATAGAGTGGGTTTTTCTCAGCCATCATAGGTCCAAAAGGATGACAAGGCCACAGGAGGTGGTAGCCGAACTGATCTGCAAAGTGAGATCGCGGATTAGGGAGCTGGCAGGATGTGACTTTGCTTGCATACATATACCAATTGAATAGAATCGGGCCAACTAACTAAAAAGACCTTTGATGAACTGCTGCAAACTAATGAGATGCTTCAGTTTGCACTGGACAGCTACACTGGGCGTATTGCAGTCGATCGGCCGGCCCACAAATTGTTTAATTCGGAGTTCAAATTATCAATCAAAAAGGTTTAGAGCAGAGATCCTCTTGATGCTTTGACAGTTTTCATGGACGCGTCTGGAGCATCCCACAAGTCAGTTATGACTTGGAAGGATCCTCAGACTCAGCAGTGGAAGACTGAGGTCGCTATTGTGGAGGGTTCTCCACAGATTGCTGAGTAGGACGCAGTCATCAGAGCATTCCAGAGGTTCCCGGGACCTTTTAATTTGGTAACAGATTCAGCATACGTTGCCGGTGTGGTGTCTAGAGCCGAATCAGCTGTTCTCCAAGAAGTCTCTAATCAAAATTTATTTAATCTGCTCACGAGACTCGTTGATCTGGTCTCCCACCGTGAGCACCCTTTCTATGTTATGCATGTAAGGTCACACACCGATCTGCCGGGATTCATCGCTGAAGGCAACCGCAGAGCCGATTCTTTGGCTGCGGCTGCAGTCGCGGTGGGTCCACTCCCGGATGTGTTCGGTCAGGCTAAGATCAGCCACCAGCTGTTCCACCAAAACGCACCTGGCCTGGTCCAGCAATTCCATCTGACCCAGGACCAGGCCAAGGTGATTGTGGCCACCTGTCCCCAATGCCAGAAAGATCAGATGCCAACCATAGCCGCAGGGGCAAATCCCCGAGGCTTGGCGAGCTGTGAGGTGTGGCAAATGGACGTAACACACATCCCGTCTTTTGGTAGATTGTGTTAAGTCCATGTCTCAGTGGTGAGACGGAGTGGGGATCCATTCTGAATTAGGTGAAGTGCCTGGGAGAGGTGAGAGGTCTGTAGGGCCAAAGCTGAAGGAAAGGCCGCATTCCAGAGACAGCAAGGAGACAGAGAAAGAAAAACAGAAATTACTGCAAGGTCGATCTGCCCCAGACCTAGGAATTCCTCTGATAAAGAAGAACTAGTGCTAAATGTCACGTGGAATGAATATGTATGAACTTATTGTGAAACTGTATGCATATGCATTTGGGAGGGGGATAAAAGACGACCTGAGGTCTTCAGAGGCATGCATGCCTTGTTGGGGGACTTGCGTCCGGCACGTGTCGTAAATAAACATACCGGGCTTTACAACTTTTATAAAGTTGTGAGGTTTCTTCTTTTCTCCGCAAAACATTATGGCGAGCCAGCCAGGAGTTCTCTGTCCCCGCAGGGGCAGGGGGGATAGACGGACCTCCAAGGCGCGCCCTAGGATTTTTTCCTGGTGGGGCTCCGTTCGTCTCAACTTGCCACCTGCGAGGACAGACAAGGACCTGCTGGCCTGCGGAGGAAGATACGGTATGTACTGAGGGGCCCCCGGGGGAGGGAAAGGAGAGCAAGGGAGTAAACCACCCAGAGACGTCTGGGTATAGCTGATGGAGCAGCTGTATTAGAGATGGGGTTCATCGTTCTGATAGAGCAGACCGCTAGTGGCTCTGGGGGTGAGCCGGGTGAACCCGTGTATGTGTGTTGGGGGTTCATAGTTCTGATAGAGCAGAACTGTTGAGCCCGTGTGTGCTTTGTTTGTATGTGTGTGTGATGTCCGGACACTGTGTTGCTGTATGGTTAATGCGTGCATTGTGTGGTCGGTGAGCTGTGTTTCTAATCGTGCAAGTATATAAGTGTATGGTGTATAAAAGGAATAAATCTACAGTGCGGGGGGGTCAGTACTACCCGTGTTTGAAGCAGCTGAGTGAGGCCTGAGGTGTCGGCTGCAGCAGGCTGCGGGGGCAGGGAGAGAAGTGCCCCGCAGAGAAGCGAGTGGAAGAATGTCAGTGATGGTACTTATCGTGTTTAAATGTAGTGATTTGTGTAGATCTGGTACATTTTAACCGTGAGTATGAGTATGAGCTCAGAGAGTTCCTTTGCCTTGGATGTTTGATTTTGATTGTGTCCAAGAAAATTGATGTGAGTAAATGCTGAATTATGGTATGCTATGTTGTGTTGAGAAAAGCGAGCACTTTGAGAGATATGCCCTTTCCCAGTGGTTTTGTGTGGTGATTTTCTTCCACTGCATTGTGGTAATTTGATTCTCAGATTGTATAGTAGTGTTTGTGGAGATTTTAAGATTTTGTTGCAACAAGAGTGGCATTTTACATAGGAGAACTATAGTACGGTGATTTATGCTTAATTACGATAGAGTTAAAGGAATTCCAAGAATTCCCCCCCTCACAGCAATTCAAGCCTTGGCTCTAGCGAATTTGAGATAAAGGGGGGGGTACGGGTGCGAGTGTTTGTGTCTGAGGGCATATCAGAATTTCGGCTGTGACTAGCACAGCCTTTTTGCAAAGCAGTAAAACAAGTGTAAGTAGACACAGGGCTTAATTAGATTGTGCAAGAAGAGAACTAGAAAAGACTGATATTTTGTTTGCTCAGAATATAGTGTCTATGTCACATTTTTGATTAACATGCTGTGTGAGGTGACAGTGGCTGTCCCCTGGGCACAGGGACAGCTCTGGCTGCCCCGTCTCCCCAGGGAACACGGGAATGGCCTGTGAGCAAAAGCTGGATGTGCAGTTATTATTGCAGTGCGGCGTTTATGAGAAACACTGGTTTGGCTGTTCTAATAAGTGTCAGGGCACATGTAAATTAGAGGTTTCTGGTCAAGCAGATTCAGAACCTAAGGAGCTGTGTGTATAGGAGGAAAGTTGAGAAACTACTGTGAAGGTCTGTAAAAAGGTTTGAGTGGAAGCGAGATAGGGCAAGGAGAAATAAATAATGAGAACTGACCAGAGCAAAAAGGTTCCTAAATTAGCCCCTTTTGGGAGGGGCTCACTGGGAGAAGGCTGCCAGTAGGAGCAGCTCAGAAAATAAAAAGATTTATAATACTTCCTTGCTGTTAGTACTATTTTAAAATAGGAGGATAAATGGGATAGAGTTTTGTATGCTGAAATGTCTTTGTGTTTTAAGAAATCACCCAGCTTTCTTGAAAAGGGAATACAAGGCAAAGAGAAAGCAAATCAAATATGTTGTTCAGCATACAGCATAAGATAGCAACGTATGAAATCAGGTAAGGGTTATCGTGCTGAAATGCAAAGCAATCACAGTTCACAAAATGAGTACATATGATTTGCTAAAGGCTCCTCCCAAGGTAAGGGAGGAAGGGTAAAGATGACCTCCCCAAAAGGGAAGAATTTTGTTGACACAAGAGCCATATATTCAGTTTTAAATAAAGCTTTAGTACCTGTGGAGAATGTTTATGTTGCAGTGTGGGGAACAACTGAACAACTGGCCAGTCTGAGAAGGCATCCTTGTGCAAACCTTTAAAGTAATATGTGTACTATGTGTACCTAAAAGCTTTTGTACAATTCGCTCAATTTGCTAAACATTCTCAAATGAGAAAGGTTACTCTGGAGGCAAATGATATAAAGATGTTAGGCTTAACATTACCAGACACTGAAATTAAGAAAGACATTAGTAAGGAGATATTAGAATAAGTAAACAAGTGTTTTCAAGGGTATGGGCCTCTGCTGTACCAGCGAGAGTGAAAGATGCTCCCCCATGAGCATCAAGTTTAAGGAGAGAACACAACTAGTGAGAACTGAGTAGTACCCTCAAAAGGAAGATAAGGAAGGAATCAGCCCAATAATTGATAGTACTGGACTAAGGGCTGTCAATAAGATAACACAGAATTTATACCCTGTGGTAGCAAATCCATATACCTTACTAACTTGTTTAACACCTGAGCTAACCTGGTTCACTGTTTTAGGCCTAAGAGATGCCTTCTTTTGCCTCCCTATCCACGAAGCCAGCCAGAAAATTTTTGCATTCAAACTCAAGCTCACATAGTCCATGTGCCTGAAGGCTTCAAGATTCCCCACTCCGATTGGAGAACAGCTGGCAAAGACCCAGAGTCCCAGGAAGCTCCACAAGAGGAAAGGAGGCTGTTGCAGTACGTGGACGATCTTCTAGTAGCCACTCGGATGAGGGAAGCAAGAGAAGCCTGGACGGTAAGCCTTTTGAATTTCCTAGGACTCCAAGGACGCAGAGTCTCAAAGAAAAGGCACAGGTAGTGAAACAGAAGGTAATCTACCTGGGGTAAGAAGTGAGTGCTGAGCAGCAGGCTTTAAGGCAGGGAAGCCGTATGCCAAACCCTGAAACCCCAGACAACGAAAGAACTCCGAACCCTCTTAGGCATGGCAGGGTAGTGCCATCTGTGGGTTTATAATTATGAACTGCTCGCCAGACCCCTCTATGCTCTTATTGCCAATGGAAACAGAGATCTCCAGTGGACACAAGACACCACATGGGCCTTTCGCCAGCTAGAGAGAGTGCCCTCATGTCAGCTCCAGCTTTGAAACTTCCAGATGTAAGTAAACCATTCTTTCTATTTTTCCCACGCAAGGAATTGCCCAGGGAATACTGGCTCAGGACTTGGACCCTTACTGAAAAGCAGTTGCTTACTTCTCTAAGCAACTAGATGCAACAGCCAAAGGATGGCCAGGTTGCCTCAGAGCTGTAGCAGCAGTCGTGCTGAATATTCAAGAGGCACGCAAGTTTACCCTGGGACAAAAATGACTGTGCTAGTGTCCCACACAGTGTCCGCAGCACTGGAAGGAAAGGGTGGCCACTGGCTCTCACCACAGAGGTTTCTGAAATGCCAGGCCATCATGGTAGAGCAAGACGATGTAGAGATAGTGGTGACTAATATTGTCAACTCAGCTTCTTTTCTCAGTGGACACCAGAGTTGCCTAGAGACCACCGAAGCTACCTACTCCCGCCGCCCAGACTTAAGGGACACTCCTCCGGATGATGCAGAGACCTGGTTCACTGACAGGAAAGCAACATGGCAAAGTTCACGGTGACTACCTGCAGAGAGGTAATCGAGTCTGGACCCCTACCAACAGGTAACTCTGCACAGAAGGCTGAGATAATTGCCCTGACCCGTGCCCTGGAAAGGGCAAAAGGGAGGAGAATAACCATCTACATAGACCCAAGGAATGCATTTGGAGTCATACATGCACATGGAGCCATCTGGAAAGAGAGGGGACTGCTGACCTCACAGGGAAAGAAGAGACAATCCAGCTGCTGGAAGCAGTTCAGCTACCTGAAAAGGCATATTAAGGCACACTAGAGAGTGAGCTTAAAATTGGAGGAAAGAAATGAGCTGGCGGATGGAGAGGCAAAGAAAGCAGCAAAGGGTGAGGTACAGATTTTCCTTGAAGGTAAGCCATAATACAATAATACTAACCAAAAGAGACGTACAACTGCAAGGGGTGGGCTACCATTGAAAGAGAGCTAGTAATCCCTTCCCATTTTCGTGGTTACTAGTGAAGGAAGAGCACTAGAAAACACACTAGGGCCTAACTACTTAGAGGCCTTTTATAGAGTGTGGCTCCTTTTCGAAATAACCAAGGCTGCGAGTGATACAGAGTGCATTGAAATGAAGTGTTGACTTTGAAGCAGTAATTTCCACAGGCTTTCTAGAACACACATCTGATTGAAACAATCGTTGTATCGTTGTCAGGAATTTATATGCCACTATCACTCAGGTAAGCTGACAATGTGATCCTTGCCTCCAGACTAACCCCAAAATACGCCCCCGGCCAAAACTCGGTCAGACTGGGAGAGGCCATGGGCCTGTACAGCAGTGGCAAATTAACTTTTCAGAACTCCCAAGGAAAGGGGGGTATCAGTATTTACTGGTATTGATAGATACATTTTCAGGGTGGCCAGAAACATTCCCCACCAGAACTGTCAAAGCTCAAGAGGTGACCAGATTATTTTTACAAGAAATAATACCACGCTTCAGAGTTCCAGCCACGATATCCTCAGATAAAGAATCACATTTCATTTCCAAAATAGTGCAACAGATTAGTAGCCATCTGGGCATAGATCAGGAACTTCACACCCCATACCACCCCCAATCAAGCGGCCAGGTGGAGAGAATGAATCATTTGATTAAGCAGCAAATCATAAGACTGGGGCAAGAAGTTAATCTACCCTAGCCCAAGCTCTTCCACTAGCACTATTGCAAATTCAAACTAAACCTTGAGCTAAAGGAATGCTGAGTCCTTTTGGAATGCCTTATAGAAGACCATATAGAATACAAAGGGAATGTCCAGAATGTCCACCAACATGGTGGCATTAAGCAAACAGTTCAGAGTAATTGAGAAACATGTGGCTGGAACTCGGAGCAGGGAGTTAGCCTGGGGATGATGTATATGTTAAGTCTCTTACAGAGAAGACTTCGGAACCACAGTGGGACAGACCACTGCGAGTACTTCTCACCACCTTCACTGCAATCAAAATCAAGGAGCAGAATGCCTGGATCCATCACTCTCGGGTGAAGAAGGCCCAGAAACCCCTTCAGGAGTGACGCCAGGAGACAATGAACTGAGATTAAAACTTACTCGGGCAAACTGAGTATATTGCGGTCGGGAGTAGCTCATATTTTAGTTTGTAGAATTGTATTGTGTGTAATCATAACTGAAGTTTCAGAACTTGAGAGTACCTCTGTTCAAAGTAATGCTAAATGGCCTTGGTCCCTGGCATTTAATCAGTATACTGGATCCATAGGAAAACCTTCTGAGATAAAAGATTTAAACATATCTACTGTAGTAATCCACGAGAATCAGGTATGTGAGGAGCAAGAATGGCAAGAGCAGGAACACTCAGGCAATGACTGGTAAAGGGTGCTGAACTGCAGGTGGTAAATTAACCCAAGCAAGAAAGGTGATTTTCTTTATTTATAGCTATCCCTTTTCCTACTGAGATTTGGATCAGTGATTGTCCCAGTCTGAGGCAGTTGGATTCTGCTTAAAAGAGGTAGAGAGAGACTCCCCCTCAGAGCTCAGCAGCAGGCTGTAGGATTTTGAGCATCACTTTTGTGCTGAGTGTTTCAAGTAGCAGAAACCTGATCCCAGTTTCCTCTGAGGCACTGCAATGAATTTAGGCTCTTCTCTTAGACTTCCCCTTCATTATTTACTTGAGGCTTGGACCTGAAGCTAAGGGCAAGGTGGGTGAGGTTTCGTAGACCAGGAGAGACATTCCTGCTTGCCACACATCTGGGAAATCAGGTGCTCTGGAGGGGGAAGGAGATTCCTGAGGTCTCTACATTTCAGAAGAAACATCTGCCTCAAATATGACCTAAACCTCTGTCAGATACACTTGTGAAGTGTGTCTGAATTTGCAGTGTGAGCCCAGCACATCCCTCTGGCAGGGAGGGATGGTCATAAACAGAAAGCAGTTCCTGTTCCCCATAACAAACATCTAACTGGCATATTAGGGACAAGATTAGGAGTTTTAAATGGAATTGATTCAGAAATACTGGTGAATAAACTGGCCACTGCAGCAGGTAGCCTAACAAAATTGAAGCAGCCTTTATAGTAATCTCTATTGGCATTAGGAACTAGCCAATGACAGATTTCAAAAGTACTGCCAAAGTAAGGAAGTATGAAAAGGCCGGGGACCAAGACCACAAGTTGATAGTAGAAGCTCTTAGTATAGTTCAAGATAATGTGTCTTTAGCTTTCAGTTGTATACAAGCACAGTTATGGATACAAGCAACAGCAGCTCTGATCATATGGGAAAGGGGTGAAGGTAATTTTCCAGATGAAATTCAAGAAATTGTGTTGGATAATGTAATTGATTTTGAAAGGAACTTTCAATCCTGGCAGACTATGGTGAATTTCACCTGTGATCCTGTTTCTAATGTGGCAACTGCCTTTGTGCTTCCATACATAATGCCACTGTTTATGTTATCCATCCCATCATTGCCCTAGGATTAAACCATGAAAAAACAATACTCTATCCTTCAGAACATAGAGTGTGGGCACGAAAGATGAATGCAAAGTGGCAAACAGTAAACTTGGAATCCTGCATTACTAGAGAACAGATGGGATTCATTTGCGAAAGCAATACTATTAATGCTCCGGATGTGTGTTTGGACACTGAACAGAGTATTTGTCACTTTGAAGTCCATCCAGTCACTGACCAGAGAACTGTGCTCATATATACTGGAAAAGGGGGTATGCTTGAGAACTGCTTGTGCTGCTGTACAAATTGATAGCAATGATGTTATTCTGTCTAGTAGAAACCATTCTAATCTCTGTATTTGTAATTTTGTTAAGATTATTGGATGTGATCTTTGGGTGGTCACCAACTGCAAATGGAATCTTTAATAAGTTGTGTCACCCCATTGTAGTCTTACTAATATTAGTTGGGATAAGTTTAGGACTATCTATTATATTGTTAATTTGGTACTGGAGAATGCTACAACAAATAGCTGTACTAACATCTTTGTCAAAAGCACACGGTGAAACACTAAAAGACACTTACTGTTGTGAAGGTTTTCATTAAGTAAAAGAATTTACTTATTTCCTAGGAAAGGGGGGAATGAGACGGAGTGGGGATCCATTCTGAATTAGGTGAAGTGCCTGGGAGAGGTGAGAGGTCTGTAGGGCCAAAGCTGAAGGAAAGGCCGCATTCCAGAGACAGCAAGGAGACAGAGAAAGAAAAACAGAAATTACCGCAAGGTCGATCTGCCCCAGACCTGGGAATTCCTCTGATAAAGAAGATCTAGTGCTAAATGTCACGTGGAATGAATATGTATGAACTTATTGTGAAACTGTATGCATATGCATTTGGGAGGGGGATAAAAGACGACCTGAGGTCTTCAGAGGTACGCATGCCTTGTTGGGGGACTTGTGTCCCGCGCGTGTCGTAAATAAACATACCGGGCTTTACAACTTTTATAAAGTTGTGAGGTTTCTTCTTTTCTCCGCAAAACAGTGGACACCTTCTCTGGCACTATCTTCGCTTCTGCCCACACAGGTGAGAAGTCTGCGGATGTCCAGAAGCATCTGCTTCTGGCATTCGCTGTCTTGGGCATCCCTAGGGCCATCAAAATGGATAACGGCCCTGCGTACACTTCCAAGGAACTGCGGAGCTTCCTGCAGCAATGGGGAAGAGAACACAAGACCAGCATCCCCTATTCCCCGACAGGTCAAGCCACGGTGGAGAGGGCCCACCAGAGCCTGAAGAAGGTACTAACAAGAAAACAAGCGGCTGTGAAGGTGGAGACCCCCCACATCTGGTTGTCGAGAGCACTGTACACCTTGAACTTCCTTAACTGCTCCTTTGACAACCCAAATCCTGCAGTGGTCCGACACTTCGGCAGCCACCAGCAGCTACAGCCTTAGGCCAGGCCCCCGGTCCTTATCAAGGATCCGGAGATCTGGCGGACGGAGGGGCCATTTGACCTAGTCACCCGGGGGAGGGGATACGCTTGCGTGTCCACTCCCTCAGGGCCTAAATGGATTCCATCAAAATGGGTCAGGCCCTTCCTCCCGAAGCAGGGGAAACAGAAAAAGGCTGTACCGCAGGTGCAGGTAGCGTGCTGGCGGCGGAGGAGGAAACTCTCTCCTGAAACATCACCATTCTCCTCTGATCCCCCTCCATACCTTGACGCTGAGTCCTCTCTTCCCCTCTCCCCTTCTCCTCCAGAGCTACCCCTAGTATTGGAGTCCCGACCTTCCTCCCCCACTTCCTCTCCTCCTCCCGAGTTCGATCTATTATTTGGGGCAGAACCATCTGTTTGACTGCTTCATACTTTTACTGTTCTCTTTTGTTTTTTTAGTAGGTTATCTTAAGTTTGATTTTGCTTTTGGTCATTGTTACGTTGATCCACGGACTGGTCAAGAGACTTGTAAGGAAACTTATGAGCCGCTTGAGATGGAGTACCTCTCTTCAGAGGCTGAGGGGGCTGTGGATGAAGAGGGGCCCACCGCACCACCTGAGGACCATCTGTGGGCAGATGGGCTCCATCTCGAGGAAGATGACACTTGGCCTGACCAGCCGCGGGTCCCAGTATTTTAAGTTTTTTTACATGGACATTTCCGTTCTCCAAGGTCGTAGAATTGGGCATTATATATCCTAATAGGGTGGTTATGTTCTGAACTACCCCTCCAGCTGAGCTAGTCAATGTTCCTGATGGCCCAGAGTATCCCAAAGATGAAATTATATTCTTAAAAGCAGGTTCTACATGAGATCCATTCCATGTACTAAGCATGCAACCAATATAATCTGTTAATCTAGTTACAGGAGAGTTAGCTACTGGAAGTAACATTGGTTGGATTGAATTATCGTTGGGCTCAATTATTACATCTCTATATGATGCTCATGCACCTACCCAAACTATGCATCATGGAAGAAGGGGACTATTTTGTGTTAGGTCAATTTGGTTAACAGAAAAATCCTGATAAAAATCACATGAAAATGAAGTCACACACTGCTCATTAAGAGGGTCATAGATGCGCATGGTCACTGCAGTAAACTTATCTACAAGATGTTTATGAGTTTCAAATTTGCAAACCATAGACATCTTACTTTCAGATGGGGTAAGAAAGGCAGGCATGAAATTAGGTCTTCCCCAGTCTTCAACCGTTCAGTTATTAATTCTTAAAATGGTATAAATAGTTTTTACCGTTTTAGTCCCTTTTACCCCATTAGGTCCTGGGTATGCTTGAGTGTTCCATCCGCCAGGATCTTGCAGGCCAAGGATATCTTGATGATAGTGGCAGTCATTTACCATGGCTTGGATTCCGATTAGAAGTATCAAGAAGACTATGATTGTGTGTGTCATGGTTTGATGCTGGCCCAACGCCAGGCACTCACGAGAGTCACTCACTTCCCCCCCCCCCTCCTTTCCCCCCACCTGGGCAGAGCAGGGAAAAAGTAAAAAAATATTAACGAAGGCTTCATGAGTGAGATAAGGACCGAAAATATTTCAAGAGTGAAGCAGGCTCAGCTTAAGGTTGCAAAATGAAATTTATTACTAACAGAATCAGAGGAGGATAACAAAAAGTAAAATAAGCCCTTAAGCCCTTAAAACACCAATCCCCCACCCCAGCCCCTCCCTCCTTCCCACTGACAGTGCAGGGAGACAGGGCAAGGGGGTTTTGGTCAATTCATCATCAAGATTTTCTTCTACTGCTCTGGGAGAGGAGTCCTTCCCTTATAAGACTGTGGGGTCCCTCCCACAGGAGACAGTTCTTCATGAACTTCTCCTGAGTGGGTCTACTCTCATGAGCAGCAGCCATACCGCACCTGCTGAAACATTAACTCCCCCCCATGGGCTGATAGTTCTCCCAAAACCGCTGCAACATGGCTCTCTTTCCACAGGGTGAAGTCCTCCATTGACAGGCTGCTCCAGCATGGAAGCAAGGGCCCTCTCTCTCCACCAGGTCTCCCACTGGATCACAGTCTCCTCCAGGCATTCACCTGCTCTGGCACAGGCACCTCCCCCACAGGTTGCAGGTGGATCTCTGCTTCCCCTGTGAATCTCCATGGACTACAGGGGGACAGCCTGCTTCACCATGGTCTTCACCATGGCCTGCAGAGAAATCTTGGCTCTGGCACCTGGAGCACCTCCTCCCCCTCCTTCTCCACTGACCTTGGTCTCACCATGTTGTTTTCCCTCACATGTTCTCACCTCCTCCTTTTCTCTGACTAGGAGCAAAAACCCCCCATGACTTTGTTTTAATTTTCTTCTTAAATATGTCATCACAGAGGCATTCCCAACCTCTCTCATTGGCCCAGTTTTTGCCAGCAACATGTCCATCTTCAGAGCCATCAGCCATTGGTCTGCCAGACATGGTGGGAAGCTTCCAGCAGTTTCTCACAAGAGCCATCTTTGTGGCCCCTCTGCTACCAGAAACCTGGCCATGCCAAAGCAATACAGTGTGTAAGACATTTTGTTTTCTGCTTTTCTTTCCAAGGTCCATTTTTGGGTTCCACTTGTCTCTTGCTGAAGCTTTTTAACTCCGGAATAATGTATCCAAGAAGTTAGCCCTTTAAGCGTAAAGTCTGTATAAGTGGTTAGAAGTACCAAATAGGGTCCTTTCCATTTTGGCATAAGGGAATTTCCCTCAACTGCTTTTATATACACCTGGTCTCCAAGTTGGATATTGTAGAGAGGAGCATCTAATCCTCTTCCTCATGTGCTCAAAACATGTCAATTTATTCTCTGCAATTGTTGTGTTAGCTGGATAACACTGTCTTGGGGATATCCCGTGACAGCCAACAGCTGACTTGGAGGCCTCACAATCATAAGTAACCTGGACCTTAACTTCACCAGCCTATACCGGTAAAGGAAAAGAAGTAAACATCTCTATAAAGAAGGCACTGAGAGGCTGAGAAGTTCAAATGCAGACAACAGATGCCAGCCAATCCCAGACGAGCACATAAGCAGGCAGCTATTGGCCAGTGAGCTGGGTGGTAACCAAATTGTAGCCAATCAGGACTGAATGTGAGGTTTTTGAAAACCCTATAAAAGAAAGCTGTAAACAATAAAATTTGCTGTTGTTGCTGCAGGAACTGAGGAGTGTTGTGTTGTGTCCATCTCAACTGCAACAATACCCGTCCTCAACTTGTACAATATCTTCCCCTTGATAATTATGTTTATATGGTCTCCCATATAATATTTCAAAGGAACTCAGCTTTTCTTTTTTCTTGGTTTTACTTGAATTTGTAATAAAGCCAAAGGTAGGGCCTGGGGCCAAGACCTGTTGGTCTCTTGTCCAATTTTGACTATCTGTTGTTTTATTAAATGATTAATTTTCTCTACCTGGCCGCTGGCCTGAGGCCAATGTGGCATGTGTAAGTGCCAGTTGATTTGGAGGACATCCAAAGTTGCTGTTCAATCTTTGCTATGAAATGTGGCCCTCTGTTGAGTGTAGGTAAAACTTTGCAAAATAAGGGCCTTGTTACACTTGTAAAATCATGGCTTGGGCCTGCTACTTTGGCCTAAGTGGAAGAGGACTATGGGAAAGTGACTCAGCTGAATTAGAGGTAGAAAAACAAGTTATCTAGCCATCATGTGTTCACATTGTGGTGTATGGTGGTTGGTTGGATTATGTTTGTTATGTTATAAAGCTATGTGCCTGATAATGGGCTAACTGCTTAAAAAGGCCTGATTTTTGCAATAAAGCTCTCTCTTGCACCTGCCTGGGGACTCTGAATTGCTCGGCTTCGTAACAGCCCTCAGTTAGAGGGAATGCCTAAAGGTACTCCAAACCAAGGTGTTATAATATTTGACAAAACTTTGACAACCTCTTTGGCTTTATTTGTTTGAGTTGGGAATGCCTCAGGTCATGCTGAGAAGGTATCAGGCAATACTAACAGATATTTATATCCCCCCTTTTCTTGGGAGTTCAGAAAAGTCAGTTTGCAAGTGTTGTCCAGGATATTGTCCCTTGTCTATTTTGCCAAACTCAACTCTGTTATTTGTGGCTTGGTTCTAAGGCATATATCACATCCTTGGGTTACCTGCTTTAGGGTAGAGTACAGGTTGCATCCCACTATTGTCCTTATCAAATAATTGTGTAAGGCATCTCATCCCCGGTGTACATGATTATGTTCATCCTTAACTAATTTCCATAATGCTCTTTCAGGTATTACTATTTGTCCCTGAGGAGTTACATAAACATTACCTTTTAGTTCTGCTCATAAATACTTTGCTAATTGTAAGTCTTTCTGAGTATATGATATATTACTGTCATATTGCACCTTACCTTCAGGAATTAATGCCTGAATTTCAGCATTGTTTTGTTCTGCTACCCTTTTTGCAGCCTGGTCAGCCAAACTGTTACCTCTTTCATGGTCCATTTCTCCTTTCTGGTGTCCCTTGCAGTGCATAATTGTGACTTCCTTGTGTAACAGCACTGCCTCCAGAAGCTTTACGATTTCTTCAGAATGTTTAATTTGTTTCCCTTGGGTTGGTAATAACCCTCTTTCTCTCCAAACTGCTCCATAGGCATGTACTGTTCCAAAATCATACCTTGATGTGGTCCATGTATTATTTATCTTGTCCTGAGCCAGCTGAGGGGCTTGGTTTAACACAATTATTTCTACTTTCTGAATCAAAGCTCCAGGTGGAAGAGGATGAGTCTCTATTACTTCTGTCTCAGTGGTAATTGCATATCCTGACCTACGTTGTCCAGCTCTTACAAAACTGCTCCCGCCTCTGGAATTGGAGTTTCCTTAAGATCAGGATGGCTAGAATATGTGGACTCCATGGTTTCAATACAATTGTGCTGTAAAGGCTCATTGTTCATCTGACATGCTGCCAGAAATGCTGCAGGGTTAACTAGAGAAGATATTAATATAGTAATGTCATCTTGTTCAACTAGGATAGCTTGGTACTTGAGAAACCTGGAAGGTGAGAGCCAATGCCCACCCTTTTGTTCAAGAACTGCTGCCACCTAATGTGAGTTGAAGAGTTATTTGCTGAGCTACAGTGAATTTTCGGGCTTCTTGGATGTTTAAAACAACAGCAGCAACTGCTTGCAGACAGCTGGGCCATCCCCTACTTACTTCACCTGGTTATTTTGAAAAGCATGCTACTGCTGTCTTATACGGACCAATTGTTTGAGCAAGTACTCCTAATGTCATTTCTTGCCTCTCATAAGAGAAAAGCTGGAATGGTGTTGAGACATCTGGCAAGCCCAGAGCAGGTGCTCTTTGTACTCTTTTCATCTTTTCAATTCTTCGGCTTTTGAAAGGCTTTCTTACCTTCGGATATCCATTTCAGGTCTCTGGGGTTGTCTTTCAACAGTTGGTATAGTGGTTTAACCAGCAGTCCGTAGTTAACAATCCAGAGTCTGCACCATCCAGTAATTCCTAGAAAGATTCTCAGTTCTTTGGTGTTAGTAGGGCGTGAAGTTGGATGTATGGCCTCTTTGCATTCCTGTCTTAGTCGTCACTGCCCTTGAGATATCTTTTATCCTGGGTAAGTGACCTCCTGTTTGATTATTTGAGCTTTATTTCTGGATACTTTGTATCCACTTAGTCCCAGGTAATTTAATAGGCTTATGGTCCATTCCATACAGTCTTCTTTGGTTTCAGTGTCTATAAGGAGATCATCCACATACTGTAACAAAATTCCATTTGGACAGGGACTTACCCAGCTTTCCAGATCTTTAGCCAATTGGTTTCCAAATATGGTTGGACTATTCTTGAATGCTTGTGGTAATACAGTCCAAGTAAGTTGAGTCCTCCTTCCAGTTTCTGGATTTCCCCATTCGAAGGCAAACACATTTTGGCTGCCAGGATTCAGGGGTACACGGAAAAAAGCATCTTTGAGATCTAAAATGGTGAACCACATGTACTTGTAGGAAAGACATTCTGTGTTGTCATTGTGAGCTTGCAGGGCTTCCTGAAGATAAGGAGAAGCCCCATATCTCTCCTGAAGGAACACCAAGGTTGTTACCATGGAGACCAGAGGAAGGAGAGAAAGTTAAGAGATATGGACTCTTGCCTAGCTCAAAAGTGATGTGGCTCCCTGGTCGCCTACTGAGAACTTTATTTCTCTTTATGACCAGTGGGCACTGTATATGTGTTAGATGGGTGTCAATATTTGGAGGAACTATAAAAACTACGTTGATTCAATAAAATCTCTCTTTCACCCTTCTGATGGAGTTGTGTATTGTTGTACTTTGTCACGCTCTATAGCGACATCTGGTGGCCATGCTCCGTGATTACAACAGACTGTAAAGAGAAAAAAAAAAAAAGAAAAAGTTGAAGGGTACCCTAAAAAATTAGTGAAGGCAGCAGGGATGCTGCGAAGGTCCGGACCTAATTCAGACATCTGATTTGAGGTGAGCGATTGGGAAAAATAATGGGAAATAATTTATCAAAGGAGGAAATGACTGTTTTGTCCACGTGGAAAACTTTACTGAAAAGAAAAATGTTCAAACTTCTGATAATGCTTTTTGTAGTTTACTGATATGGTGCAAATCACAGGACTTTGAAGCTGATGACGACACTGCCTTCAGTGTCCGGGCATTGAAAAAGGTTGAGAAGAGACTATGGGAAGTGGTATCTAAGGGGTATAAGACCGTTGTTGATTTGGCTGCTACCTGGAGGCTGTTGTATGAGGCATTGAAGGAATGGAAAGTAGAACGAGAGAGAGAGGAGAAATTGGAGGAGCAGGAATTAGGACAAGAAACTGGAGTAGAGGAACAGGAGGAAGATGAGGCTAAGCCTGTTGATGCATCTCCCCCTGAGGAGGTTGCTGCAGCTGCTGTGGAGCTCCCCCCAGGGTTTACTATCGTGAGAATCAAACGGCAGGCTAAGACTGTTCCTCGGTATTTATCTCCAAAAGACTATGTTAAACCTGTGTATACTTCGCCTGCTCAACAGTAAGCTGAACTGAGTGCTAAACCAAAGTATCTCACGCCTGCACAGCAACTAGCAAAAATGAAGTCACAGAAGAAGCAAAGTGAAAAACAGGCTGGGTCATCGGCCCTTCTGTCACTTCTTGGGCCGTTTGCTCCCCCCTCTCCCTCGTCTCGGTCAGCTGCACCCCCTGCACCCTCCCCAAGGTCAGCTGCCCCTCCTGTACTTGTCCCTCTGTCAGCTGTTCCTCCCCCACCCTCCCGTGGTTCGGCTGCTACCCCCTGGCTTTCCCTTGAGCTGTCCGCCCCTCCTCTGCCCTCCTCCGAGTGGTCTGCCTTCTCTCCATGTTCCCTTGAGCCATCCACCCCCTCTCTGCCCCACTTCTAGTAGTCTGCCTCCGCTCCACCCCCCATTGAGCCGTCTGCCCCCCCCCCCCGAAATAGTAGAACAAATGCAATCTTTAACATTGTGTCCTTCCCTGTCTAGTGATAGCTCTAGCGATGAAATGCCAGTTATAAGTACACCTAAAAAGACACAGGAATCTGTTTCTGTTAAACCTCATAGACGATCCAAGCCTGCTCTTTCTTGGACTTTGCCTCCCTGCCAAGTGGCTGTAACTCCTCGACATCCTTTGCATTTTTGGGAGCATGTAAGAATGAAAGCAGCTGAAGTAGGAGATTGGAATTTGTTAGAGAAAATAGGTCCACCTAGAAGGATGGGGATGACTGCTGCTGCTTCTGGTGGGCCTGTGGCTTTTCCTGTTTTCAAAGCTGCTCCTAATTCAGGACAACAAGATAGCCATCAGGTTTTTTCATGGAGGGTTGTACAGGACCTTCAGTCAAAAGTAGACCAGTATGGTGTTAACTCTTCTCAGGTGATGCAAGTGATTCGTGTTTTAAATGCTGATGTACTTGCACCTTATGATATTGTTCACCTTGCTACGATTCTGTTTCAGCCAGTGCAGTATGGTGTGTTTCAAGCTACCTGGAAACAAGTGGTTGAAAGAGTAGCTTTTGACAATATGCAGTTACCTCAGCAGGATCCACGTCATGCTGTGGGAGCTGATGCCTTGCTGGGCAATGGACCATTTTCTAACCCAGATTTTCAGGCAAGATGGGACCCCCTGGTTCTGGCACAGGCCCAGCAGCTGGGTATGAGTGCCTTGTTTAAGACAATGGAGATGGCAGCTCCTAAACCGAGGTATATGACCATCCAGCAAGGGGTGAAGGAACCTTTTCTGCAGTTTGTGGAGAGGGTTGCTGCAGCCCTTGAGAAGCAAGTAGAAGATGATAAGTTGAGGCAAATTTATGCAGACAGCTAGCACGAGAAAATGTGAATGACGATTGCAGGATAATTATTCATTCTTTACCAGGAGATCCCTCGCGGTCTGATCTTGTAGTTGCTTGCTCAAAGGTCGGTTCGGTTGAACATAAAATGGCTGCTTTAGCAAGAGTCATGAAGTCCTCACCCAGATGTTCTGCTTGTGAAGAATCAGGGCATGTGAAGACCCAATGCCCTCAAACTGCTGGACGATGTGCACACTCTAGGGTAGTTTGGGCCAGTAAAGTGCCTTGTCATCGTTGTGGTAACTTTGGCCATATTGCTAAATTTTGTAGGTTAAGATCTTTTTCAGGCGGTCGACAAGAGCAGGGAAACTGGAAGCGGAATGCGAAGGGGCGCGTGGAGACACAAATACCCTGACGAAAATCATGAGCCCTGCCAGCACTGCAAAACTTTCCATTTGTGACTGATACCCAGGGGCCACAAGAGGCTCGGCAGGGACTGATATACCGGTAGCTCACAAAGTGACTATTTTGACCAGAGGTATATGTAAAATGCCTCTTGATGCTTATGGTCCTATAGGCCAAGGTTTGAGTGCTTTTTTGATGGGAAGATCTAGTAGCACTATTCAAGGTATTAATGTCCATTTGGGTCTTATTGATTGTGATTATGTGGGATGAATTCAGGCTATGGTGTCTGTTAGTGAACCTCCTGTTGTTATTAAAAAAGGTACTTGTATTGCTCAACTTGTTCCTTTTATGAGTTGTGTTCCAACTGTAGTGGACCGGAGTCATGGCACTGGAGGTTTCGGATCTACAGGACCACCTCAGGTTCTTTGGACGCAAAAGGTGACAGATGAGCATTCAGTAATGCAATGTTTGGTCACTGCTAAGGGATATCACCCAGAAACTATAACAATATCAGGTTTACTTGACACAGGAGCAGATGTAACTATAATTTCACAGCTTGTTTGGCCTCCAACATGACCCCTCACTCAATCAATCTTTGGAGTTGTTGGGTTAGGTGGGTCAACTGCTGGTGCTTTATCTGCGATCGCGATCACTGTAACACATCCAGAAGGCCAACAAGCAAACATCAGACCATATGTTACTAATGCTCAGGCTAATTTATGGGGACGTGATTGCTTAACCCAATGGGGTGTTAAAATTACCACGGATTTTTAGTGGGGGCCACTGGGATGCAGGGCTTTTAATGTCTGGTTGTGTCCCTGACATGGCTGACAGATAAGCCTGTCTGGATTGAGCAGTGTCCCCTGCCTACTGAAAAGCTTCTTGCCCTGCAAAGCTTAGTGAAAGAACAATTACTAGCTGGACATATTGAAAACTCATTTAGCCTATGGAATACACCTATGTTTATAATAAAAAAGAAATCTGGTAAATGGAGACTTTTGCACGATTTGCGGCGGATAAATGCTGTGATGGCCGCAATGGGTGCTTTACAATCAGGTCTCCCAACATCAACAATGATTCCACAAGGATGGGAAATAATTATCATTGATCTGAAAGATTGCTTTTTTACTCTTCCATTGGCTGATCAGGATAAAGAAAAATTCACCTTTACTGTGCCTTCTTTAAATCATGAGGAACCGGCCCAAAGACATCAGGGGACGGTTTTGCATCAAGGAATGAGAAATTCTCCAAGTATTTGTCAGTGGTTTGTGGCATAGGCTTTATCTAAGGTCCGAGAGCAATTTAGCAATTGTTATTGCTATCATTATATGGATGATATCTTGTTGGCATCTGAAAATAAACAACAATTGTTGGCTCTCAAACAATGTGCTGTGAAAAATTTAGAGGCCTTTGGTTTGGTTATTGCCCCAGAGAAAGTTCAAAGACAGATGCCTTGGAAATATTTGGGGTTGGTAATCACCAATACACAAATTGTGCCTCAACCTGTAAAATCGGACATTGATATTAAAACTGCTGTTGATGTGCAGAAATTGGTTGGTGCAATAGGTTGGCTTAGGCCATACTTGGGGATAACCAATCATCATCTGCAACCTTCATATGACTTAGTGTCGGGGATAACTTCCTCTACCGATGAGAGACATTTGACTGCTGCAGCAAAAAAGGATGTAGAAGAAGTTGAATTGGCCTTAACATCTAAATTTGTTACCAGGATAGATGTTTCTGTTGGTGTGCAATTATTAATTTTGAGAGATTATGAAATACCATGGAGATTGTTGTGCCATTGGAATGACAAATGGGAAGATAAATTGTATATTTTGGAGTGGATATTTTTGCCTTTCAGGTCCTGAAAAACCTCTCCAAGTCTTTATGAGCTTTTTGCAAACATCATTATCAAAGGTTGCGGATGCTGCCATGAAATCTTAGGCTGTAACTATTGTCATACCAGTACAACAATGGTATTTTGAGTGGTGTTTTCAAAATAATCATGAGCTGCAATCTGCTTTATCTTCTTTTAAAGGTGAAATAGCATATCATTTGCCTTCTCATCCTATTTGAAATTTTACTAAGAGGATTCCTTTTCAGGGAAAACAACTTTGCTCTTCAGTACCAGTGGAAGGCACAACCGTTTTTACAGATGGATCTGGAAGAACTGGAAAGGCTGCTCTCGCTTGGAAGAAAAATGAATGCTGGGAACAGGAAGTAATGGTTCAACAAGGGTCTCCTCAGTTAATTGAACTTTGTGCCGTACTTTTGGCATTTACCTTATTTCCTAGCTCCATAAATATAGTTACTGACTCTGTTTATGTTGCTAATTTAGTGAAGCAGTTGGATCAAGCTGTGTTGTACAATGTAAAGGAGAAACCATTATTTGTCATGTTGTTGAAATTGTGGACCATTATTCACAATTGAAAGCATTCTTATTTGATTATGCATATTCATAGCCATACATTGCTACCTGGATTCTTTGTGGAAGGTAACGCCTATGTGGATTCCCTTGTGGCTGCCTCAGCAGTAAAAACGGTGCCTAATGTGTTACAGCAAGCTGTTCTATCTCACCAATTTTTTCATCAGGGTGCTCAGGCACTACGGCAGCAATTTAAATTATCACATAATGAAGAAAAGTCAATTATTTCTTCTTGCCCTGATTGTCATATGTCTCATGTCTCACAATATTACGGTACTAATCCTAGAGGCTTACTCCCTTTGCAAGAATGGCAAACAGATGTTACAAAAATGCCTGAATTTGGCCGTTTAAAGTATGTTCACGTCACAATTGACACCTTTTCTGATGCCATGGTTGCTTCGGCAATGGCAGATGAAACAGCTCAGGATGTTATTCGTCATTTTTGCCACACCTTTTCTATCTGAGGCGTTCCATGACATGTAAAGACGGATAATGGCCCAGCGTATGTTTCAAAGGAATTGAATGTGTTTTTTCGTGCTTGAGGTGTTGGTCATTCTACTGTTATCCCTCATGCTTTGACAGGCCAAGCAATTATTGAACGTGCTCATGGTGTGTTGAAGCACCAGGTACAAAAAGAAAAAGGGGGAATGCAGAGGGAGTCGCCTCAAATGAGATTAGACAAAGCCATTTATGTCTTAAACTTTTTGTGTCCTTTACCTGACTTACAAGTCTCTCCTATATTCTACCATTTTTCATCTTTGAATTCAAAACAGCCAGACTTTAAGAAAGGTATTAAGGTTTGGGTAAAAGATTTAATCACGGGAAAATGGACTGGCTCAGTAGAATTAGTAACATGGGGAAGAGGATATGCATGTGTTTTAACAGAGAATGGCCCTCGATGGGTCTCTGCCCGTTGTGTAAAACCTTATTTGGAGCACACAGCAAAGGACGGGATAAGTGGTTCTACAGTGGGAGCAAAATGAATAGGTAATTGCATTGGTTATTAGGTAGATGGAAGCATGGACCCTCAAGGAATGCGTGGTAAAGATGGTAATTCAAGACAGAGTAAAGGTAGTTATAGGCTTACACTGAAATTCCAAAAGTTAAGTTAGTGGATGTTACTTTTGCTTTTTTTCCTTCAATTCTCTTATAGAGAGGTTGGTAGTACTGAGAAGTGTGCCTGGTACCATCTCCTTTTGCAGGGCACCGACGGTCTCAAAATAGGGGAACTTGATGTACCTAAGGGAGAAGTGTTGCCTTTGCATAGGGATTGAATTAGTAGCTGAAGTCCACACTTTGAGTAACTAGGTTGGTTGCCCATTATGATAGCAGCAACCAGTTGCAAGGTTAAGTGGATGCTACTTAGTTCTGAGTGGTGACTAGGCAGATGACTTGGTCTCTGACTCTGTGTGGGAGAAAGTTATTTGACTAGAGGTGAAGGTGTCATTCTGCTACAAATGTGTCAGCTGGAAATTGTGAGGTCTGTAACAGTATTTGAGGATCTGTTTTTATGTCTTTTGTTTGTATATGAACCTTAAGATTGTGAGGGTGTGTGTTGTGAAGTTGATAGAAGTTGGTTATATGCAAGTGAATGAAGAATGGATCCTCGTTCTGCTTGGATTTTTGCAAGGGCCCTGCAGAAGTCCTTAGCGTTGTATTTGCGGGTCAAATACAAAAAGGGAGAATTGTAGGAAAGACATTTTTGTGCTGTCATTGTGAGCTTGCAGGGCCTCCTGAAGATAAGGAGAAGCCCCATATCTCTCCTGAAGGAACACCAAGGTTGTTACCATGGAGACCAGAGGAAGGAGACAAAGTTAAGAGATATGGACTCTGGCTGGCTCGCAGAGTGACATGGCTCCCTGGTTGCCTACTGGGAGCTTTGTTTCTCTTTTATGGCCAATGGGCACTGTATGTGTGTTAGATGGGTGTAAATATCTGGAAGAACTATAAAAGCAATGTTGCTCTAATAAATCTCTCTCTTGCACCCTTTTGATGGAGTCGTGTATTATTGTACTGTGTTGTGCTCTGTGTTGTACTCATCCTTCAATTTGATTAATAAGATATATGGATTTGCAACCACTGGGTGGAGATCTTCAGCTACTTTATTAATGGCTCGCAGTTCTTGAACCAGACTATAATTTGTACCATCAGGTTTTGTATAGGTGAAATGGGTGTATTGTATTCAGATTCACAGTCCACTAATGGCCCATATTTCAAAAAGCTGTCTATTATGGGCTTAATACATCTTATGTTTCCTACCTTAAGTGGATATTGCTTAATTGTTACCAGTTGTGTTCCAGGCTTAAGTTTCATAATTAGAGGTTGTGCTGATTTGGCCTTACCTGAGGCCCCATCCACCCAAACCTTAGGATAAACTCGATTAAGGACTTCCTCCAGTATTTCCTAATTGACTTTGATCTGAACTCCTCAGGGGTGAATTTATTTTCTGCCTGTAATTTCTCTAGTCGATCCCTCCCTATGAGGGGTTTTTGGGGCCATGGGCATATACAAGAACTTATGTATTCCTACTGTTTTTCCCAATTTATAAGATAATGACTTTCAAAACAATGCCTTCTGCTGTTTACCTGTGGCTCCAATAACACTCACAATTTTACCAGGATCAATTTCTTCCAATTTCTTATTTAATACTGAATAAGTTGCACCTGTATCTACCAAACATTACATTCTTTCCATATCTTCCCCCAGCTCTGTTTTGACCAGTGGGTCTTCTGGGGCCAGCCCCTCTGGTCAGCCCTAGCTTTGGTTAAGCTCTGCAATCACCTTGGGTTTGAATTGCAGGAAATTCCTCTTCCAGTGTCCTTCCTTCTTACAATAGGCACATTGAGTGGTCTGAAGTTTAGGGTTACATTTCCTCCCATCTCAGGCCTTTCTTTGTCTTGGGAAGGAGCCTTGGGCTGCAATTGTAGCATTGACGATTGTCCTTTCTAGTTGCTTACATTCTACCTGACTATGATTTCTATAAACACGCATGCTTCGTCTTGCAATTATCCTATGCTTGTTTGGTTTTCTGTTTCCAACATTTGTAGTTTTTTCTGATATCATGAGAGGATTGGCCCAGGAAAAAAGAAATTAGTTGTGTAGCGATTGGAAAAAACACAAACCCTGTTCTAAGTTGACAGAATATCTTTATTAAGCACACACGAGTGTTTATATGCTTTCTCTGTGTACAAGTTTAGGATCAAACTATGCAGTCAGTGATTAGGAGACTAACCAATTATGCAAATGGCAGAGCAGATGTTTCTTGCTCTTTTATCTCAGACACTCTCACACATCTCACACAGCTTGCTGCCCAGTGATCTGGCTGCTTAATTAAAACATTCTCACATCAGTATTTATGGCTGCAGATGATGTTTGGTATGCACTTTCTCATAGGAAAAAGGTGCTTGTTAACGTCGGCCAGAAGCAGCCACTTCTGCAAGCTGGTTCTAACCATAATCATCTGACGGATCTAGGGTAATATAGTTATGCATGGCTTCCTGCAATCAGTCCAAAAATTCAGTCATAGTTTCATGAGGCCTTGTTTAACTTCATATAGTGCACCCCAATTTACAGCTTAGGGATACAATTTTCCAACCCAAAACTAACCCATTCCCGATACCTCTGCATGAGTTGATACTGATCGGAATTATTGTAATCCCAAAAAGGTTTTGTGAGAGGGCATGCCTCTTCTATATCTTCTCCTAACCATAGCCTAGTTCTTCCATAATTCCATGCAGTTTTTAACACTAGCTCTTTCCTGGTGTCTGTTAGAGCATCTAGCATTAGATCTACATCTTCCCAATCAGGGCCCAGGGCTTTAAGAATTACCCAGATTTTTTTTTTGCTATTCCAAGGGGATCATCCTGGCATTGTCTTGCTGCCTAATGATTTTTGTCTTTTTTATTTTATATATTCTCTGTATTATTTACGCATATATTGGCAGCTGTGTTGATTTGGCACTGCCTGGTTTTTGGTGGTGGAAAGTGTCACAAAAGTGGCTTCTGTGAGAAGCTGCTAGAAGCTTCCACCATGTCTGACAGAGCCAATCTCTAATGGCTCTGAAGATGGACATGCTGCTGGTCCAGTTAGAGAGGTTGGTAACACCTCTGGGCTGACATATTTAAGAAGAAAATCAAATTAGTGCATGCAAAGTTTTTTCCCCAGGGGTGGGGAGGAATGGCTACCAGGGGCCATCCTGGTACAGCCCACCAGTGGCTAGTCTTTCCTGCCTGGCCACCCCTAGCCAGCCGCACCACAGGCAGAAGGGCAGGGATGGTGTCAGCAGCTTCTCCTTCCCAGCGTCCCGCATGAGGAGAGGTGTTAAATAGCGCCAGAATTGCGGCAGCTACCACTGCCTGCCTGGTGGTGGTGGGGCCGCATGGCCAGCAGCAAAAACATGGTGAGCAACTAGACGAAATCAATGTCTCAGCACTGTGGGATCCTGCAGGAATCTTTGGATTGGTGAAACTTGTTGGCAATGGTACCTATGAGCAGCAGTTTTTCTTCTAGTCAGAGAAGAGGAGGAAGTGAGAACATATGAGGGAAAACAATATGGTGGCACCAAGGCCAGTGGAGCAAAAGAAGGGGAGGAGGTTCTCCAAGCATTGGAGACAAGATTCCTTTGCAAGCCATGGTGAGGACCATGGTGAAAAAAACTGTCCCCCTGTAATCCATGACGTCCACGGGGGATGCAGAGATCCGCTCACAGCCCGTGGGAAAAGTGCTCACGCTGGAGCGGGTGGATGCCAGAGAAAGCTGAGATCCAGTGGGAGACCCAAATAGAGAGAGAGGGCCCCTGCTTCCAGAAATAGAGAAAAAAGCCCTTACTTCCAAACTAGAGCAGTCTATCCTTAAAAGACTTCACCCCGTGGATGAGTGACCCATGCCACAACAGTTTTGGGAAGACTGTTTGCTCATGGGAAGGACCCCACAGCATAGCACAGAAAAGACTCCCCCTCTCTGAGCAGAAAAAGATCTCGAGTGACAAACTGACCAAAACCCCCATGCCCTGTCTCCCTGCACTGTCGGTGGGAAGGAGGGAGGGACTAGGGGGAAAAAAGATGTTTTAAAGTCTTAATTCTCATTATCCTCCTCTGACTCTGTTAATAATAAATTTACCTTATACCTTTAAATTTGAACCTGTTTTGCCCTTAGAGTGTTTTTTCCCAGTTCCCAGTCCTTAACTCATGAGCCCTTCATTATTTTTTTTTCCCCTCTCCTCTGCTCAACTACAGCAGAAGAGGATGAGCAAAAGACTTTCATGGATGCCTGGCGTTTGGCCAGTATCAACCAAGACAGTAACTCTGTAACCTGTTATTGTATTCATAACTAGTTTTCCCAGTACTTTTCCCTGCCCAGATAGGCAGAAAGACAAAACATATTTCAAAGCCCCTATCCTATCTTGGTTCGCCTTAGGAACCAAGGCCAAAAATCAGCTCTTCAGGACATAATTGTCATAAACAAATTCAGTTTTCATTTGAAGGGGGAGGATTTAGAAGAGGCTTGAACTGGGGGGAATTGCATCACTACTTCTGCTCCTAGTTGGTGATTATTTTCAAATATGCGAATTTACTAAACCTATAAAATTGTATTAACCCTTGGGGGGTGGGCTTCTGTGGACATTTTTCCATATTTGCCCCTGGAGGTCTCCCATTTCTCATGCAAAACCACCACACCTTGTTTCTCTGCTAAAGAGGTCTGCAGACACTGTCTTCTTTGCTAAAAGTTCACAGCTACAGTGTCTTTCGACTAAAAGCTCACAGTTACATTAGAAATTGAATTAACTTTTTTGTATCAGGGTAACATGACGTCTCAAGATTTTAAAGCCTTCCTAGGTTGAATGCTTAGTTAATACTAAATTATTGCTAAGTAATGCTATAATGTCGCAGACATCTTTTCATTAAAAATCCTTTCTTAGGATTTTTCTTCCTGAGAAGCTGAGAGACTTCAGGAACAAAATATAAACAATGGTTATCTGCTGCTGTGGAATGCAACAGGTGCATCTGTGATTGGCCCATCTTGGATGTTTATAATTAATGGCCAATCACAGCCCAGTTAGCTTGGACTCTCTGTCCGAGACACAAACCTTTATTATTCATTCCTCTCTATTCTTAGCTTAGCTAGCCTTCTGAGATGAAACCTTTTCTTCTATTCTTTTTAGTATAGTTTTAATGTAATGTATATCATAAAATAATAAATCAAGCCTTCTGAACATGGAGTCAACATTCTTGTCTCTTCCCTCACCTGAAAACCCCTGTGAACACAATATAATACATGTTTTATGTTGAATTTGGTGTTTTATTTACTCCTTTGCCAAAGTTCCTTTATTTTCTATATTTTTTCCAGTGAACTTTATGGATTTGTGACCTCTTGAGAATGTCTGGTTAGGATTTCTCCTTGTGCCAAACTAGAGTAAATGAACTTGTGGTTTAACCCCTGGATTTAAGTGTCTGGGGTGTAACACCTGGAACACCTGCTTGTGAAAAACAAAGTTCAGTCTTTAATTTTTTTTTTTTAAGTTCAATAAAGGATAAAAAAAGGACAAATAAGTAAACCAGTGCTGAGGTGCTTTTGGCAAATGGCCAACGAGCACATTGCTAGCTTAAAATCATGTTCTCTATATATGGTTACATTGCTGGGATTACATGCATATTCATTAGTGTGAGAAACAAGCCTCATTTCTAAAATTTTAGAAAAAGGTTTATTAGACCTTGACAAAAATTACAACAGAGGACTGAATAAGGAAGAAATTACAGCGCTGGGAGCCTGCCCCCTCCCATGGCTTTACAGCCACGTGGCTGATTCACAAAATGGCCACTCCACCTTTTATACCCTTGGTGCTGCATCATGTAACCCTAGGCCCTCCCAAAGTCTGTCAGTTAACTCTTCATCATTGTCCATTGGTGAAGACTGCTTTCTTGTAACTTAATTGTAGGTCAGGTGTTGCCATGCTGTGTCTCTTAGTAACAAGCTTGCCCACCCCCTAAATGCCCTACCAAGGCTAAGGGAGGGGAAAGACGACTATGGAATGGCATCTTACAATAACATTACTATAAATCTATATAATATCTATCTCTTAATTGTGAAAGTCAAATATTATGTTACTTGTCTATAACAATTCGTTTATATAGTATTCAAATATTCTTGAGAGCTTTTGATGTTGCAGGGGCTCCTTTTGTTTTGGTTTTTACATCCTATTTGCATTACATCCTGGTAATCAAGTTGATATATTTTATTCCTTCCTGTGGTTTCATCCCCATTGTTTCACACTTCTCTGATAAGAGGAGTTAACGAGCTCTTCTACAAGTCCTTCTCTGCTCCAAGTCCTTCTCCTTCTCTGCTCCAAGTCCTTCTCTGGTCCTCTGGTTTGTGTCACTAGGATATGTCAGTCAACTAATTGCTTTATACTGTTGTCTTATTGCACAAAAGCCTTTTAACATCTTATATTTTGCTAAGGTGTATAGTATAAAATGTTCATCACACCACTATTTCTATAAGCTTGTCCTGGTTCAGGGGAAATTTGGAAGAGAACTGAGTCAAGGGGTTAAGTTAGAAATGTAGTAAGCAAAGATCATATACTGTGATTAGAGCTTAACAAGGAAACTAATTGATACCAGGTGGGGATAACTGAAACAAAGTTGGGAGTGACAGGTGATCTATGAAGTATTGTAAGAGTGCAGGAGCCATAAATACCACTGACTTCTAAGAATGAGAGGAGGTTTGGACTGTGACCAGCAAGTCAAGGAGCCCTGCCAACTTGACACAGGTGAAGAGTTTAACATGAGGAAGACATCTTACTTCCTCCCCAGAAGCCCACTGACCCAATTAAAGGGGACAATTGCGTAGCCGTAAAGGATCTTCAGCTAATTATAATACTAGGTGAGAGCTAATGTTTATGTAATAATCATAATAGAAACTGTCCTGGAAACCATTTGAATATGTAAAACCTTTTTGGATAAACAGAGAGCACGAGTTTGTGATTTTTTGACACATGCCTTTGGAAATGATTCTGCATGTGTCCAGCACTGTAATAAATACCCTCTTTTCAAGCTAATTACTTGAAGACTCATCTGTCCATGCTTCAGAACCTCTGAAGTGGTTCCTCTAGAAATGAGATTCAATCAGCCTCTCCCCCAATCAGTTTGGGAAAAATACTTCCTTGGAAAAAAGTGGAAAAATGCCAGTTATGATATTTCCCTTATCTCATTGGTATGTACCTTTCCCACTCCATTTTATGTTTACATTTGTCCCCCCAGACCCCTCCTATCTAGCCCTTGATTCGTTTGACAGTCTCCTCCTGGGAATCCACCCCCCTCCATAAAAGCTGCTGTTTTTCTTTGTTTCCCACTCTTTGCCGCTGCTCCCTCTTCGAGCCACACAGCTTCTGTGCCCCACCTGCACCCGCATGGTGCTGCATCACCTGCCCTGCTTCTGCATGGTGTTGTAGCCTTGGTGCTGCTTCCACCACGGGAAAAAAAAGGCAGCTCAGAGAAGCAAGCAAAGAGTCCTTCCTTTTTCCTTTGCTTTGACCCTTCGACTGCTCCTGGCGGTCCGGGATCTCAGCCAGTGGCCGAATCACAATCCTGTCTGCCGGCGGCAAAGGTGGGGTGCGGCCACTCCTGGTGCACGTGCCGAAAGCAAAAAGAGATTGAAGCGCGTGGGATGCAATGTCAGATTGGCGCTCACCATGGAAACAGCGCGAGCAAGACCCCATGGAAAGAACTGTCTCCAGGGTGCGTGGATGCCCCGTGAAGTTCATGGACCATCACGCGCCGCTGGTGAGACAGCGCACCTTTTGGTTGACGTGGCTCGTGACAGGTGGGAAAGTTAACCCCCTCCATTCCAGTTCCAGACGTGAGAGGAACTTTCCTCTGGATCAGAGACCACCTCCGAGACTTTCATTTCCAAAATTTTCAGTTTTGTGAGTATTCCAGTGGTCAGGAAGGACCCGACTAGGGTACTCTGGGTTTTGGGTGCAGGGCACTCCCACAGATTAGGGGAGACGTAGCATGCAATGTTAAACCCCCCCCCCCCCCCCCACCGGCGATTCTCAGGTGTTTTCCATTTAGTTTTCATTTTACCTCGGAGAATGGATGGCAAAGAACCTAGCAGATAGTCTCAGTCACAATGGGTGCAAGAACAAAAGAAGGGTAATTGTAGTAGGTCATTCCCTCCTGAAGGGAACAGAGGGCCCCATATGTCGACCAGACCCATCCCACAGGGAAGTCTGTTGCCTCCCTGGGGCCCGGGTACAAAATATCACTGAGAGACTTCCTGGGCTGATTCAGCCCTCTGATTATTACCCACTGCTGATAGTCCAGGCTGGCAGTGATGAGATTGAGAAGAGGAGTGTCAAGGCAATTAGAAAGGACTTCAGGGTACTGGGTCAGGTAGTTGATAGGGCAGGAGCACAGGTAGTGTTCTGCTCAGTCCCTTTGGTGGCGGAGGAAAATGACGAAAGAAACAGAAGAATCCGCATCATCAACAAGTGGCTTAAGGGTTGGTGTCATCGGCAAAATTTTGGATTCTTTGATCATGGGGAAACTTTTACAGCATCTTCTCTGCTGGAACCAGATGGGGTACACCTCTCTGTTAAGGGCAAAAGGTTTTTAGCTCATGAACTAGCAGACCTCATTGAGAGAGCTTTAAACTAGGTTTGAAGGGGGAAGGGGAACCAGCTGAGCTATCTGGAAACAGGCCCAAGAATTGCAAGGCTGAGTTAGGGGTGAAGTCAGTAGCCCAGATGAGGTACATGTATACCAATGCACGCAGCTTGGGCAACAAACAAGAAGATCTGGAGGCCATGGTGCAACTGCAGAGCTATGATGTAGTTGCCATCACGGAAACATGGTGGGACGACTCACATAACTGGAGTACTGCACTGGATGGATACAAGCTCTTCAGGAGAGGCAGGAAAGGAAGAAGAGGTGGAGGGGTGGCCCTTTATATTAAGCAAACTTTTGATGCCATCGAAATTGAAACTAAGGAAGATGGAGTTGAATGTCTATGGGTAAGAATAAAGGGGAAGGCCAACAAGGCTGACACCATACTGGGAGTCTGTTATCGTCCACCCGACCAGGAAGAAGAGGTAGATCACTTATTCTATAAGCAGCTAGGTAATGTTTCAAGATCATCAGCCCTTGTTCTTGTGGGTGACTTCAACCTACCAGACATCTGCTGGGAACTTAATACAGCAATAAAGAGGCAGTCCAGGAAATTCTTAGAATGTATGGAGGACAACTTTTTGTTGCAGCTGGTGGGTGAATCCACCAGGGGAGGGACTATGTTAGATCTGCTGTTTGCAAATAGAGATGGGCTGGTGGGAGATGTGGTGGTTGGAGGTCGCTTGGGGCAGAGTGATCACGAAATAATAGAGTTCTCAATATTTGGTGAAGTCAGGAAGAGCACCAGTAAAACTCTTGCATTGGACTTCCGGAGGGCAGACTTTGGCCTGTTTAGGAGACTTATTCAGAGTGTCCCTTGGGAAGCAGTCCTAAAAAACAAAGGAGTTCAGGAAGGGTGGGCATACCTCAAAACAGAGATCTTGAGGGCACAGGAACAGACCATCCCTGTGTGCCGAAAGATCAGTCAACAGGGTAAACATCCAGCCTGGCTGGACAAGGAGGTTTTGGAGGAACTTAAGAATAAAAAGAGGATGTATCAGCATTGGAAGAAGGGTCAGGTCTCCAAGGAAGTATTCAAGAAGGCTGCTAGAGCATGCAGAAAAAAAAATTAGGGAGGCCAAAGCTCAGTTTGAACTTAGAATGGCAACTTCTGTAAAGGATAATAAAAAATGTTTTTACAAATACATTAATGGTAGAAGGAAAGGTAAGACCAGCCTTTGTTCTTTATTGGACAAAGGAGGGAACTTAGTATCTGAAGATGAGGAAAAGGAAGAAGTGCTTAATGCCTATTTTGCCTCAGTTTTTAGTGGGAAGATGACTTGCCCTCAAGACACCTGCCCGCCTGGGCTGGTTGATGGTGACAGGGAGCAGAATGGTCCCCCCATTATCCAAGAGGAGGCAGTCATAGAACTACTGAAATGCTTGGATATTCATAAATCTATGGGACCAGATGGGATCCACCCCAGGGTAATGAGAGAGCTGGCAAACGAGCTTGCAAAGCCACTCTCCATCATTTACCAACAGTCATGGCTCACTGGTGAGGTTCCAGATGACTGGAAGCTGGCCAATGTGATACCCATTCACAAAAAAGTTGCAAAGGAAGATCCTGGTAATTATAGACCAGTCAGCCTGACATCAGTACCTGGCAAAATAATGGAACAGTTTATATTAAGCGCCATCACGCAAAATTTACAAAATGGCCAGGGTATCAGACCCAGCCAGCATGGATTTAGGAGGGGTAGGTCATGTTTGACCAACCTGGTCACCTTTTATGACCCGGTAACCCGCCTAGTAGATGCAGGGAAGGCTGTAGATGTTGTTTACTTGGATTTCAGCAAGGCCTTTGACACTGTCTCCCACAGAATTCTCCTAGACAAACTGGCAGGCCGTGGCTTGGACAGGAGCACTCTTTGCTGGGTTCAGAACTGGCTGCATGGCCGGGCCCAGAGAGTGGTGGTGAATGGTGCTGCATCCAACTGGCGACCAGTCACCAGTGGTGTCCCTCAGGGGTCTGTGCTGGGGCCAGTTCTGTTTAATATTTTTATTGATGACATGGATGAGGGTTTAGAGTCCTTTATTAGCAAATTTGCAGATGACACTAAGCTGGGAACGTGTGTCGATCTGTTAGAGGGACAGAGGGCTTTGCAGAGGGACTTGGAACAGTTGGATGGATGGGCAGAATCTAATGGGATGAAGTTCAATAAGTCCAAGTGCCGAGTCCTGCACTTTGGCCACAATAACCCCCTGGAACGATATAAGCTAGGAATGGTGTGGCTGGACAGTGTTCAGGTGGAAAGGGACCTGGGTGTGCTGGTTGACAGTCAGCTGAACATGAGCCAGCAGTGTGCCCAGGTGGCCAAGAAGGCCAATGGCATCCTGGCCAGTATCAGGAACGGTGTGGCCAGCAGGAGCAGGGAGGTCATTCTTCCCCTGTACTCAGCACTGGTGAGGCCTCACCTGGAGTATTGCATCCAGTTCTGGGCCCCTCACTTTAGGAGGGACGTTGAGATGCTTGAGCGTGTCCAAAGGAGAGCAACGAGGCTGGTGAGGGGCTTGGAACACAAGCCATATGAAGAACGACTGAGGGAGCTGGGGTTGTTCAGCCTGGAGAAAAGGAGACTCAGGGGTGACCTTATCACTCTCTTCAAATTCCTGAAGGGTGGCTGTGGTGAGCTGGGGGTCGGTCTCTTTCTCCGGGCAACAACAGACAGAACAAGAGGACACAGTCTCAAGCTGCGCCAAGGGAGATACAGGCTAGAATTAAGGAGGAAATATTTTACAGAAAGAGTGGTCAAATACTGGAATCATCTACCCAGGGAGGTGGTAGAGTCACCATCCCTCGAAGAGTTTAAAAAAAGACTGGATGTGGCACTTGGTGCCATGATCTAGTTGAGGTGTTAGAACATGGGTTGGACTCGATGATCTTAAAGGTCTCTTCCAACCTAGAATTTCTATGATTCTGTGAAGATTGTCTGCTCGGGAAAAGGAAGTTTATGACCAAGTTGTGGGTTCCCTGGTGGGAGGGAGGTTTCGTTTAGCAAAGGGAAAAGTTAAGAGATTGTTAAGTGGATTTATTTTCATTTTCAAACAACTACCCCTGATGAGGTAAAAATACTAAGATTTTGGGATAAAATCAGAATTAAACTTGGAGAAGATGCACTCATAGATAGTGAATTAAAAGGTGATTTTTAGCCTCTCTTTATAAAATTAAAAACTATCACATTAGAAATAGAAAAGAAAGTGAAAGAAAAAACAAATAAATCTTCCTCAGTTCCTCCTGAAACCCCTGCTCCAGTGCCCTGTGTCCCTAACCCCCAGCTTTCTGAACCAGGTGAACTAAGAGGAGCAAACCTCCGGTTCCAGATTGCAATGCAAGATGTTTTCTATTACCATCTGTATGGCAGATTATCTTTTGTCAAGTGAGCAGTTTGCCTTATCTCTCTCTTTGAGTGACCACAATCACTCCTCCCTTGGGAGGAGACATCTGCTGATAACAGCTATTGAATGTCACTGCATGACTGATAAGAACTAAAAAATCCCATTGTGAGATGCTCCGCCCAGTGGGAGGAGCCAAGCATTGCTACCCAGATATAATCCAGAGGTTTTGAAACACCAGCACGGCTTTCTCCACTGGATTCCCCAGAAGAACAGCAGCTGTCTCTTCTTCCACTGGATCTTTGGAGGAAGAATACATCCTTCTCTACACAACCCCCTTGCTCCAACAGAACCACACCTGACACTTCAGGAGGACTGCAGCCACATTTCGAATTGGACTGCCATGAACACCCCGACCCACAGGGTGTCAGGTTGAGTTCTGACTCTGTCAGTGTTGTTCTAGTGTACTGCATTCTTTATTTTATCTTTTTTTTTTTCCTTCCATATTAAAGAACTGTTATTTCCTGCTCCCCTATTTTTGCCTAAGAGCCCCTTAATTTAAAATTGATAGCAATTCGGAGGGGTGGGGAGGATTTACATTCCCCATTTCAGGGGGAGCTCCTGCCTTCCTTAGCAGACTCCTGTCTTTCCAAACCAAGACACCACCTGTAGTAGGTGCACAGCTGCGCCCACATTGTGGGTGTCCCCACATCTTCCTCGGTACCCCTCTGGCTCTGGCAAGACTGATCACCCTGTCACAGTTCCTTCCCTAGACCCTAATACCTCACTTCCTTTACCTGTAGAAAAACCTGTAGGTCGTCTCCCAGATTCCTCACCTCACCCAGAGTCACAGAGTAGAGGATGCCACATGGCTTTGCCTCCGTTTTATGGTTCTTCTTCCCATAATCCCTTTCTCCCTTGTTCCCTTCCCCTGTCCCAAGACACTTTATTGCGCTCTGGTTTCTCTTCTCCCCATCCTCAAAATACCCTGGCTTTGCCCCCTGTATCTCCCTCTGCTCCGCCCTCTAGCCAAACCACTGCCCCTCTCGGTGCTTCCGATCCCTGCCTTGGCTCTGCCCCTCACCCTTCGGGACCGTCCCTCCCACCTCCAGTTAACCACGCTCCTCCTTCCAGTTCCCACAGTACTGTGGAAAAAAGGAAGGACGAAGTGGAAGACCGGATGTTGGATGACAACCCAGTCAACTTCACAGCACCCGTTTCTTACAGTTCTAGGGGGAAGTGTCCCAAGTGGGCACCTTTTCCCTACAACGACATCAAAGAATTATTCAAAACCCAGAAGGAGGTTGGTTGGTTAAGTGAATATTTTAAAGGCTTTCTAAGGATCACCCTTTCAGCAAATGTCCTAGTTCCCAGGGACCTGAAAGAAATATTTTCCAGCCTATATGGTCCCTCAGAATATAGGCTGTGGATGAAAGCCTGGCGGGAATGGCTCGTCCACCTGCTTCCAACTTTATGGGACAATGAACAAACGGCAAATGATGAAGATGACAAACCCCTTTTTATAGGATATCTCGTGGGGGAGGGTGAATGGGAGCAACCCACAACTCAAGCTGAAAAAATTCCTAAGACAATCTTAGAAATTATTAAAGTAGAGGCAGAAAAAGCTTTTAACCTCTGACCCACTAAAGATCGTTTGCCCAGCCTTGTCTCTTTAAAGCAGAGACCCAATGAAGCGTTTCTAGATTTTGTGGACAGGGTCAGAGAAGTTGTGGGAAGGAGAAACCCTAGATCAGACACCCAAGATGACATCATCATAGACCTCGTAACCAAAGGTGCAAATGAAGACTGCAAAAGAGCCATTCTCAGCCTTCCTTCATCGTCACCACCATCACTAGACTTAATTATGGAGGAATGCACCAGGAAAGCAAGACTTCCTCAAGTAGAAGCACCGAAGAAGGTCACCATCAGAGAATGGGCAACAGCAGTGGCAGACACTCAACTACCTCCCATCTCACCATGAGTGTCAAGACTATATCCATGCTTTCACTGCAAGAAGGGACATTTTATAAGAGACTGTCCCTATCTGGGGAAAGCCCCCCCCAGTTCCACCAAGAAGGGGGGAAGGAAGGGAGCGTGGAGAAAATAACCAACAAAAATCTTGTGCACTAGCGCGATACTGCTTTGCGTGAGGAAATAAATGAGGCAGGGAGCTGGGAGGACGATTGTGAACAATATCGTAATAATAGCCCCTTTGGCTTGTTTTCTACCCAGGATGTGACTGAGCCTTTTAGGCTACACCTTACCCAATCTGTGGCATTTACTGACTTGGACTGGAAAGAACTTTACGTGGATCCGGAGCTGGAAATCACATTCTGCAAATGGGTCCAGTCTCTCTACCATCAGGGATGTGAGTACCTTGTCATAGGGGACACAAAGCATACACCCTGCGAGACTGAGATTGCGCCGGGACTTCTACCACCTATCCCGGAGTGTCTCATTCTCATGGCACACTGTGTCCATCCCCCCCTCTTCCTACCAAAGGGCCAGGTCGTCGCCCAGGCCATTCCATTATCACAGTATTTATGGGATGACCAGGACCTTCAGTTTACTATACTGAAGTGGTGGGAGAGGAGAAGCCCCTTTTATGGTGCAGCCTTAAGAGCGAGGGGCACGACGTCCAACTTCAATGGTTGATGGACACGGGGGCAGACATAACAGTCCTTCCACCACTCAAATGACCGTCACAATGGAAATTACAAGACGTAGACTGCAATGTCTTAGGTGTAGGGGGCACACAATTCGCAAAACAATCAAGGATCATCATGCAAATTACAGGGCCTGATGGGCAATTAGCTAATATAGGCCCATTCGTGTTGAACACCAAGTTTACTCTATGGGGGAGAGACTGCATGTTACAATTGGGGGCCAAATTAGAACTGCCGACCCCTCTGGGTTTTTAAACAGCAGCCACCGAAAAAGAGCACCCTACTCAGAAGTTAAATTGGCTAACTGAAACACCAGTCTGGGTAAATCAGTGGCCACTCAGTAAACAGAAATTAAAAGTGCTCAATCAACTCGTGGAGGAACAGTTGGTCAAAGGACACATCATAGAGACCAACAGCCCTTGGAACTCCCCAGTATTCATTATCAAAAAGCCAGGGAAAGACAAGTGGTAGCTCCTTCACGACTTGAGAAAAATTAATGATGTAATTAACGACATGGGGTCTCTCCAGCTGGGTATGCCATCCCCATGGATGCTCCCTCAAAACTGGCAATTGGCAGCGTTTTGCGGAGAAAAGAAACCTCACAACTTTATAAAAGTTGTAAAGCTCGGTATGTTTATTACGGCACCGGACACATGCGGAGAGAAACTCTCCTCAAAAGGCATGCGTACCTCTGAGAACTTCAGATCTCCTTTTATCCCCCTCTCAAATACATATGCATACAGTTTCACAATAGGTTAATACATACTCATTTTTATGGGTTTTGTGTGACTTTTACCACTAGTTCCTTTTTATCAGAAAGAATTCTGAGGTTCTGAGGTCAGGTTGACTTGCCCTTACAGCAGTCCCTGTCACTCTCTATCATCTTCTGTCTCCTCCCCTTTATCTCTGTCCTTCACTGAAGTAACTTCACTGAGCTTAGGCCTTGCAGTCTGGCTAAATAACTATGATTTCTAACCACAGACTCAACTCAAAAATGTACATTTCACCTAAATTAAAATGGATTTCTATCCTGGAAATTTTTCACTTTGCTTCAGCAGTCATTGACATCAAAGACTGCTTTTTCCAAATTCCCCTACACCCAGCCGATGCGCCACATTTTGCCTTCTCCGTTCTTTCCATCAACCGAGAAGCCTCAATGCAACTTTACCATTGGTGTGTTCTTCCCTAAAGAATGAAGAACTCTCCAACCATCTGCCAATGTTACGTTGCCAGTCTTGTGCCCAGTGCGTGCCAAAGCAGGGGAGAGCATAATCTATCATTACATGAATGATGTACTCATATGTGGCCCTGATGACAACACACAGGTTCTTGATGATATTATTATTGCTTTGTCGACGGCAGGATTGGAGTTAAATTATGAAAAGGTGCAGAGGCTGCCACCCTGGAGATGTTTAGGCCTCTAAATCACCAACCGCATGATAACACCACAGTGGTTGGTGATCAAAGATGAGCTCAAAACCCTGCGAGATCTCCAACAGTTGTGTGGAACCTTAAACTGGGTGAGGCTTTGGTTGGGCCTACCCACAGGTGATCTATCTCCTCTTTTCAATATGTTAAAGGGGGGGAGGAGATGGATGCCCTGAGGACATTAACCTAGGAGGCATGGGCTGCATTAGAAAGGATCCAATTAGCATTGGAAAGTCAGCAGGCCCACTGCTGCTGGCCCAAACTCCCTTTCAATTTCATCATTTTAGGGAAACTGCTGCACTTGCATGGGTTGATTTTTCAGTGGGACGGAGGTCAGAGGGACCCCATCTTGATTACAGCGTGGGTGTTCCTTGGCCATAATCTTTCCAAAAGCATCATTAGGACACAAGAACTAATGGCCTAGCTGATTTGTAAGGCTAGGGCACGCGTGTGGTTGCTTGCAGGGTGCAATTTTGCATGCATTCACATACCAATTCAGCTGTCCATCAGAAGATTAAATAATGAGACTTTAGAACATCTACTGAAAGAGAATGAGAACCTCCAGTTTGTCCTAGACAGTTACCCTGGGAAATGGACCATTCACCAACCTGGTCATAAATTGTTTAATAGTGAATTGCATCTAGTGCCAAAAAAAATTCAAAGTCATAAGCCCCTTAAGGCTCTAAACAGTTTCACCAACACTTCCGGGAGTACCCACAAGTCTGTAATGACTTGGAAAGACCCCCAGACTCAGTGGTGGGAAGCCGATGTTAAGATTGTTGAAGGTTACCCTCAAGTAGCTGAGTTGGATGCTGTTGTTAGAGTCTTTGAAAACTTTTCTGAACCTATTAACATCCTAACTGGTTCAGCTTACGTGGCAGGGGTCGTGTCTAGGGCTGAGCACACGGTGCTCAAAGAAGTCTCAAACCCAGTGATTTACAAGTTGCTCTCAAGATTAGTACTGCTGGTTTCCCACCGAGAGCAACCTTTTTACATCATGCATGTGAGATCACACTCTGATCTCCCAGGTTTCATCACAGAAGGCAACCGCATAGCTGATGCCTTGGCTGCAGCGTTACAGCTGGCTGCCCAAGGCAACGTCTTCCATCGAGCCAAACTTAGCCATCAGCAGTTCCATCAGAATGTGCCTGGTCTGGTCTGCCAATTCCATCTACCACATGACCAGGCCAGAGCAATCGTGGCCACATGCCCACAATGCCAGGGGTCCATATTACCCTCACTGGGGGAAGAAATAAACCCCAGAGATCTCCAAAGCTGTGAAATCTGGCAGACTTATGCAATCCATGTGCCCCAATTTGGCGGATTTAAATATGTTCATGTTAGCGTGGATACCTTTCTTGGTGCAGTCTATGCCTCAGCCCACACAGGGGAGAAGGCAATGAATGCCCCGAAACACCTAATACAGGTCTTCTCCGTGTTGGGGATTCCAAAAGTCATGAAGACTGAAAACAGGCCAGCCTATGTCTCCAGGGCCTTCAGTAATTTCCTGCTTGAATGGGGAATCGAACATCAAACTGGAATTCCATGCTCCTCCACTGGCCAAGCAATAATAGAGATGACTCATCAGAACCTGAAACGAACCCTAGAACATTAGAGGGCTGATGCCAAAGTGTTATCCCCCCAGCTCAGGCTGTCAAAGGCACTGTTCACCCTCAACTTCTTGAACTGTTCCTTTGAAAGTCTAAACCCACCAGTAGTGAGACACTTTAACCAAAATCACATGTTAAAGTTCAAAGAAAAACTGCCAGTGTTAATAAAAGATCCCGAGTTGCAGCAAGTCCAAGGGCCCTTTGACTTGATCACTTGGGGGTGTGGGTACACTTGTGTGCCTGTGCCCTCTGGTCCCAAGTGGATCCTGCGCAAATGGGTCAGGCCATACCTGTTAGCTGAGAAAGAAAGAGACCACCAAACTATCACCCCATCGCCGTTAGAGGACCCAGTTGATGTTGCTGTAGCCTCCAACCAAAAGAAGAGAAAGGAACAAGAAAACTCAGACCTCCCATATTTCTTTTCTTTATTTCCTGATGAAAGTTACTGTTAAGTTTCCCTAATGTGTTTTTCTTCTTTTATGTTCAAGTGGCATCCATACCAGACAACATGTGGAAATAGCTGATCACGTTACTCCTGGTGTTCCTCCAGTCATGGATTTTTGAGGTGTGGATTGTCCCTCAACCGAGGCAAAATGTGTGGGTAACCCTTGCTCGTGTGCTACAGCAAGACCATCTATGTCTATCAATGGCCTCAGCTGCTGACCCGATGTCGACCTGCCTAGTAGGGGTCCCACTTTCATTAGATCAGTACCCTTCACATCTCCGGTGTCTTGTAAACAATACAAACCAAAACCCTCCCCCAAATCTCAAGAAATACCTCCCTATCAACAATCCTTTAGTTTTGTGGAATAAATGGTCCTCTAGTTTGCCCCAACTGGAAAGAGAGCCCATAGAATTTGAATTGTTAGGTTCGACAATAGCCCCTTTTTGCATTCATTTCCCTTATAAGCCCCGTTTTCACCCCAAAACTTATATTTCTGTTAAGATGTATTGTAAAGAATTTCAAGCAGCCTCGTGGTGTAAATCTATTATCCAGCTACCTCTCTCCTATTCCAGTGGGCACCTTGCACCCCTGAAACTCCCAAAGGGAATTTTCTTTATTTGTGGGAAAAGAGCCTGGGCTGAGATCCCCTCTTGTCTGATAGGAGGTCCTTGTACTCTTGGTCAGCTGTCCCTGTTTTGCCCCAACCAGACCCAAATTATTGATTGGAAATCTAAATTAAATAATTTGGCCCCTCAAAAAGGTAAACGCAGAACAATACAGTTAGATGAAAACTGCAATCCCAAGGTAGAAACCTGGTTCAAACCAACAAAGACAGCTGTGTCTATATTTTTGCCTTGGGTAGCAGCTGCAAAAGCACTCGGGGAATTGGGACATCTCAAATGCTGAGTGGTAAAACAGGCCAACTTAACATCGACAGCAATCAGCAACCTCCTAGAAGAAGAGGTGACTAAGAAGGCAACTTTACAAAATCGGGCAGCCATTGATTTTTTATTGCTGGCACATGGGCGTGGGTGCCAAGAGTTTGAGGGACTGTGTTGCTTCAACATCACTGACAAAAGTCAAAGCATCCAGTAAGATGAGAGACCTTGTGCAAAAGATAAAAGAGGACACCAGAGACTGGTTTTCTAATGTCTTTAAAGAATGGGGTTTGTTGGGATGAATGTCATCTGTCATCAAAGACATTTGTTTAGTTGTTTTAATTCTGTTTAAAATTTCTGTTGTAACTGGCATTTGTAAAAAACTGTTTGTTAAAACCGGTACTAGCTCTAGTCGAAAACCTTCTCCCCTTCAGTGATGGTGGGAAGAATCTGAAGTTTAATTAACTGCCACTGCCATCATCCCCTCAACACTATCATAAAAATTAAACAAAAAAGGGGGAATTGTGGAAGTGGGGGTTTGAAGATTATATGTTTAGTCTCTCCCTGACAACCTGTCTTCCTGCCTTTTGCCATGGCAGTTATGATAATTCCAGATTTTTCCCTGTCTATCCTCAAAAATCCTGCCCCTGCAGCTTGTCTGTCATAATTTGCTACACCCATTTATCCAGAAAATTCGCTGCCAGCTATGATATTTCCCTTATCTCATTGGTATGTACCTTTCCCGCTCCATTTTATGTTTACATTTGTCCCCTCAGACCCTTCCTATCTAGCCCTTGATTAGTTAGATGGTCTCCTCCTGGGAATCCACCCCCCTCCATAAAAGCTGCTGTTTCTCTTTGTTTCCTGCTCTTTGCCACTGATCCCTCTTCGAGCCGCGCTGCTTCCACTCTCTGCCCACACCCGCCCGATGCTGCGTCACCTGCCCTGCTTCTGCAGGGCGTTGTAGCCTCAGCGCTGCTTCCGCCACGGGAAAAAAAAAAAAAAGGCAGCTCAGAGAAGCAAGCAAAGAGTCCTTCCTTTTTCCTTTGCTCTGATCCTTCGACATGGGTCCACATTTATCGGCTGCTCCTGGCGGTCCAGGATCTCAGCCAGTGGCTGAACCGCGATTCTGCCTGCCGGCAGCAAAGGTGGGGCGTGGCCACTCCTGGCGCCCGCGCTGAAAGCAAAAGGAGATCAAAGCGTGTGGGCAACTGTCCCTCCCGTGATCAGGACACAACATCAGAAAAAACTGTTTATTTCACAGGCAAAGCATTCAGCAGCCCCAAAAAAATAAAAAATAACCAAAACAAAATTGAGCAATATGAAACCATAAAATCTCTTGCTGCTCCAAAAGAGGTGACAAACTCAGAAAAGTCCCCTCTGTGGGCTGTAGCTTGGATCACTCAGTCTCTTATCAGTACTCCTGGTGCTAGAAATGCTGCAGCCACAGGTGCGAGCTGACGGCGCTCTTCTGCGTGTTGAATCCAGAGCAGGTTTAAAAAGGTCCAAAGACAAGGAAAAAAAACACAGTCCAGGGAACTTCTTTGCCTCAGCTAGCTAAAACCTAACTAAATGCAAAGAAGAGCTCTGTCCCTCTGTCTGTCTCTCTGCAGACAACACTGCCCAGGAGCAGGAATGTGGAGGAGTGAGTGCAGTTTCTGAAAACAAATTCCATGCTTCTCTCTCACCTTCACTCTCAGAACCAGTCTCAAAGGTGCAAAACTTATTATTCAGCATAAACAGAACAGACAACTGGGGAAACATGCATCATATAGCCAGCCCAGGACATTGCTATAAATAGATATTATATTCATTACACTACTATTTCTATGAGCTATGCAATGCATCCTTAAACTGATAGATTATGTTATATTAACAAGCAGCTAAAAGGAGCTATAAAATGTACCATTTCTAAATACTTATGTTTAATCACAACATGCAAAAGCTAATACATAAATGTGAAAGCCAATATTATATGGTCATTTTTAACATACCCTTCCAAAATTCATGTCTGTAGCAACCCTTCCACATCTTCATTTATTATCCCAGTGTGTGGTTTCTGTGTTCATTACTTCGTGTTCATATTGTCAGAGATTTTCCCAAGTTTCTGTTCTCTCCTGATCAGATGACTGTGGCATCTTCAGGTGAGTGAGGAGTGATCTCCAGCTCATTTGCATGCCATTTAAAAAGGCTTGTGAAAAATGCATATTATATGATTGGCTCTTCACAAACATTAAAATGAATACTATATGTGTTATGTTAGGAAGTTATGCTGTATTAATCTTTTTTAAATAGTGCTGTATTAATCCTTTTAAGTAGTGTGGTAAATATAGTTTTTAGGCTATAGCATAATATTAAAATAGAAACTATGTGATGTAAGATTTTTTATAACTAGCTCAAGGAATGGAAAGGATAACCAAGAAATTCTTCACATAGAGAGAACAGCAACAAGACACCAAAATCACAAGAGAAGAATTATTGCCTGCTTATTGGGAAGGCCCAGACTTTGAGGGGCCAAAAGATTGATTTACAAGATGAGGGGGGGAGGTTGACAATAAACAGAAAAATCCCCAGTTTGAAAGGAATGTTTGAATCATGTATGAGATATATGAATATGCAATAGGCTATTGCTTTTAAGGGTTAATCTTTTGTTAGTAAAGTGTGGTCTGTGGCAGAGCAAAGCACCCGGAAGTCCATAATTCTTTGCTTTTTATTGTCTTTTATTGTCTTAACTTTGATTGTCCAAATTTTTATTGTCCTATTTTTATTACTATTTTTACTATTACCTTTATTACAATTAAACTTCTAAAATTTTAACACAAGTGAATGGTGTTTTTCACAGGCTCTAGGGAGCAGGAGGCCCTTTATGTTGACCAGACCCATCCCACAGGGAAGTCTGCTGCCTTCATGGTGCCTGGGTATGGGACATCACCAGGATGTCACCAAATCTCCAAAATATTGGAGTAAGACTCCTTAACACTAATGTGATGTTAAAGAGGGCATCATTTATTCAGGCCTGAGGTTGCACAGGGGATACTCCTAACCATACGTGCACATGTGCTTTTACAAGTGTGTTGCTCATATACAGTCACTACATGCATATTGCAATTTACCCATTACTATAAAACTGGCCCCAAGTTTTTAGATTCAATCCTTGTTTTGCCTGTTACTACATTATTGAGCCAGATGTCATCTTCTTATCTTCCAACCCTCCTTGCTAGGAAAGCAGTATTTGCATGCCTTGTTTCTCTGCTAAAAGTTCAGAGGTAGAGTAAAAATTGAATTAACCTTTTGGTATCAATTCCCCTCTGTAAAAAACAGAGTTCAAGATAAAGAATTTTTGTAAAGTTTCATATGGGATAAAATAAGAGACAAAAATCCAGTGCTGGGGTGCTCCTGGCCAACAGCCAAAGAACACACTGGGACATACAGACAGTGTTATCATTATCTGGGTTTCTGAGGTACATGCATATTCATGTGTTTCATACATTATTCAAACATTCTTGTAAACTTTCTGATGTTTTAGGAACTTCTCTGTTTGGCTTCTTCACACTTGGGCTTATCTGCATGACATCCTGTGTGTCAGGTCAATATATTTTATTTCTTGTTGTGTCTCCATCCTGCTGTTTCACATCCTCTGATAAGGATTTAGTATGTCCTCCTTAAATTTACCATGGTATTGTCTAATTGTCCTCCAGTGTTCTGGTTTGTGTTATGGTTATCTTATCACTTGGACAGGTCTGTCAGTGGATGGCCTTACACTGTTCTTAGCTACACAAAAGCCTTTTCACATCTTATGTTTTGCTAAGGTCTATAGTACAATAGGTTCATCACACTATTAGTTCCATAAGTGATACATAGAAATTAAATTCATTGCAGTACTATTTCTATGAACAATACAGGGCATACTTTAACTGATTATATTATATTAACAAACAGCTAAAAAGAGTTATAATTTTTACTATATCTGTCACAGACACATTTTATGAAAAATTCTTTCCTTAAGATTTTTTCTCCTTAGAAGCCGAGAGGCCTCAGGAAAAAAATGCAAACAATGGTTATCTGCTGCTGTGGAATGCAACAGGTGGATCTGTGATTGGTCTCATGTGGTTGTTTCTAAGTAATGGCCAATCACAGTCAGCTGGCTCGGACTCTCTGTCCGAGACACAAGCTTTTGTTATCATTCTTTCTTTTTCTATTCTTAGCTAGCCTTCTGATGAAATCCTTTCTTCTATTCTTTTAGTATAGTTTTAATGTAATATATATAATAAAATAATAAATCAAGCCTTCTGAAACATGGAGTCAGATCCTTGTCTCTTCCCTCTTCCTTGGACCCCTGTGAACACGGTCACACTATATCTAAATTCTTATAATCAATAACAACATGCAAAAGCTAATACATCAATTCAAAAGCCAATATTATCTGGTCATTTTTAACACCTCTGTCTTGGGGTGATTTTTTGATGACACTCTATTCCCTGATCATCTGCCTTATGCCCACAAATGGTCACTGTAGCTTTAAGGTGGGTCAGGGGGATGGGGGGGAGCCTTGGGGCTCTTGCAAGGTCTTTCTTAAATGCCTCACTCTCAGGCATCCATGGTGCCGTGCAGACTGTGTTACTTTGTTGCTTATCTAGCTTGGTTTTTTGTTAGCTTAGACAAGAAGTTTTTTTTCCTTTCCCTGCCCTTGGAGACTGCAACAGCTATCCTTCAGTGTTTTGGGTTTTTTTTCTTGAACGGTTTGGTTTGGTTTGGTTTGCTCCAAGGCCAGAGAGAACTACTGACGGTAGACAAACCCCGTGGTCACAGGGGTTTGCAGGATGAGAGAGAGGCGAGACTGTTGATTCCATGATCAGAAGGTTTGATTTATTATTTTATGATATATATACTACATTATAACTATACTAAAAAGAAATAGAAGGAAAAATTCTCAGAAGGCTAGCTAAGCTAAGAATAGAAAAGAATGAATAACAAAGATCTGTGTCTCAGCAGAGAGCGAGAGCCAGCTCTGCCGTGAGTGGTCAGTAAATCCAAACATCCACAGGAGACCAGTCACGGATCCTCCTGTTGCATTCCACAGCAGCAGATAACCATTGTTTACATTTATTGCTGAAACTTCTCAGCTTCAGCAGGAAAAATCCTAAGAAAGGATTTTAATGAAAAGATGTCTGCGACAACTGGCGGGAAGTTGAGGGACTGCTCCATCTCGGCCTCTGTGATAAATGAAGCCTACTCCTCAGTTAAAAATTTAATAAAGGAAAATAGGGGACAAAATCAATAAAGCAAAAGTAACAGTGCCGGGTGCATAGCCATAGCCAGAGGCACACCAGCTAACCATAGCAACTTTTTTTATATACCCTTTCCATTGCATTGGTCAAATACACATTCATAAATTATTATACCTATTCAAACATTTCTTCGAACTTGTTTACATGTTCCAGGAACTTTTTTGCATGGCTCCTCATCTGATCCACCTTTTTAGAGCATGTGCAGTAATCTTGGATGTGGCTTTGAGGGTTGTGTGTCACCCCCCACAACGGCCCCCTGTTCCATGGTTTCAGCAGGTGATAGTTGTTGGTAGTCAAAGTGCCGGTGGCAAGGGTCCTCATCACGCCCGTTCCTCAAATGTTATCTGACCGTGCAGACAGTTTAGCTATTTCAGTTATTGCAAGTTAACTACAAATACTCTAAATCAACATCAGCTACTTCACAAATGTGTCTGAGTTATTTTAATTATTGTCAGTTCGTTATAAAAATAAAAGCATTAGTTTTTATTTCACAACTATAGCTACTTCTGCAAAAGGTAACATCATATTATAATGCACAGTACATAGCATCCACTTTAATATTTGTGAAAGCCAAAACTATAATATGTGTTCATCACAACCTCAGACCTTCAAAAAGCCCACCCAGTGAAAGAAAAGACACTAAATCTGCCAGCTTCATCTGCTGTGAAGAGGAGACCAACATCAGAGATTCACCAGGTTCCCATCTGTTTTCACCCGAGCTGCTGCGTGAACCTTTTGGGTTTTTTTCTTCCGAGACAGAAGCTGGCACCATTTTGTTTCTCCCAGCTACAAGGCCAGCCATTGTGGTTTCTTTTCTCTCCCTGGCATTTTGAGGTGTTTTTTTGTTCTGGTGTGGGGGTATGTGTATGTGGGGTAAGGTTCTGACAATTCAATATCTAGCATTCAATAATTTTTTTTCCATGCTGTGTGGGCGCTCTGTTTTTCAATAAATGGTTGTTTTGTTTCACTTTCATCCACTAATATTAATTTTCTATCGGTAGGAAAAGATTGCTGAAACCCTTTTCTTTAGAGGAAACACTCATTCTAGAGTGGTTTTCTCCTAAACTTGTCTCTAAACCGAGACACCCCCTTTGAAACTTATCAAATTGCCTTAAGGAATTAAAGAAATTTCAACTCGGTTTCTATTTATAGTCACATACATTCTCACAAGATCACAGGTGATTATTCTATAAACACAACTAAAAGCAAAACAAATAATTACTACAATTGCAATTATGATTATGTTGGATTCCAGCATTCCAGCCAGCCATCCTCCCAGGGACCATCCCTCTATTCTTTGAAGAGTTTTATTGAGCCAATTAGTTTCAGAGGCCTTTTGGATAGCATTGCTATCCTTGGCAACTTGCTACATTTTGTTGTTTTTTGAGATCTTCTGTTACATTTGGGATGTGTACACAACAGTGATCTCTATCCAATTATAAATACCCACAAAGCCCTTTTACTTTGGCCAGCAATAGATCTAAGGCCAGTCTGTTTTATAACATTAATGTAGTATTTGCCTGTATTTGCCTATTCATAATTTGAAATCACGTTTGTGGCAGGACTTCCCCCCTACCACAGAAGAGCTTATCTGTTCTATCAGCTGCTGCCATAGCTCCAGGCATCTTCCTCCTCACATGAATTGGTGAGATAACCCAGGCCGAACATGTGTCTGGTAGGGAGTTATCTCTGTTGTCAGAGAGTTGGGATCTCCAGCTGACAATAAACATCTTGCCATGAGAGCAAAATGTAGGGAGATAAGTTGCTGGAATTTCTGACTGATAGACACTTCACTTTACAAGCTATAAAAGCTACACACAAACTTCCACAAAATCAGAAGTCTCCTACACATGCCCTGGAAATGTGTAGGGCTTCTCCCTGAAGTTTGGATGAAAACTCCATGGTTACTTTTCTGAAAATTGAGTGAAAGGACTCTGTGTTCCATCATCAATTCGGTGGTAAGCTACATTGACTCCTAACCTATACTATTTCTTTGCTAGCTGCAATATAGGTACCTTTAATTGTGCACCAGATTTATACTAGGTTTTTAGTTTTGTCCTGTGTAGTAAGTAGCTTGTTTAAAGTCTTCTGTCTGTTAATCTTGTGCCTATTCAATAAATAATTCATTTTATAGTAGACCTAATCAGTTATTCTTAAGACCTTGTGAGTGAGAGCCATTTGGGGTGCAGGCTACCTCAAACAGAGCTACTGCCAGAAATCTGAGTCAAAGGCAGGACTTGTCTAAGCTCTCAGTCCATTTTCTGGGCTGCGGTAGCAGTGGGGGGGCTGCCCAGGCATGGTCAGGAGTGCCGCAGGGAAGCCTCATGGGTTTGCAGTGGCAGGGATTCAGTCTATGGCTAAGCCACTGCTGGGGGGAGAGTGCCTGCCTGCCCATGTGCTCTCGCCTACGCTGGGAGTTTGGCACACAGTGCTTGCAGTGGAGGGGGGGGTCCAGCAGCATGGCACAGAACAGTACGCACGGACAACAGTTTTTCTCTCCCCTTTATTTCTTTTCCTCTTTACTGTGGGCATGACTATGGGGAAACACTTGACCGGACAAAATACCTCAGGTTCCCAAGAGGGACTGAAATTCCTATCTAGACACGGCCAAGGTGCTACAGCTGCTCAGCTAGGTACAAGGCTTTCAGAGGGGAATCAAACACCTTATCAGGTCCCCCGGACCTGGGGGACTTTAACCTCCAGTAAGCTTACCAACATGTTGGAAAAGAAATGAAATTTAGCAAAATATTTAATTATAGTGAGTTGTGTGTGAACTGGTTTGTTAAAAAGTAGTTTTGTAGCCGTTGAAAGTGTGTTGGGTTTTGTGTGTAACCTAGCAGGTAGTCTTAGGGATTTAATAAATATTTAAGCTAGTGCAGGAAAGTAAGAATGCTAACCTGTCTGGAGGCAGCATACAATGCTCTTAGAATAAGATAAGCAGAAGATTAATGATCTTGTTTGTGAACCAAGGAATGTATCACAAGGAGTCTGTGACTAGGCAAGGGGAACGGGGAACTATTTCTTGGAGACTAGGCAAGGGGAATGGGGAACTGTTTCTTGGAGACTTTGTTGTGAATCGCATGTATAAGAGGGAAGCACCCATACGTGAATTTGGGGGCTCGGGTTTTTGGGACGTGAGTCCCCCAGCTCCCCGGGGCCTTAATAAAGCACCCACAAAACTTATCCGAGTTTTGTGTCATTTATCAATCGGGCAACAGTTTTCTGGCGACCGCAGCAGGACTCCGAAGGTTGCTGGGACGGTTTGCGTCCCGATCCACTCCAAGCCAGCACCGAGCACTTCTCGTGGAGACATTGGTCGTGCCCGACCCCGCGCCTGTCGGACAACTGCCAAGGTAAGCCCGAAGGTGCTTTATATTGGAAAAAGGTGATAATTGGATTTGGATTTGATGGTTGGTAAAAAAGCCTAGGCTCCGGCCATAAGACGTCTAAGGACGCAGGACCGGAACTCGCCTCCTGTTTGTTTTAGGGAAGGACGGCGAGAAGGTATATTGGTTTAAGGTATATTGGTTTATTGGGATTAAAGGTAGAATTAAAGGCTGTAATATGATGTCTTTTAAAACTTTTAAAACCTTAGTGCAAGCCAATGGTAAAATACCTGGAAATACGCCATTAGGTTGTATATTGAAATGATGGGAAAGTGAGGGGTATTATCAAGAATTGGATAAAAGTAAAATGATAGATTATTGTAATCATTGGTGGCCTGAATATGAGATTGGGGAAGCGGGATGGCCGGTGAATGGTACACTGGAATTGGGGATAATGGAATCTTTGATGCAATTTTTAAGAAGAAATGAGAAATGGGATGAAATACCATATTTGGATTTGTTTTTCATTTTGTACCGGAAAGAGGAATGGCAAAAGGAGTGCGGTATTTTGGTTTTAGAAGTGAATGATGAGAGGGAGTGTGTGGGATGTAAAGAAAGAAAGGAGCGTAATTTGTATCCTTCAGTCGAGGAAGATTTGTCTTATTGTATAGCACCTCCGAGGGTTCCGGTTGCTCCTAATGTGCCCCCTGCTCCCCCTGCGGATATAGCTGTAAAAACGGGATCTAGTGAGAGTGATAGTGATGGTGGTGATGGTGAAAAGAATGAGAGTGTTAAAAGAACTCCGTTAGCAGGGCGGACTTGCCAGGGAAGGAAGGGGCAGAAGGGGCCACAGTTAATTGCGCCGTTAAGGGAAGCTGTGGGACCACAGGGAGAAAGGATACTTATAAAGGTGCCTTTCTCCCCCGGGGATTTGGTAATATGGAAGCAATCAGCGGGGAGGATCCTGAAAGGGTGGCAAGGGTGGTTAAAATGGTAATAAAGACTCAGAATCCGGACTGGAATGATTTACAGGTATTATTAGATACGATAACGGATTCCACGGAAAAGGAAATGGTTATTAGAGCCACTAGAGAAAAGGCTCGTGAGGAGATTCGGCTGTGACGAGGAACAACCATTTTTACAACCTTTAAATCTTAGGTTTGGGGGGAAGGAATTAGATCACTAATTTTTGTATATGCCAAATTGCCCCACACCCCTTCTTGGCAGAGACCTGTTGTCCCGACTTAATGCGAAAATAATATTTGAGGGAGGAAGGGTGAAATTGGAAATACCTGAGGAACAAATAGCAGGCATTTTTGTGATCAAGGAAGTGGATGCCTCTCCTATTCCAGAAGAAATTGAGCAGGCTGTAGTACCCTGGGTATGGGAGTCAGGGGTCCCCGGAAAATCTAAAGCTGCGCAGCCAGTAAAGGTGGAACTAAAGGAAGGGGCCCAACCAGTGAGGGTAAAGCAATACCCCTTGAAGTTTGAGGCAAGGAGGGGAGTAGCCCCGTTAATTAAACAATATTTGGTTCAAGGAATATTACAGGAATGTGAATCGGAGTATAATACTCCAATTTTTCCAGTAAAGAAACCTAATGGTAAGTACCGTTTGGTACAGGACTTAAGGGCTATTAATGAAATAGTGAAAGACATACATCCAGTTGTTGCTAATCCTTATACCTTGTTAACATCTGTATCGGAGGAGTTTAAATGGTTCTCAGTGATTGACCTTAAAGATGCCTTCTTCTGCATCCCACTGGCAGTAGAGAGTAGGAAATATTTTGCCTTCGAGTGGGAGAGTCCTGATTTTGGGAGAAAGAAGCAGCTTACGTGGACCAGAATCCCACAGGGATTTAAAAACAGCCCTACTATTTTTGGAAACCAACTGGCCAAGGAGCTGGAGGAATGGAAGATAACCCAGGTAACAATATCCCCATCCTTGTATGTAGTCCTGCAGTACGTGGACGACATCTTTCTGGCTACTAAGGAAAGGGAAATGTGTGTGGAATTAACAATTAAATTACTCAACATGCTTGGCCAAGCAGGGTATCGGGTTTCTAAGGAAAAAGCTCAATTGGTCAAAAATAGCGTTATTTATCTCGGTTGTGAGATCACACAAGGGCAGAGACGTTTGGGAGTAAACCGAATAGAGGCAATATGTGCTATTCCTTTGCCTCGTAACCATCAGGAATTGAGATCTTTTCTAGGAATGGTGGGATGGTGTCGACTGTGGATCATGAATTTTGGTGTCCTAGCCAAGCCACTGTATGAGGCCTTGAAGCAGCATCGGTTGGAGTGGACGACACAGCAAAAGAAGGCCTTCCAGGAATTGAAGCAGGCACTAAAGGAGGCCCCAGCCCTAGGACTCCCTGACCTGACCAAGGAATTCCAGTTGTATGTGAATGAGAGGCAAAAACTGGCATTGGGGGTCCTCACCCAGAAGGTGGGATCCTGGAAGAGGCCAGTGGGATACTTCTCTAAACAACTGGATTCAGTAAGTTCCGGGTGGCCCTCGTGTTTACGAGCCGTGGCAGCAACAATAATTCTTATTCAAGAGGCCCGGAAATTGACTTTGGGGGCAAAAATGAAAGTGTTTGTTCCCCATATGGTCATGGCCGTTTTGGAGCAAAAGGGGGGTCACTGGCTATCATGCAGTCGAATGTTGCAATACCAGGCTATCCTGAGAGAACAGGATGATATTGAAATAAAGACTACTAATCATGTTAATCCAGCAGAGTTTTTATGCAGTGACCAGGAGGCTGGGGGACTGGTGCACGATTGCGTAGAGGTAATTGAACAAGTATATGCCAGCAGACCCGACCTAAAGGATGAACCATTGGAAGAACCTGAATGGGAACTATACACTGATGGATCCAGTTTTGTCGAGAATGGGACTCTATGCCGGGTATGCAGTGGTAACATTGGATCAGGTAATAGAGGCAAAGGCTTTGTTACCTGGAACTTTGGCCCGGAAGGCAGAGGTGATTGGACTCACCAGAGCCCTGTATTTGAGCAAGGACAAAAGGGTTAATATCTGGACAGATTCTAAATATGCCTTTGGTGTGGTTCATGTACGTGGGGTGTTATGGAAGGAAAGGGGGCTTTTGAATTCACAGGGAACCAACATCAAGCATCGGGAAGAAGTGCTACAGCTACTGGATGCGATACACAGTCCCAAAGCAGTTGCAGTAATGCATGTTAGAGGACATCAGACTGCGGAAGGAGACGTTTACAAAGGAAATCGATTTGCTGATGTTACAGCACGGCAAGCGGCACGGGAAGTATGGACTCAAATGGCACTGGTACCGATAAGAACAAATCCGGCTACCCCATACCTGAATCAGGAGCCCAAATATTCAATAGAAGATGGAAAACTAATAAACTTGCTAGGGGCACAGAGGAATCAACTTGGGTGGTACGTTACACCAATGGGACAAATAGTGGTACGTACCTGCATAATGAAATTTATTTTGGAATCAGAACATAATAAATGTCGTTGGGGGGCAGAAGTATTGGTAAAATTTTTGAAGAATGAGATAATCTCTAATCAGATGTTAACAATGGCAAAAAGAGTTAATGCAATGTGCCCGGTATGTTTGAAAAATAATCCAGTAGTTAGGAGACAAATACAAATGGGAAAGTTGCAAGTCGGGCCACAACCAGGAGATTACTGGCAAGTTGATTTTTCTGAATTGCCTAGGGCACAGGGATACAGATACTTGTTAGTGTACGTATGTACGTTCTCAGGGTGGCCGGAAGCTTTTCCATGTAGAACTAATCAGGCTAAGCAGGTGGTAAAAACCTTGTTAAAAGAAATAATACCAAGATTTGGAGTACCTTTAGGATTGTCATCAGATAGGGGTCCGCATTTTGTAGCCAGGGTAGTGCAGGAATTAGCACGAATGTTAGATATAACCAGGAATTTGCATACCCCCTGGAGACCTCAGTCTAGTGGGCAGGTGGAAAGGATGAATCAAACCCTGAAAGGACAAATCAAAAAGATTTGCCAGGAAGCTAAACTGCACTGGCCTCAAGCTTTGCCTTTGGCCCTACTCAGGATTTGAATTAAACCAAGGGAAAAGGTAGGCGTAAGTCCATATGAGATATTATATGGCAAACCATATCATGCAACTGTATTAAAAGGGGAGGTACATGTGAGTGGGGACCAGGCGATTGCATAGTATGTTATGTCACTTAATAAGATCTTGAATTCTTTAAGAAATACATTACAGTGGAATAGACACCTCACGCTGGAGAATTCTGTCCACGACATCCAGCCTGGGGACCAGGTGTACGTCAAGAAGTGGATCACGGATCCGCTACGGGAATCATGGAGGGGACCTCACCAGGTGATGATGATGACCTACACGGCGGTGAAGGTCCAGGGGATGGATGCTTGGATCCATTACATCAGGGTAAAGAAGGCACCATTCCAATGGGAAACCCAGATAGTGTCTCCAACCCGGATGATCTCCCGCGCAAAGCCGCCTTCTTAGTTATATTACTGCTAGTGATCATGAGACTAGTACCCGTTCAAGGGTCTACTCTAGTACAGGTTGAAGAAACAAAGGTTACAGTCATGGAAGGGATGGATGTTCAATTAACTTGTGTTATATTTGACAGCCAGAAAGTTGAGGCCGGTGAAGTTATTGCAATATGGCAACGGGGGGCTGAAAGAAGCCGAGGCAAGATAGGAGTCGGTTGGGATCAGGATAAACAACAAGGAAACACGGTACTGAATCTTACCAAGGTAACCACAAACGATACAGGAGAATATACATGTTTGGTCAAAATACGGGATAGTTTTGATTACAAAAGAGTGAGTATGAGGGTTTTGCCATGGACAGGGGATCATGCTGAAAACATAAAGGTTAATCCAGTATCAATGGCAGTGGACATGTGGGATGGGCCACCTCTCAGAATAAATTGTTCCTTCCTAGTAAGATCAAGATATCAAAGGAACCTTTGGGTCAAATGGTGGAAGCAAAATAGGGAACTGACCTGGGACAGAATAGAGGACGGGACCAGTTGGTGGGAGAAGGAAGGCAAAGGTTGTGAGTGGTCGAGTGTCACTAATCCTAGAATAGGAAATGCATGGTGGAGGCATGACAGAATGATGTTATCCTTACAGAGACACGGTAGAAGGAGTAGACGGGAGGTTAATGATACAATAGAACGAAATACCGAGCAGGAAAACTTAGTGGTAGGATTAATCAGAGATTTTGGAATCATGCAGAATGTGACTAAAATAACAGCTTGCCTGCCATTACCACAGGCTGCAGGTGAACCAATTCCCTGGGGAATAATACCGGTAACCAAAATGCCTGAAACATTCAAGAATGTTTCATGGTCCTGCCAGTCAGTTCCCAAACCAGTAGATGTATGGAGGGATTTGTGTATGACCATTCGGGCTATGACTAGAGAGGAATGTGAAAAGAAATCCAATCATTATGGTTGGATTCAAAATACCAGGAGGTGTTTAATTGCAACCCCAATAGATGAGCCATGCAATACAGTACGAATAAGAACGAAATCCCACCGAAATGAGATGAGTTGTCAGAATGTCACACAGAATTTTGACACCTGGAATAGTTGGAAGACATTATGGGGACCTAGTGTTTTGGAACACTATAATTACCTTGGGGAAGTACAATGGTGCATCCAATGGTCAGGAGTAAAGAATCAGTCACATTATAGGGCCCTTATCACGTCTACACCTTCCCGAGAGTTCAGACCGCAGGAAGAGGATTGGAATTGTACTGAGGTTTTTACATGTGATACACCGGAAGACCGAATTGGATTGGTACCGGTGAAAATAGCATTAAAGTGGGGATGCGAGTGTAGGGGGTATGATCACACGGTTAGCAGAGAGTCCATGGATGGACCTATAGATTGCAGATATACTACTGTGCACAGTCCTGGAAATCTAGTCTGGGTGTTGGGACACGGACAGTGGACCACACATTTACCTCTAGATGGATCAGTAACACAAATCACCCTAGGAGTTCCCACATTGTGTCCATACTGGAAACAGAATAGATTGATCCAAAGGAAAGGACTCAGAAAGAGGGAAGAATCCCTAGAGGAGCAGTGGCATGAACCTGGCTCAGGAGTACAATTTGGATGGATATTGGAGTCATTATTCCCTCCGGTAGCGACATATCGAAACAGGGAAATGCTCAACAATTTGTTAGGACAGACAGAAAGGTTGGCAGCAGCTACTAAGAAGGGATTTAAAGATCTAAATTTGCAATTGCAAGCTACATCAAGAATGACCCTACAAAATAGAATGACATTGGATTTGCTACTGTTAAAAGAGCATGGAGTTTGTGGTTACCTGAGTAGGAGAATAGATCATTGCTGTGTACACATTCCAAATGTTACACTTGAAGTTGAGAAAGATATTTCTCAACTGGCAGAAGTGGAAACAAAAACCAAGGAAAATGAAAAGGAAGTACAGCATAATTGGATAGGAGCAGTATTTGATTCTTTGGGGCTTCACCTGTCTGGCTGGATTACGTCTGCTATACAGTATGTACTAATGTTTTTAGTATTTTTAGTGACTATATGGATTGTATATAGATGCCTCTTAGGTGTGATCGAAAAGGAAAAGAAGCGATCTCTCCGGTTGCTGAAGGCGATGACCCGCGGGCGGCAGAATGAAGAACACTCCCCACCTTGTTATGAAGATGTTACTGTCAATACTGTTGATTGGGCATCCTTGCAGCAGGACTGAAGGATGCTCAAAAGGGGGGAAATGTTGGAAAAGAAATGAAATTTAGCAAAATATTTAATTATAGTGAGTTGTGTGTGAACTGGTTTGTTAAAAAGTAGTTTTGTAGCCGTTGAAAGTGTGTTGGGTTTTGTGTGTAACCTAGCAGGTAGTCTTAGGGATTTAATAAATATTTAAACTAGTGCAGGAAAGTAAGAATGCTAACCTGTCTGGAGGCAGCATACAATGCTCTTAGAATAAGATAAGCAGAAGATTAATGATCTTGTTTGTGAACCAAGGAATGTATCACAAGGGGTCTGTGACTAGGCAAGGGGAACGGGGAACTGTTTCTTGGAGACTAGGCAAGGGGAACGGGGAACTGTTTCTTGGAGACTTTGTTGTGAATCGCATGTATAAGAGGGAAGCACCCATACGTGAATTTGGGGGCTCGGGTTTTTGGGACGTGAGTCCCCCAGCTCCCCGGGCCCTTAATAAAGCACCCACAAAACTTATCCGAGTTTTGTGTCATTTATCAATCGGGCAACAAACAGACAAGACAGGGCCTTAAATCTTGTCGGGGGGCTCAAAACCAGTTAGGAAAGTTACCAGAGTTATCAGAGTTACTAGAAACTTAGTGGGGGGTTTGTACCCCCTTGTCAATAACCCCAAGATTTAAATTATGCTTTTAATTACCCCAGGGATCTTGCCTCAAGCTGCTTGGAGGTCTGCAGTAGAGGGTGTCTTGAGAATTCCTTGGCTCTGGCTGGAGATCTGTCAACTGCAGATCTGCCAGACGCTCAGAGGCCAAGGTCCCATCTGGGTTGCCAATTACTGTCACCAAATTACTGAAAACAGTTGAATAAAGCTTCTTAACACCACTTTAGTGTTAAAGAGGGCATTATTTATTCAGGTGCCTGGAGCGGCATGGGGGATTGCTCCTCCTAACGTGTCCCCTGATTTCTACACGTGTGTTGCTAATATACAGTCACTACATACATATTATAATTTGCCCATTACCATAAAAACCCTTCCCATGTTCCCCAAGTTCCCAAACTCAGTCCTTGTTTTGGCTGTAGCTGCATTCCTGAGCCAGATGTCTCTTCTTTATCTTCCAATGTCCTTGCTTGGATAGCAATTTCTGCATGATTTTTTTCTCTGCTAAAGTTCCGCAGTGTCTTCTCTGCTAAAAGCTCACAGACACAGTGGAAATTGAAATAACCTTTTTGGTATCCCTGCAAATGCATTTTGCAGCAGCCTCCAATTTGGTAGCCATGAAGTAAGCCAATCCCATCAAGAAATATTTTCTTCTTTCTGCCCCTCTTCTACTGCTCTTTCTATCAAGGTGATTCCTAATTGTTGAACTTCAAACCCATCACTGATATAAGTCAAACATCCGTGTCCTAAATGAGCTCATGTTCCTCCCTGGCTAGCAAGCAGATAATCTAAGGCCATGCAGTTCTGTAGAGTCACCATTTGTGTTTGCTGGACCTTATAGGATGTACTAATTGATATTTTAACAGCATCACTTGCTACTTCTAATGATCTATTTAGCTTGTTAATGTAAACTCCATAGGATGAGGCAGCACACATGGGACATAGGGTGAACCATAACCTTTTGCTTTCTGAAATCAAAGGCACTCTTTGGGTAGAAAATGTTCTCTTAGTCCTAACTCTTCCTTGTGGTTGTTGCCAAAGTACCCTAAAGGGAGGCATTAATATTGCTTTGAAACAGGAACCAAAACATCCTTTGGTCCCATTCCCAGTACCAAAGGTCTGATTTCCTATTTCCCACTGTTGTGCTACTGATGGATCTAGGGCTCCTACACGTTCTTCTGTTGCGTCCTTGGTGCCATTAGGCCAATGGAGTTTCATAGTGGCATTGCATCTGGGAGAGGTATAATACTGATATTGACTAGATCCAGCACTCCAAGTTCTATTTACATTTTGAGTTATGTTAAAGCATATGAATCCTTTCACATTGTGACCTCTAACTATAATGGGATTAGGTTTCTCCTGCAGGGAAATCTTCTTGAATCCTGTAAAATTGATAATTGTATTCCTTTGTTCCTGTCCTAGGGTAACTTTATGATGCTGAATTGTATCCCCATCCATCTGTTTAGCCCAGAAATAAGTTCTGCACCTTTAAGACTGGTTCTGAGAGAAAAGGGGAAGAGGGGGAGAAGAAGCGCGCAGTTTGTCTACAAAAACTGCATTCTTTTTCACAGACTGCGCTACCCAGCTTGGAAAGTGAGAGAGAGAGAGATAAGGCTCTCAGTGCTCTCAGAGTTCTCAGCTTTTGCAGAGTGAAAGAGAGACAGAGTTTTTTTTCTTTGCTTTTTTTGCCAGGTTTTCCTCCCTAGCTATGGCAAGAAAAGTTTTTCCCAGGACTGTGGGTTTTTTCTGGAACTGTCCAGCACTGCTCTGGACCAAAAACCCAGACGAACACTGGGAACTCGTGCCTGTGGCCCACCGGGGCCCAGCATTTTCCAGTGCAGGAGGGACTGATAAGAGGCTGAGCGAGTCGAGCTGCACCCCATGAAAAGGACTGTCTCTGAATTTACCATATCTTCAGGACAATGAGTTGTTCCATTGTTCAATATTATTCGTTTTCCCATGTTTGTGAATACTTTGCTTATTACACAAATGGGTTTTTTCCACTTTTCTCAAAGGAGATTTATGTCTCCCAAACTGGTGGGGGGAGGGGCTGCCTGAATTTGCTTTCTAAAGGGACCTCTTTGGAGGTTTCCTCCCAAATTTGCCCTAAACCAGGACAAACACAGCACTTACAGGATGGCCAGGGTATTGGACCCAGTCACCATGGGTTTAAGAGGGATAGGTTGTGTTTGACTGACCTGGTCTCCTTTTATGACGAGATGACCCACCTGGTGGATGCAGGAAAGGCTGTGGATGTTGTCTATTTGGACTTCAGCAAGGCCTTTGACACTGTCTCCTACAGCATACTCCTGGAAAAGCTGGTAGTCCACAGCTTGGACAGGTGCGCTCTTTGCTGGGTTAAGAACTAGCTATATGGCTGGGCCCAGAGGATGGTGGTGAATGGTGCTGCATCCAGCTGGAAGCCAATGACTAGTGGTGTCCTTCAGGGATCTGTGCTGGGGCCAGGTCAGTTCAATATTTTTATTGATGACATGGATGAGGGTATTGAGTCTTTCATTAGTAAATTTGCAAACGACACTAAGCTGGGAGCATGTGTCAATCTGTTGGAAGGTAGGAAGGCTCTGCAGAGAGACTTGGAATGGTTGGATGGATGGACAGAATCCAATAAGATGAAATTCAGTAAGTCCAAGTGCCGAGTTCTGCATTTTGGCCACAATAGACCCCTGCAACGTTATAGATTGGGGATGGTGTGGCTGGACAGTGCCCAGACAGAAAGGGACCTGGGGATACTGGTCGACAGCCGGCTGAACATGAGCCAGCAGTGTGTCCTGGTGGCCAAGAAGGCCAATGGCATCCTGGCCTGCATCAGGAATAGTGTGGCCAGCGGGACCAGGGAAGTCATTCTTCCCCTATACTCATCACTGGTGAGGATGCACCTTGAGTACTGTGTCCAGTTCTGGGCCCCTCAGTTTAGGAAGGACATTGAGATGCTTAAATACATCCAGAGGAGATCAACAAAGCTGGTGAGGGGCTTGGAACACAAGGCCTATGAGAAAGGACTGAGGCAGCTGGGGTGGTTTAGCCTTGAGAAAAGGAGACTGAGAGGTGACCATATCACTCTCTACAACTTCCTGAAAGGTGGTTGTAGTCAGATGGGGGTTTGTCTCTTTCTCCAGGCAGCAACTGACAGACCCAGAGGACACAGTCTTAAGCTGTGCCAAGGGAAATGTAGGTTGGATATTAGGAATTTTTTTTTTTTATTGAAAGAGTGATAAAGTACTGGAATGGTCTGCCCAGGGAGGTGGTGGAGTCACCATCCCTGCATGTGTTTAAAAAAAGATTGGATATGGCACTTGGTGCCACAGTTTACTTAAGATGTTAGGACATGGGTTGGACTCAATGGTCTTGAAGGTCTCTTCCAACCTAGTGATTCTGTGAAATACTTTTTGGAGCCCAGTGGATGGCTTGGAAAAGTGGAAAAAACCTGTACTGATTGCATTTTGCTTGTACTTACTCTGTATTGGGATAAAGCAGTCAGTAGCCATGCTGCTTGAATTTAAACTATCTCTCTGAGTTGAGTTCTTCATGTTTCTCTGGTCCCTAACCCTGTTTGAGGTTTTAATGCCTTTCTGGTCCTTAGGTTTATTTTCTTATCCAGAGATAGCTCCAGTATTGTCTCTAATATTCACCTTTTACAGAAGAGGGGCACAGATTAGAATAACTATTTTGCTGGACATGGTGAGAATGATTTATAGGGAGTTTACAGAGGTACTGAGGTTTATTCAAGATATGTATGGTTTATGGTTTCTTCATCCTACCCTGCATCCTAGTTCCAGTAGCATGTTTTGGGGGTTTATTAGTAATTGCATCCAGTTTGTTAGAGGAGGAGCAGGGGATGGGGCTTTTCTGCCTTTCCTTTCCTTCTTCTCCTTTGAATCTGTTATGTCACTTTTTGAGAATGGTCCATTTCCCCTGAATGTTAAATACACCACTTTCCTGATATTTTCTCTGATAAGCTTCCTCTGTATGGTCTGCAGTGTGTCTAGAATGAGGGTTGGTATGTCCAGAGAAGCTGATGAGACCCCTGACCCAGGAGTAGAATCAGGCATGGAAAATCCTGAGTGATGTGGAGAATGAGGGAGAATGGGCCAAATCCTGAAGAAATTTTCTGATCCCCCAGCCTGGCAATTTTCATATGAACAAATTCAGAACCCAAATGAGGTGGAGAAATAGCTGGAAGAGAAGTGCCATGATGCTTCTAATGAGAAAAAGATCACTGCAATAAGCTGGGTCTTGGCATATGCTTATCACACGCTGCTAGATACTGTAGGGCAGTAGATAGAAACAGAGGGGCAGGGACATAAATCAGCAGACACCCCAGTCATTCAGGCTGCATCAGATACCCCAATCATTCAGACTGCAGCTAAACCAGACAGTGAGCCTAAGCCAGCAGCTGAACTAGACAGTGAGCCTCAACCAATGGCTGTTGCTCCTACCACGAGAGATGGGAAACATACAACCAAAACTGATCAGCCAGTGGATGATAATGATAATGTGGGGGAAGGAGCCTCAAAGTCAGAAACTGATTCAAAATCAGAAGTCACTATTGAGTCCTTTTCCCTGAAGGACCTTCATGGCTTAAGAAAGGATTACACTGGACTAGCTGATGTATCTATAATTTGTTGGTTAGTCCATCTTTGAGATGCTGCAGGCGAGGCTACAATTCTGGATGATACTGAAGTGAGGCATTTGAGATTCCTGTCGCATGATCCAGTTATCAAGCAAGGAATGATGGGTGGCTGACTCTCACAGCCTCTGGGCACAGGTCCTGGGAAGTGTGGCACAAAGATATCTGTGTGCAGACGATCTCTATATGCAGCAAACTCAGTGGAAGACCATAGAAGAAGGGATTCAATGCTTGAGGGAAACGGCAGTGGCAGAGATTGTCTTCTCAGATGACATAAAAATTAGGAATCCAGATGTGGTACTATGTGCATCCATGATGTAGTGAAAACTTGTGCAACTCAGGCCACAAGAATATGCTCCTGCTTTAGCAATAGTGAAGTGGGATGACAGGGAGAAGACAGTGCTTGATATGGCAAAGAAGCTCCGAGCATATGCAGATGCTGTATGTGGCCCAACACATGCCAGAATCATAGCTGTAGAAACACATCTCCAGAAATTAGAAGATAAGATAGAGGAGAATCACAAGAAACTCAAGGAGGAAATTAAAGAGGGCCTTCTCCAAATCTCGGCAGTACAGATCAGAGGTTCCTACACCAAGAACAGACGTCTCCTAAATAGGGAGAGAAGGTACACTTCCTGAGGTGAGTTGTGGTTCTTCCTGCGTGATTGTGGGAAAAATACAAGGAGGTGGGATAGAAGACCCACTGCTGCTCTGGCACAACGGCTGTGTGAATTGAAAGAGAGCAAGACTCAGAGAGAGGAAGCTCCATCAAAAAGGAAGCAGCTCCAGTAGCCCATAGCTGAACTGCCAGGTATGATGACAACATGTCCAATAACCTTGAAGGAACCTCTAAAACATACACCCAGGGAAGGAAGGATAACCAGACTTAGAGGGGCCCTGCCTCTAGCCAGGTACAGGCTAGGGAAAATCGTGTTTTCTGGACTGTGTGGATTCGTTGGCCTGGCACACCTGAACCACAAGAATATAAAGCTTTGGTCGATACTGGTGCACAGTGCACATTAATCCCATCAAGACATGTGGGGACAGAATCTGTTTCTATTGCTGGTGTGACAGGGGAATCACAAGATTTCTCTTTGGTGGAAGCTGATGTGAGCCTGACTGGAAATGAGTGGAAGAAACATCCTATTGTGACTGGCCCAGAGGCCCCATGTACTTTGGGCACAGACTTCCTCTGAAGTGGGTATTTCAAAGACCCAAAGGGACTCAGGTGGTCTTTTGAAATAGCTGCTGTAGATGTTAGCGTTCAAAAACACATAATCACGGAGCGATTATATGCAGTGCTTTTTATTAAGAGCTCTGGGAATCGGGGTATATTCAACCCAAATCTGACTCCGACCATACATCCAAAATGATCATGTTTTATACTCTATCGTTACATAACTTTCATGTTAATTATTAAACTTATATTGTTCTATTGTATACATAAATTTAGCCCCTCTCTGAATTTCTAACATAGTTTCTCACTATTCTTCTTATGGTTATATAATAATTACATTTAATTACTAAACAATCATCACATCTAACAATTATATAATTTATCATACTGCTTACTCAGGTGCAGTTGATCTGGGAAAGCACAAAGCCTAACATTTTAGATTCTATCTTTAACTTTTTCCAGGGTTCCACTATCATAGAGACAGAGGGTGTTCAGCAATTGAACACCTTGCCTAGACTATCAACCCATCTGCAGTAGGACTTCTGAATGGGGAATAACAACGAGTACCAATTGCAACTTCAACAGTGCACCACCGACAATACAGAACAACTTGAGATGCTGTGATTCTCATCCACAAGATGATCTGTGAGCTGGAGACCCAAGAGGTAGTTAGTAAAGCCCACTCACCCTTAAACAGTCCAATTTGGCTTGTGCATAAATCTGAAGGAGAATGGAAATTGACTGTGAACTATCATGCCTTGAATGAAGTGACTCCACCACTGAGCGCCACTGTGCCAGACATGTTGGAGCTACAATACGAGCTGGAGTCCAAAATAGCAAAGTGGTACGCCACTATAGACATTGCCAATGCATTTTTCTCCATTTTTCTCCATTCCTCTTGTTTATTTCACTCTGGCAGCAGAATGCAGGCCTCAGTTTGCCTTCACCTGGAGGGGAGTGCAGTGCACCTGGAACCAATTGCCCCAGGGGTGGAAGCACAATCCTACCATCTACCATGCACTAATTAAAACTGCACTAGTGCCATGATTAAAATAGTTTGGGTTTTAGTTAAAGAGAAAATTTATCAGTTATGGAAATGATTCTCTGTGAGAACTTCTAACAGCTTCCTCCAGATCCAACAGAACCAATCAGCTGGCTAGTTTTGAATATTTAACATGCAGTTAAACCACTTAAGAAAGCTGGATGCCTTTGTGAAGACACGTGTCATGAACCGTCCTCATGGACAGGTTTCCTGATGGTTGGTGGGGGATCTCAGTGCAGAAAACCAACACGGTACAAGGGGGGTTTGCAGTGATAATCAAAACAAATGCACCTTTATTGAAATAACCACAGCAAAAATGTGTTGGGGAGGAATTTGGGAAAAAAGGGAAAAAATAAGGAAAATAGGGAGGAGAAAAAAGAAAAAAGAAAAAAAAAAAGGTATATAGCTACCAAATGTAGAACGGCAAAGTCCTTCGATGTCCAGCTGATGGAGTTCACCAGGTCATGTCCGGGGAGATCTCAGGGGTGCAGTTCATCTGGACTCTAATTATAATCTTTTTTGATGTGGAAGGGAATGAATTTTGAAACTGCATCAAATATAACAGTTAAACATCAAAATAAACAACATGCAAGTAAACAACTGTACTGAAATATTTGCAATAAAATTACCTTGTTAGAACTATGGAGTAAAAAGTAAGCACTCATAAAGCTGACAGTAGAGTTAAGTATCAAATTATTACTGCAGATAAAGTTCAAGGTTTGTCTTGAATGTGAGCTAAAGAATCTTGAATTTAAAACTTATCTAATTACTCTCAGTTGTTATATGCAATGTAGTTAATTCATGTGGTATAAGTGGATATATGTATGTATAAAATATTAAGTAGAGTCTAAACCCATGTTTGCAAAACCACCCTGTCCGGGAGCAGAGTCCTATTCACATTATAACCAATTCCCGGACAGAGTTAAGATGATATCAGGTCTGTTACCTTCTGAATGGAATAGTCCCCAGCTATTATGGGGGACTTCCTCCAGTTCCTGCATTCAGGAGATACCATCTGGACCTTCCCGGAATGGAATGTCTGGAGGAGCGCAGGAGACATGCACCTGGTGTTATGAACAAAAATTCGGTTAATATTTTTTTGTGAGAAAAAGTTACAAAGAGGCAGCCAGATCACTGGCCCTGCCCAAGTTCTGTGTGTTTTGTTATTGTAATCACGGGTCGTTGTGGCTAATTGCTCCTTTTGTATTAGCAGAGCCTTGCCCGAGGCTAAGTTGTACCTTTGTCAGAATAGGGAAGACACCTGGAGGGGGGGGTTATGCAAAGTGACTCCAAGGACCAGAATGCTGTGGGGGACCCCCGACTCCAAACCCACGAAGAAACCCCAAAAGCAACGAGCCAAATAAGAGTTGAGAGACTGGAGTGATGTCTGGATGTGAGGAGCGGAGCGCTAGGCCTGCAGAGATGCTGGAAAGCTTCATCGTTCCTCACCCTGTCTTCGAGATCCCCCGGGCCAGGTCTGGGAGGGGAGCAAGACTCGGACCGAACTAACATCTGACGGGGACATCACGCCCTAAAGGCTCCCACGAGGACCTGATCCCCCAGCCCTGCCCCTAGTGGACAGAGCTGTGCATATCCTCCTCCTCTGAGTCGCCCTGGGAGAGACGACGGACGCTGCAGACCCGTCGAGCTGCCCAATCCTGAGCTGATCACTTTTAATAAAGGCATTAAAAAGGACAAGAAGTCTCCTGGCCCTGTTTATTTCACCTGGGACATGACTTCATCGCGGTACTCATGAATCGATACCAACTTGTTACATATGAAAACAAACTTCCCTGTGTGCCCAGACTTCTGTCTGCAACGGGGACCCGTCTTTGCCTATGTGTAGAAATGGATTTGCATTCAAAGAAGTGAATAGAAAGATGTGGTCATCTATGCCTCAGGCAGAATAAACTGTATATGAGCTGGACGCTGGAGACATTCGGCGTGAACCTTTGAGGGGAAACCGTCACTCTGTCGGTTGAACCTCTGGTTTCACCCAGCATCTGTTCCCGGGGACGACGCTGCCTTGGCTGTGGTGGTTGCTCGAAATTCTATTTTTTGTAATTGACCCAATAAATCGTTGTTAATTTTTTTATAAATTTGGCTATCGATTTGATCATTTATAACACAGTGAACTATGCAGTTGTGCTATGTTACTAATATGCAAAAAGACATCACCTCTATAAAAGCACCTTTGAATTTTTCTAGTAACAATCCTGTTAAAAATCACAAATCACAAGTTACTAAAATTAGAAGGTCAATCTCAACAGTGACTGGTGCCAGGTATGGGTGGCTGCACCCCCTGCAGCATTTTTAAAGATTGCTTGTAGGATTGATTTAAGTTTGGCTTAGTAAGAGTAATGGGATATAAACATTGAAGGTTAAAACAAAAAAAAGATTTAGTTATATAGTACTAAATAGCTGTACCAAAAAATTCACAACAAAATACATTGTTAAATAACCACAAGCAACTGGTAATATAACCAGTTTGACCAGGGCTAGATGTTCCTCAGGGCTTTAGATCTGTGTGAACTGTGGCTTTTGATAGCTGGGCTGCTCCTTCCAGTGCTTGAAAGTGCCTGGGGCGCTTCAGCCAGGGACCATTGTGAGGGTGTGAGTGTCCTCATGACTCCTATACAAAATCTGAATGCATAAAAATTCCCTACTGTGTTAATACATCCCTCCCCCACAAAACCAGGGGCACAGACAGAACAAAAAGTTTAACTGTGGCCATCCACCCATCAGGCCCTGTTATTTGCAACAAGTGCTGGCTTTGCAGGCTTTCACTATTTCCATCCACGCCCGGAGAGTACCTGAGGCACAGTCATTAACGGCCAATTGGCCTTTTGAGATGTCACTTTGCATTGGCATGTTGGATGCTCAGATGTAATACCTTGTGTCCATAAAATCTGTGGGATCCCTGTGGAACCAAAACCTCCCTCCCTCTCATCAGCTATCGGTGATGCAGACAGGGGTGCTGCAGGAAAGGGTATAAGTTGAGCTATATTGCTCCTGACCAGAACTACACAGGGCAGCTGTGGAGTCCATGCCATGAGTCAGAGTCAATAGCTCCAGGGAGAAAAAACAAAGTATGCATACGCTGTCCAGGTAGTCTGAAAACTCCTGTGGGAACCATGTGAACACATGAATCAAGCAATGTTGCTGTGTTGGAGGTTGCCAGGTCCATTCCTGCACTGCCTGGGGTGACTGGTCAGTGATGGTCTAGCCTGGGCTGCTTGTGGTCTGGTGAAGGCTGCTTGGGGTGGCAGCTGGGCTGAGGCTTGTGGTGGTCCCTCTGAGGCATCGGCTGGGGCATCTGTGTCTCACATGGCGCCACTCAGCACTTCTGCTCCGGTTTCCTGATATAGGATGCCTTTCAAAATCATACTTGGACCAACATTGATTAGCATAATGACTCCCCTTTTGGCACCGAGGGCAAATACTGGGAGTTTTGGATCTGACCTCTCTCTTTTTGAAACAGTCCTTTTTCAAATGCTGAGATTTCTCACCAGTTTGGGGGTCTCCCTCCTTAGGAGTCTTTTTCTTTAGCTGCATCCATTTATCATGAGGGTCAGGAAGGAATGAATCAGTCTCATAATCTGAATCTATCCATCCTGGATTGAAAGGCTCCCCTTCCTCCCCCTTGCCGGAACCGAGGTCATTGCGACCGTGAGAAAGGATGCCTTCCCCTCCTTTGTCTGGGCAGGGGCAGGTTGATGGCTGTGGTTCAAGTGGGTAGGGAGAGTCAGAGGGAGGAGACACAGAGCAGGGTAGGGGTCCAGTGGCTTCTGGTCACTCTCACTTTTTCAGTGTCTTAAAAAGTATTCTCCAGGACAGGAGTAAAAGTGACTTAAGGTTCTGCTTTGGCATGGGGGAGTCATGCCTGCCCAGAAGGGCGAACATAGTTTCATAGATGTCTCTCTCTTTGGACATTTCATTTCCCATATTTTTAGTTCCTTTTTTAGTTCCCCTGGCTCACCTGTCAGTTGCAGCAGACCGTGGGCCCAGATGGGGATCTCTCACCATCGCGATCAGTTCCAGGGGCTCACCGACTGCCACCAGTCAGGCTGTTTCATTTCCTCACATGGAGGTACCAATTGTCAGCGATGGAGAGAGATGGGGAGACTGACTCGATGATCAGAATCTGATTTTATTGTGAGATACTGAGAGGAATGATGGATTTGTCTTTACAAACACGCTGTGGGTCTGATGGTAGATAAAACTAGCACTGAGAGATAAAATAAACAATGGGAAGGATTCCACTGATTAATGAATGGAAAAATATGTTTGCTTTTACAAATAAACTTTAGATTTGCTGATAAATTAAATTGGACATTGAAAGATGAAAGAAACAATGGGGAAAAACCCTAAATTCCATAAGAATTAAAAATTAAAAGGGAGGGTTATATATTGGAGGGAAATCTCTGGTATCAGGCGATTCGGGAAGTCTGTACCTCTTGTGAAAAATGCATATTATAAGATTCGTTCTCTGCAAATATTAAAATGAATACTGTATATGTTATGTTAGAAAGTTATGTTGTATTAATTCTTTTAAGTAGTGTGGTAAATATAGTTTTTAGGCTATAGCATAATATTATAAAAGAAACTATGTGATGTAAGATATTTTTTTGTAACTAGCTCAAGGAATGGATAAGATAATTAAGAAATTCTTTGCATAGAGATAACAGCAACAAGACACCAAAATCGCAAGAGAAGAATTATTGCCTCTTTATCGGGAAGAACCAGATTTCTTCCACACTCCTAGGAGCCAAAAAAAATTGATTTACAAGATGAGGGGGAGAGCAGAAGTTAAGCAGAAGAGACCCTTTGTTTGAAAAGAATTTTTGGCTTATGTATGAGATATATGAATATGCAACAGGCTGTTGCTTTTAAGGGTTAATCCTTTGTTAGCGAGCCATGCTTTTTTGGGGGCTTAGTGCCCAGAAAGCATCAGGACATCCGTAGTTCTTTGCTTTTTATTGTCCTTTATTGTCTCAACTCATATTGTCCAAATTGTTATTGCTCTAATTTTTATTACTATTAAACTTTTAATATTTTAAAACAAGTGATTGGCGTTTTTCACAATTTGGTGCTGAAACCTGGGAAATAACACCTCACTGCCGGGGCCTCAGAGGATTCCAAATGAGGGAGGTGCACCCTGCCAAGTTTGGCAGCCTCACTCTGTTCCTTCTGGCGTGATCAGCAGATGCAGGTTCCAACCAGTGTACAAAAAAAGACAATAAAACAAAGAAAAGGGAAAAGGCTCCCTAAAACTGCAGTAATTGGCCTCCTAAGACTAGTAGTGAACACGAAGACGGGAAACAGGATTGTAAATACTTTTTTGGTACGAGGGGCAAATGAGAATGTGTGTGTGAATGAGAGGCGGCTGGTTATCCCAGACCTACTATGTGAGGAGTCTCCCATGCTGCAGTTCTGTCTTTTTGCGAGAAAAACAGCCAGTAAAGCAATGAAGCAAGAGATAAAAGGAGTGAGAGAATCCCCCCCAGGGAAACTGGGACTGGGTCTCAGGGAGGGGTTGGACCCCTCGGAGGAAGGGAGCAGAGGAGTTTCCTAGCACAATCCACTAGGAAACAGGACAAAAGGGGGGGAAGAGGCCTAAAAATTCTGCTGGGTTGGGGGATTAATATGCCCAAGAGCATCCAGGATTAAGCAAAAATCTGCCGGATTAAGGATATGCCCAAGAGCATCTGGAGTTGGACAACACAGCTGGATTGAGGGATAAAAATGCCCAAGAACATCCAGGGTTTGACAGCACAGCTAGATTGAGGGATGCCCAAGAGCATCTGGGGCTGGCCACAAGTAATTTGAAAGTAAAAGGTACCTTATTGTTGTCTTGTTGTGTGTGCGAGTGAGTCACGAAAAATCAGTTTCAGCTTTGGAGGGGGGAATGGGGAATGGGGGGATCTGTGGCAAAAGATGTACGTACCCCGTAAACAAGTCATTGTTCCCCAGGCATGTGGGAACTGTGGGAAGAGAGTGAGTCACACGCAGACAGTCTCACAGGTGAACTGGCACCAGAGGCAACCAGATTCAGGGCCCTTCCCAGAGGCCGGGAGATACTGAAGCCCAGAGGCCAACCCCAAAATGAGGGGGGGGGCTACAGTATTGTAGGACCTTTTTTAGCACTGCAGCTGCGAAGGGTGGTTGTGTGGCCCATTCCTCAGTGTATGGGGGGTGGGAAGTCCAGCTTGGGCAAGGTGCGGAAGTCCAAACCCCTGACCCTGAGTCTATCTCTAGGGAAGAGAGATAGCCAATCCTCAAGGGAGGTGGAAGGGGTCAGGGTTGTGTGGGGGCCTATACTGACCAGTGATTGTCTGGCAACAAGGGTCTGCTTTGTGTGAGTCTAAGAGGTTTGCTAATGTTTCCTTTGTCTGTCCAATAAAAGAAAAGGGAAATTAATGGGAGTACTGAACCTAGGTCAGTGGGGAAACTTCGTAGTATCAGTACTAAAGGTTCTGGGGTGTCGACAAAAAGTACCATACATAGTCCAGATGAGGCATCGAGGACCAAAAACTTGGCTAATCAGAAGTTGAGGAAGTATGAATGTACAGGCTGTCAGGATCTGTCCTAGTGAACGGATGACCTGATGGTTCATAGGAGTGATCTCAGAGTGCAAAAACCAACACAGTACAAGGGGGTTTGCAGTGATAATCAAAACAAATGCAGTTTTATTGAAATAACCACAGCAAAAATGCGATAGAGGGATTAAGGGAGAGAAAAAGATAGAGAAAGAGAGAGAGAGAGAAGGAGGGGATATAGCTACCAATGCAGAGACGAAGTCCTTTGGTCCAGTCCAGTCGAGGATCCGCCTGTCACGCTGGGGAGATCTCTAAGGCACAGTTCATTTGCACCCCAATTATACTCTTTTTTGTTTGGGGGAAGGGAGAATAAATTTCACAACTGAAACAAAGGATAGAAAGGAGGGTACACAGAGTCCAAGCTAGGCAACAAGCAAGAACCATTGTGTTCTTGGTCCAGTGGTCACAACCTGCAGGCAAACATCTCACTTTGGTCAGCTTGTCTCCCCCACACACTTCCCCCAGTCTGGGGGTTTCAGTCCCAGTCCTTGGAAGGAGGAGAGGGGCCTTTTTGGAGTTTCATGTCTCAGTCCTTGATGGAGAGGCTTCTTACATCTCAGTCTGTCTGTCACAGTGGTTGTAAAGCAGGTGAGGGTCTGCTGTGGGAGACCACCTGAAACTCAGGAGAAGTCCAGCCAGGCCGAGAGGTGAGACAGCTTCCAAAGCTGCTATTGTTGCAAATGGGGCACGGTGCCCCCTTCTTAGCATACAGCAAACACACCGGTAAAAACAATAACTTAACACTGAGCTTTCAGGTCTCAGGGCCTTTGGCGTGTGACTTTTCTCCTTCAGAGCCAGAGATTCTAGACGCTGGGGGAGGGGGTCTTCTCTTCAGTGGTCTCCCAATGATGATCGTGAGGCAGATGAGGGAAAATTCGGACACACTCTCACACAGGCCTGAGAGTGTGAATAAATATTTGGGAATGATTGTGAAATAAAAGTGAGTAAATGTAGACGAATGAAAATATATGTAATATAGATTGCTTATTTTAAGCTTCACTATATCTACTTGGAGGGAGGTGTATTGTATTGAATTGTATTGTGAGAAAAAGGGGTTTTTTCTGTTGTGAGAAGAAGGTGGTATTTAGGTTTATAGAGAAAGTGGGAAACAGAGGCAGGGGACGAATAGATAAGATCTTGAAAAATGGAACAGAAAACCAGTAAGTTGGATACAGGAAAAAAGGGAAATAAAAGGGTACCTGCAGAAATACCCCAAGATAGTCCTTTGGGAGTTATGTTAGCTAACAGGGATACAAATCCTTGTACAAGGAGAAAAGACAAGGTATGCAGTAGTTGATAGGAAAAACATGCAAACTATTGAAAAAGGGAAATTAACCTTAAACTGGTCAGCTCAAACTTATGAATTACATGCTCTAAAAAAAAAAATGAGCACTGGAGTATGCAGAACACAAGAAATGAACTATATATACTGTTATGAACAAAAATTCTGCTCATTTTTTTTGTGAGAAAGAGGTTATCACTGTGGCTGCCGAAGTTCTGCTTGTTTTGTTATTGTAATCACGGGTCGTTGTGGCTAATTGCTCCTTTTGTATTAGCAGAGCCTTGCCCGAGGCTAAGTTGTACTTTTCCCCAGAATGGTGAAGAGACCTGAGAGGGTGGGGGGGGCTATGCAAAGTGACTCCAAGGACCAGCATGCCATGAGAAGCTACTGCTTCTAGCTTGCTAAAAAGGACCCCAAAACAACGAGCCACCTAAGAGTTGAGAGATTGGAGTGATGTCTGGACGTGAGGAGCGGAGTGCTGGGCCTGCAGAGACGCTGAAAAACCTTTGTTGTTCCTCACCCTGCGTTCGAGACCCCCCCGAGTCGGGTCTCGGACCGGGCCAAGAAGGGGCCGGAACAACATAAGAAGGGGTCACCACGCCCTAAAGGTTCCCACGAGGACCGAACCCCCAGCTCTCCCCCTAGTGGACAGAGCTGTGCTTATCCTCCTCCTCCCCGTCGCCCTGGGAGAGACAACGGGAAGCTGCAGACCCTTCCAAGCTGCCCAATCCTGAGCTGATCACTTTTAATAAAGGCATTAAAAGGAGAGAAAGTCTCCTTGCCCTGTTTATTTCATATACTGATTCAAGGTATGCCTTTGGAGTAGTACATACCTTTGGAAAAATTTGGGAAGAAAGGGGATTACTTAACTCAAGAGGAAAGGGATTAGTACATGAAAGACTCATTTTAGAGGTTTTAGAGGCATGAAAATTACCTGAAGAGATAGCTATAGGACATTAATGGACACCAAATGGGAATGACCCCAGTAATAAGAAGAAATAATTTGGCAGATCAAGAAGCTAAAGATGCAGCAGAAAATGAGGCCAAAAGAGTTATGTTATTTTTAACCCCTGAGACAGAGTAGAGATCCATTCTGAATTAGGTGAAGTGTCTAGGAGAGGTGAAAAGTCTGTGAGGCCAAAGCTGAAAGAAAAACTGCAGGCCAGAGACAGTGAGGGGACAGAGAAAAAAAAAACAGAAGCGACCACAAGGTCGATTTGCCCCCGACCTAGGAATTCCTTTGATAAAGAAGAACTGGCGATAAATGTCACGCGGAATGAATATGTATGAACCTATTGTGAAACTGTATGCATATGCATTTGGAAGAGGGATAAAAGGAGACCTGAGATCTCCAGGGGTAAGCATGCCTTTTGAGGAGGATTTCCTCTGCTTGCGTCCCCCGCGCGTAGTAATAAAAGCATACCGGGCTTTACAACTTTTATAAAATTGTGAGGTTTCTTCTTTTCTCCGGAAAACACCCCGAATAAGGAAAAAATTGGAAATTCCAAAGTTTAGTGAAGCAGAGAAAAAAAGAATGAAGCAAGATAGGAGGAGAGCAAGATGAATCTGGGAAATGGAAATTTCCTGATGGAAGACAATTACTTAATAAAACCTTTACTAGGGAAATATTAGAAGACATGCATCAGAAAACCCTTTAGGGTACTCAGGCTTTGTGCAATCATTTTTTTTAGGGAACTATGGGTGCATTGGAATTTTTAGATTAGCAAAACAAGTAACTAAAAAATGTATTACTTGCCAAAAGATAAATAAAAAAGGTTATGAGAAAAACAAAATTAGGAGGTCGTGAGTTAGCTCGTTGACCATTTCAAAGTATCCAAGTAGAAGTCTGGATTTTTCAGGCTCTGGATTTATTTGTAAATTCAAAAGAACCGTTTAATCCAGAAGAAAGAGAATATGCCGCATGCTGGATGGGAGATTGTAGGAGAATAAAAATCTTTAAAATATCAGAAACCTCAGAGAAAAGGGAAGAAAATTTTAAAAAAGGGGGAAAGGAAAGGGCTGGAACAAGAGGAAAAAAAAAAAGAAAAAGAGAAAAATCCTTTACAAGTATTACTTCCTCCCTTCTTGCTTGCTCCTCCACCGTTCGCGGATGCACCACTCCCCCCCAGCCCCCGTCCCGGCTTCGGTCTTGCCACTCACGGCTGCACTACCAGATCCAGCCCCTGTGATGGCTCTAGCTCCGCCGGTGAGTTTGTCTGCCCCGGTCCTGGACACCTGGTCCGCGGCTTCTCCATCGGCCATGCCGGGGGTCACTCCTGCTGCGTGGTCCATGGTCCATGGTCGCTGCGCTGACCACGTCGGGGGGGGGGGTCCCGTCTGTCCAGGTCATCCCATCCCCGACTGCTCCATCCCCGGCTGCCCTGCCCGTGCCAGCTGCCAGGGCCACCCCACCTGCTTTGTCTGCTCCGGGAGCTGCCGGCCCAGCCGCCATGAGCCATGTGTGGGCTATCCACTCTCTGGTTTGGTTTCCCCGGGAAGACCCCCCTCCTCTGGTTGTTCCTGCAGCAGACCCCACCTACTCCTTGCCCTTAGAGGACCAAGACTCTTTGCGAATTCCTCCCCTCACCCCCTTCCTCCATCCATCCCTGCCATGGGTCCCATTCCCTTGGTATCAACAGCTCCTGCTGCTCAAGCAAACTTTGTCCCTACAGACCAATTCTTAGGTCCAAGCATTTTTACTTGGGAAGTGAAAGGGAAAATCAGCAGAGCCCCCCTTCCCCCAGGAGATCAGAAAATGCCAATAGCATCTCCTAATTAGGGTCAAAATGATGACGAGGGGAGGTGTTAAAAACGCCAATCACTTGTTTTTAAAAGTTTAATAGTAATAAAATGGTTATAAAAATAGTAATACAATTAGAGTAATAATAATTTGGACAATTTGAATTAGGACAATATGAGACAACAAATACAAAGAGTACCGGTACCTCTTTCCGGGTAGCACGAGCCTGAAAAAGGACACCCGTTAACAAAGGATTAACCCTTAAAAGCAATAGCCTGTTGCATATTCATACACTTCATACGTGATGCATAAATTCCATTTAAATACAGGATTCTGTCTGGTCATAGTCAACTTCTTCCTCCGAATTCTACCAGCACCTTCGAGGCAGGAAGAAGTTTGTTTCTTCTGATAAGAAGGCAATAAATTCTTTTTCTCTGAAAGATTTAGGTGTCCTGTGGCTGCGATCTCGCTGCGAGTCCTTTCTTTAAAAAAAGTATCCTACATAGCATCGTTTCTATTTTAACAATTTTTATAACCTAAAACTATATTTAACACAGTACTTAAGAGAATTAATACAGCATTACTTTCTAACACAACACATATAATATTCATTTTAATATTTGCAAAAAGCCAATCATAAAATACATGCATTTTTCACAATTCCCACTCTTATTCTTTGTAAATCATTTGGCTTGAGCAATATTTCTCATCTACTTGCATCTTCTGGACTATGCTGACAAAATAAAACAGGGGATTACACAAGGAAGAAATGAAAGATCTTAATTTCTTCTAATACATTACCCCACCAGCTAGGTTTTAACATTGTTTTCTAATTTTTGGACTGGATTCCTGGGTTATTATATGCATATATATTTTTCTTCTTTGATTTCTTTTGCTTTTTCTAGAATGACTTTTCTGTGGTCATCAATTTTCAACAATCTGATATATTAAACTTTCCACAAACACCCCCTTCTCTGGCAAATAAATAGTCTAAAGCCAACCGATTCTGATACACTACAGTTTTTGTTTGGCTTAGCTGACTTGATATTAACTCTAATGCCTGGGCGGCTTTATTTGCTATAGTTTCTATAACTGCTTGGAGTCTTGTAATACAACTCAATCGATAATTTGGGGTCAATACAGAGTTAAATTGCTGTGCTGGTTTTACCTTTTCTTTTACTATTTGTTTTTTTACCAAATCTTGAACCATATCTTCAAGATTAAATGTAAAACAAATCCATCTCTCTCAGTTTGAACATTCAATTCCAAATCTATTACCACTTTTTCCTAAGTTTCTTGTAATCCAATAATTTACTCCATTTTGCCTACAGGTTCTTAATTGGGATGGGTTACAACAGTGGCTGCTGACATAGGTGTGTGTAATAAAAGACGAACTTTGGTTTCTTTCCATATGATGCTTTCTGTAGCATTTGTGACACAATCTTGCTGGTATCCTGAGAGGGAAAAGACAACAAATGAGTGCCAGAAACAGGAATAACAGAGGTCCAGTATGGCTTATATGCCCACCTCCCATGCCTGTGAGGTTGCAACCCACAGCAGGTGTAGTTGATCTTCTCAGTGGCAAAATACAGAGGCAAATCTGGTCTTGCCCTCTATTTCCTTATCACTTTCTCTTAACTAATTTCCAGGCAAACTGGTTTTGACACCCTTTAACTGCGGTCTCCTACCGTTCCTCAGGTATCTCTCATTCAACAGGCACTAATAATTCCCATCCAAAAAACAAAGTTATTACTTTAACACTTTTTGCAATAAGAGCATAAATTTTGTGAACCACAATACTAATTATTCTCACAATTTAAGCATTTACTTATAACCCAGCTAGCATGTCCAGTATTGGAGTGAGTCAAATAAAGTTTACTGATGGAAATGGTAATTCCCCTTCTTCCCTGTACAATTCACAGGCTAAGGTCAGAATACAAAAACAGTCTTGATCCTTCTATCTGAAGTATTCCTCCCCCAAGGAGATGTTTTATTCAGGCAGTGCTCGAAACCAGTGATATAAGTTATCTTATTTCTTAATTCAGTGTTATTCTTTGTACATTTCTTGGATCATTTGGATTTTCCCAAACTATTACCACTCAGTCTCCATTGGAAAGTCAGTTCGGTATCACCCAGTTTAAATGTGACAGTCCATTCCTCAGGTTTCTTCACAAATCTTTTGATTCTGCTGGTGTGAATTCACCCTCTTTCCGTGATTCTGATTGTTGCTTCAGTAGTACCTGGAAAGGACTTCTTAATAGCACAGTAATAAAAGAAAGACAATACTGCATTAACTTTTACCATTCGCTTTTCTTCCAAACTTTCTGGGTTTAGCTAAAAGCTTTCTCCACAGCAGCTTCTTCTATCCAGCTGTGGTAATAGCTGCAGAGGCAAATTCTTCTTTCTGTGAGTTACAGTTAGTTAAATAAGAAAAGCTAGACCAATTTTAACATCTATTGCTTTTTACTTTTTGGGCAGCATTTAATTGTTTTAGCCTTACAAACCTATTCTTCAGGAAAAAACTTCTTTTTAACAGCAAACAAAACACACAAAAGAATAAAACCAAAAAGCTTCTTACTTAAGCAAAACAAACCACTTTGTGAGGTTTGGAGATTCAGCAATCTCTGCTTTGATTTTATCTTTTAGTGCTAGCCCCCTCTCCCTCTTTTCACAGCCTTCCTGTCAATGCTGTTCTTCGCCCTTCCCCCGGTGCTGCCACTCGGCTGCAGGGCCGGAGCAGGGGAGAAGAGCCACGGGCATGGGGACCCTGGGGGCATGCCTTGGGTCTCTTTTGCCCCTCTCTCTCTCTTCTTCTCTCTCTCTCTCTTTCCTTCTCTCTCTCGGCCCGCTCGCCGGGCCGACGCTGCCATCCTGGACTCGGGACCCCGACAGTCTGGGAGCCACCCAGTCAGCTGAGCCACGGAGCCAGCCCGCTCCTGGATGGCAAACCTGTGTCCTCTGCTGCCAGCACCGCTGCCGGGTCACCTCCATGGATCGGTCCCTGCCGCAGCCCCCGAGATCCTGCCGCTCGTAGGGAGCCGTCAGACACCTCCCAACCTTGACAACCCCAAACTTGGTGTCCCCAGGTGCTCCTGACATTCTTTTTCTTTCTCTAGTCAACTTATCTTCTTTTCCCTTCAAGGAAGGCCCGTTCTGCAAAACCCTTTCTGGACCTCAGTTCGGCATTGAATAACCTCCTAACAACAATGTGCTAAGACACTTCCCTGTCTTTCATGCAAAAAACCCGCATTCACACTTCTGCTCTCTTCTAGCACCAAGATGCCATCACTCCACATTCCAGCATCTCAGAGTTTACTAACCACCCCCCTACTTCAACTTCTCTCTTTCTTCTCACTTGTTTGTTTTTTTTTTTTTTATTCAACACACCTCAGACAGTGCGAGGTGAACCTAACTAATTTACTTCTAAAAGTATGGTTACAACTTTCTTTTACTAGGATTGCAGTAGCTGTTATAACTTAAATACATACTGGCTAGCTGTGGCTTACTGGGTCTAACATCTTTGATATATAAGCTACTAGATATTTTTTTACTCTTCCTCACTCCTGAATTAAAATTTTATGAGCTACTCCATTTTCTGTATTTATGGATAAATAATAAAGGATTTTTCAAACAAGGGTAAGCTTAAAGCTGGTACTTAGGCTAGTTTTAACTTAACTCTTTTAATTTAACAATATTTTCCTTGGTCTGTTTTATATCATCTCCTTCTGGCAATTTTTCATACACAAATTTTGCTGCTTGTATGGCTCAATCTATAATCAATAATATTTCAATAATCTAGGTAATTTTCTGATCTCCCTCTTTAAAGAGGGAGGGAGAAGGAATAAAATTCTTGCAATTTTCTCATGGTTGGGTTTCCAGCTATCTTTATTTATTAAGTGTCATAAATGATCAAATCGATAGCCAAATTATGAAAAATTTAACAATGATTTATTGGGTCAATTACAAAAAAAATAGAATTTCGAGTAACCACCACAATCAAGACAGCATCAATCCCGGGTACGGGAGCTGGGTGAGACCAGAGGTTCGTCCGACAGAGTGACGGTGTCCCCTCAAAGGTTCACCCTGAGTGTTTCCAGCATCCAGTTTATATACAGTTTATTTCGCCTGAGGCATAGATGACCACATCTTTCTATTCACTTCTTCGAATGCAAATCCATTTCTATACATATGTTGAAATAGACAAAGATGGGTAGACAGAAGTCTGAGCACACAGGAGAAGTTTGAATAAGTTGGTATTGATTCCTGAGTGCCCAGATGCGATCAGGGTGAGTCCGAGTCTTGTGAGATTCCTGGGACACAGCAATTAATCACGGGCCAGGGAGGCTCCTGATGTTATCTCCCAGGTGCAGGAGACAAGGAAATCATCACTGATGGTCCACGCCCTAAAGGCTCCCACGAGGACTGGACACCCCCCCAGCTCTGCCCCTAGTGGACAAAGCTGTGCATATCCTCCTCCTCCTCGTCGCCCTGGGAGACGACGGGAGACTGCAGACCCGTTGAGCTGCCCAATCCTGAGCTGATCACTTTTAATAAAGGCATTAAAAGGAGAAAAAGTCTCCTGCCCTGTTTATTTCAATTACTATTTTAATAACTACTTTATTACTATTAAACTTGTAAAATTTTCAAACAAGTGACTGGCGTTTTTCACACTTTCACCTACCTCAGCCAATGGGGGAAGAGGGAAAGGAAATGTGGCTGGGAAATTAGGATAAATAAAAAAAGGCTGTGTCCTCCAAAAATTTTAAAGACCCCAGGGGAATGCCCCATGGCATCTCCCTTTATTCAAATAAAGTAAAAGGACTCCTCTGTCTCCTTTTTGGACATAAACCTCTGATCTTTGTGAATTAATTTTCCTGACATTACAAACGCCTATATACTATTTTAGGGAGACTAGTAATGTGTACTACAATGATTAGGTTAAAATCACATACACCAACTTATGCATATAACGACATCTCTTGCTTGCAGAGTTTAATGACATTTTCTTTTTCTGGTAAACCTGTCTGATTTAATCTTTTTGCAATCTAGATCTAATTTTCAAAGTTCCATTTGCTTTTGCCAAAGCATTCTGTTATCCAATCTCTTATGTTAACCAGGTCCAAAGTCCATCATCTGTCTTGTGTACCCCAACATTCCAACACTTCATGATTGCAGATTCTCGGATGGCTTGCTATTCGTGGAACTTAAAAGTCATGAGATAACTGTTTTCTTGTGGCAAAGTCTCCATAAAATGACAAGAGGGACTCCTCTCCCTATGTGAACTGAAGAAAGACTATTCTAGAGGTGATAAACTTACTGAATTTTTTCTGTACATTGTTAGTAGGGAAAGACAAGGTTGTAGGGGGGAGGACAAGTGTTCTGAAGGTTTTATTCTGATTCCCATTATTCTTTTAGTTTCTGTTAATAAAGTTTTCTTTGTACCCTTTTAAAGTTTTGAGCCTGCTTTGCCTTCTTCCTAATCCCATCTCACATCAGGAAATGAGTTAATAATTCTAGGGGGTACATGGGCATTTCACCAACACTGAACCCATCGCATTAATCGGTGCATTGGCTGAGAAATCTCAAATTGGTGAACCAAAACCACTGCAGTTACGCTACCTCAGAGTATGAAAAACAGCACTATTATCTGTCAATTTGTCGTTCACTTAGCGATACAACCATTACGGCAAAAATATCCGTCTATTTTTCTGTATCACTACATAGATGATATTTTAATTGCTTCTGACAGCTCTTCATAGTTACGTGATTGCCTTGCTGCTTTAAAGGTAACACTTGCCAGCAGAGGCTTGTGCATAGCCACAGAAAAAATCCAAACAGAACCTCCTTTGAAATACTTGGGGTTTAAATTATTAGAAACAACAGTCACCCCAAAGGCAGTAACCCTAAAAACTGACATACACACATTGAATGATTTGCAAGAGCTATTAGGCAATATCAGTTGGATTTGCCCTTTATTGGGAATCACCACAGAAGAATTATCCCCCCTATTCCAGTTGTTAAAAGGGGACCTGTAGGAATGTGCCCCCTGTTGGCAGAGGGACAAAATTATTCTTTGTCTGCTTAAAGAGGCAAAAAGCCCAGAAGTTTCTCTCCTCAATTTGGTAAAAAGACACCTCATAGGACCTTTGGGACTTCACCTCAAACCTGGGACTGCCCAATTGGACAGAGGCCAAAAGGTCCCACCTAGGTAATTCACTAGAAAAAGAAGAGAACAAAGGAAATAGCTTATATGGAGTGTTTTAGCAGGAGCAAGAGCCTCTTGCCCCTGGCTTGGTTTTTCTCTGTAAGAGCTTTGTTATTTAGCCTTTTATTAAAACTTTTTCTGTTTCCAACACTACCTCAGAAGCCATCCTGCTAATTTTATGCCATTTGAGGTAACTGAGCTGCCTTGGGTGTGATAGGTTCTCTGAGAGCTCATAAGACCTGGCTCAAGGAGAAACCTATCAGGGACCCCAATATTTTGTCCCCATGGCAGTTAACAAAAACTGCCTGAGAGGCTTTGACAAATGTAAGTGACAAGATTAACAAATCCTTTGCCACGCATCAGAACCCAAATTTGCCTTTATGGTTGTTCCTAATTCTACAATTTTTTCAACCTTATGCTCTCATTGGTCAATGTGATGTACAGGAACATCATCTCTGGCTATTAGAATGGATTCTTCTGCCACACACCTTTTCAAAAACTATAACCACTCGACTCAAAGTAGTTTTTTGACTGCGGTAGATGGGATTACTCCGATGCCAGAGCCTGAAAGCAATATGATCCAGCAGAAATACATCTTCCTATTACTGCAACAAAATTAGAGAATCTTTTCAGGGATTCACTGTCATTTCAAATTGCTCTTGCATACTATAACGGACCATTTATTCACTCCATGCCTCAACATGCCCTATTACAATCCTTCAAAGAATTTCCCTTCCAACCACAAAGTTTACAGTCAAAAACACTTATCCCTGATGCAAAAACTGTTTTCACTGATGGATCACGGAAAACACACAAAGCTGTGACCCTGTGGAAAAATTATATGGGACAGTGGGAACATTCTATAACCTTTCTATCCAGATCTACACAGTTGGTCAAACTGGCAGCTGTGGTAGAAGCATTTTGCCTTATTTCACTGGAACCTATTAACATTGCTTGTGATTCTCTTTATGTTACAGGAATCATTGAGAGAATCAAGCATTCATTCCTGAAGGAAGTTGCTAGCAAAGATCTTTTCATGTTATTAACCACTCTGTACAACATTTTACTTCACAGGTCTCATGAATATTGCATTCTCCATCTTAGGTCACACATCACTCTGCCTGGACATATAGTGAAAGGTAATGCAAGGGCGGATGCCCTCACCATGACAGTCACTATACCACAAAAGTTATGGCAGGGAAAACTTTCTCATGATTTCTATCATCAAAATGCCTGAGAACTAGCCAAACAATTTGGTTTAACTTTGCCACAAACACAAGATGTAGTGAATACTTGCTCACAATGTCAATAGACTCTTTCTTTGCCACAAATGTTAGGTACAAACCCACGAGAGTTGAAACCTAATGTCATTTTGCAAACAGATATAACACACATATTGAGCTTTAGGACTTTTAAATATGTGCATGTTTCCATTGATACCTTTTCAGGATTCGTAGTAGAAACAGCACACAAAGGTGGGAAATTGAGAGATGCCCCCCGACATTGGCTCTATGCTTTCACCATGATGGGAGTGCCCCAATAGACAAAAATAGATAATGGACCTGCATATACATCTCATAAAACACAAGAATTTTCCCTCACTTGGGGCATCAAACATCATACAGGTATTACCCATTCTCCAACAGGCCAAGCCATAGTGGGAAGGGCACATTATACATTGAAAAGCATACTTCAAAAACAAAAAAGAGGGAAATCCAGTAGGTGTGCTCCCTCAAGAGCAGCTTGACAAAGCAACCTATGTTTTAAATTTTGTTAATCTCTCCACTAGAGATGACCTAACAGCACATCAGAGACACCTAGGTCACAGAACTGATGGAGAAGGAGTACACCCAGAAGTTACATACAAAGATGTCAGTTGAAAGATCCAGTTCCACTGTTAGCTTGGGGAAGAGGTTAAGGATGTGTTTCTTTGCCGTCAGGACCATACTGGCTCCTAGCAAGATATATCAGACCCAGCCAAGGACGACAATGAATCTTGTAATCTTTCTACTGCTATACTGCCATCAAGTGTCAGAAGGAGAAATCTACCGGTCCCACATCCTTCAGCCACCATTTCTTTGGCCCTCTGACCTATAGGGATCCAGAGTCCCTCCTCAGTAACAATGGAACAGAATGGGTAGGAGGAACTTGGCTTCCTTCCCTACATCAGGATATTGTAGATACATATAGTATTAACACTACTTTTGTTACTGATTTACCACCTATATGCTTAACATGGAATCAAACAAGTACCTCTTTACCTTGTGCTAATTTTTCTATGCAATTACATTTAATAGATGTACACTTGGAGACTGTTATGAACAAAAATTCAGTTGATTTTTTTCTGTGAGAAAGAAAGTTACCACTACTGCTGGGCTGCTGCCTGTATTATGGTAATTACGGGTCGTTGTTGTTAATGGTTGTTTTTATATTAGTAAAAGCCCTGGCTGGGGCAAGGTAATGGCCCTTCTCCGAGACAGTAACAGGTGGAGACCTTCCCAAACAGTGAGGAGAAGAGACCTGGAGGGGGGGGTTATGCAAAGTGACTCCAGGACCAGCATGCTGTGGGGGACTACGGCTCCAAACGTACGGAGAAAACCCCAAAAACAACGAGCCCAATAGGAGTTGAGAGACTGGAGTGATGTCTGGACGTGAAGAGCTGAGTGCTGAGCTTGCAGAGATGCTGAACACCTTCAGAGCCCCTCTCACCCTGAGCATGGGAGTCGTCTCGAAACCGGGAGCGGGCAGGAAGGAACAGAGAAAACTAACATCGGACGGGATCACCACGCCCTAAAGGCTCCCACGAGGACGTGATTCCCCAGCTCTGCCCCTAGTGGACAGAGCTGTGCTTATCCTCCTCCTCTGAGTCGCCCTGAGAGAGAAGACCGGAGACTGCAGCCCCGCCGAGCTGCCCAATCCTGAGCTGATCACTTTTAATAAAGGCATCAAAAAGGAGAAGAAGTCTCCTGGCCCTGTTTATTTCAGCTAGGGCTCTCGTCTGGAATAGCCAAGCCGAGAGAGGACTCAAGACTGGCCATCTGGGACCCTCAGGACAGCTGGCTATCAGGACCAGAGGGATCGGCTCAGGAGCAGCGATGCAGAGGAGCACCGGAGAACCGGACTGGTGAGAAATCCGGTGGCGGGAGTGGGAGAGGTGCTCATGTGTGTGTGAGTGAGACGCGGGCCGGCAGCCGGACCCTCGACATGAGAGTGGACCCCTTAGTACTGCGTTTCTGGCTTTTCACGAGAAAACCGGCCAGGAACAGGGGGAAGCGAGTGGACTTAGTGTGAGTGAAGTCGTCTCCCAAGGGGGAATAAAGGGCCCCCCCCCCTCCGGATGTGCGGAAGGAATATTTGTATGAATGGCACGCACCCAAAGTAAGTCCTGACAGAGAAAAGTCAGGCAGATTTGTAAGTCGCGAGAAGGATTCGGGTAGCATTTGTCAGTCCCGAGAAGGATTCGGGTAGCATTTGTAAGTCTCGAGAAGGATTCGAGTAAGATTTGTAAGTCCCGAGAAGGATTCGGGTAGCTCACAAGCCCTGCAGGCAAAGTAAGTCCTGACAAAGGAGTCAGGCACAAACCCCAGCGAAGGAGGCTGCGGTTTGCTTTTAAGTCCTGATATGGTGAAGCCTAAAAATTGGCGGGTTAGGTAAACAAAAAGTCAGGCAGTTGTTTTTCCTGACTGAGGGTGTCAGGCACGACCCGGATTCTTAGGCTAAGGTTTCGTGTGTTCAAGTCCCGATAGATGTAAGACCTGACATTGGGAAAGTTGGGCAATCAAGAGATCGGGCAGTTGTTTCAGTATAAAGTCCTGAGCATCAGGCAGAAATTTGAAGTTCAGTAGAGGAAGTTGAAGCTCCTCAAACAAGTTTTTTTTTGAAATTACCGGTCAGTAAAGGCACATTTGGGACTTTTTTATTGAGACCTGGAAAATGGGAGGGTGTAATAGTAAAAAGACTGGCAAGAGACTGAGGGATACACCTCCCAATAGTCCCTTTGGAGAACTGTTAGTAAAATGGGATTCTATAGAGGCCACGGAGGGATTAGATAAAGTGAAAATGATCCATTATTGTATGGAAGTCTGGCCAGAATTAGAGGTGCAAGGAGGATGGCCTTGGTGTGGGACAAAGGATAAGTGGATGTGCCAACAATTAAATAATTATCTGACAGCTCGAGGCGATACTGATCCTGAGCAATTACTGTATGTATCTTGCTGGTTAAAGAGCGCTGTTGAGGATGAAGGGGTGCGAATTTGTAAGGTACAGAGGAAGAAAGAGGGGAATGAAGGAGGGAATGATAGGACTAGTAAAAGATGGGACCCCCTGGATTATTTGCCTCCTTCTGCCCCTCCACCTTATAATCCTCTTCTTCAAGCACCTCAAACGGCAGGTCCAGTTGTTCCCCCGGCTGCCATCTCATTACCACTTGCTCAAATTCCTCCTTCTACCTCTTCAGCTTCCCCTATGATAAACCCAGTATCTCCTCCAGTAACCACTCCCTCACCACCCCCTTCAGCTCCTCCAGTTCCTTCTGCATCACCACAAGAGCCTACCCCACCTGCTGCATTCTCCACCCTTTCTCCAGCTCCACTTAATATCAACTCAGGCTCTTCTCCCCCTCCTATTGCTGTCCCTTTACCTCCTCCTAGTTGGGACACAAATGCCTCCTCGCCCAGTAAACAGCTATCAGCAAATACACCGGCTGATGGGCAGAAAGTTCAGGGTAACCCAGATATCCCTCAAAGTAATTTGGCATCTAAAGATGGGCCGTACTGTAGCACCAGATCCAAGACCTCCAAGGCAGAGAGACTCTTTCCCCTCAGAGAGGTTCCTATGGGAGGAGTAGTGGGAGGTGTTGGCTTTGTGAATGCTCCCCTAACTGCTTCTGAGGTGAGAGGATTCAAGAAAGAGTTGGGGCATTTAGTTGAGGACCCAGTGGGCATAGCCAACCAAGTGGATCAATTTCTAGGTCCAAATATCTACACTTGGGGGGAGATGAATTCCATCCTGAGTATATTATTTTCCCCAGAAGAGGTCCAGATGATTAGGGTGGCTGGCATAAGAATATGGGAGAAAGATAACCATCCAGGACCCCAGGTGCCATCAGGTGAACAGAAATTGCCACTAACGGATCCCAGCTGGAACCCTAACCAGGAGGAGGGGAGGAAGGCCATGAGGGAATATAGGTGTTTGATAATACGGGGGATCAAAGAGTCAGTTCTCAAAGGAACTAACACCCAATTGGCATTTGAGGGTACACAGGAGAAAGATGAAGCTCCTGCTGCCTGGCTTAACCGCCTAAAGCGGAACTTCCAGTTGTACTCTAGAAGAGACCCAGACACCCCAGAAGGTCAAATGCTACTAAAAGTCCAATTTGTTACCAAATCTTGGCCTGATATATGGAGAAAATTGGAAAAGATGGAAGATTGGCAAGAGAAGGACATAAATGAGTTATTAAGAGAAGCACTGAAGGTGTATTTAAGGAGGGAGGAAGAAAAAGCAAAGGCCAAGGCTAAGATCATGGTTGCTGTAGCTAGACAAAGTGCAGGGTGGGCGGGTCCACCACCAAGAGGAGGCAAGGATAGGCCTCTTGTACTGTCAGGTGCAAGAGGGATGGAGAGACCTCAAGTCCCTTTGCGAGAACGACATTGCTATTACTGTGGAGAGCCAGGACACATCAGGAGGTTTTGTAGAAAGCTCAGTCTCGATGAGGCAATAGCCAGGGAACAAGATAATTTAGGGAAGATCCTTAGAGGTGATGATTAGAGGGTCAGGGGTTTTACACTATAGGGGACCCGATGCAACATCTAGAAGAGCCCTTGGTAAACTTTGAGGTGGGACCCCTAAATGAAGAATTTGAATTTTTGAGTAGATACAGGAGCAGGTAAGTCCTGTCTCAACAAAGTACTAAAAAGTATAGTATAGTGAAAAAACATCTGAATTTAGACAAAAACAGCTAGGTAGAAAGGATATCCAATAGCACCAAAACTGGCCAGTAAAACTAAACTTGTAATAAGTGATGTGAAAGTAAAAGGTACCTTATTGTTGTCTTGTGTGTGTGTGAGAGTGAGTCACAAAGTCAGCCTCAACTTCCCGGGCAGGTGGGAAGGGGGCTGTGGCCAAAGTGTGTGTGTGACCTGCAAACCAGGCTTGTGTTCCCCAGATGTGTGAGGGAGCCGTATCTATAAGAGCGTGAGTGACACGCAGACAGCCTCACAGGTGAATGTGCACCAGAGGCAACCAGAGTCAGGGCCCTTCCAAGAGGCCCAGAGATACTGAGACCTGTGGGCCAACCCCAAGGTGAGGGGGGGGCTATAGGGACCCGTGATTATCTAGCAATAAGGATCCAGTTTGTGTCTTGAGGGTGTGAAGGAATGTGTGAGAGTGAATATAGACAAATTAGAATAGAGGTAATGTAGATTGTGCATTATAAGTTTTACCACATCTCCTTAGAGGGAAGTGTATTGTGTAGAGGAATGGTGTAAGAAAAAAAACTTTAAGTGTAAGGGGTTGAAAGAAGTATTTAATCTCTAAGTGAAAGTAAGAAACAGAAGCAAGAGATAAATAGATAAGATCTTGAAAAATAGAACAGAAAACCAGTGAATTAAATACACAGAAAAATAGGGAATAAAAGTACTTTGGGAGTTAAGTTAGCTGAGAAAAACAACTCCTTGCAAAATACAGAGTATGTAGAAGTTGATGAGAGAAACATGCAAGCTATGGAAAAAGAGAAATTAACCAATAACATTAAACAGAGAAACTGAGTTTTGATAAAATCATTAAATAGCAGACCATTAATGCCTGTGTTTGAAAGCCCGTTTCAGGTACTCTTCATTACTCAATCGACTGTGCAGACCAAAGGAAAAAGGTTGGACTCACATCACTCTCACCCCCTGGCATTGGACCAGGATTCAACATCAGGTTTTTTTCCCTCTGGCATTCTGGCATTGGACCGGACTGCACCCCATTCTCCCTCTTGCATTGGACCGGACTCCACCCCTTTCTCCTTCTGGCATTGGGCCAGACTCCCAGTTTTTCCCTCTGGCATTGGGCCAGAGTCCACACCACTCACCTCCGGGCACTGGATAAGGATTCATCCACATCACAAGTTAATTCACCTGAGTATACTGTGATTTAAAGTTGACTCTCAGAAGGAAGAGTCAAAAAGACTGAACTGTGTGGTAAAATATTGGTATCAAGAGTTCTAACATTGCTTAAAATGTTTTAAGACTGTTCTGTGCAAACTATGTTGGAAAAAAGTTTAAGACTGTAAATAAGTGATTCTGGTTTAAGTTCCCCAATTTAATTCTAAAGACTCCAGGTTAATCCTCTACAGAACACTCCCCTGGGGGGGAAACCAAAATTGGTAGGGAACAGACCAAGAGAGGTTTAACCAGAGAAGCGGGTAGAAGGGACTCTAAAGAGCTTGGAAGCTTCTTCTCAGTAAAATTCCCCAAGAGGCAAGGCCGGGTGGGCAGGCTGTGCAAGATGACCCATACCGGACTCTTGGGAAGGGTAGTAATGATGGCTCTGATTGCTGGTGGTACTCTGGGAAGCCCAGCTGAGCCGTGCAGTGAATGCTACCAACCCCTCTATGAGGAGGAAGTGAGCTCCTTGTCGAGAGTCCACATCAGTTCTAACCCTGATTGTGTTAACCTCTTCCAATTGGTCCTTTATCAGAAAAATAAGAGAGTGTATTGGATAGCATACAATACTGCCACTTTTAGGCAGCCACTCCTAGGAGAGTGCCCTATAGGGGAAGCCTGGTTGTGTTTTGAATGTGATGCTGCTGAAACAAGCTCAGCAGATCTAGTAAAAAGAAAAGAAATGGTGAAAATGGTAAGAAAAATTGTTTATTTATATGAGTGTAAACCCCTAGGTTTGATCTCTGATACCGCAACACACACCAAATTGTCAGGAGACTGGTCTGGCAGCTGCATTGCTAGGGTGATAAAACAAATTTTCTTATTACCCAAAGAAACTGGATCAAGTTTGGGAGTTCCTATATATAATGATTTGGGAGAAATTAAACAAAACAGGCAAAGTGAAATAGAAATGGAGAAAATCCAAAATTGTAAAAGCCAAGTTCGAATCCCAATATCTATGTTAAACAAAGTCATCCGGCTCCAGGCAGTATTAAAAATAAAGAATTCAATAATTAGGAACATTTCTAATGAAATAAAAAGATTAGCATGTGTAAATAATGAAGAACAAACTCCTACACTTGATCCCAGTGGGTGGGAGAACCTGGAGATTTTCAAAAAGGATGTATGGGAAAAGGTAGTTTTTCTTGCTGTGTGTGTACTTGGAGGATTGCTCTTTTTACTATGCTTATTTATCTGTTTCAGTAAAATAGTATTTGCCATGCATACCAACCTGAAGAAACCAAGGAAAGTAACAAGGTTAAGTAACCATGATTACCAAAGTGCACAAGAAATTTATAGTAGATTCAAAACAAAAAAATTGTGAGTTGATGCGAGCTTAAAATTTAAGCTAGATCAAAGAAAAAGAGGGGGGACTGTTATGAACAAAAATTCAGTTGATTTTTTTCTGTGAGAAAAAGGTTACCACTACTGCTTGTCTGCTTCCTGTATTATGGTAATTACGGGTCGTTGTTGTTAATGGTTGTTTTTGTATTAGTAAAAGCCCTGGCTGGGGCGAGGTAATGGCCCTTCTCCGAGACAGTAACAGGTGGAGACCTTCCCAAACAGTGAGGAGAAGAGACCTGGAGGGGGGGTGTTATGCAAAGTGACTCCAGGACCAGCATGCTGGGGGGGACTACAGCTCCAAACGTACGGAGAAAACCCCAAAAACAACGAGCCAAATAAGAGTTGAGAGACTGGAGTGATGTCTGGACGTGAGGAGCCGAGTGCTGAGCTTGCAGAGATGCTGAACACCTTCGGAGCCCCTCTCGCCCTGAGCATGGGAGTCATCCCGAAACTGGGAGCAGGCAGGAAGGAACAGAGAAAACTAACATCGGACAGGATCACCACGCCCTAAAGGCTCCCACGAGGACGTGATTCCCCAGCTCTGCCCCTAGTGGACAGAGCTGTGCTTATCCTCCTCCTCTGAGTCGCCCTGTGAGAGACGACAGGAGACTGCAGCCCCGCCGAGCTGCCCAATCCTGAGCTGATCACTTTTAATAAAGGCATTAAAAAGGAGAAGAAGTCTCCTGGCCCTGTTTATTTCAGAGACTGCAAGATAATTGACTACTATTACAATGTTAGCCATTCTGTCTACCTCCAACTAATCTGCAGATGCCACTCCACCTCATTTCCCCAGATGTTGTTTTACACCCATTTCCAATATACCATGTTTGGAATGGACATCATGTATAGGACAATGGCCACAATTCTTACAGTATGGGAGGGTAACTGATTGGGGACCACATGGTATCCTTAGAGAAAATTGGACGAATACAACCATTTTCCTGTCACAAAAGGCAAACTGCGGTATGATTTGGCATGATTGTGGGATGGCCAGACCCTTAATACAATATTATTTAGATAATAATCAGTCCCGTGTGTACAAACATTTGTGGAAAATATTGTTACCTGTTTTTGGCAATAGGATATACCAAGTAAAATTAGAGAAGAATGCTACAATTGCTAGCTTAACACTGCTGAAGGACCAATTACTGATGACTTGCACCTCACATCCATATGGTTTTGCTTTAGCGACTGATTTTTCAATATATTAGAGAAATGGTTTGCATTTTTTGTCTGCTAATTCTTTTGTTTTCAGATCATGTTTAACCTATGGAGATATACACAACTATTTTGTCCTTCTTCCATTTAAAAGAAGATCAGAAATTTGGGTACCTGTAAATTTGACTCAGAGTTGGGAAGGACAAAATGGTCTTTCACAATTGGCTTTACTAGTCCAAGAGGAAATCCAAAAGAGTAAGAAACAAGTACGCAAATTTCTGTGTTGGCTAATTTTTGCTATTGCTTTTGCCATGATAGTATTAACTACAGCTTCTGTGGCTGTCACTGCCTTAACTCATTCCATTCAAACTGCCCATACTATGGGAAAGGCTTTTACTAATATCACAAAAGAATTGCAAACACAAGAAAACATTAATAAAGAAATAATGGCTAGATTAGACACCGTGGAAAGTGCTCTTTTATGGGTAGGCGAGAGACTTGAGGCCCAAAAAACTTGTCTATCTCTGCACTGTGATTAGGAGCATATTCATAATTCTTTATGTGTCACTTTCCATGGAATGACACAGAACAGAATTGAGAGACAGTTAAAAACCTCCTCCAAGGACCCTTTGAGAAAACCTTAAGACAAGATATCCAATCACTTCATACTCAGTTAAAGGATCAACTCAGAACTTTACAAACTCTGGAGGAGCAAAGGTGTTGACAGATCTGAAAAATTATCTATCTTGGCTAAATCCAAAAAATTGGTTTCCTGGGATAAATTTACGAGTTTGGGTTTTCATTGGACTGGGTTGTTTGACAATAATATCCTTTTAAATCTTCTGTCTTGTCCTTTTTTACATAGTTAGGGCTGCTAAAAGCACGCAAAAACAAGTCATGGTCACCATAGTTTTATCTATGACCCCCCTAAAAACAGAGGGGAGAGATATGGAGTTACAGAGGAAGCCTCTGCTGCATCACGTGAGCAGGAATGCTGAGAAACGGGGAAGAAAGCTGATTACACACGATCTAAAAATGGGAAAGACATCCTGTTTGCCAAGCCTGTAAACCTTGAAAGAAGAATAACAAACTGTCAAGATGAAGAATTTATTATGGGCTTGTAACCACTTTTGAGAAAACGGATGAAGGCAGTTTCTCACACTAAAAGGTATAAATACTGTCTTAACTTTGCAATAAACCAGATTCACTTGCTTTTAGCTCATGTCTCTCTCATTCATATGCCACAATGTCAGGCATGGTATGACCTATGGAAAGAGATGAAAAGTTACTGGTATCAGCCTGTAAAGTCTTCCCAGGATCTGCATATCAGATGAATATGTGTGAAATCTGAGGAAACACAACAGAGGTAACAATTATGTCACACTGCATGTGAGCTGACTGTGGCAGGACTGTCCCCCCTCCTCTCTACCACAGATAGTTGGTGCATAAAGAAATAACTCAGGCTGAAAGGCTCAGCAAGGGGTCATCTCTGGTGCTAAAAGGGCTCAGGCCTTGTTAGCGTTCAGGAACACAAAATCACAGAATGATTATATGCAGGTGCCTTTATTAAAGAGCTCTGGGTGTCAGGGGTGTAAAAACCCAAATCTGACTCTGCCATGGGTTCAGGATGAACATGTTTTTATATTCTATTTTTATATAACTTACATATTAATTATTAAACTTACATTGTTCTGTTGTATACACTGATTTCATCCAAGCATGGGTTTCTCGTGATCTCCCTCAAACCCTTGAACATAGTTTCTTATGATTCTTCTTACGATTTAACATTAATTATATCTAATTACTAAACAATCATCACATCTAAAAATTATATCACTTATCATATACTGGTTACACAGATGCAGTTTCACATGATCTGGCAAACACAAGGCCTAACATTTCCCAGGGCCTACCTTTAACATTTTCCCAAGGTCTACTAAGCCTAACTTTCTTTCTAACTCCCCTGAATATACTATGATTTTAGAAATATTTTATCCCTATAGTATTATATATTCCCCCGTTTGAAAGGATTTTCACTTCACTATAATAAGTGTAAATGCTTTCATTTGATACAGTCCTATGGCTTCTGAGTTTATACTTGATGTTCATTTTCAAATCTGGCGTTGTTATAAATGTTGTCATGGATGCTGTCACGAACCAGAGGACATGAAGATGATGGATGTGGATTCTTGTCCTGTGTCAGTGCCTTCATTATTTTTCAGTTCCAGGAAGTTTTCTTCTGTATTTCTCCCTTTAGGATGCTGTAAACTAACCACATTGATAAGAACATGATCAGTAAAATTATCAAACTCTCAATAATAGACTTAATCCATGAACTAACATTTCATCCTAACCCTCTGAAAATTTTGTCTAACGAGCTTGTAGTCAAGTCCTTTTTTTCTTCTTGTGCTTCATGCTCTATTTGTTTCAACTGATTGATGTCATATTCTACATCTGCAGTTACATTTGGGATGTGGACGCAGCAATGATCAATCCGTCACTTTAAAAACCCACACACTCCATGGTCTTTCAGGAGTAACAAATCTAAGGCCAATCGATTTTGTAAAGTTATTTTTGTGGTGGCTTGTAATTGTACGTTTAATTCTTTAAATCCTTCCCGAGTGACTCTTGCTAGTCTATCTACCTGACTTGTAAGTTTGTACAACATTTCTCTGTTCTGATAGTTTGCTATTGGACCAAGCAAAGACTCTAGGGCCCACCCAAATTTCACTCCACTAGAGGGTTCTTGCCAAGTGTCATGTTGATTTTCATTGTCTAGAACTTCTCGTCTTGTTCTTATCTGCAGAAGTTCATGTTTTCCATTAAATGAGGACTTTTTCCAATTTGGACATAAAGTAAGGAGGCCCAAAGTAATTTCTTTTACTTTCCCATCTACAGGCAGATGTGTTGTCCAGGTGCCATTGCTTGTTGCCCATACAAATTGTCCTGGACTTCATATTGTACTCCTGGTACATCCTACAACTACTTTATAATTCATTTTGCCTTGTTTATGTTTGATCCCTCTGCAAGCACAACCAATTTGTAGGGCTAGTACCAGGGGTGGCATTTGTTTTATCTCTATATCATCAGAAGTGCAATCATAAGTTTTATTACATGCCCACCAACTCACTTTGTCTGCCGTCATTCTACTATTAGTGGCAGTGTTCACTTCTGCTGGATCTGTTTAATTCTCAGAACCTTCTCATTTAATACACTAAGGAGTGTTTGCCATATATTGGAATTTTTGAAGTATATTCATGGACCACACACTGTCCCAAGGCTCTATCTGACTTTTCTGATCTTTGGCCTCACACTTCTATACCAGAGTGCTTTCTGTAACATTGTCTGTAATCTTTTTATCGTGTGGCATAAAGCATTGCCAATTTGCCACGTCTTGATTTTTAAATCACCACTCTATGATTTGTCCTACCCTTCCATGACTTAAAATACAGTCCCGTTTCCTCAGAGGTCTCATCCACTCTCCTGTTACTTTCCAGGTTTCTCTGACTATTTACTTCAACTCTGGTACCTGTTTATATACAATTGTTTTGTTCTTTTGTATTTCAGGTAATTTTGTCGTTATGATTCCCTAACTTATTGGGTCTCTCGCTGCCTTTGGTATTGGCAGACAGGCAGTTATTCTGCTGGTGTTTTGCATTTTGGCAAAGTCTTTAACTAATCCAATCATTACATTTTTGGCCCGAATTGCATTGGAAACCTTTATCACCTGTGTTTCTGACTGTACTTCCCTCTTCACTCTAAAATGAAGAGTGGTCAGTTGACCTTTTTGGATATCACATCCCAAAGACATTAATAACTATAAAATGAGCATTGGCACAATTACTCATAGCATTCCTGAAACAGTTAAACATGTCTTATCTGCAGCTTTGTTGGTTCCACAGTTTACACACTCAGTAGTCCGGAATGCATTTTCTTCACTGGGGTATAGTGAATCCAGGGGTCCACACCAGCTACTTTGACTTCTGTACAGGTGGTCAACAGTACCTGGTGGGGTCCAGTCCACTTTTCTTTCAGCGATTCTTGGTTCCAGTTTTTAATGTACACCTCATCTCCCGGATGTATGTCATGAACTGGATTCTCGGGAGTCACTGGCCTATTCCACACGAGGGCGCTCCAAAGCCGGGCTAAAGTTTTCCCAAAAGACAGAACATAATTATACACTTCCTGCTTTCCCGTGACATGTACATTTGGGTTAGGTTCAGGAAATTCATATGGTTTCCCGTACAATAAGGACTAACAGTCATTCCACTCCTCGGTTTTATCTGAATCCTTAACAGTGCTATTGGCAAAGCTTGGGGCCATTGCAATTTGGCTTCTTGGCATATTTTACTGATTTGCCTCTTTAGTGTCTGATTCATCCTCTCTACCTGTCCACTTGACTGGGGTCTCCATGGTGTGTGGAGGTCCCAGGTTACTCCCAGCAATCTACTTACTTCTCTTACTACTGTGGCTATAAAATGGGGCCCCCTATCTGATGATATTCCTAGGGGTACCCAGAACCTGGGAATGATCTCCTGTAGTAACCACTTAACTGTTTCTTTTGCTTGGTTTGTGCAACAGGGAAGGACTTCTGGCTATCCAGAAAATGTGCCAACCCCCACTAATAGATATTTGTATCCTCGAGTCCTTGGCAATTCTGCAAAATCCACCTGCCAATAGTCTCCTGACTCTGTTCCTATCCAAATCTTTCGTAGCTGTGTCTGTCATCTAGCCACTGGGTTGTTTTTCAAGCAGATTTCACATTTTGACATTACTGATTTTGCCATTGTTAGCATCTGTACCAAGATTAAACTTTGCTTTAGCAATTTTACCAATGCCTCTGCACCCCAACGACATTCATTATGTTTAATTTGTAGAACCTCTCATTATCAATGAGGGTAACACTATTTGTCCTTGTGCAGTTACACACCATCCTTCTGAATTCTTTTGTGCATTTAGCAAACATCCCAATTTCTCATCTTCTACTGAATATTTTGGTTTTGGAGGTAAATTTAATTGAGATACATTAAGTTTTAAAGGTATCAATGCCATTGTTGTTTGTACTTCTCAAGTAACCTGTGGGGGCTGTCTAGTCTGCCTTTCGATTTCCCTCACTGTCCTGGTTTAGGGCAAATTTGGGAGACAATATCCAAAGGGGGGCTCCTCCAGAAAGCAAACCCACACGGCCCCTCCCCCCAACCGGTTTGGGAAGAATTCCTCAGAGAGAAGTGGAAAGAACTTTTTGATTTAACAGGCACAGCACCCCCCAGCACCCAAAATGAACAATACGGGATGACACCACTCTTTCATCGCTCTGAAAAAGATGACAAATTCAGAAAGTCTCTCTTGTGGATGGTCGCTCTGTTATCAATCCCTCTGACGCTGGGGCAGCTGCTGCAGGCCACAGGGTGCAAACTCTCGGTGTTGCCAGGTCCCAGTGCAGAGCAGGTTTGAGTAGGTCCAAAAAAGAAAAAGGAAAGGAGAAACAGTCCAGGAAGAAATTTGGACTGTTTAGCTAAACTAGAAGCAAGAGCAAGAGCAAAGCAAAAAGCAAAAGCAAAAAATCAAAAGCAGCACTATGTACTGCCCCGTCTCTGTGTCCCGCCAGCCATGGGGGAGCGGCTGATAAGAAACCCAAACAAAGCTTTCAGTCTTCAGAGCCAGTCTTGAAGGCACAGAACATGATATCCAGCATAAACAGAAGACATGAATGGGGATACAGGCTTCATAACATCACCCTAGGACACTCACAAATTTTGGAGCTTCCTGATTGGTGTGCTTTATAGTGTGTAATTGCCACTTGTTCAGGTTTTTGTATTGCTTTTATCAATTGCAGGACTGCATCTTGATGTTTAATGTGGGTACCCCGAGTAGATAACAGTCCTCTTTCTTTCCACAGTGCTCCGTGTACATGCACCACTCCAAAAGCATACTTTGAGTCAGTCCACATGTTTACCTTTTTCCCTTCACTCAATTCTCGTGCTCTAGTTAAGGCAACAAGTTCTGCCCTCTGGGCAGATGTATTTGATGGTAGTGCTTTTGCCTCCAATACTGTACTGATTGTTGTTACCGCATATTTAGCGTATCTGGTTCCGTTCTCCACAAAGCTGCTTCCATCTGTGAAGAACTCTCATTCTGGCTGCTCTAGCTGGACATCTTTCAGGTCTTGTCTCACTGAATAAGTGTACTCTATTACTTCTACACAGTCATGCTCTAATGGGCCTTCTTTAGTTGTGGTACCTATAAACAAAGCTGGATTCAAAAGGTTAGTTGTCTTTAATGTGACATCATCCTGCTTGGTAAGGATTACCTGGAATTTTATCATCCTGCTTGGAGACAGCCAATGGCCCCCCTTCTGCTCTAAAACAGTGGTTACCATGTGTGGTACATAGACATCTATGTGCCCTCCCATAGTGAGCTTCCTGGCTTCTCATACCAGCATTACAGTGGCTGCAACTGCCCACAGACATGAAGGCCATCTGGCACTTACAGTGTCAAGTTGTTTGGAAAAATAGCCCACCAGCCTTTTCCAGCTTCCCAAATGTTGGCTCAGGACTCTCACTGCTAAGCGCAGCCTTTCATGTACAAACAGCTGAAAATCTTTAGACAGATCAGGTAACCCTAATGCTGGAGGAATTGCTAGTGCTTTTAATTTTAGGAAGGCTTCTTTCTGTGATTTGCCCCAGGTGAATGGCTGCACCTTCTGGGCTTCGTACAGGCATTTCGCAATCAGTCCGTAGTCCATGATCCACAGGGAACACCACTTTGCCATCCTGAGGAAGACTTGCAGCTCATGTAGATTCTGGGGCTCGGGAATAACACAAATAGCTTGGATATGGTTAGTATCTAGTTTTCATTGCCCTTGTGAAATTTCACATCCCAGGTACATCACGGTCTGTCAGGCAATTTGTGCCTTTTCTCTGGATACTTTATAACCTCCTATTCCCAGTGAATTTAAAATCTCGATTGTTACCTTTATGCAGGTTGCTTTTTCTTCTGTAGCTATCAGTATATCATCAACATAGTGAAATAACAGGTATTGGTCTCTCGGTACTTGCCCATTCTCAGTCCAAATCTCCAGCTCCTTCGCCAGTTGGTTTCCAAATAGGGTCGGACTGTTCTTTTATCCTTGTGGAAGCCATGTCCAGGTGAGCTGGGTTTTCCTTCCGTTCCATGGATTTTCCCATTCAAATGCAAACAGTTTCTTACTTTCTTTGTCAAGGGGTATGCAGAAAAAGGCATCTTTTAGATCAATTATGGTAAACCATTTATATATCTCTTTTACAGATGTCAGCAATGTGTAGGGATTTGTAACCACCAGATAAATGTCTTTTGTTATTTAGTTTATTGCTCTCAAATCCTGCACTAATCTGTACTCACCATTTGGTTTCTTCACTGGAAATATTGGTGTATTAAATTCTGATTCACATTCCTCTAGAATTTGGCGTTTCAAGAATTTATCAATAATCTTTACTATTCCTTGCCGTGCTTCTGGTTTTATGGGATACTGTTTGACCTGTATAGCCCTCGTCCCTTCTTTTAACTCTACATGTACTGGCTGAGCCAATTTAGATTTTCCTGGTATATCTATTTCCCATATACAGGGGATCACTGCATCTTCTACTTAGGGATAGAGGGGACCGGTTTTTCTTTGATAATTAAAATTTGTCCCGTCTTTGATTCAGGTATTTTCATTAGAAGTTCCCCATTCTCAAAGGTTATTATGGCATCAAGTTTTGCCAGAAAATCCCTCCTTAAAAGTGGAATTGGACACTCAGGTACATATAAGAATTCATGCGTTAAAACCTTGTTCCCAAAACACAAATCTAAGGGTTGCAAGAATGGCTGATTTTCCTCCTTCCCTGTGGCCCGAACTATTGCTATTTGCTTGTCCCTAATTTGCCCTTGCAAATCATTTAGTACAGAATACATAGCCACCATATCCACCAGGAATTCTACCTCTTTATCCCCTAATTGTATGGTTACCATGGGTTCCTGTACTGATTCCAGTCCTAGTCAGCTGTGATACTCGCCCAGTACCATCGCCTTGGCAACGTCTTCCTGCTGGAACTGATTGCCCTGGTTAAACCCAGTTGTTCAGGTTGCTTGGGCATTCTCTCTTCCAATGCCCCTCCTGCTTGCAATACACACACTGATTTAAGATTAACCCTTGCATGACTGGTCCTCCGCGGCCCCTGCCAAACCCGCCTCTACTCAGTCCACGACCACCTCTGCCACGTCCTCTGAAATCTGGGTTCCCTTTTCCTTGTATTACTGCCAAAAGACTTTGCTGCCTTTTACTAGTCTTCTTTTCCCTATTATTGTATACCTTCCAGGCTACCTCAAGTAGTTTATCCAGATTCCTTAATTCCTCCCCTTCTAATTTTTGCAATTTCCTCCTGATATCATCCTGTGACTGCCCCAGGAATATGAGAGCAAGTTGAACCTTCGCTTGCTCTGTACCTATCTGGAGATCTGTATATTTTCTTGCTGCTTCCTTAAGTCTTTCTAAAAATGCAGTAGGGGATTCTTTCTTTTCCTGTCTGACCTCATACAGTTTTGACCAATTCATAGTCTTAGGTATAGCATTCTGAACCCCTATCTGGACCCACTGCTGATATTTCTTTAACTTCTGCATACCCCCAGGTGTATTAGGATCCCACCCTGGACCCTCGGTTGGAAAATTATCATCTAGAGTCCCTGTCACCAGCCTATTTCTAATATCTTCTCTCACTCTTTCCTTGGCAGCCCTAAGCACCATCTCTTTCTCAGTAGAATCCATTAAAGATTAAAGTATCTAGTATCACTTGTGTATTATCCTAGTCTGGATTCTGAGTTTTCATAATCATTTTTACCACCTGTGCTACTTTATCAGGATTTTCCCTATAAGTCCCAGCTGATTGTTTCCAAATTACCAAGTCCCCAGGAGAGAAAGGTACCTTTACAAATACTGGCCCGTCTGCTGCTATTCCCTGTCTCAAGGGGGCAATCACAGTCCACTTTTGTCTGCCCAGGTCTTTTTTAGCCAAGACTGGGGTGAGCTTTGACTGAGTTCGAGTCCTGTGAGATACGGGTGTCCCTGATTCACCACTATCGCTATCTTCTTCACTTACATCTCCCCCCTCCTTGTATTACAGTTAAATTTTGATCATCTCCTGGGGAAGAAGGATCAGGTGAAGGTGAGAGAGGGGGGTAGAGAGAGAAGAGTGAAGTAGGATTAGGTGAAATAGGGTCAGGTGGAGGAGGGGCAGGTGAGGGCTGCAGAATAGGGCCAGGTGCTCTTGGCCCTGTCAGAGCTATTTGTAAATCAACTTCTGTATCATTCCTCTAACACAAACTTTTTTCCAACGCCAGGTGTTCTAAACAATGCTTCTCTTTTACACAAATCTCGCACTTATCACTCACAAATGCCTTGACCATGACCAATCCACACTCAGTCTGCCATTCTGGCTTATCTCGCAAATGGAAAAACAAACCAACATACGGAACTTCATCCCATTTTCCCTCTCGCTTACAAAACAACATCAACTGTAAAATGGTGTTATATTGCAAAGACCCATTCTTAGACCATTTTTTCCCACTCTCCAGGACATATTCTGGCCACCATGTATTACAATAATCAATCAACTTAGCCTTCATGCAATTCCTCCCCAAAGTTACCCTGTTTCCGATGCACTAATAAGCACCCCAAAGGAGAAGTATGGGGGCATTGCCACCCAAAATTCCTTTAAGCTTCTCCATATTACAGCTACAATACACCAAAAATGCCGAGCCTGCAACATTTTTGTGATGGTCTAGGCAATACCACCAGGAAATCCTTAGCCCAACCAAGCATAGCTTTCGCTGCATCATATTGGCAGGCAACCAAACCAGAGTAAAAGCACCTGACCTTTCTAGGGGACGTTGTGAGCGGCTGGGGATCATGCACCGATGGGGTCCCGGAGAATCCCTCGGTGCTGTCTGAAGAGTGATCAGGTCGTGGGGTCCTCAGCAGCACTCACAGGGTCCCATCTGGGTGGCCAAAAATATTAGCGTTCAGGAATACATAATCACAGAATGATTATATGCAGGTGCTTTTATTGAAGAGCTCTGGGTGTCAGGGGTGTAAAGACCCAAATCTGACCCTGCCATGGGTTCAGGATGAACATGTTTTTATATTCTATTGTTATATAACTTACATATTATTTATTAAACTTACATTGTTCTACTGTATACATTGATTTCATCCAAGCATGGGTTTCTCATGATCCCCCTCAAATCCTTGAACATAGTTTCTTATGATTCTTCTTATGATTCAACAATAATTGTATCTAATTACTAAACAATCATCACATCTAACAATTATATAATTTATCATATACTGGTTACACAGATGCAGTTTCACATGATCTGGCAAACACAAGGCCTAACATTTTCCCAGGGCCTACTAAGCCTAACTTTCTTTCTAACTCCCCTGAATACACCATGATTTTAGAAACATTTTATCCCTATACTATCAGCCTCAGCTAAGAAGCAACATCTTAGTCTGGAGTCCAGATGTAGGAACTCAATAAAAGAAATATTCTGGACTAAGAGACACCGTTTTACAAACTATAAAAGACACACGAGTTATCACAGAGGCAGAAGCCTTCTACACACACACCCTGAAGGTGTTTGAGACTTCTCCCCAGAGTCTGGATGTAAACCCATGGTTACTTCCCTGGAGACTGAGGGAAAGGATCTCAGTGTGTGCCCCATCAAGAATTGGATGGTAAGATACATGGAATCCTATGTTGTATTGTTTCTTCACTGGCTGTAACCTTAATAGGTACCTTTAACCTTGCGCTGGATATATCTACTAGTATTCTCTCTTTTTGTCCTTATTCCTGTGTACTATTAGTTTGTTTTAAGTCTTATATCTGTGAGTCTTATGTCCATTAAATAAAAAATTCATTCTATAATAGACTAAATTAGCCATTATTAAAGAACTTGTGAACGAGAGTGGGTTTTGGGGTGGTGGCTGCCTCAATAAAGCTACTGCCTGCTGCCAGAGGCCTGGGCAAAAGTCAGGAAGTTATCAAAATCCCCACATCCTTTCATAACATTTTTTGGCATAATCAAAACAGGATAATGGCAAATTATTCAAACAATGAGACTAAAGACTTATTCAACTATTTACAGGGGCACAGTGTTAATCTCCTTCCAGTACACAACTGGTTTGAGTGGGAAAAAATCCACAAGAACATAAATGGAGAAAATATCATTGCTCTTGCACTTGTATCATGTTTAAAACTACATGTGAGTGGCAACAAGAAATGATCGGACAACATGACACATTAAAACAAGAGCTAAAAAAATTGAAAGAAAAAACCAAAACCTTGGAAGGAAAATTTGAATTAACATAATAGAAAACCCAACTCTGCGGATGTTAAAGAAATTCCAAAATTCACAGCATCACTGAGGACGAGAATCATGACATTCAGAAAAACTCTAATGAAATTGGTGATTCAGATGTTGAATTGGATTCTAAGAAAAGCACAGAAACCCTGCCTCTTAAAGAGAGACAAATTTCAGAACTTGAAATCTGTAATTAAAACCAAACTCTCTGAGGGACCCCAAGGTGGTCAGAGGAGAAATATGGTCACAACATTTCCCTTTAATTCCCTACCATCACCAAATCTCCATGATCTGTGGAAAAATTGCTTCACGTAGAAAAATGAAATATTATTGGATGATAGAGAAAATTTTGGATTCTGGGCTGTAAGTGTCCTGTTACATCCTGAACCAGACCCTCCTGTCTTAATTACCCACTGGGCAGGAGGAACAATGCAGTCAGCTAAAAATACCTCTACTACTTCAAAAACCAGCTGTTTTCAAGCAAAACACAAACATGCAGATGCAGATAGCCCAGCCTCTGCAGAGATGAATCTTACCTTTGCTTAAAGAAGCTCCAAATGCTCTAAGAAATTGTTTTGTTGAGAAATGGGTAACAACTCCCTTGACTTTCAAGTATCGAGAGCTCCTTTCAGGCAGTGGAGGATAAAAAAGCAGCAATTCAAACCCTTACTCTCACAGAAAAAAACCAAAACAACCTAACAGTCCTTTACAGCAGAGAAACAAGAGAGAAAACCTAAGGGCTAGATGACCTGTAAGTCAACTACCTCTGACGTTCCTGCATTTCAAGAGCTTCATATTAGCTGTGATGTTGTATTGCACTAAATAGTTTATTTAGTTGTTGTTTTGCACTGGGTGATTGGAGATTTGCACTGAGTAGTCTTTATATTGCACTGAATAGTTTATGTTATATTATGTGGTTTGTTATTCCCCTCTCTCTTACCACATGGCTTCTCCCTCACCCACCCCTCTGCCCAGTACCCCCCAGTGGTCTCTTCCCTGGTCAGTCCCTCCCCTTGCCCCTCCTTACTGGTATCCATTGGCCATGGTCCTCTTCCTCCACCCCCCATTCCCCCGGGTTAAAAGTGTCCCGCCATGAGCCAACACTCTCTTCCCATGCAGGTTTTTCCATCTGGTGGTTCTCAAGTCAATAAACAGAGGACATTTGTTCCCACGTGGAGAAGAGCGCTTCTCATCTTTTGCTTTTGTCTATGTAAGATCGTGTGGGCTAGGGTCCATAGCTAGCCAGAGTGGACCCAAACAGTCCGTCCAGACATGGTTCTTACACTGTGAGAGCAAAAACACATTTGAAAACTTGCAGCTAAAAGTACAGTTTGGAATCTCTTTAAATACTCCTACAGAAGCCAAAAGCTAATGTTATAGATGAGTAATGAGATGGTTGACTCTCACAATTAATGGGTGAATGTTATGTATATGTTATGAGAAGTTTTGTAGATGTGTAGTTATGTTACTGTAATATGTCCTTCCCCTTACATTGTTATCAAGGGATGGCCTTGGTAGTTGGGGCATTTGGGGAGGGTTGGCTTGTTACTATGGTAACACCTGACCTCCAATCAAGATGTAAGAAAGTGATCACCACTGGATGACAAAGAAGGAGTCGACTGACAAGACTTTGGGAGGGGCTAGAGGTATAAAAGGCGGAGCATCCATTTTGCAGACGAGCATATGGTGGTTTAATTCCATGCTCCCAGTGCTGTAATTTTTCCTTATTTAGTCCTTATTTAGTCCAATTTTTTGTAAAGGTTTAATAAATCTTTGAAATTTTAAAAGTGAGCATAGTTTCTCACACTAAATTTAAGTTTTAAAAGAAATAAAATTAGAATTGGTTAAAATAACTCTAATGAAAAGCATTATCTCTTACACTACTAAAATCTGTTTTAATGTAATTAAGATTTTAAAAAAACCCATAATATTTAGAATGCATTCTTCTTACAACTCTTTTGTTTGACTAATAAAAAAGGCAAACAGAAAGCAATGTTTAAAAATTGATTCTCAAAACCTAATTGTGAGACAGAGCCTTTCTACTGTGGGTGTCCCAGGTGCATTTGCACATGACAGTTTTCGTGTTGGCTGCCTTCAACTGAATGCCAAGTTCCCTTTTAGGGGGTGAAATACCTGAATTTTCTCTGGTGGCCACAGGCAGAGTTCACTCAGATACTTTGGCTTTCCTTTTAGTGTACGTTTGTGTGTATATGTGGACTGTCTGTATGCGTGTGGCTGCCATGTTCCAGATGGCCAGGAAAGCAGCTTCAGAAATGCAGGTTGGTGCTGCTGAAGGAAAAGATAGACAATAGAAACTCCTCCTGCCTGAAGGAGACATTAAACCAGTTTCCTCTGTCTCTCAACCCCCAAGCTCTGCCTGCTTGCAAAGACAAAATTTACATACCAAAAAAAAAAAGCCAATACTAGTGATATCTCACTCTGTAGTAGAACTAATGAATACCCCTGCCTTTGCCTCAAATTCCAAAATAAAAAGTGTTTTGTTAACTGATGCCTCAACCAAACACGTTGATGGTAGATGGAAGTATAGAGCAGTGACTCTGAATATTGAAACAGAAGTGGAAGTGATAGAAGAAGGATTAGGAAGTATACTGGTGAAAGATTTGAAAGCAGTAGTACTGGTAGTAAGAAAAAAGACAAAGACTGTATTATTAATTTTGTATGATTATCTGAACTGATGCCACATAATTGTGTTAGAGGCAGTGTTAGATTGGCGAGTAAATGAAAAAGAGATTTGACAGAAAGAAAACTTGAATGGTTGTTTTTACAGACTCAGTCATAATAAATCCATATAGGTTGAGTTAAAACTCATGCAAAAACAAGGCTATTATAACAACAAAGTGAATTTGCTGAAAATTAATCCACAACACTAATATCAATGTAGTAAATGATTAAACCTTATTTTAACAACACAAAACAAAAGCTAACCATTGACCAAAAAAGTATGTAAAATACTTTTATATGATATTCCCAGTACCAACTAAAGCTTAGATAAAAACCATCCAGACCTGGCACCACCTTCACACATCAAAAGTATTAAGATGCTGGTCATCTCAGCAAATAGGATATATTAAACCTCTAAACCATTTAACAGTTACAAATAATTACCACTAAAAGCAAACATGCTGATGCAAAGGGTACTATATCAGGACTCAGTGACTGATTTTCCAGTCTCCCTATCCCAAACTCTATACAGAGTGAACGTGGATCACACTTTGCCAGTGTGGTGATACAAGATTTTGCCAGGAAGGAAGCTATCAAATAGATTTTCCATGCACCTTATTATCCCCAGACAAATAAAATGATGAAGCACACCAATGGTTTACTAAAATGTTACCTTAACCCACACAAGCCTGGGTGGGATAAAAGATTACCTTCTGCACTGTACCAGATAAACAACTGATATGGGCCGATGGGCAACCTGGTTTCACAAGCTTTCCTGAGTCCTATGTCTTTTAAAACAACTCCAAATAACAAAACTAAAACTTTGCAGAATAACTTGACAGTGAGCCAACCAGTCATGGTAAAGCTGCCTCAAATTAAAATTATACCTGACTGACAAATACTCGAGGGCCAATGGACTGAGTGGCTACTGATTCTCATAGCCACCAACACAGGATTAGCTCCCAATGGGTATTCACGACATTCTAAACTGTCCTTGTTTCTGTAATAAACATGCTTTTGCTCTAAACAAAACCAATTTCCCAATGAAGCCTCATAAACTGTTCCTATAGTGTCCCTGTGTGGCAGCAGTGAGCATAGCGTCATGTTTACAACTAGAGGCCAGAAAGGGAACCCCTACCATAATTCTTTATAAAAACCAAATCTATTATTGCTTAAGTTCTGTTATTTTGATTTCTCTAATAAGTAGGGTTTAAGTATGCCCTCACTAGACAAAAGCTAGGTGTGTATCCAGACCTGGAACAAGAAACCATTCAAGCAGCAGTGAAAGGACTGTCTACTACCTGCAAAGCTGTGAAAACTACTGAAATTCCTGGACTCCTGTTAGTGAATAAAGATGTCTCTGAACACAAAGAGGCCATACTGGAGTGCATAGAAACTAAAGAATCTGCTGCAACCAGAAATGTTAATTATAGTATTATCTACATTTGTATGCTTACAAGTCAATGTTTGCAACAATGCAGCATGGCTAATCAGCCATCCCAACAAAAACTAACAATGTTGTTTTTCCTAAACACGCCTACAACAAATGTTACCTGACCTTTGAAAAGGGAAATTCACATGTAAAGTTAATGCAAGCTCTGACATCGATAGCAAATTGCGATTACAGAATCACAGAAATTCTAGGTTGGAAGAGACCTTTAAGATCATCGAGTCCAACCCATGTTCTAACACCTCAACTAGATCATGGCACCAAGTGCCACATCCAGTCTTTTTTTAAACTCTTCGAGGGATGGTGACTCTACCACCTCCCTGGGTAGATGATTCCAGTATTTGACCACTCTTTCTGTAAAATACTTCCTCCTTAATTCTAGCCTGTATCTCCCTTGGCGCAGCTTGAGACTGTGTCCTCTTGTTCTGTCTGTTGTTGCCCGGAGCAAGAGACCGATGCCCAGCACACCACAGCCCCCCTTCAGGAAGGTGAAGAGAGTGATAAGGTCACCCCTGAGTCTCCTTTTCTCCAGGCTGAACAACCCCAGCTCCTTCAGTCGTTCTTCATATGGCTTGTGTTCCAAGCCCCTCACCAGCCTCGTTGCTCTCCTTTGGACACGCTCAAGCATCTCAACGTCCCTCCTAAAGTGAGGGGCCCAGAACTGGATGCAATACTCCAGGTGAGGCCTCACCAGTGCTGAGTACAGGGGAAGAATGACCTCCCTGCTCCTGCTGGCCTCACCGTTCCTGATACTGGCCAGGATGCCATTGGCCTTCTTGGCCACCTGGGCACACTGCTGGCTCATGTTCAGCCGACTGTCACCCAGCACCCCCACGTCCCTATTACAGCGACCTGATGAGGTCTTCAGGGGTGAGAGAAGTGGACGAGAATCTTAGTTGATGATCAGAAGGCTGGATTTATTGATATATGATATATAATACATTATAACTATACTAAAAGGAATAAGGAGAGAAGTTGCAGAGGCTGCTAAGCTAAGAATAGCATAGAAAAGAATGAATAACAAAGTTCTGTGTCCAGCAGAAAGCAAGGACAAACTCTTTCTGTGAGTGGTCAGCAAATCCAAACACTCACAGAAGCCCAATCACCGCTGCACCTGTTGCATTCCACACCAGCCGATAACAATTGTTTCCATTCTTCTTCTGGGGCCTCAGCTTCCCAGAAGATGAACAAATCCCAAAGAAAGGATTTCTATGAAAAAATGTCTGCAACATCTCACCTTTCTAAATTGTATAAATTAAAAAGAAAAATGCTGATGTGAAATGAACAGGAAATTTCTTCACCTGTAAAAGATAAAATACTAACAAATTACTAAAACCATACTACAATCTAAGAAAATGCAAAAAACAATGCAAAGAAAATTCAAGTCCAAGCAGTCCAAGCAGCTGAGTTTTAGGAACAGTCCGTGAGCTGAAGTTGTGTCTTTTGGACATGTCTGAGAGTCCCTTTTGGTCCTGAAAACAGACTTGCTGCAAAAGAGTCCCATCAATAGTTATCAAAAAACCATTGACAGTCATACAACAACTTCAAACAATTTCTAACAATTTGAACAACTTTTGGAATGTCCTTTTCTGGCCCTTCAATGCTTCAGTGCTTCAGACCTGCTTCCCGCTATCTTCAATCTTTTTTATTTAATTAATTTTTTTTTTTTTTTTGATCGAAAAGGAAAAGAGCAGCAGCTGAGCAGAGCAGTGCCAGAGAAGGAAAAGGCCCTGGGGGCCCTGGCCCATGATGGACCAGGGACCCCAAAACTGGCCCACAAAGGGGGACCAGGACCAGTAGGAGAAACCACAACTCCCAGAAATATCAGGAGGCCATGCAGTGGCCCTGGCCCAGAAACTTCCTGAGCCCAACAGGCCAGGCCAAACCCATGAAGCAGGCTCTGCATTCCAACAGGCCTGCACCCTGCTGCCAGTACAATGGCAGCACGGGTAGTGAGATGCTTCCTTTCCCCAAAACCACTGAGGCATGCCAGCAGTGAGGGAACAGAATCCTTCCCCAGAAATCCCATCTGGGGTCTGGAGATGTTTGTTTCCCACAGCAAACCAGCCATGGTCTCCTCCATCTGTGCCCTCTCCCTCTGCAATACAAATGCATCAGGTGTATCTTCCATCCACCCCATGGCATCATCCCCTCCGGGCTGGGGACCAAAGGCAGAGCTTTTGGGACCCACCTGCCCCCCACCACTAGGGCGCAAGAGAGGCGGCAGAGATGGCAGCCTCCAGGGGGCAATCCCCAGAAAAACACCCCCCAACTCGCCGAGAATGCTGATCTTGAACGCAGGCAGACACACTGCCCCCACAGTCAGCTGGCGGGCACCCCCCACTCCACGGAAGGAGAGACCAGCCACTGGGGCCGCTGCGACAGAGGCAGCTGGCCTGGGATGGTCCGAGCTCGAACAAGCCGCCGGTTCCAGGGCAGTCTCTGACGCCGACATGGAGGACAGAGTCTCTGATAGCGGCAGAACTGCTGGCACAGCTGGTGGAAGCAGCGGGGGGGCCAGAGCCGGGGAGGGAATCACGCTGGGTGTAGGAGCGGCCGCGGGCCGCTCCGAGGTTCCCGCGGGTTCGGCGCCGTCTCCAGCACCATCCTGAACAGGGACTGTCTCGGCTTGAGGTGGCGGGGAGGCCGGTGGAAGCGGCGGGGGGGCCGGAGGGGCTGGAGAGAACAACTCTTCTGCTGAGCCGGAAGCTGGAGATGCATCGTCATCGCCTAGCAACTCAGCAGGCACAGGCGCAGGCGGGGAAGCCGGAGAAGCCGTGGGCGGAACCACCTGGAGAGGCGGAGACAGGATCATCCAGAGAGGCGGCCGCGCTGGCAAGGCGGGTCTTGGAGGCAGATGCGGGGCTGGCAGGGGCGGGGAGGCCTTTGGGACCGGTGCCACCCCCATCTCTGAGTGGGGCGGGGTCCGAGAGGCCAGCTGTTGCAGCACCGTCCACTCCCATTCCCCCTGCGGGGGAGAAGGGCGGGAAAGAGAGCAGTCCATCTGCGCAGGCTCCGGAGAAAGAGTGAAAAAAACTTCTTCGCGTGGCAAAGTTTCAGCCCCCCCCGCCGGGAAGCAGGGGGGGCTGGGAAGCCCCAACTCATCGCCCACCGGGTCTTCTCCCACTGGGGACGGTGGAAACGGGGCCTGCCCATAGCAGTTAGAAATCCATGGAAAAACATCTGCTCTCTGTTTCAAAACTGGGAAAAGCTTTCTAAATGCTGGGTAGACAGGAGGGAAGACGCGTCCCTGACTCCAAACTAATTGGAAAATGGAATCCATGCACTCCCACATGAAAACATCCAAGGCGTATAGGATATCAGTAAAGAACCCAAAAAGCTTTGCCCATTGAAAGAACTCATAGAGATCTGTTTTTGACAAAAAAAATCCGTCCTCTTCACCCCATCTTTGCCAGAGGGCAATAAATTTCTCCTCTGAAGGAGAGAACTGAACCTCTTCCTCCAAGGCATGTGTCTTCCATACGAACAGCCACAAGCTATGAAGGGCTGGTTCATCAGGAAGGGAAAAGCCAACAGTACCTTTTGAAAGAGTCCAGCATGCTCTGGCCCACTCCACGGTTCTGCTGATCTTTCTGAACATCTCCCGGAGGGTTTTCAGGTTCTCTTTGTGGTCAGCCTTGGCTGTGAACTCTGTCCAAATCAGGATCTTCAGTTCTTCAGCTCCTGCCTTGAATCCACTTCTGTGGTCACTTCAAAGCAACCATCAAATGCTACACATACAGGATTTTTACCCAGTGCAGCAAATTGCTCCTCTGGTCTTATCAAATTAATTTTTGTTCTGACATGAGGGGTCACCAAATATTACAGCAACCTGATGAGGTCTTCAGGGGTGAGAGAAGTGGACGAGAATCTTAGTTGATGATCAGAAGGCTGGATTTATTGATATATGATATATAATACATTATAACTATACTAAAAGGAATAAGGAGAGAAGTTGCAGAGGCTGCTAAGCTAAGAATAGCATAGAAAAGAATGAATAACAAAGTTCTGTGTCCAGCAGAAAGCAAGGACAAACTCTTTCTGTGAGTGGTCAGCAAATCCAAACACTCACAGAAGCCCAATCACCACTGCACCTGTTACATTCCACACCAGCCGATAACAATTGTTTCCATTCTTCTTCTGGGGCCTCAGCTTCCCAGAAGATGAACAAATCCCAAAGAAAGGATTTCTATGAAAAAATGTCCGCAACAGGTCCCTTTCCACCTGAACACTGTCCAGCCACACCGTTCCTAGCTTATAATGCTGCAGGGGGTTATTGTGGCCAAAGTGCAGGACTCGGCACTTGGACTTATTGAACTTCATCCCATTAGATTCTGCCCATCCATCCAACTGTTCCAAGTCCCTCTGCAAAGCCCTCTGTCCCTCTAATAGATCAACACACGTTCCCAGCTTAGTGTTGTCACCCTGGTTTTTTAAGATTTTCTAAGCCTTCTGATGTTTACATTCTTGTAGTGAACTTTCTCATACACTTTCTGTAAATAACTCATTGTTTTTCATTCCTTTATGGAGGAGGAGAGAGTTGATGGACTGTTGGTTTGACCTGTGTCATTGCAGAGGTGTCACTGTCATCTTCCAATCCACTGTCACTTTTGTAAAACTATAAATATTGGAGTCAGAGAATAAAACTTTCCTTTTTTCCCTTCACCTTGAGAGCAGTGGTGTGCTTGTGTTCTTTCGTGTCGTTCAGCGACATAGTGTCATCTGCAAATTTGCTAATAAAGGACTCTAAACCCTCATCCATGTCATCAATAAAAATATTAAACAGAACTGGCCCCAGCACAGATCCCTGAGGGACACCACTGGTGACTGGTTGCCAGCTGGATGCAGCACCATTCACCACCACTCTCTGGGCCCGGCCATGCAGCCAGTTCTGAACCCAGCAAAGAGTGCTCCTGTCCAAGCCATGGCCTGCGAGTATGTCTAGGAGTATGCTATGGGAGACAATGTCAAAGGCCTTGCTGAAATCCAAGTAAACAACATCTACAGCCTTCCCTGGATCCACTAGGCAGGGTACCTGGTCATAAAAGGTGACCAGGTTGGTCAAACATGACCTACTCCTCCTAAATCCATGCTGGCTGGGTCTGATACCCTGGCCATTTTGTAAATTTTGCATGATGGCGCTTAATATAAACTGTTCCATTATTTTGCCAGGTACTGATGTCAGGCTGACTGGTCTATAATTACCAGGATCTTCCTTTGCAACTTTTTTGTGAATGGGTATCACATTGGCCAGCTTCCAGTCATCCGGAACCTCACCAGTGAGCCATGACTGTTGGTAAATGATGGAGAGTGGCTTTGCAAGCTCGTTTGCCAGCTCTCTTATTACCCTGGGGTGGATCCCATCTGGTCCCATAGATTTATGAATATCCAAGCATTTCAGTAGTTCTATGACTGCCTCCTCTTGGATAATGGGGGGACCATTCTTCTCCCTGTCACCATCAACCAGCCCAGGCAGGCAGGTGTCTTGAGGGCAAGTCATCTTCCCACTAAAAACTGAGGCAAAATAGGCATTAAGCACTTCTGCCTTTTCCTCATCTTCAGATACTAAGTTCCCTCCTTTGTCCAATAAAGAACAAAGGCTAGTCTTACCTTTCCTTATACCATTAAAGTATTTGTAAAAACATTTTTTATTATCCCTTACAGAAGTTGCCATTTGTCCTGGTTTAGGACAAATTAGGGGAAATCTCCAAAAGGGAGCCCCCCAAAACAAAACAAACCTCCAACCACCCCTCCCCCAACACCGGGTTCGGGAAGGAATTTCTCGGAGGAGCAAAGTGGAAAACAAAACCTATTTATTTACAAGTAACAAAAGAACACTCCCCAACACAAGAAAAGAAAAGAAAACAGACTGTGTTGTGAAGGGCGCTGAGCTTCTCTCGCAAGCTCCGGGTGTCCTGGACGTCCAGGTCAGGTCCAGAGCCAGTCCAGTCTTCAGGGGAGGGTAAGAAAGAGGGAACAAAAGAAAAGGAAAAAAAAGAAACAGCGCAAAAAGCAGAAAGCAAGAAAGCAAGCGGCTAGCCAAGCCAAGCAGCCAAAAGCCAAAAGCAAAAAAAGGCCTGGTCAAACACTCCCTCCTCTCTTCCCCGCCCCGCCGCAGCAAGACGTCTTGCCAGAAAAGGCACAGCTGCCAGACACAACACACGATATTGGGATAAAGGCTGTCAACCCACGACACCATTCTAAGTTCAAACTGAGCTTTGGCCTCCCTAATTTTTTTCTGCATGCTCTAGCAGCCTTCTTGAATACTTCCTTAGAGACCTGACCCTTCTTCCAATGCTGATACATCCTCTTTTTATTCTTAAGTTCCTCCAAAACCTCCTTGCCCAGCCAGGCTGGACGTTTACCCTGTTGACTGATCTTTCGGCACACAGGGATGGTCTGTTCCTGTGCCCTCAAGATCTCTGTTTTGAGGTATGCCCACCCTTCCTGAACTCCTTTGTTTTTTAGGACTGCTTCCCAAGGGACACTCTGAATAAGTCTCCTAAACAGGCCAAAGTCTGCCCTCCGGAAGTCCAATGCAAGAGTTTTACTGGTGCTCTTCCTGACTTCACCAAATATTGAGAACTCTATTATTTCGTGATCACTCTGCCCCAAGCGACCTCCAACCACCACATCTCCCACCAGCCCATCTCTATTTGCAAACAGCAGATCTAACATAGTCCCTCCCCTGGTGGATTCACCCACCAGCTGCAACAAAAAGTTGTCCTCCATACATTCTAAGAATTTCCTGGACTGCCTCTTTATTGCTGTATTAAGTTCCCAGCAGATGTCTGGTAGGTTGAAGTCACCCACAAGAACAAGGGCTGATGATCTTGAAACATTACCTAGCTGCTTATAGAATAAGTGATCTACCTCTTCTTCCTGGTCGGGTGGACGATAACAGACTCCCAGTATGGTGTCAGCCTTGTTGGCCTTCCCCTTTATTCTTACCCATAGACATTCAACTCCATCTTCCTTAGTTTCAATTTCGATGGCATCAAAAGTTTGCTTAATATAAAGGGCCACCCCTCCACCTCTTCTTCCTTTCCTGCCTCTCCTGAAGAGCTTGTATCCATCCAGTGCAGTACTCCAGTTATGTGAGTCGTCCCACCATGTTTCCGTGATGGCAACTACATCATAGCTCTGCAGTTGCACCATGGCCTCCAGCTCTTCTTGTTTGTTGCCCAAGCTGCGTGCATTGGTATACATGTACCTCATCTGGGCTACTGACTTCACCCCTAACTCAGCCTTGCAATTCTTGGGCCTGTTTCCAGATAGCTCAGCTGGTTCCCCTTCCCCCTTCAAACCTAGTTTAAAGCTCTCTCAATGAGGTCTGCCAGTTCATGAGCTAAAAACCTTTTGCCCTTAACAGAGACGTGTACCCCATCTGGTTCCAGCAGAGAAGATGCTGTAAAAGTTTCCCCATGATCAAAGAATCCAAAATTTTGCCGATGACACCAACCCTTAAGCCACTTGTTGATGATGCGGATTCTTCTGTTTCTTTCATCATTTTCTTCCGCCACCAAAGGGACTGAGCAGAACACTACCTGTGCTCCTGCCCTATCAACTACCTGACCCAGTACCCTGAAGTCCTTTCTAATTGCCTTGACACTCCTCTTCTCAATCTCATCACTGCCAGCCTGGACTATCAGCAGTGGGTAATAATCAGAGGGCTGAATCAGCCCAGGAAGTCTCTCAGTGATATTTTGTACCCGGGCCCCAGGGAGGCAACAGACTTCCCTGTGGGATGGGTCCGGTCAACATATGGGGCCCTCAGTTCCCTTCAGGAGGGAATCACCTACTACGATTACCCTTCTTTTCTTCTTGATGTTAGAGGTAGTGATCCGTCTTGCAGATGTATCATAATTGGGGGGTTCACTTGGCAGGCAATTGTCTCCTAAATCATCTAGTTGGGTCTCTAGATCTAGGACCTCATAACTATTCTGAAGTGGTACCTGGCTGGATGATGGGGAGAGGGAGGACTTTTTGCTATTACCTCCCTGAATGGGGACCCGATTCCACTCCTCTTCATCTACCAGATGCCCTTCTGTTGCCTGACAGCGGGAGGCATATAAGTCCTCAGTCTCTTGGTCAGAAGCCTCCCTTAAAGATGGTAGGGCTGAACTCCACCAGTCTATTTCCCTTTCACTTTCCCTGATACTCCTTAACCTTTCGACTTCCTCCCTAAGCTCAGCCACCAGTGAAAGAAGGTCATTCACTTGTTCACACCGCAGGCAGGTCTCCTCCACAACACTTCCTGAAGCCACCGATAAGCTCAAACACTCTGGACACGGATGGGTCTGTACAGACACATCCTTTTTGGAGGGCCCGACTTGGTCACTTATACCAGCCACAGCTTTTGACCGTGTAGAAACCATTACTGACAAACACCTCAAAAATAACCAGGCAGCAGAAAGACCTCAAAAAACACAGAGCACTCCTTACTAGCAAGAAAGCTGGCAACCCTGCCTGCTTGACCTGCCTGCGCGAACTGCCGCGCAAACTGCCTTGTATACTCCCCAGAGACTCACCACACCCCTGTTTGCCCGCTCCTGTTCGCCGTGCTCCGAGTCGCCGCTCTCCCCAGACACCTCTTATAATCAGCCACTCAGCAGCAACTGAGGAAGCTCCACCCTCTGCTCCTCTCTGACTCACAATGCTAGTTTGTTCTCAGACCACCATACATTTCCCGAAAGTATTCAAATAGTGAAAGCTCCACACCAAATATATTCACTAAAAGCCATCCTCCAACTGGAGTAATACTCCTCCTGGAAGGAAAGACAACCTAAGTCTCCATAAATCAACAAAGCCTGATGATACAATCAGTGCCTTAAAACCAAAGTTTACTAACCATTCAGAGGTAATTGAACAATATCAAATAACTTTGGATTTGCTTTTGACTTCCAAAATTACCAACAATTGCTGTGTATACATAGATCAGACTCTAAAAATACAGACTAATCTAAAAGAAGTTAAAAAGTACACTAGAATTTTTCATGAAATGCAAAAGAATCAAGAAAATATAGTTAAGGGGATGATCTCATGAATTCCAAATTTAAATATGACCATGAAAAAATTATTTGGTATAATTACCACATCCTAACATTTATGTTTGATACATAAATTATATTTCAAATTTACAAAATTGAATTTACCAAATGTGCAAATCTGACAATAACAATTTTCTCTAAAGATCTCAAAAGAATTTATTTAATGCTGTTCAGATAACATTAAAACCTTACTGAGTACTATTGGAGTGCCAAATAATTTGATAATTTTAGTTATTTTGATTGATATTTGTATATCATTTATAGTTTCACAAACATTACTTCAGAATGCTTGTCTTCACTCTGATTGTCACAGTGAGTAAGAAAGATTTCACCCTAAATATAACTTAGATTTTCATATGATTATGAAATCAAATTTGTTTACCTCTTCCTACCTCTTCAAGGTGAAACATAAGTAAAAACATCATTGATTTCCCCGAGACAATCAAACTATTTTATAACATATGAGTATTTGCCTAGATTATTGTAGAATTTTCTAACACTTACTACATTAAGCAAAACTGAACTTCAGTGAAAAAGGATACTGAACCAAGAAGCATAAATGAAAAAGAAGACTCACTGACCATCCATTAAACTCATTCAATCACTACAACAAAAGAACTACTTCCATGAATTCGTCCTTGTTCCTGGCTTGCATCTCATCCTCCTACGATTTCAAAATTCAAGGGGTGGGGGAACAACCTACCCTCCATGGACTAATAATTGAACTGTCCCCAATAACCAACTCAATGCAGTATCTTATAATCTTTTAGTTTGTCACTAATAATTTTTCTTTTTCTCTTTCCAAATATATACATATATCTGTGTTACATAACCTAATATATAAATACATAAGCCGAAGCAACAACAGGTGCTTCTTATCAATATCAATAACATGTTCAACATCTTTTAAAGAAATAATACAACTTAGATAAACAATGTGTATCAAAATACTCAGTGATGGTGCACACATATATGAAAGTGGATGCTTTTATAACATGGAGGCAAGAGATACCTGTGCTATCACTCCATGAGGTAAAACCAGTGCCTCTAAGTCACAGGGGTGAATTGTGGCGGGACATGTCGTCCCCTGTAGCAGGCACAGAACCTGCAATGCCTCCATGGCGTTCTGCAGCTTAAGATAGGAAATACCTTGTTACATGACTTGTGAGGGTTCCTCAGGGTGAGAGAGATAGACGAGAATCTTGCTTCATGATCAGAAGGCTGGATTTATTATTTTATGATATATATTACATTAAGACAATACTAAAAAGAATAGAGAGAGACAAGTTCAGAAGCTGCCAAGCTAAGAATAGAATAGGAATCTAAAACAAGAGAGCTCTCTGTGAATCTGTCTCCCAGAGAGCTTGGTCCTGATTGTCCCTTAATTGTAAACATGGAACATGGGCCAATCATAGGTGCACCTGCTACATTCCACAGCAGCCAATAATAATTGTTTACATTTTTCTTCTGGGGCCTCAGCTTCCCAGAAGAGGAAAACTCCTAAAAGAAAGGATTTTTATGAAAGAATGTCTGTGACAATGCCTAGTCATGACGACTGGACCTAAGAAACCCGTCTTCCACCTTCGGACACTTGCTTATCTCTCTGTAAGACTGTAGGTCACTTTCCCCTCGACCCTTACTATTGGACAATTTCTAAAACTCCGGTACCCTATATAAAGACCTACCTTTGCCCAGTTTGGCAGAAGACGCTGTCTCTGAGAACCTTCACAGAATACTCCAATAAAGACATCTCTGTGGAACCTCACACAGCTTTCTCCTCTCTTTCCTGGCATCTGCCAAAGGCACTTAGCAAGCTAAAGAGCTGAAATCACAAACGAGCTGATAATCACAAAGAGCTGAACTGCTTGCTAAGACTGCCTGCGGCTCTGGAGCCTGCCTGAGGGGCCCGGACAGGTTGTGCTTAATTGGACTTCTCTGTCTTGGACACTCATGTCAGCCAGGGTCTGAGAGACCCTGAAACGCCAGAGTCGCCTCATATTGGGGCACCGAACAAAAAGAACTCTGGAGCAGCATTTCTTCTTGAAATTGTTACTGCCTTCACTTGCCAAGACCCCCTGAAGATAAGTTATCCATTACAGAAGAAGTTATCTGAAGAGGCGTCCGATGACTCTCAGACATTTGGGACAACATCCTGAAGATTCGGACAAGGCAGACCATCCACCAGCAGAGCTTTGACCCTCATCTAGCTGAAGAAGTGTAAGCTTTAAAATGGCCTTTATTGCGCACATTTACCCGGGGTCCTTTTTCCTTTTTTTTTTCTTTTTTTTTTCTTTTTTTTTCTGCTGGCGGGGAATGGGGAAATGTGGGATCTAAACCTAGTACATTAAAATGATCCCAGAACGAGAGAGACTTATATTTACAAATCCTAGAAATCCTATCTTCTAACAATTTTTCTTTCTCTAAAGGTAATCTCTCAAAAACTAACCTGAAAAAATTTAAAAAATTGATTCTTTCCCAGTTTCCAGATACACACGCACACACTATCACTCTAGACTCCTTTTGGGACACAGTTGGGACCAGGATATATACTCTCCAAACTAATCAAGATTTTTCTGTAACTCGGTTTTTACCTTTCTTTCACATTATTACCAAAGCTGTAGAAAAAAAAAAATATAGAAAATTCAGGCCCTCTGCAATCGCCCCCTGCAGAGAACACTCCAACCTTCTCTCTCTCACCAGACCGCCTCCCTTCAAATGCCAATCATGCTGATAACATTCTTCCCCTCTCAGCCCTAGAATTCAGTCCTCCCATTTCCCTCGGTCCTAATGCTGCCTCTGACTGTTTCACCCTCATTCCCTGTCCCTGCAACGGGGAACACAAAATTCGGGCCGCTCCCCCCCACCCCCTCCGCTCATGCGGGGTTTGTGGGCTCCGCCTATTCCTTGGCACCCCCCTCGGATGCGGCATGCATGAATTCCATTCCACCCATTGGGCAACCCACGGTATCCTGCCAGCATCCTTCCCTCATGCTATCTCTGAATGTAACTGCGCCGCTTTTCTATGGGGTCAACTGCCCCCACCCCTGCCGCTGCTACCCCCACCCTCACGTGTCTCCCTACCCCCACTACCATTCCTGCCACAGCAGGAGGTCTCCCTGCCTGCCTGCAGCCCCAGCAAACCCTGTTGTACACCCTGTCGTACCTGTAGAAGCCCCAGCCAATCCCACTGCCTCCTCTCCCCTGCTTCTCCCTTGCACCCATCCCCAGGTTTTGCAACCACACACCCACCCAGAGTTCCCTGAACTGAACCTCCAAGACCCCCCACAGTGGCACTCCACTTCCCCGCGTGCCCCAGTCCTGTGCATGCTGTGCCACTCGTGGCGCTGCCATTCCAGCTCCACTGCTTTCTCCCTCTAGCCAAGCTCTGCCATGTGCCTCCTCACATTCTCTCCAGTCTCATACACCCCTGCAAAATCTCACTCCAACACGCCATAAAAAGCATAGGACACTGCCTGCTCACTCTCACTCCTCCTCAGAGGACAGCAGTGACAGTGACTCTGATTCTGATACATAGGACATTGATCCATGGGCTCTAATAATAATGGAAACTACTCAGGCAGGGGATTGGGAAATGGCTCAGAAAATTTCAGCCTTCCCAGTAACTTATATAAAGGGTGGGGCCACTACTAGGAAAATGTGGGAACCTAACACAAATAAAGAACTTATACAACTACAAAATATAGCCAAAGAACACGGTAGAAGTTCACATGTTTTTAGAAATTTCCTAGAAGCTATGTTCTCAGCACATGTTATAGTACCCCACGATATTAAAAATATTGCCCACTGCCTCCATTCCCCAGCAGAATACATGTTATGGGAAAGGCATTGGAAAAGAATTAAAAACATTATCAGACACCTATGCTACAGATGCTGATAGGCCAGGTTTTACGGTCAAACAGCTGGCTGGGGAAGGGGATTTACAGAAACCCTCTGACCAAGCTAACACCTTGCAAGCTTGCCATGAGTAACTCGAACAAACAATGCAAAGCAATTCTGGGGGCCCTACCCTTGGATACAGAACCTACCATAGAGCAAATGCTGGAAAGTTGTACACATCATTTGTCCACGGAAAACACAGTGGCCCAAGCAGTTGCTAAGGGTATTGCTGAAGGAGTTTCTGGTGCATTTGCAGTAGTGGCTTCTAAAAAGCAGGCCCCCTGCTATCACTGTGGAGACTTTGGACATTTTATAAAATACTGTCCAGACAGGTCACCTACCCAAAACCCCCATAACACCTACCAAAAACCCCAGAATCAGCAGCATTCAGGAAACTTCCAGCAGAGTGCAGTCAGGCCCCATGCAAAGACAACAAATCCAAAGCCATCCAGACCCAGTCACGCATCATCCCAGGAGATTCCAGACCACATGAAGAGGATCCAACACACAGAACAATACAGATGGTAACCTGGCACCAGCTGGTAACTGCTCTGTCCATTGGCTTTAATAATGAGAATGTTTATTGTGTTCCCACAGGCAAACATGGGCCAAAAGGTGGTCCTTTTGACATTTTATTATAGGTCACACTCTCCATGGCCCAGAGGAAATCTTTGCTGTTCCAGAAGTACAAACAGTGCACTCGGGACAAGAAATCTCTGTCCAGCTGTGCTGCATGGACTTAGCATTTTTCCTTTCAAAGGGAACACCAATCGCACAAGCCTTTCTACTCCCAAAGAATCACATGGAACAGCTTCCTGTCAACCCTACAGCAATGTGGGCACAAGTTGTGGGACCAAGTAAGCCTACCATCTAGTGTGGTCCTTCCTGCAGAGGGGAGAAGATCTACCGACCAGGGATGCTGGACACCAGTGCTGATGTGACCATCATCACTCGCTCAGAATGGCCAGCACACTGGGAACCACAACCGGTAGCAGACATGATTTCCAGGATTGGTGGAGTCACAGTGTCTATGCAAAGCAGGAACAACATCCTTATTGAAGGGCCTGAAGGCAAGTTGGCATCCATCTGCCCATTTGTGGTAAGGCCCTCCATCACCCTTTGGGGCAGGGGTGTTCTATCACAAGGGGGGGTGGGCTTCCCTACGTATTCCTTGTCGAGATTTCTAATTGGGGCCACTGAGGAGCACGCACTACCAGATATCCCTCAGCTCACCTGGAAATACCATGACCCGATCTGGATCGAACAGTGGCCCTTTTCTCAAGTCAAACTGCGCACACTACAAGCTGTCGTGGAAGAACAGCTTGCCAAAGGCCACATCGTCAAGACAACCAGCCCTTGGAACTCTCCAGTCTTTGTACTGCAAAAACCTGGAATGGACAGGTGGAGGCTCCTCCACAACCTTCACGATCCGTCCTTACAAATGGGTTTCATGATGGTTTGTGGATTGATCTCAGGGTGCAAAAAACCGACACGGTACAAGGGGATTTGCGTAATAATCAAAACAGATGCACCTTTATTGAATGACCACAGCAAAATGCAATTAGAGGGATTAAGGGAAAGAAAAAGAGAAAGAGAGAGAAAAGAGGGAGAAAGAGGGGGATATAGCTACCAAACATAGAGACGAAGTCCTTTGGTCCAGTCCAGTTGAGGATCCACCTGTTACATTGGGGAGATCTCAAAATGTCTAGCTAACTCAGAGGTTTTTGTTATGATAACTCTATTGGAAATTGTGAGGGGGGGAAACAGATACAATAAAGAATAGATGTAACACGTTGTCCATGTTCTCAGCAGTAAGTGAGAGCCATTGTTTTCTTGGTCCAGTGGTCACAACCTGAAGGCAAATATCTCGCTTTGGTCAGCTTGCCTCCCCCCACACACCTCCCCTGGGTTAGGTGTTTCAGTCCCAGTCCTTGGAAGGAGGAGAGGGGCCTTTTCACATAGGGGTTTCATGTCTCGGTCTTTGATGGAAAGGCTTCTTACATCTCAGTTTGTCTGTCACGGTGGTTGCAAACAAGTGACAGGGGTCTTCTGCAGGGAACCACCCAGAACTCAGGAGAAGTCCAGCCAGGCTGAGAGGTGGGACAACTTCCAAGGCTATTGTTGCGAAAAGGGCACGGTGCCCCCTTCTTCTTCTCATTGGGCTCAGTGTAGCATATAGTAAATACACCTGTGAAAACAATAACTTAGAAATGCTCTCAGATCTCGGGGTCTTGCTGCCATGTGACTTTCTCCTACAGGGCTAGATGGGGGGGATCTTTTCTTCAGTGGTCCCCCAATGACAATCGTGAGGCAGATGAGGAATATTTCAGACAGACTCTCACAAGTACCTTCGCAAAATCAGTGAGGACATTGAGGACATTTTTTTTTTTTTTTAATTTTTTTTTTTTTTTTTTTTTTTTTTTTTTAATGGCGGACAAGACAGTGTCCCTGCGCTGAGCTGTGCTGCGGAACTGTGCCGCGGAGCTGTGTCGCCGAGCCGGGCCTTGTAGCTGGGCCGTGGAGCTGGGCCTCGGAGCTGGGCCGCGGAGCTGAGCCGCGGAGCCGAGCCGCGGAGCCGGGCCTCGGAGCTGGGCTGCGGAGTTGTGCTGCGGAGCTGTGCCGCGGAGCCAGGCCTCGGAGCTGGGCCGCGGAGCTGTGCCGCGGAACTAGGCCGCGGAGCTAGGCCGTGTAGCTGTGTCGTGGGGGTGTGCCGCGGAGTTGTGCTGCGGAGGTGAGCTTCGGAGCTGTACCGCGGAGTTGTGTCGTGGAGCTGTTCTGTGGAGCTGTGCTTTGCTCCCTTCCCTGCATTCTGCATCCCTTGAAGAGTCTCTGTTACTACCTTAGCAGCTCTGTGGTGCCAACTTGCTGCTGGAGAATTCCTGGAACTCTGAAACCCCGGATTTTTAAATCCTTAATTTCCAAATCTCTGTATTTTTAAACCCCTAGACTCCTGTAACCTCGGATTTTAGAATCCTTGGATTCCTAAACTCTCGGATTTCCTGAATCCCCGGATTCCTGAACCTCCGGATTTTGAATCCCCTGCCGTCTGGTTGTTTCTGGGGTGTTTGTTAATAATGGTTTCTACAAGATCAAAAGCTGTGGCTGGTATAAGTGATCAAGTTGGGCCCTCCAAAAAGGACGTGAGTGTACAGACGCACCCCTGCCCAGAATGTGTGAGTTTATTGGTGGCATCAGGGAGTGCTGTGGAGGAGAACTGTTTACGCTGCGAACAAGTGAATGACCTCCTTTTAATGGTGGCTGAGCTTAGGGAGGAAGTAGAAAGATTAAGGAGTATTAGGGAAAGTGAAAGGGAAATAGATTGGTGGAGTTCAGTCCTATCATCTTTAAGGGAGGTTACTAATCAAGAGACTGAGGATTTATATGCCTCCCACACTCAGACGCTAGAAGGGCACTTGGTGGATGAAGAGGAATGGGAATGGGTCCCTGTGAGGGGTGGTAAAAATGGAAAAATCTGCCCCCCTCCATCATCCAGCCAAGTACCACTACAGAACAGGTATGAGATATTGGATCCAGAGATACAACTAGATGGTTTAGGAGACAATTGTCTGCCTAGTGAACCTCCTAATTATGTTTCACCTGCAACACGAGTTATTACCTCTAGTACCAAGAAGAAAAGAAGGGTAATCGTCGTAGGTGATTCCCTCCTGAAAGGAACTGAAGGTCCTATATGTCGACCAGACCCATCCCACAGGGAAGTCTGTTGCCTCCCTGGGGCCCGGGTACAAAATATTACTGAGAGACTTCCTGGACTGATTCAGCCCTCTGATTATTATCCACTGCTGATAATTCAGGCTGGCAGTGATGAGATCGAGAAGAGGAGCATTAAGGTAATCAGGAAGGACTTCAGGGTACTGGGTCAGGTAATTGACAAGGCAGGAGCACAGGTAGTGATGTGCTCAGTCCCTTTGGTGGCGGAGGATAAAGATGGAAGAAATAGGAAAATTCGTATCATTAACAAGTGGCTTAAGGGTTGGTGTCATCGACATAATTTTGGATTTTATGACCATGGCGAAACTTTTACAGCATCTTCTTTGCTGGAATCAGATGGGGTACACCTCTCCATTAAGGGCAAAAGGATTTTAGCTCATGAACTGGCATACCTCATTGAGCAAGCTTTAAACTAAGCTTGAAGGGGGAATGGGAACCAGCTGAGCTAACTGGAAGCAGGCCCAAGAATTGCAAGCGTAAGATAGGGGTGAACTCAGTTGCCCAGATGAAGTGCATGTATACAAATGCACGCAGTTTGGGCAATAAACAAGAAGAGCTGGAGGCCATGGTACAACTGCAAAGCTATGATGTAGTTGCCATCACGGAAACGTGGTGGGATGACTCATATAACTGGAGTACTACATTGGCTGGATACAGACTCTTCAGGAGAGATAGAAAAGGAAGAAAAGGAGGTGGCGTAGCTCTTTATGTTAAGCAAACCTTCGATGCCATTGAAATTGAAACAAAGGAAGAAGGTGTCGAATGTTTATGGATAAGAATCAAGGGGAAGGCCAACTACGCTGACATCATATTGGGAGTCTGTTATCGTCGACCTGATCAAGAAGAAGAAGTAGACGATTTATTCTATAAGCAGTTGTGCAATGTTTCAAGATCATCAACCCTTGTTCTTGTTGGTGACTTTAATCTACCAGATATCTGCTGGGAATTTAACACAGCAGTAAAGAGGCAATCCAGAAAATTCTTAGAAACTATGGAAGATAACTTTTTGTTACAGCTGGTAGATGAACCCACCAGGGAAGGGACTACATTAGATTTGTTATTTACAAACAGGGATGGGCTGGTGGGGGATGTGATGGTTGGAGGTCGTTTAGGGCAGAGTGATCATGAAATAATAGAGTTTTCAATACTTGGCGATATTAGGAGGAGCACGAGTAAAACTCGTACACTGGACTTCCGGAGGGCGGACTTTGGCCTGTTTAAGAGATTAATTCAGAGTGTCCCTTGGGAAGCCGCCCTTAAAAATAAAGGAGTTCAGGAAGGGTGGGCTTACTTCAAGGCAGAGATCTTGAAGGCGCAGGAACAAACCATTCCTGTATCCCGAAAGATCAGTCAACGGGGCAAACGTCCAGCCTGGCTGGGTAAGGAGATCTTGGAAGAGCTTAGGAATAAAAAGAGGACGTATCAGAGTTGGAAAAAGGGTCAGGTCTCCAAGGATGTATTCAAGAGGGCTGCTAGAGTATGCAGGAAAAAAATTAGGGAGGCCAAAGCCCAGTTTGAACTCAGGATAGCGACCGCTGTTAAGGATAACAAAAAATGTTTTTATAAATATATTAATAGTAGGAAAAAAGGTAGGACCAGCCTTTGTTCCTTACTGGACAAAGGTGGGAATTTAGTATTTACAGACGAGGAGAAGGCAGAAGTGTTTAATGCCTATTTTGCCTCGGTTTTTAATGAGAAGATGACTTGCCCTCAAGACTCCTATTGGAAAAAAAGGCTCCCAATATTACCAGTTAGATTGTGCCTGGGCCAGTCTGACCCTCGCTGCTGGGCCAAAGGCAGCAACTGCGGTGTGTCACCCCAGAGATACCTTAGCTTGCTGGTGGTTGCAGCTGGGCACTGAACAAGTCCAGGCTTGTTAGGACCCCGTTTACCTCAAGAGGATAGCTTCAGGCGATGGTGAAGAGAAAAGGAGATGGATTCTGCTGGAGGGTTTAATGTCCAGAGGTTTATTCCATGGTTACAGAGGTCTGAACGTGAGCAACTGCTCCAACAGAACAATGACCGCATGGTCTGATCACCTTTTTAAGCTCAGGGACAGGGGGAGGGGAGGTACAGGTGAGCCACCAACCAGGTGAGAGGGGCAGGGTCTCAGGGGAAGATGACACCCAGACAGGCCAATGACCTCTGGGCATAGGGGCATCCTTTAAACTTGACCAACCACACGACGCCTTGCTGGAACGTTTAGCCTGATTGACAGGACTCACTCAGCATGGGGGCAAGGGGGAAGGGATAGACGTATAGGCACACCTGGGAAAGTGACCTGGAAGGCCAAAATGGGACATCACAGCACACCACAACAGACTCCCGTCCGTCTGGACTGGTAGATGGTTTTAGGGAACAGAATGGTCCCCACATTATCCAGGAGGAGGCAGTTTTAGAACTATTGAAATGCTTGGACATTCACAAATCTATGGGACCAGACGGGATCCACCCCAGGGTGATGAGAGAGCTGGCAAATGAGATTGCAAAGCCACTCTCTATCATTTACCAACAGTCATGGATTACTGGTGAGGTTCCGGATGACTGGAAGCTGGCCAATGTGATACCTATTCACAAAAAGGGTGCAAAGGATGATCCTGGCAATTATAGACCAGTCAGTCTGACATCTATACCTGGCAAAATAATGGAACAGTTTATATTACGTGCCATCATGCAAAAATTGCAGGATGGCCAGGGTATCAGACCGAGCCAGCACGGATTTAGGAGGGGTAGATCATGTCTAACTAACCTGATCACTTTTTATGACCAGGTAACCCGGCTAGTGGATGCAGGGAAGGCTGTAGATGTTGTTTTTCTGGATTTCAGCAAGGCCTTTGACACTGTTTCCCATAGCATACTCCTACACAAGCTAGCTGGCCGTGGTCTGGATAGGAATACCCTTTGCTGGGTTCAGAACTGGCTGGATGGCCGGGCCCAGAGAGTGCTGGTGAATGGTGTCACATCTAGCTGGCGACCAGTCACCAGTGGTGTCCCTCAGGGGTCTGTGTTGGGACCAGCTTTGTTCAATATTTTTATTGACGATATGGACGAGGGCTTAGAGTCTTTTATTAGTAGTTTCACTGATGATACTAAATTGGGAATGAGTGTAGATCAACTAGAGGGGTGTAGGGCTCTTCAGAGAGACTTGGAACGGCTGGACGTATGGACAGAATCAAACGGGATGAACTTCAATAAGTCCAAGTGCCGAGTATTGCACTTCGGCCATAATAATCCCCTGTACCGATACAAGCTGGGGATGGAGTGGCTGGATAGTGCCCAGGTGGAAAGGGACCTGGGGGTGCTGGTTGACAGTCGATTGAATATGAGCCAGCAGTGTGCCCAGGTAGCCAAGAGGGCCAATGCCATCCTGGCCAGTATCAGAAATGGAGTGGCCAGCAGGAACAGAGAGGTCATTCTTCCCCTGTACTCGGCACTGGTGAGGCCTCACTTGGAGTATTGCATCCAGTTCTGGGCCCCTCACTTTAGGAGGGACGTCGCGTTACTTGAGCGTGTCCAGAGGAGAGCAACGAAACTAATAAGGGGCTTGGAACACAAGCCATATGAAGAGCGACTGAGGGAGCTGGGGTTGTTCAGCCTGGAGAAAAGGAGACTAAGAGGTGACCTCATCACTCTCTACAACTTCCTGAAGGGTGGCTGTAGTGAGCTGGGGGTCGGCCTCTTTCTCCGGGCGACAACGGATAGAACAAGAGGACACAGTCTCAAGAGTCGTCAAGCTAGATGTAAGTTAGAAGTAAGAAGGAAATACTTCACAGAAAGAGTGGTCAGAAACTGGAATCATTTACCCAGTGAGGTGGTGGAGGCATCATCCCTTGAAGAATTCAAAAAAAGACTGGATGTGGCACTTGCTGCCATGATCTAGTTGAACAGTTAGAACATCGGCTGGACTAGATGATCTTATAGGTCTCTTCCAGTCTTGAAAATTCTGTGATTCTGTGACATCAGCCCCCTCCAGCCTGGCCTGCCCTCACCATTGATGCTGCCTAGAGACTGGAGACTTGCTACCATAGATATTAATGACTGTTTCTTCAGCATTCTGCTGCACCCCCAAGACACTCCATGGTTTGCTTTCTCCGTTCCCACTCTTAACAGAGAGGTCACACTCAAAAGATATCATTGGCTTTTTCTTCCCCAAGGACTAAAGAACAGTCCCACTATATGCCAGTGGTACGTTGCTCACATCCTGTCTCCTGTTCGGAACCTATTTCCAGATGCAATAATCTACCAGTATATGGACGATATCCTGGTTTGTGCATCAGAAAATGTTTACTTAGACAAAGCAGTTAAAAAGACCATTTAAATCATAGAAAAGGCAGGATTCGAGATCTGTGAGGACAAAATGCAGTACACCAACCCATGGACTTATCTTGGATTCCAGATCTGGGAAAGGACCATTGTACCCCAGCAGCTCGCCATCCGAGAAAACCCAAAAACCCTGAGAGACTTACAGAGACTGTGTGGATCCATCAACTGGATATGTCCCCTGCTATGAATTGCAACAGAGGACCTTGCTCCCCTGTTCAACCTTCTCCATGGCAACGAAGACCTAGACTCTCCATGCACTCTCACAACAGAAGCCAGAGGTGCGATCACCAAGGGCCAGGAAGCCTTGTCTTCACGCAAAGCCCATCGCTTCGAGCCCAGCCTGCCTTTCCAGTTCGTCCTCCTGAGAAAAGCACCTCGGTTCTATGGACTTATTTTTTAATGGGACACACAACTTTGTGACCCTTTACTAATACTGGAATGGTTCTTTACAAACAACCAACCTACAAAGACAATTACCACCTTCCAAGAAATCATGGCACATTTAATAAAAAAGGCCAGAACTCATCTCCACTCTCTTGCAGGGTGTGAGTTCACATGCATATACTTGTGTCCTGGTTTAGGGCAAATTTGCGAGAAAACCTCCAAAGGGGGCCCCTCCAAAAAGCAAGCCTACATGGCCCCTCCCCCCAAGCCATTCGGGAAGGATTCCTCAGAGAGAAGTAGAAAGAACCTGTTTATTTAACAGGCAAAACACACTCTAGCACACAAAATGAACAACACCGGATGACAACACTCTTTCACCGCTCTGAAAAAGATGACAAATTCAGAAAGTCTCTCTTGGGGGTGGTCGCTCTGTTATCAGTCCCTCTGGCACTGGGGATAGCTGCTGCAGGCCACAAGGTGTAAATGGTTGGTGTTTCCCAGGTCCCAGTCCGGAGCAGGTGTGAGCGGTTCCATAAAAGGGAAAGGAAAAACAGTGCATGGAAAAATTCGGACTGCTTAGCTAAACTAACTAACGAGCAGAAGCAAAAAGCAAGAGCAAAGCAGGAGCAAAGCAGGAGCAAGAGCAAGAGCAAAGCGAAAAGCAAAGCAAAAGGCAAAAGCAGCACTATGTACTGCCGTGTCTCTGTCTCCTGCCAGCTGTGGGGGAGCAGGCTGAAAACAAAACAAGACATTCACTCTCCAGAGCCAGTCTTGAAGGCACAGAACATAATATCCAGCATAAACAGAACACACGAATGGGGATACAAGCATCATAACGTCGCCCTAGGACAACTTGCCACTGACCTATGGGGACCTGGATCATTTGCTCCAGACCAATGAAAATCTCCACTTTGCCCTAGAGAGCTATGTAGGCCAAATTTCTATTCATATCCCAGAACATAAACTTTTTAATCGTGACGTAACCTTTCATCTGACCCCAAAATTAGTCCAAAGTAAAACACCTCTCAAAGCTCTAACCATTTTTACAGATGGCTCAGGGTCATTCCACAAGTCAGTAATGACATGGAAAGACCCTAAGACCCAAAAATGGGAATCTGACATCCAAATAGTGGAGGGATCTCCACAGATCACAGTTAGCAGCTGTTGGCAGAGCCTTTGTGAAATTCAAAGATGCACCCTTTAATCTAGTCACAGATTCAGCGTATGTTGCAGGTATAGCTATGAGAGCAGAACATGCTCTTCTCAAAGAGGTTTCCAATCCAAAGTTACACCAATTGATTTCTGCATTAACACGCTTACTCTCCCACAGAAATCAACCTTACCACATCATGCATGTGAGGTCACACACTGACCTCCCAGGTATTGTCATAGAAGGGAATGAAAGCAGATGCATTAGCCATGGCAAGAGAAATTGCTAATGTTCCTAACATCTTTGGCCAAGTAAAGTTGTCACACGCATTTTTTCATCAAAATGTGCATGCTCTTACCATAATGTTCAAACTCTCAAAAGATCAAGGAAAAGCTATTGTTGCCACATGCCCAAACTGTCAAAATGACCAGGTACTGTCTATGGGTACGGGAGTCAATCCCCGAGGTCTGAACATCTGCCAGCTGTGGCAGACAGATGTGACCCACTTCACACCTTTTGGAAGGTCAAAATATGTGCACATATTCATCAACACGTTTTCTGGAGCAGTATTTCCATCAGCACATCTAGGAGAAACTACGCAGCACACCATTAAGCATTTCCTCCTTGCCTTTGCTACTCTGGGAGTACCAAAGGAGATCAACACAGATAATGGACCTGCTGACATGGTTTGACAGGAATTCTGGGATGCTGTGGTCACACCACCTATGGGTGCTCAGATTTTAATATTGGCACTCGGTTTGACCACTGGCATTTGGATACATCTCTGAGAACACATAGGGGTTAAAAGCAGAGCTGCTCCCCTGGGAGGTTCTCTTGGGACTTCTGCAGGAAAGAGGTCAGATCTCCTTCCCCCATCCAGCTGCTGCTGCTGGGCGGGGGAGGGGCAGTCATGCGGTAGGCCTGGGCTTCGACAGAGATGGGAGGTGAAGAGGCCCTTGAGGATGGAAGGGTGGAGGAACACCAAGAGGCATCGGACAGTCCCCCCCCAGGAGAGAGAGAGAGAGAGAGAGAGAGAGAGAGAGAGAGACGGTGTCTGAATTTGGTAGCAGCGGGCTGAGAAGGAGAAGGGGGGGGGGGGGGGGTGCGAGGAGAAGGTGCCCAAAGGGCAGCGTGGGAACTCCGGACAGACAGAGACTGAAATTCTTAACCCTTTTCTCACATGACGGAAACCTTACAAATGCTAATCCTCCTGGACCTGAATGAGAAGAGAGATAAGAGATGAGATAAGAGGAAATGGGCCATGAGGGAAGTGGAGAAGACTTTTAGGTGGGAGGAGGTGATGGAGTAGACTTTGGCTCGACTTTTCTTGTATAGCCATGGACGGAACCATTTTTTTTCCCCTGTGACACAAAGACTGCATTTAGGGGGGAGGCAATGGCTCAGAGCCAAGGGAGTGCAGTGATGTCATGTGTAAGAGTGCATGAACAGAGACAACAGGTGAGGAAGGTGGTTGGTGCCCTTGCTCTTCAGTAGAAGAGATCTCTGTTTTTTGAGACCCCTCAGCCCCAGGGGGTAAAATTTGGGGGGCACAGGTGTCCCAAAAGTGAGAGACTGTGCTCTTTGTTGGAACTGGACAAAGCATCGTTCAAAAGGGAACCCTAGAAGCAGGTCTGGTCCATGCGCAGTGGTGAGAGCACCGGGCATGGAAGGAAGATGTCACGATGGCAAAGGATCTCCGGGCGGTGCTATGAGTGACATGGAAACACACGAGGTTTCAACTGTGTTTCCAGGGGAAGCCTATGGTACAAGAAGGACTCCTCTCCTCTTGATGAACTGAAGATTGAGTATTCTAAAGGGTGGTGCTGGAGCGAGAGGTTGTGATTTGGGGGAATGTATTGCATTGGGAAATTTGGTGGGGAGGAGGAGGAGATGTATTTGTGAGCATTTCATTTTCCTTGTGTGTGCTTTTTTTTTCTTTCCCTTGTAGTTTAGTTAATAAATTCTTCTTTATTTCTAAGTGGGAGCCTGCTTTGCTTATTCCTGGTCACATCTCACAACAGAAACCAGGGAGAGGGTATTTTCATGGGGGCACTGGCATTGTGCCAGTGTCAAACCATGACACCTGCCTATACATCTCATGAGTTAAAAGAGTTCTTCAGTGAGTGGGGAATAGAACACAAGAAAGGCATACCTGCAAATCCCACAGGACAATCAATTGTAGAGAGGACACATCAAACCCTCAAAAGAGTCCTCAATCAGCAGCACAGAGAAACAAAAATCATATCTCCAGTGGAAAGACTTTGCAAGGCTCTCTACGTCATCGGCTTCCTGAACTGTACAACATCAGAGCCTGACCCCCCAATACTTTGCCACTTTGAAAATACCACCCAAGCAAAGCTCACTGAGAAACCACCTGTGCTAGTGAAGGACCCAGAAACACATCAAATTTCTGGGCCTTTCCAATTAATTACTTGGGGAAGAGGGTATGCATGTGTTCTACTACCATCTGGTCCAAGATCGTACCCAGGAAAAAACATAAAACCGTACCTAGGCACTGCAAACACCACTCCCACAAACACTGACAAGAATTCCCCTGAGTCAAACACAAGACCTCAAAACCAGACCAGTTCTGCCTGGAGATAAAGACCTCGCCAAATGTCCACATGCAGAAGAAAAGACCGTCCCATCACACGACAGTAGACAAACAGAAAGCTGACCAACATACTGCTGCATCAAGCCATAAGCCAGACATAGTCTGAACACAAAACTGTTCTCTGAATTATATGTTGTTACTCTTTTTTTACCCTAAGAAACCCTGTTATTCCCCTTTCTCAATTCTTACCATAGCTAATAGGAAAAAAAAAAGGGGGGGGGGAGGGGGGGGGAAGGAATGGTGGAAAGAAACAAGGGAGAAAACCCCAACCCTCCCCTCCCACCATAAAGATAACAAATTTTGCTTATGTTCCCTATCAGATGCCCCATCCCTGTCTAAAGATGAAAATTATCTCCATTGGTGCTGTCCTCACTGCTGCCTCGATGCTCCTCACTGTACCGTATGCCTTTGGCTGGATTAGCCGACAGCCTAGCCATAATGTTTGGGTAACCTTAGCAAGAATATTAAAACAGGATAACATGCGCTTGTCCATGGGAAGCGTTGATAACCCACTTTCCACATTGTCGCAGACATTTCTCCACAGAAATCCTTTCTTTTGGATTTCTGCATTTTCGGGAGGCCAGAGGCCCCCGAAGAGAAGGTAAACAATTATTATCAGCTGCTGTGGAATGCAACAGGGACACCTTGATTGGTTCATTTCCTATGTTTATAATTAAGGGCCAATCACCAGTACAAGCTAGGGGACTGAGTCCCTGGACACAGCTTTGTTTGGGATTCTTTTCTATCTATTCTTAGCTTAGCTAGCAGCTCTGCAAACCTCTCTCTATGTTCTATTTAGTATAGTCATAATGTATTATATATCATATCTTAATAAATCAAGCCTTCTGATCAAGATACAAGAGTCACCGTCTCTCTCTCACCAGCAGCGCCCACACAGGTCGCTGTAACATCTGGTGACCCCTCGTGTAAGAGCAAAAATTAATCTGATAAGACCAGAGGAGGAAATTGCTGCACTGGGTAAAATCCTGTATGTGTGGCATTTGATGGTTGCTCTGAAGTGATCAAAAAAGTGGATTCAAGCCAGGAGCTGAAGAACTGAAGATCCTGATATGGACAGAGTTCACAGCCAAGGCTGACCACAACAGAACCACCTTCTTCTGAAAAACCTTCAGGAAACATGGTAGACGAGAGAGCAGCATACCTGCAGAGCTGGCCAGAGCAAGCTGGACTCTTTCAAAAGGTACTGTTCATTTTTCTATCCCTGAGGGTTCAGCCGCAAGAAAATTATGGCTGTTTATATGGGGGAGATTCCCTTTGAAGTACGTGGTTCATTTTACTCCTTCAGAGAAGAAAGTCATGGCCCTCTGGAAATATTGGTGCAGGGAAGACGGTTTCCTTTTGTCAGAACCAGATATCTATGAATTCTTTCAATGGGCAAAGCTTTTTGGGTTCTTTGCTGATGTCTTATATGCTTTAGATGCTTTCGTCTGGGAGTGCATGGACTCGATTATTCAGCGTGTCTACACTGAGGGACGCGTGTTGCCTTCTATCTACCCAGCATTTATAAAGCTTTTCCCAGTCCTGAAACGCAGAGCAGCTTGTTTTCAATGGATCTCTAATTGTTATGGCCAGGCTCCGTTTCCACCGCCTTTGGCAGAAGACCCGGTGGGGGAGGACATTTTTCTTCCCAGCCCCCCCTGCTTCACGGCGCGGGGGGGGCGAAACTTCGCAGGGTGAAGTTTTTTTTACTCTTGCTCCGGAGCATGCTCAGATGGAGTCGTCTCCTTCCCCCCCTTCTCTCTCTCCGGGGGGGATGGGAGTGGCCGCTCAAGCCAGCGCCGGCCTCTCAGACTCCGCCTTCAGACATGGGGGCGGCACCGGTCTCTGAGGCTTCCTCCAAGGCCCTGCCAGAGCCGTCACTCCAGGAGATCCCGCCCGCGGTTTCACCGGCATCCCCGCCCCTGCCAGCGCCTGTGTCGGAGAAGGCGGAAGAGACAACACCTTCGGCGATTGACCTGTTGCTAAGCAACGGCGACGCTCCGCCGCTTCTCCAGGCTCCGCTGATGCCCGTGCCGTGCCCGCCGCCGCTCTCAGAGCCAAGGGACGCAGCAACAGCGTGTTCCCGAGCGTCCCCGCCTGCTCCAGCCGAGACGGTTCCTGTTCAGGATGGGGCTGAAAACGGCGTTGAACCTGCGGGACCCTCGGAGCAGCCCGCGGCTGATCCCACTCTCAGCCCGGATCCCTCCTCAGTTCCGGCTCCCTCCCCGCTGCTTCCACCGGACGTCCCAGCAGTCGCTCCGGCGGGGGGTCTCTCCTTCCGTGGAGCGGGGGCTGCCCGCCAGCTCACTGTTGCGGCAGTCCAGCTGCCTGTTTTTAAGATCAGCATTCTCGGCGATTTGGGGGGTGGTTTTTCGGGGATTGTCCCATGGAGGCCGCCGTCTCTCTTGTGCCCTAGTGGCATGGGGGGGCAGGTGCATCCAGAGAGTTCTGCCTTTGATCCCCAGCCCGGAGGGGATGGGGATGATGCCACGGGGCGGATGAGAGACAAACCCGATGCATTGCCGAGGGAGAGGGCACAGCTGGAGGAGACCATAGCTGGTTTGCTGTGGGGAGCAAACGTCTCCAGACCCCAGATGGGATTGCTGGGGAAGGCTTCTATTTCCCTGCTGCTGGCATGCCTCAGTGGTTTAGGGGAAAGGAAGCGTCTCACTACCCGTGCTGCCATTGTGCTTGCAGCAAGGTTCAGGCCTGCGGGAATGCAGAGCCTTCCTTATGAGTTTGGCCTGGGCCGTTGGGCTCAGGAGGTTCCTGGGCCAGGGCCATCATTTGGCCTCTTGATGATTTTGGGAATTCTGGTTTGTCCTACCGGTCCGGGTCCCCCTGTGTGAGCCAGTTTTGGGGTTCCTGGTCCAGCATGGGCCAGGGCCCCCAGGGCTTTTCCTTCTCTGGCACTGCTCTGCCCCTGGCTGCTGCTCTTTTGTTTTTCGGTTAAAAAAAAAAAAAAAAAAAAAAATTTAAAAATTAAATAAAAAAGATTGAAAATACTGGGCAGCAGCTCTGAAGCGCTGAAGCATTGAAGGGCCAGAAAGGACATTCCAAAATTGTTCAAGTTGTTTCAAATCGTTTCAAATTGTATTAAGACTGTCAATGGTTTTTGATAACTATTGATGGAACTCTTTTACAGAAGTCTGTTTCAGGACCAAAAGGACTCTCAGATATTCCAAGGGAAACAACTTCGGCTCTTGGACTGTTCCTGAAATTCATCTGCATGGACTCAAATTCGCTTTACATTGTATTTTGCATTTTTCTTATATTATAGCATTGTTTTAGTGATTTGTTAGTTATTGTATATTCTATAGGTGAAGAAATTTCCTGTTCATTCCACATCAGCATTTTTCTTTATTTTATACAATTTAGAAAGGTGAGATGTCGCAGACATTTCTCCACAGAAATCCTTTCTTTTGGATTTCTGCATCTTCGGGAGGCCAGAGGCCCCCGAAGAGAAGGTAAACAATTATTATCAGCTGCTGTGGAATGCAACAGGGACACCTTGATTGGTTCATTTCCTATGTTTATAATTAAGGGCCAATCACCAGTACAAGCTAGGGGACTGAGTCCCTGGACACAGCTTTGTTTGGGATTCTTTTCTATCTATTCTTAGCTTAGCTAGCAGCTCTGCAAACCTCTCTCTATGTTCTATTTAGTATAGTCATAATGTATTATATATCATATCTTAATAAATCAAGCCTTCTGATCAAGATACAAGAGTCACCGTCTCTCTCTCACCAGCAGCGCCCACACAGGTCGCTGTAACACCACATGTCTGGTAGGAATTCCCTTTGTAGCAGATGATTGGCCCGTCTATAACTCAGAGCTCCTCCGCACCACAGGTAAGAGACCCAACCTGGTAGATACTTGGGACGAGTGGACAAAAATGTTGCCCAGTGCTCTAGAGGAACCCCAAGAATTGGACCTATTGGGGTCCTCCAAGGCAACATACTGTGTCAAATTTTACTTCAGGCGTCCGAAGAATAATTGGCCAGAAATTGACCAGACAAAAAACACATACCGAAAAGACATATCACCAATTAACAAAGCCTATAACTCTCATGATTGGTGTAATTACACTGCTCGTGTGATCTCTGTGCCCTCTCTCCACCCTAAAGAATTACCCAAGGCAATGTTTCTCATCTGTGGTGACCAAATATGGGCTGGGATCCTCTCATGACTCCAGGGAGGTCTCTGTACCCTTGGAAAACTTTCTATCCTAACCCCAAATATCACCTTGTTACATAATTGGAAAAAAGAAAGCTAATTAAAACACCACAAGAGATCCTACATGGAATTTGGTGAAAATTGTGATCCCAAATTATACGATTGGAACAAACCAAAAAAGATTGCTGTCTCCCTATTCCTACCATGGGGAGCTGCAGCTAAAGTCCTCGGTGAAATAAATCATCTTGGCTGCTGGCTCAGTAAGCAAGCCAATGCTACATCAGCTGCCCTGAGCGATCTTTTAAAGGAAGAAGAAACCACAAGACATGCATCACTTCAAAATCAAGCAGCGATTGACTTCCTGCTGCTTGCCCACAGACACAGCTGCCAAGACTTTGAAGGGATGTGCTACTTCAATCTCTCTTCACGCTTGGAATCCATCCACACAAACATCCAAAAACTGACAGAATGTGTGAAGGACTTAAAAGTAGAAAACAACCCAGTCTGGGTCAATGAACTTTTCAGTCAATGGGGATTAACAGGATGGGTTGCATCTTTGGTTAAGGGAATGTTGTGGATTTTCCTTGTAATTGTCATTGTATTAGCTATGCTCTCACATCTGTTTCATTGTTTTAAAAGAACTATAGGGAGCATCTTTTTTCTAAATACAGAAAGTGGAGTTGTAGCAGGCACAGAACCTGCAATGCCTCCATGGTGTTCTGCAGCCTAAGATAGGAAATGCCTAGTCATGATGATTGGACCTAAGAAGCTCCTCTTCTGCCTTCGGACCCTTGCTTATCTCTCTGTAAGACTATAGGTCACTTTCCCCTCGACCCTTACTATTGGACAATTTCTAAAACTCCGGTACCCTATATAAAGACCTACCTTTGCCCAGTTTGGCAGAAGACGCTGTCTCTGAGAACCTTCACAGAAGACTCCAATAAAGACATCTCTGTGGAACCTCACACAGTTTTCTCCTCTCTTTCCTAGCATCTGCCAAAGGCACTTAGCAAGCTAAAGAGCTGAAATCACAAATGAGCTGATAATCACAAAGAGCTGAACTGCTTGCTAAGACTGCCTGCGGCTCTGGAGCCTGCCTGAGGGGCCCAGACAGGTTGTGCTTAATTGGACTTCTCTGTCTTGGACACTCATGTCAGCCGGGGTCTGGGAGATCCTGAAACGCCAGAGTCGCTTCACTCCCCCTCTCTACCACAGATAGTTGGTGCATAAAGAGATAACCCGGGCTGAAAAGATGAGGAAGGGGTCATCTCTGGCACCGAAAGGGCTCAGGCCTCAGCTAAGAATCAACATCTTTGTCTCAAGAGCAGATGTGGGAAGAGATAATGATATGGGAAGCATGCATGTTTATCAAAAATTCAGAATTTTAGAAGCATATAATATACTTTGATGGGTGGAAGGAAACAAATATATGTAGCTTATTTAGCAAGTTTGCAAAAGTAGAAAAAACAATTTGCAACAACGCATAGGAATGTAACTTGTTAGGTAGAAACAACTTGTAACAGAACACAAGAATATAGTTGCGTGGTAAAGGCTATAAAGATAAGATATATATTGTAAAAACTCAGTAAAGCAAGACTCAAGTATGGTGAAAACCCGATAAAGCAGAACCTTTTGCTTAAAGGAGCCAGCAAAAATCAGGCTCCTGGTTTTGGCCAGGACTAACTGACCTGGGAGTTAGCCAAACCTCCACGGCACTTGCCCAGAGACAAGTAAAGAAGTGAACAACTGAGGAAGATCTCTTACTTCATCAAGAAGACCCCTGCCCATGATCACCAGAAGGCATGACACCACAGAAGACTAATTATAATATGAAGCGCAAGACGGCAGAGAATGGGCGGGGAAAGGGTGGGGAAGGGAGGTGTGGTCTTGGGGGATCAATGTGTATTTAAACCTGAAATCTGTCTTGACCAGGTATGTGTGTATAGTGGGAAATCCCTCATGCATCCCAGCTGGTAATAAAACATATCTGCTTTACAATCTTGATTGTAAAGTCCTAATTCTGCAACTCAATAAAAGAATTATTCTGGACTAAGAGACACTGTTTTACAAACTATAAAAGACACACGAGTTATCACAGAGGCAGAAGCCTTCTACACACACACCCTGAAAGTGTTTGAGACTTCTCCCCAGAGTCTGGATGTAAACCCATGGTTACTTCCCTGGAGACTGAGGGAAAGGATCTCAGTGTGTGCCCCATCAAGAATTGGATGGTAAGATACATGGAATCCTATGTTGTATTGTATCTTCACTAACTGTAACCTTAATAGGTACCTTTAACCTTGCACTGGATATATCTACTAGTATTCTCTCTTTTTGTCCTTATTCCTGTGTACTATTAGTTTGTTTTGAGTCTTATGTCTGTGAGTCTTATGTCTATTAAATAAAAAATTCATTCTATAATAGACTAAATTAGCCATTATTAAAGAACTTGTGAACGAGAGTGGGTTTTGGGGTGGTGGCTGCCTCAATAAAGCTACTGCCTGCTGCCAGAGGCCTGGGCAAAAGTCAGGAAGTTATCAAAACCCCCACATGTATTCATAACACTGACTTGAAATGTCAGTCAGAAGGAGAAATATTCAGAACCTAGCAAGAAAAGTTGGGGTCTTGAATTTAGTTGGTATCCTGAACTGTCTTTTATTTTTAGTGTTACCAGCTAATGCTCCCTCAAAGACATAGTTGAGTGGGTTACTGGCCAGCATGAGGTTTAAAACTTTCCTTTAATTAAGTAAAACTAGTCACCATAGATCAGATCTCAGATGTTCTTTTTCTTTATTTAGATACTGTGACATACCTTGGGGAGTAAATTAGCTTACTTTCATGTGGTTTAGATCCTACTTGAAGGGTTAAAGTACTGACAGCACCAAAAATACTGAAACATGGATGGGCATGGCTGTAATTTACAGGAATATTGTGCTGATTTGGCACAACAAGCTAGACCTAAAACTGCAACCAGTAACATGGTAGCACCATCTCCTTAAGCACTATATTGCTCCTTCTGAGATCTAGCAGGAAGGTTGAAACTAGATGATCTTTAAGGTCCCTTGCAACCCAAACCATTCTATGATGTCTGTAATTGAAAATCTATCCGAACATCCAACAGGTAGTAAAGTTGCCAAGCATGTGGTACTGTACTTCTAAATCTTGTGTTAATGTTGTTCTCAAGGTAACCCAGATCTGTCAAAGAACAGCAGTTGATATTAACAATTTACCACATTTCTCAGAGCTTTAAATAAGCATCACTTCCTAACATCTGTAAGATATTCTTCATCCTACTTTGTACAATCTATGGAACGTAGGGGGAGTAGAAGCAAAGATCCTCAAATAAAATATTAAAATAGAAAATAAACCAGCTATTTAACAAGCTAATAGTGTATCAAGATGCTTCACAGGACATATGTCAAATCAAACAACTTGCCCTAGAATTACCTGTAATCCACATTACATGTTATTTGTTAATCATAAAGACAACAGGTACCTTCTCTTGACTTCTGATTCCTCCTCCTAGGTTTGCTTTCTGTGTGGAGAATTCCCAGCTAACCGGTATACCTCCTGGCAAAGAGCTCTACTTTGTGAAGTGCACAGAGGAATGTCGAAAAAGATAGAGAGAATCAGCCAAGAGAAATCCTGTATGATGTATGTTGCTGTGCTTGGAAGAATGGGCCCTTTTTTTTTTCTCCAGACTCCTGGATGTTGTAGTGTGTTTTGTTAGTTTACTTAATTGCTCCCCCATTTTCTGTATTTGTTCCCCCCATTTTATGTAAATGGTTCTGCCCTCCCCGGTTTTCCCGCCAAAGCCCTGCCTCTCATTTTGTTGCCATAGTTACTCCCGCCATTGTTTCTGTCATTCCCCTATGTTATGTAATTCCTCCTCCCCTTATTCCCATATATGTATCCTGGTTTCTCCTCCCTGGGCCCAATCACCCCCACTCCTCCCTATTTGCCAGAAGCTTCTACTCACTCGGGGTGATGATTGGCTGTGGTCCCGGGGCCCCTCCGTTACTTTGTATCTATTGGTTTTTCCCTAATGTCCGTTATGTTAAGTCCACTCCCTTGCCCTTCCCTATTGGTTTTCTGTAAACTCCTCCCTTGTACACCTACCCCCTTTAAAACCTCACTTCTCCCCCCTCTCTTGGTCACTCCCTGGTTGGTCACTCTCCGGTTGACTTCTTGGGACCTCCAATAAACTCGACTTTACCCCCAGAGAGTGTCCAGCTCCTTTCTACTTGTCTTATCTGCAGCAAGACCCGTCTGCAGCCAGCACAGCCCAAGGCCATTAGACGCCGAGGGGTGCTGGCAGGATTGCAGCTGGGTGTCGGCCTATCCTCAGCTAGCCGGACACTGACCTCAAAGGCCAGAGACAGCTCGCTGCACCTGGAAATTCTTTTTCTTTCAAAAAAGTTAAATTCTAGCTCAAGATTCCCAGCTATTAGTCTTAATTTTCATGTGTGCCATAACTATTGCTAACTAGGTGATATTATCCTGATTTCTGACCTTGGTTTGCTGTCTTATACTTTTACATGCTTACTGACAAATAGGTATAACATGAACCTTGTGCCTAAAGAACCTGTCTGCTTGTTGCTGTGGTAGATGCCAAAATGTGGTGCTACCAATCCCCAAGATCTGTGCAAAAGTGGAGACCTAATTAGAGGCGTCTATTAACTGCCCTGTAAAACAGAGAAAAGCTGGGAGGAATTCAAGGAATTTCTTCAAAGATCATTTCAGCCTGATAGAAGACCTTGAGCTGCCAAAAAAATTCTTGATTAAAGTTTGAACTCAACTGTATGAGCAAGACACAGCTGAAAACTTGCCATGGTGTTACAGTACTGACTCCTACTGCTTCATCTGCAGCCATGCTAATCTCTTCTGGTTCAGCAGAGTGTCAAGTCAGCTGTTGCCAGAGAATCTCAGCCCCGTTTAACCTCAGAGCATGGCTTCCAGTAAGTCTAGTCCCAGCAGTGACTGCTTGATTGTCTCAGACTGCTTCTGGTCATGTTCCGAATGTTCATGTGACTAAATTATAGTCTCCTTTGGATTAAGTCCAACCTTTTGGATTGTCTTAAATTTCAGCTTGTAAACTTAGAGCTTTGTCACTTCTAATCTGAATACAAAGTGCTTGTTAGGGCTAACAAAGCCCTGTGGAAATCATGCTTTGCACAACCCTTCTGGGTGGCAGAGCTCAACTCAGAAATGCAAGCTGGTCCCATTTCAGGTTTGACAAAAACCAGCACACTGTGCTACATACAGTAGCAAATAAATCTGTGAATTAAACCCCTGTGCAAAAACTTGTTGCTTTGACACAAGTCTTGAAACACCAAGTAAACATTCCTGCAAGTACAATAAATGGCTGTATTGATATGCTCTTTGGGAATCCTCATAAAAAAAAATTGCTGGTAGATGTGCCCTTCCTGCTTACTCATGGAGTATAGCTTTTTCACAAGGCAGAGGAGCTGAGCTGAGCTCCAATGCAATAGTTTCTAGGAAATTATCCTTCCTTCAGGAGAGCATGAGCAGTTACTTGCTGTTCAGCTCTCCATTCCTGCCAAGCTACTGGAATATTATACTTCCCTACTTGGAGACTGAGCCTGCAAACATCTGTTTACCCTGAACAGAGTTGAACAGGCAGAGACTAGCACCAAGTCCCATAATTTCTGTTTGCAGCCTACTTGTATACATCTGTTTCAGGCTCTCATTAAATAGGTATTTGGCAAAGTGCTGCTTTGACAGAATAAAATACCAATCTGTACTGTATAAACCTTTTCCTAGTGTCCCAGAGTTTCATAGAAATTCTTTATTACTCCTCTTAACTTCTGCATTTTACTAGACTTTTTTCCTCTCTTCTGATTTGTGGAAAAAAAAAAAACCCTCTACAACCTGTAAAAGTTGTAAAGCTGGTATGATTTATTTCAGTATTTGGACGCATGCTCCCCAAGGACATGTGCACCCCTGAACATTCCCGAGTCTACTTTATCCCCTAACCTGTTGCATATGCATAAAAGCCATGTGCATATGTGTCAAAAATAGGGTAGAAACTGTTGTAAAATAGTTGATAATTGCTAAGCATGTGCTGTTAGTTTGGTTATTATATTGTAAAAGGGGTTAAAAAGGTAGTTATAAGAAATATGGTACTCAACGTACTGTATTACACCTAAGTAAAGTGCATCACCGCCCCAAACAAAATGAACCAGCCTTGACAGAACTGTAATGTGCCAATGAAGTGCCTTAAACCTTCATGCAAATGAAGGATCCAAACAGAAACCAATCCAAAGGAACAAAAAACAGAATAAAAAGGGGGCATCTGACCCAGTGAATCTGTGCCACTCCACCTGGAACAAGGGGGACATTGTTGCTCCAGAAAGAAAGAAAACCCAGTGCCAGCGCTGCAGCATACTTGACGGGAACTCTCCTGCTCGACCCGCAGGTCCCCATGCTTTAGGTCTTACTATAATAAATGCTGAAATCACTTTTAGTACCGGGAGTGGGGTCCTGTTTTTAACAGCTGGGGACTTATCTGGGATACAACCTCGCCCAGCCGAGACTGGATGACAGGATGGCCGCCTGTCTTCCATGGAGGGATCTTGCGTCGGTATCTGGGAAAAAGGCCTGAGGCACAGGTGAGGCACAGGGGAGCTAGACGCCAGCTGGTAAGTATCACCCATCCACGGGCAGGGGGAGGGCCTGAGGGGACAGTGGGGGCGAGTGTGTGAAGAGGGCTTGAGACCGGGCCGGCTTGGAGCCCCGAAATGTGTGGGGACCTCCTAGTACCACAGTTCCGGCTTTCTGCAAGGAGACTGCCTGGGAACGGAGGGAAGCGAAAGAACGAAGACCAAGCAAGGCGTGCCCCCCAACCCTCCTTGTTGCAGCACCCGGGCAGGCCCCGTTAAAGCCTGGCAAGCCATTGTTCCCCGGGTGGGTGGGGGCTGTGGCAAAAAGGTGGTGTAAGTGACCCGCAAAAAAGCCATTGTTCTGTGAGCGGGTGGGGTGCTGTGGCAAAGGTCTGAGTGGCATGCAGACAGCCTCACAGGTGAACTGACACCAGAGGCAACCAGATTCAGGGTCCTTCCCAGAGGCCTGGGGGTACTAAAGCCTGGAAAGGCTGACCCCAAGGTGAGGGGGGCTACAGTATTGTAGGACTTTTTAGCACTGTGGCTGCTAAGGGTAGTTGTCGCAGACATTTTTTCATAGAAATCCTTTCTTTGGGATTTGTTCATCTTCTGGGAAGCTGAGGCCCCAGAAGAAGAATGTAAACAATTGTTATCGGCTGGTGTGGAATGCAACAGGTGCAGCGGTGATTGAGCTTCTGTGAGTGTTTGGATTTGCTGACCGTTCACAGGAGAGTTTGTCCTTGCTTTCTGCTGGACACAGAACTTTGTTATTCATTCTTTCCTATTCTATTCTTAGCTTAGCAAGCCTCTGCAACTTCTCTCTTTATTTCTTTTAGGATAGTAATAATGTATTATGTATCATATATCAATAAATCCAGCCTTCTGATCATGAACCAAGATTCTCGTCCACTTCTCTCACCCTGAAGACCTTATCAGGTCGCTGTAATAGGTAGTCATGTGGCCCATTCCCTCAAGGGTACAAGAGTGGGAAGTCCAGCTCAGCAAGGTGCAGAGGTCCAAGCCCCTGACTCTGAGGCTATCTCTAGGGAAGAGGAATAGCCAAACCTCGAGGGAGTTGGAAGGGGTCAGGGTGGGAGCCTACACGGACCAGTGATTCTCTGGCAACAGGGGTTTGCTTTGTGTAAGTCTTAGAGGTTTGCTAATATTTCCTTCCTCTGTCCAATAAAAGAAAAGGGAATTTTATAGGGGGTACTGAACCTAGTTTAGCAGGGAAACTTAGGGTGTCAGTACTCAAGGGTTCTGGAGTGTCAAAAAAGGTACCTTACATAGTCCCAGTGGGCGAGGCACAAGAGCCAAAAACTTGGCTAAGCAGAAGTCAAGAAGTATGAATGAAAAGGCCTGAGGGTGTGAATAAATGTGTGTGTGAGTGATAGAGTAAGTGTTCCTTAGATAAGAGCGCCAGATAACAGTGCCCAGGAGCACCAAAGTCGATTGTTGCAAGGACACCTGTTGCGTAAACAAAAAGAGATTAGAAGGTCTTCTCTCTCTTAAGTTAAAAAAGAGTAAGACAAAACTTTTAAAATGGCAGTTAAGAGTAAGCAGTTTTATTTACCAGCCCGAAAGCTTATAGTAACTGAAAGTCACCATGGCTCAGAGCCACAGTAGACGAGGAGGGCGACCAAGGAAAAAGAATTAGAATATTCCTCCTGGTAGCCCCCTTGGTGATATACTGGATGACTGGAATAAGTGGGAAAGAACTAAAAAGTAAGATCAAGTGAGGATGATTTCTTATGGTGTGGAACATTGGCCAAAGAGGAAGCTACAACAAAAATCCTTAAAGTGGCCCTGGTACGGAAGTAGAGATAAGTGGTTATGTAATTTATTATACCAGCAAGTGTGCCATCAAGAAAACCCTAATTCAGAAGAAGTAGAGTATATTACTTGCTGCGTCAAATTCTCAGAAAGAGATTCTAAGGTATACAAACTAAAAAAAGATAAAGAGCAGAAATCAGAGGAAAAGGATAAGGAAAACAAGGGAGTTATTCAAAAGAGGTTGGATCCCCTGGACTATGTAGTCCCACCAACTCCTCCTCCAAACTATCAAGCCACCCCTGTGAGAGTCTGTCTGAATTTTCCCTCATCTGCCTCACAATTGTCATTGGGGGCACCACTGAAGAGAAGACCCCCCCTGTCTAGAATCTCTGGCTTTGAAGGAGAAAGTCACACGCCAAAGGCCCTGAAACCTGAAAAGACAGTGTTAAGTTATTGTTTTCACATGTGTGTTTGCTGTATGCTATACTGAGAAGAAGGGGCACTGTGCCCTTTTTATTTCAACAATGGCTTTGGAAGCTGTCTCACCTCTCGGCCTGGCTGGACTTCTGAGTTTTGGGTGGTCTCCCACACAAGACCCTCACCTGCTTTATAACCACCGTGACTGACGGACTGAGATGTAGGAAGTCTCTCCATCAAGGACTGAGACATGAAACTCCCATGTGACAAGGCCCCCTCTCCTCCTTCCAAGGACTGAGACTGAAACCCCTAACCTGGGGGAGGTGTGTGCGGGAGGCAAACTGACCAAAGTGAGATGTTTGCCTGCAGGTGTGACTACTGGTCCAAGAAAACAATGGTTCTTGCCTGCTGCCTAGCTTGGACTCTGTGTACCTGAGACAGAGTAGAGATCCATTCTCAATTAGGTGAAGTGTCTAAGAGAGGTGAATAGTCTGTGAGGCCAAAGCTGAAGGAAAAGTCAGATGCCGGAGACAGCAAGACTACAGAGAAAGAGAAACAGAAATGACCACACGGTCAATTTGCCCCTGACTTAAAAATTCCTTTGATAAAGGAGAACTGGCGATAAATGTCATGCGGAATGAATATGTATGAACCTATTGTGAAACTGTATGCATATGCATTTGGAAGGGGGGATAAAAGGAGACCTGAGATCTTCAGGGGCACGCATGCCTTTTGAGGAGAATTTTCTCCGTATGCGTCCGGCGCCGTAAATAAACATACCGGGCTTTACAACTTTTATAAAGTTGTGAGGTTTCTTCTTTTCTCCTCAAAACATTATGGCGAGCCAGGCAGGAGTTCTCTGTCCCCGCAGGGGCAGGGGGGATAGACGGACCTCCAAGGCGCGCCCTAGGATTTTTTTTTCCTGGTGGGGCTCCGCTCGTCTCGCTTGCCACCTGCGGAGACAGACAACGACCTGCTGGCCTGTGGAGGAAGATACGGTATGTACTGAGGGGCCCCCGGGGGAGGGAAAGGAGAGCAAGGGAGTAAACCACCCAGAGACGTCTGGGTTCAGCTGATGGAGCAGCTGTATTAGAGACGGGGTTCATCGTTCTGATAGAGCGGAACCGCTAGAGGCTCTGGGGTGAGCCGGGTGAACCCGTGTATGTGTGTGTTGGGGGTTCATTGTTCTGATAGAGCAGAACTGCTGAACCCATGTGTGTTTTGTTTGTGTGTGTGTGTGATGTCCGGACACTGTGTTGCTGTATGGTTAATGTGTGTATTGTGTGGTCAGTGCACTGTGTTTGTAATCGTGCAAGTGATAAGTGTATGGTGTATAAAAGAGAGTAAATCTACAGTGCAGGGGTGTCAGTACTACCCGTGTTTGAAGCAGCCGAGTGAGGCCTGAGGCGCCGGCAGCAGCAGGCTGCGGAGTGCCCTGCGGAGAAGCGAGTGGAGGAATGTCAGTGATGGTATTTATCGTGTTTAAATGTAGTGATTTGTGTAGATTTGGTACATTTTAACCGTGAGTATGAGCTCAGAGAGTTCCTTTGCCTTGGATGTTTGGACTTGATCTCTAGACTGTGTGCTGTTATTTTGATTGTGTCCAGGAAAAATTGATGTGAGTAAATGCCGAATTATGGTATGCTTTGTTGTGTTGAGAAAAGTGAGCACTTTGAGAAATATGCCCTTTCCCAGTGATTTTGTGTGGTGATTTTCTTCCACTGCATTGTGGTAATTTGATTCTCAGATTGTATAGTAGTGTTTGTGGAGATTTTAAGATTTTGTTGCAACAAGAGTAGCATTTTACACAGGAGAACTATAGTACGGTGATTTATGTTTAACTACGATAAAGCGAGTTAAAGGAATTCCAAGAATTCTCCCCCTCACAGCAATTCAAGCCTTGGCTCTAGTGAATTTGAGATAAAGGGTGGGGGGGGGAGGGGTGCATGTGTCTGTGTCTGTGGGCATATCAGAGTTTTGGCTGTGACTAGCCCAGCCTTTTTGCAAAGCAGTAAAACAAGTGTAAGTAGACACAGGGCTTAATTAGATTGTGCAAGAAGAGAACTAGAAAAGACTGATATTTTGTAAAACAGATTTTATATAGAAGAGATGAATGAGATGAATTAGTTAATGAGACTTATGAGATTTATGAGACTTCAGCTGGTACTGCAGTAAGTCTGGACTGAAAACAATCTGTAGGGATTTAAAGTTCTCTGTAACAAACAGAATAGCCTGCCTTTGCGGGCAATTCCTCAGAGCCTTTGGTGCATCAAGAGGCTGGCACGCTGCATGAGGTAACAGTGGCTGTCCCTTGGGAACAGGGACAGCTCTGGCTGCCCTGTCTCCCCAGGGAACACGGGAATGACCTGTGGGCAAAAGCTGGATGTGCAGGTATTATTGCAGTGCGGTGTTTGTGAGAAACGCTAGTTCTAATAAGCGTCAGGGCACATGCCCCGAGTGCAAATTAGAGGTTTCTGATCAAGCGGATTCAGAACCTAAGGTCTTAGAGCTTGTGTGTGGGAATCCCATCTGATACCTGTCACCTGGAGCTGTGTGTGTGTAGGAGGAAAACTGAGAAACTACTGTGAAGGTCTATGAAAAGAGGTTTGAGTGGAAGCGAGATAGGGAAGGGAGAAAGAGGTAATGAGAACTGACCAGAGCAAAGAGGTTCCTAAATTAGCCCCTTTTGGGAGGGGCTCACTGGGAGAAGGCTGCCAGTAGGAGCAGCTCAGAAAATAAAAAGATTTATAATACTTCATTGCAGTTAGTACTGTTTTAAAATAGGAAGATAAGTGGGATGGGATTTCTGTATGCTGAAATGTCTTTTTGTTTTAAGAAATCACCCAGAATGGCAAAGAGACTGTGAGATCAGACCACCCTCTGGTCTTGGCCCTTGAAAAGGAAAACAAGGCAAAGAGAAAGCAAATCAAACGTGTTGTTCAGCATACAGCATAAGATAGCAATGTATGAAGTCAAACAAAGATTATCATGCTGAAATGCAAAGCGATTACAGTTGGCAAAATGAGTACATATGATTTGTTAAAGGCCCCTCCCAAGGTAAGGGAGGAAGGATAAAGATGACCTCCCCAACAGGGAAGACTTTTAGTCGACACAAGGGCCATATATACAGTTTTAAATAAAGCTTTAGTACCTGTGGAGAATGTTTATGTTGTAGTGTGGGGAACAACTGAACAACTGGCCAGACTGAGAAGGCATACTTTTGCAAACCTTTAAAGTAACATGGGTACTATGTGTACTTAGAAGCTTTTGTACAATTCGCTCAATTCGCTAAACATTCTCAAATGAGAAAGGTTACTCTGGAGGCAAATGATATAAAGATGTTAGGCTTAACATTAACAGACACTGAAATTAAGAAAGACACTAGTGAGGGGATATTAGAATAAGTAAGTAAGTGTTTTCAAGGGTATGGGCCTCTGCTGTACCAGGGAGAGTGAAAAATGTCCCTCTATGGCAATCAAGCTTAAGGAAAGAACACAACTAGTGAGAACTGAGTAGTACTCTCAAAAGGAAGATAAGGAAGGAATCAGCCCAATAACTGATAGTACTGGATTAAGGGCTGTCAATAAGATAACACAGAATTTATACCCTGTGGTAGCAAATCCATATACTTAACTAACTTGTTTAACACCTGAGCTAACCTGGTTCACTGTTTTGGGCCTAAGAGATGCCTTCTTTTGCCTCCGTATCAACGAAGCCAGCCAGAAAATTTTTGCATTCAAACACAAGCTCACATAGTCCGTGTGCCTGAAGGCTTCAAGATTCCCCACTCCGATTGGAGAACAGCTTGCAAAGACCCAGAGTCCCGGGAAGCTCCACAAGAGGAAAGGAGGCTGTTGCAGTACGCAGAGTCTCAAAGAAAAAGGCACAGGTAGTGAAACAGAAGGTAATCTACCTGGGGTAGACAATCCAGCTGTTGGAAGCAGTTCAGCTTCCTGGAAAAGCATATTAAGGCACACCAGAGAATGAGCTTAAAATTGGAGGAAAGAAATGAGCTGGCGGATGGAGAGGCAAAGAAAGCAGTAAAGGGTGAGGTACAGATTTTCCTCGAAGGTAAGCCATAATACAATAATACTAATCAAAAGAGACGTACAACTGCAAGGGGTGGGCTACCATTGAAAGAGAGCTAGTAATCCCTTCCCATTTTCGTGGTTACTAGTGAAGGAAGGGCACTAGAAAACACACTAGGGCCTAACTACTTAAAAGCCTTTTATAGAGTGTGGCTCCTTTCTCAAAATGACCAAGGCTGCCAGTGATACATAGTGCATTGAAATGAAGTGTTGACTTTGAAGTAGTAATTTCCACAGGCTTTCTAGAACACACATCTGATTGAAAGAATCGTTGTATCATTGTCAGGAATTTATATGCCACTATCACTCAGGTAAGCCGACAATGTGATCCTTGCCTCCAGACTAACCCCAAAATACCCCCCCGGGCCAAAACTCGGTCAGACTGGGAGAGGCCATGGGCCTGTACAGCAGTGGCAAATCAACTTTTCAGAACTCCCAAGGAAAGGGGGGTATCAGTATTTACTGGTATTAATAGATACATTTTCAGGGTGGCTAGAAACATTCCCCACCAGAACTGTCAAAGCTCAAGAGGTGACCAGATTATTTTTACAAGAAATAATACCACGCTTCAGAGTTCCAGCCACAATATCCTCAGATAAAGAATCACATTTCATTTCCAAAATAGTGCAACAGATTAGTAGCCATCTGGAGCAGGGAGTTTGATAGCCTGGGGATGATGTATATGTTAAGTCTCTTACAGAGAAGACTTTGGAACCACAGTGGGAGAGGCCACTGCAAGTACTTCTCACCACCTTCACTGCAATCAAAATCAAGGAGCAGAATGCCTGGATCCATCACTCTCGGGTGAAGAAGGCCCCGAGGCCCCTTCAGGAGTGACACCAGGAGGCAATGAACTGAGACTAAAACTTACTCGGGCAAAATGAGTATATTGCGGTCGGGAGTAGTTCATACTTTAGTTTACATGATTGTTTTGTATGGAATTATAACTGAAGTTTTAGAACTAGAGAGTACCTCTACCCAAAGCAATGCTGAATGGCCTTGGTCCCTGGCATTTAATCAGTATACTGGATCCATGGGAAAACCTTCTGAGATAAAAGATTTAAACATATCTACTGTAGTAATCCACAAGAATCAGGTATGTGAGGAGCAAGGATGGCAGGAACAGGAACTGTGGACACTTCAAGGAATCAGAGGAGAAGAAATCAAGGTAGGGTGCCAGGTCATCAATAGGGTAGCTTATGAGAGACCAGATGTAATTAGTGTCTGAACCTCCCCGGGTGTATATGAACACCAGGAAGTCTGTGATAACCTAATCAGTTTCCTTAGGTCATTTTCCAAGCTGGTTGGCTGAACACCCAGGCAATGGCTGGTAAAGGGTGCTGAACTGCAGGTGGTGAATTAACCCAAGCAAGGAAGGTGATTTTCTTTATTCATAGCTATCCCTTTTCCTACTGAGATTTGGATCAGTGATTGTCCCAGTCTGAGGCAGTTGGATTCTGCTTAAAATAGGTAGAGAGAGACCCCCCCTCAGAGCTCAGCAGCAGGCTGTAGGATTTTGAGCATCACTTTTGTGCTGTTTCAAGTAGCAGAAACCTGATCCCAGTTTCTTCTGAGGCACTGCAATGGATTTAGGCTCTTCTCTCAGATTTCCCCTTCATTATTTACTTGAGGCTTGGACCTGAAATCTTTCTACCCAAATCCCATATGTTCCAGCCAGTTTTATTCTCATCTGTTTGACAAATACTGTTATCTTCTGCCCTGAACACAGTCCACAGCTTGATCTTAGCTAGGGGCAAGGTGGGTGAGGTTTTGTAGACCAGGAGAGACATTCCTGCTTGCCACACATCTGGGAAATCAGGTGCTTTGCAGGGGGAAGGAGAGGTTAGATTCCCTGAGGTCTCTGCATTTCAGAACAAACATCTGCCTCAAGTATGACCTAAACCTCTGTCAGATACGCTTGTGAAGTGTGTCTGAATTTGCAGTGTGAGCCCAGCACATCCCTCTGGCAGGGAGGGATGGTCATGGACAGAAAGCAGTTCCTGTTCCCCATAACAAACATCTAACTGGCATATTAGGGACAAGATTAGGAGTTTTAAATGGAATTGATTCAGAAATACTGGTGAATAAACTGGCCACTGCAGCAGGTAGCCTAACAAAATTGAAGCAGCCTTTATAGTAATCTCTATTGGCATTAGGAACTAGCCAGTGACAGATTTCAAAAGTACTGCCAAAGTAAGGAAGCATGAAAAGGCCGGGGACCAAGACCACAAGTTGATAGTAGAAGCACTTAGTATAGTTCAAGATAATGTGTCTTTAGCTTTCAGTTGTATACAAGCACAGTTATGGATGCAGGCAACAGCAGCTGTGATCATATGGGAAGGGGGTGAAGGTAGTTTTCCAGCTGAAATTCAGAAAATTGTGTGGGATAATGCAATTGATTTTGAAATGAAGTTTCAATCCTGGCGGACTATGGTGAATTTCACCTATGATCCTGTTTCTAATGTGGCCACTGCCTTTGTGCTTACCATACATAATGCCACTGTTTATGTTATCCATCCCATCGTTGCCCTAGGATTAAACCATGAAAAAACAATACTCTATCCTTCAGAACATAGAGTGTGGGCACGAAAGATGAATGAAAAGTGGCAGACAGTAAACTTAGAATCCTGCATTACTAGAGAACAGATGGGACTCATTTGTGAAAGCAATACTATTAATGCTCCGGATGTGTGTTTGGACAGTGAACAGAGTATTTGTCACTTTGAAATTCATCCAGTCACTGACCAGAAAACTGTGCTCATATATACTGGAAAAGGGTGTATATGTCTGAGAGCTGCCTGTGCTCCTGTGCTGCTGTAAAAAATTGATAGCAATGGTATTATTCTGTCTAGTAGAAATCATTCTAATTTCTGTATTTGTAATTTTGTTAAGATTATCGGGTGTGATTTTTCGTACTTGGCCCCAGTGTCATCCCACCAGCTGATTAAAGCTAACTACACTATGTATCACAGACTACCACCTACTCCTATTGGGATGAACCCTACATCAGTAAAACAATTAATTAAGCACCAAAGCCTATTGGAGATCTTAAAGGAAATCCAAGAAAGTAGAAAGAAAACCTTAATTACTGTCCAACATGATACAAAGGAGATAACCAGAGTTCTACAAAGAATAAAACAAAATATGGATCATCACTGGTGGGATGTGATCTTTGGGTGGTCACCAACTGCAAATGGAATCTTTAATAAGTTGTGCCACCCCATTGTAGTTTTACTAATATTAGTTGGGATAAGCTTAGGATTATCTATTATATTGTTAATTTGGGACTGGAGAATACACCAACGAATAGCTGTATTAACCTATTTACCAAACGTACATGGTGGAGCATTACAAGACACTTATTGTCATGAGAGTTTTCATTAAGTAAAAGAATTTACTTATTTCCTAGGAAATGGGGGAATGAGACAGAGTAGAGATCCATTCTGAATTAGGTGAAGTGTCTAAGAGAGGTGAAAAATCTGTGAGGCCAAAGCTGAAGGAAAAGTCAGATGCCGGAGACAGCAAGACGACAGAGAAAGAAAAACATAAATGACCACAAGGTCAATTTGGCTCCGACCTAAGAATTCCTTTGATAAAGGAGAACTGGCGATAAACGTCACGCGGAATGAATATGTATGAACCATTGTGAAACTGTATGCATATGCATTTGGAAGGGGGGATAAAAGGAGACCTGAGATCTTCAGGGGCACGCATGCCTTTTGAGGAGAATTTTCTCCGTATGCGTCCGGCGCCGTAAATAAACATACCGGGCTTTACAACTTTTATAAAGTTGTGAGGTTTCTTCTTTTCTCCGCAAAACATACCCTCTTTTCTATTCTTCCCCCCTGAAGACCTTTGTTTCGGTTGCGAAATTTATTCTCCCTTCCCCCAACAAAAAAAGAGTATAATTGGGGTGCAAATGAACTGTGCTTTTGAGATCTCCCCAGCATAACAGGCGGACCCTCGACTGGACTGGACAAAAGGACTTCGTCTCTACGTTGGTAGCTATATCCCCTCTCTCTCTCTTCTCTCTCTTTCTCGATTTTTTTTCCTCTCCCTTAATCCCTCTATTGCATTTTTGCTGTGGTTATTTCAATAAAATGCATTTGTTTTGATTGTCACTGCAAACCCCCTTGTACCGTGTTGGTTTTTTGCACCCTGAGATCACCCCTACGGACCATCAGGTCATCTGTTCACTAGAACAGATCCTGACAACCCCTCCCACTTAACACCCAGCCTCCTGCTTCTCAAAACCTACCTTTATTCCCTCCAATGATCGCCACCTCTCTTCTATCACCTCAGGGAATCTCCATGTCATTTTTACCCCCTCCAACAACTCCACTCTGTCATATAAATCCACCCCTTGATGCTTTTCCCCCCGCTGCCTCCTATGACCACTAACCTGCAGCATGCTCAACCTCTAAGTCAGAATACAACACCTTTCCCTGAGAAAAAACCTCAGGATATATCCTCCAACCTAACAACTGAACCCTTCCAAAATGATGACAAAGAATTAGAGACCCAGGCAAATGACCTTTCAGATGCTGGCCCTTACTGTAATACCAAATCAAAAAGTGGTATAAAACCCGAGGTAAATCTGGACAGGCTGTTCCCGATGAGGGAAGTGCTACTGTGTGGGGAGGGTAGGAGGAATAGGTTTTGTAAATGCACCCCGGACAGCTTCTGAAGTAAGAACATATAAAAAGGAACTGGTTAGCCTGGTGGAAGACCCAATTGGGACAGCTCAGCAAATAGATTCCTGGGTGTCCTGGTTTGAAAAGGAAGTGAGTTTTCTTGGGATGATGTTGTCAAACCAATAGATGCTCAGATTTGAATATTGGCACTTGGTGGGGCCACTGAGGACATGGATACGCCTCAGAACACAGGGGATTAAAAGCAGAGAACTCCCAGGGGGAAGCTCTCTTGGGTTCCATCCATGAAAGAGGTCAGACCTCCACCAGCTGCGGGCTGGATGGGGGAGGGGAAGCCATGCGGCCGGGTGATGTAGGCCAGGCCTTGCACAGAGAAGGAAGGTGAAGGCCCCTGCAGGAGGGAAGGATGGAGAAGCACTGAGAGGCGTTGGGCAGCCACCCCCCCTCCCCCAGGACAGAGAGAGAGAGCTGGTGCCTGTGCTTCTGCCACCTTGAAATTTGATAGCATGGCCGGCGAGAAGGAGAAGGGGGGGGTGCGGGAGAGATGGTGCCTGGCAGGGCAGCTGTGGGAGTTCTGGACAGACAGAGCCTGAAATTTTTAACCCTTTTCTTGAATGATGGAAACCTTACAAATGCTGATCCTCCTGAAGCTGAATGAGAAGAGAGATAGGGATGAAATAAGAGGAAATGGGCAAGTGTGATGCAAGTTTGTGCAAGTGAAAGATGTCTGAGAGTAGTTGAGAAGAATCTTAGGTGGGAGGAGATGATGGAGTGGCCTTTGGCTGGACTTTTCTTGTATAGCCATGGACAGAACCATTTTTCCTGTGACACAGAGACTGTATTTAGGGGGAGGCAATGGCTTGGAGCCAAGAGAGTGCAGCGATGTTATGTGAAGGAGTGTGTGAACAGAGATGATGGGTGAGGAGGATGGTGGTGCCCTCTGTCTTCAGGGAAGAAGAAGACCTCTGTTCTTGAGACCCCTCTGCCCCAGGGGGTGAATTTGGGGGGGACAGGTGTCCCAAAAGTGAGAGACTCTGCTTTTTCTGGAACTGGGCAAAGCATCCTTAAAAGGGGAACCCTAGAAGCAGCTCTGGTGCATGTGCAGCGGTGAGAGCACTGTACATGGAAGTAAGATGTCATGATGGCAAATGTTCTCCAGGTGGCGTCACATGTGACATGGAAACACAAGAGGTTTCAACTGTGTTTCCAGGGGAAGCCTATGGTACAAGAGGGACTCCTCTCTTCTTGATGAACTGAGAATTGATTATCTAAAGGGTGGTGATGGACTGAGAGTTGATGATCTGAGGGGTGGATGTATTGGAAATTTGGTGGGGGGAGGAGGAATGTTTCGGAAGGTTTTCATTCTGAATTCTGTGTGTGTTTCTTTTTATATATAGATGTAGGTTAATAAAGATTTTCTTCTTTATTTCTAAGTTTGAGCCTGCTTTGCTCTATTCCTGGTCATATCTCACAGCAGGCACCAGGGAGCATATATTTTCATGGGGGCACTGGCATTGCGCCAGCATCAAACTGTGACACTGGGTCCCAATATATATGCCTGGGGTGACCTGTATGCTATTATGAACATCCTCTTCTCCCCAGAGGAGATATGTCTCATAAGGTCAGCAGGGATAAAGATCTGGGAGAAGGAGAATTGCACCAGACCCCTGGGTGAGCAAAAACTCCCTGTAGTGGACCCAAATTGGAATCCCAACCAAGAAGAGGGCTGGAGAAAAATGAAAGACTACAGGACCCTAATTAGGAGGGGCATAAAATAATCTGTACCCAAAAGCAGCAATACTAAATTGGCATTAGATGGGAGTCAAGAAAGGATGAGTCCCCGGGGCATGGCTAATTTGATTAAAACAAAATTTCCAGTTACATTCCAACATTGATCCTGATGGACTAGAGGGCCAAGTACTATTAAAAGTACAGTTTGTTACCAAAGCTTGGCCTGAAATTAGATGGAAATTAGAAAAATTAGAAGACTGGGACGAAAGGGGAATTAGCGAACTGTTAAGGGAAGCTCTGAAAATTTATTTAAGGAGAGATGAGGAGAACAGAACAAAAGTAAAAATTATGGTGGCAGTAGCAAGAGAAAGTGTAGGAATGGGAAGAGGAGAGCCAAAAGGGGGAGCAGAAAATAAAGGAAAGCTGGGTCAATGGAAAAGACCACCATTAGATGATGTGCATTGCTATTACTGTGGCAAAAAAGGGCACGTTAAGCGGTCCTGCAAAAAATTACAAATGGATGAAGCAATTGAGAAAGAACAGGACACCCTGAAGAAGATTCTGAGAGGACATTATGATTAAGGGTGTCAGGGCTCTACGCTCTGGGGAATGAGATCAGAAACCAGATAGAGCCCCTGGTAAACTTAGAAATTGGCCCCCAGAGAGAAGAATATGAGTTTTTAGTGGACACGGGTGCTGATCAATCCTGTGTGACAAAGCTCCCCAGAGGGACTCAGCTAAGCAAAAAGATCTGCCAAGTGTGGAGAGCAAAAGGAGAACTGTTCGGAGACCAGGTTATAGAGACCATAATGATAAAAGGCAATTCAAAGGAATGCAGGGCTGATTTCCTTTATATCCCAAAATTAGGTTGAAGTTATTGGGGCGGTATTACCGCGCCTGAGTGGGTCGCAGCTGGTGAGAGAGAGACGGTGAATCTTGTATCTTGATCAGAAGGCTTGATTTATTAAGATATTATATATAATACATTATGACTATACTAATAGAATATAGAGAGAGGTTTGCAGAGCAGCTAGGCTAGCTAAGAATAGAAAGAAAGAATCTATAACAAAGTTGTGGCCAAGGACTCAGTCCCCTGGCTTGCACTGGTGATTGGCCCTTAATTATAAACATGGGAAATGAGCCAATCAAGGTGTCCCTGTTGCATTCCACAGCAGCTGATAATAATTGTTTACCTTCTCTTCGGAGGCCTCTGGCCTCCCGAAGACGCAGAAATCCGAAAGAAAGGATTTCTGTGGAGAAATGTCTGCGACAGGGGTGGGACTGGCAAGTAAGGATGGGAATTGGAGTAGAGCCAAAGGCAGAGAGGATGGTACCCCAAATAATGCTATTAACTGAACGGGATATGAGAAAAATTACCCAATAATCTGGGTGGAAGGAGGAGGGTGAGGGTTGCTAAATATCCCGCCAATTAAGATAGAAATGCAGCCAGGAATCCCCCCTTTTTGGATAAAACAATATCCCATCTCCCCTGAAGGCCAGAGAGGACTAACACATGTGATACAAGGACTCGTGGAAGAAGGCATACTAGAACCATGCATGTCACCACATAATACACCAATTCTAGCTGTCAAAAAGGCTGACAGAACCTATCAATTGGTGCAGAATTTGAGGGAAATTACCAAACCAACTATTTCCAGATATCCAATAGTGACGTCATGCTGCGATTGCAGGAGGAGTGGCGGAGCCAGTCACCCGCGCACTCCGAACTCCTTTCGCTTTCAGTACGTGGGCGCCAGGGATTGGTTGTGTTCCTTCTCTGCCATGGGCAAGCAGGAATCACGGGTCGGCCATTGGCGCAGATCCAAAACCGCCTGGAGCAGCCGATAAACGTGGACCCTACGTCTAAGGAAGGAGGCGCAGGAAGAACAAATGGCTCTCTGCTTGTTATCTCCGAGTTGCCTTTATTTCTTTCCCGTGCAGCAGCGGTGCCGGGGCGGAGCCGCATGGGATCGGTTATTGTTTCCCACGGCGGGAGCAGCACCGAGGCGAGACAGGTGACGCGATCTCGCAGGAAGCAGCAGAGTCAGCGGTGGCAGTCTTTCTCGTGGGCAGGAGCCGCGCGGGTGACTGCAGCCCGTGGCAGAAGCGGCAGCGCGGGGCAGCAGCTCAGGCGGAGGTGGAACTTTGCCGTGGCCGGAACGACAGCAGATCGGGCGGTGGCGGAGCCTTTCCGTCGCCGGAACAAGACAGCAGTTGCCGCACCGTGCAGGCATTCTTCTCTCTCGCAGCGGAGAGTCGGGTCAGAGCTGCTGCCTTTGGTGCTGCACCGGGGGGATGGGGGGAGGGGGGGGCGCGGGAATGGCGGGACTTGAAGGGGAGAACAGTAGCAAAAAGAGCGGGGAAACCGAGAAAACAGCAGCTTTTATATAGGAGGGGAGTGGGAAACCGAGAGGGGATTGTCTGGCTAGCCAGAACAGCAACTTGGAAACATAACCTGGACACAGACCAATCACAAAAGGGAAAAATCCTGACAGGGAACTCTCCAGACGGAGGGGCAGGATCTTTGGGGAGAGACAGAGAAAAATGTGGAATTATTCTAACTGCCACGGCGAGACATGGAACAAACAACCCCAGACATAGACCAAACATCTTAAAACTTCCACAGGTAGGGAGAGATCTTCAAATCCCCACTGCCACACAATAGTATCAAATCCATATACCCTTCTTAGTCAAATTCCACAAGAGCATGCATGGTTCTCAGTAATAGATTTGAAAGATGCTCTCTGGGCCTCTCTGTTAGAGGTGGGGAGCAGGAATTGGTTGCTTTCGAATGGGAAGACCCAGACTGAAAATGTAAACAGCAACTTAGGTGGACCCACCTCCCACAGGGATTCACAGAGTCCCCTAACGTATTTGGATGAGCCTTAGAGGATCTTATAAAATTCTTTGTACCTGGGGAAGAAATACAAATTTTACAATATGTGGATAACCTACTAACATCAAGCAAAGACCAAGAACAAGACCAACAGGCCAGTATAAGTTTACTAAATTTCCTGGGAGAAAAAGGATTAAAAGTATAAAAGAAAAAACTCCAATTTGTAGAAGAAGAGGTAAAGTACCTGGGGCACCTAATTGGAAAAGGGTACAAAAAGCTCAGTCCTGAAAGAGTTGTGGGGATCCTGTCAATTCCACCACCCTAGATTAAAAGAGATGTAAGAAAGCTATTAGGTCTAATGGGCTATTGTAAATTATGGATTGATCAGTATACTCAAACTGTAAAATTTTTGTATGAAAATTAATAAGCACAGAACCTATAGCCTGGACTCTGAAGGATACTGAACGGTTCCAAGACTTAAAGGCTCGATTGGAGAAAGCCCCAGTTTTGAGTCTGCCTATTTAAGAAAACCATTTGATCTGTTTGTTAATGTTAATGAGGGATAGCATACAGAGTAATAACTCAAGACTGGGGGAAAAGCAGGAAGCGGGTGTCTTATGTGTCAAAATTATTGGATCCAGTTGCAAGAGAGTGGCCAGCCTGTATTCAAGCTGTGGCAGCCACAGCTACCTTACTCTAAAGCTTACATTCAATGGGAGGATTTGAGTACACACACCCCATGATTTGAGGACAGTGTTAAGCCAAAAAGCTCCTCAGCAGCTAACAGACAGCCGAATCCTGAGGTATGAAATAACCCTGATGCATATGGAGAATCTAGAGATTGTCTTCTCAAAACGTTTAAATCCTGCTCAATTCCTAACTGGGGAACTGTTCTAGGGTGATGTTATGATGCTTGTATCCCCAATTGTGTGTCCTGTTTATGCTGGATATTATATTCTGTGCCTTCAAGACTGAGAGAAGGAGGAGAGAAGAAGCATGGAGTTTCGTTATCAGCTGCACTCTCCCCCACAGTCTGCTGGAACACAAAAGTCCACTGTTGTTGTCTGGGCACGGACAGGGCAGAACACTGCACTCCTTTTGCTTTTTAGTTAGTTTAGTGTCACAGACATTTTTTCACAGAAATCCTTTCTTTGGGATTGTCCATCTTCTGGGAAGCTGAGGGCCGCAGAAGAAGAATGTAAACAATTGTTATCAGCTGCTGTGGAATGCAATAGGATGCACCTGTGATTGGTTCATGTTCCATGTGTACAATATTAGAGCCAATCACAGGGCAAGCTCTCTGGAACACAGGGACAGAGAATTCTCTTGTTTTTAGATTCTTTTCTATTCTTAGCTTAGCAAGCCTCTGCAACTTCTCTCTTTATTCTTATTAGTATAGTAATAATGTATTATATAGCATATATCAATAAATTCAGCCTTCTGATCAAGAAACAAGATTCTTGTCCTTCTCTCTCACCCCAGCGACCTCCTCAGGTCGCTGTAATAGTTTAGCTAGCTGAGGCAGTCCGAGCTTTCCCTGGACTGTTTTTCTTTCCCTTTTCTTGGAACCGTTCAAACCTGCTCTAGACCAGAACCAGGGGAAACACCTAGAGCCCGTACTTTGTGGCCTGCCGGGGCCTTCTCGGCAGCCTTTCCCAGCGCCGGAGCGACTGATAACAGAGCAACCACCCGCAGGAGAAACTTTCTGAATTAGTCATCTTTTCAGAGCAGCTAATGAGTTTTGTCATCTGATATTGTTTATTTTGTGTGCTGGGGACTCCTTGGCCTGTTAAATACACAGGTTTTTTCCACTTCTCTATAAGGAAATTTTTCCCGAACCAGGTGGGGGGGGAGGGGACGCGTGGGTTGGCTTTCTGGGGGGGCCCCTTTTGGAGGTTTTCTCCCAAATTCGCCCTAATCAAGGACAGGAACCAATGGAAAAATTAGAGCATAAGAGTATTGTTTTATTCATATTTCTAGAGTCCCATACCTTCTGGGTGGTTTTCTTACAAGCAGCTCTTCACAGCAGTGTTGCTCCTGCTTCTTTGTCAAGACTCCTCCAAGGCTCTCCCTGACCAGCCAACCCACCCCCTTTTATCCCAGTTATCTTCACTAGCCAGAGCTGCCACCCAATTAAGGACATCACAGCTGCAGCCCATTTAGAACAACTAGGATTGGGGCAAGGCTACTTATACAATACATATATTTTAATAGGACTCCTACTATATAGTATAGAGATAATTGAGATACAAACCAAAGTAAGAGAAGACCTAGAAGAAGACCCCTAACAATATGGAAGGATTCTGTATATAGATGGATCCTCTCGAATTGTAATGGGAAAAAGGGCATCAGGATACGCCATTACTGAAGCAGGGGAAACCAAAGAAAAAGGGAAATTATCCTCAAATTGGTCTGCACAAAGTTGCGAGATATATGCCCTAAAGAGAGGTTTAGATTTATTAGTAGACCATATAGGGACAATCTACATGGATTCTCGATACGTCTTTGGGATAGCTCGCACCTTTGGAAAAATCTGGCAAGAGAGGGGATACTTTAACTCAAAGGGGAAAAATCTGGTACACAAAGTCTGGTCGGGGAAGTACTCGAATCCCTCAGAGGACCAAAAGAAATTGCCATAGCCCATATTAAAGGCCACCAAAAATGGGATACTCTGAAATCCAAGGAAACAAATTAGCAGACCTGGTGGCCAAAGATGCAGCCTTAGAAATGGGGGTCCCAGTCATAGTCCTAAGGGTAAAAGAAGACCAGGGAAAAATAAGGGGAGTACCAATTTTCAATGACCAGGAGCTAAAATAAATAGAGAAAATGGGAGAGATAAAAACAGAGGATGGAAAGTGGTGGACCCCAGATGGGCAGCAAATATTCAGTTGAATAATAACCAGGAAAGGGATGGAAGAGATTAACTCACTGGGGAACACAAGGAATATGCAATCATTTCCTGAAATATTACATGGGGATGGGAATATATGAAATAGCCAGATCCATCACAGAAGAATGTTTAACCTGCCAAAAAGTCAACAAAAGGTGATTCAAAAAACCACTCCGGGAGGGAGGAAATTAGCCATAAGACCTTTCCAGAGTATTCAGGTTGATTTTACTGAATTAGCTCCAGCCCAAGCATATAAACACCTATTGGTCATAGTTGACCATGTAACTCACTGGGTTGAAGCATTCCCCACAAGAAGGGAGACAGCCCAAACTGTGACAGAAGTTCTCCTGGAAGAAATCATTCCGATATACGGGCTAGTAAATATTATTGATTCGGACCATGGCCCCCACTTTACATCCAGTGTTCTGCAACAAGTCATCAGGGCCTTGGGAATAAAGTGGGAGTTACACACCCCTTGGCACCCTCAGAGTTCTGGGAGAGTCAAGAGGATGAATCAAACCTTAAAGAATATCTTAACAAAATTGGTCTTAGAAACCTAATGGAATTGGGTCAAATGTTTGCAACTAGCCCTATTACAAATAAGAATGAGACCCAGAACAGATCTAGGGGTCTCTCCTTATGAAATGTTGTTTGGGCTGCCTTTCTTGCTTACCCCATACAGTATTGGGGAACATCTAGAAGGGGGAATGACAGTGCAAAAATATATAGAAACAGTAACAACAACCCTAGAAGAACTAAGGAAAAAGGGCTACCTTCCCCAAACTTCCCCACTGAACTGTAAAATACATGATATTAACCCAGGAGATTGTGTATTGGTTAAATAATGGAAAAACCCTCCACTAACTGCTTGCTTTGAAGGCCCCTTCCAGGTGCTGCTTGCAACAAACACCACAGTAAGAACAAAGGAGCAGGAGTGGGTACATACAAGTCAAGTGAAGGGTCCAATACAACCCCTAGTTGAGGCAAGCAAATGGGCTATAGCCAACAGAAACAATAAAGACTTGAAATTGGTCCTGAGGAAAACACCAAAAGAAGCGCAACCCTGAACACAACCCCCCCACAGGAAGCATCCACATTGTTATCCTTATATCCTTAAAGTTTGTTAATGCTTTTTATAGTTATAGTATAAGTTTAAGTTTTGTTCAGCTAAGAATTGACAATCTAAATGACATCTCAGTTTCCGGTACTGTTCCATAGAACACTCTTCTTCCTACCCTAATTGGGACCAAATTGAAGTAAGGGAGTCGGTACAAAAAGGGTCATGGCAGAATATCTCCAGAAGAAGGGAAAACCAGAGGTGGGAGGCAAGACTGGATGGGGAACTACCTCCTGGAAATGCTCTCAGGGCACTGAGAAAACCCTTGTGGTTTGAGAGGTGAGGAGGCCAGCCTGTACCAGACTCCCACTTGTAGCAATGCTACTACCCATCCACTTCAAAGGAAGTGGAGGAAACACTTGTGAGAAGTGTTACTATCCCTTGTATAGAGGAGATACAGTAAGTGTATTAATCAGAGTACACACAAACATGAGTCCCAAATGTATCAATCACTCCCAGTTAACAACCTGTAAAGAAGATAATAAAATATATTGGCTGGCTAAAAATATTGCAAACCCAAGCCAGAGGATGTCAGAAGAGTGCCCTATGAAAGAAAGATGGGTATGTTTTGAACAAGAAAGTGAAACCAACTTAGAGGATGCATTCAAAGAGAAAGAAGTACACTTAAAAAAAGACAAAGGGATAGAGAGGGACAAATACATGGAAATAATATTTTTATCAATATGGTGGAAAAGATTACAAAAGAATTTAATTTGACTGATTGTTGAATGTGCGAGGGGACACCCTTAAATGAAATTTGGCCATTGGACGGTATCAGTTTAGGTCCCTTAGACATTTTAAAATGGATTACATCAAGAAAAAGCATGGTAGTACCCAAAAGAAGGGAAGGAGAGTGGAAGCTAAAATCAACAAGAATTGGGGAAGAGTGTTTATCAAGGAAAGGGAAAATGTATACTATAGAATCAGGAGAAACACCATGTAAAAGATATCTAGCAGCAAATGACACACACACCAGGTGGATCACAGAAACCTTCCATTCATATTGGTCAAGAGAAAAAACTGAGACTAGATGTGTATACAGTGAGAAAGAAAAAAAACTCGAATGCTTAGGAGATTATAATAACCCATTCTGAGAAATAGAAACCCTATCCAAATATTGGAAACATATAACAAATAGATATTCTAATTTCTGGGAGGCATCTAAAAATATATTTTTGTATCTGTGGTAACACGGCATATGTGAAATTACTGGGAGGGTGGACTTGGAGTTGCACAATTGGAGCAATAAAACCATCTTTTTTTTTACTGCCTAAGAATGTGAAATCAAACTTGGCAGTCCCAGTTTATGATGATCTGGCTAGAAAGAAAAGGAGTTTGATTGGCAGAACCCAAAATTGGAACAATGAAATTTGGACCCCACAAAAGATTATCAATACTTATGAGCTGGCTACCTGGGCCCATGATGGATCCTGGGTCTACTGAACTCCAGTATATATGCTCAATCGAATCATCTGTTTACAAGCAGTACTTGAAATAATGTCAAATCAAACAACTCTGACCATCGATGTCTTAAACCAGCAGAAACAACAAACATGATTAGTAATTTACCAGATCCAATTGTCAGTGGACTATCTCCTTGCAGAGGAAGGAGGGATCTGGAAATCGATGACCATAGTAATGTAATTAAAAACATTACTCAAAATATTAAAAACTAACCTATGTTGGAGCACAAAAATGGACCCCTCTCATGGTTTGATGCTGGTGCAATGGCAGTGACCCAATGAAAATATATGCTCCCTGATGTCTGCTGTGAGATATGACCAGGAATAGAGCAAAGCAATCTCCAACTTAGGAATAAAGAAGAAAAACTTCATTAACCTACAACTATATATAAAAAGAAACACACACAGAACTCAGAATGAAAACCTTCCAAAAACATTCCTCCTCCCCTCACCAAATTTCCAATACATCACAGTAAGACAAAACCTTGTATTCTCAATTCAGTTACCACCCCTCAGATCCCCAACTCAGTCCATCACCACCCTTTAGATAAACAATTCTCAGTTCATCAAGAAGAGAGGAGTCCCTCTTGTACCATAGGCTTCCCCTGGAAACACAGTTGAAACCTCTTGTGTTTCCATGTCACATGCGGCGCCACCTGGAGAACATTTGCCATCGTGACATCTTCCTTCCATGTACAGTGCTCTCACCGCTGCACATGCACCAGAGCTGCTTCTAGGGTTCCCCTTTTAAGGATGCTTTGCCCAGTTCCAGAAAAAGCAGAGTCTCTCACTTTTGGGACACCTGTCCCCCCCAAATTCACCCCCTGGGGCAGAGGGGTCTCAAAAAACAGAGATCTTCTAACTGAAGATGAAGGGCAATAATCACCCCCCTCACCCATCGTCTCTGCTCACGCCACTCCTTCACATAACATTGCTGCACTCTCTTGACTCCAAGCCATTGCCTCCCCCTAAATGCAGTCTCTGTGTCACAGGGAAAATGGTTCTGTCCATGGCTATACAAGAAAAGTCCAGCCAAAGGCCACTCCATCATCTCCTCCCACCTAAGATTCTTCTCAACTACTCTCAGACATCTTTCACTTGCACAAACTTGCATCACACTTGCCCATTTCCTCTTATCTCATCTCTATCTCTCTTCTCATTCAACTTCAAGAGGATCAGCATTTGTAAGGTTTCCATCATGCAAGAAAAGGGTTAAAAATTTCAGGCTCTGCCTGTCCAGAACTCCCACAGCTGCCCTGCCAGGCACCATCTCTCCCGCACCCCCCCCCTTCTCCTTCTCGCCGGCCATGCTATCAAATTTCAAGGTGGCAGAAGCACAGGCACCAGCTCTCTCTCTCTGTCCTGGGGGAGGGGGGGTGGCTGCCCAATGCCTCTCAGTGCTTCTCCATCCTTCCCTCCTGCAGGGGCCTTCACCTTCCTTCTCTGTGCAAGGCCTGGCCTACCTCACCCGGCCACATGGCTTCCCCTCCCCCACCCAGCCCACAGCTGGGCAGGGGAGGTTTGACCTCTCATGGACAGAACTCATAAGAGCTTCCCCCTGGGAGTTTTCTGCTTTTAACCCCCTGTGTTCTCAGAGGCGTATCCACATCATCAGTGGCCACACCAGGTGCCAATATTCAAATCTGAGCATCTATTGGTTTGACCACAGCATCCCAAAACACTCACTTCCTTTTCAAGCCAGGATAACCCCCTTGTTTGGAGACTACAATTGGTGGGACAATTTCTTCACCTGGAATGGTAAATGGTGGAAGAAATTGGTCTTCTTTGTGGTGTGTGCACTGGCAAGTGTAATATTTCTACCATGTGCAATTCCATGTCTTGTCTGGATAGTAACCAGCATTGTCCAAAGCAGCATCATGCTGCAAGGTTATGTAGAAGGGAAAAATGGCAAAAAAGTAATGTTAATAATAGAACAGAGTGAACATAATGCCAAAGATATGCTTGAACAGTACAAGAAACTGAGAAAAGTAGAAGTTGAACTTTAAATGGTTGATGCAGGTTGGAAGCCTGATCAAATAGTTAGAGGGGGGAATTGTCAAAAATAGGTTAGAAACTGCTGTAAAATAGTTGATAATCTTTAAGCATGCACTGTAAAAAAAGTTTGGTTATTATATTGTAAAAGGGGTTAAAAGGGTAGTTATAAGAAATACGGTACACAACATACCGTAATACATCTAAGTAAAGTGCCTCCCCCCCCATGCAGGCAAAATAAGCCCCAGCCTGGACAAAACTGTAATGGGCCAATCAAGCTCCTTAAACCTTCATGCCAATGAAGGATCCCAACAGAAACCAATCCAAAGGAACAAAAAACTATAAAAAGGAGACATCCAACCCAGTGAATCCGTGCTGCTCCATCTGGAACATCAGGAACACTGCTACTCAAGAAAGGAAGAACACCCAGCGCTGACGCTGCAGCATCCTCGAGGGGAACGCTCCTGCTCGACCCGTGGGACCCCTAAGCTTTAGGCCTTATTATACCAAATGCTGAAATCGCTTTAGTACTGGGAGTGTATAACAGTTTCATCCCCATTGCCTCAAACTTTTCTGATAAGAGGAGTTAACAAGCTCTTCTCAAGTCTCCTCCAGTGCTCTGTCTTGTGTCACTGTTATCACTTGGAGAGGTCAGTCCACCAATGACTTTACACTGTTTTCTTAGTTACACAAAAGGCTTTTATCATCTTATGTTTTGCTAAGGTCTGTAGTACAATACATTTATCACACCACTATTTCTATAAGCTATACATAGTTATTGATATAGGGAACTTGATATAGGAAACTAAGCTTATGTGACTATATTTGCTGTGTAATCAAGTGTGATAAGAACATATAATCCTTTGCTATGCAACAACAGGATTTTGCCTATTATTTAAGACTGATAAAGCAGGAACCAGTGCTTTAAAAACCGGTAAAAATTGGATCTTTAGTTTGGACTTCGACCAGAAGTCTTGAAGGATGACCAGACACCAAGAGAGTCTGCACAAGGACCAGGTTCATCCAGAGGACATTGTGAGGATGACTACTTCATCTAGCCACCCCTGTCCAAGACTACCAGAAGATAGTGCTCAAGCGCAGAACAATGAAAGGCTGATTAACGTACGAAGCAAGAGTAGTCATATGTATAGGTGATGTTAAAACTTTTGTAAATATGTATGATCTTAAGTGTAAATAAACAGAGTGTCTGCTCTGTTTGGTGCACATGTTTGTGGTGGAGTGATCTCCCCCGTGCACCCAGCGCTGAATAAACATACCTAAGTCACAAACCCGCTGGTTGTGGAGTCTCTATTCCACATGTCAATATCATTAATTATACAACTATTTCTATAAGCTATACAGTGCATACTTAAACTGATAGATTGTTATATTAACAAGCAGCTAAAAGGAGTTACAAATTGAACCATATCTAAATACTTATGATCACTAACAACATGCAAAAGCTAATACATAAATGCGAAAGCCCATATTATATGGTCATTTTTAGCAATGTGCATGGTGGCTTTCCCCCTTCTTGCAATTTTCTTCCCTTTATTATAGTATATCAGAAAACTCATTTTCCTCTTACTGTCCTTGAAGATCCATTAATAAACACCTTTTCTCCATTTGGCAGGGAGGTCCTGTAAATCTTCCCTATCTCGAGTCTGGAGATCTGTTACCTGGATACAGTTGTGATCCTCCTTTATGGCTCCTTTCTCAGGGCTAGTTAAACAGGAGGCTGGGTTCTCAGTTCTAAGTCTTCTTGTTCCATTTTGCACTGCAACAGCCTATTGCCGGTCATCCACCTAGAACTTGGGGCTGGACTTTAACAATCCTGCCATCAGTTATCATCAAAGCTGTACCTGCACAGCTCTGAGGACAACAGAGCCTCAGTTACCCTTAGAGCAAACAATGGGGTCATCCCCTCTCTACGCAAACATACCAGCATCAGAATTCCCCCCAGCACAGCCCTGTATTCAGAGGACCATGCCGCCCACTACAATTCTTGGTACCTTCAGCACAAGTAGAAATAGCCCATGTATTATCTCTGCTTGGCAAATATTCCCACTATTCCAAGCCGGGGCAGAAAAACAACACTTCCAAAGAGTATTTCCACCAGTCTTTGCAACCAGTCCATATACAATTCCAATTCCTTTTCCAGGCCTGGGAGAGCTAAAGCTGGGGCATTAATCAACCTTTCCCCTGATTTTATCAAGATCTGCTTTCCTACTGGTGTCTATACAACAACATTAGGACTAACCTGGGTTAAAAAGCCATAGAATACAGTTTTTAATCCAGGTCTTGTCATACCCTATTAATCCTAAAAATTGTTACAGCTCCCCTTCAGTCCTGGGGCAACAGCACCTTCAAGACTCCCCAGACCCCCTCTGGACCAACACCCCCCAAGCCTTAAGTCAAAATGTGCCCCAAACATTCAACCCCTCTCTTTGTCAGGAAAATGAATCCACAGACACCAGAGGTTTATGTCAAAAAAGAAGACAGAGGAGTCCTGTTACTTTATTCAAATAAAGGGAGAGGTCATGGGCATTTCCCATGGGGTCTCTCAAATTGTTAGAGGATGCAGCCTCCTTTTTATCCCTAATTTCCCGACTGCATGTCCCTCTCTCTTTTCCCATTGGCTGAGGTACTTGAGAGGTACAAACTTCCCAAAATGCCTAATATCTAAGACCCCCTTCTAATGTATACCCCCCTTTTATCTTTTCCTTGTGCCACTCAGTGGAATTCCTTATGGAATTTATGGTTCTTCCCACTGTTTCTTTCTTCTCTCAGTATCCAGTTTTATTTATCACCAGACCTACAGTTTGTTTGTAAAGACAAGTCACTCTCATTCCATTCATCAATCAGTGGAATCCTTCCCATTGTTTCTTTTATCTCAGTGCTAGTTTTATCTGCCAGCAGACTCACAGTTTGTAAAGACAAGTCTCTCATTCCTTTCATCTTCACCACAGTGCCTTCCTTTCAGACACTCCAAGCTTCCCCTTCAGCCAGAAAACTCAACAATTTCACAGTGGCTCCCCCTACCATCTCCTCACATTCTCTTGATAGGAGCAAGCCTTTCACATACTGCAATAACCTAATTCCTAGGGATGGAGTAAATTAATCTCTTCTCCCTCTTGTTCCCTCTCAAAGGCAAAATACTGTTTACTATGCTCTGTGTTACAGATATGTATTATAATATTGGCTTTTCACAAATATTAAAATGGATGATATATGTATAATGTTAAAGTAACTTTACTATAAAGATATAATTTTTATTTCTGCTATTAACTAAACTTAGACATAGTAGTGAAATAGCTGATATAGTTATGCTTGTGGTAATTGAACTGCCTGCTTGGTTGGGATAACATCCAATGAATGTATGATGAGGACCCCTGCTACCGATATGCTAACTATCAACACCTACCATCGTTAGAAAGTATGGACCAAAGCCCTAAAGTGGAAGCGATTATAAGATTGGGCTAAAACCACAGCCAAGGAGTACGCATGCTCTAAAAAGGTGGATCCAAGGAAGAGCCACGCTAAACAGTTCTTGGAACATGTAAACTGGTTTGGGGAAAAGTTTAAATATGCATATTTTTTTATGAATATACAATAGGCTGATGCAATAGAAATGGTATATAAAGGGTGTTTCCAAAATAACAGGTGTGCTCTTGCTCAAGTAAAGACAATTTATCACAAAAAGCAAGTCATTTTTATACTGTTCTCTATGGTTGACGCCTCAAGCTTATACATGATTGGTTAAATACTTTTTATGCACGCATTTTAATATTTCAGTTAATTTTAGTTAGTCTTTCCTCTTCATGCGTCTCGCTGTGGTTTTCTTGTCTGCCTTTGCATCTTGAACTGTCTGCTTTTGAGCATGTTCTTCTCCTTTCCTGTCCTTCAAGGGCATGATGACCTTACTCAGTTTCTATGAAGGCTGGATTGTGCATATATTGCATATGTCCATTGTCCCGCAAAAAACTCAACACCTGGCCATAAAATCTTTGCTTTATTGTCTTTGTCTGTGACTCCTTGACACCCTTTGCAATTTTGGGAGCATGAGAGAATGAAAGCAGCTGAAGTGAGAGATTGGAATTTGTTTGAGAAAATAGGTCCACCTAAAAGAATGGAGATGGCTGCTGCTGCTGCTTCTGGTGGGCCTGTGACTTTACCTGTTTTCAAAGCTGCTCCTAATTCAGGACAACAAGATAGCCATCAGGTTTTTTCATGGAGGGTTCTACAGGATCTCCAGTCAAAAGTTGATCAGTATGGTGTTAACTCTTCGCAGATGATGCAAGTGATTGGTGTTCTAAATGCTGATGTACTTGCACCTTGTGATATTGTTTACCTTGCTACGATTCTGTTTCAGCCAGTGCAGTATGGTGTGTTTCAGGCTACATGGAAACAAATGGTTGAAAGAGTAGCTTTTGACAATATGCAGTTACCTCAGCACAATCCATGTCATGCTGTGGGAGTTGATGCCTTGCCGGGCAATGGACCGTTCTCTAACTCAGATTTGCAGGCAAGATGGGACCCCCTGGTTCTGGCACAAGCCCAGCAGCTGGGTATGAGTGCCTTACTAAAAACAATGGAAATGGCAGCTCCTAAACCAAAGTATATTACCATCCATCAAGGGGTGAAGGAACCTTTTCTGCAGTTTGTGGAGAGGGTTGCTGCAGCCTTTGAGAAGCAAGTAGAAGATGATAAGTTGAGGCAAATTTTATGCAGACAATTAGAACGGGACAATTGATGATTGAAGGAGTATTATTGATTCTTTACCGGGAGATCCCTTGCTGTCTGATCTTGTAGTTGCTTGCTCAAAGGTCGGTTCAGTTGAGCATAAAATGGCTGCTTTGGCAAAAGTCATGAAGTCTTCACCCAGATGTTCTGCTTGTGAAGAATCAGGGCATGTGAAGACACAATGCCCTCAAACTGCTGGTCAATGTGTACACTCTAAGGTAATTTGGACCAGGAAAGTGCCTTGTTATCATTGTGGTAACTTTGGCCATATTGCTAAATTTTGTAAGTTAAGATCTTTTTCAGGTGGTCGACAAGTGCAGGAAATCTACAAGAAGAACGCAAAGGGGCACATGGAGACACAAATACCCCGACAACAACCACGAGCCCTGCCAGCACTGCAAAGCTCTACATTTGTGACCAATACACAGGGGCCACAAGAGGCTCGGCAGGGATTGATATACCAGTAGCTGACACAGTGACAATTTTGACAAGAGGTACATGTATAAATGCCTCTTGATGCCTATGGTCCTATAGGCCAAGGTTTGAGTGCTTTTCTGATGGGAAGATCTAGTAGCACTACTCACGGTATTAATGTCCATTTAGGTCTTATTGATTCTGACTATGTGGGGCAAATGCAGGCTATGGTGTCTGTTAGTGAACCTCCTGTTGTTATTAAAAAAGGTACTTGTATTTCTCAACTTGTTCCTTTTATGAGTTGTGTTCCAACTGTAGTGGACCGGAGTCGGGACACTGGAGGTTTTGGATCTACAGGACCACCTCAGGTTCTTTGGACGCAAAAGGTGATAGATGAGCATTCGGTAATACAATGTTTGGTCACTGCTAAGGGATGTCACTCAGAAACTATAAAAATATCCAGGTTTACTTGACACAGGAGCAAATGTAACTAGAATTTCACAGTTTGTTTGGCCTCCAACATGGCCCCTCAATCAATCTTTGGAGTTGTTGGGTTAGGTGGGTGAACTGCTGGTGCTTTATCTGCAATCGCAATCACTGTAACACATCCTGAAGGCCAACAAGCTAACATCAGACCTTATGTTACTAATGCTCAACCTAACTTATGGGGATGTGATTGCTTAACCCAATGGGGTGCTAAAATTACCACGGATTTTTAGTGGGGGCCACTGAGGTGCAGGGCCTTAAACGTCCAGTTGTGTCCTTGACATGGCTGACAGGTAAGCCTGTCTGGATTGATCAGTGGCTCCTGCCTACTGAAAAGCTTCTTGCCGTGTGAGACTTAGTGACAGAACAATTACAAGCTGGACATATTGAAAACTCATTTAGCCCATGGAATACACCTGTGTTTGTAATAAAAAAGAAATCAGGTAAATGGAGACTTTTGCATGATTTGCAGCCGATAAATGCTGTGATGGCCACAATGGGTGCTTTACAATCAGGTCTCCCAACACCTACAATGATTCCACAAGGATGGGAAATAATTATCAATAGTTTGAAAGATTGCTTTTTTACAATTCCATTGATCAGGATAAGGAAAAATTTGCCTTTACTCTGCCTTCTTTAAAACAGGAGGAACAGTGCCAAAGATATCAGTGGACCATTTTGCCTCAAGGAATGAGAAATTCTCAGAGAATTTGCCAGTCGTTTGTGGGACAGGCTTTATCTAAGGTCCAAGACCAATTTAGCAATTTTTATTGCTATCATTATATGGATGATATCTTATTGGCATCCAAAAATAAACAACAATTGTTGGCTCTTGAACAATGCACTGTGAAAAATTTAGAAGCCTTTGGTTTGGTTATCACCCTGGAGAAAGTTCAGAGACAGATGCCTTGGAAATATTTGGGGTTGATAATGACGAATACACAAATTGTGGCTCAACCTGTAAAACTGGACATTGAAATTAAAACCACTGCTGATGTACAGAAATTGGTTGGTGCAATAGTTTGGCTTAGGCCATACTTGAGCATAAATAATCCTCAATTGCAACCTTTGACTTACTATCAAGGATTACTTCCTCTACCAATGAGAGACATTTGACCACTGCAGCAAAAAAGGCTGTAGAAGAAGTTGAATTGGCCTTGACATCTAAATTTGCTACCAGGATAGATGTTTCTATTGATATGAAATTATTTATTCTGAGAGATGATGAAATACCATGTGGATTGTTGTGTCACTGGAATGATAAATGGGAACATAAATTGCATATTTTGGAGTGGATATTTCTATCTTTCAGGTCCCGAAAATTAGCTCCATGTCTGTATGAGCTTTTTGCAGACATCATTATCAAAGGTCGCAGACGCGGCCATGAAATCTTAGGCCATGATCCTGTAACTATTGTCATACCGGTACAACAATGGTATTTTGAGTGGTGTTTTCAAAACAATCATGAGCTGCAATCTGCTTCATCTTCCTTTACAGATCAAATAGCATATCATTTACCTTCTCATCCTATTTTGAATTTCACTAAGAGGATTCCCTTTCAGGGGAAACAACTTTGTTCTTCTGTGCCAGTGGAAGGTGCAACAGTTTTTACAGATGGATCAGGAAGAACTGGAAAAGCTGCTGTACCCTGGAAGAAAGATGACCACTGGGAACATGAAGTAATGGTTGAACAAGGGTCTCCTCAGTTATTTGAACTTTGTGCCATACTTTTGGCCTTTACCTTGTTTCCTAGTTCCATAAATATAGTTACTGATTCTGTTTATGTTGCTAATTTAGTGAAACAGATCAAGCTGTGTTGTATAAAGTAAAGGAGAAAGCATTATTTGTTATGTTGTTGAAATTCTGGACTGTTATTCGTAATCTAAAGCATTCTTATTTAATTATGCATATTTGTAGCCATACATCGCTACCTGGATTCTTTGTTGAAGGTAACACCTATGTGGATTCCCTTGTGGCTGCCTCAGCAGTAAAAATGGTGCCTAATGTGTTACAGCAAGCTGTTCTATCTCACCAATTTTTTCATCAGGGTGCTCAGGCACTATGGCAGCAATTTAAATTATCACATAGTGAAGCAAAGTCAATTATTTCTTCTTGCCCTGATTGTCATATGTCTCATGTTTCGCAATATTATGGTACTAATCCTAGAGGCTTACTGCCTTTGCAAGAATGGCAAACAGATGTTACAAAAATGCCTGAATTTTGCTGTCCAAAGTATGTTCATCTTACAATTGACACCTTTTCTCATGCCATGGTTGCCTCAGTGTTGGCAGGTGAGACAGCTCGGGATGTTATTCGTAATTTTTGCCACACCTTTTCCATCTTAGGCGTTCCATCACATGTGAAGACAGATAATGGCCCGGCATATGTTTCAAAGCAATGGCAAGTGTTGTTCATGCCTGGGGTGTTCATCATTCTACTAGTATTCCTCATGCTTCAACAGGCCAAGCAATTATTGAACGTGCTCATGGTGTGTTGAAGCACCAGGTACAAAAACAAAAAGGGGGAATGCAGAGGGAGTCACCTCAAGTGAGATTAGACAAAGCCGTTTATGTGTTAAACTTTCTGTGTCCTCTACCTGACTTATAATTGTCGCCTATATTCTATCATTTTTCATCCTTGAATTCAAAACAGTCAAACTTTAAGAAAGGTATTAAGGTATGGGTAAAAGATTTAATCACGGGAAAGTGGACCGGCCCAGTAGAATCAGTAACATGGGGAAGAGGATATGCATGTGTTTCAACAAAAAATGGCCCTCGTTGGGTCTCGGCCGGTTGTGTTAAACCTTATTTGGAGCACACAGAAAAGGATAGGATGGGTGATTCTACAGCAGAAGCAAAATGAGTAGGTAATTGCATTGGTTATTAGGTGGATGGAAACATGGACCCTCAAGAATGTGTGGTAAAGATGGTAATTCGAGACAGAGTAAAGGGAGTTATAGGCTTACGCTGAAAATCCAAATTTAGGTTAGTGGATGTTACTTTTGCTTCTTTTCCTTGAATTCTCTTATAGAGAGGTTGGTAGTACTGAGAAATGTGTCTTGCACCATTTCCTTTTGTAGGGTCCCAACAGTCCCAAAATAGGGGAACTTGATGTACCTAAGGGAGAAGGGTTGAATTAGTAGCTGAAGTCCACACTTTGAGCAACTAGGTTGGTTGCCCAGTATGATAGCAGCAACCAGTTGTAAAGTTAAGTGCATGCTACTTGGTTCTAAGTGGTGACCAGGCAGATGACTTGGTCTCTGATTCTGTGTTGGAGAAAGTTATTTGATTAGAGGTGAAGGTGTCATTCTGCTACAAATGTGTCATCTGGAAATTGCCAGGTCTATAATGGTATTTGAAAATCTATTTTTTATGTGTCTTGTTTGTATATGAATTTTAAGATTGTGAAGGTGTGTGTTGTGGAGTTAGTAGAAGTTGGTTATCTCTAAGTGGATGAAGAACGGATCCTCTCCCTGCTTGGATTTTGCAAGGCCCCTGCAGAAGTCCTCAGCAGTTGTGTTTGTGGGTCAAATACAAAAAGCGGGAATTGTAGGAAAGACATTTTTGTGCTGTTCTTGTGAGCCAGCGAAGGCTTCCTGAAGATAAGGAAAGCCTTGTATCTCTCTCAAGGAAGGCACCAAGGCTATCACCATGAAAACGTGAAGAAAGAGAGAAAGGTAAAAGATATGGACTTTAGCTGGCTCATAGAGTGGCATGGCTCCTTTTCACCTATTCAAAGTTTTGTTTCTTTTTCATGACCAATGGGCGGTGTATGTGTTTGTTAAGCAAATGTAAATATCCTGTAAAACCATAAAGGCAACATGTTTCTTTAATAAACAGCCTTATACAATCTTCTGATCTGAGTCTTGGTGCTTGTGCCCTGTCATGCTCTATAGCGACAGATAGGCAAATAGACCAAACTTAATCTGCCTGAGAAACTCTTAACCATCATCCATTTTGGGTGTAGTCCCTTGGGGAGGCTTTGTCTGCCCTTAATGTCCCTGAAGGCCCTTCATTAAATATATCCACTTTTATCTTTTTAACTTTGTCTGGCCTCTGTTTCTAGGTAAGCCCGTTCCAGGCATCAGCTCCATATCCAGTTTTCCATATTCCCTTGGGACTGCCCACACCTCTGGGTTCATTCCAGCATTCACAACAGTGTTTGTAGGGGCCTGAGTAAATGTATGTATTGTAAATATATGTATGGCAGTGAAAGATCTTTGTATTGTATTAGTGACCCTGCCCTGATTCTAGTTATTGTAAATGGGCTGCAGCTGTGATGTCCTTGATTGGGCAGCAGCTGTAGCCCATGGAGGTAACTGAGATAAAAGGGGGCGGGGTGGTCAGGGAGAGCCTTGGGGAGGAGCCCTGACTGAGAAGCAACAACACCACTGCTGTGAAGATCTGCAGCCAAACATCGAATGAAGGTATGGAATCCCCCGGACAGCCAAGAGCTGTGGCAGCCGGAGAGCTGGGACAGAAGATAGGACAGCTGAGAGCTGTGGCAGCCTGAGAGCTGGGACTCACCCAGAAGGTATGAGACTCTGGAAATATGATATACAACAATATGAATACAACAAGTGTTAGCCTCCCCATTGTGAGAAACGACCCTCACTTCTAAAATTTTAAAAGGTTTATTAAACCTTGACAAAAATTACAACAAAGGACTGAATAAGGAAAAATTTCAGTGCTGGGAGCCCCCCCCCCCCCAAAATGGCTGCTCCACCTTTTATACTTTTGGTGTTGCATCAGGGAACCCTAGCCCCTCCCACAGTCTGTCAGTTAACTCTTTGTCGCCGTCTATGGGTGGGGACTGCTTTCTTGCAACTTGATTGGAGGTCAGGTGTTGCTAGGCCGTGCCTCTTAGTAACAAGCCTGCCCTCCCCCTAAATGCCCCTACTACCAAGGCTATTACAAGGGGAGGGAAAGCGGACTATGGGGGACATATTACAATAACATCACTATTCATCTTAACATACTCATAATATCTATATGTTAATTGTGAGAATCAACTATTACATTATTCATCTATAACACCAACTCACATTTCCAACTCCAGCCATCAAATCCCCTCCTAGCAAACCACAACCCCAATGTTGGAGAATTTTGCTCAGACATGGCTTGAAGGAAAAAAGGCCATGAACATATACAGCTGGTTAAAAAGTAAAAGGCAGCTGTAAGCAGCAAGTTCTCAGGCTTTTTCCTTAACAACAGTAAACACCACGTCCTTGAGGAAGTGGTGAGAAAGGCTTGGTGGAAAACATGGAGGCCTTGAATGATAAATAACAAGTCAATAACAGGATGAGAAAAACAAGTATTAGTCTCAACAAGAAAACCACAGGTTTCGGCAACAAAGGAGGGGTTGGTGTGTAATCTGTAACCAATGATGAGCTCGGGTTTTGTAATATGTATAAGCTTAATTAACACGACTATAAAAGTGTGTAAGTGGGATCAATAAATCGGAGTTCGATGCTGATCAATAAGGATGTGGTCGACTCCCTTCGCTTCCTCACCCCAACTAGGAATAATCAGAAACTCATGCTTTTCAAACCCATCTCACACATTCAGCAAACTCTCATGGACATCCCCTTATAGACACACACACTGACCAATCATCTTTCCCGCTTAGGAAAAGAACATTTGAACAATTGTTCCCCCTTGCCATAAAGTTCAAATTATGGTAGCAGATCCTGACACTCTAAACAACCCATTTCTAATGTTTCATTCCTTCCCAATCGCTGTCTTGGTGGCCACCCCCTTCCCCTTGGTCCTGGGGCACTTTTTCCTGTCAGGGGTTATAAAACCTGCTGTTATTCTTGCCTGTATCTTTACCATTTGTGAGAAACTATACTCGCTTTTAAAATTTCAAAGGTTTATTAAACCTTAATGTCGCAGACATCCTTTTCTCTAAAAATCCTTTTAAAATTTCAAAGGTTTATTAAACCTTAATGTCGCAGACATCCTTTTCTCTAAAAATCCTTTCTTTAGGATTTTCCCTTCTGGGAAGCTGAGGCCCCAGAAAAAGAATGTAAACAGTGGTTACCTGCTGCTGTGGAATGCAACAGCTGCACCTGTGATTGGACCATGTTGGATGTGTATAATTAATGGCCAATCAAGGACTGAGCTCTCTTGGACAGAGTTGGAGAGAGCTCCTTTGTTATTCATTCTTTTCTATTCTTAGCTTAGCTAGCCTTCTGAGAACTTTTCCTTCTATTTCTTTTAGTATAGTTATAATGTAATATATATATACCATAAAATAATAAATCAAGCCTTCTGATCATGGAATCAACATTCTCATCTCTCTCTCATCCTGAAACCCCTGTGACCACGGTCACACCTTAATGTGAAAAATGCCATTCAATGTTTTTAAAATTTTAGAAGTTTAATAGTAATGAAAATAGTAATAAAAAATAGGACAATAAGAGACAATAAAAAGCAAAGAATTACAGACATCTGGGTGCCTGTCATTCCGCCAAAAGGCACATCTTGCTAACAAAGGATTTCCCCTTAAAAGCAATAGCCTATTGCATATTCATATATATCATACATGATTCAAACATTCCTTTCAAACTAAGGTGTTACTGCTTAATTTTAGCTTCCCCCTATCATCTTGTAAATCAGTCTTCTAGGTCCCTCGAAGTCTGAGCTTTCCCGATAAGGAGGCAATAATTCTTCCCTTGCCATTTTGGTGTCTTGTTGCTGTTATCTCTATCCAGATAGGCTAATTCAAAGAATTTCTGTATTATCTTTTCCATTTCTTGTGCTAGTTACAAAAAATATCTAACATCACATAGTTTCTATTTTAATATGATGTTATAGACTAAAAACTACATTCACCACACTACTTAAAATAAATAAATACAGAACTACTTAAAAGAGATTAATACAGCATAACTTTTCAACCTAACACATATAGTATTCATTTTAATATTTGCAAAGAGCCAATCATATAATACGCATTTTTCACACTTAACAAAAATACAGCAAAGGACCAAATAAGGAAAAATTACAGCACTGGGAGCCTCTGTGACCAGGAGCCACGTGCTCATCTACAAAATGGATGCTCTGCTTTCTAGACTCTTGGCCCCCTCCCAAAGTCTTGTCAGTCAACTCCTTCTCTGGCATCCATTGGTGGAGATCACATCTTTACAACTTGATTGGAGGTCAGGTGTTGCCATGCTGTGCCTTCTAGTAACAAGCTTGCCTTCCCCTAAATGCCCTGACTAGTGACTACAGTATATGGGGGATGGGGGGAAGAGGGCTATGGGGAGAACATACAAAAATACTATACATCTATAAAACTTCTCATAACATACACATATTTATCTTTTAATTGTGAGAGCCAACCATCGCATTACCCATTTATAACACTTTTCTTCCAATCTTCTTTCATATCTGTTATGAACAAAAATTCGGTTAATATTTTTTCTGTGAGAAAAAGTTACCACTACTGCTGGGCTGCTGCCTTTGTTATTGTAATCACAAGTCGTTGTCGTTAATGGCTGTTTTTGTATTAGTAAAAGCCCTGGCTGGGGCGAGTTAATGGCCCTTCTCCTGAGACAGTAACGGGTGGGGACCTTCCCGAACAGTGAGGAGAAGAGACCTGGAGGGGAGGGGTTATGCAAAGTGACTCCAAGGACCAGAATACTTTGTGGGACCCCCAACTCCAAACCCACGGAGACACCCCAAAAACAACGAGCCAAATAAGAGTTGAGAGACTGGAGTGATGTCTGGGTGTGAGGAGCGGAGTGCTGGGCCTGCAAGAGATGCTGGAAACCTTCATCGTTCCTCACCCTGTCTTCGAGATCCCCCGGGCCAGGTCCGGGAGGGGAGCGAGACTCGGTCCGTACTAACAACTGGAAAGGGATCAGCAGGCCCTAAAGGCTCCCACGAGGACTTGATCCCCAGTTCTGCCCCTTGTGGACAAAGCTGTGCATATCCTCGTCCTCTGAGTCGCCTTGGGAGAGACGACGGGAAGCTGCAGACCTGCCGAGCTACCCAATCCTGAGCTGTTCACTTTTATTAAAGGCATTAAAAAGGAGAAGAAGTCTCCTGGCCCTGTTTATTTCAATATCTTTCTAACAAATTCATCTAGGGACTTATTCTGCTTATTCTGCCCTTCCTCTAGCCCCCCTCCCCCCGCCCCCCCCCCCACCTGCCTGTGGATGCTCATTCTCTCACAGCTCAAAATCACTCGTTTCTCCAGTGACCTAAACAAAATCCCTTTGTGTATCAGGCCAGGCTTTGGTGAACACATTGTTTCTTACACCATATACCAAAGCTGGTCTCTGTACCTTACACTGCACTTCAAAGCCTCTCCCCATCCAGTCGCAGTATCCAGACACCCCCCAGCACACCTGTCTGGGTTCCGGGCCGCTCTCCCAGTACCACAATCTCTGAAACGCACCAGGTGTCCGTGCAGCTCAGCAGGCGGGAACAGCTGATGGTGCTACAGGGATGGGCAGGCTGACGGGGGTTCCTGCAATCTCATATCATAGGGCTAGGGAACCACTTCAGCCCCTGACCGCAGGGGTAGCGGCGTTGGGCACCACCTGGCGCCAAGCCCCCAGCTGTCCCACAGTCTCAGCTCGGTCTCGCACCTCCCCCACAGGTCCCCAGCCCGCGCAGTCCTCACAGCCAAAAGCGGCAGGATGGGTAGCCCCCCTACTCCAGCTCCAGCACCCTCGTCAGAGCCTGAGAAATCGCTCACCACAGCTCCCCCAGGGGACAGAGGACATCCTAGCCCTGCGGAGGTGCTCCCCACAGAGAGCGGGCGGACCCTTCCCCGGCCGGCAGCAGTTTGAAACTGCGAAAAGTTCACAAGACACGCAATCTGCACAGCCAGGAACTGCAGATTCATCAGTTTATGTAAACAGAAGAAAATAAGGAAGTGGCACAGCCCGATGCGGATGTGATGGCATCCAGTGCCAGCGGGATGGCCCCAGTGGCTTTGCGGCAATTTTTAAAAGTAGCAAACACGGCTTTGCCATCAGCAAGATTGCAGAGCCCAGCGGGAACGAGCCAGGGGCAGACGGAGGTTGCGGGAGAACAAGGACCCCTCGGAACGAGCGAACGGGAACACGGTTCGGATTCCGGACCGGGGGTTGCAAACACAGACCCAGAAATCACAAACGATGGTTCACTAATGCCCATAGCAGCGGTAGTCTTCCTTCCCTGCCTGCTTTCTCTCAAATGCCAACAGACCACATGGCAACAGCCGCGGTCTTCCCAGGTCCTTGGATGCCCTCAGGCATCTCGGCAGCACCAATGTGTTATAAACAAAAATCTGCCAATTTTTTTTTGTGAGAAAAGGGTACAAAGACTAGTCAGACCAGAGTTGCTGCTGGGGTGCTGCTTGTTTGTTATGATAATTACAAGTCGTTGTCGTTAATAGTTCTCTTTTGTATCAGTAAAGGCCCTGGCTGGGGCTGAGTTAATGGCTCTTCTCCGAGACAGTGAAGGGTGTGGACCTCCCCGGACAGTGAGGAGAAAAGACGAGACATGGGGGGGGACATGCAAAGTAAGTTCGGGACCAGCATGCCATGAGAAGTACTATTCCAAACACACTGAAAAGACACCCAAAACAACGAGCCAGTATAGAGTTGAGAAATTTGAGTGATGTCTAAACGTGACGAACTGAGTGCTGAGCCTGAGGAGATGCTGGAGACCTTCGTGGCCTCTCACCCTGAGCGCGGGAATCGTCCCGAAGCCGGGACCTGGAGGGGGGCGAGGCTGCGGAGTTGAAGACCAGGGGTCCCTCCCAAAAAGGCTTCCACGAGGATTGGACCCCCAGCTCTGCCCCTAGTGGACAAAGCTGCACATATCCTCCTCCTCCTCGTCACCCTGGAAGGGACGACGGAGACTGCAGACCTGTCAAACTGCCCAATCCTGAGCTGATCACTTTTAATAAAGGCATTAAAAGGAGAAAAAGTCTCCTGCCCTGTTTATTTCAGATGGCTTCTCCCTTTGCACAGTCCATCACATACTGTGCCACGGTATGGCGGGAATTCCTGAGAGAACTTTTGGTTTAGCTGAGATTGTGCGCGGGATCTGTCCTTTTCAGAAAATGGCGGAGTCCTCCACCCATCTTCTGTACAACAAAATGGCGCTGCCTTCTACACGTCTTCCATACAGCAAAATGGTGGCATCCTCAGCACTTCCGTAAACAATGCCTACGTATTTCTGCCGATGCCATTTTGAGACCAACAAGACATCCAACCTCCTCCTGCAGCATCACCTCTGGCCGCTTCTTATATTGCACCCTCCAAAACTGATAATATACGACAACGAATGCAAACGCCAAGTCCTTATACAGAGGTAGAAGGACTGAATACAGCCTCAAAGCCTGAAGAAGGAGCATCTTTACAGGATACAAACCTGCAAAATACAAAGAGAGAATTAGTCCCCTTTCCTCACATTCCAGAAACCATCTCAATAACACAAAAGATCCTTCAAGAGACACATCCAATTCTACCAATTGGGCAGAGATTAGAAGAAAAGCACTAAAGGAAGGAGATTTCAACATGGCATCAACAAAATTAATGACCATGCCAATAAAATATATGTGGCAAAATGCAAATCCCAAATGGATACTCTCAGGTTGGCTGTTTGGTCTCTGCTTTGAGATGCGTGGGATGGTTCTGCGGCAGCTTGCACTCAGAAGAATGAGTCTGGACTCTTCACTTTTTGGTCTTCAGGTTCTTTATTATTTCTTATCTATAAAATTTTCTCTCTGCTCAGCTGAGGTCTGCTCAGCAAGGCAGCTACAAGCACTCTCACTGCCCCCGAGGCGGTGTCATCTTTTTATACTACAAACTACGTATATAATATTTACTTTTAATTCTCAACACTTATCACTTATGTTAGACAGTGCATTTCTACTTTAAACCAATCTCTAAGTGCCAACATCACAGCAGAAAATGGAGAACAAGAAGAAGAAAGAAGAAGGACTAGACACGTTTTGATACTTCTATCTTGTCTTTATAACTTTTATAGCAAAAATCTTAAAATTTACATTTTCACTTTGTGAATACTTTATTATTACACTATTCAAACCTGTGTGGCTTTCTCATCCCCATACCAAGCTGGCAATTCGTTGGAAGGATCAAAGTCAAGCTACCAGGTGTTCCGGGCAGCATGCCAGGGTCTCCGAGCCCCCCAACGGGGATCTCGGCAGCTCTGGACATCCAGAGGGATGTGTTGAGTGTTGCCTTCTGGATCAAGGCAGGCGACCTGGTTCTGAGGAACAGCTTGACGGCCCACTCTCCAGGGCCGTTCGGGCCAATGACATATGCAGACACCAATGTGGTGGACGGTCAAAAGGCATTTATTACTTCTTCTCATGGGGTCTTATAGTATTAGGGGTCTCTACGTCAAAAGGGGGTTTGTCCTTCTTATCTATGGTTAGTAGGGAATGGAAAAGTACTGGGTGAAGCCATTTATTATAATGAACAATAGTTTTGGAGAAATAAAAGAATTAAAAGACACTTAAAAGTATATCAAGGGAATCGCAGAAGTTAATAAATAACCTAAAATACACTATTAGGAAGAACTTTGATCAGATATCTAGATACGTTAATAAATAATCTAAAATACACTCACAGAAGAAACTTTGGAATTAGAATATTTGAAGAAACAGAAGTGGAAGCCAATAAGTTAAAGTGACCTGCCAAGCCGTTAGAATCAAGCCAATGAGTTAAAGTGACCTGCCAAGCTGTTAGGATCAAGCCAAGTACAACAGTAACTTCAGCCAAGCCATGGAAAAACATGCCAAAGATAATAGGAAGAAGTCCAAATTAGGAAAAGCTTAAAATTTAACTAAGGAAGACCAAGAATTCCCGGAAGACTCCGCCTGCCTATGAATATGCATGTAATAAATGATGTAATCCTTGTTTAAAATTGTATAAAAACCCGCTTTTGCTGTACATAATTTAGAAATCCATTTTGTGATTTCTCCGACGCGTCGTAATAAAATACCTCCTGCTTATCTGACTTAGACTGAGTCTCTTATGCAGTTATTCTTGCCTTTTGGGGCAAAATTCGGCATCATGGGTAAGGAGTGGAAAGTTGCTGACTTCAGTGGGGCAACATTCCTATTGTTAGTGGGGCCACATTCCTATTTTAGTTTCTTATCTATGAGTAACTGAGGGTCTTATCTACGGGAAACAGAGGGTCCTGGCTTTCCGTGACATCGCGACAATCTTCCGCAGCACCTCTTCCCTAGCTACCACATCTCCCCCCCCCTTTTCCTTTTCACAAATGAATGAGGTAGTCATGTACATAGGTACTGAAATGAGGTATAAGGTTGTAGCTTGACAAGGGAAAGGGGTTTTGGGAAACCTGAGTAAGCTTTTGCCAGACAAGTTTGGAAAATCTTGTGACTGGCAGTGTTCTTTGGTTGAATTCCCTGGTTGAATTCACAGCAACTGTCGTCGCCCTATGAACAGGATGTTGGCCCGTTCCAGGCGGCTCTGAACGAACGAGACCAGCTTGTTCAGCAGGCATGGTCCGAAGGTAACTGTTAGAAACAGCATCGCCAATGGACCTATCAGGGCAGAAATCAGGGTGGTTAGCCAAGGTGATTGATTGAACCAGGACTCGTACCAGCCCTGTTGGGCTTCCCTGTCTTTCTGCCTCTGAGCCAGTCGGTTCCGGAGTTCTGTCATGGAGTGTCTCACGACTCCCGTGTGGTCTGCATAGAAACCCTTTCAAGGCGGCACACAGGCCCCTTTGCTGCATGAACAGGAGGTCCAGGCCTCGCCTGTTCTGCAAGACCACTTCTGAGAGTGAGGAGACCGACTTCTCTAGAAAGGAGATGGATTTCTCGATCCTTTGCAGGTCCTCGTCAATCATTGCCGGCAGCTGTGACAGTCCTTGGTGCTGGGTCGCTAGGGCTGAGACACCCGTGGCCGTTCCGGCTGCTCCCAGGCCGAGCAGCATTGCGATAGTTATACCTGTCATTATTTCTCTTTTGTGGATCCGGCCGGGTCCCTCAAGAAGATGGTACATCTCCTCGTCTGAGTGGTACAAGACCCTAGGAACAATCAGAACTTGGACACAGAAGTCGTTAGAGTCATTGAATTTGGGAAGGAACACACAGGGACTCACTCCGGATCGCTGGCAAATCCACATCTCCGATGTGGATGGGACTGCCCACTTATTGTTTTTCCTGTTAGGCTTGACAATTTTGGTGCAGATGTTGCCTCCCCGCTTAGCTAGGGTTGAATTGCCAAAGCATCTGCCTCGGCCTGTGACTTGACTCAGGGAGATTCCTTTGCGAGGGGTATCAAATCTGCACTGGTGAGGGGCGTCGGCTGAGGAATAACTGAAGGGAGTGTTTAGAGCGACTCCTTCGTAAAAGGGGGGTTTGACGTTGTAACAAAGCCAGCAGGATTCGGTTAGGTTAGGGTTGGATGCATTCAGGGATACAAAGGTAGCTTCTAACATACGAAAGATTGGGTCTGAGTCTGACTCGGTTAAGCAGCTCATCTGAAAGGTTTCCGCTTGACCGGTCGGGACATTGCTGACCCCTGTGGGTAAGGTTTTGGGGTAGGTTATGTTTCTCCCTTTCGGCACGCTTTTAATCGCTTTGTTGGGTCTGACTGCTCGGGGTGCCGACGGTTGGAGCCTGATAATTTGCACGTTCGCCCTCTCTTTTGACCCTTGAAGGACTACTGTCCACGTTTTGCCTGTGGCCCAGCTAGGGTGTTCTGGCTGCAAGACCGTCATGTTGTAATCAGTGCATGCCCGAAATCTAGGGATTTTATGTTGGTTTCGATAGAAGTTTCCGTGAAAGAAGAAGGGTGTTTTGCGGCCGATGGGTGCCCAGGTGAACTGTGAGAATTTGTCTGGCTCTTGTGGATCCCACCCAGGCCCCGACGGTCTGGCATCTGTAACTATGGTTTCGCAGCCCCAGTGCCCACAATGTCCCCACCCTGGGTGATTGCAGTAGCTTTTCCCAGGGTTTGAAGCTGGGCACCAGTAGGACAGGTACGAGTGTGTGACGTGTGGGGAATAGGGGTTTGCCCTTGGCTGTCCTGGAAACTGGTCGGTGATGCGGAGCATGAAGGATGGGGTGTTTGGTGTGGTGATTTCTCTGAGTGCTTTGCCACTACTAAGGTGTCGCATGACCCACCTGAAGGGCTGATGGGGGTAGTGGTCTGGGCTGGCTTGCCCTCTGGCAACAAGCCCCAACAGCAAAATCACACAGAAACACCCTTGGTGCTTGGGTCTCACCCGTGCGGGTCTCTCGGGTACTGCCTGACGGCTTGGTGGTCTGTCACTTTCGTCTGGAACCAGGATGTACGCGTCACGAGGACGTCCCACGAGCAGGTCCTGTAAACAAAGACTCGCAATTCTCGTCAGTCTCATTCTGCTCGCTATGAAGGTCCGGTTTAATCGACTTAAGTGGACACCACCTGATTTTGCCGTCCTTTTTGACAGCTGCGTACCCTCGCCCCGTGAGCATCAGCCTCCAACCCCATTCCCACTCGCCCAGTTCGTTTCTAATTACCACCTGTGGGCCCTCTTCTAGCGTTTGAGTGGCCTAGTGTTTTTGGACGGGACTGTTTCTTTCATCTCCCCTAGGGAATTGATTCAGTGCCAGCAAATCGGTTGCCAGCATACGTGCCTGATCTCCTGGGGGAATGGCATTGGCAAAGCCCTCTGCTTTTGCCAACACTTCTATCTTGGTTTTCAGGGTCTGGTCTGCTCTCTCAACTATGGCCTGCCCAGTACTGTTGTATGGGAGGCCTTGCACTAACGCGATGCCCCATTTCGAGGTGAATTCCTGTACTGGTTTGGAGGTGAAATTGGAGCTGTTGTCAGTTTTGATCTGTTTGGGGATACCAAGCCAAGCCATGGCTGTCAGCCAGTGCTGAATTGTGTTTTTGGAGTTGGTTTTGGGGTGCTGTGTGGCTATGATCGTTCCGCTATAAGTGTCCACTGTCACTGCAAGCCATGCTCGGGGCTTCAGCAGTTGACATAAGGTGAAGTCTGACTGCCAGATTTCTGAGGGCTTGAGACCTCTCGGGTTGACCCCGTAGGTCCAAAGGGGTGACTTCTGGCAATAAGGACAGGTGGCTACCACATGTTTTGCGTCCGCCGTCGAGATTTCGCATCTCTTCGCCAGTGCTTTGACTCCGATGTGGAGCGACTCGTGCAGTTGACGAGCTCTTTGCAAGGTCCAAACGCCTTTTGCTGCGGCGTCCGCTTTGTCGTTGCCGATCTGGAAGTAACCTTTGACTGGGTCATGGCTGTTGATGTGGATGACTGACATGGTGCCCTGTCGCGAGGAGAGTGCTTCTTCCAGCATTAGGGCTGCTGCTGATGTTGACACTCCTGGTCCTGCCATGGCTAGGCAGAGCCTTGCCACGAATATAGAGTCTGTTACGATGTTGAGGTGCTCTTCTTGGAAGAGTCCGCATGCCAAAACCACTGCTGCTGCCTCCAGCTGTTGCACTGACAGTGTGGGGTCACACGCTTTGACGCAGTGCCATTGCTCTCCTGCCTGCCACACTGCTGCTGCGGTTGAAGTCGTGGAGGAAGCGTCTGTGAAGACCGTTGGTCCTGGCTGCGGTCTGTCCTTGACCTTCGGTGGCATGTCCATGTCGACTACGGTCAGCAGCTGAGTCCAGGGTGGCTTGGAGGAGTAGGAGATTTCTCCTCCGAAGCCGGAGAGAGCAAGGGCCAGGTATTCCGATATTGTGGCTGACTCCGAGGTCGGCTGCTTGCGAAACGGAAGGTGGATGCTTGTCGGCTCTGTCCCTAGGTGTTTCAAGGCGAGTCTCCTGCCTTTCATGATGAGGCTGGCGATGCATTCGATTCCTGGGGAAAATGCACGAGCGGGTCTTCTTAGGACCACCCATTGGATCGGTCGGGCCTTTTCAGAAGGTCCTTGAGCCAGTGCTCCCACTCCCCCCTTCGGTGTAAAATGGACGTACAGGTCCAGTGGCATGGCTGGGTTCCACCTGGCAAGCGTGCCAGTGGACATCTGGTTTTCGATGAAGTCGAGGGAGCTCGTTGCCTGCGGCGTCAGCTCCTTGGGATCCCAGGGGTGCTTTCCTTTCAGGAGGTCGTACAGAGGGTCCATGACCTCAGGAGGAATCAGGACGATGTTGCGAAGCCACTGCAGTGATCCCACCAGGCGTTGCACGTCGTGGAGCGTCTCGACGTCTCGGTTGATCTTAGTCTCGGGGGGTGTCACGTAGGAGCTTGTAATTCCTACTCCCAGGAAGGTCACGCAGGGTCCTGTCTTGATTTTTGCGCTCGCGATCTCGAAGCCGTTGGCCTGAAGGGTCTCTGTGATTGTGGTCACCAGGTGATCTACTTGGCTTGCCGAGGGTGCTGCGACCAGGATGTCGTCCATGTACTGGATGATGGTTGCGGTGGGATTGGAGTGTCGGACTGGCATCAGTGCTTTGTCCACGGTGATTTGGCATATGGTCGGGCTGTCGACCAGGCCTTGTGGAAGCACTCTCCATTGGAAGCGAAGGTTAGGCCGCTCGCCGTTCTGAAACGCCAAGGAAAAGGCGAATCGTTCTCTGTCCTCAGGGTGCAGGGGTATTGAAAAGAAGCTGTCCTTGATATCCAGTACTGTGCACGGCTGCCCTTCGGGGATGGCTGAGTTTGCGGGTAGCAGTGTCTGGACTGGACCCAGGGGTCGAACCGTCTTGTTCACCTCTCTCAGGTCGTGGACGAGACGATAGCCTTCTCCGGACCTTTTGGGGATCACGAATACAGGGGTGTTCCATGGGCTGGTGGAGGGTTCTATGTGACCCTTTTGCAATTCGCGGTCGACCAGTTCCTGCAAGGCTGCCATTCGAGGCTGTGTCAGGGGCCACTGATCAACCCATACAGGGTCTGATGATTTCCAAGTCAATTTGATTGGCAGCGGGGGGTGTACGGCAGTGGTCCTCATGATAAATTTGTAATCCGAAATCCGAGCATGGAAAGGACGTCCCGTTTCCCCGGGGCCGGGATGCTTGGAGTGAGGGTGCTGCCAGGGAAAGCTGTGTCGGCTGGGGACAGCTCGCTGAGTTGTTGCCCTTCCTCGGAAGCCTGGACTAACGCGGTCGTCCTGCCATTCCTGCTTAAATACAGTCCGCCCCGCCCCATCAAAAAGCATGCGGCTTATTTGCGTAATATCAAAAGTGAGCAGATCGTTATTGCTAGAAAGGTCGTCCTCAAGAGTGGGTACTACAGCTGAGTTGATCCCTATTTCTGAAATCGCTTCGGCTTCTTTCGGGTTAACTGGGGTATATGCCCTTTGTTGGTTCCCCCGCGCTCCGGCAACCCCCCCGGGAAAGCGTGCACGGAGGCTGCCGGTGCCCGGTCCCCACAGGCTGCTTTTATTTTTCCCCAATCGGTGAGTTTGTGTTGCGATTGTTTCCCGATATTGTTTAAAGCTTTATTCGGTTTCGCTCGAAACCGCATTAATTCTGCTCTCTCGGTTTCCGAGTCCCAGCCGGACTCGGTCGGCTCTCCCGAGCTGTCTGAGCAGCTGTTACTTGACTCTAAGCTGGAAGCTGACTGCCGGTACACTTCCGGCGCTCCGTGCCGTTTTGTGCGGCTTCGACCTCACTCCTCCCTTTGGGGATGGTGTCGCTCCCTCCCCCTGGGGTCCCCCCGTCTCCTGCCGGGGGAGGTCCTTGCCCTATAAGGACCTAATTTGGATAGAGCGCTCTGATTGGTCTTATGCTCCTCCGTGGGGGCCGCCCCGTCTTCCCGCTCGCCCGCGCATGCGTTGTTAAGCAGGCTGACTCCGTTTCCGCCCCCTGCCTCCTCCCTTCCGCCCTCGCCATGTGGTTCGGCGCCATTTTTAAACGCACATGGCGGGGGCGAGTTTTTACCGATCCCGGCGGGGTCCGACAATCCGGCCTCGTTCCGCGCCTCCTCCGCGAGTCCCTGCCAGAAGCATTGCGCGCGCTGCTCTGCTTCTTGCGCCGGACCGGCGACCGGCAGGGAAGAGACGGATAGAAAAACCGCAGCTTTTTCGGACGGTTCCGCGGGGGGGCTAGGACCCAGCGGGCTCCGCGGGAGGGTCAGGGGATCCCCTGGGGGTTCCGGGGGGTCTCCTGGGGGCTCCGGGTGGTCTGGGCTCGGGCTCGGGAAGGGGTGGAACGCGCCTGGCCCCCGCATATTCCCGCCTTCAATCCGATCGCTCTCAGAGGCGGTCTGCGTCGCGGCCCCCACCCCCGGCTTTGGTGTAGCTAATAAACTGATACGCGTGGCTTCCCGCATCTCCGGTTCTTCTAACGTCTTGCGTAGGGCCTCTTCTACTTTCCCCCACGCTTTGAGGTTTTTACCACTGCTGGCGGACTTAGAGTCCTCTGCTGAGGCGGCAGTGCACTTCTCCCGCGCTTCCAAATATATTTACCGGACGTTCGATCATTCCCAGCTCTAGGAGCCTTGCAATAGCAAGATTAGAATTCCTGAGCTCACCTTTAATTCCCCATTGCTCATGAGCCTGACTTACGACCTTTGCTGTGGCTTCCATTGTCCACGCTGGTCCGGGGGGCGTCCCCCCCCGCTGTGGTCAGACCTGCTGCCACAGCCGCCGTCCTCTGTCCAGGAGAATCCCCGTTCCCCAGGCGCAAGCCGCTTTCCCGGGTACCGGCACCAAAATGTTGCCTTCTGGATCAAGGCAGGCGACCTGGTTCTGAGGAACAGCTCGACGGCCCACTCTCCAGGGCCGTTCGGGCCAATGACATATGCAGACACCAATGTGGTGGACGGTCAAAAGGCATTTATTACTTCTTCTCATGGGGTCTTATAGTCTTAGGGGTCTCTACGTCAAAAGGGGATTTGTCCTTCTTATCTATGGTTAGTAGGGAATGGAAAAGTACTGGGTAAGGAGTGGAAAGTTACTGACTTCAGTGGGGCAACATTCCTATTGTTAGTGGGGCCACATTCCTATGTTAGTTTCTTATCTATGAGTAACTGAGGGTCTTATCTACGGGAAACAGAGGGTCCTGGCTTTCCGTGACATCGCGACAATCTTCCGCAGCGCCTCTTCCCTAGCTACCACAGTTGAGTTCCCACAGGATACCACTGACACATGGCATAATTAAAGACTTGAGACAAGCAATAAAGGACAGTGGCTTAAGCTCTCCCTACTTCAAGCAAAAAGGCACCTTTGGTAATTACGATTTGATTCCTTATGACAGCAAATATATTGCAACCACAATTTTAACAGATTCTCAACGCATGCTATGGGAAGTCAAATGGAGAAGAGCTCTCACTGCATTAATAGAGTCTTATGCTGGTGGCCCAAATAGAAACCTCACAATGGCCCAAATGGCAGGAGATGCTCCTGATGATAAACCTGAGGACCAAGCTGCAATTCTGCCTCGAGATGTGATTTCAGATATTAAGGAAGCAGCTTGGAAAGCCATTCTGCAAATACAACCTACGGGGACCCCAGAGGGCATTTATACAGAGGTAAAGCAAGGAGTATCTGAGTCGTTCACTTCTTTTGTAGATTACCTTACTCAAGTAGTGGAAAGGCAATGTAGCGATGAAGTGGCACATCCTCATCTGCTTCGAAGTTTAGCTTTTGCAAATGCCAACAAAGAATGCAAATGCATAGTCAGTTCCTAACCAGGTCCACAGCCAACCTTGTCCCAAATGACAGAAGCCTACAGCAAGGTAGGCACTCCTCAACATGTAGCAGCAATCCAAGCAAACATCTTGTGAGAACAATTTGGGAAACTTCTAGAAGCAGCAAATCAAAGACTCGAAGAAACCCTTGCAGCTCTCCATGTAACTCCTCAACAAGATAATTCCACAGAAATAATAGCAGCAGAACTCACCAAAAGGCCATGTTTCCTCTTGGGGTCTCTAGCTGGTCAGAGTGACCCTGAGAAATGTTAAAAAGTCTCTTTTCCCAGCCTGGCAGTTGAAGAAGGAGTCAGAGCTCTTAATTTCTTGGTCTCAAGGTTGTTTATTGTATCTTATCTATAACATTCTTTCTCCTGTCCTGCCGAGGTCCACTCAGCAAGACAGTCTGAGGCACTCTGCCTGCCCTCGGGTGGTGTTATCTTTTTATACTAAAAACTACGTGTACAATATTTACAATTACTTTCCAATACCTATCATCTATGTTAGACAGTGAGCTTCTACTCTAAACCAATCTACAAGTGTCAACATCACAGCAGAAGATGGAGGCCAAGAAGAAGAAGGAGAAAGGCTGGACACATCCAGATTCCTCCATCTTGCCCCCTGAACCCCCATTCTAAAATTCCCAAAAATCTATTTTTCCACTCTGTGATAAATTCACCGTCCTTCTACTTAAACTTTCATGGCTTGTAATTCTTCATACAGGGTTCTTGGGCTCTGTGCCAAGGTCTCTGAGCCCCCTGGGCAGGGTCTTGAGCCCTCCAGGACAGCCAGAGGAATTTCCTGGGTTCCCACAGTTTCAAGTGTGGAAAATTTGGGCACATAACAAAGTATTGCCCAGAGTCTTCGGGAAATGTGACAGCACCAAATTGTTGCCCAAGGTGCAGAAAAAGGAGACACTATGCAAATCAATGCTATTCCAAATGTGACATAGATGGAAATATTTTACCATGAAAAGTGATTCCCAGCTAGTAAAACCACCGTGTAAAGAAAGAAGTATTAGTAATGATTCAACTATCCAAAATTTCTCTGAAGACAGAACATTTGGGAAACTTCAATCACATCCTATCTGCAGGGTCATCAGCTGATTCCTCAATGATTTGGCGTTTGGGGATTGCTGGTAGTGAACTTGTAATCTCTGGTTTTTGTGTTTTCTATAGGTAATATCGATAAATAGTGACTGCTGATAATACTACATGAATGTTAAAAAAAAGGTTGTCTTAACCCCTTTGAACACTTGCTGCTCATATATTGATTATATGTTAATTCCCTGATTTTTGTGACAAGATTTATTTATAAGGTATTGTTATAGTATTTATAGCCAGCTTTCATGTTTTACAATCTCTGTGTGATCACCCACAAGACACGTCTCTTCAGGATCCTGCTTTTTGTTTTCTAACTACTTATGCGTTTTCTTTATCCAGACTGCTAGTCTCATGGGTTTCTTCAGTTATTGTTACAGAAGTACTCCATCAGAAGGTCCAGCTGTAACATTAACTTCTTTCTTTGGATTTTGTACTAGATAATCAGTCTCTCCTTCAGCTACACTTCCTCCACCTTCACACTCTCAGTGTCCAGATCCAGGCTCATAATCCTGCCTGTGACCACTTCCAGATATTTGAAGAAGGGGTTTGCTGTGTTCAAAGAATATCCTGAAGGAAACTTCGGAGGGATTCAATTACTTGATGGTCTGATTGGTTTTTAACCCTAAGGTTTTTTACTCATAACTGCTCTTTTTAAGAGCCTTGTTTTAAAATGTCTAAAGTGATGTAAGAATTTGTGCCTGGCAGGCTGTTTGCGACCAATCTGGCAAGCTATGGACCTTAGCCCACATGATCTTACATAGGACAAAAGACAAAAGACAAGAAGCACTCTTCTCCATGTGGGGACAAAGTCCTATTTTATTTCCTAGATAGGAGACACCAGATCATCCAGGTGACTCCCCAGGTAGAAAAAGAGGGGGTGTGTCACAGACATCCTTTGTGAAAAATCCTTTCTTTAGGATTTTTCCTTCTGGGAAGCTGAGGTCCCAGAAAAAGAACGTAAACAATGGTTATCTGCTGCTGTGGAATGGAACAGGTGCACCTGTGATTGGCCCATGTGGTATGTTTACAATTAAGGGCCAATCAAAGACCGAGCTCTCTCGGGGACAGAATCAGAGAGAGCTCCTTTGTTTATTCATTCCTTTTCTATTCTTAGCGTAGCAAGCTTCTGAGATCTTTCCTTCTATTCCTTTTAGTATAGTCTTAATGTAATATATATCATAAAATAATAAATCCAGCCTTCTGATCATGGAGTCAAGATTCTTGCCTCTCTCTTCACCCTGAAAGACCCTTGCAAGCCCGGCAACAGGGGTGGCCTTCTCCCAGGGGGATTTTGAGCTGAGGGGAAGGGGGGCGGAAGAAGGGGGCGACAGCCAATGGAATACAAGTGAGGAGGGACAAGGGGAGGGGCAAACCAGGAAGAGACCACCAACACTGACATTTAGGGGGGAAAGGGAAAGACCACGTGATGATAGGTTGCAAATCATGTGAACAGTGCAAATTACCAAACACCCAGTGCAAATAACTAAATAACTATTTAGTGCAATACAACAAGGTGACATCTACAAATTAGAGTCCAGGCTCTGGCCAAGCTCTAGCTCTACTCGGATGTGATGACTGATGATAAACCCAGATGCTTTCTGCATCAAATGTATTCAAGTCGCTTTGGCTTGGCAATTTGACTTTCTATATATGAAAGCTGAACCTACTTTTACTTTTAAAGTGAGCTTGGGGAATCGTTATCTGGACATGATTTTCCAATTCTCTACTGATTTGAGGTTTATCAGCTGCTGCAGACTCTGGGATGACAGTTCAGCATTGTAGTGCTTAGTAATTATATAATTTCACATGTGTTATTGATTGTGTGTATTATCTGATTAATTCCTAATTGCTGTTAGTTTCTTCACTACATGCATTGTTTTGCTCTGATGTTTCCTCATGCTCATAACCAAAGAGTGTTAGTAACAGCAACTTATGTCGTTATCTTACATGTCTCTATAATTTTGCAAAACAGAACTAATCAATATTTTATCTTACATATCAGGACCCATTCTTCACTTCCAGGATTTTGAGAAAATCCTCCAGTCCCTGCGAGGATTTGGGTTTGCTTGTATTTTAACAGGTGCAGAGTCCAGGTGGATTTCAGTGAAGAATGTGAAACTCTATCAAGTGCAAGAAAATGCTGACCACTCCACAAGCAGAGAAGAAGACACAAAGATATGGATTGCACTGAGATTCCAACCTTTGTGTTTTGCCCACAGAAGACTGTGGTCTTTGGGTTTCTTTATGGGTGTGGGAATCAGTGGTGTTGTAGAATTTTTGTTAGATGATAGCTTAAGTGAAATATGGGATTTGGTCAAATGTGTGTCCGACAGGTGGTTGAGAGTTGTCAATACAGTGTTCATGGTTCAAACAAGAAGGGGAGATGTTGGAACCCTGGATGCTGAGAATTTTAAACATTCTGTGCTGAAAGCCACAGACCCACAAGAGAACACTACATTTGACCTGAAGCCATGAAACAGGCTTCCAAAATTGATTGATAGCACTTGGTTTATGGGTGTGTAGTTGGTTAGAAGTGTATAATATCACAGGGTGGAAAACTTAGAGTTTCGGGTTTCAGACTATAGTAATAAATATGAAGTAAGATGGAGGTTTTAGGGTGGAGGCAGGTTGTTCTTCTTTACCTTCTTCTGCACCTTCTTCTTCCTTCTTCATGAGTTTGGGTAGTATTTTGTAATTAGACAGAAAAGTCTGCAGTGCAGACTTCAAAGGATTAGTTATTGGGTTAAAAGTGAAAATAATTTAGGTGTCATTTCTTAATTGGATAGTTTAGTCTTAAAAGACCTTGTAACAAGACATAGTTAGCCATTTTGTGCCTTACTAATGAAAGACTACAGATAATGATGACTACAGAACTCACTGCTGTAAGACTGTAACATTGATAAGAAATAATAAACACCTGAGTCTGAACATGAACTATCATCTCTAGTGCCTTCAATTCCAACCTCAACAGAGGTAGAAACAAGAAGCCAAAAACCAGCAACCATTGCAATACGACACAAAATTATTGTTGTTATCTTATTGTATTTCATATTTCTCGAGTCCCATACTCTTGTTATGATATTCTTAAAGACCATACCTTCATGGCTGGTTTTCTACCATGCTGCTCCTCTCTGCTGTGCTGTTCCTCATGGCTTCACAGGGGCTCCTTCTGGGCTCTCGACCCACCCCCTTTTATCCCAGTGGCCTTCATGAGCTACAGCTGCTACCCAACCAAGGACCCCGCAGCTGTAGCTCATCCAGAGCAACCAGGACCCACCTATCCAATACATAGGACTCTCACTACATTTCCCCCTTTTTCTATTACTAACAGATGTATTCAAATACAATATAGATATTCAAGTACAATATATTCATTTCCTTTACAATACATGTTTTATCCCAAGACTCAAAGACGCCATACACCACACAAGTACAATACACACAATCTTCCATGGCTCAAAGGTCATGTACAACACACACAGCTTCTTGACTCAAGGGCCATAATCCAGCACAGCTCCTTGAGATTCAATAGCTATGTTCTTTCTGCAGTTCTAGGCTGCCTTTTCTTCCACAGCTCTTCAGGCTGCTACAGCTCTCAGGCTGTCCTATTTTCCACAGCTCTTCAGGCTGCTACAGCTCTCAGGCTGTCTTCTCTGTCCCAGCTCCCAGGCTGCCACAGCTCTCAGCTGTCCTATCTTCTATCACAGCTCTTCAGGCTGCGTGTCTCTATCACGTCGGGGTCACCAGATGTTGTAATCTTCACAGCAGTGTTGTTGTCTTCTCAGTCAGGGCTCCTCTCCAGCCCTCCCTGAATGCCTCACCCCCTTTTATCCCAGCTACCTCCATCGGCTACAGCTGCTGCCCAATCAAGCACATCACAGCTGCAGCCCATTTACAATAACTAGAATCAGGGCAGGGTCACTTCTACAATACAGAGATCTTTTACTGCCATACATATATTTACAATACATATATTTACTCAGACCCCTACACATATATTTACTCAGGCCCCTACACAAAATGAATGACACGGACACACTGAGATTTCCAAGGTAAAAAAAGGGCAGTTTATTTCTGAACTCTGATATTTATAGAATTTCAAAAGTGACCATGGATTGGAGGATGAAATTGCCACCTCTCCAACGACACTGGTCAAACCAACAGTCCATTAATTCTCTTCTCCTCCAGAAAGGAATGCAAAACAATGATTATTTACATGAAAAGTGCGTAAGAAACTCCATTTACAAAAATGTAAACATCAGAAGGCTTAGAAGAACTTAGAAGAACAGGGCAACAGGCAACTTTCCTATTTACTTGTTGACATATGACACACCATTCAGTTACCTGCTTAACTACTCCAAAAACTCCTATGCAGCCCTAGTCCCTTAGGAACTGATCACTCAGTGCTTGTGTACCCCAGTGTGTTCTGTTATGCATGCCTTCTAGCATTTTCCTGGCAAGTGGTTCATTTAACAACTGACACCCCTAGTTTTCTGCCTCCACTTTTCACTTGTTCCCATAAACCTTCAGGTCCCTTTCCCTTTGGTGGCAATTTCTCTTGAAATGTCCATTTTTCTTACAATAAAAGCAAATCGGTCTTAGGTTTTCCAATTTCCCTCTTAGGGGTCCTGTCCTAAGGAACCATATTCCACCTGGTGCCCCCCGTTTTCCACCTCTCGTTTCCCGATCAGGGTCCTTCTCCCTTACAGGGGTTGTTCCTTATGTGCTGGTTTCCTTCTCTAATGGCAGTTACCATTACCCTGGCCTTTGCCTTCGCTTTCTCCTCATCTCTCCTGATGTACACCTTCTGTGCCTCTTTTAAGAGATACTCCAATCCCCTTTCTTGTCAACCGTCTAATTTTCTCCATATATCTGGCCACGCATGGATGATGAAATTTATCCTTAGCAAGGTCTGTCCAGCTACTGCATCAGGGTCAATACCTGAATACTGCCTTGTATTTTTCCTCAATGTTTCTAGTCACTCTGTTGGGGTTTCTTCCCTCTTCTGCTGTTCATCAAATGCCTTACAAGCATTCTGGCTTCACTGAGCAGCCTCTTTAATAACCCTGACAATTAATGTTCTGTAATCCTCCATGTTTTGCCTTCCCCCAGGGTCGTTATGGTCCCAATTAGGGTGTACCTGTGAGCATCTTCAGATCCCCAGGAGGTCCTTGCATGTGGTCCCTTTCCCATATCCACATCCCAGATATCCAGATCAACTGTCTTTCCACCGGCATAAATAACATGGTCATTATTGATTGCATTTCTTCCCACATATAAATGCTGGGCCCCAAAAATTGGTCTATCTGTTCTGTTAATCTGATGGTGTCTTCTATTAATCCTTTTAATTCTTTCTTGAACATCCTCACATCAGAGGAATTGAGTGGTACAGTCACAAATCCAATTCCCCCACTGTGGATTCTCTGTTTGTATTTTCTACCTCTGTGGAGGTCAGAATTGAAGGCACTTGAGATGGTATTTCATGTTCGGACTCAGGTGTTTATTATTTCTTATTAGTGAAACAGCCTCATAATCATGAGTTCTGCAGCCTTTCATTAGCAAAGCACAAAATGGCTAACTATGTCTTGTTACAAGGTCTTTTAAGACTAAACTATCCAATTAAGAAATGACACCTAAATCATTTTCACTTTTAACCCAGTAACTGATCCCTCGAAGCCTGCAATGAGGACTTTTCTGTCCAATTACAAAACATCACCCAAACCCAGGAAGAAGGAAGAAGGTAAAGAACAACCTGCCTGCACCCTAAAACTTCCATCTTGCTTCATATTTATTTCTATATTCTAAAACCCCAAACTCTAAATTTTCCACCCTGTGATATTATACACTTCTAACCAACTACACACCCATAATCTCAGTGCTATCAATCAATTTTTTAAGTCTTCTCCAAAGCCTCAGGTCAGATGCAGTGCTCTCTTGTGAGCACAGAAAGTTTAAAATTCTCAGCATCCAGGATTCCAACACCCTATGTGCCCCACCCTCTGGTACTTCCCTCATATGATATAATTCCACTGCTTGGTTCTCATCTCCCAACCTGTTTTCATCTCTCTGTGCGGCTCTGTTTCTAGTATTTTGGCTAGGCCCATCAAAGGACAAAGGAGGCGCGGTCGGTGCCAGTGGAGATGGAGGGGGCAAGTAGTCTAACAGGTCCCATTCTTTAGTTTCTGTTACTTTAAACATGCCCACCCCTGAAGGTGACATCTCCCCTTCCCAAAAGGCAGCGTATTCACTTTCTTCCTGATTGAATGGTTCCTTAGCCTTTACATGGGTGTTTAAAGCCCAACATATCCACCCCTCATCTGACCCATACCTCGGCCAGTATACATGATAGGACCTAATTTCCCCCTTAGTCCATTCTATCATACAATACTGTATTATCTTAACTTCGTCCTTATGTTTGGTTTTGGGGTCATATTTCCACCAGGCTCTCTGGGGGTATATATTTTGATATATTTTCATTTCTTTCTCCACTTGGAAATTCCTTACTTGCTCCTAGTACCATCCTCCCCACCAATCACAGGTCCTTGCAACAAAACCCGTCTTTTTCAAACAGCTAATCACAAGTCCTCACAACAAAATCCCGCCTCCCTCCAAGCAACGAAAAAGAAACCCCATCTTCCTCCAGGCAAGCAAAAGCAAATAAACAGCCGCGGTCTGGCTAGGTCTGGAGAACTAGCAAAAGATTAAGTGACTCACTGTCCTCGCCATAAAGGGGCTGATGAGTGAGGCTGGACGAGCCTCAGCAGAACTATTTCTGCCCTAGTGCTATCACCCACTGCCAGTGACGGCTCCCCCTCTCCTGACCTCCCCACCGGAGCTGCCCCTGCGTGCCAAACGCACCACTAGTGGGTGGGCAGAGGAGGCTGGAATGTGTGTGCAGCAGAAGGGATGGGAGAGACCCGTGCCTTCCCTTGTGCCGGTCAGCGCCGCGGGGGAGCCCCCCAGTCCTTTATGAGTGTGGGCAGCTGCCAAGCGCAGCCCACGGAGACTTGTCCCTGCCTGCTGTCTGTGGCCTGGAGACCTCTTCACAGCTAGGCTGGCCCTGCCGCATGTCACTGCCCCTCATGCTCCCAAGCCGCTCCCAGCTGCCCCGCACAGCCGAGCCAGCACTGCCAGGTGTAACCACGCCTGGCGCTTCTGAGCCGCTGCCTACTGCCCCGCCCCTCTTTCACTTCGCTTATTGCCACTCACAGTCCCCACCTCTCTTTCACTTTGCATCTCGCTGCCAATCTAACACACCCCAAATCTGCCTAACCGTCCAACGTCCTTAAACTCCGACAGACTCAGGTATGGATGCCATGCAGTAGTGACCGGGGCTGAGCTTCCTGCACTGGGATTATGGGCAATCTGGCCAACCCAATTATGAGGATGGTGCCTTTTCAAACCAATTCTCCTAAGTCTCACTCACACACCAACCACACTCCTGGACTTCGTCCCACTCACACCCCAAGCACACTCCCAGACTTCAACTCCCCCACACACAGTACTCACAATCCTCCAGTTTTTTCAGGGGGTGTGCTGGTTTTGCGTTGATTTTTGGTGAGGATGAAAGAAGCCAGCCACGGAAGTGATTTTCTAAGAGACTCTGCTAGGAGTTTCCTCTGTGCTGGGTAAAACCAATCGCTGGCTGATTCTGAGAACTGGCACATTGTTAAACCACTAAGAAAGCTAGATCTGCCTCTGTAAGACTCACATTTTAAAATGAACAAGCCTGGGAAAAGCTCTCTTACTTCCAGCTTTTGAAGAGAGAAGTTCTTCCCCCCTGAAATAAATAGGGCAGGAGATCTTTCTCCTTTTTTAATGCCTTTATTAAAAGTGATCAGCTCAGGTGGGAAGAACTGACAGGTCGCGCTCATGTCACCGCTGCTTCCAGGAGTGGCACAGAGAAGAAGGAAGAGTGCAGCTTTGTCCGCTGGTATGCAGGCAGAGCTGGGGCCTCCATCCTCACAAGAGCATCAGGAGATTCCTGCTCTTTGGGTTTGACATTCGAGGTCCTCTGTCTAGCCGACATCTTTTAAGGTTAGGGTGAGGGGTAAAAAGGGTCTTAGCAGATACTGGATTCTGTTCCTCACGTCTAGACATCACTTCGTACCGTCAATTCCGTGTTGGCTCGTTGTTTTTAGGGGTTTTTGTTAGGTTTGGTGAGGGGCTTCTTCATTTGCATGCCAACTCCAATGTCTCCTCCTCTTCACCATCCGGGTGCCATCCTCCAGGAAGCAGCAGGGTGCCACTCGAAAAAAGGGGGAATTCTTAACCATCAACAACAGGTCGTTAACGAAAACGACAGGTGATTACAACAACAAACAGTTAGAACTCCACCCTGGCAGCAACTAGCCCAACCTGTGAACTCTGCAACTTTTTAAAAAAACGGGCAACTTTTCTACTCATAACAGTCCCCCCTTTTTCTTTGATCGGGCTTAAACTTAAGCTCGCATCAACTTGCAATTTCTGACTCATGAGCATAGAATTTCTTTAGTTTTTTGTATTGATTATAAATTTCTTGACCACTCTGGTAATCATGGTTACCTAACTTTATTACTTTTCCTGGTGTCTTCAAGTTAATTTCTTTAGAGATCTCTAGGTTGGTCAGCACGGCAGATGTTACCAATTTAATTAGGCGGGGAAGTAAGCATGGTAAAAAGAGCAAACCAGCAAGTGTACACACAGTGACAAAAGCTACCTTTTTACACCAATCCCCTTTGAAAGTCCATAGGTTATCTCACCAACTAGAATCAAGTGTAGGAGTCTGTTCTTGGTTACTTTCATATGCTGGTTTTTTTATTTAGTTTGAGATGTTTCTAATGATTGCACTTTTTATCTGTAATACTGCCTGAAGCTTCATGTTTCTGTTTAACATGGATATCGGGGTCCGATAACCCCAGGACCCATGTGGAGCCCAGGTGGCTGGGCCATAAGTCTCGATAATTTTTCTTGGGGTCCGAACCTGGCTCTAACAAATTTGGATTCTTCTAATTTCTACTGCACTTCACCTCCTCCGTTTAGTTTTTCTTAAATCATTGTATATAGGAACTCCTAAACTTCATCCAGATTCTTTGGGTAATAAAAAGAAAGCTGGTTTTATCATTCTAATGGTGCAACTGCCAGACCAGTCTCCTGGCAATTTAGTGTATGCTGTAGTACCACAGATCCAAAACAGGTGTTTAGGGGCCCCCCAAAATGTGTTCTTCGTTTCTGTTGGGCATTCCCAATATTTAGAAATTTCTTTCATTCCCCAAAAGGGGTTTATCCCTTTTTCAGTACACTCATAAATTTCATATGCTTCATGGTGGATGCACTTGTTCCCTTCTTTTGTTTCAACAGACCAAAATTTATTTGGATCTCTTGGGATCCACTGGGTAACAGAGTTCTTTACTGCTAAATACTTTTTACAAACCATTCTTCCTACTGGCGTACTGTACCCCTTCCCTTTTCTTAAAATACCACTTCTCTTATTATTCTTGCTTTCAAAACCCATTGTTCTTTTCCCTTCACCTCTGTAACACTAAATTCTGGGTTATTCTGTATCCAATTTAAGATTTCCAGTAGCCCTAGATTAATCCCTTCCCATGGCCAAATTTCAGTCATCTGGGTACTTCCACAAACCCAACAATTAGTTAGATTCAGTTTGTGGCTGATTTTTTCTACTGAATCTATGAATAGATCCTTACCTTGGGGTATCTCTAAATGGCCTTGTTATTTTATTGCTTTTACTATCTCTTTCTCTTTGACTAAATCTACCAGGCTTGCTTCAGTAGCATCACGTTCAAAGCACAACCAGGCTTCTCCTACAGGGCACTCTCCCAGGAGTCGCTGCCTAAAAGTGGCAGTATTCCAGACCATCCTATACATTTTCTCATCCTCTTGACAAAGGACCAATTGGGAGAGGTTAACACAATTAGGGTTAAAATTGGTGTGGACTCTCCACAAGGAACTTAGTCCTTCCTCCTCATAGAGGGGTTGGTAGCACTCACTGCACGGCTCTCCTGGGCTCCCCAGAGCACCACCAGCAATGAAAGCCATCATTACTACCCTTCCCAAGAGTCCGGTATGGGTCATCTTGCACGACCTGCCCACCCGGCCTTGCCTCTTGGGGGACTTTACTAAGAAGAAGCCTCCAAGCTCTTTAGAGTCCCTTCTATTTGCTTCGCTGATTAAACCTCTCTTGGTCTGTCCTTACAAATTTTGGCTTCTCTTAAGGGAGTGCTCTGTAGAAGATTAACCTGGAGTCCTTGGCACTAAATTGGGGGAACTTAACCAGAATTACTTATTAACAGTCTTTAACTTTTTTACAAACCTCTTTTAAACACAGAACTGTCTTAAAACACTTTAAGATATGGTATGGTTCTGATGCCAAACTCTTTTCTTATTCAGTTCATCAGTCTTTTTGGCTCTTCCTTTTGAGAGTCAACTTTAAGTCTTTCGGTCCTTTTATAATGGCATACTCAGGTGAATTAACTTGTGATGTGGTTGAATCCTGTCCTGAGTTAGGGGGTGAGAGTGGTGTGGAATCTGGTCCAATGCCAGAGGGAGAAACTGATGTTGAATCCTGTCCTGAGTTAGGGGGTGAGAGTGGTGTGGACTCTGGCCCAATGCCAGAGGGAGAAACTGACGCTGAATCCTGTCCAGTGCCCGGGGGTGAGACTGGTCCTTTTCTTCTCGTGATGTGGGTCCAACCCTTTTCTCTAGTCCGCACAGCTGAATTAGCGATGAGGAGTACCTGAAAGGGGCCTTCAAATTTAGGCATTAATGGTCCATTATTCCAGGATTTTATCAAAACCCAACCTCCAGGGTTAATGTTATGTACCTTTGTGTCCAGAGAGGAAGTTTGAGGGAAGTATCCTTTTTTTCTAAGTCCTTCCAGGGTTCTTCCAATGACTTCTAAATATTTTCTGGTAGCTTCTTCTCCTTCCAAATAGTATCTTGTGTGTTGCCTTCTATGCCAAGGCAGGCGACCTGGTTCTGAGGTACAGCTCGACAGCCCTCTCTCTAGGGCCGTTCGGGCCAATGACATACGCAGACACCAATGTGGTGGACGGTCAAAAGGCGTTTATTACTTCTTCTCATGGGGTCTTATAGCCTTAGGGGTCTCTACGTCAAAAAGGGGTTTGTCCTTCTTACCTATGGTTAGTAGGGGATGGAAAAGTACTGGGTAAGGGATGGAAAGTTACTGGCTTCAGTGGGGCAACATTCCTATTGTTAGTGGGACCACATTCCTATGTTAATTTCTGATCTATGAGTACCTGAGGGTCTTATCTATGGGGAACCGAGGGTCCTGGCTTTCCGTGACATCGCAAAGTCTTCCGCAGCGCCTCTTCCCTAGCTACCACATCTCCCCCTCCCTTTTCACAAATGAATGAGGTAGTCGTGTACATAGATACTGAATTGAGGTATAAGGTTGTAACTTGACAAGGGAAAGGGATTTTGGGAAACCTGAGTAAGCTTTTGCCAGACAAGTTTGGAAAATCTTGTGACTGGCAGTGTTCTTTGGTTGAATTCTCTGGTTGAATTCACAGCAGTTGTCGTCGCCCTATGAACAGGATGTTGGTCCGTTCCAGGCGACTCTGAACGAACGAGACCAACTTGTTCAGCAGGCATGGTCCGAAGGTGACTGTTAGAAACAGCATCGCCAATGGACCTATCAGGGCAGAAATCAGAGTGGTTAGCCAAGGTGATTGATTGAACCAGGACTCGTACCAGCTCTGTTGGGCCTCCCTGTCTTTCTGCCTCTGAGTCAGTCTGTTCCGGAGTTCCGTCATGGAGTCTCTCACGACTCCCGTGTGGTCTGCATAGAAACAGCACTCCTCTCTCAAGGCGGCACACAGGCCCCTTTGCTGCATGAACAGGAGGTCCAGGCCTCGCCTGTTCTGCAAGACCACTTCTGAGAGTGAGGAGACCAACTTCTCTAGAAAGGAGATGGATTTCTCGATCCTCTGCAGGTCCTCGTCAATCGTTGCCTGCAGCTGTGACAGTCCTTGATGCTGGGTTGCTAGGGCTGAGACACCCGTTGCCGTTCCTGCTGCTCCCAGGCCGAGCAGCATTGCGATAGTTATACCTGTTATTATTTCTCTTTTGTGGATCCGGCTGGGTCCCTCAAGAAGATGGTACATCTCCTCGTCTGAGTGGTACAAGACCCTAGGAACAATCAGAACTTGGACACAGAAGTCGATAGAGTCATTGAATTTGGGAAGGAACACACAGGGACTCACTCCGGATCGCTGGCAAACCCACATCCCCGATGCGGATGGGACTACCCACTTATTGTTTTTCCTGTTCAGCCTGCCAATTTTGGTGCAGATGTTACCTCCCCGCTTAGCTAGGGTTGAATTGCCAAAGCATCTGCCTCGGCCTGTGACTTGACTCAGGGTGATTCCTTTGCGAGGGGTGTCCCATCTGCACTGGTGAGGGGCGTCGGCTGTGGAATAACTGAAGGGAGTGTCTAAAGCGACTCCTTCGTAAAAGGGGGGTTTGACATCGTAACAAAGCCAGCAGGATTCGGTTAGGTTAGGGTTGGATTCGTTCAGGGATACAAAGGTAGCTTCTAACATACGAAGGATTGGGTCTGAGTCTGACTCGGTTAAGCGGCTCATCTGAAAGGTTTCCGCTTGACCGGTCGGGACATTGCTGACCCCTGTGGGTAAGGTTTTGGGGTAGGTTATGTTTCTCCCTTTCGGCACGCTTTTAATCACTTTGTTGGGTCCGACTGCTCGGGGTGCTGACGGCTGGAGCCTGATAATTTGCACGTTCACCCTCTCTTTTGACCCTTGAAGGACCACTGTCCACGTTCTGCCTGTGGCCCAGCTAGGGTGGTCTGGCTGCAAGACCGTCATGTTGTAATCAGTGCATGCCCGAAAGTTAGAGATTTTAATTTGGTTTCGATGGGGGTTTTCGCGAAAGAAGAAGGGTATTTTGCAGCTGATGGGTGCCCAGGTGAACTTTAAGAATTTGTCTGGCTCTTTTGGATCCCACCCAGGCCCCGACGGTCAGGCATCTGTGACTATGGTTTCGCAGCCCCAGTGCCCACAATATCCCCACCCTGGGTGATTGCAGTAGCTTTTCCCAGGGTTTGAAGCTGGGCACCAGTAGGATAGGTACGAGTGTTTGGCGTGTAGGGAATAGGGGTTTGCCCTTGGCTGTCCTGGAAACAGGTCGGTGATGCGGAGCACGAAGGATGGAGTGTTCGGTGTGGTGATTTCTCTGAGTGCTTTGCCACTACTAAGGTGTCGCATGACCCACCTGAAGGGCTGATGGGGGTAGTGGTCTGGGCTGGCTTGCCCTCTAGCGACAAGCCCCAACAGCAAAATCACACAGAAACACCCTTGGTGCTTGGGTCTCACCCGTGCGGGTCTCTCGGGTGCTGCCTGACGGCTTGGTGGTCTGTCACTTTCGTCTGGAACCGGGATGTATGTGTCATGAGGACGTCCCACGAGCAGGTCCTGTAAACAAAGACTCGCAATTCTCGTCAGTCTCATTCTGCTCGCTATGAAGGTCCGGTTTAATCGACTTAAGTGGACACCACCTGATTTTGCCGTCCTTTTTGACAGCCGCGTACCCTCTCCCCGTGAGCATCAGCCTCCAACCCCGTTCCCACTTGCCTAGCTCGTTTCTGATTACCACCTGTGGGCCCTCTTCTAGTGCTTGAGTGGCCCAGTGTTTTTGGACGGGACTGTTTGTTTCGTCCCCCCTAGGGAATTGATTCAGTGCCAGCAAAGCAGTTGCCAGCATGCGTGCCTGATCTCCTGGGGGAATGGCATTGGCAAAGCCCTCTGCTTTTGCCAATACTTCTATCTTGGTTTTCAGGGTCTGGTTTGCTCTCTCAACTATGGCCTGCCCGGTACTGTTGTGTGGGATGCCTTGCACTAACGCGATGCCCCATTTCGCAGCGAATTCCTGTACTTGTTTAGAGATTAAATTGGAGCCGTTGTCCGTTTTGATCTGCTTGGGGATACCAAGCCAAGCCATGGCTGTCAGCCAGTGCTGAATTGTGTTTTTGGAGTTGGTTTTGGGGTGCTGTGTGGCTATGATCGTTCCGCTATAAGTGTCTACTGTCACTGCAAGCCATGCTCGGGGCTTCATCAGTTCGCACCAGGTGAAGTCCGACTGCCAGATTTCTGAGGGCTTGAGACCTCTCGGGTTGACTCCGTAGGTCCAAAGGGGTGACTTCTGGCAGTAAGGGCAAGTGGCTACCACATGTTTCGCGTCCGCTGTCGGGATTTCGCATCTCTTCGCCAGTGCTTTGGCTCCGATGTGGAGCGACTCGTGTAGTTGACAGGCTCTTTGCAGAGTCCAAACGCCTTTCGCTGCGGCGTCCGCTTTATCGTTGCCGGTCTGGAAGTAGCCTTTGACTGGGTCATGGCTGTTGATGTGGATGACTGACACGGTGCCCTGTCGCGAGGAAAGTGCTTCTTCCAGCATTAGGGCTGCTGCTGATGTCGACACTCCTGGTCCTGCCATGGACAGGCAGAGCCTTGCCACGAATATAGAGTCCGTTACGATGTTGAGGTGTTCGTCTTGGAAGAGTCCGCACGCCAAAACCACTGCTGCTGCCTCCAGCTGTTGCACTGACAGTGTGGGGTCACACGCTTTGACGCAGTGCCATTGCTCTCCTGCCTGCCACACTGCTGCTGCGGTTGAAGTCGTGGAGGAAGCGTCTGTGAAGACCGTTGGTCCCGGCTGCGGTCTGTCCTTGACCTTCGGTGGCATGTCCATGTCGACTACGGTCAGCAGCTGAGTCCAGGGTGGCTTCAAGGAGTAGGAGATTTCTCCTCCGAAGCCGGAGAGAGCAAGGGCCAGGTACTCCGATATTGTGGCTGACTCCGAGGTCGGCTGCTTGCGAAACGGAAGGTGGATGCTTGTCGGCTCTGTCCCTAGGTGTTTCAAGGCGAGTCTCCTGCCTTTCATGATGAGGCTGGCGATGCATTCGATTCCCAGGGAAAATGCACGAGCGAGTCTTCCGAGGACCACCCATTGGATTGGTCGGGCCTTTTCAGAAGGCCCTTGGGCCAGCGCTCCCACTCCCCCCTTCGGTGTAAAGTGGACGTACAAGTCCAGTGGCATGGCTGGGTTCCACCTGGCAAGCGTGCCAGTGGACATCTGGTTTTCGATGAAGTCGAGGGAGCTCGTTGCCTGCGGCGTCAGCTCCTTGGGTTCCCAGGGGTTCTTCCCTTTCAGGAGTTCGTACAGAGGGTCCATGACCTCGGGAGGAATCAGGACGACGTTGCGAAGCCACTGCAGCGATCCCACCAGGCGTTGCACGTCGTGGAGCGTCTCGACTTCTCGGTTGATCTTCATCTCGGGGGGTGTCACGTAGGAGCTTGTGATTCCTACTCCCAGGAAGGTCACGAAGGGTCCTCTCTTGATCTTTGCGCTCGCGATCTCGAAGCCGTTGGCCTGAAGGGTCTCTGTGATTGTGGTCACCAGGTCATCTACTTGGCTTGTTGATGGTGCTGCAACCAGGATGTCGTCCATGTACTGGATGATGGTTGCGGTGGGATTGGAGTGTCTGACTGGCGTCAGTGCTTTGTCCACGGTGATCGGGCATATGGTCGGGCTGTCGACTAGGCCTTGTGGAAGCATTCTCCATTGGAAGCGAAGGTTGGGCCGCTCGCCATTCCGAAACGCCACGGAAAAGGCAAATCGTTCTCTGTCCTCAGGGTGCAGGGGTATTGAAAAGAAACAGTCCTTGATGTCCAGTACTGCGCACGGCTGCCCTTCGGGGATGGCTGAGTTCGCGGGTAGCAGTGTCTGGACTGGACCCAGGGGTCGGCTCGTCTTGTTCACCTCTCTCAGGTCGTGGACGAGACGATAGCCTTGTCCGGACCTCTTGGGGATCACGAATACAGGGGTGTTCCATGGGCTGGTGGAGGGTTCTATGTGACCCTTTTGCAATTCGCGGTCGACCAGTTCCTGCAAGGCTGCCATTCGAGGCTCTGTCAGGGGCCACTGCTCAACCCATACAGGGTCTGATGATTTCCAAGTCAATTTGATCGGCAGCAGGGGGTGCACGGCAGTGGCCTTCATGATAAATTTGTAATCCGAAATCCGAGCATGGAAAGGACGTCCCGTTTCCCCGGGGCCGGGATGCTTGGAGTGAGGGTGCTGCCAGGGAAAGCTGTGTCGGCTGGGGACAGCTCGCTGAGTTGTTGCCCTTCCTCGGAAGCCTGGACTAACGCGGTCGTCCTGCCATTCCTGCTTAAATACAGTCCGCCCCGCCCCATCAAAAAGCATGCGGCTTATTTGCTTAATATCAAAAGTGAGCAGATCGTTATTGCTAGAAAGGTCATCCTCAAGAGTGGGTACTACAGCTGAGTTGATCCCTATTTCTGAAATCGCTTCGGCTTCTTTCGGGTTAACTGGGGTATATGCCCTTTGTTGGTTCCCCCGCGCTCCGGCAACCCCCCCCGGGAAAGCGTACATGGAGGCTGCCGGTGCCCGGTCCCCACAGGCTGCTTTTATTTTTCCCCAATCACTGAGTTTGTGTTGCGATTGTTTCCCGATATTGTTTAAATCTTTATTCGGTTTCGCTCGAAACCGCATTAATTCTGCTCTCTCGGTTTCCGAGACCCAGCCGGACTCGGTCGGCTCTTCCGAGCTGTCTGAGCAGCTGTAACTTGACTCTGAGCCGGAAGCTGACTGCCGGTACACTTCCGGCGCTCCGTGCCGTTTTGTTCGGCTTCGACCTCGCTCCTCCCTTTGGGGGTGGTGCTGCTCCCTCCCCCTGGGGTTCCCCCGCCTCCTGCCGGGGGAGGTCCTTACCCTACAAGGACCTAATTTGAATGGAACGCTCTGATTGGTTTTACGCGCCTCCGCGGGGGCCGCCCCGTCAACCCGCTCGCCGACGCATGCGTTGTTAAGCAGGCTGACTCCGTTTCCACCCCCCGCCTCCTCCCTTCCGCCCTCGCCATGTGGTTCGGCGCCATTTTTAAACGCACATGGCGGGGGCGAGTTTTTACCGATCCCAGCGGGGTCCGACAATCCGGCCTTGTTCCGCGCCTCCTCCGCGAGTCCCTGCCATAAGCATCGCGCGCGCTGCTCTGCTTCTTGCGCCGGACCGACGACCGGCGGGGAAGAGACGGATAGAGAAACCGCGGCTTTTTCGGACGGTTCCGCGGGGGGGCTAGGACCCGACGGGCTCCGCGGGAAGGTCGGGGGGTCCCCTGGGGGTTCCGGGGGGTCTCCTGGGGGCTCTGGGGGGTCTGGGCTCGGGCTCGGGAAGGGGTGGAACGTGCCCGGCCCCCGCATGTTCCCGCCTTCAATCCGATCGCTCTCAGAGGCGGTCTGCGTCGCGGCCCCCACCCCCGGCTTTGGTGTAGCTAATAAACTTATACGCGCGGCTTCCCGCATCTCCGGTTCTTCTAACGTCTTGCGTAGGGCCTCTTCTACTTTCCCCCACGCTTTGAGGTTTTTACCACTGCCTGCGGACTTTGAGTCCTCTGCTGAGGCGGCAGTGCACTTCTCCCGCGCTTCCAAATATAATATATTTACCGGACGTTCGATCGTCCCCAGCTCTAGGAGCCTTGCAATAGCAAGAGTAGAGTTCCTGAGCTCACCTTTAATTCCCCATTGCTCATGAGCCTGACTTACGACCTTCGCTGTGGATTCCATGGTCCAAGCTGGTCCGGGAGGCGTCCCCCCCCGCTGCGGTCAGTCCCGCTGCCGCAGCCACCGTCCTCTTTCCAGGAGTGTTCCTGTTTCCCGGGCGCAAGCCGCTGTCCCGGGTACCGGCACCAAATGTTGCCTTCTATGCCAAGGCAGGCGACCTGGTTCTGAGGTACAGCTCGACAGCCCTCTCTCTAGGGCCGTTCGGGCCAATGACATACGCAGACACCAATGTGGTGGACGGTCAAAAGGCGTTTATTACTTCTTCTCATGGGGTCTTAAAGTCTTAGGGGTCTCTACGTCAAAAAGGGGTTTGTCCTTCTTACCTATGGTTAGTAGGGGATGGAAAAGTACTGGGTAAGGGATGGAAAGTTACTGGCTTCAGTGGGGCAACATTCCTATTGTTAGTGGGACCACATTCCTATGTTAATTTCTGATCTATGAGTACCTGAGGGTCTTATCTATGGGGAACCGAGGGTCCTGGCTTTCCGTGACATCCCGAAGTCTTCCGCAGCGCCTCTTCCCTAGCTACCACACTTGTGCGATAGGGTGTTAACAAGAATGGCAGTCCAAACATAATTTCAATGTGTGAAATCCCTATATCAGACCGGGGTTTTGTTCTGATGTGCAAAAGGGCTAGGGGCAAACTCTTTAGCCAATTAATTTTTGTTTCTTCTATCAATTTAGTCAATACATTTTTGAGAGTTTTATTCATCCGCTCTACACTCCCAGAACTCTGGGGGTGCCATGGAGTATGTAATCTTCATTTCATCCCTAAAGCTTCGATTATATTTTGCAATGTTCGGGCCACAAAATGTGGACCTCGGTCTGAGTCTATGGTGTTCACCATTCCATATCTGGGGATAATGTTCTCTAGGATTACTCTTGCCACGACCCAGGCTGTTTCCCTTTTAGTCGGGAAGGCTTCCACCCAATGGGCGAGATGATCTACTGTGACCAGTAAATATTTGTATCCCTGCACTGGGGGCATCTCAGTGAAATCTATCTGTATGCCCTGGAAAGGACTTAGAGCTAATTCCCTCCCTCCGGGTGCTACCTTTCTCATAAACTTCTGGTTTATTTTTTTGACAAATTAAACACCCTTTTGTAATTGCTTTTGCCAGGCCATATACGCTTAAGCATAGGTTATTTCTTAAGAAATGATCACATAATCCTTGGACTCCCCAGTGGGTCAATTTATGTGGTTCTGTTAGCACTGTCCAAGCAAGTGCTTTGTTTAAAAACACCTCTCCATCTGAGGTTAACCACTCCCCTCGTTGACCTTGGTGTAACTTTAAATCTTTTATAACCTTCAATTCTTTTTCACTAAATATGAGTTCCTCTCTTCTTTCTCCCCCCTCAGGTGTGGTTTCTGCTTTAAAAACTTTCACTGGCTCCCCTGGTTCTAAAGCTGCTTCTTCTGCTATCTGATCAGCCAGTCGGTTTCCTCTAACTTCAAAACTTTGTCCTTTTTGGTGCCCTTTAATATGGACTACTGCTATTTCTGTTGGTTTCTGTAAAGATTCTAATATGGACCTGACCAGGTTCTCATTGGCTAAGCTTTTTCCTTTTGAGCTAGATATCCATGCTCCTCCCATATTTTCCCAAATGTGTGAACTATCCCAAATGCATATTGGGAATCTGCATAAATAGTTCCCCGCTCTCCCTCCAGTAAGTCTAATCCTCTTTTCAGGGCATATATTTCACAACTTTGGGCTGACCAGTTTGGTGGTAGTTTCCCTTTTTCTTTAATTTGTAAAGTTTCTCCATCTATGATGGCATAACCTGAAACTCTTTTTCCATCTACTACCCTTGAATAGCCATCTATGTACAAGATTCTTTCAGTTGCTAGAGGCTGATCTTCTAAATCCTCTCTTACTTTTGTTTGAAGGTTAATCAATTCAAGACAATCATGTTCTAAATTTTCTATAGACTCTCCCATAAGGAATTGTGCTGGATTGAGGGCATTTGATGTGATGAATTCTAAATCATCTGTGTTCATTAGTATTATTTCATATTTTAATATTCTTGCATCAGTTAGCCACTGCTGAGCCCTCAGGTTCAGCACTGTTTTAAGATCATGAGTAGTATGTACTTTAATTTTTCCTTGTAAGGTCAGTTTTTGGATCTCCTCTATCAGGATAGCAGTAGCTGCTACTGCTTGTATACAAACTGGCCAGCCTCTAGCCACTGGATCTAACAATTTGGAGATGTAAGCCATGGGTTTCCTGCAGCCTCCTCACTCTTGAGTTAGTACACCGTAGGTTATACCCCCTTCAGCACTCACAAACAGATCAAACCTCTTGCTGAGGTCTGGTAAGCTTAGGACCAGGGCAGAAGATAACTTGTCTTTTAAGCTCTCCAGTTGTTGATCATCTTCTACTGTCCAAATTATGGGATCTGGAGCTACTAACTTATTGTATAAAAATTTTACACTTTGCATGTATTGATCCAACCATAACTTACAATATCCAAACAGGCCCAAGAGTTTTCTCACATCCCTTTTTGTTTTTGGAGCTGGGAGAGGTAAAATACCTGAAAATCTGTCAGGGCTTAACTTAGTATATCCCTCTCCTATTACGTTCCCAAAGTATGTTACTTCTGATTGTACAAACTGTAGCTTCTCTTGGGAAACCTTTAGTCCTTTCTCCCCCAGAAAATTCAAAAGCTTAATGCTAGTTGTTCTGACCTGATCTTTTCCCTTTCCTGACACTATCAGGTCATCAACATACTGCAGGATCTGTACTTCCTCTTCAGGAACAAACTGTTCTAACAAACCTTCCAGGGCTTGTCCAAAGAGGTTGGGGGACTCAGTGAACCATTGTGGTAATCGGGTCCATCTTAGCTGTTGTCTCCTTTTTGTACTTGGGTCCTCCCATTCAAAGGCAAACCAATCTCTACATTCAGTTGCCAGAGGACATGCCCAGAAAGCGTCCTTCAAATCTATAACAGTGAATGAAGCGTGTTCTCTTGGAATTCGGCTTAGAAGACTACACGGGTTGGGCAAAACTGGATGTCTGGCAATGGTCCTTTTGTTGACCTCCCTCAGATCTTGTACCAGCCTATATTGCCCTTCAGCTTTCTTAACTGCCAGTATAGGGGTATTTTGCGGGTTCCAAAATTCCTTCTTGTAACAGTTGTTCAATAACTATGGCAAGCCCCTTCTTTCCTTCTAGGGAAATCGGATACTGTTTAACCCGTATGGGTGATGTACCATCTTGCATTTTTATTGTTATCGGCGGAATGTCCAATAGGCCCCGCTTTCCCACTTCAGCCCATGCCTTGGGGTTTATCTCTGTGATATCCCCTTGGGATAACTTCATTATTTGTACCACCATCCTCCCTTCCCTTGGGACAATCCCAACCCCCAAATGAACCTGTAGATCTCTTCCTAACAAACTTTTTTCTAGTTTAGGCAGGTAAATAAAATTAGCTTTACTCTGTCATGAGTTTCCGATTATTTTTATATCTTCAATCACTGAGTCTCTAAATGGTTTCCCTTCAGCCCCTAATACCTCACAAAATTTTCTACCAATTACCATACCTTCTGGTACTTTGTTGAGACAGGACTTATCTGCTCCTGTATTAACCAAAAATTCAAAATCTTTATTTAGAGGTCCCACCTCAAAGTTTACCAAGGGCTCCTCTAGATGTTGCATCGCATCTCCTAAAGTGTAAAGTCCTTGACACTCCTAATTGTCACCTCTAAGAACCTTCTCTAAGGCATCTTGTTCCCTGGCTATTGCCTCATCAATACTGAGCTTTATACAAACCCTCCTAACATGACCGATTTCTCCACAATAATAGCAGCGCCTTTCGCTCAAAGGGACTTGAGGTCTCTCCATTCCTCTTGTACCTGATGGTACTGGCCTATCCTTGCCTGCTCCTGGTGGTGGACCCACCCACTCTTTTGTTACCTTGGATCATGGGATAGAGTTGCTTGCCCCCACACTTTCTCTAGCTACAGCAACCATGATCTGTGACCATGGTCACAAGGGTTTGCAGGTGAAGAGAGAGGCGAGAATGTTGATTCCATGATCAGAAGGCTTGATTTATTATTTTATGATATATATACTACATTATAACTATACTAAAAAGAAATAGAAGGAAAGTTCTCAGAAGGCTAGCTAAGAATAGAATAGAATACAAGAATGATAACAAAGATCTGTCTCTCGGCAGAGAGTGAGAGCCACCTCCGCCGTGAGAGGTCAATAAATCCAAACACCCACAGGAGACCAATCATGGATCCACCTGTTGCATTCCACAGCAGCAGATAACCATTGTTTACATTTGTTGCTGAAACTTCTCAGCTTCAGCAGGAAAAAATCCTAAGAAAGGATTTTAATGAAAAGATGTCTGCGACAATGATCCTAGCCTTGGTCTTTGCTCTTTCTTCTTCAATGCTTCTCTAAATAACTTAATAATGTCCTTCTCTTGCCAATCTTCAATCTTTTCCAGTTTTCTCCATATATCAGGCCAAGTTTTGGTAACAAATTGGACCTTTAGTAGCACTTGACCTTCTGGGGTGTCTGGGTCTATTTTAGAGTACAGTTGGAAGTTCCACTTTAGGTGATTAGGCCAAGTAGCAGGAGTTTCATCCTTCTCTTGTGCACCCTCGAATGCTAATTTGGTATTAGTTCCTTTGGGAACTGACTCTTTGATCCGCCGAATTATCAAAGACCTATATTCTATCATGGCCTTCCTCCCTTCCTCCTGATTAGGGTTCCAATTGGAATCTGTTAGTGGCAATTTCTGTTCACCTGACGGCACTTGGGGTCTCGGATGGTTATCTTTTTCCCAAATTCTTATGCCAGCAGCTCTAATCATCTGGACCTCTTCTGGGGAAAATAATATATTTAAAATGGAATTCATCTACCCCCAAGTGTAGATATTTGGACCTAAGAATTGATCCACTTGGTTGGCCATGCCCACTGGGTCCTCAACTAAATTTCCTAACTCTTTCTTGAATCTTCTCACCTCAGAAGCGGTTAGAGGAGCGTTCACAAAGCCAACACCTCCTGCTACTCCTCCCATAGGAACTTCCCTGAGGGGAAAAAGTCTCTCTACCTTGGACGTCCTGGATCGGGTACCGCAGGATGGCCCATCCTCAGACACAAAACTACTCATTTGAGGGGTATCAGCATTACCCTGGACTTTCCGTAGGTCAACAGCTGTATTTGGTGATAAGAGTTTACTAGGTAAGGAGGCATTTTTGTCCCAACTAGGAGGAGGTAAAGGGACAGCAATAGGAGTGGGAGAGGAGCCTGCGTGCATATTAAGTGGAGCTGGAGAAGGGGTGGAGAGTGCAACAGGTGGAGTAGGCACTCGTGGTGGTGCAGAAGCAACTGGAGGAGCTGAAGGGGGTGGTGAGGGAGTGGCCACCAGGGGAGATACCAGGTCTACCATAGAGGAAGCCAAAGAGGTAGAAGAAGGAATTAGAGGAGGCAGTAATGGGATAGCAGCCAGGGTAAAAGCCGGATCTGCCATTTGAGGTGGCCGAGAAGAAGGATGATAAGGTGGAGGGGCATCAGGAGGCAAATAGTCCAGTGGGTCCCACCTTTTACTAATCCCTCTAACTCCAGCATTCCCTCCTTGATTCCCCTCTTTCTTCCTCTGCACTTTACAAATTCGTACACCTTCATCCCCAATAACACTGTTTAGCCAACAAGCCACATATAATAATTGCTCGGGATTGGTATCCTCTTGAGCTGTCAGATAGTGACTCAGTTGTTTATACATCCATTTGTCTTTTGTCCCACACCACGGCCATCCTTCTTGCACATCTAACTCTGGCCAGACTTCTACACAGTAGTGAATCATCTTAACCTTATCTAATCCCTCCGTGGCCTCTATAGAATGCCATCTCTCTAGCAGTTCACCTAAGGGACTATGGGGGAGTGTATTCTTCAGTCTCTCGCCTTTCTTCTTACTATTACATCCTCCCATTTTTTTTGGTCTCAACAGAAAAAAAAATCACAAAGGTGTCTCTACTCGAAAAGAAATGCACCGACAGGTAACTCAAGAAAAATCTTATTTGAGGAGTTCCAGCCTCCTCCACCGAACCTCAGATTTGCCTGACGCGTTCTTCAGGACTTTAAAAGAAAAGAACTGCCTGATTTCTAGTTTATCTAACTTCCCTAATGCAAGGATTTATGTATCAGGACTTAAAAAACTCGAGATCCCGGCTTCCTCTGCCAAGACTCGTGCCTGACTTCCTTTGTCAGGACTTAATTGGCCTGCAGCACTTGTGGGCTTGCCCCAAATCCTTCTTGGGACTTGCAATTTGCCTGACTTTCTCTTGTCAGGACTTTTGGGCTTGCCCCGAATCCTTCTTGGGACTTGCAATCTGCCTGACTTCCTCCTGTCAGGACTTTTGGGGTGCGTGCCACTCACACACTATTTCCTCCACATGCCCTCTCTACCCCTTAGGAGGCCCCTCAACCACCAATCCCACTCACTTCCCCCCATTCCCAGCCGGCCCCTTCGCGGGGGTCCGAAAACACAGTACTAAGGGGTCCCACTTGCTTCAAGGGTCCGAACTGCTGGCCCTCGTCTCACTCACACTCCACTCGCTCACGCCTACTCTCGCCACCAGATACTCTCACCAGTGTGGTGCTCCTCCACCACACTGGTCCCAAGTCTATCTTCTTCAGTCCTGATAGCCAGCTGTCCTGGAGGTCCAGTGTGGGTGGTTGTCCCAGTCCCGGTGTCCTCTTCAGGCGTGGCTATCCTGGACAAGCTCTCAGCTGAAATAAATGGGGCAGGAGATCTTTCTCCTTTTTAATGCCTTTATTAAAAATCAGCTCAGGTGGGAAGAACCGACGGGTCAGGGTCACGCTCATGTCACCGCTGCTTCCAGGAGTGGCACAGAGAAGGAGGAAGAGTGCAGCTTTGTCCGCTGGTATGCAGGCAGAGCTGGGGCCTCCATCCTCACAAGAACATCAGGAGATGCCCGCTTTTTCAGTTTGACATTCGAGGTCCTCTGTCTAGCTGACATCTTTTAAGGTTAGGGTGAGGGGTAAAAAGGGTCTTAGCGGATACTGGATTCTGTTCCTCATGTCTAGACATCACTTCGTACCGTCAATTCCGTGTTGGCTCGTTGTTTTTAGGGGTTTTTGTTAGGTTTGGTGAGGGGCTTCTTCATTTGCATGCCAACTCCAATGTCTCCTCCTCTTCACCATCCGGGTGCCATCCTCCAGGAAGCAGCAGGGTGCCACTCGAAAAAAGGGGGAATTCTTAACCATCAACAACAGGTCGTTAACGAAAACGACAGGTGATTACAACAACAAACAGTTAGAACTCCACCCTGGCAGCAACTAGCCCAACCTGTGAACTCTGCAACTTTTTAAAAAAATGGGCAACTTTTCTACTCATAACACCCCCCTCTCCTGGCCTCGTGGCTGTGTGGGGGAGGGGAGACCCTGGGCTGGGCCCGGCCACGGCTGCTAACATCTTGCTGACACTAAACCCCACCCTGCCTCCAACCCGGGCCAAGTCAGGGTCCGCTGAGCCCCGGGAGCAGCTCTGGGCGGAGCTGCTGAGATTCTGCCTTGCCACTTTCCCTTCCTCCCCCAAGCGTGGCCACTGAAAAATCCTCCTCTGTAAACAGCTCAAGCTGCTGCTCAGCAGATATCATGGGACCAACAGCAAGAATTACATTCCTGATGAAAGGCCCCAGCAAGATTAACTTTTTCGGTGCTGTAAAACTCCCCCAAACATATGAAACTTACAAACATCAATCTTCTCCCAAGTCAGAGGAAAAGGGAGGGTAAAGACCTGTAAAGAAAACTATATGGAGACAGCAAGGTCAGTGAAGAAGGAGTCAATTCCCAGATGGGAGGAGAAGCCTTAGTCTTGGGCTGAAATTCTTTTGTAAGGCTATGATGGTGGATTGTGACACACTAGAATATCTCTGTAATTCATGAAAAAGCATGGGGGGATGAAGTGTTCAGACTGTAGACATGAACCAGGGCATCTATGCTGAAGCAAAGCAGATGTTAAAGTAGCAGTGACCTAAATGAGAAACTTGAACAGAGAGAGATTGAAATGGAGGTTTTGGGGAGTTTTGTTCAAGTTAGCAATATGAATTAAGCATTTAAATTTTAGCTTGTAGAATTATGTGTTGAATTTTGACCCTTCACTTAAGAAACCTCTGCCATGGTACAAAGGCATAGGAAAATGCAAATTTCTGAAGCTTCTTTCGAAAAAGGACAATACCAGGAGAAGACCAAGGAATGCAAGAAACCTAGATGAAGGAGCTCCTCTATCTCCTAGCTGATCAAAACTGACAGACATACTCAGATAAGCACCAAGGGACCACAGCGCACGGCCAAAGAAGAAAAGTTCAAAAGTTCAATCATGAGGAAGACCACAAGCTTCGGCCTCAGAGACCACCAAATACCCCCGTGCGACCACCACAGCAAACAATGCATGCTCAGAAGGGCATAGATCTAATTAACATGCGAGGTGAGGATAGGCGGGGCCAGGTGTTGAATATGCATTAAGAGATTGTGTAATGTAATGCATATGGAACATCTTCATAAATAAAGATCTGGCTCAGACCAAGGCTCAGGGCACTAGCTTTCACGAGAGCTATCTTGCTTGTGCCAGGTGCTGACAATACATACCCACTTCATAACTACATCAGGTTGTGGAGTCTATTTATTCCGCATATTGCTTCAGGATGAGTGATTGTGAAAAATGCCAGTCACTTGTTTTTAAAATTTTAAAAGTTTAATAGTAATTAAATGGTTATAAAAATAGTAATACAATTAGAGTAATAATAATTTGGACAATTTGAATTAGGACAATATGAGACAATAGAGACAAAGAGTTACGGATGTCCGGGTACCTTTTTCTGGGCAGCACAAGCCCGAAAAAGGACACCCGTTAACAAAGGATTAACCCTTTAAAACAATAGCCTGTTGCATATTCATACACCTCACATGATGCATAAATTCCATTCAAACACAGGATTCTGTCTGGTCATCATCAACTTCTTCCTCTGAATCCCATCAGTGCCTTCGAGGCGGGAAGAAGTTTGTTTCTTCTGATAAGAGGGCAATAAATTGTTTTTCTCTGAAAGATTTAGGTGTCCTGTGGCTGCTATCTCGCTGCGAGTCCTTTCTTTTAAAAAAGTATCCTACATAGCATAGTTTATATTTTAACATTTCTTATAACCTAAAACTATATTTAACACAGTACTTAAGAGAATTAATACAGCATTACTTTCTAACACAACACATATAATATTCATTTTAACATTTGCAAAAAGCCAATAATAAAATACACATTTTTCCCAATTATATTAAAGAATACTAAACTATACTAAACTAAAGAATACAGAAAGGATACTTACTGAATGCTAAAAAGCTAATAATGAAAACTCGTGACTCTCTCCAGAGTCCCGACACATTTTGGCACTGATTGGCCAATGAGACAAAACAACTCACACCAGAATCCAATGAAACAATCACCTGTGGGTAAACAATCTCCAAACACATTCCACATGAACAAAACAGAGAAGCAAATGAGATAAGCATTGTTTTCCTTTCCCTCTGAAGCTTCTCAGCTTCCCAGGAGAAAAATCCTGGGTGAAGGGATTTTTCAGACAATGCGAATGCCACATTGTTTAATTTCCAACAGTCCCACCTTTTGCCTAACAGCCTGAATGGTTACATTTTTATGCACATAAATCATACTGAAGGTGCATTTTCAACTACCAGAGGTGTGAAATGTGTTTTCTGTGGACCCCCTATGCAGAGCTGGGAGGTTGCAATGGATAGGAACATGTAGCAGACCAGGAGGCACATCCTGCTCCTCTCCATGCAAGTCCAGAAAGGCCAAAGCTTGGAAATAGGGACAGCGCTGGGTCAGTCATGGACTGCAAAGCAGCTCAGAGCTGCAAATCTCCACCAAACCCCTTGAGTAGGAATTTGTGGGGGAGGGGTGACCTTGCCCGGTTAGGGAGGGGATCTGCCCTCAGGGCTTCAGGGCCACCCCTGGCCACCACCTGCAGGTCTCAGGTGCCTTTCCCAGCACAAGCTTCCTCATGGGTCTCATGGAACTCATCACGGCCCACTCCTGGTCACAGCCCACTCCTGGTCACGGCCCAGGCGTGGCGGGGGGACCAAGTCTGTCCGCCTTCCCCCCCACCACTTGGGGATGTCATTGCTAGGGCAATGCCCTGGGGCAGGCACCACGCACCTCCTGCTTGCCGCTTCTTCACCAAAGTCCCCACTGCCCTCTCCAGGCACGAGGCGGGAGGGCAAAGAGGGAAAAATGGAATCAAGTAAAAGTGAAACAGTTAAAAAAATTAAAATTTAATAAAATTTGCTCTAGATGAGTAATGAAATGGTTTGCTCTCGCAATTAAGGGGTGAACATTATGTGTATGTTAAGAGAAGTTTTGTAGATGTATAATTATGTTACTGTAATATGTCCTCCCCCTTGCATTGTTATCACGGGATGGCCTTGGTAGTTGGGGCATTTGGGGAGGGTTGGCTTGTTACTATGGTAACACCTGACCTCCAACCAAGATATAAGAGTGATCTCCACCACTAGATGGCAAGGAAGGAGTTGACTGACAAGACTTTAGGAGGGGCTAGAGGTATAAAAGGCGGAGCATCCATTTTGTAGACGAGCACATGGTGGTTTAATCCATGTTCCCAGCGCTGTAATTTTTCCTTATCTTGTCCTTTTGTTGTATTTTTGTTAAGGTTTAATAAACCTTTTAAATTTTAAAAGTGAGCAGTTGCTTCCCACAAATTAATACATTTAAATAAATTGCCACCTGTGTGTGCCTGCTCCTTCGTCCCCAGTGTGGTAAATGTGTAGTGAGTCAGGTGCAAGCAAGGGGGCAGGTGAGCCGGTTGCGACAGACAACGCAGTGGCATGGAGCAGTGGGGTCATGGCTCTCCTGCAAGATGAGGATCCTGTCAGCCCGCAGCAGGGCAGGAGGCTCCCTGACACTGTGAGGGGGAAACAAGGCCCTGACTTGTTTCACCGATGTCGTGGAGGGATCGGGGCCCGACCTGGTTCCCTGAGGGTGGGTCGGTCAGGGCCGGGTCTGAGCCTCATTATCAGTGGTGGTGGTGCTGCAGCTGTCCCCGTTGTCCAGCCCAGGCCGGCAGGCAGAGCCGGAGCAGGCCCATGAGTGGCCTTCTTGTAGGGGCTGGTAACCCGGGGGCAGCTCGTGTTGTCCCTCAGGAAATCCAACATGGAACCCCTGAAGCTGTTCCTGTCCCTCTTCGCTGTCCCATCCATGCCATAGCAGCACCCAAGCAGCTGGAAATAAATGTCACTTTTCAAAAAAATGCAGGGCTGTGTGAAGTGTAGAGGAAGGGGTACATGGTGTTGGTCACAAACCTCTGTTTTCATCACTGCTTTACACAACAGGATATACCATGTTTGACTTTCTGCAGTGCTCAAGCCAGTTATGATACAAGCAATCCTATAGCAAATGATGCATATGTATGTCCAATAACTGGCCATTTGGATTGGATATCAGGAGAAATTTCTTCACAGAAAGGGTTGTCAAGAACTGGAACAGGCTGCCCAGGGCAGCAGTGGAATTACCATCCCTGGAGGGATTTAAAAGACGTGTAGATGTGAAACTTGGGATATGGTTTAGTGATGGACTTGGCAGTTCTGGGTTAATGGTTGGACTCAATGATCTTTACGGTGTTTTCCAACCTAAACAGTTCTATGATTCTATGTTTACATGCACTGACTAGAAGTGACGCTTGAAGTGACATTTTCTGTTGTCACATCCAGCCCCTGCCTGTGTTAGCAGGAGTGGTGAAGGATAAACCCCAAGTGCTAACAGTTCATGAAAGTGTGTGTTGTAAAGAAGTATTTTATGTTCTACACGGCTTAAATTTTGTGTCAGTTAAAAATGAAGTAAATATGCCCTTTTATACCCTATTCCTGTTTAAAAACAAAATTGAAATTTACTGATATAGGGCTGTTTTATTTATTTGACAGTGCTTTGCTACTTGACAGACTGTGCCTAAATAATATGTGTAAGTCATGGTTTGAGGTTTCAATACTCAAGTCTGTCTAGTCGGCATTGCAAGCAATTCTGTATTGCTCTGCTGAGCTGGATAATACTGAGAGCAGCTTTGCCCATTCTTATTTGTACTTATATGTTAGTTTTCCGTGCCTGCTCCAGGATCTTCTCTCATCTATTACCACAATATTTTTCATACACTGTTCTTGCTCCTTAACTTTTGGATGTTAGTGATGGTTTTTTGGTTTTTCAAAATAAGATCTGATGAAGAAATATATTCAGACCAGGCCCATTCAAGAAATGTTAGAGGATTAGAGAGTGTTTCAGATCCACATTCAGCAGCAAGTGGTTAACAAAACCAAATTAGAAGTTGTCTTGAATTGAATGTGTGGGAAAGAGATTTCTGTGCTGTTCTGTGGCAGTGAGGGTTTGAAGATATTTGGTCTCTCCCTGCCTATGACAGTGGGGATATGTAGATAATATGTTTAGTCTCTGTCCAAAGTTGTTTACCCCCTGTGTCGCCATGGCAGTTATGATAAATCCAAAATTTTCCCTGTCTATCCTCAAAAATCCTGCCCCTGTAGATTGTCTGCCATGGTTTGTTACACCCCTTTATCCAGAAAATTCTGTCAGTTATGATTTTTCCTTTCTGCCATTGGTATGTGACTTTCCCGCTTCATGTAATGTTTACATTTGTCCCCCCAGACCCCTCCTATCCAGTCATTGATTCGTTAGATGGTCTCCTCCTGGCATTCCACACCGCTTCCATAAAGGCCGCTGTTTTTCTTTTTTTTCGCTCTTTTCCACTGCCACCTCTTCGAGCCGCCGGCCCCCGCGTCCCGGCTGCACTTGCCCGGTGCAGTGCAGTGATTTGCAGCCTCGGTGTGCCCACTGCCACGAGAAAAAATACCCACGCAGCACGGCATCAGCTGCCCCACTCCTCCCGTGGGAAAGTACCGCTGCTGCCCGCACTGCCGCGGCTCCTGCCGTGGGAAAGATCGCCCGCGCGGCCGCTGCTGTCCGCGCCGCCGCAGCCTCCTCTGGCGCTGCCGCTGCCGATTCCACGCAACGCCGCCCCAGCACTGCTCCTGCGCGGGAAAGAAATAAAGCAGGTCGAAGAAGCAAGCAAAGAGTCCTTCCTTTTTCCTTTACCCCGAATCCTTCGGAGTGGGTCCACGTTTATCGGCTGTTCCTGGTGGTCCGGGACCCCAGACTGTGGCCGAACCGTGATCCTGCCTGCCGGCGGCAGAGGTGGAGCGCGGCCATGTCTGGCGGGCATGCCGATCGCCTCTCCCGCGATCGAGATGCAACGTCAGTGATCTTGTGAGCCAGCAAAGGCTTCATGAAGATAAGGAGAGCCTCATATCTCTCTCAAGGAATTTACCAAGGCAATCACCATGAAAACGCAAAGAGAGAAGAAAAAAGTATAAGCAAAAAATCTGGACTTTGGTTGGCTTACAGAGTGGTGTGGCTCCTTTCACCTATTGAAAGTTTTTTTCTTCTTTATGACCAGTGGGCAGTGTATGTGTTTGTTAAGTAAATGTAAACATCTCGTAAAACTATAAAAGCAACATGTTGCTTCAATAAATAAGTCTAAACAGCCTTCTGATTGAGCTCTGGTGCTTTGTGTCATGTGGGTCTCTATAGCAACAGTGTTTGGTAAGGATTCAGTGACCTTTGCTTTCTAGTCCCAAAAATTTCAAGATCTCTATGCATTTGGTAGTAGTCTGCTCTCACTAAACTGGGAGGAAGTGCTGACTCCCTCGAGGGCAGAGAGGCCCTGCAGAGAGACCTCAGAAAATTAGAGGACTGGGCAATCACCAACAATATGAAGTTTAACAAGGGAAAGTGCTGGATTCTGCACCTGGGATGGGGCAAACTTCATTGTGTGTATAGACTAGAGAAGGAGAGGCTGGAGACCAGTGCTGTGGAAAAGGATCTGGGTGTCCTGGTTGATAGCAAGCTGAATATGAGTCAGCAGTGTGCCCTGGCAGCCAGGAGGGCCAACTGTGTCCTGGAGTGCAGCAAGCAGTGTTGCCAGCTGGCTGAGGGAGATCATTGTCCAGCTATGCTCTGCAACGATGTGGCCTCATCGGAGTTCTGTATGCAGGTGAGGGCACCACAATATAAAAAAGACATTAAGCTGTTAAAGAGCATCCAAAGGAGGAGCATGAGAATGGTGAAGGGTCTGAAGGAGAAGCCTTATGAGGAATGGCTGAGATCACTTGGTTTGTCTCGCCTGGAGAAGAGGAGACTGAGGGGAGACCTCATTGTGGTCTTCAACATCCGCACAAAGGGATCTCTTCACTCTCATGACAGTGATGCCAGAATGATTTTTGCTTTTATATTTCCTTCATATATATTCACAGCTCTATTGTTGTATAGTTATATAGTTCCTAGTTAGCTCCAGTACTTTTCCCTACCATCTCCCTACCCTGATAGGCAGAAAAACAAAACACATTTCAGAGACTCCAATCCTCAGGGATCCAAGGCTCCTATCCTATCTTGGCTCTCTGGAAGCCAAGGTTGAAACCAGCTCTTTGAGACACATTTTCATAAACAAAGTTTAGTTCCTATCTAAAGGGAGGATGATTCAGAAAAGGGTTGAAGGGGGGGAGAATTACCTCACCAATTAAGTCTCTAACTGGGGATTTCTGTCAATTATGCTAACTTGCTAAACTTATTAAACTGTAATCACCCCATGCAGGGGTGGACATTTCCCATATCTGTCCCTTGGAGGCCTCCAATAAAGACCAGCCTTGATATTACCTCCCACACTAACAATATTTGAAAGTGTGTTGTTTCATATTTAGGTTCTCTAAGGCATCAACAGGACTCAAGGAAATGGCATGAAGCTGTGTCAGGGGAGGTTTAGGTTGGATATCAGAAAAAGGTTTTTCACCTAGGGGGTGGTTGAGCACTGGAACAGGCTCCCAAGGGAAGTAGTCACAGCACCAAGCCTGACAGATTTCAAGAAGTGTTTGTACAATGCTCTCAGGCACTTGGTGTGATTCTTGGGGCTTTCCTGCTTAGAGCCAGAAGTTGGATTTGATGATCCTGATGGGTCCATTCCAACTCAGCATATTCTATGATTCTACAAGTGAGCAGGAGAGGGACTTTAAACTGAAAGATGGTAGGTTTACATTAGGTGTTAGGAAGAAATTTTTCCCTGTGAAGGTGGTGAGGCACTGGCACAGGTTGCCCAGAGAAGCTGGAAGTGTTCAAGGCCAGGTTGTGTGGGGCCCTGAGCAACTTGGTCTAGTGGATGGTGTTTCTGTCCATTGCAGAGGGATTGAAACTAGATGGTCATGAAGCTCCCTTCCAACCCAAACCATTCTATCATCCATTTCTGGTTGCTGATTTGAGTCCATTTACCTTGTGTTCTCTATAGAATTTTTTCTGAGTGAATATGAATTTACTATGAGCTGGAAGGATACATGATTTGACTGGCAGACACATTTGGACAATTATATCTTTTCCAAATAGCTTGTGATGTAGATGCTATTGTATGCAGGGCACCACCATTGGAGAACTGCAGTTAGTCACAAATCTAGGTGAGGGTCTCTGTTTTACGCAAGACAGCAAAGAACATTTCTAGTTTGGTTTTGTATTCTGACCTCACCATTATTAAGGGTAGGCACTCTTATTTTGCACTGAGTGTTTCAAAGATGCAGAAGAAACAAAATACTGAGAACTCTCATGGAAAATGAAAAGATGAACACTATGTCTTCTTAAGGATTTTCAGCCAAAAGAGTAGCTTTTGATTATTCTGTTTCTTACAGCCACCATCTCAGCTTCTTTTATTCAACTTTTAAGGTTTTGTAAGAACTGGTTTTGGCCTAATAAAAAATAATTGCTGCATCCAAATCTCTTGTAATGTTTTCACATAAAAAAGAGCACTCTCCTAATAAATTGTCTTTTCATGTTGAAATGACATTTCTTTTCCTTTGCATCATGCTTCCCCCTCCCAATAGATTTTCTTTTTTTAGTCCTGGATTTCTTGGTAAATATTATTTGATTTAATTTAAATAACTACGAATGTATTACCTTTTAAAACTCCCCTTCTTCAGCAGAAGTGGCTGGATTAATTTCATTTTTTTCTTAACTTGCACTGGCATGTAGCATTGTGCACAGAACTTTTCCTTTATAATACGGCATGATCTGTAAGAGCATAAATTTTCTCTGTTTGGAAAAGATTAATTACAAGCCTATTGCAGTGCTGTTACAGTTTTTTATTCTGTGTCTGTGCTCATCATCATCTGCTGACTTTGTAGTTGAAATGTAGAAGCCTAATAATTTTTGTTTCATCTCATGTTGGAGACTGGTTTATTAAAGGAGTGGGTTCTGAAGCAAACTGCTCTGTATGTGATACTTTGCTTTTCAAATCGAAATGTGATATACCCATCTTTCAAAAGCTGTGGAAGAATGAAATTTTGTTGTTGACACAGGCCAGTGTCCAATTACAACATCACTTATGACATTTCACAAAGTGGATATGAAACTGCAATATCATCCCTGCATTTTCCACACTGTCTGGTTTGTGGGGGCCTTGCCCTGTTAATCTGAGAAATTTTAATTTACTTTAAAATAATTGCTGCTTGCCAGTCAGGATCTGGTTTTGTGTCAGTCTGGTGTGTGTATGCTGAAAGCAGTTGATCAATAGTGTTATTGATAAGTAATGTAATAGTTGGGTCTCACAATTAAGATATAATTATTACATAGATTTATAATAATGTTATTGTAAGATGTCATTCCATAGTCCTCTTTCCCCTCCCCTTGTAATAGTCTTGGTAGTCGGAGCATTTGGGGGGGGGGGTAGGCTTGTTACTAAGAGGCACGGCATAGCAACACCTGACCTCCAATCAAGTTACAAGAAAGCAGTCCTCACCAATGGACAGCGACAAAGAGTTAACTGACAGACTTTGGGAGGGGCTAGGGTTGCCTGATGCAACACCAAGGGTATAAAAGGTGGAGCAGCCATTTTTATGAATGAGCCATGTGGCTGCAAAGCAAAGCCACAGTAGAGGGCAGGCTCCCAGTGCTGTGATTTTTCCTTATTCAGTCCTCTGTTGTAATTTTTGGTCAAGGTTTAATAAACCTTTTCCTAAAATTTAAGAAGTGAGGGTCATTTCTCACAATAGTTAACTCATGTAAGCATGAGTTAACTGTAGTAAACTGTTTTGCGGAGAAAAGAAGAAACCTCACAACTTCATAAAAGTTGTAAAGTTCGGTATGTTTTCATTATGGCGCGCGCGTTGGACGCATGCAGAGGAAATCCTCCTCAAAAGGCATGCGTACCCCTGGAGACCTCAGGTCTCCTTTTATCCCCCTTCCAAATGCATATGCATACAGTTTCACAATAGGTTCATACATATTCGTTCCGCGTGACATTTATCGCCAGTTCTTCTTTATCAAAGGAATTCCTAGGTCGGGGGCAAATTGACCTTGTGGTCGTTTCTGGTTTTTTTTTCTCTGTCCCCTTGCTGTCTCTGGCATGCAGCTTTTCCTTCAGCTTTGGCCTCACAGACTTTTTACCTCTCCTAGACACTTCACCTAATTCAGAATGGATCTATCTCTACTCTGTCTCATTCCCCCTTTCCTAGGAAATAAGTAAATTCTTTTACTTAATGAGAACCCTCACGACAATAAGTGTCTTTTAATGCTTCACCATGTACGTTTGACAAAGAGGTTAGTGCAGCTATTTGTTGTAGTATTCTCCAGTTCCAAATTGACAATATAATAGATAATCCCAAGCTTATCCCAACTAATATTAGCAAAACTACAATGGGGTGGCACAATTTATTAAAGATTCAATTTGCGGTTGGTGACCACCCAAAGATCACATCCCACCAGTGATGATCCATATTTTGTTTTACTCTTTGTAGGACTCTGGTTATCTCTTTTGTATCATGTTGGACAGTAATTAAGGTTTTCTTTCCACTTTCTTGGATTTCCTTCAAGATTTCCAATAGGTCTTGGTGCTTAATTAATTGTTTCACTAATGTAAGGTTCATCCCAATAGGGGTAGGTGATAGTCTGTGTTACATTATGTAATTGGTTTTAACCAGCTGGTGGGATGTCACTGGTACCGAATACAAAAAATCACACCCCATAATCTTAACAAAATTACAAATACAGAGATTAGAATGGTTTCTACTAGACAGAATAACATCATTGCTATCAATTTGTACAGCAGCACAAGCAGTTCTCAAGCATACACCCTTTCCCAGTATATACGAGCACAGTTTTCTGGTCAGTGACTGGATGAATTTCAAAGTGACAAATACTCTGTTCAGTGTCCACACATCCGGAGCATTAATAGTATTGCTTTCACAAATGAATCCCAGCTGTTCTCTAGTAATGCAGGATTCTAAGTTTACTGTCTGCCACTTTTCATTCATCTTTCGTGCCCACACTCTATGTTCTGAAGGGCAGAGTATTGTTTTTTCATGGTTTAATCCTAGGACAATGATGGGATGGATAACATAAACAGTGGCATTACGTATGGTAAGCACAAAGGCAGTGGCCACATTAGAAACAGGATCATAGGTGAAATTCGCCAAAGTCCACCAGGATTGAAACTTCCTTTCAAAATCAATTGCATTATCCCACACAATTTTCCGAATTTCAGCTGGAAAATTACCTTCACCCCTTTCCTGTATGATCAGAGCTGCTGTTGCCTGCATCCATAACTCTGCTTGTATATAACTGAAAGCTAAAGACACACTATCTTGAACTGTACTAAGTGCTTCTACTATTAACTTGTGGTCTTGGTCCCCGGCCTTTTCATGCTTCCTTACTTTGGTAGTACTTTTGAAATCTGTCACTGGCTAGTTCCTAATGCCAATAGAGATTACTATAAAGGCTGCTTCAATTTTGTTAGGCTACCTGCTGCAGTGGCCAGTTTATTCATCAGTATTTCTGAATGAATTCTATTTAAAACTCCTCATCTTGTCCCTAATATGCCAGTTAGACCCTTTCTTGTTCTGCTCCTGAGATATGCCTGTCTTTGTAACCATGTTGTCCAGCCCTCAAATGATGTTTTTAGGAAGGAGGAGCAGTCTGGTTGGATTTTTGAGATGTTAATTTGCATTATCAACTCCACACATTTGAGAGACCATTCTGGATTGAATAATAGCTGTTGTTCACTCACATTCTTTACTACGTAGAGGGCTATTTCAAACACTTTGGTTCAAGTTTGGGTAGAGTCTGAACTAGTATGGAGTGTATAAGGCCCTGCTGTGGTAGAAAGTGCAGTGTCCACTTTGAATTCAAATGAAAGTCTGATAGCAACTCGAGTTCAAAGGCAGGTCACTTCTACAGGCTGTATCAAGGTGAAATTACACCAACAGTCTGATTCACTTAGGTTATCACAGACTTCCTGGTGTTCATATACACCAGGAGAGGTTACAACACTAATTTCATTTGGTCTCTCATAAGCTGTCCCATTTATCATGCGGCACCCTACCTTGATTTCTTCTCCTCTGATACCTTGAAGTGTCCACAGTTCCTGTTCCTGCCATTCCTGCTCCTCATATACCTGATCCCCGTGAATTACTACAGTGGATAGGTTTAAATCTTTTACCTCAGAAGTTTTTCCCATGGATCCAGTATACTGATTAAACGCCTGGGACCAAGGCCATTCAGCATTGCTTTGGATGGAGGTACTCTCTAGTTCTAAAACTTCAGTTATAATTCCATACAAAACAATCCTGTAAACTAAAGTATGAACTACTCCCGACCGCAATATACTCATTTTGCCCAAGTAAGTTTTAGTCTCAGTTCATTGCCTCCTGGTGTCACTCCTGAAGGGGCCTCGGGGCCTTCTTCACCCGAGAGTGATGGATCCAGGCATTCTGCTCCTTGATTTTGATTGCAGTGAAGGTGGTGAGAAGTACTTGCAGTGGTCTCTCCCACTGTGGTTCTAAAGTCTTCTCTGTAAGAGACTTAACATATACATCATCCCCAGGCTATCAAACTCCCTGCTCCAAGTTCCAGCCACATGTTTCTCAATTTCTCTAAGCTGTTTGCTTAAAGCCACCATGTAGTGGACATTCTGGAAATTCCCTTTGTATTCTATATGGTCTTCTCAAAGGCATTTCAAAAGGATTCAGCATTCCTTTAGCTCAAGGTTTAGTTCGAATTTGCAATAGTGCTGGTGGAAGAGGCTGGGGCTAGGGTAGATTAACTTTTTGCCCCAGTATTAAAATCTGCTGCTTAATCAAATGATTCATTTTCTCTACCTGGCTACTTGATTGGGGCAGTATGGAGTGTGAAGTTCTTAATCTATGCCCAGGTGGCTACTAATCTGTTGCACTGCTTTGGAAATGAAATATGATTCTTAATCTGAGGATACCATGGCTGGAACTCTGAAGCGTGGTATTATTTCTTGTAAAAATAATCTGGTCACCTCTTGAGCTTTGACAGTTCTGGTGGGGAATGCTTCTGGCCACCCTGAAAATGTATCTATTAATACCAGAAAATACTGATACCCCCCTTTCCTTGGGAGTTTGAAAAGTTAATTTGCCACTGCTGTACAGGCCCATGGCCTCTCCCAGTCTGACCGAGTTTTGGCCCGGGGGGGTATTTTGGGGTTAGTCTGGAGGCAAGGATCACATTGTCGGCTTACCTGAGTGATAGTGGCATGTAAATTCCTGACAACGATACAATGATTCTTTCAATCAGATGTGTGTTCTAGAAAGCCTGTGGAAATTACTACTTCAAAGTCAACACTTCATTTCAGTGCACTCTGTATCACTGGCAGCCTTGGTCATTTTGAGAAAGGAGCCACACTCTATAAAAGGCTTTTAAGTAGTTAGGCCCTAGTGTGTTTTCTAGTGGCCTTCCTTCACTAGTAACCACGAAAATGGGAAGGGATTACTAGCTCTCTTTCAATGGTAGCCCACCCCTTGCAGTTGTACGTCTCTTTTGATTAGTATTATTGTATTATGGCTTACCTTCGAGGAAAATCTGTACCTCACCCTTTACTGCTTTCTTTGCCTCTCCATCCGCCAGCTCATTTCTTTCCTCCAATTTTAAGCTCATTCTCTGGTGTGCCTTAATATGCTTTTCCAGGAAGCTGAACTGCTTCCAACAGCTGGATTGTCTACCCCAGGTAATTACCTTCTGTTTCACTACCTGTGCCTTTTTCTTTGAGACTCTGCGTACTGCAACAGCCTCCTTTCCTCTTGTGGAGCTTCCCGGGACTCTGGGTCTTTGCAAGCTGTTCTCCAATTGGAGTGGGGAATCTTGAAGCCTTCAGGCACACGGACTATGTGAGCTTGTGTTTGAATGCAAAAATTTTCTGGCTGGCTTCGTTGATACGGAGGCAAAAGAAGGCATCTCTTAGGCCCAAAACAGTGAACCAGGTTAGCTCAGGTGTTAAACAAGTTAGTTAAGTATATGGATTTGCTACCACAGGGTATAAATTCTGTGTTATCTTATTGACAGCCCTTAATCCAGTACTATCAGTTATTGGGCTGATTCCTTCCTTATCTTCCTTTTGAGGGTACTACTCAGTTCTCACTAGTTGTGTTCTTTCCTTAAGCTTGATTGCCATAGAGGGGCATTTTTCACTCTCCCAGGTACAGCAGAGGCCCATACCCTTGAAAACACTTACTTACTTATTATAATATCTCCTCACTAGTGTCTTTCTTAATTTCAGTGTCTGGTAATGTTAAGCCTAACATCTTTATATCATTTGCCTCCAGAGTAACCTTTCTCATTTGAGAATGTTTAGCGAATTGAGCGAATTGTACAAAAGCTTCTAAGTACACATGGTACCCATGTTACTTTAAAGGTTTGCAAAAGTATGCCTTCTCAGTCTGGCCAGTTGTTCAGTTGTTCCCCACACTACAACATAAACATTCTCCACAGGTACTAAAGCTTTATTTAAAACTGTATATATGGCCCTTGTGTCGACTAAAAGTCTTCCCTGTTGGGGAGGTCATCTTTATCCTTCCTCCCTTACCTTGGGAGGGGCCTTTAACAAATCATATGTACTCATTTTGCCAACTGTAATCGCTTTGCATTTCAGCATGATAATCTTTGTTTGACTTCGTACATTGCTATCTTATGCTGTATGCTGAACAACACGTTTGATTTGCTTTCTCTTTGCCTTGTTTTCCTTTTCAAGGGCCAAGACCAGAGGGCGGTCTGATCTCACAGTCTCTTTGCCATTCTGGGTGATTTCTTAAAACAAAAAGACATTTCAGCATACAGAAATCCCATCCCACTTATCTTCCTATTTTAAAACAGTACTAACTGCAATGAAGTATTATAAATCTTTTTATTTTCTGAGCTGCTCCTACTGGCAGCCTTCTCCCAGTGAGCCCCTCCTAAAAGGGGCTAATTTAGGAACCTCTTTGCTCTGGTCAGTTCTCATTATCTCCTTCTCCTTGCCCTATCTCGCTTCCACCCAAACTTCTCTTTACTAAACTTCAGAGTAGTTTCTCAGTCTTCCTCCTACACACACACAGCTCCAGGTGGCAGGTATCAGATGTGATTTCCACACACGAGCCTTAACATCTTAGGTTCTGAATCAGCTTGATCAGAAACCTTTGATTTACACTCAGAGGCATGTGCCCTGATGCTTATTAGAACAGCAATACCTGCGTTTCTCACAAACACCGCACTGCAATAATACCTGCACATCCAGCTTTTGCCCACAGGTCATTCCCGTGTTCCCTGGGGAGACGGGGCAGCCAGAGCTGTCCCTGTTCCCAGGGGACAGCCACTGTCACCTCACGCAGCATGCCAGCCTCTTGATGCACCAAAGGCTCCCCAAAATTGCCCGCAAAGGCAGGCTATTCCATTTGTTACAGAGAAGTTTGAATCCCTACAGCAGGCTGTTCCCAGTCCAGACTTGCTATGGTAAACTAATTCATCTCTTCTATCTCAACTCTGTTTTACAAAATATCAGTCTTTTCTAGTTCTCTTCTTGCACAATCTAATTAAGCCCTGTGTCTACTTACACTTGTTTTACTGCCTTGCAAAAAGGCTGTGCTTGTAGCAGAAACTCTGATATGCCCACAGACACAGACACACATGCACCCCCTCCCCCTCCTTTTATCTCAAATTCACTAGAGCCAAGGCTTTAATTGCTGTGAGGGGGAGAATTCTTGGAATTCCTTTAACTC